>NC_080020.1:56512127-57762127 GCF_030020395.1 Manis pentadactyla
GATGCTTTTCTTCTTGTATTTCAATTTCACTAAAAAGAATATAATAAAATGAAAGAATACTCTGATTCAGTAATAGAATCCTGTCAGTCTATGGTAAAAAAATTAGACTTGTGTAGTTATGGGCACTTCAGATATAATTCTGATAAAACCTTGGCAATTTTAAGAAATCACCTAGGAGAGGAAATGTCAAAATGCCATAGGAACTACTCTAAGTAAACTGATACTACAAAAAACTTTACTACAGTCTTTACAATTCTAAACCACACATCCATTTACATCAGGATGTATCTAATATAACTATACATTTCTTATATTTAAAAATAACTATGTAATAATTAGGTTTGCAGCTTTCTCTTTAATAGGTAAGGATGTATATTCTTTCAAATGTGGATTTGGTGAAAAACAGTGATAAAACTAATACAAGGCATCAGACCGGTTTGCCACAGATTTAAATATAGGAATCATATCACTTTTGATGTTCTTTCCTTAAAGACGCAGAAAAGCACAACTGCTTAAAATAAATTGAAAGTACACTTTCTTTGATTGATATTAATGATATATTTCTGTAATCATTCAAGGATTATTAAATATTTTGTTTTTATTTAACAAGTGGGCTTGTAGTCTTAGTTTGTTTCCTCATTATAAAAAGGGCATTTGAAGGCATCATGATAATAGGTACTATTATGGAAGACATCTTTCTTCCCCAGAGAAATTTTAGTCTCTGATGGTTTAACATGTGAAAAAGTGGTTAATATCAAGGATATATACTGGAATGAAACCTACTACTTATTGTTGATTTGGTCATCTGACAGAAGGAGTATGACCAATGAGATTAGTTTATGCTTGATGGAAATGTTGAATCTTGGAGAACAAAGATCTTAAGTAGGAATGGAAAACAGGCAGGATTTTTTTTAGTTGTTCATTTTCTTTTTGATGATAGACTTATCAAAATTAAGTACTACTTAATTCTACTTTTTAAAACTTTTATTTTATTTTTATATTTTATTTTTTTATTTTGTATCATTAATATACAATTACATGAGCAACAATGTGGTTATTAGATTCTCCCCGTTATCAAGTCCCCACCACATACCACATTACAGTCCTGTCGACCAGCACAGTAAGATGCTATAGAATCACTACTTGTCTTCTCTGTGCTATACTGCCTTCCCTGTGCCCCCCCCCGCTACACTATCTGTGCTAATCGTAAGGCCCCTTATTCCCGTTACCCGCCACTTGCCACCCACCCTCCCCAGTCCCTTTCCTTTTGGCAACTAATAGTCCATTCTTGGGTTCCATAAGTCTGCTGCTGTTTTGTTCCTTCAGTTTCTGCTTTGTTCTTATGCTCCACAGACGAGTGAAATCATTTGGTACTTGTCTTTCTCTGCCAGGCTTATTTCACTGAGCATAATACCCTCTAGCTCCATCCATGTTGTTGAAAATGGTAGGATTTGTTTTCTTCTTATGGCTGAATAATATTCCATTGTGCATATGTACCACATCTTCTTTATCCATTTATCTACTGATGAACACTTAGGTTGCTTCCATATCTTGGCTATTGTAAATAGTGCTGAGATAAACATAGAGGTGCATACGTCTGAGACTGGGAAACTGCAACCTTAGGGTAAATTCCTAGATATGGAATTCCTGGGTCAAATGGCATTTCCATTTTTAGTTTTTTGAGGAACCTCCATACTACTTTTCAGAATGGTTGAAATAGTTTACATTCCCACCAGCAGTGTAGGAGGCTTCCCCTTTCTCCACGTTCTCACCAGCATTTGTTTTTCCTAGTCTTTTCTCTGCTGGCCATCCTAACTGGTGTGAGGTGATCTCTCATTGTGGTTTTAATTTGCATTTCCCTGATAATTAGCGATGTGGAGCATCTTTTCATGTGCCTGTTGCCCATCTGAATTTCTTCTTTGGAGAAGTGTCTGTTCATATCTTCCGCCCATTTTTTAATAGGGTTGTTTCCTTTTTGTGTGCTGAGGAGTAAGAATTATTTATATATTTTGGATGTTGACCCCTTATTGGATATGTCATTTACAAATATATTCTCCAATAGTGTTGGATGCCTTTTTGTTTTCTTCTGATAGTGTCCTTTGCTGTACAGAAGCTTTTTAGCATGATGTAGTCCATTCATTCATTTTTTATTTTGTTTCCCTTGCCTGAGGAGATGTGTTCAGGAAAAAGTTGCTCATACTTATATTGAAGAGATTTTTGCCTATGTTTCCTTCTAAGAGTTTAATGGTTTCATGACTTACATTCAGGTCTTTGATCTATTTTGAGTTTACTTTTGTGTATGGGGTTAGACATAATCCAGTTTCATTCTCTTGCATACAGCTATCCAGTTTTGGCAATACCAGCTATTGCAGAGGCTGTGCTTTCCCCACTGTATATGCATGGCTCCTTTATTGTATATTAACTGACCATATGTGCTTGGGTTTATATCTGGGCTCTCTAGTCCGTTCCATTGGTCTATGGGTCTACCTTGTGCCAGTACCGAATTATCTTGATTACTGTGGCTTTGTAGTAGAGCTTGAAGTCAGGGTGCATAATCCTCCCTACTTTATTCTTCCCTCTCAGGATTGTTTTGGCTATTTGGGGTCTTTTGTTGATCCATATGAATTTTAGAACTATTTGCTCTAGTTCATTGAAGAATGCTGTTGGTATTTTGATAGGGACTGCATTGAATCTGTAGATTGCTTTAGGCAGGATGGCCATTTTAACAATATTAATTCTTCCTATCCATGAGCATGGGATGTGTTTCCATTTATTGGTATTTTCTTTAATTTCTCTCATGAATGTCTTATAGTTTTCAGAGTATAGGTCTCACTTCCTTGGTTAGGTTTACTCCTAGGTATTTTATTCTTTTTGATGCCACACTGTGCATGGAATTGTTTTCCTGATTTCTCTTTTTGCTAGCTCATCATTCTTAATTCTACTTTTAATGCTGACCCTTAAATCAGTTTCAAAAGCTCATCTACTCAACAAAACAAAGATTATTTTAAAGCTTGTATATATATGCGATGTGTTCCATAGGAAAATTTTAAAGTTATATTTCATACCAAACAACATATGTAGTCAGAAGAAAATTCTTGAAGTTCTATCATTTTCTACATTTCTTCAAAGTCTTAAAACTTATTCCTACATTAACAATTCCCAATCAGTCTGAGGATTATAACGAGCTGATACATTCAGAGAGAGGTTTATTTCTTCATGGACACACTAGCTCTATTTGTCAATCCAGTCTCCAAAATTTATACATAGGCATATTTGCTAAACATGGGGTAAACAAAAGGAGACTAGTTTTGTGAAGCTCAAGAACTTAATGGAAGCAGCAGGGCACATCAACTTTGAGGTGGGTATGAATATGACGCAGAGATGAAGAAGAGACAAGGAAGACTTGTTTGAACTTAAAAGTTGGGCACATCAATTCATTAAGACTATTCTCGATGAATATAGTCTTCTAAATAAAGTAGAACATTTAAGACAGAATGAAGTCTGTTGATGGTCTGTCATCCCTTTTGGTCTTTAATATGAGGAATGCATGATTTGAAAGCTAAACCCTAAAAAAGAATAAATGAGTTGCTTACTTTAGCTGGATAAAAAGCAAAGTGAATATTAAAAACACGAAATTTATTTTGAATAAATTGAGAAGTTTTTAACCATGTGATATACTGATTCAGAGCACTAATAAAACTACCCATCAACTGAAAATGAAACTCTTGCTGAAAATAACAAATTAAAAATAACCCTAAAATTTGTACAGAACCACAAAATATCTCAAATAGCCAAAGCCATCTTTAGAAAGAACAACAAAGTCAGAAGTATCATGTTCCCTGATTTCAAACTATATTACAAAACTATAATAATTAAAGCAGTATGAAATGGAGACAAACTCAGAATCATAGATCAATGGAGCAGAGTAGGAGCCCAGATATAATTGCACACTTATAAGGTCAATTAATCCATGACAATAGAAGTTAGAATATACAATGGGAAAAAATACAATATCTTCAATAAACGGCATTGGAAACCTAAACATGTGAAAGAATGAATCTAGATCACTTTCTTATACCACATACAAAAATAAACTTGAAAAGGATTAAAGACTTAAATATAAGAACTGAAACAATAAAACCCCTAAAAGAAAACATAGGCAGTAAACTCTTGGACATGGGCATTAACAACTTTTTTTGGATATGTCTTCCTAGGCAAGGGAAACAAAAGCAAAAATAAACAATCATGACTACATTAAACTAAAAAGCTTCTGCAATCACCAAACACAAAGGCAACCAAATGAATGGGAGAATGTATTTGCAGATTATCTGAGAAGGGGCTATAATCCAAAATACATAAAGAAATCATATAATTCAAAACCAGAAAACCCCCACAAATAATCTAGTTAAAAAATTGGCAGAGGACCTTACAAGACTTTTTTTCCAAAGAAGACATAAAGATGGCCAACAGACACATGAAAAGATATTCAACATCACTTATCATCAGGGAAATGCAAATCAAAACCACAATGAGATATCACCTCACAGATTAGACTGGCTAATACCAAAAGGACAAAGACAAGAAATAACAAGTGTTGGAGAGGTTGTGGAGAAAAGGGAATACTCATGCCTTGTTGTTATATATGCATATAATGGAATGTTACTTGGAATAAAAGAAAAGAAAACAATGAAATCTTGCAACTTGTGACAACATAGATGGACTTAGTGGATATTGTGCTAAGTGAAATAAGTCAGACAGAGAAAGAGAAATAACATATGATTTCATTTTATATGTGGAATCTAAAACACAAAACAAACAAAACAGAAACAGACTCATAAATACAGAGAACAAATTGATGGATGACATGGAAAATTAAGCAAAGTAGGTGAAGGAGATAAAATACAGACTTCCGTTTATAAAATAAGTCATGTGATGAAAAGTACAGCATAGGGAATATAGTCAATAACGCAACAACTTTGTATGGTGACAGAAGGTAACTATACTTACCATGGCAAGCATTTCAAAATCTACATAATTGTTGAATCACTATGTTGTACACCTGAAACTAATACAATATTGTATGTGAATTATTATTCAGTAAAAACATAAAAAGTAAATAATTATAAATTTTAAAATGCAAATTGTTTATTTGTCATTGGCCATTGTAAAAGAAAAAATAAATATTTAGATATTGGCAAGATATTATGCTGTCATTTATTATATCTTGGATTTATAGCATGAAATACATATCCTGGATAATCAGGTACAATACATGCAGTATAGTCAAACACAGTATGAGTTATTTCACATTGGTTGAAGAATTGTTTTTAGATTTGTTATAGTTTTGACTTGTTTAATGTATGCCCGGGGCTTATGTTGAATACTTTGAATTTATTTAAATAAAATGTATTTTATTGTGCATACACAGACACATTGAGTAAAATCAGTATCATGTCTAAAATGTACAATGCCATGAAAAATCCATTACTTAATATAATTGACTTGCAAATAATAATTCCACGTTTATCTCCCAAGCTGGTCAACAGAAGGCAGGATGAAAATGTCTATTGAAATGTTTTATTCAGTGTGCATTCTACACCCAAAATTGCAGTTGGATGAAGTCCAGAATGACTTTCTTTGTCTTCCTCTTATTTGTCAAATGTTAAAGTAGAATTAAAGGGGGGAAAAAATTGGTTTGTCATAATGGGAAACATTAAAATTAACTATTTTTGTCATTCTGAGGTTTTTCTAAGACCTCACATTTGGCTACAGAAAAACAAGGTGGTTTCCATCTTTTTAAGACACAATGAAGTTCGTTGTTCATTGGACCAGTTGGCCTGCCAAAATTCCTTGGCTAAGGAAAGGCTCTGGCCAGCTAACTGTGATATAATAAATGATCTGACTAGATTGTCAATGAATTGATATCTGAAGTTAGAGCTGCTCTGGGGATGGAGAAATTAGTTATTTCTCTTCAACTCTTGCCCCTAAAAATATGAAAGCTGTGAAAAGTATACTGCAAATCTCTGGAGAATTAATACTATAGCAAGTAGTGGAGTGTTTCTCATTTCTACTGTTATGAATCACTTATTTATTTACAAGGGAATTTTCATTACTAAACATTTATTACATGTCTGATTTTAAATACAACATATGTTTCTTGGGTAATATGGCAAAAAGAAAAAAATAACAGCTATCGTAATTTCACTACCACCACATATCCACTGTTAAAATTTTGATACTTTAATAGCTGTTTTTCTTCTCTGTATTTGTAGATTGTATGTTGTATGTGTTACTTTGTATTCTACTTTTCATAGTTTCATAGTATAGGTTAAACAATTTACCACTTCATAAAAAATCCTTGTAAATACTATTTAAATATTGCTAAGTATTCAATTATAATAATAATTTTTGGTCATTTAATGTATCTATATTCAAATATCATTAAAACTTCAATTAAATTCTTTTACTAGGTAGATTTGCTCACAAACATTTTTTTCAATTTTCCACATTTATATTCTAGAATAACATGAACTGCATAATCCGATATATGTTAAGTTGCTGCCTTTTTAAATTTTTGAAGTTGCAGCCTTGATAAATTAATGATATATACATTCATTAAAAAAAGAACTCTATGTTAGGAATTACTTTCAAAAAACTTCAATGGCCTATATTGAGAACCTGCGTAGAACCAGTAAGGGTTCTGCCAACATGGAAAGTACCTAAGTTTCCTTTGCGCTCTTTATGACATCCCATTTCGTGTGGATTTCTTCTACCTGATAATATCTTTTCATACACTCTCTTCATTAGGATATTCTTAAATTCTGTTCTATCTTAGGTAAGAAAATTTATTCACATAAATTGTATAACTATATAGTAATTTATGGATGATATTTTGTAAAATGTGATAGGAGCTAACACCCCTCTACATATACTTTCTTCAACCACATGCTCTGTTTTTAACCCCAGCTCCTGATTCTCAGTTTTCTATAATTTCAACTATCCCTACTAGAACTCTAAACTAGGACAAGCATAATGAATATTAATTAATTTAACAAAAGCTTAACGAATACCTAAAAAGTGCCTCTGAGAGTTGTAGACAATGGGAATACAGCAGTGCACACTATATGAAAACTTCTCTCATAGAGCTATTAATATTTGAGGACTGGAGGGAAGGGTAGAAGACATTGGACAAATGAAAAATAAGCTGAAAATGTCAGATAGTAGACAGTACTATATTGTTAAATAAAATGAGGAAAATTGATAAAGTTGACAGTTACTTAAGATTGTGTGTTCAGAGAAGGCACCAATGAAAGGTGGTACTTAGTCTGAGATCTCATTCATCATAAAGGAGTCAGCCTTTTTCAGACCAGAAAGACAAGTCTTTCAGAGGAAGCAGCTAGTGCAAAGGTTTTAAGGTGGGGACCAGTTCGACGCCTTCAAGATACATAAAGAAAGTCCATATGCCTGGAGCTTAGTAAATGAGAGAGCAAATATGGAAAATAGATTTTAGAAGAAAAGCAGAGATCAGACATGATACGAATACATAAGCTAAGATGAGAATTTAATTTAATTTCATTTACATGAAGAATCCACTGGAAAGTTTTAGAGAGAACAGTCACATGATATGGGAGCTAGCGATACAATTTTGGTTTCTTCATTATGAATAGCTTATAGGGACTCAAGAGTAGAGACAGGGAGACTACTTACCAGTTGTAGCAGACAACAAACACAAGAAAATGATGGCTTGGACTTGGGTTGCAATAGTGGGGATGGAGGAAAGAGGACAGATATAAGGCATGTTTTTTAAGGTAGGAAATAAGCTAATAGAGTCAACCTAGGAGGAGATTTTTGCTCAAAAATATTGGTGACTTGTGTGCTTTCTGCTGGGACAGAAAGACTGAGGAATTATAGTTTTGAGGAGATAAATCAAGAGTCTGTTTTGGAGATGCTAACTTCTAGATGAAAATGGGATATTTAATTAGCAATATTAATGAGGCACCTTAATATATGGCTTTGGAAAACTAAGGACAGTTAAGGACAGGGAGTAGTAGAAATAAAACTTAGAAGTTATCTTTCAAAAAATGGCATCTGAATCCATGAAGTAATAAGGTATGCTATGCACTGCAGTCACACCTAGTTCTCACTATTACTTTAATCCTCAGTTGTGCTTGGTGGGTTCAGGCTTCACATAGACAATTCAGCCAACTCCTTTTCTTCACTGAAACTTGGCCTTCTCAATACCAGTGATCTTTACTTTGCTCCACTTTGTCACTTATTACCACATTTTCATCCTGGACTTTGGGCCAGCCATGACTCAACACTTCAAAACTCTCCTATTTCTGACCTCCCTCTAAAATTACTAAACAGGAACCCAGCCCAATCTCAGATTTCCTCTCCGTGCTGCTATGGAATACCAGTTAAATATTATTGCCATAAAAACACATTACTTTTTTTTCCCTATTTTACGAAACTTTTCTTCACTGAAGTATCATTGATATACATTCTTATGAAGGTTTCACAAGAAAAACAATGTGGTTATTACACTCATCCTTAGTATGGAGACCCCTCCATGCTCCATTGCAGTCACTGTCCATCAGCGTAGTAAGATGCCACAGAGTCCCTATTTGTCCTCTCTGAGCTACACTGTCTTCCCTGTGACCCCACACACACCATGTGCACCAATCATCATACCCCACAATCCCCTTCTCCCTCCCTCCCCACTCGCCCTCCCACACCCCTCCCCTTTGGTGACCACTAGTCCCTTTTTGGAGTCTGTGAGTCTACCACTATTTAAAAACACTTTACATTTTTAAAAGTTGTTTCCTTCTCCTATCTTTCAAGAAGTTAAAAAAAGTAGCATTTAGGATTAATGTGGCTGTAATAATAATAAAAAACTTGTTATAAATGGCATAAATGTAAACTTAAAAAATTTTAATTATTATGCCCTTGGAGGGAGGAACATGTTGAATTTGATTCAACAGCCCATTGACATCACAATTAACATTCTTGTAATTCTCTTGGACTTTGCCCATGGCTACAGAGAGCAGCTCCATCTCCAGGGTTTGCACAAACATTCAGGCAGGAAGAAGTGGGGAAGGGGAAAGGGGCTTTGAATACAAAAGACAAAAGCTATCTTTCCATCTCTACTCTGACTTTCAGTGTTAAAAAAATATTTTCCTCTTTTTTCCAAAGCCAACTCTTTCACAATAGTTCCTGATTCCTTTCTCTCCACTCTCCTCTTACTCCCTGATCATTCTTCTCCTCTTCCTCTGCCAACATCATTGAAATTCAAACCACTATTTCTCTACTCACTCTTTCTCTTTAGGCCAATAAAAACAGCCAGGTCTCTTAAAATAAAAATGCCTTTCCCTTGATCTTTTTTTTCCTCACATCTATAATCCCTGTCTTTCTGATTTATGCTCTACTAGATTCTCAAACCACTGTGATCTTTTTTCTCCCTTACCATTCCAAAAAACTTTCCTTTCAAAGGTCACTGATGACCTCTATAACGTCAAGAACAAGCCTTGTTTTACCACTTTTTGACTAGTTCAATCCTGTTAGTGTCTGTCCCTTCTTAGAAGTGTTCACTTAAAAATGACTTGACATAAATATGGTCTCTCAAGTCTCTGAATGTTTCTGTAGCTACTTGTTGATGGTGTTTTTCGCAGGTCCATCATTGATATATCAATATCCCCCCACATTTAATTCTTGGTTTACTGGTATTTATTTCTTCTGAATACTTGCCAAATGTTATCTCAACCACTCTCATGGTTTCCACAAAATATGAAAGGTATATGATTAAACATTGAAATTTCCATGCTGATATCTTTCCTGATGATTTATATGATACCTATCTGCATAACACATTATTTAAATGTGCCACCACCAAATTCATCATGTAAAAAATTAATCTAAGGTATTTCCATCCTTTTTCTCTACATTCCCATGGTCACTCAAAAAAAGAAAACTGGGAAGAATATTGGTTACAGCAGTGCAACCCACAATGTTAGCATCAAGTATTAATTCTAAATATTTCTTCCCACTTATTGATACTACTATGTCCACTCTAAATTTAGGCTTCAATCAGTTCTTAACTGTATTTTTTTAATAACACCCTAACAAGCAATGTCACCTGGCTTAAATCCATCCCTCACACTGAAACAAAATGGTACACCATACCCACTTTTCAAAATCCTTCAACTATTCTCCATCACTCATAGGATAATCCTTCAGTATTCCTCACATTCACAGGGTAATGCACAAGCATTTCATGGCAATAAAGAGTACTGTTACTCTCATCCTTATCTGAAATATGTTTTTTTAATGTTAATATACAGCTGATTCCCCCCATACTCTCTTTTTCACACTTTACATGTTGGCAAAAGCATAAAGTATGTGGAGCTCCTGGAGCACGCTGCAATATTGTACAACCCCTGCCTCTCTTCTCACTGCTCTTTCTTCTGAAACTATCCTTCCTAGCTTGCTGTCTTGATCAATGTAATTATTACTGACTCCTGTAAATTTAGTCTGGTACCACTTTTTTTCAGATACTTCATTTCTGGCCCCTTTTCCTCTCCAAATTTTTAGTTTTCCCCAGTTTCTGTCTCATCCTTCATCTAGAAATATCAAAGTAATTTTAGTTCCCCGAAATGCTGTATCTTTTCCACTTCTAGACTTTCACATAAATTCTTCAGCCTTTCCTCTCTTCTCCCCTTACCTCATCCTCTTACCTTCCAACAGCTTTCCTCTAGAACATTTCTATTTTTACTAAAGATATTACTTCCTCCCAAAAATCTTCCTGAGTATCACAGTCTTGATTTGATCCCTTTAATGTAGTATCATAGCATAACAATATTGAATACATATAGTGTTTAATTTGTGCCAGGACACTGTTCTAGTACTTTGCATATATTTAACTACTTAATTTTCATAATAATGCTGTAAGGTAAGCCTGGTTATTATCTCCACTTTAGAGATGAGGTAACTAACGTTTAGGGATGTTAATTAATTTACCCCATGTCAACTGTCAGCAAGTGAAAAAGACAGACTTAGAACTTAGACAAGTTGCCTTTGCTCTTACTGTAGTATATTCTTCTACATGTACTCCTTTCATCATACATATAATTTGTTTACTTGCTATTATCATTCATCATAATGTAAACCCCATGAAAGCATTCATTACTTAATCACTATCATCTTTCCGAAAGTCTTTGAACATATTTGATGCTCAACAAATTTTTTGATAAGTAACAAAGAGACATAACTAAGTGTTTCTCTTCTGTGTCCCTATAACACACTGCAAATATCTATGCTTTTACTGAATTCTTACCACTACTTGCCTATAGTTTTTTTGGCTTTATTGAATTGTAAGCCCCTCTTGGACAGAAAACTTCATTTATTCATCAATGTGTCCCAAGTGAAGCACAGTGCTCAATAAATGTTTGTTGAACAAATCTGTAAATAATACCAGTGGGAGAAATGTATGTAAGAATTTTTGCATGGATCTCAACAATCCCTTTCTATCTGCACTTTCATGTTACTCTAGGAAAATACTTATTATATGATATTTATATTAATAATCTATTTTTGAGGCCTTTCTATTTTATTGTAAATGAGGATGATTCTGAAATATAGCTTTACCCCTAGAGTCCTAAAACTTTCATGAATTTTAATTCTCTTTAAATATTATACAACTATATAAAAACATAGCAAAATACATCTTAATAGCCCACTAAGTGCTCAATACTAAACTGCCACAAGGAGTTAAAAACAAAACAGAAGATATACTTCTTTCCCACAAAGGCAATGTAATAGAGAAGTTGGTTCTCGTGCAAATAAATCTATGTAAACATAAATGACAGAGGCGCACATACCCTCTTATTGATATGTCAAGATACACACAGGTATAAGACTATCTAAAGTGAATGACCAGGTAGATCTAGTTTGACAAGTCTTCCAGGAGTTGAATCAAGTAGAAACTTGAAAGAGGTGATGTGGAGTCATGCATCTAAGGAGTGTATTCCAGAAGGGACAGTGAAAACAAATACTCTAATACCAAGAGGAGAATAATTTGAAATATTTTCATTTTTAAAGTACTTATAACAATCCATAAGGTTATATATAATAGCTTGACCTCCTTCTCAGAGATGAACTCATAAAAGTCCATTTTCTTTGACAAATAGTCCAGGAATGGGCTTAATTTTTATTTTTTATTGCCCCACAGTGCTTGCATTTCCACATATTCTCAACAGAATCTCACATATCTTTCTACCTCTGCTCCTTGAGATTTCTTCCCTTTCTTTTATCGTTTCTTGTTTTAACAATATTCTTGGCTTTTTATTCCATGGGGAGCAACTTAAGGAGCTCTTAGCAGTCACTGCCTGCATTTCCAGTATTAACTCATCGCACTTAAACACCCTCTTTTTGAAGGGAAGAAGCAGGGCTCAATGCTTTGCATCATAAGTATTTTGGCATCTAATATTAAGTTAAATAAGTATGGATATTTTATAAATGCAAAATATGTATTTACCACACTTTTACATAATTGAACTACTTTTAAATGCTCATCATATAACAATCTGTGTTACATTCCAGAAAGGAATACTTGGAGAGACAATGATTAACCTAAAAAATGGCAGCTATTTTAACAGAATTTTTTATTTGAATATTTCCCAGGGAGCCATTATGAAATTGATTTGAAAAAACAAAAATTTTTCCCAAAGAAATCCCAATTTCCTACTTTGTAGAGAAATTTCATTTACGTAATCCTCTCATAAAGCATAATCTTCAACCTGAGTGAAATGCACTGAGTAAAGTGGCATTCCCTAACACTAACATCAGTGTATCTGCATTGAAACATCAAAACTATACTTCAAGTGCATTTATTTACATAAATCAGCCCATAAGAAACAATGAAGAGGAAAAATAGTCACCCCATTGTGCTTTCATCTGGCCTTTACTTTGCATATACTTGGTGTTCTAACATCTAATCTGAATTTCACTCCTTCCTTTTGTCAGGAGAGGATCAAATTGGGAACTCATTCTCTGGAACACTGCTTATCAGGAAAAGACAGAATGATATAAAATAGTCTTAAGCATCACTCTTGTCCTTTCTGAATTCGCTTTGGTTTATGAAATTACAGCTACAACCAACAACTCATAAATAATTTGGTTTATTTTGATTTTTGTATTCTTCACAATAATTCTCTTGTTTCTATTCAGAAAATTATGAACAATACTACACACATGCAGATGGGACTGGGAAAGTGTTTCTTCTATCTCTTCCTGGGAGAGAGACATTAGATTGCTCAACCAGCATGCGAAGAGAAGAATCAGATTTATTTACATCTATATCACTACATTGGCTAATATGGGAGGAAGACAGAAATGGTGAACCATGGATACATAATAGATAATAACAAAAAAGCTAACATTTATTGAATGTACCAGATGCTGTTTAGAGACTTTACTTGTGTTAGCTCTTCATATGCAACAGATACTCTATCAGGTAGGTACCATCCTCATCTCCACTTCACAGATAAAGAAACAGGCTTTATAAGTTTAAGTCTCTTTCCCAGTAACACTTAGCTATTGAGTAGGAGAGCTGGATTTAAGCCCATGTCCACCTGGCTCCAGAATGTGTGTTTCTAAACAGCAAGCTACATCAGTCTATATTTAATACCTCAAACCTCAAAATAACTTTAATATTAAACACTGTTTAAGTGATGTGTTTTATTAAGTTCTCTATAATTGCAATTAAAATGAAATTTAACTTTATGAAACACAGCAAATGGGATAAGATATATCTTAGAATGTTTCAAGTGTTTTAAGGAATTTTTTAACTTTTAAAATTATTTTGAGTACTTTTTACTGGAATTTCATGTAATACATCTACACCAGACTAAGCTTAGTAGTCTTCTCAACAAATCTTCCCATTATTCCACTTTAGATCTTTCCTAGCCTTATCTTTAATTATTCTCTCTCTTTGTTCTTTTAATCCATCATCATGTGTCCATTCTCTATCATCTAAAAATATCTAAAATATTTCTGTATCTCGTGGTATTCTTTCCAGGGAAGTGTTGCGTCTTTATCCATATTTTTGAAGAGTCTTAAGAGGATGGAAAAATACACATTTCTACAGCCTGTTATCTTAAAGCAGAAGCTTTGTATCTTTAACTTTTTAAATGACAATGATTGAATATGTATTATCAGCATATTGGATGTTTATAAGCAGTACTGAATGACTCTATCAGTTAACTCCACTGTTTATTTTTATTTTTGATTTCTGTATTTTTTCAGTCAAAAAGGAAGATTAAGTTTCATAAGATAACTAGTTTGAACTATTTCCTCTGTCTGCCACCAGCCTCTTTGCAGGATTTATGATCAGACAGAATATGAATCACAATCAACAAGGATGGTAACACAAATATGAGTAAAAATATTATTAAAACAATTACTTAAAAATTATTGAAAAGCACACTTTATAACTACAGAAATTTGTAATTTCTATGAAGTTAAGAAGACACTGATTTTTACAATAAGATTGAACAATTTAAATGACAGCTTTACAAATCCAGTGTTGGGTCTAACTGAATAATTAATTGAGGTGTATTAATGGAAATTCTCCTTAATATAATTTCAGATAATTTATGGCTAAGTAAATTTACTATCAACTGCTTTTCAATCAATTACATCACATAACTCTACTTAGGCATTCCTACTCTGTTATATTTTCTGAGATTTGAAATATTACTATATATGAGGATTTTGCTAAATAAATGTAGCACACCTCTGGGTCCTATGAACAGGTACACTATTTCCATGGTGAGCTTTTTTATGAATTAAAACATGGTTCAGGTCCATTGACGTTCCCTTGGACCTCTGCTGTTACCATCATGGACCTCAGAAGTGCTGCTTTCTCTTTTACCACTTTCAAATAAGAGTGCAAACATAACTTTTCCTTAATTGTCCTTAATATAGATAAGGTTTTAAGTTTTTAAATTTTTTTTGTAGATAATTATTTTTTATTGAAGGGTAGTTGACACAGTATTACATTACATTAGTTTCAGGTGTACAACACAGTGATTCAACATTTATATAAATGATAATTCTAGGTACTAGCTATCACCATACCAAGTTGTTAAAATATTTTGACTATATTCCTTATGCTATACATTACATCCCGGTTACTTATTTATTTTACAATTGGAAGTGTGTACTTTTTTTTTTTTTTTTTTGTGACGGCATCTCTCATATTTATTGATCAAATGGTTGTTAACAACAATAAAATTCTGTATAGGGGAGTCAATGTTCAATGCACAATCATTAATCCACCAGAAGCCTAATTTTCGTCAGTCTCCAATCTTCTGAAGCATAACAAACAAGTACTTACATGGAGAACAAATTCTTACATAGTGAATAAGTTACATGGTGAACAGTACAAGGGCAGTCATCAGAGAAACTTTTGGTTTTGCTCATGCATTATGAACTATAAAGAGTCAGTTCAAATATGAATACTCATTTGATTTTTATACTTGATTTATATGTGGATACCACATTTCTCTCTTTATTATTATTATTTTTAATAAAATGCTGAAGTGGTAGGTAGATACAAGATAAAGGTAGATAAAGATAGAGAAAACATAGTTTAGTGTTGTAAGAGAGCAAATGTAGATGATCAGGTGTGTGCCTGTAGACTATGTGTTAATCCAAGCTAGACAAGGGCAATAAAACATCCACGGATGCAGAAGATTTCTCTCAGAACAGGGGGGTGAGGTTCTAAGCCTCACCTCTGTTGATCCCCAATTTCTCACCTGATGGCCCTCCTGTGACTGTGCCTGTCTTAAGTTGTTCCTCCCTTGAGGAATCTTACCCGTCTCTGGCTAAACAGTCATCTTCCGGGGCCATACAGGGAAATGTAAAGTTGGTAAGTGAGAGAGAAGCCTTATTGTTTGTAAAGGTTAGCTTTTTACTTCTTTGCATATTTATGCCCTGTGGCTTCTATGCCCAGCATTTGTCTTGAGGTATCTTTACCACTTGGAAGAATTATGATACTCTGTAAATTTGATATGAGGCACGAATTCTATTTAAGAGTTGTAATTAGGAAGGAAGAAGAAAAGCTATAGAAGTAGCAGGAGGCAGAAAACATGGGAAGATTGATTATTTCTTTGACATATCTTCTTGTAGAGTAACTTCAGCATGTATAGGTTTTAAACTACTAATTAAATTGCGCACACACAATAACATAATAGGAGTATAGTTACATAACCAAAGCATACCTGTAATTACCAGCCATCTCCAGTGAAACCAAGAAAACCAGTTAGGCACCTTAGGCATTTGTGAAAACTTATCTATGATATGGTGGATATTGTCCAACTGAACTTGAACAGTCAGAGAAATCAGACAAATTAAAACAACCCATTCCTGGGGACTGTTCACATCCCATATGTTCTTTTAACAGTAAATAGTCTGTAGTTGTAAGATTTTGGAGCGCTACAATTAGCACTTCTCCTAATTCTTGGTTGAGTTCCAACAGTATAGAACAAGTCAAATTTGTTGTTTTACTGAATGCACAGGCCAGCTTAGATATCTCCTTCTTCATTCCCATGACAAGTCCAGGAACTGGTGGGATGAGTGCATCTACACCTGTAGCAGTGCGTGGATCTTTGTTGGGGTTTTTTGATGATCATCTTCTGGCATGAGTCTTCCAGAGAGTGCTGATGTTGGAAGTTCTTTTTCATATCGTATCTTAGTTCATTTTCAGGGTAGCCCAATTAGGCTTTAATCCTCTGTATAAACACAAACAGAGCCTTTGCCTACACTTTTATATGCACTTTATACCCTTGTGTAGAACTTATTGGAGGTCACCACACAGGAACTGCCTTTTTTTTTTTTGGTATCATTAATCTACACTTACATGATGAATATTATGTTTACTAGGCTCTCCCCTATACCAGGTCCCCCCTATAAACCCCTTTACAGTCACTGTCCATCAGCATAGCAAAATGTTGTAGAGTCACTACTTGCCTTCTCTGTGTTGTACAGCCCTCCCCTTTCTCCCACCACTCCCCTGCATGCTAATCTTAATACACCCCTTCTTCTCCCCTCCCCATATCCCTCCTTACCCACCCATCCTCCCCAGTCCCTTTCCCTTTGGTACCTGTTAGTCCATTCTTGAGTTCTGTGATTCTGCTGCTGTTTTGTTCCTTCAGTTTTTCCTTTCTTCTTATATTCCACAGATGAGTGAAATCATTTGGTATTTCTCTTTCTCCGCTTGGCTTGTTTCACTGAGCATAATACCCTCCAATTCCATCCATGTTGCTGCAAACGGTAGGATTTGCCCTTTTCTTATGGCTGAGTAGTATTCCATTGTGTATATGTACCACTTCTTCGTTATCCATTCATCTATCGATGGACATTTAGGTTGCTTCCAATTCTTGGCTATTGTAAATAGTGCTGCAATAAACATAGGGGTGCATTGGTCTTTCTCATACTTGATTGCTGCATTCTTAGGGTAAATTCCTAGGAGTGGAATTCCTGGGTCAAATGGTAAGTCTGTTTTGAGCATTTTGATGTACCTCCATACTGCTTTCCACAATGGCTGAACTAATTTACGTTCACACCAGCAGTGTAGGAGGGTTCCCCTTTCTCCACAGCCTCGCCAACATTTGTTGTTGTTCGTCTTTTGGATGGCAGCCATCCTTACTGGTGTGAGGTGATACCTCATTGTAGTTTTAATTTGCATTTCTCTGGTAATTAGCGATGTGGAGCATCTTTTCATGTGTCTGTTGGCCATCTGTATTTCTTTTTTGGAGAACTGTCTGTTCAGTTCCTCTGCCCATTTTTTAATTGGGTTATTTGTTTTTGTTTGTTGAGGCGTGTGAGCTCCTTATATATTCTGGACATTAAGCCTTTATCGGATGTGTCATTTTCAAATATATTCTCCCATACTGTAGGGTTCCTTTTTGTTCTATTGACGGTGTCTTTTGCTGTACAGAAGCTTTTCAGCTTAATATAGTCCCACTTGTTCATTTCTGCTTTTGTTTTCCTTGCCCGGGGAGATATGTTCAAGAAGAGGTCACTCATGTTTATGTCTAAGAGGTTTTTGCCTATGTTTTCTTCCAAGAGTTTAATGGTTTCATGGCTTATATTCAGGTCTTTGATCCATTCTGAGTTTACTTTTGTATATGGGGTTAGACAATGGTCCAGTTTCATTCTCCTACATGTAGCTGTCCAGTTTTGCCAGCATCACCTGTTGAAGAGACTGTCATTTCACCATTGTATGTCCATGGCTCCTTTATCAAATATTAATTGACCATATATGTCTGGGTTAATGTCTGGATTCTCTAGTCTGTTCCATTGGTCTGTGGCTCTGCTCTTGTGCCAGTACCAAATTGTCTTGATTACTATGGCTTTATAGTAGAGCTTGAAGTTGGGGAGTGAGATCCCCCCTACTTTATTCTTCTTTCTCAGGATTGCTTTGGCTATTCGGGGTCTTTGGTGTTTCCATATGAATTTTTGAATTATTTGTTCCAGTTCATTGAAGAATGTTGCTGGTAGTTTCATAGGGATTGCATCAAATCTGTATATTGCTTTGGGCAGGATGGCCATTTTGACGATATTAATTCTTCCTAACCACGAGCATGGGATGAGTTTCCATCTGTTAGTGTCCCCTTTAATTTCTCTTAAGAGTGACTTGTAGTTTTCAGAGTATAAGTCTTTCATTTCTTTGGTTAGGTTTATTCCTAGGTATTTTATTTTTTTTGATGCAATTGTGAATGGAGTTGTTTTCCTGATTTCTCTTTCTGTTGGTTCATTGTTAGTATATAGGAAAGCCACAGATTTCTGTGTGTTGATTTTGTATCCTGCAACTTTGCTGTATTCCGATATCAGTTCTAGTAGTTTTGGGGTGGAGTCTTTAGGGTTTTTATGTACAGTATGAAGTCATCTGCAAATAGTGACAGTTTAACTTCTTCTTTACCAATCTGGATTCCTTGTATTTTTTTGTTTTGTCTGATTGCCATGGCTAGGACCTCCAGTACTATGTTAAATAACAGTGGGGAGAGTGGGCATCCCTGTCTAGTTCCCGATCTCAGAGGAAATGCTTTCAGCTTCTCGCTGTTCAATATAATGTTGGCTGTGGGTTTATCATAGATGGCCTTTATTATGTTGAGGTACTTGCCCTCTATTCTCATTTTGCTGAAAGTTTTTATCATGAATGGATATTGAACTTTGTCAAATGCTTTTTCAGCATCTATGGAGATGATCATGTGGTTTTTGTCTTTCTTTTTGTTGATGTGGTGGATGATGTTGATGGACTTTCGAATGTTGTACCATCCTTGCATCCCTGGGATGAATCCCACTTGGTCATGGTGTATGATCCTTTTGATGTGTTTTTGAATTCGGTTTGCTAATATTCTGTTGAGTATTTTTGCTTCTACGTTCATCAGGGATATTGGTCTGTAGTTTTCTTTTTTGGTGGGGTCTTTTCCTGGTTTTCGTATTAGGGTGATGTTAGCTTCATAGAATGACTTTGGGAGTATCCCCTCCTCCTCTATTTTTTGGAAAACTTTAAGGAGAATGGGTATTATGTCTTCCCCGTATGTCTGATAAAATTCTGAGGTAAATCCATCTGGCCCGGGGGTTTTGTTCTTTGGTAGTTTTTTGATTACTGCTTCAATTTCGTTGCTGGTAATTGGTCTGTTTAGATTTTCTGTTTCTTTCTGGGTCAGTCTTGGAAGGTTGTATTTTTCTAGGAAGTTGTCCATTTCTCCTAGGTTTCCCAGCTTGTTAGCATATAGGTTTTCATAGTATTCTCTGATAATTCTTTGTATTTCTGTTGGATCCATCGTGATTTTTCCTTTCTCATTTCTGATACTGTTGATTTGTGTTGAGTCTCTTTTCCTCTTAATAAGTCTGGCTAGAGGCTTATCTATTTTGTTTATTTTCCTGAAGAACCAGCTCTTGGTTTCATTGATTTTTGCTGTTGTTTTATTCTTCTCAATTTTATTTATTTCTTCTCTGATCTTTATTATGTCCCTCCTTCTGCTGACCTTAGGCCTCATTTGTTCTTCTTTTTCCAATTTCGATAATTGTGACATTACACCATTCATTTGGGATTGTTCTTCCTTTTTAAAATATGCTTGGATTGCTATATACTTTCCTCTTAAGACTGCTTTTGCTGTGTCCCACAGAAGTTGGGGCTTGGTGTTGTTGTTGTCATTTGTTTCCATATATTGCTGTATCTCCATTTTGATTTGGTCATTGATCCATTGATTATTTAGGAGCGTGTTGTTAAGCCTCCATGTGTTTGTGAGCCTCTTTGCTTTCTTTGTACAGTTTATTTCTAGTTTTATGCCTTTGTGGTCTGAAAAGTTGGTTGGAAGGATTTCAATCTTTTGGAATTTACTGAGGCTCTTTTTGTGGCCTAGTATGTGGTCTATTCTGGAGAATGTTCCATGTGCACTTGAGAAGAATGTATATCCCGCTGCTTTTGGATGTAGAGTTCTATAGATGTCTATTAGGTCCATTTGCTCTACTGTATTGTTCAGTGTTTCCATGTCCTTACTTATTTTCTGCCCGGTGGATCTATCCTTTGGGGTGAGTGGTGTTTTGAAGTCTCCTAGAATGAATGCATTGCAGTCTATTTCCCCCTTTAGTTCTGTTAGTATTTGTTTCACATATGCTGGTGCTCTTGTGTTGGGTGCATTTATATTTAGAATGGTTATATCCTCTTGTTTGACTGAGCCCTTTATCATTATGTAGTGTCCTTCTTTATCTCTTGTTACTTTCTTTGTTTTGAAGTCTATTTTGTCTGATATTAGTATTGCAACCCCTGCTTTCTTCTCTCTGTTGTTTGCTTGAAATATGTTTTTCCATCCCTTGACTTTTAGTCGGTAGATGTCTTTGGGTTTGAGGTGAGTTTCTTCTAAGTAGCATACAGATGGGTCTTGCTTTTTTATCCATTTTGTTACTCTGTGTCTTTTGATTGGTGCATTAAATCCATTAACATTTAGGGTGACTATTGAAAGATATGTACTTATTGCCATTGCAGGCTTTAAATTCGTGGTTACCAAAGGTTCAAGGTTAGCCTCTTTAGTATCTTACTGTCTTACTTAGCTTGCTTATTGAGCTGTTATATACACTGTCTGGAGATTCTTTTCTTCTCTCCCTTCTTATTCCTCCTCCTCCATTCTTCCTATGCTGGGTGTTTTGTTTGGTGCTCTTTCTAGGAGTGCTCCCATCTAGAGCAGTCCCTGTAAGATGTCCTGTAGAGGTGGTTTGTGGGAAGCAAATTCCCTCAGCTTTTGTTTGTCTGGGAATTGTTTAATCCCACCATCATATTTGAATGATAGTCATGCTGGATACAGTATCCTTGGTTCAAGGCCCTTCTGTTTCATTGCATTTAATATATCATGTCATTCTCTTCTGGCCTGTAAGGTTTCTGTCGAGAAGTCTGATGTTAGCCTGATGGGTTTTCCTTTATAGGTGACCTTTTTCTCTCTAGCTGCCTTTAAAACTCTTTCCTTGTCCTTGATCTTTGCCATTTTAATTATTATGTGTCTTGGTGTTGTCCTCCTTGGATCCTTTCTGTTAGGGGTTCTGTGTATTTCCATGGTCTGTTCGATTATTTCCTCCCCCATTTTGGGGAAGTTTTCAGCAATTATTTCTTCCAAGATACTTTCCATCCCTTTTCCTCTCTCTTCTTCTTCTGGTACCCCTATAATACGGATATTGTTCCTTTTGGATTGGTCACACAGTTCTCTTAATATTGTTTAATTCCTGGAGATCCTTCTCTCTCTATGTCAGCTTCTGTGCATTCCTGTTCTCTGGTTTCAATTCCATCAATGGCCTCTTGCATCCTATCCAATCTGCTTATAAACCCTTAAAGAGTTTGTTTCATTTCTGTAATCTCCTTTCTGGCATTTGTGATTTCTTTCCGGACTTCATCCCATATCTCTTGCATATTTCTCTGCATCTCTGTCAGCATGTTTATGATTTTTATTTTGAATTCTTTTTCAGGAAGACTGGTTAGGTCTGTCTCCTTCTCTGGTGTTGTGTCTGTGATCTTTGTCTGCCTGTAGTTTTGCCTTTTCATGATGATACGAATAGTTTGCAGAGCTGGAACGAGTGATGGCTGGAAGAACTTCCCTTCTTTTTGGTTTGTGGCCCTCCTTTCCTGGGAGAACAGCGACCTCTATTGGCTTGTGCTGGATAGCTGCGTGCAGACAGGGCTTCTGCTTCCTGCCAGGCTGCTATCGAGTTTATCTATGCTGTTGCTGTGTGTGTGGCCTGGCTCGGGCTGCTCCTCCAAAATAGTGGAGTCGTGTTGTAGGGGGAGCGGCCTGTAGGGTATTTAACTCCGTAAGGGGCCTCCCTGCTCCCTGAGCCCAGGGGATTAGGGTGCCCAGAGATCCCCAGATTTCCTACCTCTGGATTAAGTGTCCCGCCCTGCCCCTTTAAGACTTCCAAAAGGCACCCGCCAAAACAACGACCACAAAAAAATTAAAAAAAAAAAAAAATGGCTGCTTGTTTTTCTTTATTCTCCAGCACCAGCCTCTCGCGTCTGCTCACTGGTCTTGCTGCCCTGTTTCCCTAGTATTGGGGTCCCTATCCCTTTAAGACTTCCTAAAAGCACTTGCCAAAACAAAACAGGAAAGAAAAAATAAAAAATGGCCGTTCGCTTTTCTTATGTCCTCCGGTGCCAGGCCTCCGGTACCCGCTCACTGTTTTTGCTGCCCTGTTTCCCTAGTATCCAGGGACCCTGCACACGCACTGTGTCTGCGCTCTTGCCCAGATGGCTGGGGCTGGGTGTTCAGCAGTCCTGGGCTTCGTCTCTCTCCCGCTCTGCCTACTCTTCTCCCGCCAGGAGCTGGGGTGAGGGGCACTCGGGTCCCGCCTGTCCGGGGGTTGTATCTTACCCCCGTTAGGAGGCATTGGGTTCTCTCAGGTGCGGATGTGGTCTGGATATTGTCCTGTGTCCTCTGGTCTTTATTCTAGGAAGAGTTGTCTTTGTTATATTTTCATAGATATATGTGGTTTTGGGAGGAGATTTCCACTGCTCTACTCATGCCGTCATCTTGGCTCCCTTGGTTTTAAGTTTTAATAGAAGTTTCTAGGAAGGATTCTGGGAACAGCAGGAATCAAACAAATAGACTTATCTATAACTGGCTACTCTTTGCAGATGTTTTTGCAGAATTTTTAGGCCATACCCCATTCTTGTGAGTATTTATCATCTTGATGTAGAACATTAATTTATTAAATATTAAATGAAGAATGAAACTCCCTCCCTCCTCAAGGACTTGCTCTTCCTTCTTACTGTGACAAGTAGAAGGGTGGAAATGGGAAATGTATCACTCTAACCAGTCACTATTTTCTTTCTTTCTTTCCAAATTGTAGCTGCTAATGTAACTGATATTAACAGTTCCTTTTTTTTTATTTTTTTATTTTCTCTGGGTGTCTGGAGTCTCTGAAGTCTGCATGAGACCTCTGCAGTCCTCTTTACCACATAATGCATCCATCAGAGATTCTGGTTTGATGCAGCCTCATTCATTTCCTTAACTCTTCCCCCCACCTACTGCCCCCATGCCCAGGACACATACTGCTGGGATTTCTGTGCTCAGCAAACATTCCACATGTGTGGAGCAAAGGCAGGATGGCTCAAGCTACCTTTCCAGGTGCCACCTGATCCACACTAAACCCACATTCATCCTTTTCCTCCTCTTAAAACTCCCGTCTTTGCTCTATATGAAAAGAGGTCAGATCAGCAAGTGCACAATTGATGTAGATGTTGACAAGGGAAAGGAATGAAATGCCATATTTTTCTTCTTCCAGTGGGCATCCTTGCCTTTTCTCTCTTTCCCTTGACAACCTCTCTCCACAAACACTACATTTTTAGGAACAAATCTAAGAAGCCATTCTTATTCTTGGTATTGTTGGAGAGTGGTGGTGGGTTAATGGCTGCAGGACCAATTTCATACTCTCTAAGCCTTTAGAGAGAAGATGGCTAGGTTTATGGATTACTTATAACATAGAGTTTCCCAGTACCTATTATTTTCTGGTGTTAGCACAGTCCTAAAAACCTTAAATATTAGTGGTTGAAACATATCGGATCACTCTCCAAATATTTCTGATAGTCTCTTCCTATTGCACTTAGTGTCCTGTTTCCACCCTGTTCATTCTCAAGTCTTAATAGATCAATTTTCTATAGTGTAAGGTCAGTGAGTTTGTATATGTCATTCCTATTAAGGCATAATTTCTTGAGATTTTACTGTGATCAAATGATTTCCTTGTTTTTTCATAGGTACTATATCATTGCCTTTTCTTAGACATTTGGTGTTTAATAAAAAGAATGCTAAGTAAAATATCTTTCTTTTGTGTAGCTCATATTCCTCAAAAGAGGAATTATGTATCAACGTCCAAATAACACCTTCATTCATATTTTATTTTTTCTAATAATATTGATGATTTAGTTTGTGAGATTTCCTGTCTCAACTCTATTTCAATATGATTTTCAAAGGAGAATTGCCCAAGTAATCATTTCTAAAGCATTGTAATCTTAAACTAACTTTGAAAATAGATATACTCAAAATAAGAGAGAGAGGACATTTTCACAGATGGAGGTGGGTATAAAATCATGTGAAATTTTTATTACAGTTTTATAGAGTATTATCTTTGCTGGAAAATATTGTAAGTAAAATGTCTAGAACATAATATTGTAAAAGAAAGAACATTCTGTGTGAGAGACCATACTTTGTCACATGGGAAAATGAATATATAGCACATTTCACATACAATATAGTCATGGGTATTTTATCAAAATTGCAGAAGCAACGGAATTCTAACTTTGCTTCACTTGGCATTTTGTAGTAGCAGGAATTGAGTCATTCAGTTGAGCTAGCAATGTGTGTTCTCTCTTTCTCTCTGAAGATTGTTAGATTTTTGTTTTTGCTCATTAATCATTATGCATCCCACTTGCTAGAAATTGAAACAATAGAGTTTCTTCTTTACATGAATTTGAGAACTGAATCTTGATTTTAATAAATGTTATGTAGAACCAAGGATTTCTAGGGCATGGCTATGTTAAATAGAGGGCAACTTCACAGTTCATTCTCACTCTTGTAAAGCTTGAAAATTATTGAGAATGCCTTGAAGATAGACACCCATAATTAAAATATGCTATTCTTAGAAAAAAAAAGGTTACTGAGCTTTGAAAAAAAAACTTGTCTCAATTGATTCTTCATTCAGTTATTATAACAGTATAGCTGCTAATAGTGTAAAACAGGGAAACAATACATATTTAATTTTATCAACATTATTACTCTTTCTTGGATTTGTTATACATATGACAAACGTATCAGAATTTGGAGATCTGAAGAATCACGTTGAGTTAGGGATACTTGGCTATCTGTGTCTGAGATTCTGTTATCCTTAGTTAAAAATTAAACTGAGTATTATGTGTGGAGTACTGAAAAATTATGATTTATTACATATTTTAAGTTAGTATAATAATAATAATTTTAAGTTGAATATGAACAGTATTTCATATCAATTATTTGATTTCATCTTTATATTATTAATATTGATAACAATAATTGCAATCATTATCCAAGTGTTTCAGACAATTTGTAGAGAAGCCTTTACAGTTTCAGAAAAAAGGCTATACTAACCATGAGGCATAGACAGTTTTCTCTATTTTTGGACTTTTAGAAAGCCAAGAGGTCTTTGGAAACCTCTGGAACTGAGATTCCATCCCACATTTTATTGACTTTTCCTCCCCATGTTTCTGAGAAGGCAAGGTAGTTAGTTATGACTAGCCATTCAGTGTGTGAGGTTCCATGGTTAAGAAGATCTTACAGGCTTTGAATAAATAATCTAACTTAGTTCATGCAACAGCCCAATATTACCCTTTTTTAATTATGCAGATATTGGGCATGAGGTTAAGTATGGGACTAAGAAAGCTATATAAATAATAATATTAGAAGACAAATATATCTACTCGCAAATATGTAGAATTTGAAAGGGAAGGAAGTCACATGGGAATGGTCTTATTTATCTACATCGTAATTTGTCAAAAGAAATTTTGGCAAACAGTGACATCTTGATTGGTTGCACTCTTAATTTTTTTTTTTTTTTTTTGCTAATTCATTTTTCTTACCTCATATTTTTAAGGGATGCCACCTTAGAACACAAAACTTGTTTAACTATTTAGAAAATTTCTTTACAGTGGAAACATTAACTACTTATGCAGCTGCTTTGAAAGAACTTTGGACAAGCAAACAAAACCCACTTAGTTCCCAAATGTTCTTAATGGCTTATAATATAGTATAATGATATTGTGTCCGTTCTCTTTCTTTTCCACTTCATTATACAATGACTCCATTGTTTTTATACAATAAGAAACATAATACGGTATTCTGCCTTTTTCCCACTAGAAGACTAGTACAATTTAAATGTTATCATCTCACAATGACAAAAATTGTAAGGAAAAAGAAATCTTTTACATCTTCTGTGACAGCAATGATAAAAAAAAATCAATGTAGTTACAACCATTAAAGAGAATTTTCTCTTTTATTTTAGGTTCTTGTCAGAAGGAATAAAGACGCAACCCTTAGCACACTTTAGGATGTATTCTGATACTCTATGTTTACTAAGGTGTATCTTGCTTTCCCCACTGATCTGTTGTACTGTCCAATAAGAAAGTATACTGCATTGCACTCAGCCTTAAGGGCTTGAAACCAGGAAGGCAGAGGCATGAAGCTGTTAATGTATAAAACATGCTATCTCAGTAATGTTCTTTACTTTGAACACATTCTGGCAGGGATTTTCCAACAACTCTTCCTTTGCTCATTGAGGTTTGCAGGGGGAAGTGTGGAATGGAAAGAGTAATAGGCCAAGTGCTCAAAATCTTGGGTCAAATTAAAGCTTAGTTATCACATTCATTCAAAACTTTTTGAGTGTGATAATTATGCATGGACCTTTTTTTATTTCCATTTCCTCAATCAGAACTTGGCATGGAATAAAAACTAAATAAATACTTGCTGAATGAATAAAAACATGAGCTCAGACAAACTGTTAATGTTCTCTGAATCACAGATTACTCAGTTGAAAATGGAAATAAAAATATTTGAGCTGTGATGACAATAAGAAACTATATGTGTGTTTAGCTTGTATGTATATGTAAATGAAAATGTTCTGCTATTTGTGTAACCTACAGAGTACATGGAAATGTAAAGTATTGTTACTATTTTTTGTTAATACTGGAATCCTTATTGAAGACACTGAATGAGGAAAATAAGCACTTTATCACTATCATAAACATGAAAAAATTGTAAATCCAAAGTAAAGTATATAAATACAACAAGTGAAAATACTGCTATGCTTCTAGTTAGTGATAAATCTTCCTGACCTGAATACTACACAACTGTTTCCTGAGAGGCAAAACTGACAACCATTTAATGCTGTCAGTAAGATATTCAAGTAGAAAAATCACATGTCATACAGAGATGTTCCTCTCACATTGAACTGCCATTAAATATAAATATATGTCTAAAATTGATGTCAATCAGAAATTCATTAAAGAGTTTAAAATTTGGATTATATTTAATCTTAGAAAAGTCACTGTGAGTGGTAGCGACAAGTCAAAAATGAGGCAGTGGGAGCAGTCCATCTGTGGTGCCTGCAGTTCACAAGATACACTGTCTGTAGAGAATTTAAAAACAATAATAAAACTTGACTGATGTTGGTCTGTTTTTTATTAATACCAGGCCTTAACTGAGTGATAAAATTTTCCTACTAGATAAAAAATCTGTGCTTTATTAAATTCTAAACAATTGCTACAGTTACTAGTGAGTTTTAATAATATATATGTAAGCTTCAAATTAGCACATTTTTATTACTTATCCTTTAGCAAACATTGTATTCTACATGGAATTTAATTTAACTCTCAATTATTCAGCTGGCCTTGATATATGCATTTGTTTGGAGGGTGAGTTCATAAGGATTTGGAATCATTTGAGCTCCCTCCAAGCCCAGTTCATGGCTCCATTTAAACAGCAAAGTAGAAATAAACAATGATAGTCCAACGATTATAAAATGAAGGAATGAAACGTGAATTCATCAATCAGCTAGACTTCTGTGTTTGAAACACTGGAAGCTGTTGGAACTGACACTAAAGAAAAGAAGCTATATGGCAGTAATACACTTTCTGGAACTTACTGTGGCATATTATTTTATTATGAATAATTATTAATTAATAATAATTATTTTACTTATTTAATGCCAAACTTTTCCTTATATCATACATTAAAAAAACATTTTTATAAGTTGTATCATGATGAAGAACATTTTTTGAAGTTAAAATTAATGAAAAGTGTCAATTAACTATGAGCACAAAAAAGTTACAAATCTGGCTATACTGTCTATGTACCATAAATATTTTCAGAAGATTTTGATAATGTTATTGACAAATTTGCAGATTATGACTCAAAAAGAGAAAATTTTAAGTTATAACTCATTACAACTATAGATCAATGCATATATATTTCCCCATTCTTTAAAAGATATAGTAATATAATTAATACAAATCCACATTATTCCCTTTTTGTTCTGTAAGAATAAAAATTTCAAATTTGTATTCTTTAATCTTTTTCTTACTAACAGGATCACATAGGTATATATCTTTACTGTCATTTTTCTCTTTCTGGTCATTATTACTATGTCTTCCACTTCATGATATTATTTGATAATGACCGACTCAGGGTGTCACCTATGTTACTGATGATGATTCCTGACCCACAAATGATGAAAGATGAAGAAAGAATGTTGAAGCTGGGTATCACTCTTTTCATACCATATGGAAGGAATGAATCATTTTTAACAGCAGACTGAGATTCAGTTCTCAACTGAGCTTCATATGGTAGAAAGAGAAAATTTTAAAGTTCTCTTCTGTGTTTGTACATACAAGTGTGTAAAATAAGGATGACACTGAGATAGTTAGAAAGGGAAATGTTCCCCTGATCTTGGTTTGAAATGTATATTCATTAAAAAGTGTTATTAAGAGCATGAAAATAGTAAGCCATGGCATGGAGGAAGATATTTGCCCTTCATGGAAACAACAAAGGATAAGTACTTATGAGATAACCTTATAAATTAATAGAATAGAAGATGGAACACAAATGAGAAAAAACTGGAACAGATATCCAAATAGCTAATATACACATAAACAAGTGTTCAATGCCACTGATATAAGGAGAATGTAAATTAAAACAATGTGATATCATTATAAAGTCATTAAAATAGCTTAAATTAAAATAAGAGAGATTGACTAATACTTATTGTTTGCAAAAATCAGAATAGCTAGAATTTTGGCAGTAAGAGTGTTGTCACATGTGTTGGCAGTAAGAGTGTAAATTGGTATTAACCCTTTAAAATATAGTTTGGCATTATCTGAAGTTGATCACATGCATACCCTTTGTCTCAGCAATTCCTTCTAAGAATGACCTAGCTGCTTCATTCATGATGGCCAAAAACTGTAAATAACCCAGTTATTCATCAACATTAAAATAAATGAATTATCTGTGGTATAGTAATATAATTCAATGTTGTATAAAAATGAAAATGAATAAACTACTGCTACATGCAACAAGATGTATTCTCACTAACATCACATATAGAATGCTTTATTAAGCATATATAAAAAAGAATTCCTACAAAATTTATATTAAGTTCAAAACTAGGTAAAAACAATTATATAGAATTAGAAATCAGGATAGTTCTGGATTTGGGGAGTATTGGTGACTGGGAGAGATCTCAAGGAGAAATTTTTGTAAGAGCGATATTCAACTTTTATAGTTTTCTATATGCATGTTATACTTTAATAAAAAGCATTTAATTAAAACAAATTATAATATATTGCAATTATAATTTCAATAACATAGCAAATTTAAACAAGAACTCTGCTTGCATAGCAGTCACACAGATAATATATCCAATCTATAATCACACTAAATACAAATTGACCTTACAGTTACCTTTGTTGTAATGCACATATAACTTTTATATTTTATTAGAAAACTTTTGAATACAAAGGTCATTAATAAGTAATTTAGATAAAATTGCATTTTTAGATTGAGGAAAAAATCTATTACATTTGTTTTTTATATGGCAACTTAATATCTCATTCTCAACTTATTATTATCTCAGAATTATTAGATTGCCTAGTGAAATTACTACTTAAGGAGATATAAAGAATACATGTTACATTATTCTTAACATTTCCTTTATGAGGTTTCACAGATATTTTGAAATGTACATTAGAGACAATTGCTTTCCCAGACACATAATTAATACTTTTAAATAAAAAAACCTGTTGAAGGTTATATCATACCTGCACTATCTTGACTTTTCTAATTAGACATATGCTATTATTTGTTATATACCAGTTTTATTTTTTCTAATAAGAAAACACAAATAAACAAGCAAATTCTCTGAATAAAAATCCTTGGAACCTTCTCCAATGACAGAAGATAAAGGAATGGTAGTATAATGTAGTATGCTGCAGTATAATGGTAAGAAGTATAAACTTTGTAGTTTGCCTCTCTCTCTCTCTCTCTTTTGGGTAGATTTTGCAGAGTGTTCATCCCAGAGAAGTCAATTTTACCATTCTTACACACCATATGTGAAATTTCAGAAAATGTGAAATTACTGTAAGTTATTGGTGCTTTAAGAGTAAAGTCCCCAGATGAATGTTTGAATAAATTTATCTACAATCAAAATTTTAATACATGGAATAAGTTCATTAAACAAAAAAACGAAATTCTGAAAGGCCTGACAGACAACTTAATCAAGATGAATAAACTGTGTCCTTTTATCAAACAAGAGGTTTTTCAAGACAATGCCTATGATACCATCAGTTATTAAATCATTTTAAAATTACTAAACTCAGTGATTTTTCTTGTAATGTCAGATAGTGATTTCAAATTATTTACAGAAAATTATGGAGTTTTGAGTGTACTGATATTCCTCAAAAGCTGAAAAAATATTTATGACTTAAAAAACAAATACTGAAATATGGGAGTCAGAGTTAAATACAGTCTTCAGTTTCTTTTTAAAAATTCAGGAGTATTGACTGTGTATGTTTCCTAGTATGAAGTTAATGCCATTTGTCTATTAATTGATAAAAAATTTAAAAGGAATCAGATGGTTTGTTATCCAGGTGAGAGAATGTTGCCTAAATTGAAGCTCCTTAGGGGTGAGTGAGCATGGCTGCAGCCCAGGTTACCTGGTATTTGGACACATGCTCTTGACTTCTGCAAACTCCTCACCTGCTCACTCAAACTCCATTTCAACTGGATAGCATTATGGATGCACCAAAGACCTATCCTGTTCAACTGTAAAGCTGATGTGCCCACAAATTTCTAGACTTTTTTTTAACTTCTAGAAAATACTATTAATAGTTTCTGCTCAGAAGCTATTAATTTCTGTAGAAATTGCCCTGTGAGAGAATTCTTAAACTTTAACATCATGTTCTTTAGAAACGTGTGCTCTATTTTTAGTCTGAATGTTTGTAACTAGTTCTCAGGCTCTTCCTTTTAGAAACAGCCATCCAGAACAAGACTTTTCTCAATATTCAATGTCAGCTTCTCGTCTCTCTTTCAATTCTAACATTCAGGTATTTTTTTGTTCCCTTTGCTTTTCTCAAGGTCCCCACTTTTTTCCCCTTAAATGCAGTTAAACTAATTTTCTGTTGTTACCTTAGAGATGAGTATTAAAATTGTATTATCAACTCTAGAAAGAATCTTTAAAGTTGAAAATCCATAAAACTCAGAATTTCATTCCTTGCTGTAATATTTGGTGCTCAGTTGTATCATCTTTGAGCTGATAGTTTGGACCCTGTCACATCCAAAGTTGCTTCTGATGTAAGGTGCATGCTTTTCATAGCCTAAGACTTTGAAGACCCCTTCGTTCAATAGCTCTGCAATTCGGTTGTTAGCTTGTATAACTATTCATTGAACACTGGCTTACTGTGAAGACAGCAACCTTGGTTGTTGATTTAATGGATATGTAAGCCACTTGTCTGATGAAGCACATGTCTCCGTTTTGCCTTCCACTAGGTCTTGAGCTTTTAACAAAATGCCCCGTAGTACTTTATTATTGTTTCTTTTTGGGACTGGAGAAATATGTAAAAGTCACTAACTCACCTTCGGAACACACTTCAGAACACCACTCGAATCATTGTGGTTGTCGTTATAAATGTAATACAAAAGGCTTTGAAAGTGAACTTATTTGGGAGTTATATTTTTGTCTTAATATTTTTAATAGCACTATGTGAAATCCAAGTGAAATTATTCTTGATTTTAGAAAAAGATGGATTTTCATGGAGAAAAATATTCAAACACACAAAAAATGATAAAAGGTAATAGTTTAAAATATTTACTTTGATACCAAGTCAGAATATCACAGTGCTTGCTCCTCTCATTCTGTCACACTTTGGGGCATGAAAAGACATTTAAAAAATTTTTTTTTTCAGTTACTACATAGAGAAGTATGTTTGGGTAAAAAGTTAATTTTTTTTCACATTATGTAATATTGTTATTAAAGATAAGTTAATTTCATTTCTATCAACTATATTCTTAGAAAGAGCCATTTATGTATAGCACTGGTTACACTGCATGTTTCTATTAAGAAGTAATATCTTGCAGCACAAAAGGCAATTTAGAGAAGTCTTGAAATCTGCTAGTTTCACTATTACTTCCATAAATTAGGTTTCCATCTCTTAAAAAAGTATAATATATATCAATCTATCAATTACATGTACTGATGAAATAACATTTGTAATGGTTATTTTATAGACTTGTATTTATAAATTATTTTATACCAGCATAAATAGATGAATATATTTTAAAACTTGCTTTTAACATATTTTTTTTCAAATTAAAAAAAAATAGAATTCTAACCAATTCAGATATGCCTCATAAAAAATTTCAAAATATGCTTGGGACACAAAATATCTGGCATTAATTGGATTACCCAAATTATCCAGGTATTAACTTACTTGGGTAAAAATTGGTGCATAATTAGTAAAGGATTTCCATGAGAAGGTTGTTAAATACTTTCTGTTTGTGTGTTTCTTGATTTTTTTTTTTCTTTTTTCCTTCCAAATACAGACTCATTTGCAGGTACCTCTTGCTTGGATATTGTTTGTTACTGGGAAATCATGGCATGTCTTTTTATCATGAAATTTACTGGTAGAAAAGTAAAAGACCATAATGTTGCTGATAAAATGGACAGATCTGATATGCTGATATGCTGTAAGAAAAAGTGTGAAAGTGGCTCTGCTTGGTATGGCATTACATGGATTGGACATGTTGATTTTGTTTGCTTAATTATGCTTTTGATGATAGTTAATTTTTAGTTTGAAGTCAATGAACTCATTGAATTGGATCTTTTAAAAACTTCATCTGCATAGATAGAAACAGACCTTTAAAAAAACAATATATTATCAGATTTTCAAATCTGATAAAATAAGATAATTAATACTGATAGTAAGGAAATAAGAATTTCCTTACTATCAGCAAATATCCAGATTAAGAAAGAATTTGATCTAATTTGGATCCAAGTGATCTTGGTCTTTTAATTATTCATTTGAATAATTAACATTTAATTAATTTTATATTTCCATAATACCAATTTTTCTCTACTTGCAATTTATTTGTTGGTTAAAAGTAAGACATTTGTTAGGCAGAGTTTCCTAAAGTCTGGAATTCCCTCTTTGCAGCCTTTTACTTTACTGAACATGTTTCTTCATAGTTTATATAGTTCCTGAAAATTGACAGGCAAATGTTGAGGCTTGATCTGATTTGGGTTGAGAAACTTCATACATAGTGAGATACCATTTTTTTTAATACAACATAAGCTGGAGTTTAAGAAATATATTGTTGACAATTATGATTACATTTCCTTATTCCTGAGTACTATTACACTGAGTTACTCTGAGTGCTGATGAAGCTTCTTCCTATTGAGAATAATTGCAAAATATCTTGTGGCAGAAGATTTGGGTAAGATACTAAGTTGTCTGCTCTCAGGGCTGGTGTTTGGATTAGGTATACAAGGTGATGAGATACCTCAATATTTCACTGGGGAGACCTGAGCACAGTCTTAACCAATGAGATCTGTTGATCAGTGGGTGCTAACAAGCAGTGCAAGGTATTCTTTATATTTTCTTCTATCCTTAATCCTAAAGTTGGTTTTATACTGCCCTGTAATAAGCATTTAGGAATTAGGGACAGACCTTTGTCATCTCTCATTGCAAAATGGTACTGGACATTCATTCTTTCATCCCCAAATATTAGTTTGATAACTATAGTGAGCCAGACACTGTGTTAGGAACTGAGGTTATAAAAAATAGTGAAAGCAGAACATGGTTCCTGTTTTCATGTCATAAATGGTCAAATGAAAAAGATAGACAATAATTAAATAATTATCCTAATTAACATGTAACTACTAATTAAGAAAGTACTGTGAAGTGAAAGAATATTACTTAATAACATCATAAAGCAAAGGAATCAAATTGCAAGATGTATCCAGACAAAATGAAGACCCAGGGCCAAGCACATTTTGGAGATGATAACTACCCAGCAATATATGTTTATGGAACATGAAAATTTTTCTTAGCTGATCCCAGATAGCAGTTGAGGGAGGAAACCCTATTCCTGAAGATTTCTGAAGGTCTTTGAGATACAGTCCTCACATCTTATTACACATTGAAAAAAAGGATTATCCCTGAAAGTAAGAGAGGTATGAGTTTTGGTTTTCTTCTCAAGACTGATTCTAAAACACAAGCTTTCTTTTCTCTCTTGTTTGCCCTGATGGTACACATGATAAATATTTGGTAAGTAGAGAACTATAGCTATAAAATGTTTTGACTTCTGGTTAAATCTAAACATAACTTTAACTGTTGTAGTACAAAATAAATGGTTTAGCATTATATTGACTACACCACTATCAGGCTGACTAAGTTACTTTTCTAGAAATACAAAAATATTTACTATAGGCCACATGTAAAGTAACATGATCATGTGCAAAACTACAAACAAAAGCTGAACAGATTCAGAACTGCAATTTTCGCTGCACCATAAAGTATTTCTCCACTTTAGCAATTCTTTGTATGAGAGGGATAGCCAACAAAGACACTTTTATATAAGGGAACCATAATTTTTTTTTGGTAATAAATAAGAAACAGAAGAACTAAGAAGACAGAATATAGGAAATAATTTATGGAGAAGAAGAAAAAACAAAAGAACAGTTTTTTTTCCTTAGAAAATTTTGCAGTCTGATACCTGTCTTACTCAGAAAAGATAAGTGGTGACAGATGTGGCTTCATTATGGAAAGAACTTAATGTCAAGCAGCTGAGCAACCATACTTCATAAAGAAAATTAATCCTGAGCTCTCCTAATTGGACTCCTCTCCTCTCCTCTTTCCTCTTTAAATTCCCATCTGGAGTTTTCAGTAAACCATAGCAGTCTTGGTGAAATCTAATGGTCTGAGTGATTTTACATCCCCAAGTCTTTCTGTTGGTAGTATTCGTAAACACCTTACGTAAGTACCAGTGTACAGTGTGGGATGATTCATCTGACAACATGACCATTTTTATTTCATTAAGAGTTAACTAGGAATGATATTTACCATTTACATATATATTCTTCTTTCTATTATTATATCTTTTCTTTCCTGTTACACTTTTCCCTAGTAGTAATGGGTTAGATGATATTTTTAATATGCCTAGTTGATAAGAAATGAAAAATACCATGTTTATGTATTATAAATTTAATAATGAAATTTGAAATTTCTGTAGCATGAAGTTACTGTTTTTGAGGGGGGGGGGCAGGGCACAACGTTGCATTTCTCCTAGTTAGAACACTTATATAAGAACCTTTTTAAAAACTCCACAATAAACACCAGTTAAACAATGAGAAGACACCAAATTAAATGACCCCTGGATAAGATACGTAGAAGGGGGAAACCAGCTAAATACAGACATACACTTTTCAGTAGGCAAACTATACAGATATTTAACGTCACTACTTCATAAGTATTCTTCAAGTGACATCAGAAATGTCACTGGATGGTGATGATGAAACTGAGAAGGAAGACTGTGACTTTTTATGGGGACCACTCCAGGCTTGTGAGCTGCTACAGGTGAGACTATGATTGCAATGATGCCTGCTCTGGAATGATCCACCCTCCGAATCTGGGGAAATGGTTCCTCATCTCTCTGTGGTCTTCTCTGGTTTTGTGCGGCCTCCTGTTTTACTATCAAAATCAACTTCTCTCCTAATAGTTAACATTCCACATGGCATTCTACATCAGTGTTGTCCAAGAGAAATATTATTCATGCCACATGAGCAATTAAAAATTTTCTAGTAACCTCATTAACAAAAGTATAAACATGGCTATTATTATTATTATTATTATTATTATTATTATTGGCTATTATTCCTCTCCTTTATGTGGCTTAGATCAAGCAATTAGGTACCTTAACAAATGTGCCTTTCATTTGCACACACCTAGAAACCTAAAAAGGAGATGACCATGTCACCCCCCCAACCCCCTTAGGAAGTCAAATATTACTCTTTCTTTTAAAGTTCATTCTGTCTTGGACCAAATTTACATAAGTCTCTATGACTCAATTCATAAACAGGGCATTTGAAACTTCATTCTCAGTCTCATTTTATCCCGCACTTAGATATTAAGCTTGTGCATTCCTTTTCTTTGACCTCTTAAATATCTAATTGGTGAGAAAGTTGTAAGAAGTCTTTATTATATACTAGGCAGAAATAAGCAAATCTATAGGAAATGAGAAATTTCAGCTTCAAAATTGTGAATCATATAATAAATAATTCACCTATACTATTTCCACAGGCAATTACTATGTTCAATATAAAAAGCAAAAGTATGATTATTCTTATTCAGATAGAGCTGGATTCGAATACTGCCTCTATCATCTGTTCCCGTACTTAACATTTTCATGATAGGAACCTGTTTTATCCTCAGACAGGAAAAATATTAGTAGATCTTGATATTAAGAATGACCATTGCAACCATACAATGAAAACTGGCTTTGGATCTAATTATTTGCTAAGGATTTCACATCCATTAGTTATTTGTTGAAAGAATGCAATCTGCTATTGGACACTGAGAGTATTATGTTAAATTATATTAGAAGTCATACAGAAAAAGAAAATATATAATCTCACTTATATGTGGAATTTAAAACAAAATAACCATCACACTCACAGAAAAAGAGATCAGATTTGTGATTACCAGAGGCAATGGGTTGAGGGAGGGGAGATTGGAGAAAAAGTGGTCAAAAGCACAAACTCTTGTGATAAGATAATTAAGTGCTAGGGATGTAATACACAGTATAAGTACTGTTAACAACACTATAGATATTTGAAAGCTGTTAAGAGAAGAGATCCTAAGGGTCCTCATAGAAAAAAAAAGATTTTTCTTTTTGTTTTCTCTAGTGTGTGTGTGTGTGTGTGTGTGTGTGTGTGTGTGTGTGTGTGTGTGTATTTCACAATATATGTAAGTCAAATCATTATGCTGTACTCTTTAAACTGATACAGTTATGTATGTCAATTAAATTTCAATAAAACTGGAAAATATCTGATTAGGAGAAAAAGAGATAATCAAAATTATGTATTAAATGCCATTATGAATGACAAACAGTGAGTATAAAATATCCTGTTCTTTCAAAATTTCAATGTAAACATATATATTTTTTTATTTTGTTATCATTAATCTACAATTACATGAAGAACATTATGTTACTAGGTTCTCCCCTTCAGCAAGTCCCCCCAACAAACCCCATTACAGTCACTATCCATCAGTGTAGTAAGATGCTGTAGAATCACTACTTGTCTTCTCTGTGTTGTACAGCCCTCCCCTTTCCCCCACCCTCCACATTATACATGCTAATCATAATACCCCCTTTCCTCTTCCCTGCCCTTATCCCTCTCTACCCTCCCATTCTCCCAGGTCCCTTTCCCTTTGGTAACTGTTAGTCCATTCTTGGGTTCCGTGATTCTGCTGCTGTTTTGTTCCTTCAGTTTTTCTTTGTTCTTATACTTCACATATGAGTGAAATAATTTGGTATTTGTCTTTCTCCGCTTGGCTTATTTCACTGAGCATAATACCGTCTAGCTCCATCCATGTTGTTGCAAATTGTAGGATTTGTTTTTTTCTTATGGCTGAATAATATTCCACTGTGTATATATACCACATCTTCTTTATCCATTCATCTATCGATGGACACTTAGGTTGCATCCATTTCTTGGCTATTGTAAATAGTGCTGTGATAAACATAGGGGTGCATCTGTCTTTTTCAAACTGGGCTGCTGCATTCTTAGGGTAAATTCCTAGGAGTGGAATTCCTGGGTCATATGGGATGTCTATTTTGAGCATTTTGAGGAACCTAAATACTGCTTTCCACAATGGTTGAACTACATTCCCAAAGCAGTGTAGGAGGGTTCCCCTTTCTCCACAACCTCACAAACATTTGTTGTTGTTTGTCTTTTGGAGGGTACCCATCCTTACTGGTGTGAGGTGATATCACATTGTGGTTTTAATTTGCATTTCTCTGATAACTAGTGATGTGGAGCATCTTTTCATGTTTCTGTTGGCCATCTGAGTTTCTTCTTTGGAGAACTGTCTGTTCATCTCCTCTGTCATTTTTTTAATTGGATTATTTGCTTTTTGTTTGTTGAGGTGTGTGAGCTCTTTATATATTTTGGATGTCAAGCCTTTATTGACTCTGTTATTTCAAATATATTCTCCCATACTGTAGGATACCTTTTTGTTCTATTGATGGTGTCCTTTGCTGTACAGAAGCTTTTCAGCCTGATGTAGTCCCACTTGTTCATTTTTGCTTTTGTTTTCCTTGTCCAGGGATATATGTTAATGAAGAAGTTGCTCATGTCTATGTCTAAGAGATTTTTGCCTATGTTTTTTTCTAAGAGTTTTATGGTTTCATGACTTACATTCAGGTCTTTGATCCATTTCAAATTTACTTTTGTGTATGGGGTTAGACAGTGATCTAGTTTCATTCCCTTACATGTAGCTGTCCAGTTTTGTCAGCAACATCTGTTGAAGAGACTGTCATTTCCCCATTGTATGTCCATGGCTTCTTTATCATATATTAATTGACCATCTATGTTTGGGTTAATGTCTGGAGTCTCTAATCTGTTCCACTGGTCTGTGGCTCTGTTCTAGTGCCAGTACCAAATTGTCTTGATTACTGTGGCTTTGTAGTAGAGCTTGAACTTGGGGAGTGAGATCCCACCCACTCTATTCTTCTTTCTCAGGATTGCTTTGGCTATTTGGGGTCTTTGGTGTTTCCATATGAATATTTGAAATATTTGTTCCAGTTCGTTGAAGAATATTGTTGGTAATTTGATAGGGATTGCATCAAATCTGTATATTGCTTTGAGCAGGATGGCCATTTTGATGATATTAATTCTTCCTAGCCAAGAGCATGGGATGAGTTTCCATTTGTTAGTGTCCTCTTTAATTTCTCTTAAGAGTGTCCTGTAGTTATCAGGGTAAAGGTCTTTAACTACTTTGGTTAGGTTTATTCCTAGGTATTTTATTCTTTTTGATGCTATTGTGAATGGAATTGTTTTCTTGATTTCTCTTTCTATTGGTTCATTGTTAGTGTATAGGAAAGCCACAGATTTCTGTGTGTTAATTTTGTATCCTGCAACTTTCCTGTATTCCAGTATCAGTTCTAGTAGTTGTGGAGTGGAGTCTTTAGAGTTTTTATGTACAATATCATGTCATCTGCAAATAGTGACAGTTTAACTTCTTCTTTACCTATCTGTATTCGTTGTATTTCTTTGTTTTGTCTAATTGCCGTGGCTAGGGCCTCCAATACTATGTTAAATAACAGTGAGGAGAGTGGGCATCCCTGTCTTGTTCCCGATCTCAGAGGAAAAGCTTTCAGCCTCTCGCTGTTCAGTATGATGTTAGCTGTGGGTTTATCATATATGGTCTTTATTATGTTGACATACTTGCCCAGTATACCCATTTTGCTGAGAGTTTTTATCATGAATGGATGTTGAATTTTGTCGAATGCTTTTTCAGCATCTGTGGAGATAATCATGTGGATTTTGTCCTTTTTATTGATGTGGGGGATGATGTTGATGGATTTTCGAATGTTGTACCATCCTTGCATCCCTGAGATAAATCCCACTTGGTCGTGGTGTATGATCCTTTTGATATATTTTTGAATTCGGTTTGCTAATATTTTATTGAGTATTTTTGTATCTATGTTCATCAGGGATATTGGTCTCTAATTTTCTTTTTTGGTGGGGTCTTTGCCTGGTTTTGCTACTAGAGTGATGCTGGCTTCGTAGAATGAGTTTGGAAGTATTCCCTCCTCTATTTTTTTGGAAAACTTTAAGGAGAATGGGTATTATGTCTTTTCTGTATGTCTGATAAAATTCCGAGGTAAATCCATCTGGCCCGGGGGTTTTGTTCTTGGGTAGTTTTTTGATTACCGCTTCAATTTCTTTGCTCATAATTGGTTTGTTTAACTTTTGTGTTTCTTCCTTGGTCAGTCTTGGAAGGTTGTATTTTTTTAGGAAGTTATCCATTTCTTCTAGGTTTTCCAGCTTCTTAGCATGTAGGTTTTCATAGTAGTCTTTACTAATTCTTTGTATTTCTGTGGAGTCTGTCGTGATTTTTCCATTCTCGTTTTTGATTCTGTTGATGTGTGTTGATTCTCTTTTTCTCTTCATAAGTTTGGCTAGAGGCTTATCTCTTTTGTTTATTTTCTCAATGAAACAGCTCTTGGTTTCACTGATTTTTTCTGTCATTTTATTCTTTTCAATTTTGTTTATTTCTTCTCTGATCTTTCTTATGTCATTCCTTCTGCTGACTTTAGGCCTCATTTGTTCTTCTTTTTCTAGTTTTGATAACTGTGATGTTAGACTATTCATTTGGGATTGTTCTTGCTTCTTCAAGTATGTCTGGATTGCTATATACTTTCCTCTTAAGACTGCTTTCGCTGCATCCCACAGAAGTTGGGGCTTTGTGTTGTTGTCATTTGTTTCCATATATTGCTGGATATCCATTTTAATTTGGTCATTGATCCATTGATTATTTAGGAGTATGTTGTTAAGCCTCCATGTGTTTGTGAACCTTTTTGTTTTCTTTGTGCAACTTATTTCTAGTTTTATGCCTTTGTGGTCTGAAAAGTTGGTTGGTAGAATTTCAATTTTTTGAATTTACTGAGGCTCTTTTTGTATTCTAGTATGTGGTCTATTCTGGAGAATGTTCCATGTGCACTTGAGAAGAATGTGTATCCTGTTGCTTTTGGATGTACAGTTCTATAAATGTCTGTTAAGTCCATGTGTTCTAGTGTGTTGTTCAGTGCCTCCGTGTCCTTATTTATTTTCTGTCCGTGGATCTACCCTTTGGAGTGAGTGGCACGTTGAAGTCTCCTAAAATGAATGCATTGCATTCTATTTCCTCCTTTAGTTCTGTTAGTATTTGTTTCAAATATGCTGGTGCTCCTGTGTTGTGTGCATATATATTTATAATGGTTACATCCTCTTGTTGTACTAAGCCCTTTATCCTTATGTAATGTCCTTCTTTCCTTCTTTCTCTCTTGTTACTTCCTGTTTTGAAGTCTATTTTGTCTGATACTAGTACTGCAACACCTGCTTTTTCTCCCTGTTGTTTGCATGAAATATCTTTTTCCATCCCTTGACTTTTAGTCGGTGCAGATCTTTGAGTTTGAGGTGAGTTTCTTGTAAACAGCATATAGATGGGTCTTGCTTTTTTATCCATTCTATTACTCTGTGTCTTTTGATTGGTGCATTCAGTCCATTTACATTTAGGGTGACTATTGAAAGATATGTACCTATTGCCATTGCAGTCTTAAGATTTGTGGTTACCAAAGGTTCAATGTTAGCTTCTTTAGTATCTTACTTTCTAATTTAACTCATTTATTGAGCTGTTATAAACACTGTCTGGTGATTCTTTCTTTCTCTCCCTTCTTATTCCTCCTCCTTCATTCTTTATATGTTGCTTGTTTTATTCTGTGCTCTTTTGTGTTTCCTTTTACTGCTTTTAGTGGGTATTTGATTTAATTTTTTGCCTTTAGTTAGTATTTGGATGGTCTGCTTTCTTTGCTGTGATTTTGTTTTCTCTGGTGACATCTGTTTGGTCTTAGGAGTGCTCCCATCTAGAGCAGTCCCTCTAAAATACCCTGTAGAGGTGGTTTGTGGGAGGCAAATTCCCTCAACTTTTGATTGTCTGGGAATTGTTTAATACCTCCTTCATATGTAAATGATAATCATGCTGGATACAGTATTCTTGGTTCAAGGCCCTTCTGTTTCATTGCATTAAATATATCATGCCATTCTCTTCTGGCCTGTAAGGTTTCTGTTGAGAAGTCTGATGATAGCCTGATGAGTTTTCCTTTGTAGGTGACCTTTTTTCTCTCTCTAGCTGCCTTTAAAGCTCTGTTCTTGTCCTTGATCTTTGCCATTCTAATTATTATTTGTCTTGGTGTGGTCCTCCTTGGGTCTCTTCTGTTGGGAGTTCTGTGTACTTCCGTGGTCTGATCGAGTATTTCCTCCCCCAGTTTGGGGAAGTTTTCAGCAATTATTTCTTCAAAGACACTTTTTATCCCTTTTTCTCTCTCTTCTTCTTCTAGTACCCCTATAATGCAGATGTTATTAGTTTTTGGTTGGTCACACAGTGCTCTTAATAGTGTTTCATTCCTTGAGATCCTTTTATTTCTCTCTACATCTGCTTCTATGTGTTCCTGTCTTCTGGTTTCTATTCCATCAATGGCCTCTTGCATCTTATCCATTCTGCTTATAAATCCTTCCAGAGATTGTTTCATTTCTGTAATCTCCCTCCGCACGTCATCCCCTAGCCCTTGCATATTTCTTTGCAGCTCCTTCAGCATGGTTATGACCTTTATTTTAAATTCTTTTTCAGGAGGATTGGTTAGGTCTATCTCCTCCTTAGGGGCTGACTGTGATTTTGGTCTGTATCAAATTCTTCTGCCTTTTCATGGCGATAGAGATTGTTGTGTAAAGCTGGTGCTTGTGTCGGCTGGAAGAATGTCCCTTCTTGCTGGTTTGTGGCCTTCATCTTCTGGGAGAACAGCAACCTCTAGTGGCTTGTGCTGGGCAGCTGCGCGCAGACGGGGCTTCTGATTCTTGCCCGCCGCTGTGGAGTTAAGCTCTGCAGTTGCTGTGGATGTGGCCTGCCTCAGGCTGCTGCTCCACTATGGCAGAGCCCGTGGAGGGGAAATGGCTGGGAGGCTGTTTATCTCCCTGAGGGCCTCCAAGCTGTGCTGCTGCCCAGGGGGTTAGGGTGCCCAGAGTTCCCCGGGATTCCCAGCTGTTAGGCTAAGTGTCCCGGGATGCTTCTGTCCAGCTTTGGGGTCACTGTCCCTTTAAGACTTTCAAAAAGCACTCGCTTTTCTTTGACCCAGGGGTACCAGCTGCGGGGACCTGCTCACAGGTCTTCCTGTCCTGTTTCCCTAGTTTCTAGAACCCCACGCACTCACTGTGTCTGCGCTCTGGTGAGGATGCCTAGGGCTGGGTGTTTAGCAGTCCTGGGCTCCCTCTCCCTCCCTGCTCCGACTCCTCTTCTCCCGCCGGGAGCTAGGGTGAGGGGTGCACGGGTCCCGCCAGGCCGGGGCTTGTATCTTACCCCCTTCGTGAGGTGCTGGGTTCTTGCAGGTGTAGATGTAGTCTGGCTGTTGTCCTGTGTCTTCTGGTCTCTCTTTTAGGAAGGGTTGTATTTGTTGTATTTTCGAAAATATATATGGTTTTGGGAGGAGATTTCCCTGCTCTACTCACACCGCCATCTTGGCTCCTGTAAATACTTTTTTATGAAGCTACATTTCTTGTTTATATGAGCAGTAAATTAATTGCTAATTTGGTTGTGAACATACATCATAGTTGCATAAATAATCATTAGTTCACATGTAGACTGTTTATTTAAAGAACTTCCACCTTAAAAGAACAAAAACCACTAAAGGGTAAAATTTTCATTATAATGGCTTAAGAACTTCTGGTCTAAAATTTTTCAGGATATTTCCAAAGCCAGTATTAGAGCTTCTGATGACAGGTTTATGCCAAATAAAATAGATTATAATTATTTACACATGATCATCTGGGACAGATTTTAGATGAAGCTTTTACTTAAAGAAATAAATAAGCTTCAAGGTTTTCCCTCAAAGGGCGATAGATATAAAAATGTGCTTTCTCCCTCTTTTCCTTCCTCCTTTTCTTTTTCTTTCTTAGAAGAGAAATAAAGTTACAAATTTGATGTCATGTTAGTACAAGAAATGAGATCCCTACTTTGGAACCCTAAAGGATTAAAGATTATTGCTTGAGGGCAAAATTAACTTGCCTCACAAGGTCCTATATCTGCATCTCTGAGTAAAAAGAATGCACAGTCCTGCTAAAAAGCTTCCTGTGAAGCCTGTGCTTTGTCTGATCATCATGCTGTTGGCAACATATCTCACATATAGTGATGGGGGCATGTAATTCACAGACATACTGCCCTATCCTTGGCTGCTTGAGGATTCAATAGATGTGATTTGGGTTTTGCACACTTAAAGCAGATAGACCAGAAAGCGACCTGGCCTTTCAGGAAACTGATAGGAAACTTAGCTTGAACATGCACCGAAAGACAAAGCACTGTAAAAATGAAGGAAATCATCAAACTCATGAGTACTATCAAGCCATCTTAGTTTCAGTATCTGTACAGTACAAAGTTGAATTAGAACCAGGAAGATTTATACATTTCCAATTCTGTCTCTGAATTATTTAATTATTCCCTTCAAGTGTTTTCTGAATGACAACTTCAGAGAATTCAAAAACAAGTCAAAACAAAAAAAATAAGAAAAAAAACCCTCTGCTTTATGAAGCTGCATGCATTCTCAATGAGGTATATATAAAGTGAAACAATCTGGCTCAATAAATGAAGGTTAAATTATCAACAGCGAGATCATTATTTTCTCATTTCAAAAGATCTATGAAAGTGCATAGTGCAGCCCTTGCTGTGTTAATTTGCAAGCATAAATATTTGAAGGTAAAGGCTGTAATGTGTATCTGGTACAAACTTAAACAGTAAATGAAAGCTAACTCCTCTTTGAGTCTCTCTCTTTCTAAGAGTTTAAAGCAGATAAAATGATGATTTGGACTGAAAGGAACCTCATATTTAATATTTGTGAAACCTAGCCTATCCATTTAAATAGAGATCATATTACTAGTACTTTCTTTGGTTTTACTCCATATTCATTATGAAACAAGTTTGGTATATGCTTACCAACGGAGAGCCCTTACTTAATTAGCATCACAGATACCTACTAAATACATTCTATGGAAGCAAGATATTTGTGTACGATTTCTGATGAGAAATATCACTTTTCTGAGCCTTAGTGTCTTTATTTGTAAAATGATTGACTTTTTAAAAAAAGGGCTAGAAACTAGATGTATAAGGAGTTATTAATGTATTTTATAGGCATAAAGAGATATATGGTTGAGCATGTATCTATGTTATTCTTCTTTTGAATATAAAAATGTTAATTGATTTGCTTAATTTCTTCATACTTAAAGAGATGTGTTTTCAAGAAATTAACGTCTGCTGTTTTTTTGTTTTTCTCCAGCTTTTGCTTTGAGGAATTAAGTTTGTTTTATAAGAGGGTATTAGGTTTTTCTTTGAAGTTGTATTTAAGAATAAGAATAAATCTATAAACTATAAAAGTTTTATGCCAAGGTTCAACAATACATAAATGCCTTTGGCTCTTTCTTTTATCATTTGAACTATACATAATATTATAAATGACTGATCTAAGTTACCTTGAATCTCGGTTTGTCCCCCATTAGATTCTAAGCAATTATCTGTTTAGATGAAGTAAAGAAATAAATCATCTCCTTTTTATATGAGGTGTTGACATTTATTGATTCAATGTTCTCTTGAAATCTTTCAGGGAAATGATTTTTAAATTACAATAATAAGTGGACAGAAATTAATGGACCTACCCAAACTAAAGCAACATGTTGGCATGCAATTCATTGTCAACATTTTGTGAGTTTTATTTTCACTCTTTCTTTTAATAAAAATTATGTCTAAGAGGCCATATGTAGCTATGCTTTTGTAACTTGCACTGCTTCTCTGTGAGCTAGTGGTTAAAGATATTGCTCTATTGAGAAACAAATTATTTCCTTTCAGAGACTGACCATATACTGTGTTTTCTGGCTTTAGTAGATTGAAAGTCCTTCAAAAGAAAATCTTCGAAAAAAAGGCTTTACTCTAAATAATTTGGGAAGAAGAATAGATAACTATTATGAATATAATTAAAGATTAACATTCAGACACTTTTGCATTAGTATCTAATAAGAAAACATGCTGTAACATGCCATATAAACTTTACTAAATATATAAAAATATGAAGCATGAATCATTTAGATTACCTTTCTTATCAGTCTCCAAGACTGCTGCAAATAAACATAAATGAATCCTCTCTACAAATACATAATTAGCCCTTTTCTTATGTCTCATAATTCCTTTCATGTTTTTTGCCTTTCTGCTTTAACAGATTTCCTCATTTATCTGTCATCCTATTTGTTATTATTTGTTTATTATTTGTTTATTTTTATTTTTAGAACAACAGGAGTGTGGTATATCTTAGTCAATATGCAAATAAGTTATATTTAGAAAGTGTTACAATTTGTTCAGGGTATGACTGCATGTATACATGCAAGCTAAACATAAAATCTGAACACACTACTTCCTCCATGTCAGTTTCATGTTTAAGCATCTTTAAATAAATCAGAATTTTTCTAAAATCAATAACAAAATAATTGTTGTCAACAAAGATTAGGTTAAAGGGGCAATTGATGGCTCATAGCAAGTTCATTTTAAAATAGTAAACTGAACAAGATATAACAAGTGTTGGTGAGGATGTAGAAAAATGTGAACCCTCGTACACTGTTGGTGGGAATGTAAATTGGTGCAGCTACTATGGAAAGCATTAGTCAGGTTCCTCAAAAAACTGAAAATAGAAATACCATACAACTTAGTAATCCCACTTCTAGGAATTTCCTAAGAAAACAAAATCTCTGATTTGATAAGAGATATGCACCCCTACATTTATCATCACATTATTTACAATAGCTAAGATATGGAAGCAACCAAAGTGTCCATCAATAGTTGAGTGGATAAAGAAGAGGTGATACATATACAAAATGGAATATTATTCAGCCACAAAAAACAAAGAAATCTGTCATTTGCAACAACATGGATGGACTTAGAGGGTATTATGCTAAGTGAAATAAGCCAGGTGGAGAAAGACAAATACCATATGATTTCACTTATTTGCGTAATCTAAAAACAAAATATAACAAAATGAACAAAATAGCAGTAGATTCATAGACACTGAAAAGTGACTGGTGGTTACTGTGGAGGATGGGCTGGAGTGGGTGGGTGGGGTGGCTGAGGGGGATAAAAGGGTACAAAAGTTCTCAATAATAATATAAGTTGGTCTATAGCATGGTGAATATAGCCAATGATTCTGTAACATCTTCATATGTTGGCAGATAATAACTATACTAGTTGGGGTGAGGATTTAATAATGTGGGTTAACTGTTGAACCACTGTGTGGTATATCTGAAATAGGTAGGTAGATAGATAGATAGATAGATGATCAATTTTAATCAACTATACCTTAATAAAAAGAAATAGAGAGTGGTTTTCAAAGTTTCTATGAACTAATTAAAAAAACATGAAAACACATAACACTAGAAAATATATATTATATTGGATCAGAACAAAGAAAAGATTGACATATTTTACTACATAATCATAAGTAAAATGGAAAAATCATAGGAAAAAAAATAAACTAAGCCTAATTTTGTCTTAGTAGAAAATAAAGAAATAGTAGAAAAGGCCCATATATCATATTTTACCTTCAGTTGAATTCTTGCCTAATTTGAAATCATAGTGAAGGATTGTCTCTTTTTAGGAGCCCATGTCTAACTATACTGTTTTTGATATAAAATTGTTTTTCTTCTAAGTGTGTAGGTTACATTGTAAAATGAAGTCTGAAGTCAAAGAATATTGTACCACCTCATGTTAGATAGTAAGTGGCAGCCTTGTATACTTATGTCTCTATGATTCTTGAAGCGCTCTTAGGCATTTCCATAGCTTAGTTCTCCAAAAATCCAAGACAGGAAGGCCAAAGTAAGTCTGAGACATGGGTTAGAACAACTTTTAGGCTCTCAGTACTGCAGGAAGTAAACATTTGGCTTGAGATTTTCTTTCAGATTGATTAGGCAAATGATTCTTGAGAAAGCATTCCACTTCAAAATCATTGGCTTTTGTACAATGTTCTCAGTTTGACCTTTGAAAAAACTCTTCCCTGCCAATTGCGCTATCCCAAATGGTCTCTTGGCATTACTTATCTGTTCGGACATTGTATTTTATTACAGAATCTTGGTGTACCTGAAAAGCAAGCAGCTGAACAAACTTGTTATATTGAAAGCATACACTTGTTTTTACATGGGGGGAAATAAAAAACCTTAATGGAAGTGTGGAAATCATTCCAAATAAAGTACAAACCTGACTTCACTTAGCAGGTTTAAACTTACTGAACTAAAAAGACTATTCAGCTGAATAGTGAAGTTCAGGAAATATAACAATTGTTGGAATTGCATTGGTTCCTCTTGGGATTTGGCCTTTGGAATTGTTTTGGTAGAAACCTACAAAACATTTATGCAAATATCTTTCCTTACCTTTCTGGTATGTAGGTCATGACACCTAACTAAATGTCCATTAAACGTTATTCTCTAGCTTCCTTCAGGAATTTAAAGTCTCATATATCCAACGGCACCCTCATTCAAAACCCCACAATCTCACACCATGATTGTTCACATTCCTGATTAATCCCTGAAACACAGAGTACATACCTAACGGCAGGAGGAAACAAAATCTATACCAAGACAGAAACCTAGTAATTACACTGAGAAAAGTACTTACTCCTCCAGTCTCACTTCTTCTAGTACATGTACTAATAATCACTAAAAACAAGTGACATTTTTCTATTGTTTGGTTTGGTAGACAGGCTTCACTGCCTTCAGCTTATAAGCCCCTAAATATTTAGGTTAACACATTTCATAAATCACCAAACAATAAGAATGCTAGTGATACTATACAAGATAATTTGCACAGTATTTTTTAATTATTCAAATGAAATTGATATTTGAAATTTTATTATTTTCTTATAACTTATACTTATAGGCCATACAACTTTAGTATGATTAATTATTGTTAGCATATGCAGTTAGGTATGTGTGATATTTTATAATAAAAATTTGGGATGACTGCAGGTTTTCTATGCAATGATAATCAGGGCTGGAGAGGCAATCTGATGTTGAAGGCAAACAGATTATGTCACGTAGCATTCATATAAATGTGTTTAGAGTCTGCCCAAATGAGTATACAATAAGATGACAAAGAATCATTCAATCATTGAAGACATATTCCACACCTCTCAGTTAGGTACTGTGGGTAATATATGGCTGAATGAGACTGGATCCTCTTTTCAAAGTCCTGAGATATAAAACTGCAGTGCAGTACATTTTTCATATAATTTCAAGGATAGGGGACAGAGGGAGTCAGAGGAAAGAAGAGAGATATAGATCACAGAGGAGGGGTAGAAGGGTGAGTAGAGAAAGTTGTTCTTGTTGGAAATATCTTCAAAAGCCCAAGACTGGGCTGCTATAGCATTCTGAATCATCCTATATTTTTATAATTTTTAAAAGGTAATCAAGTGAAAAAAAATGACAGAAAAAATTCCTGTTCAAGCTTTGAATAAATGCAGTTAAGATAAATACTGCATCATGAGAAATGAGTATCTTGTAACCTCAGAGTTGCAAGTAAATGGTACCATGATTATTCAGTAGAGGTTTGAAGTAGAATAGTTCTTCAGCATACTGAGTGCCAGAGCAAACAACAAAGAACAGAAAAAGCAAAAATTGAAAGTAAGACTTTGGTAAATTTTGATAAAGATACCATTCTTTGCTGTGTAGCTTTGTTGAAATTTTACTTGAAGATCAAAATATAATCTACTGTGTTTAAGTACCTGTGACATGATATTTTTCCCTTTCCCATTTGTGATTCATGGTCTTGGCTGCATTAATAGAGTATATAGTAGATACTCTATTAATGAACTGATCAAGAAACAAATCATGAAATACGCCATATATCATGTAGTTACTAGTTTCCTCATTTTTCCCATACAGGGGAACATTGTAAGTGGTAAGTGATTTGACTTTCTCATTTTTCTTTTCCTACCCAACACTGTTTTCATATTCAATTTAAGACATATCTAACTAGCTGAATTGTTTCATCAGCCTGTAAAAAAATCAAGGATGAACTTGTATTTTTCTTCAAATTTCTTCCCAGAAAATATTTCATATGTACTTATAAACTATATCTACATTCAAGAATGGGACTTGTCATTTATAAGAAAGATCATTGTTCTCTCCTCTCATGAAGCTTACTTACATTGCAGTGAAAGAAAGACATGAAACACAAAGTTGTATCATTTGTAAATAAATAAATATAGCACACAAGAAATAGATAAATAAAAAAGGAAGAGAGAATAGAAAATAACAGAGATGCTATTTTAAACAAAGTAATCAAGTTAGGCCTTCATACAGAATCAGCATCTGGGGAAAAATATTTTAGGAAAATAAAATGGGAAATACCAGATTCTAATGCAAGGAAGAACTTTGTAAAGTTGAGGATTAGAAAGTTCAGTGGGGGTGGGGAGTGTGAATTATGAGTAAGGGAAGAATGAAAGGAAATGAATTGGAAAGGTAGGAAGAACACGAGGTTGTCTGGCTGTGAGAGTTTGGATTTTATTCTAACTGTGATGGAAGCCACTGAAAGTTTTGAAAAGGAAGTGATTTGATCTAATTTAGATATTCAAATGGCCATATTGACTGCTCTGTGGGAAACTGACTAACGAAACAAGAAAATGGGAATACAGCAAGACTAAGAAGGAGTCTTTTTCAGTCTATGGTGGCTTAAGTGGGGTCATAATGAAAGTGATTAGAACAGTTTAGATTCAGCATTTAAGGCAGTGACAATATGATTTGCTGTAGATAGAATATAGGGTGTAAAGGAAAAAGAGGAGTCAAATATGACTTTTCATCTTTTGGTTAAAATAACCTATGATGATGGCACTGTTTATCCACGTGGGGAGAAAGGGAAAGGATCAGATTTAGGGTGGGATATTGAGATTTCTGTTTTAAGCATATTAATTTTGAAATGTAAATATAAATTGATAGTAAATATTCAATTAGAAATATCAAGTAGGTGGCAGAATCTGTAAGTTTGAAACCACACAAAGAACATGGAATTAGATGTATAAAGTAAGAGTCTTCAGCATATAAATACCATTAGATGACAGCCACCTTCCACTGAACTCTGGGGTCTTTCTCGCCTTAATGTCCAAGAGTCTTAGTTCACTCAGTACTGTTACCAGTTCTGTGTCAACCTGTTTCTTGGTCAGCAAACTGGGAGTGTGGTTAGTCCTCAGATCGACCTTTCTACCTGCTGCCTTCACTTCTCATTTCCACTTGCTGTAACTGTGTATCACAAGTGGTCCCTCGGGATTTTTGCTTCAATACCTACATCCTTAATGATTCTACTTAAGGCTTTAAGAAGAAGGAGCTTTAGAAAAAGAATTTTTTTTCCTCATTTTTACTTTCAGCTGTGATTTACCTCCGAAACTTCTCAAAATTTTTCCATGCTTCAGCTCAGCTGGAGATAACTTTAAACTGCAGAATTTGATTCAGTGACTAATCTACAAGGTCAATGTTGCTAGTTCATTGACCACATTTTGAATAACATGTCATTACACCACCATAGACATGGGTTCTTGTGTTAAAGTTCCTTAGTTTATGCTAATATACTCTGTTGTATTTCATGCATGTCTACTGTTTCAGGATGGTGGTCAGAAAAGATATTCAACTTAAGCCAAATACTGAGCCACAACCTTGCATCCTCCACAATTACTTAATTCCTGATTTTGATTCTGAATCATCACTTCTGATTGCACTTACCTTAGGGTGAAGTTCTGGAAGGTAAAAGACATTGGTGAGATGGGGTTGGGGAATCTTTGTCTAACAGTAAACCACACTGGAATTATCTTTGTCCATTAGAGACAGTCCAGTAACATTGAAAATGATTGAATCTCAATCTTTTTACTCCAAGGGGGATAATCCTCAATACTGAGTTTCAGTGAGGAGCAGACTTTGTTGACTCATAGGAAAGAACAAGTAAAACATTTCCTCTGGTATCATTAGTGCCTACAAGAGTTTACTTTTGTCTCACAGAGTATGCCTTGATGTGACATGGATAATCCTTGATAACTTAGAGTTTTAAGACAATTGTCCTTTTGTAAAATCAGAATTACAGGATCAGTTGTAAAACTTAATGCTTTCAATAATCTTTACATTACTATGCTGAAAATCCTATGCTTTTAACTAGTAAGAAATTGATGACTTGATGCCATCAGACAGATTGTGGACAAGAATGGCTCTTAATATGGCAAGATAAAGATTAATGGTAAGAATGAAGTAACCTTCATTGATCGCTGTATAAAGGCACAGACATAGAAGTTAATAACTACATGACACTCCAGACATAATTCGAAAACTGGAAAGCCCAACATTACACCCAAAATCTTTTTCTATAGGAGATGAAATGTCCCAGTCATGACTACCTCTGGAAAAAAGATACAAAATGTACAACCACAAGATATATAGATCTCTTGACTTGGTCTTAAACCTTGAGGGATACTAGGGCTATAGGTTAAATATTTGACTTTGAAGACACCACTTCTGCATTACTTTTCTACCTGTGTGTCAAATGTACTGACTTAAGCAGGCCATTTGGAATTCTTTGAGAGTACTTTAAACAGTCCTTTGAATAAGCAAGTTAACACTCCATTCTCACTGCAATATCATCTCATGTGAGAAATCGTAAAAAGCAAGTTTCAGTAAACAAGAAGTATTTTACTGAGAATTCTTCTCAAAAGTTATGTGTTTTCAGCATTACTATTGTTTTATTAGGAAAGATAATATTTTTCAAAAATCCTGCCTTCTGCTTTGTCCACTGAATGCCCATAAGACCATTCTAATGCACCAGAAACTCCATGAAGTAAATGCATACAGGCATAGAATATAGATATTTAAGTGTTTCATTCATGGTGAAACAACAGTTGAGCTAAAATTTCCATTACTTTTTAAACAATATTAGTAAAATAAATGTTTTGTCTACTAGTGCAGGGATATCTTAGTTAAATAGATGTTTACAAATTTTACTTCTTTGGTCTTTTGAGACAAATTTACTTAATGTTCCTTGCATTTTAGTTTCCTAGCATCCATTTCCCCTGGTTTGGTTCAAGTTATTTCTGTTTCTTTTTGTAGAATTAGATTTATCTCCTCTGTATGAGGTTATGGTGGATCTTTAAATCAGAATATTTTCTGTTTTTCCTTAGTGAAAGGGTGGATTTGTGACATCTAAACAAGTTGGTTTTTGTTTGATACTTTCCAGTAAGAATGGAGTTCAAAGAGGAAATAATTTAGATACTTTTATTCCAAGGACAATGTTGTGATGAAAATCTTGAGTGGTCCCTACCAGAGACATATCTTGACCTTCCCAAGCTTTATTATTAAGTTATTACTTATATTATTTTCTCTCTTCTTATCCTTCCAATAAATGTTTTATCTAGATATTCATATTTGGTTTATAAATTACATAAACACTTAAGTTTGGAAATGTGAAACTTTATAATTTTATCCCAAGAATTTTAGCTTCACCCTTTTTGATAGAGAATGAGAGATGGAGTGTTGAGGTATGTTCACAAAACATATTCTATGGATGGCAACTTTTTATAGAATCACTTGGCAAAACAGTAGTAACTATGACAATTTCAGTAGTGGGTTCATGATGAAATACTGCTGGAGGAACACTAACTTAATATGGACATGCCATTATAAGGTCAACTCCAGTTCATTCTAGCTACTATTTGTGACAAAGGTATTATAAGAGATAACTTTGAAAAATTCCATTACAACAAATTGGACAAACTAGAAGAAATGGATAAATTCCTAAAAACATGAAATCATCCAAAACTGAACCAAGAAAAAGCAGAAAATCTGATCATACTGGTTATTAGTAACAAAACTGAGCCAGAAGTAAAAAAAAATCACAATGAGCAAAAGTCCAAGACTTCAAAGATGAATTCTACTGAACATTTAAAGAAGAGTCATACCTATTCTTTTCAAACTACTCCAAAAATTAAAGAGGTATGAATGCTTCCAAATTCATTCTATGAGGCCAGCATTACCCTGATGCCAAAACCAAAGACACTACAAAAAAAGAAAAAAGAAAATCATACATCAATATCCCTGATGAACACAGATGCAAAAATCAACAAAATATTAGCAAACCAAATTCCAAAAATACCTCAAAAGGACCTTCCATCACAACCAAGTGGGATTTATTCCGGGAATACAAGGATGGTATAATATCCACACACCATTCAACCTGATACATCACATTAACAAAAGGAAGGACAAAGACCATATGGTCATTTCAAGAGAGGCTGAAAAAGTATTTGGCAAAATTCAACATCCACTTATAATGAAAACTATCAATAAGATGGGTATAGAGGGAACATACCTCAACATAAGAAAGGCCATGTATGATAAAACCACAACTAACATCATACTTAATGGTGAAAATCTGAAAGCTTTTCCTCTAAGATCAGGAACAAGACAAAGGTGCCCACTCTCACCACTTTTATTCACCATAATACTGGAAAATAAATAAAAAGCATCCAATTGGTAAGAAAGAAGTAAAACTGTCACTATTTGCAGATGATATGATACTACATACAAAAGAAACTGAAGACTATGAAAAGACTATTAGAATAAATGAATTGACTAATGTTGAAGGATACAAAGTCAATACACAAAAACTTGTTGCATTTGTATGTATTAATAAAGAATTAGTAGAATGAAAAATTAAGAAAATAATCCCAATTACAACTGCATGTAAAAAGAATAAAATATCTAGAAATAAAAAATAAATTTCAGGGGGGGTGAATGATCTGTACTCTGAACAATATAAGACATTAACTAGAGAAATTGAAGAAGACACAAATAAATGGAAATATATCCCATTCTCACAGATTGGAAGATTTAATATTAAAAAAAATTATACAACCCAAAACAATCTACACATTCAATGCAATCCCTATCAAAATACCAATGGTATTTTACACAGAACTAAAGCTAATAATCCTAAAATTTGTATGGAACCACAAAAAAGGCCGCAAATATACAGAGCAATCTGCTGGAGGTATCATGCTCCCTGATTTCTAATTATACTACAAAGCTATAGTAATCAAAAAAATATGGTACTGGCACAAAAATAGACATAGATCAATGGAACAAAATAGAGAACCCAGAAGTAAACCACACTTATAGTCAATTAATCTATGACAAAGGAGGTAAGAATACACATTCGGGGAAAAGACAGTTTCTTCAATAAATGATATTGGGGAAACTGGAGACTACATGCAAAAGAATGAAACTGGATAACTGTCTTATACCATACACAAAAATAAACTTGAAAAAGGTTAAATATCTACATATGATGCCTAAAACCGTAAAACTATAAAACTCCTAAAAGAGAACATAGGCAGTAAACCTGAACATTGGCATCAGACTTTTTTTGTTTTTCTGGATGTTTTCCCAGGCAAGGGAAACAAAGCAAACATAAACAAAATGGGACTATATTAAACTGAAAAACTGCACAGCAAAGAAAGCCATCAGCAAAATGAAAATGTAACCTATTGAATGGAAGAATATATTTGTGAGTGATATATCCAGTAAAGGGCTAATATCCAGAATGTATGAAGAACTCATACAACTCAACACCAAAAAAACCCAAATAATTTGATTAAAAAATGGCCAGAGGACCTGACTAGACATTTTTTCCAGAGAGGACATACCAGTGGCCAGCAGACACACAAAAAAATGCTCATCACTAATCGTCAGGGAAATGCAAATCAAAACCACGATGAGATATCATCTTATACAGTCAGAACAGCTAGTATAAAAAAGAGAAGAAATAATAAGTGTCAGCAAAGATGTTGGAAAAATAAAGAACTGTGTGCTGTTGGTGGGAATAGAACTGGTGTAGTCACTATGAAAAACAGTATGGAGGTTCCTCAAAATATTAAGTATAGAAATGCTATACAGCCAGGTAATTCCACTTCTGGGTACTTACCTGAAGAAAACAAAACACTAATATAAAAATACACATGCACCTCTATATTTATTTGTGCATTGTTTACAAAATAAAGATACAGAAGCAACCTAAGTGTCCATTGATAGATGAATGGATGAAGGAGATGAGGTATATATATATATATGTAAAAGAATGAAACCTTTTCATTTTTGGCAACGCAGATAAACCTAGAGGGTATTATGCTAAGTGAAGTAAGACAGAGAATGACAAATGCCATATGATTTCACCTATAGTTGAAATCTAGAAAGATAAAACAAGTGAACAATCAAAAAAAGAAATAGACTCATAAATAAAGAGAATAAACTGGTGATTGCCATTGGTGGAGGTGATAAGTAGATGAAGGAGCGAAAGATATAGAAACTTACAATTAAAAAATAAATGAATAATAGGGATGAAAGGTATCATATAGGGAATAGAGTCAGTAATATTCTAATAACTTTGATGACAAATGGTAACTATACTTATAATTGTGGGCATTTCACAATGTATATAATTTTGAATCATACTTTTGCATACCTTAAACCAACACCATATTGAACATCAACTGTACTTCATTAAAAACATAAGTTATATATGAGAAGAGCTGAACATAACACAGTATTAAGGAAAATTTCCCTAAAACTTCAAAATATATGAAATCCATTTGAAGATTGATTATATATAACAGTAAATTACTTTTAATAAATGATATCTTTCATCATTATAGCTCATTCACCCCAGTCATATAAATATTGAATGGCATAATCACTCAGTGTAGTGCTTCATGTTAACAAACATTTTTTTTTGTACCAGCAAATTTCCAAAGAAACTCTAATAACTTATACAGGCTGTTTGGAGCCAGTCATAGGGTCTATGTATTTGATTAGCATATATTCTGGAATAAGTTACCCATAATTCTTTAGTACTATTCACATAAACTCCTTGTGAATATTCTGTACATTCATTTATATTAGAAATAGAAGCCTGAAATTATTTGAAGTCATTTTACTGCACTTTCAAGGGCATACATATCCCTGGTATGTTATTTGCTTTAAAATAAAGTTGAATGCTTTCATCATATGAAATTCAGGTGACATTTGACTTGCAATAATCTCTCTCTCTTTTTTTTTTAAGTGCCTTCTATTTTTTTTTATTAAGGTATCATTGATATACACTCTTATGAAGGTTTCACAAGAAAAACAATGTGGTTATTGCATTCACCCTTATTACTGAGTCCCCCTACCCCATACCCCATTGCAGTCACCATCCATCAGTGAAATAAGATGCCCAGAGTCCCTATTTGTCTTCTCTGAGCTACACTGTCTTTCCCGTGACCCCACACACCACATGGACTAATCATGATACCTCAAAATCCCCTTCTGCCTTCCTCCCATGCCCTCTCCTGCACCCCCCACTCCCCTTTGGTAACCATTAGTCCCTTCTTGGAGTCTGTGAGTCTGCTGCTATTTTGTTCCTTCAGTTTTTGCAATAATCTCTTTAATATAAAATAAAAGTATTTTTTTTTAAATTACAAAGCATATATTTTGAGAGATTGATCCACTTCATCTTCATTGCCAAACCTACTAGTGTAGTGTTGTTTTTAGTATTCTTTCATCATTCTTTTGAAATCTGCAGGGTCTTCAGTGATCTCTCCTACTTCATTCCTGATACTGGTAATTTGTGTCTTCTTTTTGTCAATATTTTTAGAGGTTTGTGATCAGATTAACATTTCAAAGAACTAGCTCCTTGTTTCACTGATTTCTCTGATTTGTTTTCTATTTTCAGTTTAGTTTATTTCTTCTCCTATTATTATATTCTTTATACTTTCTTTGGGTTATTTTGTTCTTTTTCAAAGTCTTGAGGTGGGAGCTTAGATAATTGATTTGAGAATTTTCCCTTTTTCTAATATATACATTTAGTGCTATAAATTCCTATTTTAGCACTGCTTTACTTACATCTCACAAATTTTAATACATTGTTTTTTTTTCATTCATTTCAATATATTTATGAATTTCCACTGAGCCTTCTTCTTTGACATAAAGATCACCCAAAGGGTAATTTAATAGTTTGTTCTCGAGTTTTCAGGTGTTTGGTGATTTTCCAGTTATATTTCTGTTACTGGCTTCTAGTTTAACTTGTGGTTAGAGAGTAACTGGGTATAATTCCAGTTCTTTTAGATATTCTGTTTTTGTGTTATGGCCAAGGACATTGTATATCTTGTTATATGTTCTTTAAGTGCTTGAAAATATTGTGTATTTTGCTGCAGTTGAATTGTGTCTTATAAAATTTATATTAGATTTGTTGGTTGATGGTTTAAGTTCTATATTCTTGCTGATTTTACTTCTTCTGTGCCCTCCATTCTTCTGTCTCATTTTATTTTTTTTATTTTGGGTATTGCATTTTAAATTCTAAAATTCCCATTTGGTTCTTCTTTATATGTTCTATTTCTTGGAAGAGACTTATAATAAAATGGTCAAGATTATGTTAATGGCTGGATGATATCTTTCTATGACGCTGCCTTTTAAAGTCTTAGATAATTCTAACATCTCTTTCATTTTAGTATTGGCATCTATTGGTTGTCTTTTTTACTCAGTTTAAGTTCTGACAGGTTCTTGGTATTGTAAGTGATTTTAGTTGAAACCTGAAGAGTGTCACATTAAGATTTCAATATGCATTTGTCTGATGTCTAATAAGGTTGAGTATCTTTTATTAACTTATTTGCTGAAATTTGGATATCCACATTTTGGAAGTGTTTATTCCAGTTTACTGCTAAAGATTTTTAACATGAATGAATATTGAGATTCTTTAAACACTTTCTGAGGACCTATTGAAATGATCTCATCCTTATTTCTCTCCTTTATTCTGTAATGGGATGTTTTATATTGATTTATTTTCAAATTAAATCATTATTGTATTTCTTCAATAAAACATTTACTTGTAATCTATTTTTATTCAGTGGATTGCTGGACTTGAATAACTAACAATAATTCAACAGAATTATTACCAATTTCTTTCATTCTAATGTCCTTTTAAAATACCTCAATGTTGTCAGCTTTAGGCATCAAGGTACTCTGAGAAGATCTGCTTTCTTTACTATTTCATGGAAATATTTTAAGTTTCAGGATATTATTTTGTATATTGTTGGGAAAATCTAACATGAAATCATCTACATATGATGTTTTCTATGTGGTGACACTTTTATTATGGTTTCCTTAACTGATACAGAGAGATTCAGATTTTTCCCTTTTGTGTATGTGTCATTACCCCAGTGTTTTCAATAAAACTTCTCAAACAAACAAAAAAACTCAAAGCCTTGTACAGTGAGCACCTATATAACCACCACCTAGACTGAACAGCAAATATTATTGCTTTGCTTCTTCACATATTATTCCATGTATTCATCCTGTTATGCATCCTACAAGCTTTTTAATTTTTAATGCATTCTAAACTAGTTGAACACTTTTGTAACAGAGTATCATTTTCCATAGTTTTATTTTCAACTTTTCTGACCGTTTATATGCAGTGTGTCCAATTTAAGGAGCGTATAATTAACACTTTTTCTTCCAGTCTGAAATGTTTTATCTTAATTGTAATATTTAGTTCATTTATGTTTAATATGTTTATTGATATATTTGGGTTTTTATCTATCATTTTATTCTTTTCCTTTTTATCCCAAGAATTCCACATTCATTTTTCTGTTTTCCATCTTTTGGTTAGTTGAATGCCTCCAAAATTTATCTTACCCTTTAAAATTTATTAATTATTCATTATTTCCCTATTCTTTTGCATAGTTATTAATGAAATTAAAATTTCATAGTTGGCTAACTAATTTCTAACATTAATCAATACTTTTAATATTCTTCAAGTTCACAACACTTAGAACTATTCAAATGTACTGCCTTTCATTTATGTTCTATTATTTTTGTGCCTTTCAGTTCTACATATGCATAAAAAACTTAAAGCCACCATTAATTTTTGCATTTATCCCGTTAGAGATTAAAATGTATTTTGTATGTGGCTTGGTATCTTTCAACAGTTGTGGAAATTCTTGGCCATAATCACTTAAACAGTGTGCTGGTGAGTCAGAATCCCCAGAGCTTGTTTAAATCTTTCATGTACAAACAGAAAGAAGGATTTATGGTAATTAGTGAGGCTAAGGGTAGGGGGCTTTGAGTATGTCTTTTCACTTGAACAAGTTAGTCTGTCTTGAGTTTGTTTAAGGTAAAACCTCTGAAGTGTAAAATTTTGTGAGACTACATAAAGGGACAGGCAATGCAAAAAAACACTGAATCAAGTGTCTATAGTATCCAATGTAACCAAGATATGCTGTAAATTGTGTTTTAGTTATGACCAGCATCCAATCTTTAAGGGGAAGTGACTTTCTATTATCTATGACATCATAGCTTAGATCAAGTGTTAGCAAGTTTTTTTTCTCTACAGGACCAGGTAGGAAATACTTTTGGCTTTGCAGAACACCTAGTTTCTGTCACAACTAGTCAAATCTGCCATTGTAGTGCAAAATAACAGCAAGAAGTACATACATGAATGGTGGTAGCTGTGTTCTAATAAAACTATACTTGCAAAAATAGATAACAGACTGTATTTGGTCCACAGGCCACTTCATATATCTTTTCTGGATTTACGTAGATATGATGAATATCATCTTTTAATAGTGTTTTATATTGGGTATTGTCAGTTTTTGTAAGGTATAGATAGACCAATTGAGATATTTAAAATTTCATTCTCTTTTTTCTCTCCCACACTCAAATTGTCTTGGGCCTGAGAACATTACAGACAAATTCAAGGTCCAACATATTGTAGGAGAAAAATCAGGTAGAGTTATTAATCTCTGCAATTATTAAATTATAGACCAGGTATTATTCTTCTTTGAGTAACAGAAATAAGCTGCCCATCCACACTTTAAAAGTAATTATCCAATTTACAAAATAGGTCTTGAACAAACAGATTAATAGGAGTGAAATCAGCAAGAAAGTTTAGTGAGAAGACTCAGAGAGTGCCTTAGGAAACAGGAAGTTGTTGAAGCAAAAGCAGAATCTGAGTGTGTTTGATATTCCAAAAATTTAATCACATACTTACTGTAAGAAAGGAATGATGGAATGGTGTTAGAGTTAATGATAAAGTCAAATAAAAAGGGAACATCATTTTGGCAATTAGATGTACATATATGATAGAATATCTTTTCTTATACAAAGATTGACATTTGTCCTTTTGAATTCGATCTTTTGTTCTATAATAAATTTTTTCTTTTAGTGTTCCATTTCTGTAAAATATTGACATGTCTTTGTTTAGACTAGAAAGGTATTATTGTTCTTGAGTTTTTCTCATTGCATAATCTTAGAAGCTATTAATTTGGTCTGTTGTTTTTTTCTTTTTCTGAGCAAAGTTTGTACAAAGTGTTCAAGAAACTTATAATTCTGAGATGGTGCTGTTTGCTTTCTAGTTCTTGGTTTTCTAACCAAATCTGTGACCTCAGGCTTAAGACCTTTAATAAAAAAGGTGGATAAGACATTAGGACAGAGGAGGGGCGGAAAATGGCGGCGTGAGTAGAGCAGCGGAAATCTCCTCCCAAAACAACATATATCTATGAAAATATAACAAAGACAACCCTTCCTAGAATAAAGACCAGAGGACACAGGACAATATACAGACCACATCCGCACCTGAGAGAACCCAGCGCCTCGCGAAGGGGGTAAGATACAAGCCCCGGCCCCGTGGGACCCGAGCGCCCATCCCCCCAGCTCCTGGCGGGAGAAGAATAGGCAGAGCAGGAGGGAGACAGAGCCCAGGACTGCCGAACACCCAGCCCCAGCCATCCGGGCCAGAGTGCAGGGCGCTCGATACTAGGAAAACAGGGCAGCAAGAACAGTGAGCAGGCACAGGAGGCTGGGCGCCAGAGGACATAAGAAAAGCGCGCGGCCATTTTTTTTTGCTTTTTTGCTGTTTTGTTTCGGCGAGCGCTTTTTGGAAGTCTTAAAGGGATAGGGAACCCAATACTAGGGAAATAGGGCAGAAAGACCGGTGAGCAAAGGCCTGAGGCTGGCACCGGAGAATAAAGAAAAACGAACGACCACCTTTTTTTTTTTAATTAAAAACTTTTTTTTTTTTTTAATTTAAAATTTTTTTTTCTTTTTTTTTTGGTGGGCGTTGTTTTGTTTTGGCTGGTGCTTTTTGGAAGTCTTAAAGGGGCAGGGCGGGTCACTTAATCCAGAGGTAGGGAATCCGGGATCTCTGGGCACCCTAACCCCTGGGCTGCAGGGAGCAGGGAGGCCCCTTACGGAGATAAATAGCTTCCCAGCAGCTCCTGCTCCAACGCGACTCCACCACTTTGGAGCAGCTGCCCGAGCTAGGCCACGCCCACAGCAACATCGGAGATTAACTCCATAGCAGCCGGGCAGGAACCAGAAGCCCTGTCTGCGCGCAGCTGCACAGCACAAGCCACTAGAGGCCGCTGTTCTCCCAGGAGAGGAGGGCCACAAACCAACAAGAAAGGAAGTCCTTCCAGCCGTCACTCGTCCCAGTTCTGCAGACTATACCTATCACCATGAAAAGGAAAAGCTACAGGCAGACAAAGATCACAGAGACAACACCAGAGAAGGAGACAGACCTAACCAGTCTCCCTGAAAAAGAATTCAAAATAAGAATCATAAACATGCTGACAGAGATGCAGAGAAATACGCAAGAGAAATGGGATGAAGTCCGGAAGGAGATCACAGATGCCAGAAAGGAGATCGCAGAAATGAAACAAACTCTGGAAGGGTTTATAAGCAGAATGGATAGAATGCAAGAGGCCATTGATGGAATTGAAATCAGAGAACAGGAACGCATAGAAGCTGACATAGAGAGAGACAAAAGGATCTCCAGGAATGAAACAATATTAAGAGAACTGTGTGACCAATCCAAAAGGAACAATATCCGTATTATAGGGGTCCCAGAAGAAGAAGAGAGAGGAAAAGAGATGGAAAGTATCTTAGAAGAAATAATTGCTGAAAACTTCCCCACACTGGGGGAGGAAGTAATCGAACAGACGACGGAAATACACAGAATCCCCAACAGAAAGGATCCAAGAAGGGCAACACCAAGACACATAATAATTAAAATGGCAAAGATCAAGGACAAGGAAAGAGTGTTAAAGGCAGCTAGAGAGAAAAAGGTCACCTATAAAGGGAAACCCATCAGGCTAACGTCAGATTTCTCAACAGAAACCCTACAGGCCAGAAGAGAATGGCATGATATATTTAATACAATGAAACAGAAGGGCCTTGAACCAAGGATACTGTATCCAGCACGACTATCATTCAAATATGACGGTGGGATTAAACAATTCCCAGACAAACAAAAGCTGAGGGAATTTGCTTTCCACAAACCACCTCTAGAGAACATCTTACAGGGACTGCTCTAGATGGGAGCACTACTAGAAAGAGCAGAGCACAAAACACCCAACATATGAAGAATCGAGGAGGAGGAACAAGAAGGGAGAGAAGAAAAGAATCTCCAGACAGTGTATATAACAGCTCAATAAGCAAGCTAAGTTAGGCAGTAAGATACTAAAGAGGCTAACCTTGAACCTTTGGTAACCACGAATTTAAAGCCTGAAATGGCAATAAGTACATATCTTTCAACAGTCACCCTAAATGTTAATGGTTGAATGCACCAATCAAAAGACACAGAGTAACAGAATGGATAAAAGAGCAAGACCCATCTATATGCTGCTTACAAGAAACTCACCTCAAACCCAAAGACATGTACAGACTAAAAGTCAAGGGATGGAAAAACATATTTCAAGCAAACAACAGTGAGAAGAAAGCAGGGGTTGCAGTACTAATATCAGACAAAATAGATTTCAAAACAAAGAAAGTAACAAGAGATAAAGAAGGACACTACATAATGATAAAGGGCTCAGTCAAACAAGAGGATATAACCATTCTAAATATATATGCACCCAACACAGGAGCACCAGCATATGTGAAACAAATACTAAGAGAACTAAAGGGGGATATATACTGCAATGCATTCATTCTAGGAGACTTCAACACACCACTCACCCCAAAGGATAGATCCACTGGGCAGAAAATAAGTAAGGACATGGAAGCACTGAAAAACACAGTAGAGCAGATGGACCTAATAGACATCTATAGAACTCTACATCCAAAAGCAGCGGGATATACATTCTTCTCAAGTGCACATGGAACATTCTCCAGAATAGACCACACACTAGGCCACAAAAAGAGCCTCAGAAAATTCCAAAAGATTGAAATCCTACCAACCAACTTTTCAGACCACAAAGGCATAAAACTAGAAATAAACTGTACAAAGAAAGCAAAGAGGCTCACAAACACATGGAGGCTTAACAACACGCTCCTAAATAATCAATGGATCAATGACCAAATCAAAATGGAGATCCAGGAATATATGGAAACAAATGACAACAACAACACTAAGCCCCAACTTCTGTGGGACACAGCAAAAGCAGTCTTAAGAGGAAAGTATATAGCAATCCAAGCATATTTAAGAAAGGAAGAGCAATCCCAAATGAATGGTCTAATGTCACAATTATCGAAATTGGAAAAAGAAGAACAGATGAGGCCTAAGGTCAGCAGAAGGAGGGACATAATAAAGATCAGAGAAGAAATAAATAAAATTGAGAAGAATAAAACAATAGCAAAAATCAATGAAACCAAGAGCTGGTTCTTCGAGAAAATTAACAAAATAGATAAGCCTCTAGCCAGACTTATTAAGAAGAAAAGAGAGTCAACACAAATCAACAGTATCAGAAACGAGAAAGGAAAAATCACAACGGACCCCACGGAAATGCAAAGAATTATTGGAGAATACTATGAAAACCTATATGGTAACAAGCTGGGAAACCTAGGAGAAATGGACAACTTCCTAGAAAAATATAACCTTCCAAGATTGACCCAGGAAGAAACAGAAAATCTAAACAGACCAATTACCAGCAACGAAATTGAAGCAGTAATCAAAAACTACCAAAGAACAAAACCCCCTGGTCAGATGGATTTACCTCGGAATTTTATCAGACATACAGGGAAGACATAATACCCATTCTCCTTAAAGTTTTCCAAAAAATAGAGGAGGAGGGGATACTCCCAAACTCATTCTATGAAGCTAACAACACCCTAATACCAAAACCAGGCAAAGACCCCACCAAAAAAGAAAACTACAGACCAATATCCCTGATGAACGTAGATGCAAAAATACTCAACAAAATATTAGCAAACCGAATTCAAAAATACATCAAAAGGATCATACACCATGACCAAGTGGGATTCATCCCAGGGATGCAAGGATGGTACAACATTCGAAAGTCCATCAACATGATCCACCACATCAACAAAAAGAAAGACAAAAACCACATGATCATCTCCATAGATGCTGAAAAAGCATTTGACAAAGTTCAACATCCATTCATGTTAAAAACTCTCAGCAAAATGGGAATAGAGGGCAAGTACCTCAACATAATAAAGGCCATCTATGATAAACACACAGCCAACATTATATTGAACAGCGAGAAGCTGAAAGCATTTCCGCTGAGATCGGGAACTAGACAGGGATGCCCAATCTCTCCACTGTTATTTAACATAGTACTGGAGGTCCTAGCCACGGCAATCAGACAAAATAAAGAAATACAAGGAATCCAGATTGGTAAAGAAGAAGTTAAACTGTCACTGTTTGCAGATGGCATGATACTGTACATAAAAAATCCTAAAGACTCCACCAAAAAACTACTAGAACTGATATCGGAATATAGCAAAGTTGCAGGATACAAAATCAACACACAGAAATCTGTGGATTTCCTATACACTAACAATGAACCAACAGGAAGAGAAATCAGGAAAACAACTCCATTCACAACTGCATCAAAAAAAATAAAGTACCTAGGAACAAACCTAACCAAAGAAGTGAAAGACTTATACTCTGAAAACTACAAGTCACTCTGAAGAGAAATGAAAGGGGACACTAACAGATGGAAACTCATCCCATGCTCGTGGCTAGGAAGAATTAATATCGTTAAAATGGCCATCCTGCCCAAAGCAATATACAGATTTGATGCAATCCCTATGAAACTACCAGCAACATTCTTCAATGAACTGGAACAAATAATTCAAAAATTCATATGGAAACACCAAAGACCTCGAATAGCCAAAGCAATCCTGAGAAAGAAGAATAAAGTAGGGGGGATCTCACTCCCCAACTTCAAGCTCTACTATAAAGCCAAAATAATCAAGACAATTTGGTACTGGCACAAGAGCAGAGCCAAAGACCAATGGAACAGACTAGAGAATCCAGACATTAACCCAGACATATATGGTCAATTAATATTTGATAAAGGAGCCATGGACATACAATGGCGAAATGACAGTCTCTTCAACAGGTGGTGCTGGCAAAACTGGACAGCTACATGTAGGAGAATGAAACTGGACCATTGTCTAACCCCATATACAAAAGTAAACTCAAAATGGATCAAAGATCTGAATGTAAGCCATGAAACCATTAAACTCTTGGAAGAAAACATAGGCAAAAACCTCTTAGACATAAACATGAGTGACCTCTTCTTGAACATATCTCCCCGGGCAAGGAAAACAACAGCAAAAATGAACAAGTGGGACTATATTAAGCTGAAAAGCTTCTGTACAGCAAAAGACACCATCAATAGAACAAGAAGGATCCCTACAGTATGGGAGAATATATTTGAAAATGACACATCCGATAAAGGCTTGACGTCCAGAATATATAAGGAGCTCACACGCCTCAACAAACAAAAAACAAATAACCCAATTAAAAAATGGGCAGAGGAACTGAACAGACAGTTCTCCAAAAAAGAAATACAGGTGGCCAACAGACACATGAAAAGATGCTCCACATCGCTAATTATCAGAGAAATGTAAATTAAAACTACAATGAGGTATCACCTCACACCAGTAAGGATGGCTGCCATCCAAAAGACAAACAACAACAAATGTTGGCGAGGCTGTGGAGAAAGGGGAACCCTCCTACACTGCTGGTGGGAATGTAAGTTAGTTCAACCATTGTAGAAAGCAGTATGGAGGTACATCAAAATGCTCAAAACAGACTTACCATTTGACCCAGGATTTCCACTCCTAGGAATTTACCCTTAGAACGCAGCAATTAAGTTTGAGAAAGACAGATGCACCCCTATATTTATCACCGCACTATTTACAATAGCCAAGAATTGGAAGCAACCTAAATGTCCATCAATAGATGAATGGATAAAGAAGATGTGGTACATATACACAATGGAATACTACTCAGCCATAAGAAAAGGGCAAATCCAATCATTTGCAGCAACATGGATGGAGCTGGAGGGTATTATGCTCAGTGAAACAAGCCAAGCGGAGAAAGAGAAATACCAAATGATTTCACTTATCTGTGGAATATAAGAACAAAGGAAAAACTCAAGGAACAAAACAGCAGCAGAATCACAGAACTCAAGAATGGACTAACAGGTACCAAAGGGAAAGGGACTGGGGAGGATGGGTGGGTAGGGAGGGATAAGGGGGGGAGAAGTAGGGGGGTATTAAGATTAACATGCATGGGGTGTAGGAGAAAAGGGAGGGCTGTACAACACAGAGAAGGCAAGAAGTGATTCTACAACATTTTGCTATGCTGATGGACAGTGACTGTAAAGGGGTTTATAGGGGAGACCTGGTATAGGGGAGAGCCTAGTAAACATAATATTCGTCATGTAAGTGTAGATTAGTGAAACCAAAAACAAAGCAAAAAAAAAAAAAAAAGGGCAGTTCCTGTGTGGTAACCTCCAACGAGTTCTACACAAGGGTATAAAGGGCATATAAAAGTGTAGGCAAAGGGTCTGTTTGTGTTTATACAGAGGATCAAAGCCTAATTGGGCTACCCCGAAAATGAACTAAGATACGATATGAAAGAGAACTTCCAACATCAGCACTCTCTGGAAGACTCATGCCAGAAGATGATCATCAAAAAACCCCAACAAAGATCCACGCACTGCTACAGCTGTAGATGCACTCATCCCACCAGCTCCTGGACTTGCCATGGGAATGAGGAAGGAGATATCTAAGCTGGCCTGTGCATACAGTAAAACAACAAATTTGACTGGATCTATACTGTTGGAACTCAACCAAGAATTTGGAGAAGTGAAAATTGTAGCGCTCCAAAGTCTTACAACTACAGACTATTTACTGTTAAAAGAACATATGGCATGTGAACAGTCCCCAGGAATGGGTTGTTTTAATTTGTCTGATTTCTCTCAGACTGTTCAAGTTCAGTTGTACAATATCCACCATATCATAGATAAGTTTTCACAAATGCCTAGGGTGCCTAACTGGTTTTCTTGGTTTCACTGGAGATGGCTGGTAATTACAGATATGCTTTGGTTATGTAACTATACTCCTATTATGTTAATGTGTGTGTGCAATTTAAGTAGTAGCTTAAAACCTATATATGCTGAAGTTACTCTACAAGAAGATATGTCAAAGAAATAATCAATCTTCCCATGTTTTCTTCCGCCTGCTACTTCTATAGCTTTTCTTCTTCCTTCCTAATTACAACCCTTAAATAGAATTCGTGCCTCATATCAAATTTACCGAGTATCATAATTCTTCCAAGTGGTAAAGATACCTCAAGACAAATGCTGGGCATAGAAGCCGCAGGGCATAAATATGCAAAGAAGTAAAAAGCTAACCTTTTCCAACAATAAGGCTTCCCTCTCACTTACCAACTTCACATTTCCCTGTATGGCCCCGGAAGATGACTGGTTAGCCAGAGACGGGTAAGATTCCTCAAGGGAGGAACAACCTAAGACAGGTACAGTCGCAGGGGGGCCATCAGGTGAGAAATTGGGGATCAACAGAGTTAAGGCTTAGAACCTCACCCCCCCTGTTCTGAGAGAAATCTTCTGCATCCGTGGATGTTTTATTGCCCTTGTCTAGCTTGGATTAACACATAGTCTACAGGCACACACCTGATCATCTACATTTGCTCTCTTACAACACTAAACTATGTTTTCTACCTTTATCTTGTATCTACCTACCACTTCAGCATTTTATTAAAAATAATAATAATAAAGAGAGAAATGTGGTATCCACATATAAATCAAGTATAAAAACCAAATGAGTATTCATATTTGAACTGACTGTTTAGAGTTCATAATGCATGAGCACAACCGAAAGTTTCTGTGATGACTGCCCTTGTACTGTTCACTATGTAACTTATTCATTATGTAAGAATTTGTTCTCCATGTAAGAACTTGTTTGTTATGCCTCAGAAGATTGGAGACTGACGAAAATTAGGCTTGGGGTGGATTAATGATTGTGCATTGAGCATTGACTCCCCTATACAGAATTTTATTGTCGTTAACAACCATTTGATCAATAAATGAGAGATGCCCTCACAAAAAAAAAAAAAAAAAAAAAAAAAGGACAGACTTCCAATGGTAAAATAAATAAGTAACCGGGCTGTAATGTATAGCATAAGGAATATAGTCAAGTTATTGTAACAGCTTGGTAGGGTGATAGCTGGAACCTAGAATTATGTATATAAATGTTCTACCACTGTGTTGTACACTTGAAACTAATGTAATCTAATACTGTGCATCAACTACCCTTCAATAAAAAATAATTATTTAAAAAAAAAAGACATTAGGACAGTTGTAATGTCATCTCCCTAATAGAGACTAGAAGTTTTTCTTTAGGTGGTCTAGAAAATCTAGGATGAAATTTTTTCTATTAAATAATGTGATTTTAAAAATATTATTTTTTAAATACTCATCATAAGTAGGAGTCAGACAACTGTTCATATCTGGGATCCTGAGTCAGAGAGATCAAAAGGTCATGCTGTGCTCTATTCAGGAAACAATTTTGATTTATGTGTACTGAGTGGCAGTACCAAAAATTGTAGAAGGCAATTAATGTAAACATTGTTAAGGACAGACTTTATTCAAAAATGCTACAATAGGATCAGCTTTGAAAGAATATTTAACTTTAGGAGAAGGGAAGAGTAGGCCATGAAGTCCACCATAAAAGGTTAGGATGAACAGTTTTGGGGGCTAAGAACTTGGGAGAGTCAGCAGTGGGAAATTTTCAGTCATTTAGTTTCTTGCACACAATTATAGTAAGCATTAGTGCTCCTCAACTTAAAGTAAATACAAATATTGCACCATTCCACTCTTATTTTAATTAATTATAATGTTTAAAGTAGATTAAATATAGTCAGAAAATGGTATGAGATTACTGTATACTTTTACAATGTACACTTTGCAGAATACCTCTTTGTCCACATTAGATCCAGAAAAGATATTATAAGGAAGAACTAAGGATTTAAAATAGAAATGTTTATGATTTATTATTGAGGAGCTATATGCTCATTATACAATTTTTGTTGATTATAGAACTAGGCAAAATGCAAGTCCTCTGTTCTTCCTCTCTTTTTATTCCTGTTTTCACCCTCACATATTTTCCAGAAGTGGCCCTTAATAGCATATTTTGTATATATAAAATATATTTTAATGTGATAATAACACTACTAGCTGACATTTGCTGAGTGGGGCCAAGAATGGGATAAGTATTGTCCATACCTATTTACACTTATTTTTTACAAAAATTCCTTAAGTTAGTGCTATTACTATTTCTATTATAACATATAAGGAAATAATTTAAGCCACAAAAGAACAGGGAACTTGCTCAATGTACTACATCAAGTGACAGAGCTTGTTTTCCAACCAGGTACTGACTTTATAACCCCTATTTTTAACAAATGCTATTATCCCTTTTGATCTTTAAATTTTTCCACACAATTTTCTTTCATTGCTAAGCAATACATTTTGCATCTCTTTCCATGTTGGAATCACAGATCCTCCTAATACTTGTAAAATAGTTGCATAAAACTAAGTTTTATGGACATAGTGTGACTTATTAATCCACAATTTTACTGCCACACATAAATGTTAATTTTTCAGTGAAAATCTTTATAATATATTCCTATACTTTTCTGATGTAATAACTTTAGGATATATTTATAGATCTACTCATTCAAAGAGTTTCAGTATTTATAACATTATATCAGTTTATACACACACACAGTTCTAGTATTGTGATGAGTTCCTTTCCAAACTGTTACAACCTGAGTAATTATAAAAGTTTGGTCATTGGTAATCTGATAACTGAAAAGTCTTGTGATTTAATTGTGATTATGATTTTGCTTTCAATTATCGACCATTAATATTTTTTCTATTCACTGTTTCTTCACGCTCAGCGTCCATCTTTCTATTAGATGTTATTCTTTTTCTCCCTCTTGTTAAGAGTTCTTTATATATTAAGGGCATTAGCATTTATCTGTCAGAAGTATAAATTTATTGTTGTGAATTCCATTTTAACTTTCTCATTAGGTGTTTATTTCCATAGAACTGTCTTAACTTTATTATTTTCATATGCTTAGACTTTACCCAATCTATGAGCATAGGAAATATCCACATATTTTTGTCTGTCCTTCTGTTTTTTAAAATTTTCTTTTTTAACAATTTTATTCATTTGTAATCTATTCTATTGTTACATCTTTTTCTACAAAGTTGGCACCAACAATTTACTGAGTACTCTTCCTTTTCTTCACTGATTTTAAATACTCCTGCATTATATATGTATATACATATTATATTAAATATATAACATTATATATATATATAAAATGTTCATGATGAAACTAAAAGTTAAAAATAGAAACAAACATGGCAGAAATGTTATGGTGTTTACAGAATTGCATACATCTACATTTTAAAAATCCAAGGAATATTTTACTTTCATAAAAGTAGAGCTCCATATGGAATTTTTGATTGAGGACCAAGAATTTAAAACTTTGCAAATAGTGAAAACCATACCATTTTTACAAGATTAGAAACACACGAGGAAAGATAATATGCATAATTCTCAATTTCAAATTTTAAAAGATTAAAAGTTCTATACTCTTCTATGTATACATGGAAATATTCTTTTCCTTTCCTATATGCTTTTGGACCTCTGAACATAAAACAATATTGAGAAGTTTCTTGATTTGTTGCATAGCATTATCAGGGCTCATTCTTTTATATTTTTCAAGCAAAGCTACTTAGGAGTACAGAAGACCCAAGGCCATATTGTTATTAGGCAGACAGCAAAATTGAAATACCATATTTCTGATACAAAACACTGATGTGAAGGGTAAGTAAATATTAGTGGATAATAACATGTTTAGGTGTAATGATTGATTGCCTTTACAGTTGCTAATTCTGCATGATTTTCTGATTCCATTTTTAGTCTTATCAATAATCTTTCTCTTGGAGATTACAAAAACAGTATGATGGACTCCTCATTCAAATGTATTATCATAGAAGAAATGAAAGGAAAATTTGTCAGCCTCTCTAATTTTCCACAAAGTTGGAGGATTAGGCAGAAAAGTATGTCTCATTTGGGATGCATGACCCTTATCTCAATAATACACACTATAAATGGAATTGTTGCCCTTCTAATGGATGATAAACTCCAGTCTCAAAAGTTTATATGATTTCCTTATGCCTCTGCAGGAGCTAAGCCATAATTCCTGAGTACATATTATGCATACAACATCAGTCTCTGTGTTTACAGGCACACATGGAGAGCTTATTTATTTTTAGATATAGTACCCCTTTGAGTATGAATGTGTATAAATGAAAATCAGAAAAAATATGACAGAATTCTAGAGGGCAATATTTAATTTTTCTTCAATAATGAGCTCCCACCTATTTCTCATGTGTTGAAAATGAACTTTGTAATTTCCCAAAGGTATACAGTGGGAAATAGATAATATTGGGAAATTCATCAGTAGGCTTTTCACCTATAATGAAAAACATAAACATGAAAAGAAATAATGTTTTGCTAGTTTTGGCAGCATTTGAAGGAGTATGGAAAGAGGATTTAATATAAACTGAGCATAAGCAACTACACCATTAAAAATTAAGTAAGTTCATTTCTCTCTCAGCTTTCAGTGTGATGTGAACATGGAAACATACATAATGGGTGAATCAAAGGGACAGTGGCTGCGTTTTCCCTTTCACCTTACAGGATTGTGGGCTCACTTTTTATTATTTTTATTTTAGTATCATTAATTTACAATTACATGAGGAACATTATGTTTCCTAAACTCCTCCCATCACCAAGTCCCCCAACAAACCCCATTACAGTCACTGTCCATCAGCGTAGTAAGATGCTGTAGAATCACTACTTATCTTCTCTGTGTTGCACAGCCCTCCCCGTGCCTCCCCCGACACACACTATACATGCTAATCGCTATGCCCCCTTTCTTCCTCTCCTCCCCCTTATCCCTCCCTTCCCATCCATCCTCCCCAGTCCCTTTCCCTTTGCTAACTATTAGCCCATTCTTGGGTTCTGTGTTTCTGCTGCTGTTTTGTTCCTTCAGTTTTTTCTTTGTTCTCATACTCCACATATGAGTGAAATCATTTTGTACTTGTCTTTCTCTGCCTGGCTTATTTCACTGAGAAAAATACCCTCTAGCTCCATCCATGTTGCTACAAATGGTAGGATTTGTTTTCTTCTTATGGCTGAATAATATTCCATTGGGTATATGTACTACATCTTCTTTATCCATTCATCTACTGATGGACACTTAGGTTGCTTCCATATCTTGGCTATTATAAATAGTGCTGCAATAAACATAGGGGTGCATCTGTCTTTTCCAAACTGGGCTGCTGCATTCTTAGGGTAAATTCCTAGAAGTGGAATTCCTGGGTTAAATGGCATTTCTATTTTGAGCTTTTTGAGGAACCTAAATACTGCTTTCCACAATGGTTGAACTAATTTACATTCTGTGGGCTCACTTTTTATTCCTTAAGTAAGTAAAGGGCAACAAAAGGCAAGAATGAAAAAAAATAAAAGCAAACAACACTGACTTTTGGGAAAATTCTGATTAGGTATATTATCTATGAGTGTCTTTATTTATTTAGGTAGACCTCTGTCTAGATTCTAGTACATTTATTATTTAGCGTAATTTTCCACTGTGCTTTGTAACTCAATAGGGAGTAGCATCCAAAAATAAGAAAGCAAATTAGACAAAAATGATTAAAAATAGGAAGCACATATAGATGATTTCACTATGAAAATTTAACAAAAAGATCAATTTCTTTGTAATTTTGACTACTCTGTAGCCACTTGCCAGTATCTCTTTTCTTTGTCATTCATTTCTTTATCAAGACTAATTTACTTCATTTCCTTGTTACTTAGTATTCATTTGTGTAGAGAATCTGGAATTCTTTCTACATTTATAGATTTGAAACTGTTCTGTAATGATAATATATAGTAAAGCATCTGTGAAATAAAAAATGCTTATCTTTATATATTGTTGTTTATATGTCCCATTTTACTGTTTTTTGCAGGTGTTGCTATTTAAAAGTAATGAAGAAGTTACATAAGAACATCAAAAACAGAAGAGGCTCCTTTAAGATATCCTATCACTTAATTCATTTTTATTTTCTTCCCACCAGTAAATCTGTCACATGGTTAAATTGTGGCTCAAATATTAGATGAGTCTTTCCACATATTAAGATTACACAGATTCTGAACTGGGAATTCAGAGCAGAAAGAGGCAAAGCACAGACAGGAAGTCTGACAAACCCAACTGTAGTAGGCAAAAAGATGGTGAAAGATGATTCAAATAAACACCTGCTTTGTAGATGCCTGGAACTCGAGTTCTAACAAAACTGGATCAAATACACAGTAAGGCTATAGGTTACTATTTTTAAATAACTCTTGGAAGATTGGAACCTGACTAAGGGTCAGAAAGAAAATTCTAGTATTGGCTTACCAATTTGGACATTTGGAAGGAAAACATGACTGGATAATATTACAAGTTCTCTTGAGAGTGAAGGGCTCTGATAACTACTGTAACTTTATGAGGCGTAAGTCCTACTTTTACTACCTTCATTCAGTGTAGGGAAATTTCTTAAAAGTCAAAAATAAGATTAGACATTTATCTTGATCTTAGTAGAATTAGACCTTAGATCTCCTCCTTACAGTATAATGATGACTTTAGAATATATGCAATAGACCACACAGTTGCTGAGAGTACACACATGCTTGATAATATAAGAATAACAATGTTAGTGAAATAACTGTATTTTCCTTCTGGAATCAATAAAAAAAAGTCCCCTACCTTATTGTCTCTAAACCCTCGATGGTCAGTTAAAGACAGGGGAATGTTGTTTAATTAAAAGTAAGTTTCTAAAAGAAGTGTAGATTCTGCTTACCTGTTTCCTTGTCTTTTTGACTGATTCCGTACCTATCTTACATTTGGGAAGAGAAACAGAGCCTGGAAAACTTTTGTACCAGCTGCTGCTGGTATTGCTGCTTGCGCTTTTACACATTTCACCTCATCAGGCAAAGGCCATGGATCCAGGGCTACTGTCTCTAGTATTCAGAAGGTGGGGTTAGTCATGTGCATGGCCCAGTGAGAGATTACCATAGGCTATTTTCCCTACTAATCTTCTACATTGGAACACTGATTTACCCAAAGATTGTATAAATTTATGCGCACAGATTTGCTGCTTCTAGTTCATTAACATTAGCTGGCAATGTTTTATATGAGAATATTGCAGATGTCTGATGAATTGGGTGGATGAATCATCAAAAACACAACAAAAAGCTATCAAAGTTCAACCCAATGTAAAAGAAGCCAATACCCATGTAAGGAAGAGAGATGGACATGAAATAACTTTCTGCTTTTATTAAGAAATTTATAATTTGGATAAAATAATTTCATTAGTTTTTTTAATACTTAAAAAATAAATGGTTTTGGAAATAAAGTCTTTACTATTGCAACTGAAGAGAGAATACATATGTAATTACTGAAAGATTTTTTTCAAAAGCTATTTTTCTGCGGGAAACTTTGATATAATAAAAGAATATTTGTATTCCGTCAATGACAATATTTGATGAAAGGTGATCTCTGTGAATATGAGCCACTACATAAGTCAAAATGGTGTTTAAGACCATTCAACTTGAGTATTTTTGATGTGCTCAGTTTCACTTCCATGCCTGGCAAACATGGAGCTGAAGCTCATTTGGCCATTTCTGACAGCATACTTTTGTGTGATAACATTTCAAAGAACTTGGGTACAACAACAGAAGGTTAGAAACCACTTAATTTTGAGTTAAGACATATTTACAGCTATTTTATAAAAATGTCTTATCTACAGTAGAGCAAGAGTATTAAGTGACAATACAGTTTTATGTATTTTGGATATTTTAAAAGATTCACATTATTATTAAAATAAAACATACTGATGTTAAAAATCAAGAGCACAAAATAAAAAATATTGAAATAAGAGTCTCATGGAGTTCTACTTCCCATATACACACTCTTTTTATGTGTGTGTGTGTGTGTGTGTGTGTGTGTGTGTGTGTACCTTTTCAAATAATTATATGAATAGGCAATTAACTAATGGATAAAGAAATACAGATAGCTTTTAACACAGGAAAACATACCTCTTTTACAATATATCAAATGTAAAAGAAGAAATAATCAGGTAATATTGTGACCTATCAAAGTAGAGAATACATATTAAATTTGTAATATTAGGATTTAGCAAGAATTTAAGGGAGTAGAAACAACAAATACTGCAAGAGTCAATAATTTGGCACTACCAATTAATAACATGCAATTTGACAAACTTCTGTTTTATATCTTTTTCTTTTGATTTTCATGTGATCTTCATATAAATTAATCATCTTTTTGTAGGTTTCAGGTGTCAATTTTTTCCAGTTTATAGCTTGTCTTTTGACTGTCTTCAGTATTGATTTTATAGGTAAAGTTTAATTTGTATCACTCTATGCATCAAATTAATTAGTTCCACTCCTTTATGTCTTAATTTTTGTTTTGCTTTAAAAGGGTTTCTCTACACAAAGATCATAAAAGAGAAAAGTTTACTCTTGTTTTCTTTTTATTGTTTCATGTGTGTTCTGTTTATTGGTTTTATTCCCAATTTTTACTATAAATATTATTATAGAGATACTTACATAATAATCCTACATAAAATTTTACAGATATTAATGTTTTGTTGGTTATATCTATTCTTTCTTTGATTAAATATTTTAAGTTAAAATATGTTGACTATTCACTCATTTATTTTACCTAAACCAGTATGTATACCTAGAAAAAATAAGCATAGTTATTGATTTATAAGAATTTCAATGTTTTAGGTACAGATTATTTTAGATACAATTATTTCAGAAATACTGAAACTGGTGCTGGGAACAATTCTTCAAGAAAAAATAAGAGACAGAAAAAAAAACCACTTTAACAAGGATTCTAAAGATGAGGTTTTTCAAATCATAGCCTATCAGTCCATTACATACTATTATTTTCTAACTCAGTTTAACAATAAAGGTTGTACAATGTATTCAGAAAGATTAACAATTATGAGGGGATAATTGTTTTGAGAGATTAACAATTATGAGGGGATAATTGTTTTGAGAGATTAACAGTTTTACTATGTTCAGATCAACTTGGTTATTCAATGCTTTTTAATGATAAAACCTCTGCAAGCATCCTGGCTACACTTGTCTCTCTTCCATTAACGACAAAGGCTTTTAAAAGGTATATACATATATCATCGGAAGGATTGCCAAAAGCAGCTGAATTCATAATAACCAATGGAAGGAAATGATGGCGACTCTTAAAATTATTGCATTCAACATTATTCAACTATGAAACTGAAAAAAAAGCACTTTGATTTGCAATGCAGTATTAAATGAAGAATTTATTTAGGTTTCTGAAAAAAACTATTACAACTGTTAATGATCTTAACATGGACTTAGAAGAGCTAAAATAGAATTCAGATTTGTCAGCTTTTAATGTACTGACTGACCCTTTTCTTTCTCCCTCCCAACTTCAGATTAATATGTATTTTTTTTCAGAACTTATTGCAGACACAATCTCCATTTGTTTTATACCATATTTATGATAAACTAAAATGGTGGCATAATGCACATTGGACAATATAGCAAATTGGACTCATCACTTTTACCTATATACTTTCTCTTCAATAATACTTTTCTGTCTCAATAATCTTTCGATCCAACCTTTATTCAGAATTCTGGAGTTATTTTAAAATTACTTGCCAGGGAACTTCTAAGATTGTCATTTTTCTATTGTAAAAATGCAGTCTTCAGAGTATAACTATGTTTTAATCTTTGATCATTTTCATTATATTCACTCATTTGTATTTACAATGTATTTTCACTAAAGAAAGAGGTAAAAGGATAAAACTGTAAAGCAGAACAAGAATATATATAAAATGCATGAAACAAAAAGTAAATTGTTCATATATTATAGGTTGAAAAAGAGACAATCACTTTAGGCCTAAAGCAGAATGATGATGCCTCTCATGCCAACGGGAAGAAATTGCAATGACTGATAAAAGTAAATATTATGAAGAGACATTTTGGTGTCACTTTACTCATCATTCATTGAAAAGGCTACATAATGGTCTGTTTGTGATGACAGAGAAAGACAAGAAGATAGAAAAATGAAAAGAATAATAACTGAACAATATCTTATTCTTAAAGAATGCATTTTGACACTTACATGCTGCCTAAATATTGAGATATTATTCAATTATTGCCAATGTAATTTCAGTTCTCTCTAACACACTTGTAAGTATTTGAGTCTAACGTGGACCTCAGAAATCCTAAAATTATCAATTTGATATAAAAAATAATTGACCTTAGAGTGTTTCAATAAGTTGTCACTTGTGAAAATCCTAAAATTATCAATTCGATATAAAGAATAATTGACTTTAGAGTCTTTCAGTAAGTTGTGACAAGAATTTTACATTCAAAGTAGAATGCAATATCTAATTATAATGTTTCCAAGATTAGTACAAAGTTCCTAAACATATATACAGAGTTTCTTCTGCATTTAGGAGCAGGAAATGGTTGAATCCTAGAAAATAAATTATTTAAAAAATATTTTACTATGTACATAGTGCTTCTCAAAATATGCTGTATAGAGTACCAGTTCAGTGACACCAGAAGCTATTATAGTACTATACAAGGGAATATTATGCTAAAAATATTTGGGAGACAATTAAAAAATTTATAATATTTGTCCTTATTTTAGAACTTCTCTGAACACTTAATACAATACTCATTTTTAGTTTGTCAAAATGTCAATATGGTATACCACATTCCACACACTGACCACAGAATTGCTTTGCTTCAAGAAGAATCTTGCAGAATTTATATTTTATAGAACAAATTTTGGCAGACACTGAGATGTTTTGTAGTAATTTTCTTGGAAATATCAGGTAATATTTATTAACAAAAAAATGAATATATATCAATGTATTTAAAATTCACAAGTGTGACTTAATACAGAGAGGGTCCTAGGAAGGGTGTCTAGCATTCAGTAAAATTTTAGTGTATACATTTAAACCATTCTTAAAATTCTAATACACTATGAAACTAAACAGTATAACATAAAGGACTTCGAGAATTTCAGGTAAACACTAATTCATTCTAGTGGTATCAAGAGATCGTTTTCAGGAAACAGACGTGAACTTTTTCATATTCACGGATTTTCTAGCATCAGTATATGTTGAAATTATCTTAGCCAAAGCAACAAATTATTTATTTAATTTCTTTAATGCAGGTATCTCATGGCAATTTTTAAATGTTTCCACTCAATGGCACATTTAGAAATTAACTGGCCGGTAATAAATATGCCATTCAGGAAAATGAATGAGAACTGGGAAGTAAAAATCAAGCCCATGCCTTTGGCTTAATGCCCATCTGCCAGGTCAGTGCTTCTTAAACTTGAATGCACATAATGATCCCCTGGAGTATTTTTAAAAACACAACTTCCTAGGCCTCATCTTTCCCAAAGATTCAGTAGGCCTGAGATTGGTCCATGAAACTGTTTTTTACAAATGCTCCATGTCAATCTAAAACTTCTGATTCATAGACCATACTTTGACATATATTTGACTAGGAGGATTTCACAGACTTACCTGATCACATTCTTCTTCTGCTGAGATGGCTATATTCTCTTAGTTTACTTAGTTTTAGGGGTGATGGTATTTTTACTATGTCTCCAGGTAGATCCATCAGAGAGACGAGAAAAGAACTTATACTTTGCCCAGAAATAGAAACCAGCTTAATTCTATTTTAATCATATTAGAGATTAGAAAGATATATAATTTATCATAATGTGCCATATTGGTCGATTGGGAAAAAAAGATGGTGGTGTAGGAAGGCAAGGCAAAACCTCCTCCCAAAATCACATAGAACACAAAAATACAGCAAATACAACTAGGCCAGAAATCATCCTGAAGACTGACCACCTACATCTGGAGAAGAGAAGACCTTACAAAAAGAGACTCTACACAGCATCTATCTGGTGGAACCGAAGCCTTCCCCCAACTCTAGCCCACAGGTAGGAGGAAGAGGAACAGAGTGGGAAGGGAGGTGAAGCCCAGAATACTGAACACCTGGCTCTGGAGATCTGCTCTGGGAACACAAACCCACAAGCCCACATTGCAAGGCATCCTGGTAATTGGTGGGGCTGGACAACAGTGAGGAGCAGAACACTTGAGGAGGTTGAGATCATAGCCCCCTACAGAGAACAGGTATGCTCTACTGACACCCAATAAAGCAAGCAGAACAGTTTGAAGACTTTCCAGCAGTGAGAGGGCACCGGAGGGGCAAGGAGAGCACAGTGCTCTCTGTTTAGGAGAAAGGTCAGATGGACAACACCTCCCCAGCCGGCCCTCAGCCCAACAGGTTGGGAGCCTTCAGGAGCCTCAGACACTCCATCCCCCTCACTGACAACACATCCCAAAGTCTCTTTGCAGTGATGTGTGGCCTGCCAGCTGGCTGAAAATCAAACTTTACTTCCAGGTAGGCAGGAGAACCCCCAGCCTGCTCAGCCCAGTTTTGGGCCATCCTGAGCGCTGCATTCAAAACCAGCCCCAGGAGCTCTTTCCTCACAGCAGGAGCTGGTCCTGTTCAACAGCACCCTCGCCATCACAGCAGGCCAGGTAGGGCATCTCCAGACCCTCAAACCAACACCGGGAGCTCTTTCCTCCTGTCAGGTACCCTTTCAATCACACCAGCCTGGGAGAGGTAGCTCAAGCCCCTCAGCCTAGCACCAGGGCCTCTTTCCTCCCATCAGGTGCCCTTGCCATTGCAACAGTCTAGGAGGGGCAGCTCCAGCCCCACAGCTGGTGGTCGTGCTTAGCATAGCACTGAGAGCTCTTTCCTCCTGTCAGGTGCTGGTCCTGTCTGCCAGTGCCCCCACCATTGTGCAGGCCAACCAGTGGCTCCAGAGAGAATTTGAGCTTATAGCCCACTCAGCCCACCTGAAATCAGAACACCACGCACAAGGAAGACCCACTGCACACTAAAAGCTGGAGCGCTTGCACAAGAAATTTACCTCTGGGCACTAGAGGGCAATTCCTACACAAATCTATAACCCCATAAGAAACACTAAAAAAATGAAGAGACAAGAGTAATTTGGTCCAAACAAAAATTCAAGGAAAAACACCAGGAATAGGGCTTAGTAAAAGTGAAATCACCAATTTTCTTGATAAAGATTTCAAAATAAAAGTCATAAACATGCACATGAAGCTACAGAAATATATTCAAGATTGCAGGGAGGACATCAGCGAAGAGAAATTTTGAAAAATACAGTATCTTAAATAAAACATACAATGGAGGGATGTAAAGGTAGATTAGATGATGGAGAGGAGATGGTAAATGAAATAGAAATTAGAGAACAAGAAGCAAAAGAAGCTGAGGAACAGGGGGAAAAAAAGGATAATAGGAGAATGAAAGAATAATAAGAGAGCTGTGCGACCAATCAAAACAGAGACAAAGGGATAAAAGTCTCTTGGAGGAAACAATTGTTGAACACTTCTCCAATCTGGAGTTAAGAAATAAACACTCGGGACATAGAAGCACAAAGATCACCCAACAAAAGGAAACTTAGGGAAGACCACACCAAGACATATAATAATTAAAATGGCAAAGATTAAGGAAAAGGAGAGAGTACTGAAAGCAGCCATAGAGAGAAAAAAGATCACTTATAAAGGAAACCCCATTAGGCTATCAGCAGACTTCTCAGCAGAAACCTTACAACACAGAAGGGAGTGGCATAATACATTTAATGCAATTTTGAAACAGATTAAACAATTCTCAGAGAAGCAAACATTGAAGGAATTCACTACCACAAAACCACTTGTACTCAGTACCTTCAGGGATCTGCTCTAGAAGGAAATATGCCTATGGCTAAATAGCTGTCACCAGAGAAAATACACCCACAGTAAAGGTAGTAGACCAATTAATTATTAAGCAAGTACAAAATTAAATCAACTACTAAGAAGTTACTCAAGGTATAAAAAAAGAGTACAGAATATGACACCTAATATATAAAAAGTAGAGGAGGAAGAAGAAGAAGGGGAGAAGAAAAAAAAGAAGCTTTAGATTGAGTTTGAAATAGAGTAATATGAAATTTAAGATAAGTCTGTTAGATAGTAAGGAAGATATCCTTGAACCTTTGGTAAACAAAAATCTAAAGCCTAGAATGGAAATAAGTACATATCAACTGATAATCACCCTAAATGTAAATGGCCTGAATGCAACAATCAAAAGACAGAGTTGCAGAATGGATTAAAAAAACAAGAGCCATCTATATTCTGCATAAAAGAGACCCACTTCAAAGATATACACAGACTAAAAGTAAAGGGATGCAAAAAGATAGTTCATGCAAATAATAAGAAAAAGCAGGAGTAGCAGTACTTGTATCAGACAAAATAGATTTCAAAACAAAGAAATAGACAAAAGACAAAGAAGGACATTATACCATGATAAAGGGGTCAGTCCAACAAAAGGACATAACCATTATAAATATCTATGCATCCAATATAAAATCACCTAAATATATGAAACAAATACTAACAGAATTAAAGGGGGAAATAAAATGCAATACATTCATTTGAGGAGACTTCAATGCACCACTCACTCCAAAGGACAGATTTACCAGACAGGAAATAAGAAGACAGAGGCACTGAACAATATATTAGAACAGATGGACCTAACAGACATCTACAGAACACTCCATTGAAAAGCAGCAGGATACACATTCCTCTCAAGTGCACATGGAATATTTTCCAGAAAAAATCATATACTAGGCCATAAAAACAGCCTAAGTAAATTTAAAGAGATTAAAGTTGTGCCAACCAGCTTCTCAGATCACAAAGGTATGATACTAGAAATAAATTATGCAAAGAAAACAAGAAAGCCCACAAACAATGCTTTAACAACATGCTTCTAAATAATCAATAGATCAATGACCAAATTAAAACAGAGATTAAGCAATATATGGAGACAAATGAAAACAATAACTCAACAACCCAAAACTTGTGGGATACAGCAAAGGCAGTTCTAAGAAGATATATAGCAATACAGGCTTACCTCAAGAAAAAAGAACATTCCCAGATGAACAGTCTAAACTCACAATTAATGAAACAAGAAAAAGAAAAAGAAATGGGGTCCAAAGTCAGTAAGGGAGAGACATAATAAAGATCAGAGCATAAATAAATAAAATTGAGAAGAATAAAACAATAGAAATAATCAATGCAACTAGGAGGTGGCTCTTTGAGAAAATAGAAACAATAGATAAACCCTTAGTCAGACTTATCAAGAAAATCAGAGTGTCTACACACATAAACAGAATCAGAAATGAGAAAGGAAAAATCAATATGGACACCAGAAAAATACAAAGAATTATTAGAGAGTAATATGTAAAATAATATGTCGACAAATTGGATAACCTGTAAGAAATGGACAACTGCCTAAAAAATACAACCTTCTAAGACTGTCCCAGGAAGAAACAGAAAATCTGAACAGACCAATTACCAAAAATGAAATTGAATCAGTAATCAGAAAACTACCTAAGAACAAAATCCCTGGACCAGATGACTTCACTGCTGAATTTTATCTAACATTTAAGAAGACCTAATACCCATCCTTCTTAAAGTTTTCCAAAAAAGTAGAAGAGGAGGGAATACTTACAAACTTGTTCTACCAACAACAAAAGAAAATTACAGACCAATATCCCTGATGAACATAGATATAAAAATCCTCAACAAAATATTAGCAAACCAAATTCAAAAATACATCAAAAAGATTATTCATCATGACCAAGTGGGATTTATTCCAGGGATGCAAGGATGGTACAATATTAGAAAATCCAACATCATACACCACATCAACAAAAAGAAAGACAAAAACCACATGATCATGGTCAATAGATGCTGAAAAATCATTTGACAAAATTCAGCATCCATTCATGATAAAAACTCTCAACCAAATGGCTATAGAGGGTATGTACCTTAATATAATAAAGGCAATATATGACAAACCCACAGCTAACTTCACACTTAAGAGTGAAAGCTGAAAGCTTTTCCTCTAAGATTAGGAAAAAGACAGGGAAGCCCAGTCTCACCACTTTTATTTGACACAGTACTGGAGGTCCTTCCCATGGCATTCAGAAAATCCAAAGAAATAAAAGGCATCCATATTGGTAAGGAAGAAGGTAAACTGTCCATGTTTGCAGATGACATGATATTAAATATAGAAAACTCTGAAGACTCCACCAAAAAACTATTAGAATGAATATATGAATTCAGCAAAGTTGCAGGATACAAAATTAATACACAGAAATCTGTTGAATTCCTATATACTAATGATTAACTAGAAGAAATAAAAATCAGGAAAACAACTCCATTTACAACTGCATCAAAAAGAATAAAATACCTAGGAAAAAATCTAACCAAGGAGTGAAAGACCTATACCCTGAAAACTACAGACACTCATGAGAGAAATTAAAGAAGATACCAATAAATGGAAACACATCCCATGCTCATGGATAGGAAGAATTAATATTGTCAAAATGGCCATTCTGTCTAAAGCAATTGACAGATTCAATGCAATCCCTATCAAAAAACCTACAGCATTCTTCAAAGAACTAGAACAAATAGTTCTAAAATTCATATGGAACAACAAAAAGACCCTGAATAACCAAATAAAACCTGAGAAAGAAGAACAAAGCTGGGGGAATTATGCTCCCTAACTTCAAGTTCTACTACAAAGCCACAGTAATCAAATCAATTTGGTACTGGCACAAGAATAGAGCCATAGATCAATGGAACAGAATAGAGAGCCCAGATATAAACCTAAACATTTAATTAATATATGATAAAGAAGCAATGAATATACAATAAGGAAAATACAGCCTCTTCAAAAACTGGTGTTGGCAAAACTGGACAGCTACATGAAAGAGAATGAAACTGGATTATTGTCTAACCCCATACACAAAAGTAAACTTGAAATGGATCAAAGAACTGAATGTAAGTCATGAAACCATAAAACTGTTAGAAAAAACCAAAGGCAAAAATCTCTTGAATATAAACATGGGCAATATTTTCCTGAACATATATCTCCTTGGGAAAGGGAAACAAAATATAAAATGAACGAATAGGACTATATCAAACTAAAAAGCTTCGGTACAGCAAAAAGACACCATCAGCAGAACAAAAAGACATCCTACAGTATGAGAGAATATATTCATAAATGATTTATTCAATAAGGGATTAACATCCAAAACATATAAGGAACTCACAGAGCTCAACAGCCTAATTAAGAAATGAGTGGAGAATCTGAACAAACACTTCTCCAAAAAAGAAATTCAGATGACCAACAGACACATGTAAAGATGCTCGACATTGCTAATCATCAAATGCAAATGAACACCACAATGAGATATCACTTCACACCAGTTAGGATGTCCAACATCCAAAAGACAAAAAACAGCAAATGCTGGTGAGGGTGCACAGAAATGGGAACCCTCCTGCACTGTTGGTGGGAATGTAAATTAGTTCAACCATTGTGGAATGCAATATGGAGGTTCCTCAAAAAACTAAAAGTAGAAATACTATTTGACCCAGGAATTCCCCTGCTAGGAATTAGCTGAAGAAAACAAGATCCCTGATTAAAAAAGGTATATGCACCCCTATGTTTATCACTGTACTATTTACAATAGCCAAGATATGGAAGCAACCTAAGTATCCATCAATAGATGAATGGATAAAGAAGAGGTGGTACATATACACAATGGAATATTATTCAGCCATAGAAAGAAAACAAACCCTACCATTTGCAACCACATGGATGGAGCTAGCAGGTATTATGCTCAGTGAAATAAACCAGGCAGAGAAGGACAAGTGTGAAATGACTTCACTCATTCGTGGATTGTAAAAACAAAGCAAAACTGAAGGAATAAAATAGCAGCAGACTCACAGACTCCTGGAAGGGACTTGTAGTTAACAAAGGGGAGGGGTTGGAGAGGGTGTGTGGAGAGGAAGAAGGGGATTAAAGGGCACTACAATCTGCAATCACAATATAGGTAGGTCATGGGGAAGGCAGTATAGCATGGAGAAGACAAGTAATGACTCTATAGCATCTTAGTATGCTGACAGACAGTGACTGCAGTGCGGGGGGGTGTGGACTTGATAATATGGGTGAATGTTGAAATCATAATGTTGTTAATGTGAAACCTTCATAAGATTGTATACCAATGATACTTCAATAAAAAAGTGTCATATTATTTACTGATGACAAGTACATTGAAACATTAAAAGGAAGTAAATGGATGGATTTTTCCTGATTTCTCAGTTTTAGTAAACAAATTTTAGGTTTTTATTCTTACATAAATATTGATAATGTTTCAAGATTGCTCTTTACTTTACAGCTTTTCCACATTATTGACCATTTTAGTTCTCTCCTGTAGTATTGAGGGAACTTGCCTTAAAGGCATTAAAGTCCCCTTTTCTGCAACTAGGCAATAAAGGCAGACCTTGATTTCACTAGGTAATTATGTTATCTGCCTTTCACTAAGGGAGTGTGAACCTGATCTTTGTGTTTTGAATTAGAAATCAGTATGTAAAAGAGAGCTATTAACTTCCAAGGAATAGGAAACTCTACAGATAATAGACTGCTGAAACCATTATTATCTCACATTTGTTAGCTGTACAAATTAAAATCACATATACTGACATTTTATATACTCATTGTTATTTATAGGAAGGCAGAAATAAAGGGACAGAAAGACACAATATAATAGAAGCTATTTTAATATTGCTAGCATACATTTTGCTCAATGGTTCTATAATGATCTTGAGTTATTCATGGATATTTTTTCTCATCTTTATAGGTATACTTCATAGCAAACTTTTAAGCAATTGTTAATTCTAACTTTGAATTGTAATTAAACATATATATTTAATATATATACACACATTTGTATACACATACACTTAAACACATATGTGTGTGTATATGTATGTGTGTGTATATTCGTAATATTAGAATTTATATTGGATTAATGGATTAGAATTAGTCCTTGTAAGATTGTTTTCTTCATTTGTTAACCACACATTAGTCTCCTTATTTACTCTGGGTGAGGAAATGTACAAGAAATACGGTGAGAATAAGAAATACCACTTACTTGATTAGAGTCATTCAGGAATGCATTCCAAATACTTCAACCAACCAAACAAGATTTCTAGTTTGTGTGTTTCAAACAGGCTTTATGAGTTTTCTAATTTACTCTCCAATTAATACAGAGTTTCTATAGCAACTGTGTAAGAAAACATAGCACTTGTGTTATAGCTCTGGAAAAGGGACATGCTCCATAGGTACCCAAATACATTAAAAATTAGACAATAATCTGTCCCTGTGTGTAACACTATATTATACACACAAATAGAACCTCATATTGTCTTTCTTAGAGAATGATTATATTTATATCTATACCTAGTATCTATATACAAGTCAAATTTCAAAGAAGTTAGGTAGATTCAGATTTGTACCTTACAGTAAATTGCATTAATTACTAAATAAGTGACTGCTGGTCATCAAAAGTCTCTCCCATATTTACTTATTTTTATTAAGGAAGCAAGATTGCTTTATTCATTTTTTTAAAGAGAATTTTTTTTAGAGGACTTTCTAGGTTTACAACAAAATTGAGAGGAAAATAGAGAGTTTACATATACTCTGTAAGCCAACACATGCATAGCCTCTCTCCATTGGAATGGCACATTTTTTTTTTTTTACCCAAGATGAACCTACACTGACACATCATAATCCCCCGAAGTCCATAATTTACATGATAATCCACTCTTGGTGTTGTATGTTCTATGGATTTGGACAAATGTATAATGACATATCCACCATTATAGTGTCATACAGAGTATTTTCATGCTCTAAAACTCTTCTGTGCTCTACCTATTCTTTTCCCCCACCCCCAACCCTGCACAAAGTGCTGGCAACCAGGGACTTTTTTTACTGTCTCCATTACTTTGTCTTTTCAGAATGTCGTATAGTTGGAATTATAACAATATGTAGTATTTTCACATTATCTTCTTTCACCTAATAACATGTATTTAAGTTTCCTTTATGTCTTTTCATGGCTGGATAGTTTATTTCATTTTAGTGTGAATAATATTTCATTGTCTAGATGTACAACAGTTTATTCATTTACCTAGTGAACATCTTGGTTGCTTCTGAACTCTGGCTATTATTAATAAAGTTTCTATAAATATCTGTGTTCAGGTTTTTGTATGGACCTAAATTTTCAACTCCTCTGAGTAAATACAGAGAAGTCAAAATGCTGGATCTTATGGTAAGTTTATATTTAATTATGTAAGAAACTACCAAACTGTCTTCCAGAATAGCTGTATCATTTTGTATTCCTACCAGCAATGAATGAGGGCTCCTGTTACTCCTCATTCTCACCAGGATTTGGTGTTGTCAGTGTACTGGTTTTGGTCATTTTAGTAAGTGTGTAGTGGTATCTTGTTTTAATTTTAATATTACAAATAACATGATGTGAAATATTTTATCATATGCTTATTTGCCATCTGCACATCTTTTTCACAAGGTGTCTGCTAAAGCCTTTGTCCTATTTATTAATCGGGTTGTTTGTTTTCTTACTGTTGAGTTTAAGAGTTATTTTGTATTTTGGATAATAGTCTTTTATCAGATGTGTCTTGTGGAAATATTTCTCCCACTATGACTTGTCTTCTCATTCTCTTGACATTGCCTTTTGCAAAAAAGAAGTTTTTAATTTTAATGAAGTCCAGGTTTTCAATTACCTCTTTCATGAAATGTGCTTTTGTGTTGTACCTAAAAAAAGTCATCATCATACCTAAGGCCATCTAGGTTTCTTCTTTGCTACCTTCTAGGCATTTTATGGTTTTGCTTTTTAATTTTAGTCTGTGATCCATTTTCAGTTAATTTTTGGTGTAAGTCTTTTTTTTTTTTTACTGAATTTCATAGAAGTACTGGTCTGTATACATTGAAAATTTATAAAAACATTAAAAATTTCATCCATTCACACTCAATAGTTTGAAAGCACTGTTATTGACTACCAGTTAGCATTTACTTTTCTCCCCCTTCTTTCTAGCCTAGGCTCTGTTATTTCAGTTATCTGGGAGATTTCATTAAGTCACTTTCACTGTTGTCTCACTACCTGTTTTGCGTTGTTTGATGCCTTTACTTGGCCAAGCTCATTATTCTATCACCCCACATGCTAACAACCTGTGGTTGAGGAATGCAGATATCTGTTTTGATAATCTCAAAGTTGTATTACACTCTGAATATTGCTCAGAGACATTCAGTCTGTCAACTATTCTTAGAATTCTTTCTGTAGTTTCCTTCTCCTGGACTCAGATCCATATGCATGGAGGCAGATAAACTATTTACTCAAGTGCTTTCTTCAGGTTGCTTATGTTATATTTGCCCCCAAACACCTCTCTATTCTCTAGTTTATTTTCACTTTCTTCCACTCCCCCTAATCAGCTCAATTTTATAATTATATTAATGAATATTCCTGCCAAAAAGACAAATTTCATCCATTCTAAATATTCTATGACTAGTTGAAGATTAACGTCCTTGTGTTGAATAAAGTTTTGAAAACTGAAAACATATTTCTCAGAAATCTATGTCTGTATTGTTATTGAAAAGAGGCTCTTTAAAAGCTTCGATTTATACTAAGATTGAATGTAATGTAGGTACTAGGGCAACTTAATAAAAACTTTCATCTTAATTTTATTTTAAATATTTTGGCATTGTCATAAGCCAACCAAGACAACAGCTACAACATAATTGTGTCCTGAGGATCACATACATCTACTGACATTTCTCAGTGTTACAGGTCAGATGCAAAAGGCTAAGGTACTAGATGCTTCTGAACTCTCACTAATGAGGTAAAGGAGGAAAAGTTTACCAGTTTGTCACTACTTGAAAAGTGTGGATAGAGATCCACGTGATTATGCATTATGTCAGATTTTAATAAGATACTCCCTTTAAACAGGTTCATTTGCACCTTGCAATAGCTATAACATAGAAAGTTAAAACGTGAGAGCAAAATATGACCTTAAAGTATACTGATGACAATAGAATAACTTTTTTAAGGAACGACATTGGGCCTCCCAGGACTCGAAGATAAAAACTTCGAAACAATCAGGCTGTAAGAATTGTTACTGCTGCTAGCTATTATTTCAATGTATACAATGCCTTAAATGACTCCTTGTCACTATTGAACTTTGCATTCACACACATTCCACAAGATCATGTATTTTTCCATGGTATCTCTTCAAAAATAAACAATGTTAGTATATAGTTGATAGTATTATTTGGAATGGCTTTGTGAGTCAACAAAATTATTACTCATAATTTCAATGAGTTTTCCTCATGGGCACTTTAGTCTCTATATTGGAAGTAGTTTGTCTTCTTTTACTAAAGGGTTGCTATCTAAGTCTTGCTGAGTTGTACTAGATTTCTGCACCTGGACATACCCCTTTTCAATCACATTGCTCATCTTTAGGGACAAGGAAATGTTCTGTGTGCCAATAGCAAAAAAACATTTCTAATTTCTAAAATTTGATTCTGTGCTACTGTGAAAAAAAAATCTTGCTTTCGGATTTTATCACACAAAACAATTTGATTTTTAAAAACTAATAGAATGAACTGAAATTGAACCATCTAAATCAACTTTGCATTAATATAAGTAGTCAGTTTTTGATCATGTGTAACCCACTGTGGTAGGAAGGTCAAGTCTCTTGTTAGGCAATAGTCTTGAACTCCAGAGCATCTCATAAATTCTCATCTAGCACTACGTTTGAATTGTACTAAGAACACTGAAAATATTTATACCTGGGTTGGTAAATATTCCCTTTCAATGTCATTTCCATTCACTCAATAGGTAATTTTAAATTCTTTTCCAAACTTTGAGAAACATTTGTTTTTCTTGGACAATACTAGAAAGTCAGTTTTACTCGGGTCTTTTTTTTTCCATATTCTTTATTTCATAACTTCAACATTCTCTTTAAATAACTGAGCTGTTACAGTTATGGAACTTTTCACAAAATACGTCTAATGTGGAGATCATCCTAGATAAAAGTTATCAAGTTCTATCTCCACTCCTGATTTTTTATTTCTTTTCCATTGAAATTTCTTTGTTGCAATTCAACACCCAAGTAACATATCTATAACTATATCTATGTAGTTTCTATGAATTTACTTATTACCTTTGTTAGAGGAGTCTTCACCAAAAAAAATATAAATACATTTAATCATTGTATTGTGTGACAGTACAATCTTGTCTATCTTTACTGCTTTGTACATCTCTACAGCATTTCTCTTTCATTTACTTTTTTTCCCTCACTGCTAAGAACTTTTCAGTGATATTCCCACCACTTAATTCTAATGAAATCTTTACTTCTCATTAGTCTATGAATCAAAATTCAGATGGTCCTATAAACTTAATTTCAACATTAGACAGTAAGATATGTGTGATAGATTAGCAGGTAATTTTTTAATCTGAATGTGACAATACTTAAACTCACTACAGAGATACAGCAAATCTCCAACATAAAAATTTCCAACACAACATAAGAAGAATTAAAGTTGAACTTTTAATCACTTTCATAAAGGTGAAAACATTTTGACCAGACGAGTCTGTAAAGGATGAAATCTGACCCAGTGCCCTTATATTTGATCCATACTTGCATAAACATTTTAGGGCAACAAATACTATGAGTAACAGATGTTGAACAAATGCAAATACAAGATAATGAACACCTTTATACCAAATGAATATTTTTGTTTATACTCTGGAGTGTAAGGATATTCTGTTATTTGTCACCAAGATGCCTATTGACTGGAGTCATAACTCTGTAAGAATTTTTAAGTTAAAATAGCTTCCAAGGTAGAAAAGTTTGCAGTTTTGAAAAAACAAAATATTTTTGTTGACAACAAATAAACTTACAGACCAAAGGGAGCTTTGTTAGAAAAGAGATGATGATGTTAAGTGGGTGGTTGGACCATCCCATTCATCACCAGGACACATAGGTAAGAGCAGAGGTCATGCAATCTTTCTGAAAGGTTTTATTTACATAAATTTAATGAGGTTCTCTCTTTTCAATGTACTGACTCCACCAGTGGGTTTCAAGAAGAATAAAGGGAAAACATATTTATTGTTTAAAACTAAGTTTTCTCTATGCTAAGTGGAACAAAGATGTTCTTCTGAAAAAAGTTAATAAATTTCAATCTTTTAACTGATCTTTTAATGTACATATACATATCTTTGGTTTTCCTCTATAATATTTTCTAATGGTATTTTATTATTTCATGTGATTGATATTTTCCTTGATTATCTTGTTCTTAGCCATCCCCACCTTTATCAACTGTTTGTTCCAGATATCAGTGAAAATTTTACATTATAATCCCCATTCACACAATTAAACTTTAAACATTTCTTTTAATTCTCACCACAGCAGTTATCAAGCCACAGTGGTATAATTTTTTTCTCCAAATATGCAATATGCTCTCCATCTAACATTGTTTCTATTGTATGAAGCACAATATTTGAAATAGCAATATCCACTTTGCTCTAAATAGCTATATATTTAAATTAGATTTTTCACACTGGAACTAGTCATAGATTTAAAACTGTGGAGTGCTTTTTTTATTTTTTGTTTGTCCTGTGCAGTGTTTTTTTTTAAGTTATAATTTGTAAATATTTAAAAATACTTAATATAAAATCGAGATTTTTCTGATTCTCATAAAAACTGAGATATCTGCTATTTCTGGGTCTACTTTCATGCAGAATCTACTCAAACTGAGTGACTGTTTCCCTGTTAGGAAATATGCACTGTACTTCCCCTACTCAAGTTTCCACCTGAATCATGGACTGACTTCCATGGGTATGAATTTATTATCTTTGACCTAAAACCTGTCTTTCACCCACTGAGTCCAAGTCTGACTTCCATATTCTCTCTGAACTTCCTAACATCTTCAGCCTGGCAATAATTTCTATTTCTGTCCTTCTAGCAATTTATTTAAAAGGTCAGTTTAGAACTTAGCATGAACATGGTATGTTTTATCTAATTTGACCACCTCCAAAGTAGATTATAAATCCATTAAGCAGATACACCACGTTTTGCATCAATCTATATACCTTGGTTTTTAGTATGACCTCAGGCACATAATGATTTTTAAGAAAGTATTCTTTCTACCTGTGGCTTAGTATCTGAGGAAGACCTATTTTTTTCAAATGAAACTCATTTAAAAAGAACATGTATTACACACATCTGGGCACTCCAGGCTTGTCTTTCTCTGCAACATGTTATGGCACTCTCAGAAAGCTCAGAAGAAAACACTTCGTTTACTTCAGGCAATTATGTTCAAGAAATTAGTTTTGGTACCAATCACTTGAGTTAAATAATTTTCAGATGAGGATGCAGGAAGGAAATTGCAGGAAGGAAATTGCCACAGATACCATTTTTGGTTACAAAAATTTGCTTCTGTATCAGTCATGATATATATATATATACTATGGAAATACAAATCAAAATTCAGAGGGCACATAATACTCCATTAAAATTGTAGTTTCATTATATAGTAAATGGAGTATGTAAGAGATATAAATCAAGGATAAAAAAATTAAACTGTATAGATCATAGACATTCAAAGCTCTTAATTAGAGTTTAAATTTTGACTTCAGATACTTCAAATGAAGTTTAGGTACTTGGTCACCCATAAAGAATAGATTATATGTAATGCAAATTAGAGTTTATTTGATTGACAGAATAAAACATACTTGAGGACAATATTCTAGTTATAGGTATCCTCTGTTCTTGTAAAGTTCCCATTATGCCATTTTGCTTGTTCAAAAAATCTCTACTGGTACCTGTTTTTGTTAACCAAAATAAATCCAGAGAGGATTTTTATTTTTATGAAAAAAGCAAAGAGTGAAAAAATAGCAGTCAGCATTTGTTCTGCAATTAGTCACTCATTATAGAGGCAGCATGAACCCTAGCAGTGAATAAGGTCCCCACCAAGCTCTTTTCTGGGGAACTGTATACTCAGAACCTCAGCATCAAGCCACACTAGCTTTGAACTGCGTCTGTGAGGATCTGCTTACCTTCCATTTATTTTGTAAATCCATTAGCAAGAAATGCTAAAAGGTATCAGAAATGCCTAAGAGGTTATATTTTGGTTCTGGAAAACATATACACAGTTTTCCATATCAATTAATAGTTATTGTTTTTTTTTTGCTTTACACTATTTTGTCTTAGAAAAGATTTCAAAGGAGCACTCTACTTTCAGATAGCAGGGGAAACCTGTACCCCAAAACTATTTCAGAATTACTATCGAATTCTTAGTTAACAATTTGGCTTTTACCCTCTCACACAAATGCATAGTTTTATAATTACCATTATTTCCATTGTATAAAAAGGACTTAAGAAATCCTCATGAAACAAAGAGAAATAACTTTGAAGATGAGAGCACTAAAGCAACAGACATGAACTTATTAGGTTGTTTATCTCCAACCATCCATGCCAGTATAACATTTCAACTCTAATTTTTGTTGTATATTTATGAAACTAATTTAGTTTTGGAAATAATATAGGGTTTTAATAAATATTTATTGAATTAAATAATAATTCTATTATTCAATAATTAATTATGCAAATTATTGGTAAATATTAGAGTTGGTAAAATGCCTGGTTGAACAACAACAAAAAAATTCATAATTTTTTATCTCTCTCATTCTCTGGCAAATATGACATTACATTCCACATTATTTTAATTTTAATTTATTTTGCTGAAATGAATTGTCCTTTTGAATCTCTTAGAAAAATTAAGCTTTGAGACAAAATAAATTTTCAGACAAAGTGTACCATTTCCAAATAAAGTAAAAACCACCAAGAGCCAGAAAAGAAGAGAGAAATAAAAGGTTGAAGAACACATAAAACCTAACTGTAGCAACTAAGGGGAATAAATCTCCCAAAATTTGACCCAGCAGATAAATGATTCCTGTTTTGGGAAGAAGAACGTGGCCTTTTCTGTGGAAAATAGAATTACTGAAACTCTGAGTGATGGGTGATAAAGACTCTTTTTTGTCAGGGTCCTCTGGGCCCTCTTCTTGAAGACTCAAATTTTACTTATTAAAAACTATTGCAGAAAATCAGCACAAATGAGTTCCTCTACCCCACCACACATCCTCAACACACACATGTATGCACACACACACGTGTACAATAAAAGACTTGAAAAGTACCAGCATAGTTTCTAACAGCTCAAGGACATATACTTAAGGTGACCCTAGATCCCTTTAAAATGCCTGCCTGAGAAAGCTCAAGGTTGACAAAAGGATTCACTGTTTACTTTACTCCAGCTAGCATTTGAATAGGGCTCCTGATTTCCACTTTTTGTGGGAGGGTAGGAGCCCAAGTTCTATAGTACCAGTTAACAAAATCAGGTGGCCTAGTCACATGAATGAACCACCCTTCCTGCTTTTTCTAAATTTCCACTTCCTGACTCTGTTAAAACCCCACAGTTTCCTCTTCTAATTCACTCACTTTCCGTTTAAAATGCTCACTCATTTCTCCACAAATGGAAATTCAATTCAATTCATGGGGACCTTCTTACCAACTGCAAAAATTTATCTGCACCAAAGTTTTCCTCACTATTTTAACTAGTGTCTAGCTTTGTCTTTTACATCATCCATATAAAAAATGGAGATTAGAAGCACACTGTTCACCATCCAGATAAAGTTGAAGAGATGCCTACCCTACTCTTGACTGAGTTGCTTAAGAGGGAAAAAATAAACTATAAGAAATTATCAACCCAAACCTCTAACCTGAATTAACTCTAAGAAACTTCTCCTCCAGATTTCATAATCTATTATTTCTTTTTTTATTATCTAGAATTTATTGAACTAGAAGGAAATTAATCCTCACAAGGTCAGTCCAAAATCAAACACTGTAAAATACAAGAGAAAAAAACATAAGAATGAAAAGAATTAAGGATCTATTGAATAAAAAATATTTTTTAAAAATTTGAAGGAAGCTATACTTGAAAATTAAGGTATATATTAAAAATAAAAGACAGAAATATAGGACTATATGCAAAAGAAGAAATGGAAAAAATCAAATAATGTTTTTAAAATTAAAACATTTTATTTAAAATTAAATTTAAAATTTAATTTTTTAAAATTAAAAACAGAGTGACTGTATCATGACAATATTTGCTTTCTTATCAGCACTATTTTCCCATTTTTCTTTCAAATAGAAATTTTACTTTTTTAAAACAAAAATATCTACTATTCTTTTATCCAGTTAAATGACTCAGAAGATGCTGATACAAACATAACTTCCAAAGACAGGTCTGAACGGTAGAAGGAAAATCTCACTACACAGTTAATGAATTAGTTCTGGAATGGGAATATACAAGAATTTGGCACAAGGAGATATGATGGGAAAAAAATAATAGAAAAAGAAAAGTTCATCTTCTTAATGAATTATACTGTATGTGGATATTCTGACTATATATTATATATAATATACTTATATATCATAAACATATTATACTATATATTAATATGTTTTATATATTATTATATATTAGGCTATATGTTGAATTATAAAGATGCATAGGAAATGGTAAAGCAAAGAAATGGAAAGGAATTAGACATTTAAGACATGAGCTGAATTGCATAATAAACCTATTCTGCAGGCTATACTACCTTTAGGCTTTTTATTAGGCAAGGTATTTTATTCTGATTTTCTGTTACCCATATACTACATCATGTTAACTGATACACATTAAAATATAATATGTAATGGATAGGTGAATAAAAATAATGTAGGCAAACCTAAGGAGAATAAGATGATGAGAAAAAAATATAAACGGATTATCATCATTAGTTAAAATACAAGGACTGGGGATTTAAAAATCTAACTGAAAGTTTTTAATAAGAGACAAAGCATAGATATAAATCTAACTGAAAGTTTTTAATAAGAGACAAAGCATATATATATATATATGTACATATATAGTTATATATAAATAATATTTTATTGGCTGTTATTTTTATGTGCTATCTCCTACTATATTCTTATTTATATAATCTGTTTTCTAATGTACATGTTATATATAATGTACATGAATATATATTTCATGAATATATTTACACATATGTATACACACATGCACATACACATAAGATTGCAAATTTTTGCCATATATTAGAAATGCCAAACATATTCACAACAAAAATAACAGGACTAAAACACTGAGAATGACACAAAATAAAGTGCCAAATTTTCACTGGTGTATATGTTATCAATTCGTACCCCTTTGCAAATTGTTCTCAAAATTCAAAGCAAGAATTTATACCTGCCTTCCTCAATTGATGCTTCTTAATCAATGCCTACAACCCAACAATAGTAATGCCACTTATTTTGTCATTTGAAATAAAATAAAATAAATTTTGTTTAAGAATGGAATATATTCCAACTGACTAAAAAATCTCCATTGATTTGAACTGCAATACAGTATTCCACTGTATAAATTTATATGTGTATTCTCTAACACAGATAGATGAGGAAAACCTTAGTGTTAAGTGAGGAGAGTTGAAGAAGTTTAGTATGGCAACATTTATATAGAACAAACAGATTTGTATGTAATGTTTTTAGCTACAGATATATATCTGATATTAAAACATGTGATGTTATAGAATTCATAAATGTCATTATTCTAGGGGGTAATGACAAGACTCAAAAGGAAAGCACAAAGTTATTTATATTCCTTATTTTACATATAAACAGATGCATAAAGCCAAGAATGAAAAATTTAAAATTTAAATTTTATGGGTGATGGATATATGGGTATCTACAACATCATTCTGTTTTCTTCATCATAAAAATTGTGAAAACAAAACTAAGTATATAAACAAAAGTTACAGTTCTGTTATATTGCAAAAGTAAATTTGAAGGCCTCATTGGCATCCTTGTGTACTAGACAGCAGGGTTGTCTGCTTGATAGTGTACAAGTAAGTAGATGTGGAGAGAAATTAGGTAGTTAATCTTGGACAAATAATTTAACATTCTGAATCTCTGACTATTAGTAAAAGCAAGACAGTAATTGTGCTTAAGTTTTATTTATTTTTTTGAAAATCAGATGAGGAAACATATTAAGTTCCTGAAATAGAGAAGAAGTATACAAAAGTTAGTTCTTCTCCTATCAATAAATATCCAGTTTATTTAAGAACTTATTCTAGAGGATAGGAACAGTTTCAGATGCCTTTATCCTTACCATTTTAATTATTCTCAAGATATTCTATGATACTGATATTCTGAACAAGCTGTATAATACTTTAGAATTTTCAAAAAGCCAGATTAAGCAAAATTCAACAGTAATAAAATTAAAGTATTTGTTATATTGTATATGAGTAGCTTACAATTTTAGGTACATTATTTTTTTATTTGTTAGTGTTTAAATACCATAGCCCTTTATCTGCTCATATACATTCTGGACATTTTACCTTTATTTAAAACACAAATTGTTCATATTTCTTTTTCTTAAGAGTATTTTGTACTCTAAGATGCACACCTCCACTTAAAATATTTAAAAATAAATAAACAGGCTTTCAAAATTGGGCAGGTATTTTATGGCAAATTTTTCTCTGTGAAATGTTGAAATTTCTGAATTACTGAATGCTAATATTTAATACAGCAAATGACTTTGACAATATTTTTACTTTGAGAATTTGTCTTTTTCCAGACTGATATTATTTAACTGATATTTACTAATATGCTGCCATGGTAGGAGATAAGAGGTAGGAAGGATGTAAGAAGTGGGATCCAGGATTGCATATTATTATACTTTCATTCTTACACAACAATTTTTATTTATGGCTTGATATGCAATTGTCACATGCATCTTTAAAAAGAGGTAATATTTTGACAAGGCAGGAAATTGCGCACCAAAATATATTTTATCCACATGCACAAAAACATATATGCCCATTAATACATACTCTTTCTCTTCTGAATTTGAAAATTGATCACTTAGAGAAAATAATTAATTTTCAAATATCTTCACTAACTACCACATAATTAATTGATACTTAAATATAAAATGTACATTGTATTTGGGAAATTTAGAATTGTAAATTCACTTTCTAATGTAACACTCATGGTACTCTGTATCCCATGGCTTTCCAATAATTGTAATCTGCTTTGCCCCCTGTGTTAGAGATATAATTATGTTAACAGCTTTCCTACACAGGCACCATACATTGCCATTATGAAGCTAACTTCATTTAATTAGCATCATGTAGTAAATTAGCAGTTATAAGGACTGCTGGATACAAGGGGATCTCCATTTTCTCACCATTTACTTAATCCTCAGTTAGCATTAAGATTACTGCTCACTGAATTTCCATAGGAAAATCACCATCACCAACCACAGGAAAATGTTGTGATTCAGTGTTTGTATGGATTTGGAACAAACAGTTTTCTCCAGATGCCCAGAAGTTATTAGGATTATTGAAATCCTATCCTGCTCCTTAGAGTACAAACACAGTAATAGAGAGACAACACCCATGTGAATGCATTTTTGACTCTTTCAAGGCAATTAACAACAACAACAACAACAACAACAAAACTTGGTAAAAAGAGTAGTATAAGCTAGGGAGTAAATGGAAAGGCAGAATGATTCCTTTTAAAAGGAAGCTCCCAGATTTTTATTAGCATTAGTGAGCAGACTTATTTTATTCCTAGGGTTTGGTGAAAACACATAAATTTAAATTGCATTATTATTTATCCCATTATTGGGCTTGTAGTATGCTGTGAAGATGACTATTAACTTCTATGTTTGTGTGAGTGTGTGCTTGACAATTTGTTATGTTTCCAGTTTAAGAATAATCAGAGTTGCAAAATCTATTAGTTTTAATCAGAAATTATCAAAATAATTGGTCATTAGAAAGCATGTATTTGCCTAATACAAAAGAGACATGATGCACATATAAATGTCATTTCATCTTGGTATTTCAACATAATTTAGTTCATAGCCATGTAAGAAAAACTCTGTAAGTAACTTCCAATTTGTGGTTTTATGATCAGTCTGTAACTAATAATTCAAGATCCAGAAATAAATACTGAAGAAAATCTTCCTAAAGCATTGTATGAAGTGATCTAAAAAAGAAATTCTGTTGTCTGCTTTCTGTGTTTCTACTCATTCCCTCACAAATAATTTATAAACACTAAATGTTACATATGTGTAGAAAGAATTCATATATGTTGCAAATGAAAACTACACTAAAACATTTTACTGCTCATCAATCAAATGGAAACGATGAAGATCTAATTTAGATCGGTTCCCAATCTGCAATGTTTTAATTTATGATTTTTTGACTTCATGATGATGTAAAAGCAATATACATCCAGTCGAAACAGTACTTTGAATTTTAATCTTTTCTCAGGCTAGAGATATGCAGTATGACACTCTCATATAGTACTGGGTAGTGGCAGTGAGACACAGCTCTTAGTCAGCCATGCAGTCATGAGAGTAAATACACTGACGATAATTCTGTACCCATATAGCCATTCTGTTTTTCACTTTTCAGTACAATAGTCAGTAAATTACATAAACTAGTCAGCACTTTATTATGAAATATGCTTGTGTTAAATCATGCCCTAATGTAGGCTGATGTTTGCATTATAACTACATTTAAGGTAGGTTACACTAAACTATAATGTTCAATACATTAGGTGTATTAAATGCATTTTGACTGATGATATTTTGAACTTATGATGGGTTTATCAGGGTGTAACCCCATTGTAAGTCAAGGAAGATTTCTACTCATATGGATGTTCCTTCACCTAGTAAGAAGTTAGAATATTTGGATATAGATTATGTGCTGCATGGATCCCCTCAGTCATGCATTTCTACTGGATGCTATGCTTGTTCTTGAGAAAGATCACCCACACATAGCACTGGAAGCATTTCTGTAGGCCCATCCCTATGTCATTATTTGAAGCAGGCTCCCAGAGTGCAATATCTCCCTCTCAGAGGGGCAAGGCCATTATGACCTTCAGCTTATGCGACTGCCCTGGTCCTCTGCTATAGTTCTCTGATCTTCGTATCTCTCAGAGATACAACCCAACAGTGGCCTGCCTCGTGCATTGCTCAAAGCTCTCCTTTACTGGAGAGTCTTTGTTACCATGGGTCAGGAAAGGACAAGAAGCCTGCTGTGATCTCCTCCAAGTGCAGTAGCTTACTAGACCTAGAAGTGAAGACTGCCAGTTCACAACCATTTGCTGGCTTGACCTGCGTCTGTGTACTATACTTAGGTGATATCATTGCTGTTTTGAAACCTGGGGCTGCTGGTTTCTGAGAGGTCAAATAGCACAACTGACCTGTATAAGGGAATTGACCCCTGTGGGGAGGAAATGTTGATCCATGGAACATGGAAGCCAACGAGTAAATTCTTCTATCATTTTCTTCTTTTGAGACATTATCTGGCCATAGAACAAACTAGATTCTTGTGAGACATATTTGCCCATAGAGTCTTTCTGAGCATATACATTCCTAGCTTTACTTTCCTTTGCTCTCAATCTTGCTTTCCTTGGAATTTATACCTTATATAGTATGGCATGCAAGGCATTAGATTCAGGTTTCCAGGAAAATAAATCAGCTATCTACCCATTCAAAGAGAACATGTAAGTCTCTGGCTGGCTAGCTAAAAATCAGAGTCAATACACTAAGCTCATACCTTTTCCTTATTTGGAAACTCCCTATTATGTTAGTCAGATCCTAGCTACTTTTACTTACATACAACTTAGATATGCTTTATTATTTTGTTTTGAAGCACATGGTATTGGAGAGTAGCAAATTTGAAAAGATGATGAGGGCTTTACATTGTTGTCTTTATAAGAGGAAGGTGACAGTGAGATAGAAAGGAAGACAAGAACTAAAAAGAGAATAAATATGACTAACATCATGCCATGAGCCCTGAACATTTAATATGTCTTGGAGCCATTACTGCTGTAAAACAGTACAAAAACTGATTTTGTAACAATGGCCTGGATTATAAGGGAAAACTCAAGTTATGTTTACTATAATCTACATAAAGAGTAGGCATAAAGGTAGGCAAATTCCATGGCAAATTCTCAGCTAAGTAACTAAAATAAAGATTTCTTCATATTGAGATTGAAGTTAGATATTCTGACAAATTTGAACATATAGAACATTTTATTCTATAAAGTTCCAGATCATATTTAATTTAATCTTTTTCAAGGAGGTAAATATTCACATATGGAAATCTAAAAATATTTACAAACATATTTAGAGTAGCTAGAAAAGATCAGAGAGTGACATACTACAACTGTTTTTTCAGCTCTGGCTGATTGAACCAGATTAATATTCCTAAACAAAAACCATGAAGAAACAAAATTTGAACAGACCCAAAATAGTAAGAAGAATGAATCAGTAATAAAAAAAACTGACAAAGAAAACACCTGAAATGGATGGCTTCATTGGTGAATTCTCCCAAACATTTAAAGAAGAGCTAACACCAATTCTTCTCAAACTTTTCCAAAAAATTGAAGAGGAGAGAACATTAGCCTGATACCAAAGCCAGACAAATACACTACAGAAAAGGAAACTCCAGGTCAATATCCTTTTTGAACATTAATGCAAAACTTCTTAATGAAATACTAGCAAACCAAATTAAATGGTATATTAAAATAATTATACACCATAATCATGTAGAATTTTTTTCCTGGGATGTGAGGATCTTTCAACATAAGAAAATTGGCTAATGCAGTATACCATATTAACACAATGAGGGAGAGAAACTCAATAATTATCTTAACTGATATAGCAAAAGCAAATGACAAACTTCAATATCCATTCATGATAAAAAACATTCAACAACTAGGAATAGAAGGAAATTACTTCTAAATAATAAATGGCATATATGAAAAATCCACAGCAAAAATCACACTCCATGGTGAAAGTCTGAAAGGTTTTCCACTATGATCAGGAAGAAAGCAAGGATGTCCATTTAACCACTTCTGTTTAATATGGAACTAGAAGTCCTACCAAAAGCAATTAGCCAAGAAAAATTTAAAAAGGACATCCAAATCAGAAAGGAACAAGTAAAATTATCTCTGTTTATAGATGACATGATCTTGTATATAGAAAACTAAAGACTCCACACACACACCCCAAAAAACTATTAGAATAAACAAATTCAACAAAGTAGCAGGAAAAGAAGCAGGATACAAAAATCAGCTTTATTTCTTTACATTAACAACAAATAATGTGAAAATAAAATTTATAAAACAATACCAGTTACAAAATGAATGATTTTTTAGGAATTCACATCTAAGAATTGAAAGACTTACATAATAAAGACAAAAAATATTTATGAATGAAATTAAAGATACAAGGGGAAAGACATCCTACATTCACTGACTAGTTGACTTAATATCATTAAGATAACAATACTACCCAAAGCAGTGTAAAGAATTAATGCAATCAACATCAAAATCCCAATAATATTTTTTGGCAGAAATAGAAAAACTGATCCTAAAATTTAAATGGAATCTCAAAGGACTCTAATTAGACAAATCAATTCTGAAAATGAACAAAGATGGAGAACTCACAGTTCCTGATTTCTAAGTTCAATACAAAGCTAGAGCAATGTAAAACAGTGTGGTACTAGCAAAAAGACAAACATATAGACGAATGGAATAGAATGACAGCTTAGAAATAAACCCTTGCATATATGGTCAAATGATTTTCAACAAGGGTGGCAAGACCATTCAATGGGAAAAAGACAGTCTTTTCAACAAACAGTGCTGGAAAAACTGAATATGCACGTCCAAAAGAATGAAGATGGATCCACACCTAACATCATATACAAAAATTAACTTAAAAAGTATCAAATAACTAAATGTAAGACCTAAAACTATAAAACTCTTAGAAGAAAACAAGGTGAATCTTCATGACATTGAATTTGACAATAATTTCTTGGATATAACACCAAAGGTATAGGAAACAAAAAAAAATAGACAAATTGGGAAGCACGAAAACTTTAAAAAAAATTGTGCATCAAAAGACACTATCAACAGAGTAAAAAAAGCAACATGCAGGATTGGAGAAATCATTTGCACATGATATATCTGATAAGGGATTAATATCTGTAATAAATGGAGAACTTCTAAAACTTAACACCAAAAAATGAAGAACCTGATTAAAAAATGGACAAATGACTTGAATAAACATTTTCCAAGGATGATATACAAATGGCCAATCAGCACATGAAAGGATGTTTAACATACTAATCATTAGGGAAAAGTGAATCAAAACTACAATGAGATATCACCTCTTATTTATTAGAATGGTTACTAATAGAAGAAGAAAACAGAACAAAACAAATGACAGCACGGACATGGAGAAATTTTAAGAATTGTATACTGTCAGTGGGAATGTAAAATGAAATAGCTGCCATGGCAAACAGTATGGTGATTCATCAAAAAATTAAAAACAGAATTACCATATGATATCCAGCAATATTCTTAAGAGAATTCAAAGCAGAGTCTCAAAGAAATATTTATATATAATGATATGCCCATGTTCTTAACAGCATTATTTTGTGACATTTTTAATTGAAAAATATTTGATATACAATATTACATTGGTTTCAAGTATATGATACAGTGATTCAGTTACACACATAATTAAATCCTCGCCTCACTATATTCTCCATGCTGCACTTCCATCCCTCTTACCAACTTATATTATGATTGAGATTTTGTGCCTTAGTCCCCCTCACTCACCACACCCACCCACCCATCCCAACCCTTCTTTGTTCCCCTGTCCCTTAACCACTAGTCACTCTTCAGTGTCTATGAGTCTTCAGCTATTTTGTTTATTTTGTTTTGTTTTGTTTTGACATTACATATATAAGTGATATCATATGGTATTTGTCTTTCTCCACCTGGCTTGTTTCACTTAGCATAATACCCTCTAAGTCCATCCATGGTGTCTCAAATGGCAGGATTTCTTTCTTTTTTATGGCTGAATAGTATTCTATTGTATACATGTATCATATTTTCTTTCCCCATTCTTCTATTGAGGACATTTTGGTGGCTTCCATATTTTGGCTATTGTAAATAATGCAGTGATAAACATAGGTAGGGGTGCATATATCTTTTCAAATCAGAGATTTTGTTTTCTTTGGGTACATTCTTAGAAGTGGAGTTACTGGGTCATATGGTATTTCTATTTTTAATTTTTAAGGAACCTCATACTGCTTTCCACAGTGGCTGCACCAATTTACATTCCCACCAACAGTGTAGGAGGGTTCCCTCTTTTCTACATCCTTTCCAATACTTATTATTTCTTGTCTTTTGGATAGAAGCAACCCATGTGTCCATCAACAGATGGACAGATAAGCAAAATGTACTATATTCATAAAAATTATTCAGCCTTAAAAAGGAATGAAATTATGACATGCACTACAATGTGGATGAATCTTGAGGATATTATGCTAAGTGAAAAAAAGCAGTCTCAAAAAGACAAATTTTGTATGATGTCACTTCTATGAAGCACTCAGAATAGCCCAAATCATAGAGATATAAAGTAAAATGGTGGTTGTGTGGAGCTGGGGATAGAGAACAATGGAAGGCATTTTTTAAAAGGCATAGAGTTTCAGTTTTGCAAGATGAAAAGAGGTCTGGAGATGAATGGTGGTATTGTGTGCATAAGAATATGAATGTACTTAATACTTGTGAACTGTACAGTTAAAAATGATTAGAATAATAAAGTTTGTTATGTGTATTTTACCACAATTAAAAATGAAAAACATCTGTGAGGCATATATGAGGCAGAAATTGTTATAAGCATCTCACAATTAATTTCACTAAAACAAAATCTGAGGTAGATTTTAGAATTATTAACTGATAGAGAAAGTGGTACAACTTACCCAAATTTACACAGTTGGTAAGCGAGAATGTCGGACTTTAACTCAAGCACTGGCAACAGTCTGCCTCTTAACTATCACATTAATATCCTTTTTGACAGTGTAGGTAAAGACAAAAATGCCCTTATGTGAAAGTTTTATTTTTAATTTTTGATGAGGGGAAGTGAAACAGTAGTGTTTAGATCTATTATCAAGATATCTCCTTATGTCTCAGAAGAGATTTGAACCTTAGTTCTCAAAGTTACTCAAAAGGATCAGGTAAGCAGATATTTAATAGATAAAGAGAAAGGTAAGAAATAGATGAGCAGAACTAAGTAGTCAGAACTGTGATTGTGGAATGAGCTGGTCCAGTGCTTTCTGATGGAATGGGAGCACGTTGTGAATCTGGGATTCACATTGAATCCCTGTCTGAAGTCTGGGTCTACTTTAAGCTAGCCTTGGTGCTTCATGCTTCCATATATGTGTTAACTTCATCTGTCATACTGATTCTGCATTAGGAAACCATTATTTATTTATTCCCATAATGTTTTGTTACTTTATATTATCAAGAATATTCCAAATTCAACATTTTCTCAAAAACAAAAAATTTTTCATATGGTTAGGTAATGATAAAGCATTGTTGATTTTCTTGGACTTAGGTTTTCTGTTTTTTTTTAGACAAATTGGGTAAGATATTATTTTCTTGATACTTTGATTTAACTCAATTCATTAGAGAGAGTATATTTTTAATTAATTAATTCCCCTTACCATTATATCCCACTCTAATTTCCAAGCCCCCACAGGATATCTAATTAATGAAGTAGTATCATATCTTTTAACTCAAGTATGTCCTTATAGATGTGCACTACTTTTTTTCTGTGCATGCATTTTTCCCTTTGGATTCTATTCTCCCTTCAGTTATGGGAAACAGAAATATTCTATTTATACCAGCAAGACACTAGGCAGAGCTTATGGCAAGTTAGTTAAATGTTGGTATCTCAGTCAATAATCTTTCTATAGCACAACTAGTGTGCTGTTTTGCCTTGATGGGTCATCTGGTACTCATAACTTTGGTCAATACAACACCTTCACCCTCAGCCTACCAGTCTTATCCAGGACCAACAAGTGTATACCTGGTATTTGTGAAGCTTAATTTTCTCCTGAAAATGCCAGTAATGTATTTATTCTTATTCAATAAGTAAAAATAACTAAATAATTATTGATACAATATTGATATTTATTTAAATACTCAATTTAAATGTGAATTTTCCATCAATATATGTAAATGTTTGCCTACTACTATCACGACCAATGTGCTGAGGAGCTCAAGGGAAAATATTTCAACACAAGTAATATAATACTAATAATTCATGGTCATATTTGAGCTTATATATCTGGCTCTAAGGAAAACTATTATCTAGAAAATCTACGCCAGAAAAGAATAGCACATTACTACTGAATGCATGCTAACCTTTTACCTTATAGTGAGATAGGCTTATGATTTATTTCTATACTAATTAGCTAGAACTTATGAAAAATTGCTAGCCAATTAGGATAAAATAGAAAAATGACCTTAAAGACTGTTCTTGTGCTTCAGATATAATTCAAAATATTGTTGATAATCTATAAAACTCTGTTTTATGATATAGTTAATCAAGGTTTCAAGGTGAAGTATGGAATGGAAATGACCAGCCAGACCACTTAGACATAATGCCTTGCTTTTAAACTACCTGTGCGAATTTATTTTTTCTGATTAAACAAGACTTTATAAAAAAATCACATTTTATATTAATTTTAATGAACCAGTAATATTTGATAAGGTATATTACTTGCAAAGTACACAGTTTTGTTAAGCTGCATTGATAAAGCACGTTAACATTGTTAATCAAGTATTGAATTTGGCCTTAAACTTTTAAGTTCAAAGAATTACACAATGTTATTATTCAATAAGTAAAAATGCCAGTATAAAATTGAAAAAAGAATATATATCTTACTAGAAATAAATTTATATGTAGTAAAAATTATTACAACTTTTTCTCTCTAGATTTCTAATTCAGTCTAACAAATGTGGTTGATAATACAATTTATGAGATTATCTGCGTCAGTAAAAGTTTATCTAAATAAATCACACAAATAAATTGTCAAAAAGTAGATTCTGTCATCAGCTAGAAAAATCATATTCCCTAAAGAGCAGAAGAGTTTCAGGAACTTCACTTATATTAGAAAACTTTGATTTAGTTTTTGACTTTCTAGTAATATAAGGATTAAGGGGAAAGAAGTTTGTGGCTGAGAACAGCATTTTGAAAAGAATATATGATAATTCAAATACTGATTTTTGAATTTAGGGCTTAGTTACTTATACTAAAAATATGTTACCACTAGAATCTCATCAGTATGTCTTGTTAGTAGCAGTGGGATGTTTAATGCCCAAGACCTACTATTTGGTCACTTCCTACACTTTTCTTCCCTTTCCTTCCCTTCCGTTTCATCCCTTCCTCTCCTTTTCTCTTCTCTTCTCTCTCCTGCCATCCTCTCCCCTTCTCTTTCTCTCTTCAGTTGAGACTCTCAACCTGCTATTTTTCCTAATTCAACCCTTGAGAAACTAATCTCTAATACATATATTGAATTTCTTATGGCTCAACTGTTGCACTTTCTGTAAAGTCTTAACTAGATAAGAAAATACTCTTTTTTTCTCTTTCAGTAGATGTTCCCTAACACTGGTATAACAAGTATTGCCATTTTCATCAGTTTTAATATATGTGCCTATTCCTATCCCCTGACCAAGAAATCCCCTAGAAGGCAAGGCTAATCTATTAGTTATCATTGTATCCTTATCCTTAGTACAGTTTGTTAAAGAGATTTATAATGACTGCTTATTTTGTAGATGGATACTTGTATTTTTAGGTCAATTTTCCTAATTGTTCAAATAAGTTAAGCTTCTCTGTGGCAACCTTCAAGGAGAATAAAATGTGGTTATATAGGCTAGAACATGCATTTTCCCCTTTAGAGGTGCCTAGGCCAGGTGGAAGGATAATATATCTACTATCTGCTTCCCAACACACAAAATTTTACTAATATGAACCAAGAATTTCATAACTCCAACATTTGTCTTCCCAATCAGAGAATTTTGGAATATCTTACATGACACAGTTGAGCCAGGCAAGTGCCCAAAATTATATTTAACTTCTTCCACATATCTTTGGACATGGGTGGAATGCTACTTAATTATTTTGATCTAGGAGTCAGGATATAAATGTAAGACCATGTAGTGATAATAATAAGTACTGAAACTATGATGAAACAAAAGCAGCAAAACATTAACAAGATTCACTGATGGCCTTCCATGACTAAAACTGACAGACATTAGGCATTTCTTGGGATCAGGAATTTTTTTAGGCATATAAATCCTGTATTTAAGCAACCCTCTGGACAGCTTTGAATGAGTACCTACCTTTACATGGTTAATTTATAAGAAACACTACAAGACATCTACTAAACAGTCTTACTTGTAAACTTGGGCAATAAATACATTGCCAAAATTCACATCCCAAAGGAAAAATAGTTTTGACTGTCATTATCAATGAAGAATATTAGGATATGAAAGTACACTTTAAATGGAGCAGAAGGAGAAATAGAAATGAGATTCTATTTATCAATTATTTGCCTCCTGCCAGACAATGTATTAAGTACTAAACTTTTCAACATTTCTCATTTATAGCACTTTATATTCAATGAAGAAATACAGTTGTTATGCCCATTTTATGTGAGAGGAAATAGGTAAGAAAGGCTAAATGACTACTACACTGGGACTCAGCAAGTAAAAGGCTGGATTAAATTCCAACCCAGTTCTGTCTGCCTGCTTTAAAAGGCTATGCTATTAATTACTAACTCCTCCACTTTTCATGGTCAGGTGCCTTCTTCACTATTATGCCAGAAGTATTTGCTCTGCACTTTCCACCTCACTGGGAATTTGGCTGTTCTTCTATATTTATTAGTTAGTTGCTTAAAGAGGAAGGTAGGGAAAGGATTTGAAAGGTAATTGCAATTTTGTGAGAAGATACAGGAATCTCTGTTGGAAAGAAGGTAAGAGTACTTGAAGACCTCCTTTTCCTTATTTATTGTGGATCACATTCTGTAACTGAATAGGAAAAAACTTAAGAAATAATAACAGCTATCATATGTTGAGCACTCAGTGTGTACCATTCATTGTGTTAAGTAGTTTATTATCTGTAATTGTTAAACACTGCCTCAAAGTAAATGTTAGTTTCTTGTTTTACAAGTGAGAGGAATGAGGCTCAGAGAGATTAAAAGATCCGCCCAGTGACTGTTAAGTTAGGACTAGTAGTTGTCAGTTCTTGCATATAAATGCCTATAAAAAATAAAATTCCCATGTACTCTACTCAAGAAAAGAAAGACTGACAATTTTGTAGTATGACAGAATCTTATATAGAAATAAAAAGAGACAGCTTCACTAGCATAAGATAATGCAGTAGAAAGATGTTTTTCTCCTTGGATTATGAATGTGGAGTTTCTCTAGATGAAGCTGTGACCCATTTTAAAGAATGATACTAATGTACTAATTGGTAGTTGTTGCTATAATTTAGTCAACACTTAAATTGTATTCTTTACAACATAGTCTCCATTCTTACTAGAACGTTGTGAAGTAGGTGAGATATGTATTTCTAACTCTAGGTTGCAGATGAATTAATAGAGATTTAGAAAGTTTCAAGATTTTGCCAAAAGTAATGAGGTTAACTGGTGAACAGAGTAAGGATTCAAATATATCATTGATTACTATACCTTCCCCTATGCTCTTATCTAAGGAAAAATTCCTGTTAATAACATCCTGTTAATTATATCCTATTAATAACATTCTATGAAGTAAGAATAACTTACACCTAAAGAAACGTATCTGGAGAAACGGAGATATTTTACCTAAATTAAGAGTACCTAGCCCCAGCTAACCAAACTTTAGTTCTAGTCAAGAGCTGGCATAGACATTAAGACCCTATGAGCAAGACAGAAGCCCTCGCAGTTGGAAATCTCTGATAGCTGAGGAGGAATAGCCAAAGTGACTTCCAAGACGGCTGCTTATCCCTGCAGCATACGCCTCAGGGTTCAGCTAGTTCTAGACTATCCTTTAGTTCTAAGAATGACTCCCAGTGGCTGTGATGTTTGAATTTCATTCACTCTGGAGTTGAACTTATAAACTGAAAGCTATTATTAGTTGAAGCTGGTTAGGACTGGGAAAAACAGAAACTTAACTATATATTTCTGAATGTGGTATCATTACCTAAGAACACAATAATCAAGAATTCAGCACATATTTGACAGGTTGTTATGATTTTTTAGTATAATGGGAAAATTCAGACTGAGTCATAGGATAATTAAGGGAGATTCAAATTTGGACATGCAAATATAAACCTAAACTGTTAATTAATGGACTAAATGCCAACAAGAAAGAGATCTCAAGAGGAGAACTAAAGGAATTTGTAGTATTTTTTATCATTGACTTGGGTCATGCACAGAAGTCACCTTTTCATATTTGTGGATGACAGATTTAGAAGGACTATCTAATATATTTCATGACAGTGGCAGAGTTCAACAATCTTGATAGGTTTGTATGATGGATTGAAACCAATAAAGAAGAATTTGACAAGAAATAAAGAAAAGATTCTCCATTTAGATTAAAAACAGATTTCATAAATGTAGATGCAGAGAGTCCTATCTCAAAAGCAGCTCAGTGAAAAAGACTGGATGTTTAACTTGGTGATAGAAGCCAACAAGACATAAATTAAAAAAAAAATTCTCGGTTTTATTAGGCTTGTGAAACATATATAATACTTATATGGCAATGTTTTCAAAGTGGGAGTCAAGATCCATTATTGAGTTTTGAATCAATTACTGGATCCTAAACAGCAACTTATTATTTTTTTTTAATCTAAAAGAGAATAGGATAGTATGGGATGGATCGAATAAAAACATACAAGGTTGCATTGTTCATGCAACGGAATAAGAGAGTGAAAGCTAGGGCAAGAATGAGAGCAAGAGAGACACTAACTAGATTATTAGCTCCATAGAGGCAAGAATTTTGACTGTTTTGGATCCCGAGTACACAGACTAAGAAGATAAATGGCACATGAAATATACCTAAATAAATGTTATGCACTGATTCACTATGGATCATGTTGAAAAAGCTTAAGAGTCACAGCTTTTTGTGACTGCATGACCAAGACACTGGGGCCACAGGGTTACCAGAAAACTTGTAAGGCATATCGGCAAATTATGGAGGCTCCAGATGAAGTTTACAGAATGGAGTTGTCTGATACAGAAACCATATAATCTTATAAACTATGGAAGTAGTGATTTATTTTTGGAAGAGGGGATGGGAAGAGGGGAAACCTCTTGACCCCCCAGGAAGTAGTGATATTTAACTCAAAAATATTCTAGGATTATATAAGATATCTTTACATAGATGGAGAGCTTTTAAATGAAAGAATGAATATTTCAACAGATCTTGCAGTAGGAGGCACACCACAAAAAATGTATTTGTATTCTTAATATTGTGGAAATAACTATAACAATTATTCCCAGTAGGGAAACTGCTTTTAACACTTTCAATAGTGGATGGTGTTGTGATGCTGACATTTTAAAAGTGGATAAATTCCTTCATCTGCAAGGAGGACAGGCATGGTAAGTTCTTTCTTGAATGTACTTAATCTTTAGCTCAACTTTTCTTAGTGAAAAGATTATTTCCATATTTAAAAAATAACTATTAAAAATAATTTGTAGGTTAGTTGTGCTGGGAATACTGGAACTGGTACTGCAAAGGGATACAGAAAACAGCTGCATTGTGGTAATACCATATTAATGATATTAATGTAACCACTTCTGTTGTCTTTCTGAGAGTGATAGAAAAATGGTCCCAAAACTTTTTTATAATAACCATCTTTATAATGAAATATCATCTATCTTCTTTTAAATAGATTCAGTTATTCTCCATGTGGGGGCTTAAATTAAATTGAACTAGACATTGTTGTTTTAAACCCAAACCAAATTCTAATTAGATGGTCAGTGAAAAATCTTAGCTAATTCTGGTCACTAGAATATAAGAAGCCCACTAAATTGAATGGCAAATATTAGGATGACGAATAAATCCAAAATTCAAGTTTCTATCAGTGGTGAAATATGTCATAAGTAAATACAAATAATTTATTTTTTTCTTTTTAGATATTATCATCATTTATTATATAGTCCATATCTCAATATTATCACTTTTTAAAACGCCAAGCTAACACTTTTTCAGATTTTGAGAATTTAGACTTTTTCTGACAATAAAGGTACTATGCAGTTTCTGTAGATAATTTTAAAAATAGAAAATATAAAAAGGATGAAAATAAATACCTTATATTATTACTCAAAGAAAACTCATTGTTATCTTTTCATAGTATATCTTCAGTTATTTTTCAAACATGGATTTATTTTTTATTTGGGATTATATTGATTAGTTTCTAAACTATGTATTCTGCTCTACTGACTTGATATATAACTCTTACACCGAATTTTAAAAATATTATTTTTGCAACTTAATGAAATACGAACTGTCATTTCTGGTATGGAAAATTCTACATTGTTACTATATTTCCTAAATAGTCTTAGTTAATCGACCTCTTAATTTTATCAGATGAAAACTAGATTTTGACAGTTATTTATAAAATAAATCTCATTGGTAATTTAATGGGCTCCCATATCTATAATCTGGGGAAAAAGAAGGCACCTTTGTATTTTTCCTTCTTTCTAACCATGAACATACTATATCTCTCAATAAATCTGCTCCTGAAAAAAACCTGTATGCCCAATAGAGTTTCTTATTGCCCTTCCTAATTGGTTAATTTGTCCACAAAATACGGCAACATCATGTTATCAAAATTTTATTTACTCTCAAGAGGAAAAAAAAAAGAAAAACAATTAATTATTGTTCTAAGGGAAATAATAAGAATCTGAGTATTTTGAGTAACATGTTGCAGTTTTGGCTAAATGGAAAACTTCAGGAATTTATCACAAAATGTAAATGACAGAAGAGGATATAAAAATCATTATAGTCTCAGGAGGAGCCAAGATGGCGGCATGAGTAGTTCAGTGGAAATCTCCTCCCAAAAAGATATATATATATTTGAAAATACAACAAATACAAATATTCCTAAAAGAGAGACCAGTGGATACAGTACAACAGCCAGGCTACATCTACATCTGTGAGAACTCAGCATCACACGAAGGAGGTAAGATACAGGCTGCAGCCCAGTGGGACCTGAGTGCACCCCCACCCCAGCTCCCTGGCAGGAAGAAAGGAGTGGGAGCAGGGAGGGAATGAAAGCCCAGGACTGCTAAACAACCAGCTCTAGTAATTCGCACTGGGAGCGCAGACCCACGCATCATGGTGTGCTGGATATTAGAGAAAAGGAAAAGCAAAATCTGCGAACGAGTCCCCACAACCAGCTCCCCTGGGACAAAAAGAAAAGTGAGTGCTTTTTAAAAGTCTTAAAGGGACAGGGATCTCACAGCTGGACGAAATCGTCCCAGCAGACCCAGCACAGCAGATGGGAATCCCGGGGAACTCTAGGCAACCTAACCCCCTAGATGGCAGGGCAGCTCTGAAGCCCCACACAGTGATAAACAACCTGCTAGTCATTCCCTTGGCTGGTGCGGACCCTGACAAACCCACCCACTAGCAGGAGAGTGGCCACATGCACCCGTGACAGGAAGGAGCCACTCGCGCTGGCAGTGGCGGCACCAGAGGGGCCTGGGAGAGGTCTACGTGTATGGGTGGCAGCAGCACGAGAGGGACCAGAAGCGGCCAGCACAAGCCAGTGGCGGTGGCCGAGTGGCCAGGGAGCGGCCTGTGCAAGCCCGAGGCAGTGGTGGCAGAGCAGCCTGGGAGCAGCTGTGCCCCCAGCTGCCACCCAGAATCTCCTCTAGGAGTATAGTCACCCAGGCTAGACCCAAAAGTCACTTTGAAGGTGCAGCTGCTTGGCAGGGGTGCCGCTCCCACAGGAGAGCATGCCTGGCATGCCTGCCACTCCCTGCAGGGCTCTGTGCTACCCTGACAGAGACCCGGCCCACAGCAGCTTATGGGATTAACCCAGAGGCTGCTCCAGGAGTGCAGGTAAAGGACACAGGCAGCGGAGAGAGGGAAGGTGACCAGAAAGCAGGAAAGGACTTTATTCTCCCAGCTGACACATGTGCTACCTGCCAATAGCTACCTCTATCACCATGAAAAGGCAGAATAATTTGGTCCAGCCCAGAATTACACAGACAATCCTGGAGAGAGGACCTGGAGAGATAGATTTAACCAATCTCCCTGAAATAGAATTCAAAATAAAGGTCATAACCATGCTGATGGACTTGAAGAGAAATATGCAAGAAATAAAGGATAAAGTTGGGAGGGAGAATACAGAAAAAAACAAATCTCTGGAAGTACTTAAGAGCAGACTGGATGAGATGCAAGGGGCCATTAATGGAATAGAAATCAGAAAATAGGAACACAGAGAAGCTGAGGCAGAGAGAGATAAAAGGATCTCCAGGAATGAAACAATATTAGGAGAACTGTGTGACCAATCAAAACGAACAATTTTCACATTACAGGGGTAACCGAAGAACAGAGAGAAAAAGGGATAGAAAATGTATTTGAAGAAACAATTACTAAAAACTTCCCCAAACTGGGGGAGGAAATAGTCTCTCAGACCAGGGGGACCACAGAACTCCCAACACAAGGGAACCAAGGAGGACAACACCAAGAAATATAATAATTAAAATGGAAAGATCAAAGACAAGGACAGAGTATTAAAGGCAGCCAGAGAGAGAAAAAAGGTCACCTACAAAGGAAAACCCATTAGGTGATCATGAGACTTCTTAACAGAAACCTTACAGGACAGAAGAGAATGGCATGATATATTTAATGCAATGAAAAAAAAGGGCCTTGAACCAAGAATACTGTATCCAGCATGATTATCATTTAAATATGAAGGAGGGATTAAACAATTCCCAGACAAGCAAAAGTTGAGGGAATTTGCCTCCCACAAACCACCTCTACAGGGTATTTTAGAGGGACGGCTCTAGATGGAAGCACTCTTAAGGCTAAATAGATGTCACCAGAGAAAATAAAATAACAGCAAACAAAGACCAACCAAACACTAACTAAAGGCAAAAAATAAAACCAACTACTCACAAAAGCAGTAAAGGAAAAACAAAAGAACACAGAATAAAACACCTAACATATAAAGAATGGAGGAGGAGGAATAAGAAGGGAAAGAAATAATGAATCATCAGACTGTGCTTATAATAGCTTAATAAGCGAGTTAACTTAGACAGTTAGATAGTAAAGAAGCTAATCTTGAACCTATGGTAACCACAAATCTAAAGTCTGCAATGGCAATAAGTACATATCCTTTAACAATCACCCTAAATGTAAATGGACTGAATGCACAAATCAAAAGACACAGAGTAATACAATGGATAAAAAAGATGCATCTATATACTGCTTACAAGAGACTCACCTCAAACCCAAAGACATACACACACTAAAAGTGAAGGGATGGAAAAAGATATTTCATGCAAACAATAGGGAGAAAAAAGAAGGTGTAGCAGTACTGGTATCAGTCAAAATAGACTTCAAAACAAAGAGAGTCACAAGAGATAAAGAAGAACATTGCACAGTGATAAAGGGGCCAGCCCAACAAGAGGATATAACCATTATAAATATATATGGACCCAATACAAGAGCACCAACATGTGTGAAACAAATACTAACAGAATTAAAGGAGGAAATAGAATGCAATGCATTCGTTCTAGGAGACTTCAACATGCCACTCACTCCAAAGGAGAGATCCACCACACAGAAAATAAGTAAGGACACAGAGGCACCGCACAACACACTAGAACAACAGATGGACTTAACAGACATCTATAGAACTCTACACCCAAAAGCAGCAGGACACACATTCTTCTCAAGTGCATATGGAACATTCTCCAGAATAAACCACATACGAGGCCACATAAGAGCCTCAGTACATTCAAAAAGATTGAAATTCTACCAACCAACTTCTCAGACAACAAAGGTATAAAACTAGAAATAAATTGTACAAAGGAAACAAAAAGGCTCACAAACACATGGAGGCTTAACAACATGCTTCTAAATTATCAATGGATTAATGACCAAATTAAAATTTAGATCAAGCAATAAATGAAAACAAATGACAACGACAGCATAAAGCCCCAATTTCTGTGGGACGCTGCAAAGGCAGTTCTAAGAGGAAAGTATATAGCAATCCAGGCCTATCTAAAGAAGGAAGAACATTCCCAAATGAATAGTCTAAAGTCACAATTATTGAAACTGGAAAAAGAAGAACAAATGAGGCCCAAAGTCAGCAGAAGGTGGGACATAATAAAGATCAGAGAAGATGTAAATAAAATTGAGAAAAATAAAATAATAGAAAAAAAATCAATGAAACCAAGAGCTGGTTCTTTGAAAAAATAAACAAAATATATATGCCCCTGGCCAGACTTATTAAGAGAAAAAGAGAATCTACACACATCAGCAGAATCAGAAATGAGAAAGGAAAAATCACAACAGACCCCACAGAAATACAAATTATTAGAGAATATGACAAAAATCTATATGCTAACAAGCTGCAAAACCTAGAAGATATGGACAACTTCCTAGAAAAATACAACCTTCCGAGATTGACCAAGGAAGAAACAGAGAATCTAAACAGACCAATTACCAGCAAAGAAATTGAATCAGTAACAAAAAAAATACCCAAGAACAAAACTCCTGGTCCAGATGGATTCACCACTGAATTTTATCAGCCATATAGAGAAGACATAATACCTATTCTCATTAAAGTTTTCCAAAAAATAGAAGATGAGGGAATACTCCCAAACTCATTCTATGAAGCCAGCATCACTCTAGTAGCAAAACCAGGCAACGACCCCATCAAAAAAGAAAATTACAGACCAATATCCCTGATGAACATAGATTCAAAAATACTCAACAAAATATTAGCAAAACAAATTCAAAAATACATTAAGAGGATCATACACCATGATCAAGAGGGATTCATTTCAGGGATGCAAGGATGGTACAATATTCGAAAATCCATCAACATCATCCACATCAACAAAAAGGAGGACAAAAACCACATGATCATATCCAAAGATGCTGGAAAAGCATTTGACAAAATTCAACATCCATTCATTATAAAAACTCTCAACAAAATGGGTATAGAGCACAAGTACCTCAACATAATAAAGGCCATATACGACAAACCCACAGCCAACATCATACTGAACAGCGAGAAGCTGAAAGCTTTTCCTCTAAGATCAGGAAAAAGACAGGGATGCCCACTCTCCCCACTGTTATTCAATATAGTAGTGGAGGTCCTAGCCATGGCAATCAGACAAAACAAATAATTATAAGGCATCCAGACTGGTAAAGAGGAAGTCAAACCGTCACTATTTGCAGATGACATACTGAACATAAAAAACCCTAAAGACTCCATTCCAAAACTACCAGAACTAGTATCTGAATTCAGCAAAGTTACATAATACAAAATTAATCTACAGAAATCTGTTGCTTTCCTATACACTGACAACGAATTAACAGAAAGAGAAACCAGGAAAACAACTCCATTTACAATTGCATCAAAAAGAATAAAATATCTAGGAATAAACCTAAATGAGGAAGTAAAAGACCTATACCCTGAAAACTACAAGACACTCTTAAGAGAAATTAAAGAAGACTCTAACAAATGGAAACTCATCCCATGCTCTTGGCTAGGAAGAATTAATACTGTCAAAATGGCCATGCTGCCTAAAGCAATCTACAGATTCAATGCAATCCCTATGAAAATACCAACAACATTCTTCAACAAACTGGAACAAATAGTTCAAAAATTCATAAGGAAACACCAAAGACCCCGAACAGCCAAAGCAATCCTGAGAAGGAAGAATAAAGCGGGGGGCATCTCACTTCCCAACTTCAAGCTCTACTACAAAGCCACAGTAATCAAGACAATTTGGTACTGGCACAAGAACAGACCCACAGACCAGTGGAACAGAATAGAGTTCAGATATTAACCCAAACATATACAGTCAATTAATATATGATAAAGGAACGATGGACATACAATGGGGAAATGACAGCCTCTGCAACAACCGGTGCTGGCAAAACTGGACAGCTACATGAAAGAGAATGAAACTGGATCATTGTCTAACTCCATACACAAAAGTAAATTTAAAATGGATCAAAGGCCTGAATGTAAGTCATGAAACCATAAAACTCTTGTAGGAAAACATAGGCAAAAATCTGTTGGATATAAACATGGGTGAGTTCTTCATGAACATATCTCCCCGGGCAAGGGAAACAAAAGCAAAAAGGAACAACTGGGACTACAACAAGCTGAAAAGCTTCTGTACAGCAAAGGACACCACCAAGAGATCAAAAAGGCATCCTACAATATGGGAGAATATATTCATAAATGACAGATCCGATAAAGGGTTGACATCCAAAATATATAAAGAGCTCATGCACCTCAGCAAACAAAAAGCAAATAATCCAATTGGGCAGAGGAGCTGAACAGACAGTTCTTCAAAGACAAAATTCAGATGGCCCACAGACACATGAAAAGATGCTCCACATTGCTAGTCATCAGCAAATTAAATGCAAATTAAATGCTAGTCATCAGCTAGAAATGCAAATTAAAACCACAATGAGGTATCACCTTACACCAGTAAGGATCGCCACCATCCAAAAGACAAACAACAACAAATGTTGGTGAGATTGTGGAGAAACGGGAACTCTCCTACACTGCTGGTGGGAATGTAAATTAGTTCAACCATTGTGGAAAGCAGTATGGAGGTTCCTCAAAAATCTCATAATAGAAATACCATTTGACCCAGGAATTCCACTTCTGGGGATTTACCTTAAGAATACAGCAGCCCAGTTTGAAAAAGACATATGCACCTCTATGTTTATTGCAACACTTTTTACAATAGCCAAGAAATGGAAGCAACCTAAGTGTCCATCAGTAGATGAATGGATAAAGAAGATGTGGTACACATACAGAATGGAATATTATTCAGCTATAAGAGGAAAATAATTCCTACCATTTGCAACAACATGGATGGAGCTAGAGGGTATTATGCTCAGTGAAGTAAGCCAGGCAGAAAAAGACAAATACCAAATGATTTCACTCATCTGTGGAGTATAAGAACAAAGAAAAAACTGAAGGAGCAAAACAACAGCAGAAACACAGAACCCAAGAATGGACTAACAGTTACCAAAGGGAAAGAGACTGGGGAGGATGGGTGGGAAGGGAGGGATAAGGTGGGGGAAAAAGAAAGGGCACATTATGAATAGCATGTATAATGTGGGGGAGTGGTACGGGGAGAGCTGTGCAACACAGAGAAGACAAGTAGTGATTCTTCAGCATCTTACTACGCTGATGGACAGTGACTACAATAGGGTTTGTTGGGGGGACTTGGTGATGGGGGGAGTCTAGTAAACATAATGTTCCTCATGCAATTGTAGATTAATTATACCAAAAAAAGAAAAAGAACAAATCCTGCTATTTGCAGCAACATGAATGGATCTACAGGGCATTATGTTGTGTGAAATAAGACAGCAGAGAAAGACAAATATTGTATGACATCACTTCTATGGGGAATGTTTAGAAGAAAGTAAATCCCAAACAGGAGAATTGTGATTGCCATGGGCTGGGGATTAAGGGAAATGTGGAGAAGCTGTTCAAAGAGTACAAGCTTTTAGTTATGGGATGAATAATTTCTATGGATCTAATGTACTGCCTGGTGGCTATAGTTAATATTACTGTATTATGTATTTGAAATTTATTGAGAGAATAAATTGTAAGCATTTTCACACAAAAAAAATATCATTATAGTCTAAAAATCAACTTGAGATATAGATAGCTTTTACTTAAAACTTTTAGTGCTGTATAATCATCTAAATATTTTTCTTCTATTATTTTTTTTATTCCTAGTTAAAGTCACCTTTAGTGTGATGTAACATTCTCTAGGTTGGACATTATTGTATATCAACACAATTGAGTATTACCTATATTATATTATTCAATGTAAGGTATCAATTGTGATCTTGTGGTTTTCAAATACTATAATTTCAGGAAGACATAGAGAAAGTCATTGTTACAAAGAACAAGAAAACTTATTACAGATGCAAAAAAAGTTTTATTAAAACTGTTCACAGATTAATGCTAGTACAGTCCAGGACACTGAAAATGAGTAGCAATGTACCTTATTGAATTTCAATAGAATAGAAAAAGAAATATTGTTCATGATAAGCAGAATTGTTTCAAAATGAAATAAAAGACAAGATTATTGAAGATAAAGAATATGGCTTGTTTAAAAAGTTATCCATGATAATTTATTTATACATACTAAAATACTATTGTGAGTTTAATGGAGTTATGTACTAGTTGTTAGCAGCTCAGAATCGTTTTAAACTCAACAAACAAAATGAAGGATTAAGCAACAACATTTAATTTCTCATATTAACTGAGTTTACACATGTAATTTCAAGAGAACAAATGGTAAGGCATGCCTGGCATTATTTATAGGAGAATATGTTACAATGTAGGGAAGAAGGAACTCAGAATTTGCTCTTGGCTGACTAATGTGCTCAGAAACCTGAAAAAACAAACAGAAAAATATGGAGACTAATAATACCAACTGGATGATAACTCAATTGTGAGGAGCAACAAACACACTACATGCAAAATAGTACACACAGGCTAATGAAAAAGAAAAAAAACAGTAAATATGCAGAGCTATGAGGAACAATTTTCACTTAGTATGTCTTCTGTGCCAAGTGCTGTTTTAGGAGGTAGAAGAAACATCAATAAATGAGAAGCAAAACGTCCCTGTTCTCATAAGAGTATTTTTGGCAGGCATGGGGCTGTGGAGGTGTGGAGGGATTCAGGAGTGGGGAATACAATAAAGTATTAAATTACTACTTCAAAAGAACAAACAATAAAGAGAAAGATAAATTTAGATCATGGTCAGTGGAGACAGAAAACAAAATGGAATGGGAGTAGAGTAATTTGTTCTTGGGTTCAAACAATGTTTTAGCAAACAAGTGTTAGAATTGGTTTTGTAAGCATAGCCCAGCTTGACTTCGAGAGCAGGCAAATAATTAGGGGCTTTGTTCTGGAGGTAATTAAAGGAGGCAAAAGTGAATAGTGAACTGAGTCGTAGTATATAAAGTGAGAGCTGTCTCAAGGCAAATAGTGACTGTGGAATCTTACTACACTGATGGACAGTGATTGCAATGGAGTGTGGGTGGGGACTTAATAATATGGGTAAATGTAGTAACCACATTGTTTTTTCATGTGAAACTTTCATAAGAGTGTATATCAAAAATACCTTAATAAATAAATAAAGTGAGCCTTCTCACTTTATTTTAGGATTTTATGTATCCTAAAGTACTATTTAGGATATTATGTATCCTAGGTACTATTAATTCTTTGAATGTATCCTCTAGAGGCAGAGAGATATGGAAACATTTGAAATTTTGTGGAATTAAAAAAAAAAGTTAAAATATTAGATTAAAAATATTATTGATCAATGGCTTTATGTGCAATTTTCTTTTTAAGTTTTAATAAATAAACTTAGTAAGCTTCTTCCATATTATGTTCTCAGTACTGTACCAAGATTCTTCAAAAACACAATGGTGTGAAAGCCCTTAAAGAATCTGTAAATCAGTAGAAATGAATCATTGCTAGTTTTAGAACAAAGCAAATGCCATAGGAGAAATACATAGTATTGTAGTTTTTTAAGTGAGTTGTGATAAAGGGAACGTTTGAGATGTTTCATATTCATGAAGAATAGAATGACTTCTAAAGTATTTCTTAAGTGTATGACATGTGGTCAAATAGGAAACACTAAAAGTTAAGCATGGTCATTTCAAAGATAGATGTGTACATGTATAACATGTACATGGAATAAAGTATGTTTTGAATGTGTGGAATTGTGGTCAAATATAGGGTTCATTCTTTTCCTTACATGAAGAATTGATTACTAAAAGAGTGATTTACTTACCAAATGGATTTCAAATTTTTTGTTGAAAATATTTGATTACTAACCTTACATTACAGTATATATAATTAAGAATAAGGAATAGGGATATAAAATCTAACATTTCTCCAAGGACTATTATATAACATTTTCATGAAAATATTGCAAAATCATATTACACTAATAGATTCTTGCTCAAAAGCAACCTATAAAATAACAAATTTTTTCTCCTGTCAGGTAATTTGAAAAACACCTTCAGTGACTAAAGACATTAAGGGATGAATGTGCTTATGTAAACAAAACATTTAATCATCAAATTAGTGTCCAGATATGACTTTCTAAACTTCTTTATATTTATAAAAAGGAATTACCAAATTATACTTGTTACCAAAAATAACACATAAACATAATAGACATTGTAGATGCTAATTAATGTATTTTAACTTTTACTTATGTCCTAAATACACAATTTCATGTACAGAACCTAAGCTAATTAACTAGAATATGTGACTAGAACTTGCTGCTATGTAGTAAAATGCCTTAATATATTTTGACAGTTAAAAAAAATAAATAAAGAGAGAGAGAGAGAGAAAATAACCACCCAAGCTTTTCCTAAGTAAGGAGAGTGGTATCTTAAAAAAAGATTCAACAATATGGTACAAAGAAAGTAATATTTTCCAAGGAATCTTTTTAGATTTCGTTTTTGTTGATACTTTCTTAGAAAACATAAAACTTAACTATTTTTCCCATTGCACACAATATCAGAATTTTCTGTTATATTATCACTAATATTACCTCTGAAAAGATTATCAGTCCTTTCTTGCATTCTCTTTCAAAATATCTCAAAATTGTTATGGATAAGAAACCCAAAGTCAAGATAGCAGACAGATAGTGGAGACATGAGTTGAGACAGTTTTACATTTCTGTAGACAGGTAAGCTGGTCAATTACCAGTGCATCTCCTTCTTCCCACTAGCTAAATCATTGGAAAGTATAGGTAAGTGAATTTTCATAGAATATTGAACAATGTTAAATATGATGACAGAGGAAGCTCCTGACAGGTAGTTAATAAAACATCTAGGCAACTGTTATCAACTGCTCCTTAAGTCATTAGGTGATAGGTTGCTGAAGAATTTTATAATAGATCAGGGTGACAACTCCTTAGTCTAATAATCATTCTTAAAATCACTGAAATTCAGACAGCCAAACCCCATACAAAATGAGTTACACACCTATAACAATGTAATCCTGGGAGAAAAAAAAACAAAAAAAACCCTGAATCTAAGTACTAGTTTGTAGGTAACATGGATAAGGATTTATGCTAAATTACATTATGAAGTTTTAATCAGGCAAATCCAGAGTTTGGAAAATTCTAAAGAGTATGTAATTAAGCAGATGAATTATTTAATGATAAGAAGGAAAAAATACATATAAATGGGGAATGGTTACAGAGTAAAGAAGATTTAAGATAGATATCAACAAATAAAACATGTGATCCTGATTTCATAATCAATTTTAGAAGACATTTTTGATGTAATCAGAAATATTAGAAAGAGATTAGATATGAGAATTAAAATTTTTTATTTTATAAGGTATAATTATTTTGGTTATGTTTAATTAGAATGTCCTTATCTATTGAGGAACACACACAAACATTCATTGGTGGACTGATATAAAGCCTGAGATTTGCTTAATAAGAAAACTGAAGCAATCAAACACAAGGAAAAAAGTTTGTGTATGTGTGTTGTGGGGATAAGGGATAGATGAAATAATAGCAAAATGTTGAAAACTGTAGTAGGTATAGGAAGCAGAAAAATGACACCTCCAAAAGATGTCTTGGTGTTAATCCTGGAAACCTGTGAATATCTTGTTATATGGTAAGGGGTAATTAAGGTTGCAAATGAAAGTTTGCTCATCAGCTGACCTTGACATGGGGAGATGATCCTGGAAGATCCTGGAGTGGAGAGGGATAGTGCGAGAGTAAATCAGTGTAAGCATAAGAGTCCTTATAAGAGGAAAAAGAAGGCGGAAGAGGAAGAGCCAGGGAGTTGGCAACATGAAAAGGACTTGGCCTGATGTTGCTGTCCTTGAAGATAGAGAGATGGCACCATAGGCTGCAGGCAGCCTCCAGAAGCTGGAAAGACAAGAAAGCAGATGCTCCAGAAAGGGAATATGGCTCTTATTTTTAGCCCAGCAAGACCCATTTCTGACTTCTTACCTCTAGAAGTATAAAACAATAAATCCGTGCTGTTTTAAACCACCAAGTTTGTGTTTTTTTGTTTATTTTATAGTAACAATAGGGAACTAATGTACTAAGTTATGGGTACTTATTATTCTCCCTACTCCTGTGTTTCTTTTAAACTTTCCATAGTAAAACTTTAAAGAATATATTATGATTTTGAAAAGAATTTTCCATGACCAATTTTGCAATTAAAGTCCAGTAGCCAATAACAAAAGCTTAATCTAAGGACATATGAAAACTTAAATAATAGACCAGTTATGAAGATAATATTCATATGTAATCAGAAATGTCACAATGTGGTATAATTATTTGAGTAATATGGTATTGTTAAAAAATAGGAAAAAAAGTGTGCAGTGTCTTCATGACAGATTTGTGATGTCACATTTGTAAAGGCAAGTGAACCAATTGTACTGAAAACAACATGATGAGATCATCAATTAGTAGATCAGAGGAGATGGTACATATTTTTATGCTATTTTATGTTGAACATTCACTGCTAATTTTGGAATTTTTTAAGTGAGGCAGAGTTAAAACAACAAACCCCTTTATAAACACCACTTTTTTTGATCAATAAGTCAAAGGGGGATAACCTATCATTTTTTATACTGAAATTTAATATCATTTTATTTAATAGAATTATATTCACATAAATATTTTTATATGTATAAGGGGAGATTGTGGCTTTTTGAAGAGTGGGTATTTTTTTCTATCATCTGAAAAACAATTCCTTATGTCCTCAAAGAAAATGAATTTGATTTCAATGTTTAAAAAAAGACAACTTCACAGTACAAAGAAAATGGACATTATTTAATGAAATTTCCCCTTTAAAAGCCATTTTAAAGTTATTATAATAAAAGATGAGATAGACCCAAATGATTTCCAGTGTTTGACCTTTTTATGTGATTTTCTGCAATGGTGTGACACTATCCGTGAAAGCACAGAGCAAAGGGCAAGTGTCTCTTCTTCTTATTCTCTTATTCTATGAAGCTTGCAAGGGGCATATTTCTTTTACCTCAATAGCCCTATTTCAAGATAGAAAGAGATTGGGAGATAAATTCAATCATGAAAAAATTGATATGGTGGTAAATGTAGAGAGAACATGTGTATTTTCATCAATATTGGTGAGATTTTGGTGAGACCTTGTATTTGCTTTAATAGCAAAATTAAGAAAATGGCAAATAATTACTTTGAACAGGTAGGCATTTATCTCACCTAAGAGGTATAGCATCAATGGGTTATTTCACAGCTGTGCCTTCAAGACTTGTATACTGTGCCTACAGAAACAAGTGCAAGTGATAATATTGACATTATGTCTAACATTCTTTGTAATTAAGGTTTAAGGATGCAGATAAATATATGAGTGACTACCACAGGAGGAATATTTAAAGCTTGCTTTTATGTCTGTACTAATCCTGTCCTGTACTTATCTTTCCCAGGGAATTGCTGGGGAACTGAATTACTTTGCTTCTGAAGTTAACCCTACACAATTCTTGGGCAAGACTGGCTGGCAGCTTATTAGCATAGAAAAAGATATCCACCCAAGAAACTTCAATTTGCAAAAAAAACACTGATGAATGAAGCAATAAAAGGGTAAGAAAGGCTACTTCCTACCCATGGGGAAACATTCGGAGCCAAGTGTGTCAAAGTTTTATGCTAATATAAAATTAGTTTCAGCAAGGTACCCAGTTTTATAACCTACCAAATTGGTACCAACTTATTCAAACAGTCCAACAACAACAAAAAAGTGAAAACTGTTCAAGGAACATCTGTTTAGAAGAAAAGTCTGGAAATATTAAAAAATGTATTAATCATAACATAATTAGTAGGAATGAAATCAATACTGACTTGCTTCAGAGATATGATTTTAATAAAAATGGCAATAAAAGTGACTTGTGAATAAGGTTTGTCCTTCTTATGTTAAATAAATAAATACTTGTGTTATGTGCCATTGACTGGCACAAATGAGAGAAGATTCCTATAAGCAAATTCAAGATTAAGGAAAATATTTCATCATATCATATGCAGTAGGCTGAGAAATAAGACAGATAACTTTAAGGCTGGTAAAGGATAAACTGAAGCATATTAGATTTCTAAAAGTTATTTCTATTTGAATCACATAATGCCACACCAGAAGTGGTTAGGAACAATCCACCAATAAGAACTGGGGAGAGACTACAGTGAAAAGGCAGAAGCGAAAAGAAAGAAAATTCTTGAGGGACTATAGCTTAAAGCCTAATTGGCTGTTTGTACTTAGTTGTCCTTAGCATTTTGATTTCATAACCTTGAGACATTTATACTTTAGGTTTTGGTTTGCTTATGTAGGGCACCATGGCATCAGAGCCACATTAATCTAAATGACATCGTTTACTTAATCTAGCCATTCCCCCTATTGGTTATGCTCTCATATGTGAGAGGTTGACCAAAAATTTGGTATTAGTGCCTCTCTCAGTCCCCATTAAAGTTGCTCTTGTCTCATTGTGAAACTCATAGGTTAACATGTCAGTTAACAGGAAGAATTGTTTTTGCCATTCATCTCCTTGTTCATCTTGTTTCTGCTTCTCAAGTGCAATGAGACAATCTAATGTACTGCTGGCTATGAAGGTGCACTTAGACCTTTGAAAGAATATAGTGGATGAGGGAGACAACAATAATAGCTATTGGAAGGATAATAACAGGAGACTGAAATATGGTCCTCAGCCAGTTGGTATCAAATAAATCAAATCCAGTTGGCATCAGATAAATCAAAGACTGTGTCTGAAGGGACACCAACATATTTTAGCCAATTAGCTTGTTTAATTTCTTATATTTGCTATAATAGCAAAGATATTTGTTCAGGTACAGCTGGAGTTATCTGTTATGGCACAGATTCCTCCTTGTTCAGCTAATAAGTAATCTGAAGCAATCTCCTATCTTCAGAAAGTTTAGAGGTGTTCACTGTACTGCTATGGCCTAAGCAGTAATTCAGTACTAGTTGGCAAAGTCAGAGAGCACTGTCTTCCTGTGTCCTGGCAAGGGAAAAAAATAGAAAAACGCAACAACACTAAAAGAATAAAGGTTTCATATTGTAGATGAAGATCTTTATCTTTGATCTTGAGAGAGCTATTTACCTCAAGATATCATCTCTAGCTGGTTTTAAGTTTGGTGGTTCCCTTTTTAATTGGGCGATGTGGATCCAAGGTTCGAGTTTCTGAAGTTTAGATACTCTCTGGTATGGCCCCTTCAAAGGATGTTCAAGGGCATTCTTTGTTTTTAGTGATTCCAAATCAGAAGTGTGGGAGAAAGATGGAAACATTTGTTTGGAGAATTATAACCAGATATTTGAGAAAGTTAGAGGAATTTAGGATACAGTTTGGTTTATAGGCATATGACAAAACCTTAGAGACAATGAACAGAATTAGAATCTGATATCCATGTTATGTTACAATTTTCTACTGAAACTCATTTTTTTTCTCTACTATCACCCTCATTTCTATCAAAGATAATCACAGTAAGACTACTTCATTTGTAAAATAAGTTTAGTCTCATTAACCTTGGCCTGGTTATTTATAGAAGTGCACAAAACTAGTGATAGAGTATATGGGCTCTTTTCAAATCATTTTGTGAAACTTTTCACAAAGAATCTTAGATTGGACTTTTAAAAACCTCTCAGTCTAAAAAGCCAAGCCAAAGACTCACCATATGTATTTCACATGGAATACCTAAAGATCTGGCTGAATTGCTTTCTTCTTGAGGGCTCCAAGATATCCTGAGGTTCCTGAGCCTGTCAGGAAGTGACCTTTCTTACTCAACTGGTAAGGCTCCTGGGAACCCAGTAAGCAGGATACCAGGCCAGTTTTTCTAAGGACCTTTTACAGACTCCATAAAGTCAGTATTATTTCCTTAAAACCACCTGATCATATCTGTTTCAATACGACATTCCAGCCAAGTCAGTGTATCTAATTTTGTGTGTGATTTTAGGAAGTTCTGAAAATGCCTAAAGTTTTGAACATTTGACTAAATAGGATTTCAGATCATTATGAAGTAATAACTTATTTAACTAAAGTGACAATAGAAGATTTAAATGCAAATATAGAAGGTCACAAAGTTGTGTAGAAAACTTAACTGTTTCAACATTGAGAAGATTAGGTTTTTTTATGTAATTGAAGACCTGAGAAAGACAAGCAGTCAATTATTTTGGTGAGATACAAAATCATTGCTCTCTAAATAGATGGTCCAAAACTTCTTTAAACACTTAAATAAATCCATTCTAATTTTACTTAGCTTGACCACACAAATTTCTTTTTGCAAGATTCCTTTTCCACAAACCTTCTAAAACCTTTTAAATATCCGTCCAGGCTTCCCTCACCTTTATTATTTTTAAGTAGATTTAATTACATATTGTAGGTAAAATTGCAATATTTCCAGAATCTTTCTCTTTCTCTCTCTCTCTCTCTCTCTCTCTGTCTCTCTCTCTCTTTCTCTCTCTCTCTCAACAGAGATAAATCAAAATATAAATTAAAGATAAATCAAAGACTGTGTCTGAAATATGGTCCTCAGCCATATTTCATTAAGAGAGAGAGAGAGAGAGAGAGAGAGATGGGATGACTGCTTATAAGAAATAAACGGGTTTCTTAAAATTTATTTCTCTCTGACTGATTTCAGTTTCAAAGACCACCTGGAGTTACACACATATTAATTATAATTCTGAACTCTTAGAATTATTTATACCTAGTGTAAGAAGTACGCAACTGTGGAATGTTTATTACACTATTATTTTGTGGGTTAGCAAATAAATACATTTCATATTTCTATAAGTATATTCTTCCTTACAGTAAAATTTTCAATGTGTCACAAAAATATTTACCAATAGACCCAAATATCTTCAGTTCTTCTGCAAAAGGAAGCCAAAGTGAAGAAAATTTTATTTAGTAACTAATGTTTCACTATTTTATTTTATTTGGAAATGAACTAGATATTCAATGAAACTTAGAATAAAAGTGTTATTGTTAATGCTGATAACTTTAAAGACATGCTAGTGGTAATTAAAGCAACACACCTTAAACTATCTTTTATTTTCCAAAGATTATCCTAGCTCACATGAACTTGAAAAATCTTTGGGCTTCCATATATCTGAGAATATACTTGATTTGTATAAATGCTTATTTGTTTTTAAGTCAGTTAAATAGAGCTCTTTACAAATTAATTTTGGCAATACCATCCAGAGTTAGAAAAATATAACACATCCAATAGACATAAATAGACATATATAAACATACAAAGGTCAGTTTGTATTTCAAGAGATGGCTCTGGACTTCTAGAGTAGAAGTCTGGTAGACATTTATGTCTCAGAGTCAAAGAGAAAGGATGTAAGCTTCTTTGATGCAAAGGTTTTATTTCTGAAATACAGATCTTTTACAAAACAGGCAAACCTTTTGATATATATAGGGTGGGGTTTTGGGATTGGTAAAAAAAATAGGTCACCTTTTGTTTCCAGAGTCAAGGTTTCTGTTCTTGTAAAGACTCAATTTGTAAGACAAATCCTGTTGTTTTTAATTACTCCTAATTGGGTTGCAACCTGAATGAAATCAAGAAACTAATCCAAACATCCAACTACATTGTCCTCAATCTGCTTCTTTAATAACAGGGAGACTGTCAACTAAAATGGAAATCAAAAGATTCCTATGTTCTAGATTTAGAGCTGGATTTCTTTGGAATGTTTTAGTAAATCCACCCACAATGGTTTCAAAATGTTATTCTTTTCCTCTGGGCACACAGTTTCATTTTTAACTTGGGGAAAAGAAGGCCTAAACAAAAGATCCTATCAGGCAAACTCTAAAAGTAACCCAAAGGCCAAATTCTGACCTTGGGGTTACTTTTAGAAAAAAAAAAAATCTCTCAAGTATCCTGTCAGTTTTCATTCAGGACAAGTAAATAGTCCTCGCATGGCTTCCCAAAATAACCAAAAGAAAGACTTTGACAATTTTCCTGAGAGCTAGCAACAGTGGAGCTGAAAATGGCGGGCAACCCACCTCCCTGGCCATACTCTGGGGACCCACAAACTGACGGTTCCCAAGCCAAGTACTCAGAACACAAAGTAAAACAAACAGGATGGCAAGAGCTGTCCCTGGAAGAAAAGGGATCCATAACCAATATTTTTCCTGCCTATCAGACTTTGAAAAGCAAGACACGTGACATTTTACCTTCCTCTCTTGACCAGACACAAGAGAGACTTGTAAGAGCTTACTTTAGTTAGAATTCTTACCCTTTGCCGGCTTCTGTCAGTTTTTCCAGACTCCCTTCTACAGGCTCTGAGTGAGCGGACGGCCCCAGCAGGTCTCATCTTGGTTACCAGACACCGCAGACGAGGCCCAGTGAACGTCAGGCCACTCCGACCCTGCACTGCGGATCCTGAGTCCGCCCTGGTCCAACCATGGAAACAGTCCGGTTTCTAAGTCAGACCCAGTGCAACCCTGGAATGAGTCCGGCTTTTCCAGTCAGACGCAGTCCGACCCCTGAACCAGTTTGGATTTTCAGTCAGGCTCCGTCTGACTCAGGTGGATTCCGAACCCAGTCTGAGAAAAGAAATGTTCAAATAAAGTCTGAAAGCGTGTAATACAAAAGCTTGAGAGAGATGACCCAGAAAGGGACTTGTTCACCACCTCCAGAGGCAGTGAGGAAGCAGCGAGCTTGAGCGGCTGGACAGGTACCTAAGCCTCGGGGCTTGTTGCTCTCGCGGCCCTCAGGGGGCTCCTTCCCTTCCCTTCTCGGATTCTAGAACTGTTAAAAAAATAAAATAAACTGAGGTATATTACAACACTTAAGAATTTATTTAAGCAAAAGTCTATTCAAATTGGGCAGCGCCAAGCTGGAGGTGGTTAAGAATGCTCCACTGACCCGCGCGTGGCGAGAGACTCAGAGAGAAAAGGCAGAAGCAGTGTGAGGAAATTGTGGATTGGGTATAGTTTCAAGCCTAGTTGGCTCATTGTGATTAAGCTGGCCTTGGCATTGTGATTTCTTAATCTTGAAGCATTTTAAGGCTTAAATTTTGGTTAGCTTACCTGGGCCATGACAGTATTTGAGCCACGTCATTCTAATGGCCACCTTGTTTAATTTAACAGACCAAATTCCATATTAGTTCCCTATCACCAACTCTCAAAGCAGGACTCAAGATTTTTGCTTCAGGCAATTCTAGTCTGAATAAATTTATAGCAAGCAGCAGAAATAAAAACACCATGAACGTCTGGATTTAGGTGATTATAAGTGGCTATGTTTGATTTTTTTGTTCTTGTTTTCTAAATTTGGTCATCTTTCAAGAAAGATCGTTAAAAAAATGAAAATAGTACTTTAATCATCTTTGTTAATATGTCACAATTGTAACTTTGTGAGTGAAATAGAAACAAATTATTTTAAATTATACTTTAGTCCATTTCACAGGACTTGAAAATCTTATCAAATTAATACACAAAGGATGAGAAAATCTTTTTAAAACTAGTAATATCAATGTGTCAGTAATTCAATTTTTTCTTAGAAATCTCATGTATAAGCTCTATATGGCAGCAGTCAAAACGATTCTAATGAGTAAGCAATGCTTCTCAAAAAATATGACTCATACATATAATTGGTTTGTCATTTTAATTTTATAATTGCTTTTATATATTCAAGCAGTATTTTAATGTCCATAATGAAGGCTGCCTTTGACTATTGAGGATAGATTTGATTCATATTCATATTAAAAAGTCTTTTGGAGTCAGATTTACATTCATGTTTCAGACAAATAAACTGCCATTTCAGCGATGGCTCCATCATGGAAAGGAATAACTATCGTTCATCATGCAAACTACAGAATAACAAGAAAAAAATTCACAAACTAAAAACTCATTAACACCTTGTTGACTTTTATAAATTGAGCAATCAGTTGACGTATAACGTTTTTTCACCAATGTGTTAGAATTGTTCAGACAATTCTAGTCTGAATAAATTTATAACAAGCAGCACAGGTAAAAACACTGAACTTCTGGATATAGGTGATTATAGTGGTTATAGTTTTTGTTGTTTTCTAAATTTGGTCATCTTTCAAGAAAGAAGAAAGTAACGAAGATCTGAAAATAGTACTTTATTAAAATTGTGTTTGTTAATATGTCATAATTGTGACTTTTTGGTTTACTTTGTCTATGACAAATAAAAATACATATAAAATGATACAAGTACATAAAATATGGCAAATTATGTAAAATACAAAAAGTATATATGACTATTCCTTTGGGAAAAATTCTTGGAAATGCATTATTCAGTCAAAAATTACAGTTTAAAGCTTTTAAAAATGTGTGGCCGACATTCTTTTGAAATTTTATCTCACTGTGTTTTCACCAGATTGTTCAGTAGAGGAGGAATGGGTTTGGAGGAAATACAAACCTTTTTGATAAAATGAATAAATATTCATATAAGCCATCATAACAAAATGTCTCAGAAGAGAGGTTCAGGTTAATGATATGTAAATGTTGTTCATAGCAATGTTCAAAGCATATTGCTCATAATCTAAACTATTAAGGTGCATAATATCATCTAAGTAGAGAAATGAACCCAGCGAGAAAAGATGATTTGGGGTTAAGCTCTAAGGAATTCTGCCATTTATGGTTAGGTAAAGGAGGAGAAATCTTTAAGGAGAAGGAAAAGGAAAACCCATAGTTGTAGGAGAAAAATCAAGAAATTGTTGTATCACAGTAGTTAAGAAAGAACTGAAGAACGAATAAATTGCAAGTAGAATCATCCAAAATTTACTCAGCATCATAGAATTTACTGTCCACTACCTGGAAAATGGTACAAAACTGAAGATCAGGAGGTTCATGATCTAGTGAACAAAATAGATAATATGGAAAAGTATTAAAATAATAATGTTTTGACAAATTGATAAGTAAAAAAATAGGATACTAATAAAATTGTCTCATTGCTATAAATTAATATGAAGGTATTTATGTTTAATAATTTTGAATGTTCAAGGAAGATATGGTCCTTGGTTTTAGTGACATGATGTTTATTGATTGTATTCATGAGAACAGTTTCAGTAAAGTGATAGGACTTAAGTTTCATAGGAAGGGGGCTGCAGAATCAGAGAGTAAGTGAAAAGTTTATGGAACTTCAAAGATTTGGTTGTGAAGGGATGGAGACCACATAGAAAAATAGTATCAGTAGTGTGATGTTCCTAATGAGCTTGTAAAACATGTAGTAAGGATAATAGATTGAATAAATGAAAAATCATGGTATTTGAGATATCAGAATTAGTGGAGGGGGCAATCCTCAGAGGTATTGAGATGATGGACTTGAGAATTGGTTATGCATTCTTAGGAACAGGGAATTATAGGAGTATGATTTAGGACTTTGGATAGAGACTTGCCAAAGTCTGAAGTGAATGTGTGTTGGGGTGGACGTGGTTGTGGTGGTGGTGATGCTGGTAATAGTCATGTAAGATTTTGAAGATGACAAATTGGACACATAAAAACCAAAATTACATTAGGCAAATATACTTTATGATTCCTTTGCAATAGTAATATTTTCTGAGTCATTTGCTCTGCATGAGACTTAGCTTTCCTAAGGACAGCAGTACATAATATTTCTTTTCTTTTTTAGAAATAAAGTAATTGCATATAGATAACACCCACTGGGGAGATACATTAAAGAGTATACAGTAGTTAAAGATGATTTCTGATTCATTGTATGAGTAGTATATACTCCTTGTTAAATCAAGTATTAGGTGAACCCAGAGTTAAGACTAAAAGCTTAGTTGGTGTTTCTACAGAAATATTCTCATATAATTTTCATCTCTATTCAAGAAAGTATAAGCAATGATTATACAAAACCACCATGGTGTTACCTTTTGGATCTCAAAATCATCCTAATTATGGTTCAGATATTGAGCAGTATTCATTTTCTGTCATATACAATTTGTTGGACAGTAGTGAGACTGCAGAAGGCAGATGAAATGCTCATATTCCTGTTGTTAGACACACTGTAGTTTTATTATAAAATAAATTTTATCATTTATGATTTTTAAAAGGTTTTTCTTCCTAAATTGACAGCCACTAATGAATATTTTAATGAAAAAACATGTTGTTATTTTATATTATCATTAACTCTTTTAAATGCCGAAGGGTATAACATAGTTTCCATGGTTTACAAACCAGCTTAAATTACAAAGCACACAAATATTGAAGCTCCCTTAATACTCTCTATTCCATTTCCTTTACTCTTCATTCCTCCCTCCACAAAGGAAGCTGTTATGATTAATTTTACATTTCCACATATATTCTCAAACTTTTAGCATGTACTTATGTATCCATAAATGTTTCCTATTTTTGTGCTGTACTTTTTAAAGTTAAATATGTTATAATAAATTGTTGTGTTGTTGGTTTTTTCAGTTAGTTATGACATTCTTCTGTCTTGATAGTATAACTCAAGTTCATAATTTTCACTAATTATTAATATTTCATTAGACTATTATATCACAGTTCTTCTTTAAATCTTTCTGGCAGTGGTCATTTGGGTTGTTTTCAATTTTTTCAGTCTCATAAACAATGTTGCCATAATGTTATTATATATGTCTACTTCAGCATATATGCAGGTATATCTGTTAAGAATTTGCTAAGGAAAAGAATGTCTGCAGTGAGGAAAAGGTGCATCCATCTCTACTAAATGTATCAGATTTTACTTATGTTTCTTTTGCGATGCTTGCCAATAATAATGATAATTATAACATGTAATATATATATTTAATTATTATAAGTGAGAAAAATGTACATTATAAAAAAAAATTAAAACAAAAAAATTATAAAAATAATTGTATAATAATACACATTCTTCTTATTATTATTAGTGTGTGGTTTTAAAAAAAGATATCCTGAAAATCAAAACTTTTCATGTATGTAGCAAATATCCTCTCTAATTTGTTGCTTGTTTCTCTTGTTTTTGTTTTTTTATCTATAGAAACAAATGTTTTTCATTTTAATGTGGCTGGATTTATCTATTTTTTCCTCATTTTTGTTTTTGAGTCTTGTTTAAAAATCCTTTGCAAATCAAAATTTAAAAACTTATACACAAGTTTTAAATTTTGCTTTACATATTTCAGCCTTGAATTTACCTGAAGCAAATTCTGAGTAATCTAAATAATTTGTTTTGTCATATGGCAAACTAAGCACACTTTGTCATGTAGTTCAAACTGACTCCCAATACTGATTGTTCTAAACCGTCTTTGGTATATAGCAAATATTCAGACATATTTAAGCCAAATTCTAGGCTTTCTCCTTTGATCAGTTAGCATCTTTGTTTATCCCAGCATAATACAACAATTCCTTAGTAGTTCAAATTCAGTAATGTTTTCACCTTGATGAAAGTAATAATTATGAACTAGGCTATGGAGCCAAAAGGTCTAGATTCAAATTCTCTACCACTCTGTAAAGATGGACAAATTATCTACCCTTGGTTTCTTAATTTACAAATAGGGATTATCATACTTATATAATTGTTGTGGAGATTAAATAATGTTTTACATAAACATTTAAAAAATAATATTGACAGACAGGAAGTACTATTTAAGTGTAAGCATTATTATTATTATTGATACAGCAAATCCTTTCACTTCAGTTTAAAAAATTTTGCTTCTTTTTCCATTCCACATATATTTTAGGATGAGCTTTTCATTTCATGTGTATAATTAATGATATCATTGCTTTTAAAATTTTCATAGCTCTCTTTTTAGATATTTTTAACTTAATAAAATGTTCATCACAAAATGTGGTCTGTATATAATTGCTAAGTCTTGCTTTAAGGCTTAGAATATGGCCATTTTTTTATATGAGGGGTTTTGATGGCTAATTTATCTATATCTTGGTGAATTATATTTTTACTTTACTTTGAAAGTGTAGTATTAGTTATTTATATTTGTCAAAAATCAACAGATTTAGAGAATATCACATATAATAACATATTAATACATGATCCATATTATATAATATTATAATATGATGACTCTCTGCTTGAAAGTATTTGGATATAACCTAGTTATGCCATTTGCTTTCCTTGCTATTTGATTAGTATAATTTTCTTTTCTCTTTTATTTCTCATCATTCTTTGACATTATGACTTATGTTTATAAATAACACAAAGTTGGTTTCTGTTTCTTTTTATTTACTACTGTGACCTCTGTCTTTTAACTGGAAAATTTAAACCATTTATATGTATCACAAGTATGAATGCTTTTGACTTATTTCCAAAACTTTATTTTGTAACATCTCATTACTTTCTTATTTTTCTTAATCTCTTTTATTGCCTTCTTTGGATTTAATACATATTTCTTTTTCCCCCCACTAATGGTTTTAAAACTACATACTCTATTCTTATTTATAAGTATTTATGCTTAATACATATACATCAACCTACATACATGTATGTGCATGTGTACACACACATTCACTGCCAGTTCCATTACTCTTAATAAGTAGGTGAGGCCATTAGAATCTGAAAACTCCTCAGAACTAAGAACCTTTTACTGTCTTACATATTATTGTTATCTACTATTTTACTGACATGTTATATTCCTACATACATGACTAATTTTATGTTATGTTATTATTTATTAACTTCTCTTGTAGGAACTTTTTGCAGTTGAGGTTGAGGGTCATTGTACAGATACGTCATCTTTGTTCTGCTTGGCAGATTCCCCAGTATCTTCAAAATTGTAAACTCATGAAGGAGCAGATCTTAGTTACAATTTCATGAGTAGATATTTTCTAGCAGCAGCTCAGAATAGGCATATGTGTTTTCTTTTGTGTTCCTTTACTGGCACTAGATAATGCTTTGCTGGTTTTATTCTGGCATTTAAGTTGTGGCATTTCACTTTCATGGATCCCCCAAGACCTTAATTCCTATAACCATGTTGTTGTTAAGATCCAAATTTTAAAACACAGTGGTTGGAGAAGATTCCCTGGTTAACCACACATTTATTTCTAACTGATCACATGGATTTTGTCTTTTCATTTTTGGCACCTGGGGATTTTCTTCACTTTCTTGTGAGCTCATTCATATGATTGAGGGGATATTTATAATATTTTTAACTGTGTGTCTTATCCTATTCAGGATACAGCATTCCTGAATCTTTATATGGAAGTCACTCAGGTGATTTATTCCACCGTATTTTTTAATAATATCTCTCCATTTATATATACCTATTTATGCATGTGTGTGCATGTGTGTATTAAAACATTTTTCCTGATCAACAGGACCAGCATTGATATAACTGATGGAAAACAATCATGTCTCATACATCCTAATATGCATTATTTACTGAGAGCACAAATAGGAAATTGAGAGCAATACAGGACACACAATTGAGTGCTACATAAGATACACTTTCTCTTCAATTTATGCTTTGCAAAGGGCATACCAAGTATAATGCCTTCATCCCTTAGAAATGGTTATAAGTAGATACTTTATAAGTTATGTAGCTTAAGTAGTGAAAAAAGGCAAATGGGCCTCAAACATCACTTTGAATTTTACTTTTAAAGATTGTGTATAAAGATAACACCTATACAAATAAGGCAAGGAGAAGATTACCTGTAATTTCAGCTCTAGAAAAAGGAATATTAAAAAGCCTTTTATGGGTAATTCAAAAATGAGTATTTGAATTATTTTACAATGTCTAAATTCACTTTTTTAATGGTGAGCATAACCTAATTGAGAGAAAAAAATAATATGGCAAAGATTAGTATCTTAAAATGACTACACAGAATTTCCCCAAGAGCTCCTTTATTTCTTGTCCATTTTCTTTTATTTCCAATTGTTCTTAAATCACTAATCACCTAATTTCCAAAAGCCACAGTTAATATTGAAGTCATTTACTAGCCTGATAGTCTTAGTATCATATGCCACATTACATAACTATATATGCCAATATAATCAAAATCTTAATGAAACCCAATTAAGCTGTCTGTGCTATGGCTCTTCAGGTATCTTGTCTTTTTATTACAGAAGTCAATCTCATTTGTTAAGCCCTTTATAAATTTGAACTAAGCTAAGGAATATTTAGCTAATAGATGTTTCATTGAGATCCTTGGAAAATAAGCTAATTATTTTCTCTATATTCTTAATGATTTTCCTATTCCCCTTCACTTTTTTTTTTTTCTGTTGTATAAAATCTGAGTTGGGTTGATTTTTACTATTGTAAGAAATATCATATTCACACAAGAATGCATAAAATATATGTGCCACTTAAATAATAAGTATGAATGAATATCCATGTAACCATTACGTTGTTTAAAAAAGAGAACATTTCATGGGTGAATGTAGTAACCACAATGTTTTTCATGTGAAACTTTCATAAGAGTGTATATCAATGATACCTTAATAAACAAAAGAACATTTCCAAACACCCCTGATTCTTCTATATGCCCCTTTCTAAAAATAATTCTTGCAGAAATTATCACTACCCTGATTTCTGTTATAATAATTCCCTTACTTCTCTTTTTTATCTTACTATGTATTTATCAATTAACAACATAGTTTTAGTTTGCCTGGTCTTGGACTCTATATAAATTAACCCATACTATATGTAATTTTATGCCTTGCTTCCTATGCTAAGTATGGTGAGCTTATGTTATATTGTTGCATACTGCCTATATTAAACAGGGTTCTCCAGAGAAACATAAATAATATATATTGTTTCTATACACCTATATATATGTACATACATATATACATACACAAACACTAGAGAGAAGATCCTATTGTTTTTGTTTCTCTGGAGAACCCCATCTAATCAGGAAGTCTGCAACATGATGAAATGAAGAGAGATGCAAAATGAGAGACGGAGATAAAAAGATTTTTATAGCAATTGTTATGCAGGACTATGGAGACTGAGAAGTCCCATGATCTGCATTATGCAAGCTGGAGAATCAGGAAAGTAGGTGATGTAGTTCAGTGCCAGTCCAAAGGCCTGAGAACCATGGCAGCCAATGGTGTAAATCCTAGTCTGACACCAAAGGCCCAGACACTAAGAAGGTTGACTTCCAGTCAGATAGATGGCTCACCTTCAGCAAGAGAGAAAATTTGCCCTTCCTCTGCCTTTTGTTCTAATTGGGCCTTCAAAGTATTTGATGATGCCACCAGCACTGGTGATCTTCCTCAGTCTACCAATTCAAATGATAATCTCTTTTGGAAACACCCTCACAGACACACCCAGAAATAATGTTTATTTGCTGTCTAAGCATCACTTAGCCCAGGCAAGTTGACACATAAAATTAACCATTACATTGCCCATTCATTTTTGAGGAGTTCAAAATATGTAGTTTCCTAAATATGCCACTTTGGCATATTGATTATTTTGAGCTGAAAATACTAGAGAAACAGCAGATGCAGGAAGGACTGTGTGATCTCCCCCTTTCTACCTAAAAGCAGGTCAGAAATTGAACCATGAGACAGGTACCCTCTCTGTACCAAGAAGTGAACATTCTCATCATGGAGACTGAGAGATACATGGAAATGGATCTGTACAAATAAACCTATTAAGATAAGTCTCATCTCCCATTAATTTCCCTCTTATATTTTCTAGTCACTTTGCTACAATTTACCACCCTTAGCCCAAATATCTTTATTTCATCACTTCTCTACAAATTTATCATTTTTTGGTTCAAAATATTTATAAGCTTTTGGTCCTAACAGCTTTTTCAGGTCTTCATTTTCACTATGATGATTTCATTATGCATGTGAAAATATTATATTAAATATTTTTTTCCTATTAATCTGTCTTATGTTAAGTTTAATTTCCAGGCCTACCCACAGAATCTAAGAGAGCAGAAGGAAGTTTTTCCTCCTCTATATTTTCATACCCTACTGTTTTACATTACATGAATATAATCAAAATTTGTCCATTCTATGAATGGTGAACATAACCAGTTTCAAATTTGATTGGAAAAAATCTTCTAAAAACACTTTTGTACGTGTCTTCTGTTGAATGTGAGCAAATGCTTTTCTAGAGAATATATGTATAGAAATTGAATTAATGCATTATAAAAATATGTGTAAATTAAAATTTGCCAAATAATGTTTCCGAATAGTGCAATGGTTTACACCCATAGTATTCAAATTTTCAACCACACTTAGCATTTTAGGTCTGTTTAAATGTTTGTCTGGTGGGTTCTTAATGAAATCTAATTGTGGTTTTAATTTGCATTTCTCTAATTACTAAATGAGTTGAAACATTTTTCACGTATGTTTGAGAGATTTTGATTTCCTCTTTTCTGTAATGACTAGATTTAAATGTTTTTATCTTTATAAAGCATATTGGATAAAGCATACTTGATCAAGTTAAACTTGTCTTTCAAGTGTAATTAGTTTATAGGGTTTGCTACCTTGTCTGTGCTTCTTGATAGACTCATCTATATTTCTGTATATAGATAGAAAAGTATATTATACTTTTATATATAGTATGCTATATTTTATATATAGTGGTAAAGCTTCTTTAACATTCAGAGCATTAAGATAAAATTTAGGAAATACAGTGGAGTTCAAAAGAAAGGCAATAAAATACTTAGATGAATAAGGTTCTGATTTTGCTATCCCAGTGCTTAAAAGATAAGATAATTGCAGATAATTACACATAAAGTAGTGATAATCACCCTGTGAGTATTATAGGAGTTCAGAGAAATGGTCTGTGGACAACAAAGATGAGATAATAGACATCCTTGACTTTAAAGATTGGTAAAATGTGGACTGTCAAGAATCTCAAAATGAGTTAGAAGTATAGATGCATAAAGATGAGGCAAAGGAAATTTTGGTAGAGGAGAACATTTACTGAACAGTCCTTCAAAGCAAATATTTAGATGGATGCTCATGGCGTATCTTCAAGTATTTTAAATGCTGTTAATTTTACCTGAAGAAATATTGATGTTAGATCAATGTTGGTCTGTGGTGTATAGTCTGATATTACTATAACTGGAATATTATCTCTAATGTCTTAAAATATCTACTTTTCCAGCTGAAACCGAATGTTTTTATTATTTTCTCATGTGCATGCAATTCATTGTGAAGGAAAAATTCTAATGATTATTTAATTAGTTTGTTTAATGAATCTAGTTAATTAACCTAGCAAATTCCATGGGACTAGAATTACATAGTGTTTCCTCATTTTAAAAAATGACATTGTCACTGTATAAGCAAAAGTTAGGCCTGGTAATTAGCAACTCTAAATTCTCAGTGATTTATGGCAACAAAATTGTCTTTTTTTTTAATTTCCATTTTTATTTTATTTTCTGATTTTTCTCAAGCAAAAACACGTATTTGTCAACAGAGCAACTCTACTCATTGTAATTTCAGAGTCACAAGTAGACCCTGGCTGATAGAGCAAACAGAGTTTAGAATATTGTTGGCCACTTTGCCAGAGGAAAAATAAAGCTCTGTAGATTTGTACAACCTATTAAATATTTGACCAAGAAGTGTTACAAACTATTAACATATACAATTAGTTATACACAATCATCTGCACATAGAATTTGTTGGTCAGAACTCCCCAACTGGCCCTTTGCCATAATAAGGATCAAGAAAGTATGTACTATGTGCCTGAAAGGATTAAAGTCAGAAACATTCAGTGAGCCACACTAAACTTTGCCCATTTTAATTGCTACATCTTTACATCATCTACAGATAACATCTTTAATAATGGATAAACATTTTGGTTATTCTCTTTTATTTATCAAAATCTTATAAGCAGTTGAACTTTTTCTGGTTAATTTTTCCTTATTACTTAATGAATGATTTCATTTTTAATAACTTTATCAACTTGGGATTTTTAATTCAGTGTCAGTACACATAACATCATTGCTCACTAAAATAACGTTACCTCTTTGAATAGCAGAATGACAGCTTCAGGATTAGATGTAATCTCTTCAAAGGCTAATTTTTTAGCTGATCAAACATCAATTGGATGATCTACTATTTTGCTAGTTTCAGTATGTAGACGAGTTCTCCTAAACAGAGTACAATGATTTTATTCCAATTAAATATAGCATCTAGCTTTTTCCTATCTAAACACAATATTTAACTTTTTGGTCATTAAAAACAAATATTAATAAATGTATTCAACATCATGAACAATGGAGTCATACAAGTACCATGTAGAACTCACTTGAACCCTCAGGAAATAAAAAAAAGTATTTGTAGGTGATGATTCAGCATTTTTCTCATTAAGAATGTACCTTTGAGATTAGTACAATAAAATCTTAAGTAATCCATATTTTAATTCCCTTAAAAAGAGAGTGGGAATTCTCCAAAGAATTTCCAGATCATTGAGAAAGAAAGGAATAACATTGTGCAAGTGGTTGGGAGCTGGAAAATTAAGTTGGAAAGATTGTATTTATTAGGAAAGATACAGTAAAGAAATACTGGCTATGAAGGATTTACAAGAACTGGTGTAACTCTCTACAATGTTGTATATATAAGACAATATGTTCCATGTTTTGTGGAAGTTTAACAGACTGTCAAAAGAAATTTTGACAAAATGTTCCCTTTACTATTTGATTACAGCTTAACTCATGAGGTGTAAATACACTAGAAAAAATGCATATTTAAGTCCTATTAAAAATCAATATGCTATTTGTCAGGTATATATATGAGGTTGTTTTACCTGTTTTTACTATTACATTGTATTATTGATTTTCTGGCTTATGAAATATTTTTTAAATAAACCAATTTCATAATTGTTTTAGGTGTAACAGAAAACTTGCAAGTGTATCATTCAATATCCCTCAATCAGTTAGCATCTTACATTGCCATGTACATTTGCCAAATCTAAGAAACCATTATTGGTAATATGACCATTAACAAATCCCAACGCTTTATTTGGATTTCTTTAATTTCTCCCTAATGCTCTTTTCTGTTCCAGGACACCATGAATGATACCACCTTACATTAATCATTATGTTTATTCCTCCTCCTCTGTGCTGTGACGATTTCTCTAACTTTTCTTGTTTATGATGACGTTGACATATTTGAGGAGTACTGGTCAGGTTGTTTTGTAGAATGTTCCTAAGTTTGGGTTGTCTGATGTTTTTGTTTTCTGTTTGGTGGTGTTATTTTCCGTGATTAGACTGGGGCTATGGAGTTTTATGAAGAAGAATACAAAGGTAAAGTGCCATTCTTATCACATAGTCTTAAGGATATGCACAATCAAAAGAATATGTCTCTGAAGATGTTAGACTTGATCACCTAGTTGAGGTAGTGTTTACCATGTTTCTCTGTTGTACTTATACCACACCCAAGTTTTCCATACTCTATACTTTGGAGAATTCCTGGGGATTTAAAAGATGTTTTACCTTCAGAGGTTTAGAGAAAAGTATAATGTCTAAGCCCTTAAATAAGCAAAGTGAAACAATTAAGGTATAAATGTTAGGGTCAAATTCCTACTGAAGGGCAGAGTATTGCTTCCTCAGCCTGAAAAACAAATAGAACCAGTTTATGTATCTTCAGATGGAAAGTTGTCTTTGTTTCATTAAATACTGATCATTTGTGTTTAGATACAGATTATTATGCATTAATGAAGCTTAATTGCTACACTTAAAGGGCATTTAAAATTTTGGTGAAGTGATCTGGAAATTTTCACTGGAAATTGTTGAGGAAGAGATAAAAAGAAATTATTACATAACAGAGCAGAAATGGTAAAATGTAAATGAAAATATTCTAAAAGGATAGAAGTCATTTAAAGATTAATGAGAGGGGTGGAAGATGGCGGCGTGAGTAGAGCAGTGGAAATCTCCTCCCAAAACAACATATATCTATGAAAATATAACAAAGACAACCCTTCCTAGAATAAAGACCAGAGGACACAGGACAATATCCAGACCACATCCGCACCTGAGAGAACCCAGCGCCTCGCGAAGGGGGTAAGATACAAGCCCCGGCCCCGCGGGAGCCGAGCGCCCCTCCCCCCAGCTCCCGGCGGGAGAAGAGCAGGCAGAGCGGGAGGGAGACAGAGCCCAGGACTGCTGAACACCCAGCCCCAGCCATCCGGGCCAGAGTGCAGGGCGCTCGATACTAGGAAAACAAGGCAGCAAAACAGTGAGAGGGCACTGGAGGCCGGGCGCCGGAGGACATAAGAAAAGCGCGCAACCATTTTTTTTTTTTTTTTTTTTTTGCTTTTTTGCTGTTTTGTTTTGGCGAGCGCTTTTTGGAAGTCTTAAAGGGATAGGGACCCCAATACTAGGGAAACAGGGCAGCAAGACCGGTGAGCAGAGGCCTGAGGCTGGCACCGGAGAATAAAGAAAAATGAGCGATTACCTTTTTTTTTAATTAAAAAAATTTTTTTTTTTTTTTTTTTTGGTGGTCGTTGTTTTGTTTTGGCGGGTGCTTTTTGGAAGTCTTAAAGGGGCAGGGCGGGTCACTTAATCCAGAGGTAGGGAATCCGGGATCTCTGGGCACCCTAACCCCTGGGCTGCAGGGAGCAGGGAGGCCCCTTACGGAGATAAATAGCCTACAGGCCGCTCCCCATCCAACGCGACTCCACCATTTTGGAGCAGCAGCCCGAGCCAGGCCACGCCCACAGCAACAGCGGAGATAAACTCCATAGCAGCCTGGCAGGAAGCAGAAGCCCTGTCTGCACGCAGCTACCCAGCACAAGCCACTAGAGGTCGCTGTTCTCCCAGGAGAAGAGGGCCACAAACAAACAAGAAAGGAAGTCCTTCCAGCCGTCACTCGTCCCAGCTCTGCAAACTATTCCTATCACCATGAAAAGGCAAAGCTACAGGCAGACAAAGATCACAGAGACACCAGAGAAGGAGACAGACCTAACCAGTCTTCCTGACAAAGAATTCAAAATAAGAATCATAAACATGCTGACAGAGATGCAGAGAAATACGCAAGAGGCAAGAGAAATGGGATGAAGTCCGGAAGGACATCACAGATGCCAGAAAGGAGATCGCAGAAATGAAACAAACTCTGGAAGGGTTTATAAGCAGATTGGATAGGATGCAAGAGGCCATTGATGGAATTGAAACCAGAGAACAGGAACGCATAGAAGCTGACATAGAGAGAGACAAAAGGATCTCCAGGAATGAAACAATATTAAGAGAACTGTGTGACCAATCCAAAAGGAACAATGTCCGTATTAGAGGGGTCCCAGAAGAAGAAGAGAGAGGAAAAGCGATGGAAAGTATCTTAGAAGAAATAATTGCTGAAAACTTCCCCACACTGGGGGAGGAAATAATCAAACAGACCACGGAAATACACAGAACCCCCAACAGAAAGGATCCAAGAAGGACAACACCAAGACACATAATAATTAAAATGGCAAAGATCAAGGACAAGGAAAGAGTGTTAAAGGCAGCTAGAGAGAAAAAGGTCACCTATAAAGGGAAACCCATCAGGCTAACATCAGACTTCTCAACAGAAACCCTACAGGCCAGAAGAGAATGGCATGATATATTTAATACAATGAAACAGAAGGGCCTTGAACCAAAGATACTATATCCAGCACGACTATCATTCAAATATGACGGTGGGATTAAACAATTCCCTTCCCAGACAAACAAAAGCTGAGGGAATTTGCTTTCCACAAACCACCTCTACAGAACATCTTACAGGGACTACTCTTGATGGGAGCACTCCTAGAAAGAGCACAGCACAAAACACCCAACATATGAAGAATCGAGGAGGAGGAACAAGAAGGGAGAGAAGAAAAGAATCTCCAGACAGTGTATATAACAGCTCAATAAGCGAGCTAAGTTAGGCAGTAAGATACTAAAGAGGCTAACCTTGAACCTTTGGTAACCACGAATTTAAAGCCTGCAATGGCAATAAGTACATATCTTTCAATAGTCACCCTAAATGTTAATGGGTTGAATGCACCAATCAAAAGACACGGAGTAACAGAATGGATAAAAAAGCAAGACCCATCTATATGCTGCTTACAATAAACTCACCTCAAACCCAAAGACATGTACAGACTAAAAGTCAAAGGATGGAAAAACATATTTCAAGCAAACAACAGCGAGAAGAAAGCAGGGGTTGCAGTACTAATATCAGACAAAATAGACTTCAAAACAAAGAAAGTAACAAGAGATAAAGAAGGACACTACATAATGATAAAGGGCTCAGTCAAACAAGAGGATATAACCATTCTAAATATATATGCACCCAACACAGGAGCACCAGTATATGTGAAACAAATACTAACAGAACTAAAGGGGAATATAGACTGCAATGCATTCATTCTAGGAGACTTCAACACACCACTCACCCCAAAGGATAGATCCACTGGGCAGAAAATAAGTTAGGACACAGAAGCACTGAACAACACAGTAGAGCAGATGGACCTAATAGACATCTATAGAACTCTACATCCAAAAGCAGCGGGATATACATTCTTCTCAAGTGCACATGGAACATTCTCCAGAATAGACCACATACTAGGCCACAAAAAGAGCCTCAGAAAATTCCAAAAGATTGAAATCCTACCAACCAACTTCTCAGACCACAAAGGCATAAAACTAGAAATAAACTGTACAAAGAAAGCAAAGAGGCTCACAAACACATGGAGGCTTAACAACACGCTCCTAAATAATCAATGGATCAATGACCAAATCAAAATGGAGATCCAGGAATATATGGAAACAAATGACAACAACAACACTAAGCCCCAACTTCTGTGGGACAGAGCAAAAGCAGTCTTAAGAGGAAAGTATATAGCAATCCAAGCATATTTAAAAAAGGAAGAGCAATCCCAAATGAACTGTCTAATGTCACAACTATCGAAATTGGAAAAAGAAGAACAAATGAGGCCTAAGGTCAGCAGAAGGAGGGACATAATAAAGATCAGAGAAGAAATAAATAAAATTGAGAAGAACAAAACAATAGCAAAAATCAATGAAACCAAGAGCTGGTTCTTCGAGAAAATAAACAAAATAGATAAGCATCTAGCCAGACTTAGTAAGAAGAAAAGAGAGTCAACACAAATCAACAGTATCAGAAACGAGAAAGGAAAAATCACGACGGACCCCACGGAAATGCAAAGAATTATTGGAGAATACTATGAAATCCTATATGCTAACAAGCTGGGAAACCTAGGAGAAATGGACAACTTCCTAGAAAAATACAACCTTCCAAGATTGACCCACGAAGAAACAGAAAATCTAAACAGACCATTTACCAGCAACGAAATTGAAGCGGTAATCAAAAAACTACCAAAGAACAAAACCCCCAGGCCAGATGGATTTACCTCGGAATTTTATCAGACATACAGGGAAGACATAATACCCATTCTCCTTAAAGTTTTCCAAAAAATAGAGGAGGAGGGGATACTCCCAAACTCATTCTATGAAGCTAACATCACCCTAATACCAAAACCAGGCAAAGACCCCACCAAAAAAGAAAAGTACAGACCAATATCCCTGATGAATGTAGATGCAAAAATACTCAACAAAATATTAGCAAACTGAATTCAAAAATACATCAAAAGGATCATACACCATGACCAAGTGGGATTCATCCCAGGGATGCAAGGATGGTACAACATTCGAAAGTCCATCAACATCATCCACCACATCAACAAAAAGAAAGACAAAAACCACATGATCAACTCCATAGATGCTGAAAAAGCATTTGTCAAAGTTCAACATCCATTCATATTAATAACTCTCAGCAAAATGGGAATAGAGGGCAAGTACCTCAACATAATAAAGGCCATCTATGATAAACCAACAGCCAACATTATATTGAACAGCGAGAAGCTGAAAGCATTTCCTCTGAGATCGGGAACTAGACAGGGATGCCCACTCTCTCCACTGTTATTTAACATAGTACTGGAGGTCCTAGCCACGGCAATCAGACAAAATAAAGAAATACAAGGAATCCAGATTGGTAAAGAAGAAGTTACACTGTCACTATTTGCAGATGACATGATACTGTACATAAAAAACCCTAAAGACTCCACCCCAAAACTACTAGAACTGATATCGGAATACAGCAAAGTTGCGGGATACAAAATCAACACACAGAAATCTGTGGCTTTCCTATATACTAACAATGAACCAACAGAAAGAGAAATCAGGAACACAACGCCATTCACAATTGCATCAAAAAAAATAAAATACCTAGGAAGAAACCTAACCAAAGAAATGAAAGACTTATACTCTGAAAACTACAAGACACTCTTAAGAGAAATTAAAGGGGACACTAACAGATGGAAACTCATCCCATGCTCGTGGTTAGGAAGAATTAATATCGTCAAAATGGCCATCCTGCCCAAAGCAATATACAGATTTGATGCAATCCCTATGAAACTACCAGCAATATTCTTCAATGAACTGGAACAAATAATTCAAAAATTCATATGGAAACACCAAAGACCCCGAATAGCCAAAGCAATCCTGAGAAAGAATAATAAAGTAGGGGGGATCTCACTCCCCAACTTCAAGCTCTACTATAAAGCCATAGTAATCAAGACAATTTGGTACTGGCACAAGAGCAGAGCCACAGACCAATGGAACAGACTAGAGAATCCAGACATTAACCCAGACATATATGGTCAATTAATATTTGATAAAGGAGCCATGGACATACAATGGTGAAATGACAGTCTCTTCAACAGGTGGTGCTGGCAAAACTGGACAGCTACATGTAGGAGAATGAAACTGGACCATTGTCTAACCCCATATACAAAAGTAAACTCTAAATGGATCAAAGACCTGAATGTAAGCCATGAAACCATTAAACTCTTGGAAGAAAACATAGGCAAAAACCTCTTAGACATAAACATGAGTGACCTCTTCTTGAACATATCTCCCCGGGCAAGGAAAACAACAGCAAAAATGAGTAAGTGGGACTATATTAAGCTGAAAAGCTTCTGTACAGCAAAAGACACCATCAATAGAACAAAAAGGATCCCTACAGTATGGGAGAATATATTTGAAAATGACACATCCGATAAAGGCTTGACATCCAGAATATATAAAGAGCTCAGATGCCTCAACAAACAAAAAACAAATAACCCAATTAAAAAATGGGCAGAGGAACTGAACAGACAGTTCTCAAAAAAGAAATACAGATGGCCAAAGGACACATGAAAAGATGCTCAACATCGCTAATTATCAGAGAAATGCAAATTAAAACTACAATGAGGTATCACCTCACACCAGTAAGGATGACTGCCATCCAAAAGACAAACAACAACAAATGTTGGTGAGGCTGTGGAGAAAGGGGAACCCTCCTACACTGCTGGTGGGAATGTAAGTTAGTTCAACCATTGTGGAAAGCAGTATGGAGGTACATCAAAATGCTCAAAACAGACTTACCATTTGACCCAGGAATTCCACTCCTAGGAATTTACCCTAAGAACGCAGCAATCAAGTTTGAGAAAGACAGATGCACCCCTATGTTTATCGCAGCACTATTTACAATAGCCAAGAATTGGAAGCAACCTAAATGTCCATCGATAGATGAATGGATAAAGAAGATGTGGTACATATACACAATGGAATACTACTCAGCCATAAGAAAAGGGCAAATCCAATCATTTGCAGCAACATGGATGGAGCTGGAGGGTATTATGCTCAGTGAAACAAGCCAAGCGGAGAAAGAGAAATACCAAATGATTTCAGTTATCTGTGGAATATAAGAACAAAGGAAAAACTGAAGGAACAAAACAGCACCAGAATCACAGAACTCAAGAATGGACTAACAGGTACCAAAGGGAAAGGGACTGGGGAGGATTGGTGGGTATAGAGGGATAAGGTGGGGGAGAAGTAGGGGGGTATTAAGATTAACATGCATGGAGGGTAGGAGAAAAGGGAGGGCTGTACAGCACAGAGAAGGCAAGTAGTGATTCTACAACATTTTGCTATGCTGATGGACAGTGACTGTAAAGGGGTTTATAGGGGAGACATGGTATAGGGGAGAGCCTAGTAAACATAATATTCGTCATGTAAGTGTAGATTAGTGATACCAAAAACAAAGCAAAACAAAACAAAACAAAACAAAATGGGCAGTTCCTATGTGGTAACCTCCAATGAGTTCTACACAAGGGTATAAAGGGCATATAAAAGTGTAGGCAAAGGGTCTGTTTGTGTTTATACAGAGGATCAAAGCCTAATTGGGCTACCCCAAAAATGAACTAAGATATGATATGAAAGAGAACTTCCAACATCAGCACTCTCTGGAAGACTCATGCCAGAAGATGATCATCAAAAAACCCCAACCAAGATCCACGCACTGCTACAGCTGTAGATGCACTCATCCCACCAGCTCCTGGACTTGCCATGGGAATGAGGAAGGAGATATCTAAGCTGGCCTGTGCATACAGTAAAACAACAAATTTGACTGGATCTATACTGTTGGAACTCAACCAAGAATTAGGAAAAGTGCAAATTGTAACACTCCAAAATCTTACAACTACAGACTATTTACTGTTAAAAGAACAAAAGGGATGTGAACAGTCCCCAGGAATGGGTTGTTTTAATTTGTCTGATTTCTCTCAGATTGTTCAAGTTCAGTTGGACAATATCCACCATATCATAGATAAGTTTTCACAAATGCCTAAGGTGCCTAACTGGTTTTCTTGGTTTCACTGGAGATGGCTGGTAATTACAGATATGCTTTGGTTATGTAACTATACTCCTATTATGTTAATGTGTGTGTGCAATTTAAGTAGTAGCTTAAAACCTATACATGCTGAAGTTACTCTACAAGAAGATATGTCAAAGAAATAATCAATCTTCCCATGTTTTCTTCCGCCTGCTACTTCTATAGCTTTTCTTCTTCCTTCCTAATTACAACCCTTAAATAGAATTCGTGCCTCATATCAAATTTACCGAGTATCATAATTCTTCCAAGTGGTAAAGATACCTCAAGACAAATGCTGGGCATAGAAGCTACAGGGCATAAATATGCAAAGAAGTAAAAAGCTAACCTTTTCAAACAATAAGGCTTCCCTCTCACTTACCAACTTCACATTTCCCTGTATGGCCCCGGAAGATGACTGGTTAGCCAGAGACGGGTAAGATTCCTCAAGGGAGGAACAACCTAAGACAGGCACAGTCGCAGGGGGGCCATCAGGTGAGAAATTGGGGATCAACAGAGGTGAGGCTTAGAACCTCACCCCCCCTGTTCTGAGAGAAATCTTCTGCATACGTGGATGTTTTATTGCCCTTGTCTAGCTTGGATTAACACATAGTCTACAGGCACACACCTGATCATCTACATTTGCTCTCTTACAACACTAAACTATGTTTTCTACCTTTATCTTGTATCTACCTACCACTTCAGCATTTTATTAAAAATAATAATAATAAAGAGAGAAATGTGGTATCCACATATAAATCAAGTATAAAAACCAAATGAGTATTCATATTTGAACTGACTGTTTAGAGTTCATAATGCATGAGCAAAACCGAAAGTTTCTGTGATGACTGCCCTTGTACTGTTCACTATGTAAGTTATTCATTGTGTAAGAATTTGTTCTACATGTAAGAACTTGTTTGTTATGCCTCAGAAGATTGGAGACTGACGAAAATTAGGCTTGGGGTGGATTAATGATTGTGCATTGAGCATTGACTCCCCTATACAGAATTTTATTGTCGTTAACAACCATTTGATCAATAAATATGAGAGATGCCCTCACACAAAAAAAAAAAAAACGGGACAGACTTCCAATGGTAAAATAAATAAGTAACCGGGATGTAATGTATAGCATAAGGAATATAGTCAAGATATTGTAACAGCTTGGTAGGGTGATAGCTGGAACCTAGAATTATGTATATAAATGTTTTATCACTGTGTTGTACACTTGAAACTAATGTATTGTAATACTGTGCATCATCTACCCTTCAGTAAAAAATAATTATTTAAAAAAAAAAAAGATTAATGAACTACATAGGTAACTGTTACAGTGTATGACTAGAGAAATAAATTATATTACTAAAATCAAGTGTGCTTGAACAAATAAATATAAGCTAACTATGAATCACAATTATTTGGTGTTCCTAGAAAGGGTTTTATGATTCTTCATCCCAGGTAATCAGAACATTTGTAACTGATTTAAAAGGCAAAGGCTAATGAGTATGCCAGGATAAAGACAGTATCCCTAGATATTGATAAGATCTCTTTCTTGGGATAATAACATCTTTTCAATTCATTTATTCTGATTCTGATTAATTAAGAGCATATTTTGAGTGGATTCTGGCAGTTTCATTGTTAATTAGTTAGGCTCAGTAAAATTTGCTGCCCAGTACAGGATATAGTGACAGCCCTTATGTGGACTTATATTTATTAGGAGAGTAAAGTCACTGGATTAAGTCCCAGCCTAATGGATATTTTTAAGTAAAATTTCTTCCATTTGATTGTGTCTTTCTTAAATAGGTAAGAAAGGCAATGTGAATTAAAAACTGGAACTGTTTGCTTTTTGGGCTTTAATACTTGCCATTAACTTTCAAAATATTTGTCCATTCTCCTCATAGAAATTACTTAAAGGAACTGTGCATCTGTATTACAAATTATACTCTATTAAAATGGCTGTATATTTGCCTGTATCGTATTTCAAGTAAATACGATATTGACAATTTTATTTTTTTCTGAAACATGGAAGAAGCAGAAAGTTTTACTAACATGTGCAGCAAAATAGAAGGAAGGAATTTCTTTATTTGAAAAGAGCCTCTTTCAAAAAGTGATTTTTGAAAGAAGATGGCCATAGTCTTAGTTCAGACCTGTAGGTGTTTATCCCATTCCCGTAATAGCTTAGTCTCCTTCCTGTTACCACCACCATATGCCAATCCATTTCCCAGTCTTGTCAGGCTTCTTGTTTTAAACCCCTCATGATTATGCCACACTTAGTAAAAATTGATATATATTCAGTGCATTCTAACTACTGAAGAATAGTTTGAATCTCTTAGTATATTTTTTAAGTCTTACCAGTATGGGATTCAGGTTGCTGATGCGAAATTAGGCTGCAGGTATGTCAGTGTGTTTGCAGTGCTTTTCTTTTTCTCCTGCTCATTGTGCTCCAGTGGTGTCATTCCACTCATATAGTATCTACCTGCTTACTCCTCATTCTTCATGATTCTATTAAGTACCTCCTCTGTGAATTCTCCCCACATTTCTCAGAAACACTTTCTTGCCCCTTAGCACTTAGCTTGTTCCTGATTAATGTGCACTCTATTGTTTGGGCACTGCTTGTTTAGTTATTCTTTTATGCCAGAATGTGTAAGGAATTTTGCATTTGCATTCCTCATCTCAAGTGAATAGCACAATCCAGGTCAAAGAGTAAGCTGCTCCATCAATATTGATAGAGGAAATAAAAAGAAAATGTATAGTGATTTTAATCATGCTGAGGAAAATAAATGGCAAATTGAAATACCTAAATAATTTCATCTTGTTTATAATCTAAGAAGTATTTTTCTCAGTTGTTTAATATGATAAATACTGATATATGGCATTATACCCTTAAAATTTCTTCTTTTGGTTGCCAGAATATGGCAAGGAAAATTATGTTTAACTGTGGATTTATTTCCTCTTTTCATCATTTTGCAAGAGTCAGTTAACAATGGTAACCCACAAGCCTGCGAAGTGAAGTTATTAGAGCATTTTACATAATACTATGCCTCCAAGTGCTAGGAAATACCATGAGGCAAAATAATTAACATTTATAACCCTTTTAAATTATGGATTTCTAAGCAATACTTACTGAAATCTCTTCTTAAAACAACCCTATCTAGATACGTGAATTCCCTCTTTGAACAGCTGCTTTTTGATTTATTCTCATTGCCATCCTGTCATATACTTGGGATTCAGGATATTTTCCAAAGAAAACTCTTGAGTCTATAGAGATGACTAGATGTGTATTGGAGGAGTTAAAGATGATGTGTTAAAAAAAAAACAACCTCTGGTTTTGGTGAAAATTTTTGATTCCACCCACCCCAAGAGGGTCCCACTATACCTTTAGAGCACAAGTCTGCTCCTTGAGATTTAGGATGTTTAGTGTCTCAACTTTGGTAGAGAGTATGACTTTATAAGCATAAATATGCAGTAGAGAAGAAATCTATCTTAAAAATAATTGGCATGTGGAGCTTAGTGGAAACTAATACAAAAAATAATCCATTCATTAAAGGGCCACAGTATCTTGGGTCAAAAGAGAAAGACTATGCAAACCTTAAAACAATATTTGAGTACCTCATATTCTACAAGCTGGAGGCAGGCTGAATGGGGGCATATTCTTCAATGCTGTTTTCAGATATGGCTCAACAGAATAATAGAGAAAGAAGGACCTCCCAGAGTGTAGAACTAAGGGCCATAGAGAACCATAAGCTTTGGGGCTACCTTCAGGGAGTAGAAAAAGTGAATTAATCAAAGAATATTTCCTATCCCCCAAATTTAGCATTGCTGTGGAACAGCAACTGTTTTGTGTCTCCAGTTCGTTTGCTTGAAGGGGGTTGTTTATGTGATTAATTGGCTTCTATTCCATTATTACGCAGTGTGTACTCATTGGGTGTGTATGCATTAGATGTGTATGGCTTTTTCAAATTTAGATCTCTGAATCAAGAAGATTAACATCTGTAACAAATACAAAGTCTATATAAAAATCCTGGACTTTGAATCTTATATTCCAATTTGATAGGACTTTCTGGTGTCTCCTTAGGAAGTAGATGAGGATATTTTACCTATAGAAGGAAGGGAAGTGAACATTTGTGGCCAAAGTGTTGCCTATGGTGTATTACAGCATTGTTTCCAATCATTTGCTGCACTTTCTATAAGAGGATTATATAATCCTGTTCATTTACATGTGAGGTACAATACCTCTATGGGAGGAATATATTCTCTCGCTCCATTGACTTCTGGTTTTACATTGTCACTTGCTCTGAAAAATAGGGTGTATGCAGAAGTGTTGTATATACCACACTGGAAAAGAAGTGATAATATGGTTATAATACGGTTATAATAATATGGTTCTGCATTTCTCCCTTTTTCCTTCTGCCATGAAAGCAGCATACTCCAAATACAGGCTGCTGCCTGATTGCTGAAATGTAAAAGACCCAGAGAAAACTATCTGGGTAGAGATACAGTTGAATTGCAGTTGCAGTTCATATAACATGAACATGAACAAAAAATAAACCTTTTTTGTTTCAAGTTATTGATTTTGAGGTTGTCTGCTTCCAAAGCATAACACACTAATAGCTGGCTAGGAAAAACCTAAGGACTATCTTCTCATAATTTTGCTTATAGCACCCTGGTGCAGTCTGCTACAACATTCCTTCTAAATAAATACTGATATGTGCTTAAGTGAAAGGCACAGAGATATTGAATCATCCATCACAGAGCATCTTGTTTGAGAAAACTCTTATTATAGATTTATTTTGTCTCCAATGCCTTTGTGAGTCCTCAGGTGATTTTAAGGACCAAATCTTTTAGATGATTGGAATTACTTTTTGTGAGAAATCAGCATTGCCCAAATAAGGATGCTTTTGAAATGTGGGAATCAATTATTCATACATGTCTAAATGGATGGCAATTCTTGTCAATGCAAAATGTCTGATCTCTCCTATAAGTCAATCAGGCAAAAGTCAATAATTTCATAGGAAAAATATGAGCAAGAGGAAGATAAAATGCCTTAAGTAAAAGTTGCTTGGAACATGAAAATTAAAATTAGCAATATATCATTTATTCAGATGTCACAAATTTAACATATGTAACAAATTGTGATAACTCACTGCACTGGCAACATTAAATAGGTAATTTTATGCATTGCTGATAGAATTTTGAAGATGATAGTTTGTTAATATCTATGAAAATTTTTAAAACACACAGTTTTTAACCCAATAATTCTGACCAACCTTTTACCATACAGATGTACTTACATATAAGCAAAATGACCTGTATATAATGATGTTCAGTACAATATTGTTTGTAATAGTAAAGTAATGGAAGTAATCTAAATTTCTGTTAACAAGGGAAATAATGATGTATCTGTGCAGATGTTATAAAGGATTAGTAATTTGATGTGCAATTATATGAAAATATACACAAAATACATTGTTATGTGAAAAAAGGAAAGGGAAGAAGAGTGTGCAGTATCCTGCCATATAGGTCAAATAAAAAAGTATATATATTTACTTAAATACATATGATGTATAGTGATTTTCTCCTGTTCTCCTGGCATACTTATTATTTGCACACACTTTTACTCTCAAAAGTATCTCAGTTTTGTTGATAAATTATTTGTGTACCTTATGTCTAGGTGGCATATGCCTAGAATAGTTCTTGAAGTGTGAACATGAGACACAATGATGGCTGCCACCAGGATGGCTGTGCATATGGGGTAGAAAAACACTTAATTTAAATACTTAATTTAAAATTTTGAAGCTTATTGTTCACATTTATCTCCATTAGATTTTTATACAATGTGAAGTTATTGTGAAATACAGAAATGATTAAAATAGCAAAATCATACTGTGTAATGTGAAGAGAAACAAATAGAATCATCATTTGAGAATATTTAAGGGTGTAATGATCTAGAATTGCATTCTGCTGCTAGAGTGGCAAATTGTGGTCCCAAAAGGAGAATAATTTTCTCTGACCTCTTGATGTTTTGCAAAAATAATATGTGTGAGATAATTATAATGACTTACAGCAATTAAATAGACTATTAGTTCGTAAATAAATCTTGTGTATTTTCAGTTCTCACCAAGATATAGTACCTGTTTGAACACTACGGCAAAGCTCAGATGACTTTTTTCTCAAAATCCAATTTATTTATTTAATTTTTTAGGCCAGAAAGCTATCATAAAATGAAATATTGTGGACAAGCTTCACTAGTTATTTGTTAGAATGTATGGTTTTTGTGTGGAAGCAGCTTTTCCAGGCTGTTTCACTGTGATAGCCCACTAACTACTATAGTGCCTGGCATATTGTGAATATGCAATAAGTATTTGTTGAATAAATGAATAAGTGGATTAATGAAGAAAAGATTATAGTAACAGGTATTCTCATACTTTAGTATTGGTGTGTAAATTAGCATAAACTTTTCTTCTGGGTGGCATTTTATCACAACAACCAAAATTAAAATAATTATACTTTTTAAAGCCTCTGTTTCTAGAAATATATCATGTGAAATACTCATACAATGCACTAGAATTCACACATTCACACAATGTATATGTTCAATGAGACATTACTACAAATGTTAAAAATGTCATAAATATCCATTTATCCATTTTTAGGGAAAATACTAAAGTCAATTATTTTAGATGCATAATTGGAATATAGTGCAGACATTGAAAATAACAAATAGATGTATATGTCCTGAGTTTTCATTAATTTATAAGAAAGAAAGAAAAGGGGGAGGAAGGAAAATGAGGGAGAAAGGGAGAAACATTAATAAAGGATCCTCAGATTGGCATAAATATGAAAAGTTGTGATCAGCAATGAAATCAATAAATAAATATTTTATACATATGATTTAAAAATTATAAATTTTACAGCAATTTCTAAAAATTAATATTTTTTACAAGCAGGCTTCAGCTTCTTTTGAAATTTTATACTTTCTCTGGGAATTTAAACAGCATAGCTATCTCCATGCTTTTTGTGTTAGGTAATACTATTGACTAAGATCATATGCAGATATGTGAGTCTGCAAAATCAATATCTAACTAGCATCCCTATGACCCACTACTGGCCTCATGAACATAAAATGACTTATATTTGGTTGGACAATGCAACTCCTATTAGTGCACAATGTGTGTAATTCTATTTATTGGTCTCACGGTTTGTCTTTTGGTCAAGTGGAGCTACTGGATTTTAAACTGTTGACAGTCCATATTTCACTACTATATAATGTAAGGCATGAGTTTATATTTGGTTTTCAAACTTTCATAACCCTGAACTTTAGAGATTATGACTTTTTAAACTGATTTTTAAAAGTGTTTCTTTTTAAAAAGTAATCCCCACAGTGCTTTTTGATAATACTGGTAAGTTAGTAAAGCTCTTTAAGTAGTTTTAGAAATAAAATGTTGCAGAGCTGTATATAGGATTATTTGTGAGGACTCAACTTCACCTTACTGACATTTATACAAAGAATATTTTCCAGTGTTTCATTTTTAGAATGCACAGAAGGAAGAGTGACACAAGAGCCAGAAGCCAACAGGAAAAATGAAGCCCAGAGTGTCAGACCAGCCTTCTGTGTCAGTGCTTCCTGAAGGGCCTCAGTGAGTTGAGAGATGATAAAGTTATGATTGGGTAAAAAGTAACCCAAATGACATTTCTCTATTATTTCTAACACCAAGAAGACCTATTTAATTGAAATATTCATTTTAAAATTTTTGAACTTTGAGTAAGAAGGAAACACAGACTATAATTTAAATATTCCTTGACCTCCTGCTTTCAAACAGGTTAAAGCACACCAACATTAAGGTAAAAATCCATTTCCAAATAATTATAGTCCTTGGGCTTGTGAGAGGGTAATATCTTGAAAGGTATTAACTATAATAGATGTATGATAACTTCATTTGACTGACACTCAGGTACTACTTGAAGGACTTCTCCAAGGACAGAAGATTCTTTCTATCTCATCAAAAGCTGGCTGCCACCAAAGGAGGAAAAAGTAAATGTCCTTGAAAGATGTTTATTTGCTTATGTTTTCAGCAAGGAATTAGAAATAATCATACAATTAAAATTAAGTCCATTTGATAAAAATAGTATTTATAGAGTTTTTACAATTTGTCAGGCATTTTATACATATAAAATTTCTTAATTCTCAAAAAATATGTTATAATTTTACAAATATAATGTCTATATAGGGCTTAGAAAGTTTAAAAAATTCCCAAGGATCTACCTCTACTAATGGTAAGGCTCAGATTCAAATACAGATAATTGAATTGAACATAGTAAATTATAAAACTAAATATAAATATCCACTTATTTTTATTTTATTCTGATTGTCTAAGTGAAATCTTAGAATATTATTTAAATTCCTATTTTGCCTATTTTTTAAAAATTTCCTTCAATTATAAGAGCTGTTCACTTTCATGATTAGTCATATTATTTAAATACATAAAAACTCCAAATTATCATGTATTTTACCTCTTAAGTGATATGTGGTCATTAATACTAAAGCACAGGAAGCCAGTTGGTAAACAAATGCCCCTCTAATATGTCTAATTTTTCTAAATTTGTCCTTTTGATTCGTAAAAACCAAACATTAAGTGTAGGAAAGACAGATTTTTATGTTTTGTATTTTAAAAAAGCTACTTTAATTACTTAAAAAATGTATCCTGACTGATGCACTTAACATTGTACTTACTGTACAGAATTTGGCTAATACATGCTTGTTTTTTAATATATGAATTAAATCTAAGATTGCATTGATATATAAATAGCTGTAGGTACTTAAAAATAAAACTTTGCTCTGGGACATTATATGAAAGTTGGGCAACTAATCCTCAAGTCTTTCCCATGAAGCAAAATTAATATTTTCAGGAATTAATTTTTATTCTACATTATATTTATATTTATGATTTAGTCTCATTTTTGCATATTAATTTAGCTTTACATTTATCAATTATTTGTAATAATTAATGAAAATATATTTGGAACTATAAAAGAAGCAGAAGGAGTTTGGTGCAATCAAATGCTTTATTGTTATCAACAAATACATGATGAAAAAATCTAGCCTGAAGGCACAATGCTCACTTCTGCTAGTCCAATGAATATATTACTTAGAATATATATCTTAATGGAAGTTATTTGGGGAGATAGAAGAAGTATATACAAAAAGGTAAATGAGATTTTTTCATAGGTTCATGGAAGTTATTAATGATTTGTTAGATATTAGTTCTGGGAAGGGACACAGACAAGGGAAACAGGATTCTGATCCTAAAGAAGCCCATTTTGTTAGAGGGTCACATTTCAAAGAAAAACAAAACAAATTAAAATGACAAAGTATTATGACAACTGTTTCGAGAAAGGTAAGTGCTTTTTATGGTAGGATTCAAAGTGGCTATGCTGATACAAGAAGACGATATGAAAGCAAAGCATCAAAATGATAAGGTAGGATTTAATTGCTGGTGTTTTCTTGTGTTTCTTGTGTTTCTTTTGCATAACCTGTTACATAATGATTTTTTACAAGCTGCACAGTTATGAAGAAAAAAAAAAAGACTGTTGATGTTCAATTGAAGAGTTTTTTTAATAAGCCTAGAAATGGTGCTTAATTCCCCTCCCTAATTTATTTGTGTCCTCCTGTAAGAGCACACAGATTCCCAGTCATGGCAATATTTTAGAATCTCAGTACATTATGTAATGGATTATGAGGCTATAAATACTGTCATAAATAAAACCAATCTAATTATATCACAACAAAGGCTAAAAATCCATTTGTAAAATACCAAATGATCCAACTGAAGAGACATATGTTTTCCTTAAAATAATGAAGTGTAGAAAGTGTGAAATTTATTTTGCAAGCAAGCCTGAGATTTTATGTATGTCAAACTTGGGAGATGCTATGTTTTCCATGAAAGATACAAAGAATTTAAAAAAAAATTGAAGCAGAAAAATTTCAAACTAATTTCAGGCATGCCTATGTCATACTTTTACAAAAATCCACAGTTTTATATCTGGTATTCAAAAAGAGTGTTTCAAATTGAAGAACTCTCAGCTATTTGTTTAAACATTGATCTTAAATCACTCTGAGATTTTCTTGGATAACAAAGTATAGTGGAATTTACAGATATTAGCCTTAAATTAGTAGCTGTGTCTGTCCTGTTAATAATGGGAATACTTGATGATATGGATTCCATTCACATGGAAACATGAAAGAAACAGTACAAAGTAGGTTCACCTCTTGCCTAGTTTATGTAAATATGACTCATATTACCCAGAGCTTCAATCTATGTTAAAAAAGGAATCTAGAATTTGGAGCTATCTTGTAAGCAATGATACAGGTAGCAGGATTCAATGTAGACTTATTAACCTGTATGTTTCCTGTGTATTTCCTTTCATGTCTTCCAGCATTTCATTGGAAACTTAAGCCTTTTTCATGCTGTCTTACATAGAAACAAAAAATAAATACTTAGAGAAAGCCTTGGCCTAAGTGATAATTGAAACATCCTAACATATACTTGGAGAGCAAGTTTTTCTCCATCCAAAGATAATTTTAGGCTCAAGGTTAATGTGGTGGAAGTGGGGCTTAGGGTAGATGCAGAATTAAAGGAAGGAGTAGAGCTGTAAGTTATTGACATGAAAAAGGACAGAAGTTCCAGAGTGTTACTGATTCTGGATCCCCATCTATTCACAACCCCTAGCACACGTGCCATCTAGCAGTTTGAGTTAGTAAACTCATCTGAATATGAGTAGGTGGTCTTGGACATTCTAAATGGCAGTAGGACATGAAAAAAATACTTCCCGAATTTCATTCCAAGGAATTATTGAGTAAAACGAGTTCAGAATTACCCAGTAAGCTAGGTTAGTGTTGGACACTCTGCTTTTTAATATATACTTTTAAATTACTCATCTAAACATGTATGATGGCCAAAGTGGCCAAAGTGTTCATATGTATTTTTTTTTTAAGTTTACTTCCCTAGATAGCCTGCCATAGTACAGTCCTCTAGATGTTCTCCTCAATCCAAAAAAAAAAGGGGGGGGCATATGGGGAACAATTGGTCTCTTAATAAAAAGCAACTTAATCCTTTCCTGTGAATAAAAATCAGCAAGGGACTCTTATTTAATGTTTTTATGGCATTCATTATTGGGTTGTGACTTTCAGAATGTAAAGTGTCAGCTTTCGAAGCACCACATGCGAATACTACTTCAAAAGATGAGTTAACCTGTTTTTCAGGTACTGTTACTGATATTCAAAATAGCAGTGTATTTGTATATGTTCAGCTCTTCTTCAGGGTAAAGATACTTAAATTATCCTTCAGGGAAGTTAAGTAGGAACATTTGTAAGTTTTATAATTGACTCTAAACTTCACTTTTAGAAGAATTTTACACTAAGAGTGGCAAGTGTATGAGTATTTCTGTGTCACTAAGGTATCAGTGGAACATTAATTTATAGCAACATGCACAGAAGAGGAACAAAAGATTTTTGATTGACTTTAAGTAGTAGGAAATGAGGAATAAATTTTAACAGCAACTTAAATATCACACAGGATTTAGTTTGTAGTTATTATCCCAAGATGCCTTCAGTATAAAAAAGTAACTTTCCCAAGTATTTCTCTGTATGATAAATCTGGTGTTATATGTGGGTAAGATCTTGTGAAAACAGTATGGTGCATGACACCAATTCAAAATATATCATCATAGTCTCTGTTTAGATAATCCCACTTTTGAAATTTCATTTAAGGAAGCACTTACCCAAGAGTAGAATGCTGTATTCTCAACAGTTTGTTAAAATTTTATCTATAAAATTATCTAAAAAATTAAAAAATTGAAAATCTTACATCTAAGTAAGTGTTTAAGGATGGTACATTAGCTAAAGAGAATGTTATATAGATGTTAAAAATGTAAATATGAAAGAGATAAGAAAATGTTCATGCAAAAGCATAGAATTAGACTTTTAAAAATTAGTATGTGTAACATGTTTCATATGTTTAAAATGATATAGAAAACAAAAATAATTATTTGATTAAAGCCAGAAAAATTGGTATTGTGTTGAGTACCTATGATTAGAGAATAAAACGAACTCATATCTATTTCACCCTTTGAGGAAGTATAGCACTTTGTGATAGAATCAAACTATTACTGAGATCTTATTTTCTTGTTATTTTTGATGTTTTTATGTTTTTATTGAAAATGTTATTTTATTTTTCAATAAAAAGGAATTCTAAATTAGGTATATTTAATCATTAAATAAATTAAGTATTGTAATATTTAATCATTAGCTTTTCTTCTGTCCATCTAAGAAAAATCACAATTTTATACATTTGACTCAAATATTTTTATCTTAATGAGTCTAAGCATACAGTAGGAAACTGATAAAGATCTTGTTGACAAATGGAAATTACTAGGAATTAAAATTAGCCTGCTTATACTAATCAATATTTAGAAGACATTGAGGCATACACATACATTAGAAAATCATTACTACACATAAATGATGTATCTGAAGCCACATTAATGTGAAACTTTAAAAGATATGTTTATTGCATGTCTTAATAGGTAAAGAGTGATAAGGAAGGAGTCATTAGGGCAGTGTTTGTGAAGTATGGTAAATGGACCATGACAGTTTTCAAGTCTATCATGTTTTCTGCAGGAGCTGCTATTCATTGTAGTGAGGAGAGGGAGAGGAGGAACAAACAGTTTTATCTATTTTTCCCGAATTTGAAATGTTAAATGTATAATCCATTCATATTTTGATGCAATCATATTACATTGTTAACAATCTCTACATTCTTAAAGTTTTCCCATGAATTACAGAATCACATAGTTGAGTGTGTGTTACCATTCGTCAAACAAGGCTGAGTAATTTTGGTCAGTGTTTCACATAATTTACTTCTTTTTTTGCATCTATATTGGTTTATTATTTTTTTCCCCCAGTGGTGGTGTGCCAGGTTTATCTGTATTCCCTTTTTTTATTAGTAAGGTATCATTGATATACACTCTTATAAAGTTTTCACAAGAAAAAACAATGTGGTTATTACATTCACCCTTATTATCGAGTCCCCCCCTACCCCACTGCAGCCACTGTCCATCAGTGTAGTAAGATGCCACAGAGTCCCTATTTGTCTTCTCTGAGCTGCAGTCTTCCCTGTGACCCCACTCACACCATGTGCACCAATCATGATACCCAACAATCCTCCCTCCTTCCCCACCTGCCCTCCCCTCCTCCTTCCCCTTGGTAACCACTAGTGCCTTCTTGGAGAAAAGTAATTTACTTTTTTGATTTATGTTTAATAATTTATCATATATTACATATCATTGCTATTGCCCTAATTTAAGATATGTATCAATAACTCAAAAATGGTTTATTTAAAAGTTGTGGGGATGGACAAAGTAATGTGAAAAATACATACAGGTAATGTATGTAGGAACTGCACATATAGAATGTGCAGACCATGTGCTGGGAAAACTAATTTCACAGAAGTATATGCATGTATCTATCTGTATTTGAAGAAATGTTCTACTTGTTAATGATATTATATGCATTATTAAGAAGTGTTTTTTCATTTTATAACCTATGCAGTAAATTTGAAGAGGATAAAAAATGATAGAGTTGTATGAGTAGCAAAGAATTGTTTAAGTGTACAGGTAGGGCTTTTCAGTATCCTCAGTGTTTTCCTCTTAGAAAAGTAAATAAATCCCACCACTCCATATTGTCTCATAATTATTACCCTATCAGTCAATTATTTACCAGTTAATTGCTGAACTTCTCCAAAGAGTTGGTGATAATCACTCTCCTCATTTGCTCACCTGATACTTATTTCTCCACTACTCCAGTCTGGCTTCAGGCACAGTACTGCCTCTGAAGCAGTTCTGGATAATGAAACCAATAAAGGCATTCCTTTAAACCCATCAGGGATTTTCCAGTACTTATTTTGAGTTCTCAGTAGTATTTGAAAAGAGCCATTTTTTTTTACCTTCCTAAATAATATATATTTGCTCCCCTCTGGAAATCTTTTCATCTCATTATTTCTTATTATACTATCAGATTTTAATGTTTTTTTTTATAATTTAGCAATTTTATCTCTTTGTAGTGAGACCATCAACTAATATGTCATTCCCAAAAACAGAGGTCTGTTATTCAAAACTGTTAATCATTTCATTTGTTTTGAAAATTACTTACATAAAAATCAGCTCACATATACACCATTATCCTCATTTTCTATTTTTATCTTTTGTTCCATCCTGGCTTCTTTGCTTGGCAAATGCATCATTCTCTACTCAGCTTTTATACTTTTTGTTCATCAATATTCATCTGAAATTATCTTCCCTTTTATTCCACATGATCTCTCTAATATACTTCATCCAAGCTCATCACCTCACCTCAATTGTTGTTTATATACAGATAACTCAAAAGTGTCTCCAGCCAAGAGTTCATTTCTGCTCCAGAAGATATATCCAGAAGATATATATCTGGCAATTTCAGGTGGCAAACTCAGCATATCTCAAAGTGCGCCATAACCAGCCCACTCACTCCAAACACAATCCTTTTCCTTTATTCCTCATAACAGTAATAAGAACTATTATCTGTGTTATTTTGATAGTCAAGAATCTAGGAGGTACTCTAGGGAGACAGGAGGAAAGAAAACCTTTTAATGACCTCCTAAGACATACTTATTGAATGATATATAAATAAATTAGGTTGCATATCAATTGCAATCCACACTGAGGTTTTTAGAGAACAAGACTTGTTTCTAATTTTTTAAATTTGTTCCTTAGTTTAGTGAAAGACCCCACTACTGATCCAAATTAGCACACCAGTAACTTAAACCTTTTGCACCCCCCTCTTGATGAAGTGCTGAAGGTTTACCTAAAGGAGAAATTTCTCCGTAATATCAATGTCCAAATTTCTATACATATAACTATCTGACATACACTGAATATATGTATCTATTTAAAGTAACACATAAGACATATCATTGTGAATTAGGAATTTGTAAGACAAGAAATTATCTGGATATGCATGCTTCCTACAACTGTAGCTATTGATCATTAAATTAGAACTGGATGCATCAGTGTAAAATGCAAAGAGTATCATTTCTATTTCTTATATGAAACTATTATTATCATTAATAGTTTTATAATGTTTTGTGTTTTATTGTAATAAATCATTTTTTCTTAACTTACCTAAATGTTATGGTCCCTATGTGTCCCAAATATCTATTCAGTAGTCTGCAGATTCCAAGAGAAATGCATTGATGAGTAGCCTGAATCTGTAAACCAATAATTTCAAATATATCCCAGTAGTTAGTACCTAAATTTTTATTATTTTTTTGTTCTCTTGACATATACTATTTGTTCTTGGAAGAAGCAAAGTGTACATTGGTTGAGGAAGATAGGTAACTTTTTACAGGACCCCAAAGCCGTATGTACTTTTGTCTAATGCCAGATACATTTAATTAACAATAAACAATAGGTCACGGTTGATATTTATTCCTGTTCCATGAAAACATGTTTTATAACATAAATAAGTAAATGTATTTTAATAATTATTTTTAAAAATGTCAAAGACTCTTTTAAAATACTTTATATGTGTAGTAACTCCTTTCCTTCAATAGAATGAAGTTTGTTTTGTACTTAAACATGTAAAGACACAGACTTCTTTCTGTAACATTAAGAAAAATGGGAGCAAAAAGTCAAAGAAAGTGTTCATGTGTATTTGGATTTAGTCTCTTCCATCCTTAACAACAGCCACAGGATTAGCCATGGAGAAGAGAGGAGCCAAAATGGTGGCATGAGTAGGGCAGCAGAAATCTCCTCCCAAAGCCATATATATTTTTGAAAATACAACAAATACAACTATTCCTAAAAGAGATCAGTGGATACAGTACAACAGCCAGGCTACATCTACATGTGCAAGAACTCAGCATTTCATGAAGGGTGTAAGGTACAAGCCATGGCCCGGTAGGATGCGAGCGCTCACCCCACCCCAGCTCCCTGGTGGGAGGAAAGGAGTCATAGCAGAGAGGGAGTGAAAGCCCTGGACTGCTAAACAACCAGCTCTAGTAATCCACACTGGGAATGCAGACACACACCGCATGGTATGCTGGATATTAGAAACAGAAAAGCAAAATCTGTGAGTGGGTCCCTGCAACCAGCTTTCCTGGGACAAAAGAAAACTGAGGGCTTTTTGAAAGTCTTAAAGGGACAGGGGCCTCACAGCTGGATGGAGGCATCCCAGCACACTCAGCCCAGCAGCTGAGAATCCCGGGGAACTCAAGGTGCCATAAGCCCCTGGGGGACAATGCAGCTCTGAAGCCCCTCACGGTGATAAGCAGCCTGCCAGTTTTTGCCACGGGCAGCATGGCCCCCAACACAGCAGCCCAGTAGCTGGGAGTGGCCATGTGGGCCTGCAGCAGCGGAGGAGTGCCCAGTGAGCGGCCATGCCCCCAGCAGCCGCCTAGAATCTCTTCCTGGCACGCAGCTACCTGGGCCAGACCCAAAGGCCACCGCCAGCATGCAGCTGCCCAGGGCAGGCAGAAGAAACTGGGGCAAGGTGCGAAGGGGTGCTGCTCTTGCAGGAGAGCACACAGGTGTGTCTGCCACTCCCCTCAGGGTTCTGGGCTACCCTGATGGTGACACTGCCCATGGCAGCTTAGGGGACTAATCCAGAGACTGCTCCAGGAATGTGGGTAACCAACACAGGCAGCGGAGAAGGGCAAGGTGACCAGAAAACAGGAAAGAACTTTGTTCTCCCAGCTGAGACATGCAATACCTGCCTACAGCTACCTCTATCACCATTAAAAGGCAGAAGAATTTGGTCCAGTCCAGAATTACCCAGACAACGCCCGAGAGGGCCTGGGGAGATAGATTTAACCAATCTTCATGAAAAAGAATTGAAAATAAAGGTCATAACCATGCTGACAGACCTGCAGAGAAATATACAAGAGCTAAAGGAGCAACTGAGGGGGAGAATGCAGAAATAAAACAATCTCTGGAAGGACTTAAGAGCAGACTGGATGAGGTGAAAGAGGCCATTAATGGAATAGAAATCAGAGAACAGGAATACAGAGAAGCTGAGGCAGAGAGAGAATAAAAGGATCTCCAGGAATGAAAAAACATTAAGAGAACTGTGTGACCAATCCAAATGGAATTATAATTGTATTACCAGAGTATCAGAAGAAGAAGAGAGAGAAAAAGGGATAGAAAGTGTATTTGAAGAAATAATTGCTGAAAACTTCCCCAAACTGGGGGAGGAAATAGTCTTTCAGACCATGGAGGCCCACAGAACTCCCAACACAAGGGACCCAAGGAGGACAACACCAGGATATATAATAATTAAAATGGCAAAGATCAAACACAATGACAGAGTATTAAAGGCAGCCAGAGAGAGAAAACAGGTCACCTACAAAGGAAAACCAGTCAGGCTATCATCAGACTTCTCAACAGAAACCTTACAGGCCAGTAGAGAATGGCATGATATATTTAATGCAATGAAACAGAAGGGCCTTGAACCAAGGATACTGTATCCAGCATGATTATCACTTAAATATGAAGGAGGGATTAAACAATTCCCAGACAAACAAAGGTTGAGCGAATTTGCCTGCCACAAGCTACCTCCACAGGATATTTTAAAGGGACTGCTCTAGATGGGAGCACTCCTAAGGCTAAATAGATGTCAACAGAGAAAATAAAAATCACAGCAAAGAAAGAAGACCAACCCAATACTAACTAAAGGCAAAAAATAAAATCAACTACTCACAAAAGCAGTCAAAGGAAACAGAAAAGAGTACAAAATAAAACACTTAACATATAAAGAATGGAGGAGGGGGAAAAAGAAGGGAGAGAAATAAAGAATCATCAGACTGTCTTTATAATACATCAATAAGAGAGTTAACTTAGATGGCTAGATAGTAAGGAAGCTAACCTTGAACGTTTGGTAACCACGACCTAAAGCCTGCAATGGCAATAAGTACAGATCTTTAAATAATCACCCTAAATGTAAATGGACTGAATGCAACAATCAAAAGACACAGAGTAACAGAATGGATAAAAAAGCAAGACCCATCTATATGTGGCTTACAAGAGACTCACCTCAAACCCAAAGATATAAACAGACTAAAACTGAAGGATGGAAAAAGATATTTCATGCAAACAATAGGGAGAAAAAAGCAGGTGTTGCAGTACTAGCATCAGGCAAAACAGACTTCAAAACAAAGAAAGTAACAAGAGATAAAGAAGGACATTACATAATGATAAAGGGCTCAGTCCAACAAGAGGATATAACCATTATAAATATATATGCACCCAAAACAGGAGCACCAGCATATGTGAAACAAGTACTAACAGAATTAAAGGAGGAAATAGCATGCAATGCATTCATTTTAGGAGACTTCAACACTCTACTCACTCCAAAGGACAGATCCACCAGACAGAAAATAAGTAAGGACACAGAGGCACTGAACAACACACTAGAATAGATGGATCTAATAGACATCTGCAGAACTCTATACCCAAAAGCAGCAGGATACACATTCTTCTCAAGTGTACATGGAACATTTTCCAGAATAGACCACATACTAGGCCACAAAAAAAGCCTCAGTAAATTCAAAAAGATTGAAATTCTACCAACAAACTTTTCAGACCACAAAGGTATAAAACTAGAAATAAATTGTACAAAGAAAGCAAAAAGACTCACAAACACATGGAGGCTTAACAACACGCTTCTAAATAGTCAATGGATCAATGACCAAATTAAAATGGAGATCCAGCAATATATGGAAATAAATGACAACAACACAAAGCCCCAACTTCTGTGGGATGCAGCAAAAACAGTCTTAGAAGGAAAGTATATAGCAATCCAGGCCTATTTAAAGAAATAAGAACAATCCCAAATGAAAAGTCTAAGGTCACAATTATTGAGCCTAAAAAAAGAACAAATGAGGCCCAAAGTCAGCAGAAGAATGGACATAATAAAAATCAGAGAAGTAAATAAAATTGAGAACAATAAAACAATAAAAAAATCAATGAAACCAAGAGCTGGTTCTTTGAGAAAATAAACAAAATAGATAAGCCTCTAGCCAGACTTATTAAGAGAAAAAGAGAATCTACACACATCAGCAGAATCAGAAATGAGAAAGGAAAAATCATTACGGACCGCACAGAAATACAAAAAAATATTAGACAATACTATGAAATTCTATATGCTAACAAGCTGGAAAACCTAGAAGAAATGGACAACTTCCTAGAAAAGCACAACCTTCCAAGACTGACCAAGGAAGAAACAGAAAATCTAAACAGACCAATTACCAGCAATGACATTGAATCAGTAATCAAAAAACTACCCAAGATAAAAGCCCCTTGTTCAGATGGATTTACCGCTGAATTTTATCAGACATAGATATAGAGAAGACAGTGTACCCATTCTCCTTCAAGTTTTCCAAAAAATAAAGAGGTGGGAATACTCCCAAACTCATTCTATGAAGCCAGCATCAGTCTAATAGCAAAACCAGGCAACGACCCCACCAAAAAAGAAAATTACAGACCAATATCCCTGATGAACATAGGTGCAAAAGTACTCAACAAAATATTAGCAAACCGAATTCAAAAGTACATCAAGGGGATCATACACCATGACCAAGTGGGATTCATTCCAGGGATGCAAGGATGGTACAACTTTCAAAAATCCATCAACATCATCCACCACATCAAGAAAAAGGACAGAAACCACATGATCATTTCCATTGATGCGTTTCCTCTAAGATCAGGAAAAAGACAGGGAAGCCCACTCTCTTCACAGTTATTCAACATAGTACTGGAGGTCCGAGGCATGGCAAGTATCCAATGCTTTCCCTCATCTGTGGAGTATAAGAGCAAAGAAAAAACTGAAGGAGCAAAACAGCAGCAGACTCACAGAACCCAAGAATATACTACCAGTTACCAAAGGGAAAGGGACCAGGGAGGATGGGTGGGAAGGGAGAGATAAGATGGGGGAAAAAGGAAGGGGGGATTACTATTAGCATGCATAATGTGGTGGGGGCACAGGGAAGGCTGTACAGCATGGAGAGGACAGGTAGTGATTCTACAGCATCTTACTATGCTGATGGACGGTGACTGCAATGTGGTATGTCGGGGGAACGTGGTGATGGGGGAGTCTAGTAAACATAATGTTCCTCATGTAATCGTAGATTAATGATACCAAAAAAAAAAAAATGGCCATGGGAAGTGTGTACATAAGCTTCTTTGACAGCATGCTTTTATGTATTGAGTGATACCATTTTTAAACATCTGAATTGCTCTGGATTAACCACTTAGACTTGGATTTCTTGAAATAAAACATGTCTTCACATCTTTTTATTCTTAAATCTGAGAGGAAAAATTGACTGTAATTGGAGAGGACTTTGTAACTACTTAATATTTTATGGGATTTCTTAAGATAAGAACAATGGTGGGCACTTTTAGCAAACAGAAAGAAGCTGTAACAGATTCACTGCTTAATTTACTGGTGACCCTGTTTAGGAAAACAGTACGCAAAGGAGTCTCTCAGTTCATGCATTAACTTATGACTTGATTTATGCACAACTTACAACTTACATTTCTCCCAAAGTGCTTTCTGAGGACAGATTCTTTAGTTTTACTTTGTGCCTTCCTGACACTTGTATGTCAACTTTTGATTAGCTATACAATTGTAAGTATTAAGAAAAGAAAGAAGAAAGGAAGGAAAGGGAGGGGAAGGGAACAGAAGGGAAGGAGAGAGGGAGGGAGAGGGAGAGAGAGAGAGAGAGAAAGAGAGAGAAGGAAGGAAGGAAGGAAGGAAAAGAAAGGCAAAAGGCAAAACAGAAAAGGGCTAGTTTTGTCTGGTTCATTATTAGTCTCTTGATTTGAGTATCAGAGTTAACATAGATGTCAGGTCAGATCTGTTGAGCTTATTACATTTATTATATTCCTCCTCTCTTGGTTAATTTAGAAATCCATTGAAGTATCTACAGATGAGGATGTATATATCAGTGATAATAGTTCTAAACTACTGCATTAGGCATCCAATCAGTTCTTGGCATAATAGCAATTTTTTAAAAGTGACTTTAATTTCAGAAATACTCTTTGGATTCTAAAATTTTAAAAGCAATGGCTACCACCAGCAGAATGGCTTTTAGATAAGTGGATAAATATAATCTTTCTAGAACTAAATTAGTTAGCTGCCACACTTTCCTAAGGAGAAAACTTTATACTGTGCACATTTCTCAGTAGATATTTATTTGACAGAAGGACCATGACTAAGAGTTAGGATGCTTGGGACCACTTAACATTGCAAAATAAAATAGAACCATGCAGTGATAGACTGAATTCCTTATGTTAGAACTGGACAGCATTCTGAGACTACAAAAGGAACAGACTTTGAAAGAATACAATGCCTAAAACTCCTATTGAGTTCATTCTACTTCATTTGGTGGATAAAATAATTTTAAAATTCATCCAAAATGATATCTAAATTCAACTGTTAATGGGTAAGAGGAAACAACACTAACATTTTGAAGAACAAAATGTTAATGAAGTAAAACATTCTCTGTGGCAGCTCTATTTACTGGAGTTTCAAAATCTTTGCTATAGTACTTGAATATTTGGTGGTGGGATTTATAGCACTTTATAAGAATCCTTCCAGTACCCATATGATACACATTCAGCAAACACACATATTTCTTTGAAATAATTTGGATTAGAATTTCAGGATGAAATAATTCTCTTGAAATATAATGAAAGCATTTGTAGAGCTTCTTCGTCTTAGGACAGTGTTTCTAGACACAGATAGGCTACATAGCAGAAAGATTGCCTAGAGACTCTAAGAGAAGTGAAATGATTTGATTCCTCACAAGCTTTATAACTATAGATTATAAATGTGACCTTTGCATATTTTGTAGAGTACCTAGTGTGACTTAACTCAGTTGCTTACAACTATGTGACTTTAAGCAAATTACTATGCTTTAGTATTCTTTTTTGTATATGCATGTTGTGATGGCAGCCATTTAACAATGTTGTAGGGATTAAAAAATTAATGCATGGAATTGCCTTAGAATAAACCTTAAGGCATTGAAAACACACTGATATATGACATATAATTGTTACTATCTTGTTTGAAAAGTGTAAGTATTTAATAGTCTTATGCCAAAATGAAAAGTATTTTAGAGGATAAAAATACATGAGACTCTGAAGTTATGTTTGACATAATAGTTTCTGATGTATTTAGGGGCAACTCTGGCACTGGTATTCTTTTGTCCTGTCTATTTCATTCAGTTGGTTCCTTGCCCAAGAAGGAACCATCTTTAAAATTCAACAAACAAACAAACAAATAAAATATTTTCCAAGAATGTTTAAGTGTAAAGGATGGGAGAATGTGAACTAATATTTAGTGAAAGCCCCTGTGATCCAGGCCCTGAGTGCATCTCATTTTGATACTGAAGTGCCATGAGTCCATAGGTATTTCTCCTTTGTTGGAATATCTTACTCAGAGATAAGATTTACCTGGTGAAACTTTGCTTCCATATTGTTTCATTCTTAAGTTGTTTTCTGTATCTTCTTTCTTAGCAAACTTTTATGTAGCTATAGCTAATCAGAGTTGTTTTCTGTATCTTCTTTCTTAGCAAACTTTTATGTAGCTATAGCTAATCAGACTCATTGCAAACAGCATTCCAGCAATTTTCTGCTTTCCATTTGAATTCCAACAATTATTATTTACATCTTCATCAACTGTAAGTCTAAAAAACAAGACTCATATCACATTTTAAATTGTGTTTGTGTTTTTTTTGAGAATGTGTTTTTCTTCATTAAAATGTTTTCCTCATAATGTTGGCCTCAGGAGATGCAACATATTTTGCTCATCCAGATCCAAGGTGAAAAGTAAGGAATACTGAATGTCAGTTATATTAAATTTTATAACTTAACTTGGAATATCTTCACTGAAGACATTGCAGTTATTCAATTGATTCACACAACATTAAAAAAAAGTGTCTAATGTTTTAATAATAAATTGTGTGCCTTTATTACACAAGTAAAATTAAGGTAATAACTGGATTAAGTTAGCTAAAAAGTCCTTAAATTACAATATGTAAAATCAGTTAATGTGGAAGCACCCTAAGTGTCCATCAGTAGATGAATGGATAAAGAAGGTGTGGTACATATACACAATGGAACAGTATTCAACCATAAGAATAAAACAAATCCTACCATTTGCAGCAACATGGATGGAACTAGAGGGTATTATGCTCAGTGAAATAAGCCAGGGGGAGAAAGACAGGTACCAAATGATTTCACTCATCTGTGGAGTATAAGAACAAAGTAAAAACTGAAGGAACAAAACAGCAGCAGACTCACAGAACCCAAGAATGGACTAATAGTTGCCAAAGGGAAAGGGACTGGGGAGGCTGGGTGGGAGGGGAGGGAGAAGAGGAATAAGAGGCATTACAATTAGCACACTTAATATGGGTGGGGGGTGCACAGGGAAGGCAGTATAACACAGAGAAGACAAGTAGTGACTCAATAGCATCTTACTACGCTGATGGACAGTGACTGTGGTGGGGACTTGATAATGGGAAGCTAGTAACCACAGTGTTGCTCATGTGATTGTATATTAATGATACCAAAATAAAAAAAAGTCAATTAATGGATGATACATACCAATGCCTTTAGCATAATAAAATATATTATTTTGATTTTATCAATAACTAACAATTTTATGCCATGTTATAGAACTACAGTCTATTCAAGGAAAAAATATGTGAAAATTGAGAAGGTAAAATTTTTAAAAAGTTACTCTGCAGTTTTTTCTTTAGTTAAAAATCATTGAAATAATATCATGTTGGACATTATATCCTATATTCCTTAAGTTTCTATCTGTATTTTAACACATTTCACATCTTTTGCTTTGAAGTAATGAGAATATTTTGAAAACATGTTCAATTTCCAAATTTAAATGCCCTCTCATTTTAACTTTTCATCTCATTTGTTAATAATGTTATACTTTATCTCTATCAGTTCTCTTAGGACAAAAATAAGTTGACCTTTTATAAGACTAATTCATTTAGGAAATATTGAAATAAGAAAGATAATATTCAATTTGTTTTAAAATTAAAATAATAGGAACAATAGTGAAGGAAGAGAAAAAAGAAGAAAGGCAAAATTCCAAGTTTTTCAAACATCTTGTTACATTGGTTACAGTCTTTGGTCTTTATCCTAAGGACAATAGGAAGTCAATGGAAATACTTAAGCAACAAGATGCTTTATTCAGAATTGTGTTTTAAAATATCACTATTATATGTCCATGGTTAATTAGAAGGACCCAAGAGGACATATAGGGACAGTATTTGTATCTTTCTAAAAACTGAGAAGAGAAATTAGCAATAATTCAAGGGAAACACTTTAGTAATATTGATATACAAAATGTTTATTGAGTGCATCTGTGATTCAGGTTTTATTCTAGTCACTTTGAAGTAAGATGTATATGACAAATAATGTCCATGCTCATAAAGCTTGTATTCTAGTGCATCAAAATAATAAATTAAATACAGTAGTCAAATCTAAATTCTATAAATGAAAAAAAATATATATATATATGTGTGTGTGTGTATATATATATATATATATATATATATATATATATATACGATGGAAATCAATACTGGTAGCTTGGTATAAGGATACCTTATATGGTGAAGTCAGGGAAGGCCTTTTTAAAGAAATAACTGTAGACTTCAGTTCAAATTCCAAAAATCTGAAATGTTTAGAATTTATGGAGAATTTTCCAGAAATTTGGAATATCAAACAGGTTTTGAGGGCTATTCCAACATATTGTGGTATAAAAAGAAGGCTAATATGAGGTGGAGCCAAGATGGCGGAGTGAGTAGGACAGTGGGAATCTCCTCCCAAAAACATATATTTTTGAAAATACAACAAATAAAACTATCTCTAAAAGAGAGACCAGAAGACACAGGACAACAGACAGGCTACATCCACACCTGCGAGAACCCAGCACCTGGTGAAAGGGGTAAGATACAAGCTGCAGCCCGGCAGGACCCGAGGCTCGTCACCCCAGCTCCCAGCAGGAGGAGAGGAGTTAGAGTGGGTAGGGAGAGGGAGCCCAGGACTGCTAAACACCCAGCGCTAGCCATCTGCACCAGAGCGCAGACACAGTGCATGCTTGGGGTGCTGGATACTAGGGAAACAGGACAGTAAGATGGCGCCCCTGTGACAAAGAAAAGTGAGTGCTTTTTGAAAGTATTAAAGGAACAGGGACCCCACAGCGGGACGGAAGTATCCTGGGTCACAGTCCAGAAGCTGGAAAATCCAGGGAACTCTGGGAGCACTAACCCCCTGGGCAACATCTCTGAGACCCCTCACGGAGGTAAAAAGCCAAACAGCCCCCCGTCCATTACCCCTCCGGGGCTCCATCATAGCAGAGCAGCAGCCTGAGGCTGGCCACGCCCAGAGCAAGGGAGCTTCCTCCATACCGCCGGGCAAGATAGAGACCCCGTCTACACGCAATTGCCCGACACAAGCCACTAGGGGTCGCAGTTGTCCCAGTAAAGAAAGGCCAGGAGCCAAGTGGAAAGAGGCTTGATTCTCCCAGCTGATAAACACGTCAATAGCACTCCCCTGCACCTATCAACATGAAAAGGCAAAAAAATTTGATCCAGACAAGACTAACCCAGACAGCTTCGGCATCTGCTACATTTTCCCCTGAGAAGGAACCTGGGGAGATAGATTTAAACAGTCTTCCTGAAAAAGAATTCAAAACAAAAGTTATAACCATGCTGATGGACTTGCAGAGAAATATGCAAGAACTAAGGAGGGAGAATACAGAAATAAAACAAGCTCTGGAAGGACTTCAAAACAGAATGGGCAAGATGCAAGAGACCATTAATGGACTAGAAAACAGAGAACAGGAATGCAGAGAAGCTGATGCAGAGAGAGATAAAAGGATCTCCAGGAATGAAAGAATTTTAAAAGAACTGTGTGACCAATTGAAACAGAACAATATCCGCATTATAGGGGTACCAGAAGAAGAAGAGAGAGAAAAAGGGATAGAAAGTGTCTTTGAAGAAATAATTGCTGAAAACTTCCCCAAACGAGGGGAGGAGATGGCCTCTCAGACCACAGAGGTACACAGAACTCCCATGACAAGGGATCAAAGGAGGGCAACACCAAGACACATAATAATTAAAATGGCAAAGATCAAAGACAAGGACAAAGTATTAAAGGCAGCCAGAGAGAAAAAAAAGGTCACCTACAAAGGAAAACCCATCAGGTTATCATCAGACTTCTCAACAGAAACCCTACAGGCCAGAAGAGAATGGCATGATATACTTAGTGCAATGAAACAGAAGGGCCTCGAACCAAGAATACTGTATCCAGCATGATTATCATTTAAATATGAAGAAGGGATTAAACAATTCCCAGGCAAGCAAAAGTTGAGGGAATTTGCCTCCCACAAACCACCTCTACAGGGCTTCTTACAGGGACTGCTCTAGATGTGAGCACTCCTAAAAATAACACAGAACAAAACACCCAACATATGAAGAAGGGAGGAGGAGGAATAAGAAGGCAGAGAAATAAAGAATCATCAGACCATGTTTATAATAGCTCAATAAGTGAGTTAAGTTATACAGTAAGATAGTAAAGAAACTAACCTTGAACATTTGGTAACCACAAACTTAAAGCCTGCAATGGCAATAAGTACATACCTTTCAATAATCACCCTAAATGTAAATGGACTGAATGCACCAATCAAAAGACACAGAGAAACAGAATGGATGAAAAAGCAAGACCCATCCATATGCTGCTTACAAGAGACTCAACTCAAACCCAAAGACATGCACAGACTTAAAGTCAAGGGATGCAAAAAGACATTTCATGCAAACAACAGAGAGAAAAAAGCACGTGTTGCAATACTAGTGTCAGACAAAATAAACTTCAAAACAAAGAAAGTAACAAAAGATAAAGAAGGACATTACATAATGATAAAGGACTCAGTCCAACAAGAGGATATAACCATTATAAATATATATGCACCCAAAACAGGAGCACCAGCATATGTGAAACAAATACTAACTGAATTAAAGGAGGAAATAGAATGCAATGCATTCATTCTGGGACACTTCAACACACCACTCACTCCAAAGGACAGATCCACCAGAAAGAGAATAAGTAAGGACACAGAGGCACTGAACAACACACTAGAACAGATGGACCTAATAGACATCTACAGAACTCTACATCCAAAAGCAACAGGATACACATTCTTCTCAAGTGCACATGGAACATTCTCCAGAATAGACCACATACTAGGCCACAAAAAGAGCCTCAGTAAATTGCAAAAGATTGAAATCCTACCAACCAACTTTTCAGACCACAAAGGCATAAAACTAGAAATAAATTGTACAAAGAAAGCAAAAAGGCTCACAAAAACATGGAGGCTTAACAACACGCTCCTAAATAATCAATGGATCAATGACCAAATCAAAATGGAGATCCAGCAATATATGGAAACAAATGACAACAACAACACAAAGCCCCAACTATGATGGTATACAGCAAAAGCAGTCTTAAGAGGAAAGTATATAGCAATCCAAGCATATTTAAAGAAGGAAGAACAATCCTAAATGAATGGTCTAATGTCACAATTATCGAAATTGGAAAAAGAAGAACAAATGAGGCCTAAGGTCTGCAGAAGGAGGGACATAGTAAAGATAAGAGAAGAAATAAATAAAATTGAGATGTATAAAACAATAGCAAAAACCAATAAAACCAAGAGCTGTTTCTTCGAGAAAATAAACAAAATAGATAAGCCTCTAGCCAGACTTATTAAGAGTAAAAGAGAGTCAATACAAATCAACAGAATCAGAATCGAGAAAGAAAAAATCACGACGGATCCCACAGAAATACAAAGAATTATTAGAGACTACTATGAAAACCTATATGCTAACAAGCTGGGAAACCTAGGAGAAATGGACAACTTCCTAGAAAAAAACAACCTTCCAAGATTGACCCAGAAAGAAACAGAAAATCTAAACAGACCAATTACCAGCAACGAAATTGAAGCGGTAATCAAAAAACTACCAAAGAACAAAACCCCCAGGCCAGATGGATTTACCTCGGAATTTTATCAGACATACAGAGAAGACATAATACCCATTCTCCTTAAAGTTTTCCAAAAAATAGAGGAGGAGGGGATACTCCCAAACTCATTCTATGAAGCTAACATCACCCTAATAATAAAACCAGGCAAAGACCCCACCAAAAAAGAAAACTACAGACCAATATTCCTCATGAACGTAGATGCAAAAATACTCAACAAAATATTAGCAAACCGAATTCAAAAATACATCAAAAGGATCATACACCATGACCAAGTGGAATTCATCCCAAGGATGCATGGATGGTACAACATTTGAAAATCCATCAACATCATCCACCACATCAACAAAAAGAAAGACAAAAAACACATGATCATCTCCATAGTTGCTGAAAAAGCATTCTATAAAATTCAACATCCATTCATGATAAAAACTCTCAACAAAATGGGTATAGAGGGCAAGTACCTCAATATAATAAAGGCCATATATGATAATCCCGCAGCCAACATCATACTGAACAGCGAGAAGCTGAAAGCTTTTCCTCTGCAATTGGGAACAAGACAGGGATGCCCACTCTCCCCACTGTTATTCAACATAGTACTGTAGGTCCTACCCACGGCAATCAAATAAAACAAAGAAATACAAGGAATCCAGATTGGTAAAGAAGAAGTTAAACTGTCACTATTTGCAGATGACATGATATCGTACATAAAATACCCTAAAGACTCCACTCTGAAACTACTAGAGCTAATATCGGAATTCAGCAAAGTTGCAGGATACAAAATTAACACACAGAAATCTGTGGCTTTCCTATACACTAACAATAAAGTAATAGAAAGAGAAATCAGGAAAACAATTCCATTCACAATAGCATCAAAAAGCATAAAATACCTAGGAATAAACCTAACCGTGGAAGTGAAAGACATATACCCTGAAAACTATAAGACACTCTTAAGAGAAATTAACGAGGTCACTAACAAATGGAAACTCATCCCATGCTCGTGGCTAGGAAGAATTAATATAGTCAAAATGGCCATCCTGCCCAAGGAAATATCAGATTTGATGCAATCCCTATCAAACTACCAACAGCATTCTTCAATGAACTGGAACAAATAGTTCAAAAATTCATATGGAAACACCAAAGACCCCGAATAGCTAAAGCAATCCTGAGAAGGAAGAATAAAGTGGGGGGGATCTCACTCCCCAACTTCAAGCTCTACTACAAAGCCACAGTAAACAAGACAATTTGGTACTGGCACAAGAACTGGCACAGGAACCGAATAGAGACTCCAAACATTAACCCAAACATATATGGTCAATTAATATTCGATAAAGGGGCCATGGACATACCATGGGGAAATGACAGTCTCTTCAACAGATGGTGCTGGCAAAACTGGACAGCTACATGTAAAAGAATGAAACTGGATCACTGTATAACCCCTTACACAAAAGTAAATTCGAAATGGATCAATGACTTGAATGTAAGTCATGAAACCATAAAACTCTTGGAAAAAAACATAGGCAAAAATCTCTTAGACATAAACATGAGCGACTTCTTCATGAACATATCTCCCTGGGCAAGGGAAACAAACACAAAAATGAACAAATGGGACTATATCAAGCTGAAAAGCTTCTGTACAGCAAACGACACCATCAATAGAACAAAAAGGTATCCTACAGTATGGGAGAATATATTCGAAAATGACAGATCCGATAAAGGGTTGACATCCTAAATATATAAAGAGCTCACACACCTCAACAAACAAAAAGCAAATAATCCAATTAAAAAATGGGCAGAGGAGCTGAATAGACAGTTCTCTAAAGAAGAAATTCAGATGGCCAACAGACACATGGAAAAACCCTCCACATCGCTTGTCATCAGAGAAATGCAAATTAAAACCACAATGAGGTATCACCTCACACCAGTAAGGATCGCCACCATCCAAAAGACAACCAACAACAAATGTTGGCAAGGTTGTGGAGAAAGGGGACCCCTCCTATCCTGCTGGTGGGAATGTAAATTAGTTCAACCATTGTGGAAAGCAGTATGGAGGTTCCTCAAAATGCTCAAAATAGAAATACCATTTTACCCAGGAATTTCACTTCTAGGAATTTACCCCAAGAATGCAGCACTCCAGTTTGAAAAAGACAAATGCACCCCTATGTTTATCGCTGCACTATTTACAATAGCCAAGATATGGAAGCAACCTAAATGTCCATCAGTAGATGAATGGATAAAGAAAATGTAGTCCATATACACAATGGAATATTACTCAGCCATAAGAAAAAAACAAATCCTGCCATTCGCAACAACATGGATGGAGCTAGAGGGTATTATGCTCAGTGAAATAAGCCAGGCAGAGAAAGACAAGTACCAAATGATTTTGCTCATATGTGGAGTATAAGAACAAAAGAAATCAGAAGGAACAAAACAGCACAGAGGCACAGAACTCATGAATGGACTAATAGTTACCAAAGGGAAAGGGACTGAGGAGGATGGGTGGGAAAAAAAGAAAGGGGGCATTACGATTAACATGTATAGTGTGGGGCGGAGCATGGGGAGGGCTGTGCAACACAGAGAAGACAAGTAGTGATTTTACAGCATCTCACTGTTGATGGACAGTGACTGTGAACGGGGATGTGGGGGGGACTTGGTGAAGGGGGGAGCCTAGTAAACATAATGTTATTCATGTAATTGTAGATTAATGATACCAAAATAAAATTTAAAAAAAAAGGAGGCTAATATGTCTGGAGTTAAATGAGTGAGAAGCTTTGAAGTATAAATAAGGTTGTTGAGAAACAAAAGCCAAATTATCTGTAATTTCCCATGTAGATTAGATTAAGTCCTTAGAGACCATGATACTAGGAGTCTTAATTTTAATTTAGGAAGGGAAAGCTTTAAAGAAGATGTAATATTTTATGTTTTAGAAGACCACTCTGGCCAATGAGGAGCTGGAATATAGGAACCATATTTTTTGCATATGCAAAGCAAATCATTTCATCTTTTACAGTAGGCATATGATACTTTTGTGTTTAGAAGAAATAGTAAAGATTAAAGAGAGAAAAGTCCTTTTAATAATTTTTAAAATTTTTTCCATAGATCCTTATGTTTTAATTGTTAATGTCAACAGAATATTTTTAAAATCAATTTCTTGTTTACTTATTACCAAAAGTATACAATGATACTTTTAATTATGTATTAAAACTGTTGAATTTCTGTTTATTTCTATAGTTTTATTTTCTCACTTTTTAATACTTAGAATTTACAACCCATACTTAAGGTGGCCCAGACATGGGATTTCAGATTTTCAAAGATGACTTTTTTTTCTCCTTGACTATAGGTTTATCAAGTGTTCATTTAATTTTTTGAGTCTTTCTCCTGGTAGACAATTTCCAGCTCCTTTTCACACACCCAAGGGCTGTGTCTTCTATCCCAGTGTGCTTCTCAAATCCCCAGCCTCAGCAACCAGGACACATACGTGAGACTAGAATACCCATGGGCTGCTTGTATATCAATTTGTACTTAATGTCCTGCTTTTGATTTCTGATTATTTGTTTGTTATCAAGTCCATCTGTCTATTAAAAAAAAAAATCGTATGTGGGTGCTGGTGTGAGGTGGTGGTGGTGGTGCTTGGGCAAGTCCAAGGCAGTTAACCTTATATATTGCTAGAAGCGTCAAAAAGTGATTTTTGTATTTATATCTATAAATCTGTCATTTATTTGGACAAAGCTGTTAAACATATTAGTAATTAAAATTTGAGTATTCTAATTATAGTCTAATAAGTAAAGCACTTTGAGAGCAGAAACCAAAGCCCATTTAAGTTTGTATTCCAATTATATTTTAAACATATGTATGCCTAAACAGTATTTGTTGAATTAAAATTTACATAAGATACATGTAGATTTATGTCCTGAAATAAAATATGATGCAGGAGGAATATAGATGAAATTTCCTAACATTCTTAAAAAATATATATTCTCCATGTCTATCATAAGTTCTTACTTAACTAAAAGGACCTGAGATTCTTTAAAACAAAAACATACCATACTGATTATTTGCAAATGTTGAATGTGCTTTTCTTCACTTTAGATAATTGAGTAAAATCTTTAAGATATTTAAGTTGACAGTGCATCAGTTAAAACAGTTACTTTCAGTAAACTGGTAAAATTGTTCTGACTACTAGGTAATATGTTTCCATTTATTATAAAGACAAATTCTAACTGACCATTTTTAAAACAACAAGTTTTTCTTTTTAAAGAAAATATTTCATGCCTTCAAAGTGACAGAAACTGTTGAGTATGTATATATTTTCAAGAGAGATTAAGGGAAATTTTGTTAATTGAAATGTTTTTCATTTTATTTCTTACATATCCTATGAGGTTGATTCTCCTTGCCTGAATTGCAATCAAGTAATAATTCATAAGATAGTGGAGGATTTCCTTAGGGCAGGTAGTAATATGAAAAAGGAGTAAGTCCTCATTTTGAAAGAGTTTGACTTTTTACTAAATCTGTAAAAGGAGAAAAGGAGTTAAAAATATTTCTGAAAGATTTCACAGGCCTCAATTAAGAAAGGCTTTAATTATTATTACAGAACAAACGGGGTCAATTAGCCTTCTGGAACTTGTGCTACACCATCCTTAGCAGCCCACTCAGTGTAGTGTTAAAGTCCTGAGCTGAGGCTTTCCATAACACTCAGCATTTTATTTAGTTTACAAAGAGAAATGAATTTTAGCTGTCTCCTAGAGAGTGAAATTGAATTGTAACATCCTGAAGTAGTCTATGACTAGGAGGAAAATGAAAAACAAAAATCAAAACAAAGAACTCTCAGACCTCTTAATATCTTCTACTATCTTCATAAATGTACTGATGAAGAGGAAGTAAGACAAAAACAACCCAATTATAAAAATATAACTCCATTGTCTGTACTAGAAACTAAATTTTTTAAGAAAAAATTACTTGCACGTATTTTATACAATTTGTGCTATATACTCTACTATATTCTAAGCATGCATATTTTTTAAAAGACTAAAAATTAAAAGGACAGAACTGTAATTTATATAATTGAGTTACAATTATTAATGTTTACACTGGTCAAATTGTGATATTAAAATCTTATGGTTGTTTTTATAGCCTCCACATGAAATCCAGTCTGATTCTCCATCCTTTTCAACTGGTAATATTTAGTAGGTTATGAATACCAATTTATTTCATGTTTTAGCTTTAATCTAGTAGAAAAGAATATTGCTGATTTTTATTATCACTCACAGCTAGTTAGAAATAGCTGTCCTCAATCAAAGACCAGCTATCCATTACAGCAGTGGTTCTTAGAAATTTGTATCTTCTGGTGTTCTTATGAAACAGGAAATTGTTGGGCCTTTGTCCCAGAATTTCTGATTCAGTAGATCTGGGTTGGAGCAAGAGAATTTGCATGTTTAACATGTTCCCTGGTGATGTTCTTGCTGATGGTCCTGAGATGACAATTTGAGAACCTTTGCAGTAAAAAATAATGGTTTTTATACTAATATCTGGAAAATACCTTGGAAAACTGTGAAATGTACAGATCTCTTTGTCTGCTGTCTGGACATTCAGATTCAGTAGGATCCTGAGTAGTTAGAGCTATATTTTAAGTCCCTTCAAATACTGCGGTGCCAACTAGTATGTATATCCATCCATTCAGCAAAAAATTATTGATCTAGTTTTAATTATAATCCAAAGAACGCTCCAGGCCCCAAGGATAGCATGTGACAGGCATAATCCCTTATATTCCAGAATATTAGAGTGGGGTGGGCAAGAGGACAATCATACATTATGTTTAGTAACAAAATGTTTTAAATCCTACATGTCCCTAAAATATCCCTCTATACACTAGAATATTATGTAGTGGTTAAATTAATGTCTACATGCATTGATATGGGAAGATCAGGCAAATTGTTGAATAGAAAAAAGCAAATTCCAGATCAGCACAAAAATAATGATACAATATGTGTAAATTTACAAAGTCAAAATAAAACTATATACATGAATGCATTTATATACATAAAGAATATGAAAAAAAATGTGTATCAAATGATAATAGGGGTGGGAACCAGTATTGGGAATATAGATATTTTTTGTTCTTAATTTTGAGAAAAATATTCATATACTTTTATGAAATTAAAAATAATGTTACAAAGTAGTGGGGAGACTATAGGACATTGGGCAAAGTGCTCTTCTTCATTAAATAAATAAAAATGACAAAAAATGACTAAATCACAACCACATTAGTTGTGAAGGAAGTGCTTATTAAAATGTTCATTAGGTACCCCTTTAGACATGCAATAAGTGCAAGGGGAAAAATGTACAAGCATTGCCCGCCTGATTAGGAAATGCAAGACCAGGATTTGCAACCACACCTTAAACCGTCCTCTGTGCTAGCTACACTGAAACAGACTAATATAAAAGGCTTAAACAAGTCCGTATCTCCTTCAGAGTCTGCAGCTTTATTCCTAATGAATATTCCAGAGTGTCCTAATATGGAATTAGTCTCAAAAACAGCCCTTTATATTTCCCATATCTACTTTCTTCTTTTGACCAAGACTTGTTCTCTTGTTCTCCCACTAGCTAGCTTTTCTACCACAGCAGCTTTATGAAAAACCTTTTCCAACTTTTAACATGTAACTCTCATCAATGGTTTAATGCATTCTCTCCCCTCAGGTGTTTCATCTATCATTTGGTGAAGGGATCTCTGTTTGACATGCCTTTTAAGAGGCAATGTTTTTACCTCCTTTCTTCTCATTTCCTTTACATTGGAATCTATTTATAATTAAGACACAGAAACCAATATATAGAGATGAAAATACTGAAAATCTGATAAAACCAAAGTGATCGTCTACTAAATGTTATCCTTTCATCAGGCTTTACGTTATATGGGAGAGTGAATCTGAAAGGGAAGTAGAAGAAAGGGCTTCTCTCTCAGACTCTTGCAGGCAAGGGGGTGTTTAAACTGAATGGCATGTTCTTAGTGCTTTTAAAACTGCTTGGCCTTTGTTCACATAAAATCCAGATTTTAAGATGAGTACCATGGTCTAACAGTTAACCAGTTTTCTCATACTGTTGGGCCATTTATACTTATTACTGAACAATACACAGTTTCTTTTTGAAGATTCTACCAGTATATACCCACCAATAGTGGTAAGTACTGAGCATCTCACTGACCTTTTATTTCCTTGTAAAATAAATCTCAGTCCAGCATAGAGCAAGAAACTTAAAAATCCTCATGTGGATCTGTTTCCTCACTAGATTTTTCAAATTAGACTTGGCTTGGTCTTTCAGTGTTGTCTTTAAACCTGATCTCTTCTTTGTTACTGAATATATATGAAGAATTAAAAAAAAAATTAGAGAATTTTATCTAAGGCTGACATAGGTTGGCTCACTAAGCACCCATTCCATATTCTTTCTCCCTTGCATTATATTCTTCTAGTAGAAAAGCAAAATTCCTCATCTTCTCTGGCTCTCTGGAAGTTGGAGTAGCCAATGAGATATAATAAACTGTGATACCTCAGTCTGTTCTCCTGCCTCCCCCTTCTGCCCTGAATGATGACAAGGTCTCTGGAACTATAGAGCTATTGTGCTTACTGGTAACTGCCAGTGAAGGGTATAAGGAATTGCTGATGCTCTGGCTCTGAGTCCACTGAAAACCTGATCAATCTCTTAACTGCCTAACTTCAGATGATGTATTATGTGAAAACATATTTTAAAGAGCATATTTTCTTAAGCCTCAATAGTTGGTTTCTGCAGTTGAAATTAGTTTTAAATAAAATATAATCTAACGGTGAACAATGAATAAGTGGTATGGTTCTCCTAGTTAAAATGAAAAACTAGTTGTTTGAGTATGGGAGAAAATAGCAGTGGCACAATTTTCTGTAGTCCAGTTTTGAGTTGAGGAGTTTGGACTCTCTTCCAAAAAAACTCAGAAAAAAGTTATAAAAACAATGATTTTTCTTAAAATGTATCCATTTGCAAGTATTAATATATAAGACATTTGTTGGCTATCATCAATCATTAATTCCTCCTCTTCCTCTTCCTAAGAATGCCTGGAATTTCCCACCTGTAATGTTTGTGAAGGATGGGTTATTCCACCTCTGTTTCTAGGGTACACTCAGTCTAGCTAAATCCAATTAATATTACCCATCTTTCTGGACAAGATTTTGCCAGGTAAGTACATATGAAAAAATCAGGGCAATGAGGCCTGATGCATTTCAATTACATCTCTTTTATTTGGCTGTTAGGGAAGCTGATTCTCTCTTTCCTATTGTGTAGGAATATGGGAACATTTAGTAGCCAAGTTGGGAATACAAAGACAGAGGCCATCACGGAATGGAGTCAAGATTAAGGAAAAGAGGTGGGAGTCAACTGTGTTCTGGGTATATGACTGGGCATAAGATATCAGCCTATTTTGAAACTAGAACAACCCATACATTGTTCAGTGATGTGACTTTAAATTACCTTTATTTTAAAAGTTTGAATGAGGTTTTCTATGACTTGAAATCGATTCCTAATATATACATATCTGTTGACTTTGAAAATGAAAGTGTTGAAATAAAGGGATTATAATGTTTTTTAAATATTTGTCACTATTATAGTATTGTGCATTTTCTTTTTCCTTTGCTCCATATGACTACCCATTTTCTTGGGTAATTTATAGTGCTGTGTAGAGGAACAAGAAATAAAATGAGAACTACAATATTAGTCTATAAATTCACTGGCCCATATACATGTTTTTTAAAACTTTTTTGGGGGGTCAAGAAATGTAAGGAGAGGAAATTTGGTCCCATTTTGCACTTGAACTTTGGATAAAGCACAGACTGAAATTGCTTCAGCCCTTGAATCCTTGAGTTTGGTAAAGTCATATAATAAATTTGCTTTATTTTATAACTTCAAATGAAAGTTGAAGAAGATCATTTCTAAGTTCCTGACAGTAAAAAACCTTCCTTACTTCTATGCACAGAATTTTCATAGGCTGAGTCCTACATGGTCCCTGAGTATTATACTAGGTATTTGAGGACACTCATTTGCTTTAAAGGTAAACTGTGAAATTAGCATTGTTTTAAGTGCAACATACATTGTGTCTAGGAGTAGTCCAGGATATCTATGTGAGCACTCTCACATGAACAGTCTGCTGAGGTGGTTGTAAAACCACAGTTGAGAAATGTTAGGGTAGACATCCCCAGTTTCCAGATGCTCACTGTTTAAAACTACCTAAAAACTTTATACTTTAAACACCCTTGATTTTAAGCTGTTACAATACCTGAAGAAACTCAATTCTTCTGTAATTTCTCCTTCAAATCAAATGTAGATATATAATTGGATAAAGATTTATAAACAGATCGCATCCCTCTCAGAAGAAAGCAAAGGGCACTCCCCTCTCCTTTACACCATGGTAACAACTCCAAAAGTTGAGAAAAACAAATGTGCTTCTTTCTCTTCCTTCAAGAAGCTTGCAAGTCCACTAAAGAAAGATAGTCACAAGTAACTGTACTAAAATGGAGGAAGTTATGCATTGTAAGAAACAAATGAAAAGTGCTATGGAGTTCAAGGATAATGTAAAACACATTCAACTTGAGGTTGTCCTACAAAAATCAGTCTTTTGTACAAATGCTTCTCTTTTGGTGGTCTTTTATTTGTTTTTAATAGCTCTACTCTAGGAGTCAGACAGTCAGCATGAGGTATTAGTGTGGTATCAATTTCCTTACCAAACAGAAATTTTATAGAGTTTAACATTGCATACATTCTTGAGATCTAAAATTAATAGAGGCTTAACGTTCTTCACTTCTGCAACATGTCTTTACTATCTGGGTTCTCCTTCAAAATTAACACAACCAAGTGAAAAATATAGGAGAAATTAATGAATTAGCCAAGGAATTTCTGAATGGTTAAATTCTTGACCAGAAGGAACAGTAGCAGCAGAGGAAAAGAAATTGAAACCTTTTTATAAAGTAAACTGAGGAGGTCAAATAAAAAAAATGCTGTGTAACTAAATAGGTGATGGAACATTGGACAGTGACTCTAGGAAATGAGATTTCATTTAAAAATAAAGTGGTATAGCATACTCAAACCCTAATAGCCTCATATTGAAAGAAAATGGCCCTGCTCAGAGAAACACTCAGATAGTGTTTCTGCTGAGAGGGAGAGAGAGAATTTGGCATAACAGCTTTCTCATCTATACTAATGAGTGAAAAACTTATGCCTGTAGTGTGACCTTTACAATTGAAAAATGCAATGTTTAATTTTCCTGTACAATTCACTTTTCATTGCTTAGCTTTTTAAGTTTAGTTTGTTCTTTGACTCATTCATTAAATATTGTGATGCAGTTCACTAGAGTTTATATAGCCCTATGTAGAGGACATTTAAAAAAATGGCACAAAGATTTATAAAGAGTACTATATGTTGGCATGTAGAGAAGCTTTTAAAGTAGAGTGCAGTGATAACAGAGGTGGACATACAGAGTAGTAGCACAATAGAAGAAAAAAAACTGTATAAGTTGGGAACATAGAAAGGCAGCAAATAAAGCCTTTGTAGAAGACATCTCTAGTGATATCTAAGATTTATCAAAATATATATGGGAAGAAGAACTAGAGGGATACAATATGTGAAAGTAATAGATATGTGGACTCAGGATAATGAAGGCAAAAAACCCGAACTTGAATAAAAGTAAGTTTGTATTTGAAGTTTCAAATTCTTTGGTCATAATTGGTTAGCATAATTTTATTTTCCATTGTAGTAATTTTAGAGGCTTTGCTATAAATAGGCAATTTGATGTATGTCAGTATTTTATAAATATTATATTGTATGTCAATGTTGATTAATTACTATTTTAGATAATGCAATTATGTCATCTTAATTATTAACATATAGTACAAAAATTGATATAGCCTTTCAGTAGGAGAAAAATATGATTGGGATAAAATAGTCTAATAAAGGGAAAACAATGCTGACTAAATCATAGTGGCTTAGTCCCTTTTTTGAAAACAATTTTCTCTTATGACTCAGGGCATACTGTTCCAATTCCCTTTATAATTGTAGATACGAGGAATATATTTCCATCAGAACACACTTTTATATCATTTTTGACATGAGTTTTATACATTTTCCCCAAATAATGCTAAATTTCTGAAAAAAATAGCTGAATATTAGCTTAGAAAGAAGAATTAAGAAGAGGAGAAACTAAAGGATCACCACAACTACTAACTATATATAGAATATACAAATTTCTCTTTACTTCAGATTTTAAGCTTGAGATAATTTTTAAAAATACTTCATTGGTCACATATACTAAATTTTTGTGAAATGTATCACAAAGACAGATAATTTTCCTTTGGTGAAATAGTCTGCATAGCAGGCTTACTATTTTCTATGTAGTAGTATTTTTTTTTTTTAATGATGTGATTTTTGTAAAGATACTTTCCTTAGATGCTGATATGGATTCTTTTATGATGTCTTCATGGTACAGGAGAATTTTAACAACCTGGACAATGTGACTTCCTCTACACTGCAAGTTCAAAAATATGTCTTGAGCACTTTTACATTGTAAACAATAAAGACAGTGATTAAACAACCTAACTTGACATATCAAGGACCTAGAAGAACAGAGCTCAAAGTGAGCAAAAGGAAGGAAATAAATACCAGAGCAGAAACAAATGAAATAGAGATCAAGAAAGAGTAGAAAATACTAACAAAACTAAGACCTACTTTTTTTTGAAAAGATAAAATTTTCATGTTTTTAGCTAGACTAAAAACAAAGGAGAGGGCTCAAATAAATAAAACCAGAAATGAAAGAGGAAACATTACAGCTGATATCACAGAAATACAAAGGATCATAAGGGAATGCTATAAACAGTTATATGCCAACAAATTGAATAAACTAGGAGAAATAGATAAATTCTTAGAAATGTAGAACTTACCAAGACTGAATCCTGTAGAAACAGCAAGTTTAAACAGACTAATAATGAATAAGGAGTAATCAGTAATCAAAAACCTCCCAACAGACAAAATCCCAGCATTAGATGGCTTCACTGATGAATTCTACAAAATATTTGAAGGAATGCCAATCCTAAATTCTTCAGAAAATTGAGTAGGATGAAATATCATCAAGCTCATTTTATGAGTCCAGCTTTTTCCTGATTCCAAAACCAGAAAAGGACACTACAAGAAAAGAAAAGGCCAATATCCCTGATGAATATAGATGCAAAACTCTCAGTAAAATATTTGTAAACCAAGTTCAACAAAATTTAAATGAATCAGACATCATGACCAAGCGGGATATATTCCTAGGGTGCAAAAATTTATGCAAATCAACAGATGTGATGAGCCACTACTAGAATGAAGAGCAAAATTCATCTGATCATCTCAATAGGTACAGAAAAAGCACTTGACAAAATTCAACATCCTTTCATGATAAAACTCAATAAATTTGGTATAAAAAAACATGGACTCAGCATGATAAAGACCATATATGACAAACCACAGCTAACACTATATTCAAAGGTGAAAGGCTCAAAGCTTTTCCTCTAAGATCTGAAACGAGACAAGTGTGCCCACTATTACCACTCCTACTCAGTGGTGCTGGAAGCCCTACTTGAGAGTTAGGCAAGAAAAAGAAAAAAAAAAACATTCAAATCAGAAAAGAAGAATAAAATTGTCTGTTTGCAGATAATACAGTCTTATATATAGAAAACTCTAAAGATGTCATAAAAAAACTGTTGAAGCTAATAAATAAATTTGGTAAATTTGGATATAAAAGTCGATTAAGAAATCATTTGCATTTCTATGCACTAACAATGAAATAACTGAAAAAGAAACCAGTCAAATTTACAATAGCATCAATAGTGATAAAATACTTAGGAATGAATTTAACCAAAAAGGTGAAAGACTTTACACTGTAGAGTATAAGACTTTGATGGAAGAAATTGAAAAAGACCAATAAATGAAAAGTTATTTGTTTATGGATTGGAAGAATTAAAAATTTTGAAACATCCATAATATCCAGCAATATTAATCTACAGAGTCAATATAATCTCTATGAGAATTTCAATAGCATTTTACACAGGAATAGAAAAAACAATCCTAAAACTTGTATGGGAACAAAATAGACACTGATAGCCAAAGCAGTCCAGAGAAAGCATAATAAAGCTGGAGGCATCACACTTTCTTATTTCAAACTATATTACAAAGCTGTAATAAAATAGTATGGTATTGACATAGTAGACTCTTAACAGAACAGAATTGAGAACCCAGAAATAAACCCCTGCATATAAACTAATATTTGCAAGGGAATCAAGAATATTCAGTGGAGAAAAATAGTATCTTCAAGAAATGGTGTTGGGAAAATTGGATAATCACATACAGAAGAATGAAATTAGACCCTTATTTTATATCACTCACAAAAACTAACATTAAATAGATTAAATATTTAACTATAAGGCTTGAAACAGCAAAACTCCTGGAAGAATACATATGGAAAATTCCCTCAGCGTTGGTCTTGGCAATAATTTTTTGGATTTACCAAGAATGCAAGAATCAAAAGGAAAAATAATGTAGGACTGAATCAAACTAAAAAACTTGGCACAGCAATGGAAAAACAAAATGAAAAGTCAACCTATGGGATGAAAGAAAATATATGCAACTATCGATCTGATAAGGGTTTAATATCCAAAATATGCAAGGAACTCATAGAATTCACAAAAAAAGAAAACAAAACGAAACAAAAAACCCACAAATAATCTGACTAGATAATGGGCTGAGGACTTGAGTAGACTTTTTTCCAAAGAAGACATACCAATGGCCAACAGGTACATGAAAAGATGTTCAGTATCATAGATACATAGCTCAAAACCACAAGATACTATTTTACATCTGTTAATATCGCTATCATCAAGGCAAGAGAACACAAGTAGTGGTGAGAGTGTAAAGAAAAGGTAACCCTTGTGCATTGTTCATGGTATTGTAAATTTTTGTAGCCACTAAGGAGAAGAGTATGGAGTTACATATTTGTTATTGTGTTACATATTTGAAAGTTGCTGAAAGGATAGATCTAAACGGTCGTTAACACACACACACACACGTGCAGGAATTATTGAGTTGATAGAGATATTAAGTAACCCGATTGTGGCAACCATTTCACAATATATATGTATATCAAATCATGATATTGCACATCTTAAGTCTACACAATAATCAATAATAATAAAGATGGAAAGAAGATAATATATATCAACATTTAACTTGATGTTGTATATAGTTTCATGTGCACATTGTAGAATATGCTTTTAAAAATATATTCTTTATAAACATTTCCATTATATGAATATATCTGTTTGTATTCCTTAAGAGGTCTTACAATTTTCTTTGCTCTGTTGCTTTACCTTGCTCTTTCTCCCATATTCTCCATTTTTGTTTACTTTTGTAAGTGCATAGACATACAATTTTGTGAGGTAGTATCCCCTGTTGTCCTATGTTTGAAGCAAATGTATCATTTTAACTGTTTTTCAATACCACATGAATATTTTTCAAATTTAATGAAAATATTGTTTACCTTAAAATCACATATATTTAGGTACTCTGATTCTTTTTTTTTTTTTTTTTTGCAGTTGACATTCTTTTTTTTTAGATAATTATTTTTTATTGAAGGGTAGTTGACACACAGTATTACATTACATTAGTTTCAGGTGTACAACACAGTGATTCAACATTTATATACATGATAATTCTAAGTACCAGCTATCACCATACCAAGTTGTTACAATATTTTGACTATATTCCTTATGCTATACATTACATCCCGGTTGCTTATTTATTTTACAATTGGAAGTGTGTACTTTTTCTTGGTTGTTGTAGTTAGGGCATCTCTCATATTTATTGATCAAATGGTTGTTAACAACAATAAAATTCTGTATAGGGGAGTCAATGCTCAATGCACAATCATTAATCCACCCCAAGCCTAATTTTCGTCAGTCTCCAATCTTCTGAAGCATAACGAACAAGTTCTTACATGGAGAACAAATTCTTACATAGTGAATAAGTTACATGGTGAACAGTACAAGGGCAGTCATCACAGAAACTTTTGGTTTTGCTCATGCATTATGAACTATAAACAGTCAGTTCAAATATGAATACACATTTGATTTTTATACTTGATTTATATGTGGATACCACATTTCTCTCTTTATTATTTTTAATAAGATGCTGAAGTGGTAGGTAGATACAAGATAAAGGTAGAAAACATAGTTTAGTGTTGTAAGAGAGCAAATGTAGATGATCAGGTGTGTGCCTGTAGACTATGTGTTAATCCAAGCTAGACAAGGGCAATAAAACATCCACATATGCAGAAGATTTCTCTCAGAACAGGGGGGGTGAGGTTCTAAGCCTCACCTCTGTTGATCCCCAATTTCTCACCTGATGACCCCCCTGCGACTGTGCCTGTCTTAGGTTGTTCCTCCCTTGAGGAATCTTACCCGTCTCTGGCTAACCAGTCATCTTCCGGGGCTCTGATTCTTATAGTGCATAAAGGACTAGACATTTCTATCAACATCCCAAAAGCTCAGAATATATCTTAATCAATAATTTAGCTTTATGTTAATTTTCCAGAATTTATTTTGTAGTGTTTCCATATATGTATGTATAAAACATTAAGATGCATAAGCACATAGCAAATAAGGTCAGGGTTATACATCACATACATTTACAAATGGCAATTTTCTTATCTTCTACAGTTAAAGTTAACCTTGTCATGGTCCCATATCATTTAACTTCAGTTTTAAAATTAAACTCTAAGTGTAATAGCAGAAAACATCCCAAATTCTAATTATTTCTTAAAATGACTTAAATATCAATGTCTATTTGAATATTTGTATTCAAATACATTAAAACTTATGTAATTTAAATACTACATTATGTGAAAAATAGAGATGTGATTATAAGAAAATAGAGAAAAACTCATTTCTCAGTATCACTTTTAAAGAAATGATTATTCCCCTACTACTTTAATAAACCTCCAGAGATTTTTCAGCTTTTATCCAAATAAAAACATCTTTTAAAGGCAACTGCAAAATAAACTAGAAATTCTACCATTCAACTAGTAGAAAAATGCCAAGAATACATATGTTTAAATCTAAAAAAAAACCTGCCTTTTATTTTATAGAAGGGTGGCAAACTTGTTTTGATAGTTAAGAATAGTTATACAGTTAGTGAAGAAATATTGTCTCTTATATTTCAACGTTCTACTCAATTTTTTATTTCTAAAGGTAGTCCAAAAAGTTAATTTTTATTTTAATAAAGCATTCCTAGAGATTCCAGTCTTAATGCACATTATTTGGCTATTGTCATGCAGTCACTTAAATAAAAAAGGTAAAAGTTTCTTTGCAAGTAGAATTTTGGTAGGACCATCAGCACATTTTAGAACTTATGCAAGATAATTATATATTTTCAATACTGTCTTCAGCCATTTCTCTAGATAGAACCAAAGGAGGATCTTTGACACTATCTTAAGACCTGCTAATTAAAGTACAAAAAATATATTTGAATTATACATTTAATTGAGGATAAGTCTTAATTTACTCCTGTCCCAAAAACACTATGAAAGAGAGGTGTAGGTTAAGAACTTACGTTGAGTACTAACGAAAGAATCCATTTTTTTCCAAAAGCATATTTATATCATTCTGAGATGTAGTTTCCTTTTATCAGTTTCTTCTAAGAGACCCTGCCTGAATAGCAAAACCAAACCAACATAAAAACATGATCACCTATAATATAGGTTGTATCAAATAAATACATTTTAAGAAAATTATAATTTGGGGGTAGGCTGCCTAGACAAGCTGATTTTAACTTATGCTTTTGACCGAACAAAAAATTATATATGACACAAAAGTGCCAATAGCATTTTAACTATTTTTTGGAAGTTAGAAAATTTCACTGTTATATATTTATACTTTCACTGATCTTCATTTTCTCCTCTAAATAATAATATTGTATTTTGAACATGCTTTATTTGAAAACAAAAAGTAATGGGCAATCTTAATGTTGAAGATACTAGAGAAAAATAATTTTACCTTTAATATAATTTTACTTCTACTTGTATTTATTTAGATGACATAATTTAATTAATAAAGAAAAGTTTGGTTAGCAGGTCATTAAATATACGTATACAATTGAATATATTTGGATAGAATGAAGATTTCTGTAGTGAAGGAGGTCCCAGAACTGTTTAGTATGACTGAAATCCACTCATATCAAGTATTACCATATTTCTGAATCATTTCAAAAGACAGTATTGATGGAGGCCTATACCTTTTTTTTCTTCATATTTTTCCTGAATCTTGATCAGACAGTATCTCAATTCAAAGTGGGTATATAATGCCAATACAAGTAGGATCTTTTCCTTTTCACAGTTAACATTAGTTCCTTGTAAGGTGTGATGTATAGCGTTGAGACAAACTGCTGTACTTAATGAGAATTGGCAGAAGGTAATAAGATACCAAGTTCTATAAATCCTAGATGTGGAATGGAAATCCATAGAGGTTGAGTTCAAAGGAAGGAACTTTCATTTCAGCTTTTGTTTATAAAATAAGAGAGAGATATCCACATATATCAGTGAGTTTTCCTATTAGCTTAAGTCATAAAAGTGCATATAAAGTGTCACAGTATTTCAAAAAGTATCTGGTATTTTTTTAAAGTAACATAATTAATCCCTATGTCAGTGCAAGATTTTGCTAACACTAAGAACTTAGTATTTACGTAAGTTATACTTATGAGTCTATCAGTGTGCCTTTGGAATGTATCCTTTTTGGAAAAAATTATTCCTTAGAATATTACTTATATGGCACAATATAAATGTTGTTAGGCCACTATATCCATCTAGTTTAATATTCTTAATGCATTAACCAAACACTTTCCTTACTTGAGAGTGTATCACATTTATAAATAGGTCTCATGAACTAGGGAATATCTACATAAGATATTAGGCATGGAAATCTGGTCTGAAGAATGACTATGTGTATCAAAATATATTTAAAAATGGCAGTAGCTGGCTTAGTGAAATAACCAGCCAAGTATAAGCAGTTGTCAAAACATTAAACTAGTTTTCCCAAATATAAACTGTAAATCAGACATTGAGTCAGCATTTTGTGTAAGAACAGGAAATGGTACAAGATCAGGATTTCAGAAAAAAAAAGTGTTTTAAAGAACCAGTAGCAATTCTTTGTTCTTTGGTCTCTTTGGAGAATAGCAATGGAGAGTAACTAGAACCTTGGATGTGATTAGCCTAGCAGGATCATTTTATCTAATTGATGGTTCAATATACTATTTATAAAGCTCTCAACAAAGGGTATGGCTCACTGTAGGTCTTCAATAAAAAGTGGTTCCTTTAGAAGTGGTTCCTTCTAAGTTTAGAAGACAGCGGAACAGACCATTTCAATTGCACTTGTTAATCATAGATTCATTTTCTGTTGTTTTATAATAAGATTATGAGGACAGCAATTACTCAGAACGTGTTTCCATAGCCTTCCTTTACTTTAATATACTTTATAAAATAAGATTTTGCAAAATAGCCATTTTGCTTTGATTTGGTTGATAATTTCTCTTGATTGAGATTGCATTAAATTTTAAGATAAAGTTAAAGAAGAATTAATATCTTAGCAAGGTGGTGTCATTTTATCCATGATTAAGATATATCTCATATTCAGTTCATTAAAATTAGCTAATTGTTTTTAATTGCAAGGTTAAGCTCTTGAGTTCATTTTTTGGTGCATTTTTTAAAGTTTTGGTTTTTTCCAAGGTTCAGTTTATTTCATTATGACTGAGACATACATTAGTTACAGACTCATTTTTTTTTAATTAAGAAAATATTTTGATGCAAAATAAGTTATCAATGAAAAAAAAAACAGTATGTGAGCAAAATCAATTAAATGTTGAACCTGCAATTTCAATCTCAGGAATTTATACTAGTGAGTATAAAGAATGAGATGTTAGTTTCCATATTGTTTATATTAGTAAAAAAATATGCACCTGGAGACCACCAAATCATTTAGCATAAGGGAATGGTTAAATACATTGCAATATATTTATGTACGAGAACACTGTGTAGCTGATATAATGGGTGATGTAAATGTGAATGTACTGATGGGCCCATATTGTAGGAAAAATATAAGTTGCAAAATGATATGAATTATAGGATCTACTAAAAACTGTAGGCATCTGTCTATACCTGTTGCCCACATTGTTAATGTCCATTACTTCCTAAAGTACAGAATACACAATAATATTTTACTCTTTGATTTGTACACTGTAAACTAATTTTACTTTTCCCTATTGATCAATAATATTTAAAATTGTCTTAAAATGAAAAAAATGGAGAAATTAATGGGCAGTTAGTTGTTGAAAAACTTATAATTAACTAAAATCTATCATTGAGGAAGAAATCTAAAATGGTGATAAATACATAGCTGGAAGAATGTGATTTTAATTCTGATATAGTACAAATGCAAGCATAGCCTTTTTTATATATATTTCCTTAATAAAGTTAACTGATTTTAAAAATTGAATATAAAAATTCTTCCCTGAATATGTGTTGTTAAATTTTGTGGCAAAGTATTAGAAAATTTGTTCAAAACAATAGTAGGTTTAAGATTTTACCCTATATACATGCTGACCATACAACATAACACCTTTTCTAATTGCATAACTCCCACCATAGAGACAACTGTCTGCACTGTGTAAGTGTATATGAATAACAAGCCAAGAATTTACCCTAAGTGATGAAAAGTTACCTAATTTAGAAAGGATATCCTAAGTTATTTGAGGGTTGCATGTTCTACAAGTGGTATTTCTTTAAGAAATTGCAGGTCTGTTATGAACACCATTAAAGTACACATTACTGTTTTGGAGCGGAAGGCAAGTTAATGCCTAGATTCTACAAAAGAAATACAGTTCCAGGGATGCCATTATGCCCCTGGAAAGTAAGTGTTATTTAGAATTATTAGGGTCCCCCTAATAGGGCCTACATTAGGTGGGAGTCACAAGTGCTTCCAATGCCTCCATTTTTGATGGTGTATCTCCTTTTCTACTGGTAAGTCTTCAAACTCTCAGTTCAGTAGAAGTATTTGAGTCTACCCTTTGTTATTGAGGTACTACCTAGAAGTCAGTCCAACAAGTCTGCTGTCCATTCCAAGAGCCAAGTGGTATTTTTCATGGCATGAGATGTCATCCAATAGGATTTTAAACCATGATATATAACTTTTCTATTGCAGCATAACTAATCAACACAAATTTAACATCGTTTTTTTTTATTAAGGTATTATTGATATACATTCTTATGAAGGTTTCACATGAAAAAACAATGTGATTACTACATTCACCCATATTATCAAGTTCCTCCCATATCCCATTGGAGTCACTGTCCATCAGTGTAGTAAGATACCACAGAGTCACTTCTTGTCTTCTCTGTGCTACACTGTCATCCCCATAGTCTCCCTCACACCATGTGTGCCAATCATAATACCCCTTAATACTCTTCTCCCTCCCTCCCTCCCCACCCGCCCTCCCATACCCATCACCTTTTGTAACTGCTAGACCATTCATGGAGTCTGTGGGTCTGTTGCTGTTTTGTTCCCTCAGTTTTGCTTCGTTGTTATACTTCACAAATGAGGGAAATTATTTGGCACTTGTCTTTCTCCACCTGGATTTTCTCACTGAGCATAATATCTTCCAGCTCCATCCATTGTTGTTGCAAATGGTATGATTTGTTTCTTCCTTATGGCTGAATAGTACTCCATTGTGTATATGTACCACATCTTTATCCATTTGTCTACTGATGGACACTTAGGTTGCTTCCATATCTTTGCTATTGTAAATAGTGCTGCAATAAACATAGGAGTGCATATGTCTTATTAAATCTGAGAAATTATATTCTTTGGGTAAATTCCTAAGAGTGGAATTCCCAGGTCAAATGGATATTTCTATTTTTAGTTTTTTGAGGAACCTACATCTTGCTTTCCATAATGGTTGAACAAGCTTACATTCCCACCAGCAGTGTAGAAGGATTCCCTCTTCTCCACATCATTGTCAGAATTTGCTGTTGTTAGTCTTTTCGATACTGGCCATCCTAACTGGTGTGAGGTGATATCTCATTAAGGTTTTCCTTTGCATTTCCCTGATAATTAGTGAGGTGGAGAATCTTTTCATGTGCCTGTTGGCCATCTGAATTTCTTATTTGGAGAATTGTCTGTTCATATCCTCCACCCAATTTTAATCAGGTTATTTGCTTTTTGGGTGTTGAAGTGTGTGCTTTTTGGGTGTTGAAGTGTGTGAGTTCTTTATATATTTTGGATGTTAACCCCTTGTTGGATATGCCATTTACAAATATATTCTCTCATACTGTAGGATGCCTTTTTGTTCTGTTGATGGTGTCCTTTGCTGTACAGAAGCTTTTTAGTATGATGTAGTCTGATGTGTTCATTTCTGCTTTTGTTTCCCTTGCTCAAGGAGATACATTCAGGAAAAAGTTACTCATGTTTATATTCAGGAGAGTTTTGCCTATGTTTTCTTCTGAGAGTTTTGTGGTTTCATGACTTACATTCAGGTCTTTGATCCATTTCCAGTTTACTTTTGTGTATGGGGATAGACAATAATCCAGTTTCATTCTTTCACATGTAGCCGTCCAGTTTTGTCAACACCAGTTGTTGAAGAGGCTGTCATTTCCCCATTGTATGTCCATGCTCCTTTATCATATATTAATTGACCATATATGCTTGGGTGTATATCTGGGCTCTCTAGTCTGTTCCATTGGTTTATGGGTCTGTTCTTGTGCCAGTACCAAATTGTCTTGATTACTGTGACTTTGTAGTAGAGCATGAAGTTGGGGAGCATAATACCCCCAGCTTTATTCTTCCTTCTCAGGATTGCTTTCACTATTTGGGGTCTTTGGTGGTTCCATATGAATTTTAGAACTATTTGATACGTTTGGTTGAAGTATCCTTTTGGTATTTTGATAGGGATTGCTCTGAATCTGTAAATTGCTTTAGGTGGGATGGCCATTAATTCTTCCTATCCATGTGCACAGGAAGTGTTTCCATTCATTGGTATCTTCTTAATTTTTCTCTTGAGTTTCTTGTGATTTTCAGAGTATAAGTCTTTCACTTCTTTGGTTAGCTTTATTCCTGGATATTTTATTGGTTTTGATGCAATTATGAATGGAATTGTTTTCCTGAATTCTCTTTCTGCTAGTTCATTGGTAGTGTATAGGAATGCAACAGATTTCTGTGTATTAATTTTGTATCCTGAACTTTGCTGAATTCAGATATTATGTCTAGCAGTTCTGCAGTGGATTCTTTAGGGCTATATATGTACAATATCATGTCATCTGCAAATAGTGACAGTTTAACTTCTTCTTTACCAATCTGGATGCCTTTTATTTTTTTGTGTTGTCTGATTGCCGTGGTTAGGACCTCCGGAACTATGTTCAATAAAAGTGTAGAGAGTGGGCATCCTTGTCTTGTTCCCGATCTTGAAGGAAAGGCTCTCAACTTCTTGCTGTTATGATGTTGGCTGTGGGCTTGTCATATGTGGCCATTATTTTGTTGAGGTACTTGCCCTCTATACCCATTTTGTTGAGAGTTTTTATCATGAATGGACGTTGAATTTTGTCAAATGCTTTTTTAGCAGCTATGGAGATGATCATGTGTTTTTTGTCCTTCTTTTGGTGATGTGGTGGATGATGTTGATGGATTTTCTTATATTGTAGCATCCTTGCAACCCTGGAATAAATCCTACTTGATCATGATGAATGTTATTTTTGACGTATTTTTTTTTGAGAGGGCATCTCTCATGTTTATTGACCATATGGTTGTTAACAAAAATCAAATTCTGTATAGGGGACTCAATGCACAATCATCAATCAACCCCAAGCCTAATTCTCAATAGTCTCCAATCTTCTGAAGCATAACGAACAAGTTTTTAGATGGTGAACAAGTTCTTACATAGTGAATAAGTCCTTACATGGTGAACAGTGCAAGGGCAGTCATCACAGAAAACTTCAGTTTTGATCACGCATCGTGAACCATAAACAATCAAGTCAATTATGATTATTCGTTTGATTTTTATACTTCATTTATATGTGAATCCCACATTTCTCCCTTATTATTATTAATATTATTTTTCATAAAATGCTGAAGTGGTAGGTAGATGCAAGATAAAGGTAGAAAACATAGTTTATTGCTGTAAGAGGGCAAATGTAGATGATCAGGTGTGTGCCTATAGACTAAGTATTACTCCAAGCTAGACAAGGGCAACAAAACATCCACAGATGCAGAAGATTTCTCTCAAAACAGGGGGGGTGAGTTTCTAAGCCTCACCTCTGTTGATCCCCAATTTCTCACCTGATGGCCCCCCTGCGACTATGCCTGTCTTAGGTTGTTCCTCCCTTGAGGAATCTTACCCGTCTCTGGCTAAGCAGTCATCTTCCGGGGCCATACAGGGAAATGTAAAGTTGGTAAGTGAGAGAGAGGCAATATTGTTTGAAAAGGTTAGCTTTTGACTTTTTTTGCAGATTTATGCCCTGTGGCTTCTATGCCCAGCATTTGTCCTGAGGTATCTTTACCACTTGGAAGAATTATGATACTCGTTAATTTTGATATGAGGCACGAATTCTACTTAGGGGTTGTAATTAGGAAGGAAGAAGAGAATCTATAGAAGTAGCAGATGGAAGAAAACATGGGAAGATTGATTATTTCTTTGACATATCTTCTTGTAGTGTAACGTAAGCATGTATAGGTTTTAAATTACTAATTAAATTGCGTGCACACATTAACATAATAGGAATACAGCTACATAACCAAAGCAGATCTACAATTACCAGCCATTTCCAGTGAAACCAAGAAAACCAGTTAGGCACCCTAGGCATTTGTGAAAACTTATCAATGATATGATGGATATTGTCTAACTGAATTTGAACAGTTTGAGAAAAATCAGACAAATTAAAACAACACATTCCTGGGAACGTTCACATCCCATATGTTCTTTTAACAGCAGATAGTCTATAGTCGCAAGATTTCAGAGCGCTGCAACTTGCACTTCTTGTAATTCTTGGTTGAGTTCCAAAAGTATAGCTCCAGTTAAATTTGTTATTTTACTGTATGCACAGGCCAGCTTAGATATCTCCTTCATTCTAATGAGAGGTCCAGGAACCAGTGGGATGAATGCAGCTACAACTGCAACAGCACCAGGATCCTTGTTGAAGTTTTTTGATGATCATCTTCTGGAATGACTCTTCCAGAGAAGGTTGATGTTGGAAGTTCTTCATATCGTATCTTAATTCGTTTCTGGGTCGTCAAATTAGGCTTTGATCCTCTGTATAAACACAAACAAACCCTTTGCCCACACTTTGATATGCCCTTTATACATTGTGAAGAACTTATTGGAGATCACCACAGGAACTGCTCCTTTTTTTCTTTAAGAGAAAGGAATATTATCAGAAAAATGTACTTCCATAGCTGATCATCTGACACCCTTTAAATGGTAAAAATTAAAGATATTTAAAGCATGCATTAATTGGTGATTTGCAGTTAGTTTTATCCTATCAGGGAGTAATCCCCCTTTTCTTTCTTTTTCTTTTTTTTTTTTTGTCATTAATCTACAATTACATGTAGAACATTATGTTTACTAGGCTCTCCCCTATACTAGGTACCCCCCACAAACCTCCTAACAGTCACTGTCCATCAGCATAGCAAAATGTTCTATAATCACTACTTGTCTTCTCTGTGTTGTACAGCCCTCCCCTTTCTCCCACTGCCCCCATTATGCAAGATAATCATAATATCCCCTTTCTTCTTCACCCCCTGTATCCCTCCCTACCTACCCATCCTCCACAGTCCCTTTCCCTTTGGTACCTGTTAGTCCATTCTTGGGTTCTGTGATTCTGCTGCTGTTTTCTTCCTTCACTTTTTCCTTTGTTCTTATACTCCACATATGAATGAAATCATTTGGTATTTCTCTTTCTCCACTTGGCTTATTTCACTGAGCATAATACCCTCTAGCTCCATCCATGTTGTTGCAAAGGGTAGGATTTGTTTTCTTCTTATGGCTGAATAATATTCCATTGTGTATATGTACCACTTCTTCTTCATCCATTCATCTACTGATGGACACTTAGGTTGCTTCCAATTCTTGGCTATTGTAAATAGTGCTGTGATAAACAAAGAGGTGCATCTGTCTTTTTCAAACTTGAGTACTGCATTCTAAGGGTAAATTCCTAGGAGTGGAATCCCTGGGTCAAATGGTAAGTCTATTTTGAGCATTTTGAGGAACCTCCATACTGCTTTCACAATGGTTGAACTAATTTACATTCCCACCAGCAGTGTAGGAGGGTTCCCCTTTCTCCACACCCTCGCCAACATTTGTTGTTGTCTGTCTTTTGGATGGTAGCCATACTTACTGCTGTGAGGTGATACCTCATTGTGGTTTTAATTTGCATTTCTCTGATAATTACCGATGTGGAGCATCTTTTCATGTGTCTGTTGGCCATCTGTATTTCTTTTTAGGAGAACTGTCTGTTCATTTCCTCTGCCCATTTTCTAATTGGATTATTTGTTTTTTGTTTGTTGAGGTGGGTGAGCTCTTTATATATTTTGGACATCAAGCCTTTATCGGATCTGTCATTTACAAATATATTCTCCCATACTGTAGGGTACCTTTTTGTTCTATTGATGGTGTCTTTTGCTATACAGAAGCTTTTCAGCTTAATATAGTCCCACTTGTTAATTTTTGCTGTTGTTTTCCTTTCCCAGGGAGATATGTTCAAGAAGAGGTCATTCATGTTTATGTCTAAGAGGTTTTTGCCTATGTTTTTTTTCTAGGAGTTTAATGGTTTCATGACTTACATTCAGGTCTTTGATCCATTTTGAATTTACTTTTGTATATGAGGTTAGGCAATGGTCCAGTTTCATTCTCTTACATGTAGCTGTCCAGTTTTGCCAGCACCATCTGTTGAAGAGATTGTCATTTCGCCATTGTATGTCCATGGCTCCTTTATCAAATATTAATTGACCATATATGTTTGGGTTAATGTCTGGAGTCTCTAATCTGTTCCACTGGTCTATGACTCTGTTCTTGTGCCAGTACCAAATTGTCTTGATTACTATGGCTTTGTAGTAGAGCTTGAAGTTGGGGAGTGAGATCCCCCCTACTTTATTCTTCTTTCTCAGGATTGCTTTGGCTATTCGGGGTCTTTGGTGTTTCCATATGAATTTTTGAACTATTTGTTCCAGTACGTTGAAGAATGTTGCTGGTAATTTGATAGGGATTGCATCAAATCTGTATATTGCTCTGGGCAGGATGGCAATTTTGACGATATTAATTCCTCTTAGCCATGAGCATGGGATGAGTTTCCATTTGTTAGTGTTCTTTTTAATTTCTCTTAAGAGTGACTTGTAGTTTTAAGGGTATAGGTCTTTCACTTCTTTGGTTAGGTTTATTCCTAGGTATTTTATTCTTTTTCATGCAATTGCCAATGGAGTTTTTTCCTGATTTCTCTTCCTATTGGGTCATTATTAGTGTATAGGAAAGCCACAGATTTCTGTGTGTTAATTTTGTATCCTGCAACTTTGCTGCATTCTGATATCAGTTCTAGTAGTTTTGGAGTGGAGTCTTTAGGGTTTTTTTATGTACAATATCATGTCATCTGCAAATAGTGACAGTTTAACTTCTTCTTTACCAATCTGGATTCCTTGTATTTCTTTGTTTTGTCTGATTGCCGTGGCTAGGACCTCCAGTACAATGTTAAATAACAGTGGGGAGAGTGGGCATCCCTGTCTTGATCCCGATCTCAGAGGAAAAGCTTTCAGCTTCTCGCTGTTTAGTATAATGTTGGCTGTGGGTTTATCATATACAGTCTTTATTATGTTGAGGTACTTGCCCTCTATCCCCATTTTGGTGAGAGTTCTTATCATGAATGGATGTTGAATGTTGTCAAACCCTTTTTCAGCATCTATGGAGATAATCATGTGGTTTCTGTCTTTCTTTTTGTTGATGTGGTGGATGATGTTGATGGATTTTCGAATGTTGTACCATCCTTGCATCCCTGAAATGAATCCCACTTGTCATGGTGTATGATCCTTTTGATATATTTTTGAATTCGGTTTGCTAAAATTTTATTGAGTATTTTTGCATCTACATTCATCAGGGATAATGGTCTTTAATTTTCTTTTTTGGTGGGGTCTTTGCCTGGTTTTGGTATTAGGGTGATGTTGGCTTCATAGAATGAGTTTGTGAGTATTCCCTCCTCTTCTATTTTTTGGAAATCTTTAAGGAGAATGGGTATTATGTCTTCTCTGTGTGTCAGATAAAATTCCGAGGTAAATCCGTCCGGCCTGGGGGTTTTGTTCTTGGGTAGTTCTTTGATTACCGTTTCAATTTCTTTGCTCTTAATTGGTTTGTTTTACTTTTGTGTTTCTTCCTTGGTCGGACTTGGAAGGTTGTATTTTTCTAGGAAGTTTTCCATTTCTTCTAGGTTTTCCAGCTTGTTGGCATATAAGTTTTCATAGTAGTCTTTACTAATTCTTTGTATTTCTGTGGAGTCTGTCGTGATTTTTCCGTTCTCATTTCTGATTCTGTTGATTTGTATTGATTCTCTTTTTCTCTTAATAAGTTTGGCTAGAGGCTTATCTATTTTGTTTATTTTCTCAAAGAACCAGCTATTGGTTTCATTGATTTTTGCTATTGTTTTATTCTTCTCAATTTTGTTTATTTCTTCTCTGATCTTTATTATGTCCCTCCTTCTGCTGACTTTAGGCATCATTTGTTCTTCTTTTTCCAATTTCGGTAATTGTGATGTTAGACTATTCATTTGGGTTTGTTCTTCCTTCTTCAAGTGTGCCTGGATCACTATATACTTTCCTCTTAAGACTGCTTTTGCTGCATCCCACAGAAGTTGGGGCTTTGTGTTGTTGTTGTCATTTGTTTCCATATATTCCTTGATCTCTATTTTAATTTGTTCGTTGATCTATTGATTATGTAGGAGCATGTTAAGCCTCCATGTGTTTGTGAGCCTTTTCGTTTTCTTTGTAGAATTTACTTCTAGTTTTATACCTTTGTGGTCTGTAGGGTTGTTGGTAGAATATTAATCTTTTGGAATTTACTTAGGCTCTTTTTGTGAGCTAGTATGTGGTCTATTCTGGAGAATGTTCCATGTGCACTTGAGAAGAATGTATATCCTGTTGCTTTTGAATGTAGAGTTCTGTAGATGTCTATTAGGTCCATCTGCTCTACTGTGTTGTTCAGTGCCTCTGTGTCCTTACTTATTTTCTGCCCTTTGGGGTGAGTGGTATGTTGAAGTCTCCTAAAATAAATGCATTGCAGTCTATTTCCCTCTTTAGTTCTGTTAGTATTTGTTTCACATCTGCTGGTGCTCCTGTGTTGGGTGCATATATATTTAGAATGGTTATATCCTCTTGTTGGACTGAGCCCTTTATCATTATGTAGTGTCCTTCTTTATCTCTTGTTACTTTCTTTGTTTTGAAGTCTATTTTGTCTGATATTAGTACTGCAACCCTGCTTTCTTCTCTATGTTGTTTGCCTGAAATATATTTTTCCATCCCTTGACTTTAAGTCTGTGCATGTCTTTGGGTTTGAGGTGAGTTTCTTGTAAGCAGCATATAGATGGGTCTTGCTTTTTTATCCATTCTATTACTCTGTGTCTTTTGATTGGTGCATTCAGTCCATTTACATTTAGGGTGACTATTGAAAGATATGTACTTATTGCCATTGCAGGCTTTAGATTCGTGGTTACCAAAGGTTCAAGGTTACCCTCTTTAGTATCTTACTGCCTAACTTAGCTTGCTTATTGAGCTGTTATATACACTGTCTGGAGATTCTTTTCTTCACTCCCTTCTTATTCCTTCTCCTCCATTCTTTATATGTCAGTTGTTTTATTCTGTTCTCTTTTGTGTTTCCTTTAACTGCTTTTAGTGGGTAGTTGATTTTATTTTTTTGCCTTTAATTAGTATTTGGTTGGTTTTCTTTCTTTGCAGTGATTTTATTTTCTCTGTTGACATCTGTTTAGTCTTAGGGGTGCTCCTGTCTAGAACAGTCCCTCTAAAATACCCTGTAGAGGTGGTATGTTGGAGCAAATTCCCTCAACTTTTGCTTGTCTGGGGATTGTTTATTCCCTCCATCATATTTAAATGATATCGTGCTGGATACAGTATCCTTGGTTCAAGGCCCTTCTGTTTCATTGCCTTAAATATATCATGCCATTCTCTTCTGGCCTGTAAGGTTTCTGTTGAGAAGTCTGATGATAGCCTGATGGGTTTTCCTTTATAGGTGACCTTTTTCTCTCTATCTGCCTTTAAAACTTTTCCTTGTCCTTGATCTTTTCCATTTTAATTATTATGTGTCTTGGTGTTGTCCTCCTTGGGTCCTTTCTGTTGGGATGTCTGTGTATTTCCATGGTCTGTTTGATTATTTTCTCCCCCTGTTTGGGGAAGTTTTCAGAATTTATTTCTTCAAAGACACTTTCTATCCCCTTTTCCTCTTTCTTCTTCTTCTGGTACCCCTATAATACAGATATTGTTCCTTTTGGATTGGTCACACAGTTCTCTTAATATTGTTTCATTCCTGGAGATCCTTTTATCTCTCTCTATGTCAGCTTCTATTCGTTCCTGTTCTCTGGTTTCTATTCCATCAATGGTCTCTTACATCTTATCCATTCTGCTCATAAATCCTTTCAGATTTTGTTTCATTTCTGTAATCTCTTTCCAGGCCTCTGTAATCTCCCACCGGACTTCATCCCTTAGCTCTTGTATATTTCTCTGCATCTCTGTCAGCATGTTTATGATTTTTATTTTGAATTCTTTTCCTGGAAGACTGGTTAGGTCTGTTTCCTTCTCTGATATTGTGTCTGTGATCTTTGTCTGCCTGTAATTTTGCCTTTTCATGGTGATAGAGATAGTTTGCAGAGCTGGCTAGAGTGATGGCTGGAAGAAATTTCCTTCTTGTCAGTTTGTGGCCTTCCTTTCCTAGGAGAACAGTGACCTTTAGTGGCTTGTGCTGGGCAGCTGCACCCAGAAAGGGCTTCTGATTCTTGCCCGGCTGCTGTGGAGCTTATCTCTGCTTTTGCTGTGGGTGTGGCCTGCCTCAGGCTGCTACTCTGATATGGTGTAGCCGCGTTGAAGGGGGAATTGCCGGGAGGCTATTTATCTCCGTGAGGGGTCTCCATGCTCCCTGCTGACCAGGGTGTTAGAGAGTCCAGAGATCCCCAGATTCCCTGCTGCTGTACTCAGTGTCCCGGGACGTTTCCGTCTGGTTTTGGGGTCCGTGTCCCTTTAAGACTTCCAAAAAGCATTCGCAAAAAAAAAAAAAAAGAAAAGTCGCTCGCTTTTCTTTGTCCCCCGGCGCCGGCCTCAGGGAGCTGCTCACAGGTCTTACAGTCCTGTTTCCCTAGTATCCAGGACCCCACGCATGCACTGTGTGTGCGCTCTGGTCTGGATGGCTGGGGCTGGGTTTTTAGCAGTCCTGGGCTCCCTCTCCCTCCCCAGTCCAACTCCTCTCCTCCCGCCGGGAGCTGGGTGGAGGGGCGCTTGGGTCCCGCTGGGCCGGGCCTTGTAACTTACCCCCTTCGCGAGGCGCTGGGTTCTTGCAGGTGTGGATGTGGTCTGGATTTTGTCCTGTGTCCTCTGGTCTGTATTCTAGGAAGAGTTGTCTTTGTTATATTTTCATAAATATATGTGGTTTTGGGAGATTTCCGCTGCTCTAATCACGCCGCCAATTTGGCTCCCTCCAGCTTTTGATGTATTTTTAAATTCAGTTTGCTAATATTTTGTTGAGTAATTTACATCTATATTCATCAGGGATATTGGTGTGCAATTTTGTTTTTTATGTTGTCTTTGCCTGGTTTTCACATTAAGTAATGCTGGCCACCTAGAATGTGTTTGGAAGTATTCCCTCTTCTTCTACATTTTGGAAAACTTTAAAAGGATGGGTATTAGGTCTGCACTAAATGTTTGATAAAATTTAGCCATGAAACCATCTGGTCCAGGAATTTTGTTTATAGGGAGTTTTTTGATTAACAATTCAATTTCCTTGCTGGCTAGTTGGTTTGTTTTGTGATTACCAATTCAGTTTCCTTGCTGTTTAATTGGTCTGTTCAGACTTTCTGTTTCTTCCTGGGTCTGCCTTGTAAGGTTGTATTTTTCTACAAAGTTGTCCATTTCTTTTATGCTATCCAGTTTGCATATAATTTAAATTTTTCATAGTATTCTCTAATAAGTCTTTGTATTTCTGTAGTGTCTGTGGTTTTTTCCTTTTTCATTTCTGATTCTATTTATGTGTGTAGACTCTCTTTTTTTCTTGATAAGTCTGGCTTGGGCTTTATCAATTTTGTTTATTTTCTCGATTAATCAGCTCCTGCTTTCATTGATTCTTTCTATTGTTTTATTCTTCTCTATTTTATTTATTTCTGCTCTAATCTTTATTATGTCTTTCCTTTTACTGACTTTTTGCCTCATTTTTCTTCTTTTTCTAGTTTCATTAATTGTGAGTTTAGACTGTTCGTATGGGATTGTTTTTCTTTCCTGAGGTAGGCTTTATGTTGCAATGTACTTCCCTCTTAGCACAGCCTTTGCTGTGTCCTACAGATTTTGGGGTGTTGAATTGCTGTTGCCATTTGTTTCCATATATTGGTTGATCTCTGTTTTTATTTGGTTATTGATCCATTGGTTATTTAGGAGCATATTGTTAAGCTTCCATGAATTCGTGAGATTTTTTGTTTTCTTTGCAAAATTTATCTCTAGTTTCATACCTTTGTGGTCTGAGAACCTAGTTGGCACAATTTCAGTATTTTTGAATTTTCTGACCCTCTTTTTGTGTTGTAGTATATGATCTATTCTTGAAAATGTTCCATGTTGACTTGAGAAGAATGTGCATCCTGCTGCTTTTTTGTGTAGAGTTCTGTAGATGTCTGTTAGGGCCATCTGTTCTAATGTGTTGTTCAATGCCTGTGTCTCCTTACTTATTTTCTGTCTGGTTGCACTGTCCTTTGGAGTGAGTGGGGTGATGAAATCTCCTATAATGATTGCATTGAATTCTATTTCCCCTTTTAATTCTGTTAGTATTTATTCCATATATGTAGGTGCTCCTGTGGTGGGTGCATAGATATTTATAATGGTTACATCCTCTTGTTGGATTGAACACTTTAACATTATGTAATGTCCTTCTTTGTCTCTTGTGACTTTCTTTGTTTTGAATTCTATTTCGTCTGATACACATAGTACAACTCCAGCTTTTTTCTGCCTATTATTTGCATGGAATATCTTTTCCCTTCCCTTCACTTTTATTCTGTATATGTCTTTGGGTTTGAAGTGAGTCTCTTTTAGGCAGCATATAGAGCTGTCTTGTTTTTTATCCATTCAGTGACTCTGTATTTTGATTGGTGCATTCAGACTATTTACATTTAAGGTGATTATCGATAGGTATGTAGTTATTGCCATTGCAGGCTTTAGATTCGTGGTTACCAAAGGTTCAAGGGTAACTTCCTTACTATCGAAGAGTCTAAGTTAACTCACTTATTATGCTATTACAAACACAATCTAAAGGTTCTCTTCTTTTTTTCCTCCTTTTTCTTCCTTCTCCATTCCTTATATATTAGGTATCATATTCTGTGCCCTTTGTCTATCCTTTGACTGACTTTGGGAGTAGTTGATTTGATTTTGCATTTGCTTAGTAATTAATTGTCCTACTTTCTTTCCTGTGTTTTTTTTTTTACCTCTGGTAACAGCTATTTTGCCTTAGGAAAACTTCCATCTATAGCAGTCCCTCCAAAATACACTGTAGAGATGGTTTGTTGGAGGTAAATTCTCTCAGCTTTTGCTTATTTGGAAATTCTTTAATCCCTCCTTCAAATTTAAATAATAACCTTGCCAAATAGAATATCTTTGGTTCAAGGGACTTCTGCTTCATTGCATTAAATATATCATGCCACTCCCTTCTGGCCTGTATGGTTTCTGCTGAGAAGTCTGATGATAACCTGATGGGTTTTCCTTTGTATGTGATCTTGTTTCTCTCTCTGGCTGCTTTTAATAGTCTGTCCTTATCCTTGATCTTTACCCTTTTAATTATTATATGTCTTGGTGTTGTCCTACTTGGGTCCCTTGTATCAGGAGATCTGTGCACCTCCATGGCCTGAGAGACTATCTCCTTCCCTAGATTGGGAAGTTTTCAACAATAACCTCCTTAAAGTTACTTTCCATCCATTTTTCTCTCTCTTCTTCTTTTGGTACCCCTGTAATACAATTATTTTTCCATTTCTATTAGTCATACAGTTCTATCAATATTCTTTCATTCCGAGAGACTCTTTATCCTCTGTGCCTCAGCTTCTTTTTAGTACTCTTCTCTAATTTCTGTTTCATTTATCATCTCCTTCACTGTATCTAATCTGCTTTTAAAACCTTGCTTTGTATTCCACAATGATTGGATTTCTGACCAGAATTCCTTCCTGAGTTATTGAATATTTTTCTGTACCTCCATGAGCATGTTTATGATTTTTATTTTGAAAACTCAGAAAGATTGACTGGGTTTTTACTTGATCCTTTTTCAGGTGTTTGAGGGATTTTTGTTTGAACCAGTTTCTTTTGACCTTTCATATTTGTATTTTTAGCCCTCTAGTGCTCAGAAGCTCTACTCTCTGGAACTGCTTGTCCCCTGGAATGATTCCAGGGTCATAGGGGATTTTATGCTGGTGCCTGTATGGAGGAAAGAGCTCTTTCCTGCTTCCCAGCTTTTATGCCTGTCTTCTCTGTCAGAACCAGTGGACTGAACACATCGATTTAAGCCTCTGTTCTTCATTTTTGTAGTTCCCATAGGCAGGGATTCCCTCTGGCTGGCCTGATGCCAGGGCATGTTTCCTGGTTTGCAAGCCAGTTGCAGGCTTGCCAGGAGGAATTCACAGCAGGCTGTGTATCATGGTGGGGGACCTTGGAGTTGCATAGCCAGCCAGAGGGATGGAGCATCTATAGCTCCTGGAAGTTCCCAACCTTCTGGGAAGAGTGAGCCCAGACAATTTTTGCTGCCTGTCCTTTCTCCCAAACAGTAACCTCTGTGTAATCCTTGTCCCTTTAGCATCCCTCTTGCTGCTAGGAAGTTTCTCAGACTGCCTGCCTTTCTTTTGTCCCAGAGTAGGAGGATTTAAATCCCTGTTTTTCACAAGCGGCAGCAATCTCAGTCTATCCAAGTATTCTGCCTGTCTTAGCTTTCCAACCCCACTAATCACCAGAGCACCATGCAATGTAGGTTTGTGCTCCCAGAGCAGATCTCCAGAAGTAGGTGTTCAGCAGTCCCAGGCCTCCACTCCCTCCCCACTCATTCCTCTTTCTCCCACTGGTGAGCTGGGGGGGGGAAGGGCTTGGGTCCTGCCAGATCACGTCTTTGGTACATTACCCTGTCCATGAGGTCTGTATTTTTCTCCAGGTGTATGCAGTGTGTCACAGCCTTCTTTCCTGTTTCTCTTTCAGTATTAGTTGTATTATTTATATTTTCATATTATATGTGGTTTTAGGAGGAGGCCTCTGTCTCACCTCTCACACCATCATATTTAATTCCCACATAATTAGCATTTTAACATAACACATACTTATGTCATAGTTTCTGTACTTGCAATTCAGGTACTGTCTGGGTCTATTGTCACCTTATCAGTTGCAGTTGGGAAAGATTCACTTTCAGGCCCATTTCTGTTAGGCAAATTCATTTGTTTGTGGCTGTGCTGAAATAAGGTCTTCATTTTTTTTCATGACTGTTGATTAGGGACAGTTCTTTGCAATATGGTTTTCTCAATGGTTCCCCTCACATTGCAACTTACTTCTCTAAACCAAGGGATTTTTTATCTAGTAACAGAGTCTAGTAAAATAGAGTCTTGATATATCTAGTAACATAACCACAGGAGTGACAGCCTACTGCTACTACCACATAATGTAATTTACTCAAGGGAGAGGCATCCTATCACTTTGCCATATACTATTATTTAGATGCTAGTCTCAGAAGCCATTCCACTCAAGGAGGGAAATCGATGATATATGATGGAGGAGGACAAGGAGATGGTAGACACCAGTTTAGAATTCTGCCTACCACAGAGGGCTGCAGAAATGAAGGTGGGGAAATAAATCCAGATTATATTTTCCTTTGTGAGGAGGGCTCTAGGTATGGCACAGAAATAAAGAGGTCACTTATATTTTTCTATCCCCCATACCTTCAAGGACCTAATGTGTTCCCTATAAAAGTGGTAAGGTGATTGTTTCCTCTCTGTCTTCAAAATTGGTGTTTCTCTTCCAGAACATGTACTATAATTTGTACTAATCATAACCTCTTTGCACCCAGAGCTTTCATCCAGAAGAGTCAGGAGCAAAAGAGACATGGGAATTTTCATAAAACTAACAGAGACCTATGTTATATCTTGAGTAAATCTCACTGGGGACTAGGCAAGAAATATACTGAACCCTTTACCTCTTTCGTTGCCCTCTTATCATTGTCAGAAATTAGAGATGACACCTTTCTGGGCAAATGCATTCACATCACCAAAGTATATTATATTACTAAGGTGTTTAGACCAGGAAGAGATGATGGTTGGAGAGTTAGAAAACCTTTTGAGTGATATTTGATGAAACCATCCATATTCAACAGTACCAGTTGCTCTGCATCTTGGGGACTCTAGAACATCCACTGAAGCACTCTCAGCCTATTGTTGAATGGATTTGCATGAAATTCACACCTTTTTCAGACTCTAAATGATCTGGAAAGTCCAAAACATTATGCAGATTCATTTTAAGGGCTATAGTGCTACAGATAGCATCAGTGATTTGAACTGGAACACCAGCCCTGTAACCTGGAAAACTGTATACATAGAATTGCAGTCTAAAATGATAGGTGTATTTCTTCATTCGGAATGATGATAGATCCAGGCAGACAGTAATATTTAGTATAACCTGGTTAGTGCAAGTTCAGTCAGCAGTTTGGTTTCAGTCATTCTCATCAGAGAACAGGACCTTATCTTGGGCAACAAACAGTGACTGTTCAGTTTCTTGGATTGCCATAACGAATTACCACAACTTGATGGCTTAAAACAACAGAAATGTACTCTCCCACAGATGTAGAGGCCAGTAGTCGAAAATCAGGATGTCAGCAGGTTTTTTTCCTTCAGGAAGCTTGGAGGGAAAATCTGTTCCATGCCTCAGTCCTAGCTTCTGGTGGCTGTAAGCAATCCTTCGTGTTCCTTGGCTTATAAATGTCTTACTTCAATCTCTGCCTGACATAACTGGCCTTTTTGAGTGCCTTTTGTGTTGGTGTGTCTCAAATCTCTCCTTTCTGTTATAAAAACACAAATTATAGGATTTAAGGCCCACTCGAAATCTAGAATCATTTCATCTCAAGATATTTAACTTAATTACATCTGCAAACCAACTGTTTCCAAAAAAAAATAACATTTGTGCATACCAGGGAATCATATTTGGATATGTCTTTTTGGGGCTGCTACTCAACCCACTGTAGTAACCCAGATGGTTGAGTGAGGAACCATGATTTGTTACCAAAGTTTATGGCTCCAGTGAGATGTGCTTTAATCTTCCAGTTTAGTCTTCAGATGGATTAGGTTAGAGAAGGAGGAAGGAAACTGTACAGAGGGAGAGAGTGACTTTGGGTTATTAAGGAAGGGTTCATGTTTGTTTTCATTTTCAAGCCACATTGTTCATGGTTAAACAAAAATTCTTTTCTAGTGTTTTCTGTCTACCCAAAGCTCTATATTGAATTGCAAGGTCCCCATTGTAGACAATATTTGTTTCAGCTTTGAGACAGCCTGGTTTAGTTTCCATACAGACATGTCCTTTTAGCTAGGTCCATAGAGCTTGATTCCCCATTGTCATAATAATATCATTTTCTCAACCCTTTCTCTCTCTCAGAGGAGAGTGAACAACAAACAAGGTACCATTTAGACAGCTTGTTTTAATGTTATCCCTCACTGCTCCAGCCTCTAAATACTAATTCTTCACCTGTTCACTAAAAGGTAGGACATTGAGAGGTACTTCCTCCTTGTTGCTTACTATCAGGACAACATACACCACCAGATCCCACAGAGTCATCCTGTATTCCCTATCCCAGTCCAAGACGCCCTCACCCTTCCTCTTTTAGGAAGCCATCTCTTTCAACATCACATTCTTATTGCCAAACTCAAGAACTGTGAAGGATGTGAGATCATATCCTACTTGCTAGCTAAGTAGTTAGTCTGCCACAGTTTCATGGATTCCACCTTATACTGCTAGACAGAAAGGTTTTTACTCACATCACAGCAAGCATCATGAGCATTAGTGTATTTGGGGTCAATTCCAATTACCCTCAAGTTCCATGTGTGGTGTAGGTGGACTCACACTGATGCCTGCGTGTGTAGTAGTTTGCATTATAGGGAAAGATCGTGAGTTTATGGGGCTTGAATCTTTCATAATAGGGACTAAACTTGTCTGCCTTTTGCTCCAGAGACAGGCAATATCTCTTTATTCCAAGGTTGTTTGCTTGGAATATCCATGAAAAGAATTTAGTAAAAGGGGCAGTCCTTGTCTTTGTTTGCAAGATACACAGAAGCAGAAGAGATCCATGGACATTGTATTGCAACAAAAATTAGTGCATTGAATTCAAGGCCACCTTTTATGCAGTGCAATTTGTGGAAATGTCATTTTTATTGTTGCATAGTATCTTGAAATCAAGTGTGATTTCAACAAAAATGAATGTTCAGCTCTAACCCATATTCACTGGCCTGTCATGATAGTTCCATAATAGATGCCCATCTGTTTTAGTGAAAAAAGGTGACTTTATTAAGATTACTCTCACAGTATTGATCCACAGGGGAAATAATTTGATTTAATTAAATGATGTTTATGAGATATCCAAGTATTAGCACAAATATTGAAGCTCTTCAATTTATACTGGCCATGAATTTTGTTGCATAAAGCTAAAAGCTTGTAGATGAAATAAAATTCAACTAAAGTGAAAAACAAACTAAACTAAAAGCATGTGTTTAATAAAACACTAGTATACTAACTCAGTGCCTCTTCCCCAAATAATGTTATTATTAGCCTCAATAAAAATACAAAATTGAAACTGAAACTCAACTGTAATGCTATCTGTTTGGCAATTACTTATTTTGCTAGTAGAGCACATATTCTTTAAAACAAATTTCTTAATGAAAACAGAATAACTAGGAAAACCTGATTACTCATTAGGTATATGCAAAGAGAGGTTGTTGAACACTTAGGATTAGAGAGAGAGAATGCTTAGATCAGCTAAAGATTGGATTAACTTCTCTCTTAGAATATATCTGTGTGTAAAGTTAATTCTTTCCTTATTTTATGATTCTATTTTAAAGTTGATTTTATTGGTAAGGGGCTAGATAAAGATCAATTGGTATCAGATTTTGAAAATCACCCACATAGTTGTTAACTTAGAACATAAGGGACTCCAATAATATGGAGGATATTCTTCCTAAAGTTTAATATTTAAGAAATTACTTAAGTAAAATGATAAAAGTATACTACACAATCAGCAGAAACATATATGTATCATGTTGATCATTACTTTTTTGGAAATTCAATTGGTTAATTAACATGACACTTAGAAACCATTTTGTTTTTTTATCAGACTAAATTATTTACATAGAAAATTTTTCTTGGTGTTCTCCCTCAAATTTTTCTTCACTTTTGCCTTTACCCTTCATCTTCCCAATAAGGGATTTATGTTAATCCAGCTATGATATCAATAGTTTATTGTTAATGTATAGACTACTTTATTCTTTCAAATAAATATATGCGTTTTGTTAGTAATGACCTAAAGGATGAATGCTCAGAGGGGACATTTGTGAAGTGTGTGTGCATGCATGCTTTTGGTAGCATTGTGAATGCTTAGATGGATTAGAGGTAATTTCGGTTAGTGGTAACAATCATATGGTATCAGCCCTACCTGTCCTTCAGTTTTCAGAAAAGTTATTTCTACCAAAGATCATTCATTCTTTTAGTAATAGTGTTTTTTTTAAATTTTATCCACAAAAATACAACCCTTTTCAGAACAATATCATTTTTCAAGGTAATAGATGTTGTGTGTCCTTTAGTTAGTTTTTTTTTTTTTTTGCTTTTGTTTGTTTGAGTGCTTTTTGCTCTTCCTACTAAATAGTAAAGCATAACTTTGTGGACCTTAACGTGGATTTCATTTCTTCACTTTATGAGATAATGTAATTTTTTATGAGTCAAAAAATAAATTTCATAAACTTGGAGTACAGAAACCATTTAGAAAACAATAGACCTTCCCCTAGAAATATCAATGCCGGGACCCATTTTTATCTTAAGGATTTGTTTCCCTATTATTATGCAAATATCATGGTTACATGAACAACTTTTCTTCTAAGTTTCTCACTCCAATGGTATAAAGGAGGCAGTGTGTTAAAATGTAGGCTGCAATCTCTGTGCTATGAATATTTATATATTTTGACATTTAAGAAGAATATACCTTTCCATACTGTAACCCTTAGCAGTGTTTTACTTGATATATTTCTAAAAATGGAACAATTCATTTATACTATGTCACTTTGGACTTAAGGGACACATAACCTACCTTTTCACGGGCATAAAATTCAGTTGTCTTATTTCTACTGCATGAATTATGTTTAGAAGCTGTGGAGCCACAAAATGCTTTAATGCTTTCTGTTTCTACATTTATTTATCCCTAGGTAGCCATACGCACAGAACTAGAAGGGATATCGAGAAATTGCAGAATTTATATGTAGAATGGCATCTTAAATATATGAAATAGCCCTTTCTTTGTTAGGATCTCCAGAAAAAGAGGCTCTCGAAATTATTTTAGAAATTGCTTAGGTTTCACCAAATGTAATATCAGAAAAGTCTTCTTTTGATCTCTTCTGTTGATATTCACTCTGTAGTTTAAATTTTTCTCATATCGTCTGAGAAAAAGGGGCTCTTGTCATCTTTCTTATAATTCATCCAAGGAATAACAACACTAATATTACCAGTATGTCTGCTCTTCATTTCTGATGATTGAAGCCGTTTTAACTCCTTTTTCTATTCATTCAGTCATAGAAATTGAAATTTGGTGAGAGTCAGAAATATTCCAATATAAATAAACAAGCTCCATAATGATATCAAAGGCTTGCAGACATTACTGTAAAATTTGTGGGTCTTAAACTTAATCACTGTATTACATACATGCTAGTTCAAGGCTATATTGACAGGGCTTTTTTTAATGTAAAAAATTATAAAATATTAAATACATCCATTTTAATGCACATATAATGAATTTCAACAAATTAATATGCCTGTGTAACCAATACTCCAATCACAATATTAAATATTACCATTACCCCAAAAAGTTCCCTCATATATCCTGTCAACCTTTACAGCTAGAAGCAACCACTCTGATTTTGCATACCACAGACTGAATTCTCTGTTTTTGAAGCCCTTATCAATGGAATCATACAGTATTTCCTCTCTTGCATGCTCTTCTTTTGTTCTTAACTGTTAAAACTATTTCAGAGACTCATCTATGTTGTTGTATATGTCAGTGTCACTACTTAATTGTTTTTTACTGCTGAATAGTACTCTATTGTGTGATTACACCTGTTAATCCATTTTTCTATTGAAAGACACTGTGGTTATTTTAAATGATTAGTTATTATAAATACAATGACTATAAATATTCTTTAAAAAGCCATTTTGTGTACAAATGTTTTTTTCTTTATTAAGTTATTATTGATATACACTCTAATGAAGGTTTCACATGAAAGAACAATGTGATTACTACATTCACCCCTATTATCATGTTCCTCCCATACCCCATTGCAGTTACTGCCCATCAGTATAGTAAGATGCCATAGTCACTATTTGCCTTTTCTGTGCTGCACTGTCTTCCCCATGATCGCCCACACACCATATGTGCAAATCATAATACCTCCTCACCAGCCCTCCCACACCCCTCCCTTTGGAAACCAGTAGGCGCTCTTTGGAGTCTGAGTCTGTTGCTGTTTTGTTCCCTCAGTTTTGATTTGCTGTTATACTCCACAAATAAGGGAAATCATTTGGTACTTGTCTTTCTCCACCTGGGTTATTTAACGAAGCATAATATCTTCCAGCTCCATCCATGTTGTTGCAAATGGTAGGACTTCTTTCTTTCATTTGGTTGAATAGTATTTCATTGTGTATATGTACCGCATCTTCTTATTCATTCATCTACTGCTGGACACTACTTCCATATCTTCACTATTGTAAGTAGTGCTACAATAAACATAGGGGTGCATATGCTTTTTTGAATCTGAGAAATTATATTCTTTGGGTATATTCCTGAGAGTGAAATTCCCAGGTCAAATGGTATTTCTATTTTTATTTATTGAGGAACCCCCATATTGCTTTCCACAATGGTTGAACTAGCTTACATTCCCACCAGCAGTGTAAGAGGGTTTCGCTTTTTCCTCATCCTCGCCAGAATTTGTTGTTCTTAGTCTTTTCAATACTGGCCATCCTAACTGGTGTGAGGTGATACCTCATTGTGGTTTTAATTTGCATTTCCCTGATAATTAGTGGTGTGGAGAATCTTTTCATGTGCCTGTTGTCCATCTGAACTTCTTATTTGGAGAATTGTCTGTTCATATCCTCTGCACATTTTTTAATCAGGTTATTTGCCTTTTGGGTGTTGAGGGTGTCAGTTACTTATATATTTTGGATGTTAACCCCTTGTTAGATATGCCATTTACAAATATATTCTCCCATACTGTAGGATGCTTTTTTCTGCTGATGGTGTCCTTTGCTGTACAGAAGCTTTTTAGTTTGATATAGTCCTATGTGTTCATTTTTCTATTTATTTCCCTTGCTTGTGGAGATGCTTTCAGGAAAAAGTTGCTCATGTTTTTATATTCAGGAAATTTCTGCCTATGTTGTCTTCTAAGATTTTTATGGTTTCATGACTTACATTCAGGTCTTTGATCCATTTCCAGTTTACTATTTGTATGGGGATAGACAATAACTCTCTCTCGCATGTAGCTGTCCAGTTTTGTCAATACCAGTTGTTGAAGAGGCTGTCATTTCTCCATTGTATGTCCATGCTCCTTTATCATATATTAATTGACCATATATGCTTGGGTTTATATCTGGGCACTCTAGTCTGTTCCATTGGTTTACGGGTTGGTTCTTGTGCCAGTACCAAATTGTCTTGATTACTGTGGCTTTGTAGTAGAGCTTGAAGTCAGGGAGCAAAATCCCCCCTGCTATATCCTTACTTCTCAGGATTGCTTTGGCTATTCGTGGTCTTCTGTGGTTCCGTATGACTTTTAGAACTATTTTCTCTATTTTGTTGAAGAATGCTCTTGGTATTTTGATAGAGATTGCATTGAATCTGTAGATTGCCTTAGGCAGGATGACCATTTTGACAATATTAATTCTTCCTATCCATGAGCATGGGATTTGTTTCCACTTATAAGTATCTACTTTTATTTCTTGCATGAGTATCTAGTTTTCAGAGTATAGGTCTTTCATTTCCTTGGTTAGGTTTATTCCTAGATATTTTACTCTTTTTGATGCAATTGTGAATGGAATTGTTTTCCTGATTTCTCTTTCTGCTAGTTCATTGTTAGTGCATAGGAATGCAACAGATTTCTGTGTATTAATTTCATATCCTGAACTTTGCTGAATTCAGATATTATATCTAGTAGTTTTGGAGTGGATTCTTTAGGGTTTTTATATACAAGATCATGTCATCTGCAAACAGTGACAGTTTAACTTCTTTACCAATCTAGATGTCTTTTATTTCTTTGTGTTGTCTGATTGCCATGGTTAGGACCTCCAGAACTATGTTGAATAAAAGTGGGGAGAGTGGGCATCCTTGTCTTGTTCCCAATATTAAAGGAAAGGCTTTCAGCTTCTTGCTGTTAAGTATAATGTTGGCTGTGGGTTTGTCATATATGGCCTTTATTATGTTGAGGTACTTGCCCTTTATACCCATTTTGTTGAAAGTTTTGATCATGAATGGATGTTGCATTTGGTTGAATGTTCTTTTGGCATCCATGGAGATGATTGTGTGTTTTTTGTCTTTCTTTTTATTGATGTGGTGGCTGATGTTGATTAATTTTCTAGTATTGTATCATCCTTGCATCCCTAGAATAAATCCTACTTGGTCATGATGAATGATCTTTTTCATGTATTTTTAATTTGGTTTGCTAATATTTTTTTGAGTATTTTTGCATCTATGCTCATCAGGTTTGTTGGTCTGTAATTTTCTTTTTTTGTGGTGTCCTTTCCTGGTGTTGGTACTAGAGTTATGCTGGTTCATAGAATGAGTTTGGAAGTATCCCCTCTTCTTCTACTATTTGGAAACCTGTAAGGAGAATGGGTTTTAGGTCTTCACTAAATATTTGATAAAATTCAGCAGTGAAGCCATGTGGTCCAGGAGTTTTGTTCTTAGGTAGATTTTTGATTACCAGTTCAATTTTGTTGCTAGTAATTGGTCTGTTCAGATATTCTGTTTCTTTCTGGGTCAGCCTCGGAAGGTTGTATTTTTCTAGAAAGTTGTCTATTTCTTCTAGGTTATCCAGTTTGTTAGCATATAATTTTTCATAGTATTGTCTAATAATTCTTTGTATTTTTGTGGTGTCCATCATGATTTTTCCTTTCCGATTTCTGATTCTGTTTCTGTGTGTAGACTCTATTTTTTTCTTGATAAGTCTGGCTAGGGTTTTATCTATTTTGTTTATTTTCTCAAATAACCAGATCCTGCTTCCATTGATTCTATTGTTTAATTCTACTGGATTTAATTTATTTCTGCTTTAATCTTTATTATGTCCCTCCTTTTACTGACTTTGGGCCTCATTTTTTCTTCTTTTTCTAGTTCCGTTAATTGTGACTTTCAACTGTTCATATAGGCTTGTTCTTCTTTCCTGAGGTAGGCCTGTATTGCAGTATACTTCATTCTTAGCACTGTCTGTGCTGCGTCCCACACATTTTGCAGTATTGAATTACTGTTGCCATTTGTCTCCACATATTGCTTGATCTCTGTTTTTATTTGGTCATTGATCAGTTGGTTATTTAGGAAGCTGTTTGGTACAATTTCAATATTTTATAATTTACTGAGGCTCTTTTTGTGGCCTATTATGTGGTCTTTTCAGGAAAATGTTCTGTATGCACTTTAAAAGCATGTTTATCCTGCTGCTTTTGTATGTAGAGTTCTGTAGATGTCTGTTAGGGCCGTCTATTCTAATGTGTTGTTCAATACCTCTGTTTCCTAACTTATTTTATGTCTGGTTGATCTGTCCTTTGGAGTGAGTGGAGTGTTGAAATCCCCTAGAATGAATGCATTGCATTCTATTTCCCCTTTTAATTCTGTTAGTATTGGTTTCACATATGTAGGTGCCCCTGTGTTGGGTGCATAGATATTTCTAACAGTTGTATCCTCTTGTTGGATCAACCCCTTTATCATTATATAATCCCCTTCTATGTCTCTTGTGACTTTCTTTGTTTTGAAGCTTATTTAGTCTGATACAAGTACTGCAACTCCAGCTTTTTTCTCCCTATTAGTTGCATGGAATATCTTTTTCCATCCCTTCACTTTTAGTCTGTATATGTCTTTGGGTTTGAAGTGAGTCTCTTGTAGGCAGCATAAAGCCTGTCTTGTTTTTTTATCCATTCAGTGACTCTGTCTTTTGATTGGTGCATTCAAACTATTTACATTTAGGGTGATTATCAATAGGTATGTAGTTATTGCATTGCAGGCTTTAGATTCATGGTTACCAAAGGTTCAAGGGTAACTTCCTTACTATTGAAGAGTCTAAATTAACTCACTTAGTATGCTATTACAAACATAATCTAAAGGTTCCCTTCTTTTTACTCTTCCTTTTTCTTCCTTCTCCATTCTTTATATATTACATATCATATTCTGTACCCTTTGTCTATCCTTTGACTGACTTTGGGAGTAGTTGATTTGATTTTGCATTTGCTTAGTAATTAATTGTCTTGCTTTCTTTTCTGTGTTTTTATTATCTCTAGTGACAGCTATTTTGCCTTAGGAACACTTCCATCTATAGCAGTCTCTCCAAAATACACTGTAGAGATGGTTTGTTGGAGGTAAATTCTCTCAGCTTTTGCTTATCTGGAAATTCTTTAATCCCTCCTTCAAATTTAAATGATAATCTTGCTGGATAGAATATCCTTGGTTTGAGGCCCTTCTGCTTCATTCCATTAAATATATCATGCCACTGCCTTCTGGCCTGTATGGTTTCTGCTGAGAAGTCTGATGATAACCTGATGGGTTTTCCTTTGTATATGATCTTGTTTCTCTCTCTGGCTGCTTTTAATAGTCTGTCCTTATCCTTGATCTTTACCCTTTTAATTATTATATGTCTTGGTGTTGTCTTCCTTGGGTCCTTTGTCAGGAGATCTGTGCACCTCCATGGCCTGAGAGACTATCTCCTTCTCTAGATTGGGAAGTTTTCAACAATAACCTCCTTAAAGACACGTTCTATCCTTTTTCTCTCTCTTCTTCTTCTGGTACCCCTATCATATGAATATTGTTTTGTTGGGATTGGTAACACAGTTCTCTCAATATTCTTTTATTCCTAGAGATCCTTTTTCCTCTGTGCCTCAGCTTCTTTTTATTCTGCTTCTCTAATTTCTGTTTCATTTATCATCTCCTTCACTGTATCTAATCTGCTTTTAAAACCTTCCATTGTATTCCATATTTCCTACCATAATTCGTTCTTGATTTATTGAATACTTTTCTGTACCTCCTTGAGCATTTATGATTTTAATTTTGAAATCTCGTTCAGCAAGATTTATTAGTTCAGTCTCACTTGAACCTTTTTCTGGGCTTGAGATGTTACTTTGATCCATGTTCCTTTGACGTTTCATATTTGTATGTGGCTTCCTCTAGTGCCCATAAGCTCTTACTCCCTGGAGCTGCTCAGCCCCTGGAGCCATGTCGGGGGTTGCAGGGGAGCGGTGCTTGTGCCTGCGGGAATGAAGGAGCTATTTCATATTTCCCAGCTGCTATTCCTGTCTCCACTGCCTGAACCAGTGGGCCAAGCATACAGGTATAAACCTCTATGCTTTGCATTTGTAGCTGCTGTCATCAGGGTTTCCCTCTGGCTGGCCTAACACCATGGCAGGGTTTCCCGGGTTGCAAGCTGGGTGCTGGCTGGCCAGGAGAATGGCACAGCAGGCTGCGTATCATGGTGGGGTGCCTTGGAGCCTTGTAGCCAGCCAGGGGGATGGAATACCTGAAAATCGTGAAAGTACCCAACCTGCTGGGCATATTCCACCTGGACAATTTTGTCTACCTGTCCTTTCTCCTGAGCAGTAACTTCTGTGCAATCCTTGCCCCTTTAGCAGCCCTCTCACTTTTAGGAAGTCTCTCAGACTGCTTGCCCAGATCAGCCAGATATGGGTCCCTGTTTTCCACAAGTAGCTGGATTCTCAGTCTCTCCAGATATGTTGCCTATCTCAGCTTTCTAACCCCACTAATTACCAGAGCACCATGCAATATAGGTTCGTGCTCCCAGAGCATATCACAGGGCTACGTGTTCAGCAGTCCCAGGCCTCCACTCCCTCCCTGCCCCGTTTCTCTTCCACCCATGAGCTTGGGTGGGGGAAGGGCTTGGGTCCTGCCGGATCATGGCTTTGTTATGTTACCTTGTTCTGTGAGGTTTGTTCTTTTCTTCTTGTGTATGCAGTCTGTTGCAGCCTTCTTTCCTGTTTCTCTTTCAGGTTTAGTTGTATTAGTTATATTTTTGTATTATTTGTGGTTTTAGGATGACGTCTCTGTCTCACCTCTCCTGCCACCATCTTTCTTCCCTCTCTGTGTACATTTGTTTTTATATTTCATGAGTAAATAACCAAGAGTGTAGTTGCTGTGTCATAGAGCAAGGATATGTTTATCTTTATAAGAAAACAACAAAGTATTCTCCTAAGGTGGTTATGTTTTTTTACATTCTCATCAGTAATGAATTAAAGTCATAGCTACTCCATATCCTCACCAGTATTTGGTGGTATAAATTTTTGTGATTTTAGACATTATGGTGGATGTGAAGTGTTACATATTATGGGTTCAATTTCATTAACCTGGTGAATGATTTTGAACATAATTTATGTAAATTACCTATTCAACTCTTTGCCATTATTTTATGGGTTATTTCTCTTTTTTACTATTAGGAATCATTTATATATTCTGGATATACATTTTTTATCAGATATATTTTTGATAATATTTTCTTCTACTATGGCTTGCCTATTTATTTACTCTTAAGAAGCCAGCTTTATTTTTTTATGGAGTTATTTAACAAGTTTAAATTTAAAATATAAAGATATTTCTATGGGAAGTACTATTAAGACCAGTTTAAATTAATTGAATTGTTATCTTTTAATTCCACAATAGGGAAGAAGAAACCATTAATTCAGGCATGGTAAAATTTTCATTTAGCAACATAAAATGTGAAAATTCAAGTGATTTTTTTAACTTGTCAAGACCAAATCAATTAGGAAATTATAAATGAATTTCCTTCGAGTCTCTGAGTCAACTCCCTTTCCCACCAAGTAAAGAGAATAGTGTTTTCCATGTATCATGGACCTTTTTCCCCAAATTATTATTTGTTTCCTTTTAAGTGATCTTTTTCCACAAGTTCTTATTGGCATTTCAATGCATTATATGAGCTTTTTACCAAAGTATTATTACGTTGTGATTGTTTAGAGTTATGCTTAGAATTTGATGATGATTGTTATTTCTTTTGATGTCTGTATGAATATAAATTCCCAATTGTGCAGTTAGGTGAATAAAAGTTAAAGGCATCCTTAACTTGTAATTTTGCAACCTCAACTTTTGTAGTATATCAAACTTGTCATTTGAGTACTATCAAATTCTTCCTCTGCCATCCTTGACATTATGTTTCCCATGAGAGTATAACTTCCCCCTGCTAAGAACATCCAAATTAATGTCCAGCTTGATGTTTTCACCAACTCTTGATATCTAAGATACTGAAATACAAAACTTCAAATACTAACAATTGAGTATGTAAGTGGATTACATATTGCCTGAAGTAGATTTGGTGCTTTCTTGCCAGCAATTTCCTAACATGGGAGCATTCAATTATAAACCTAAATAAAATAAAACACTGAAATAAAACCAAACTCTGAAGATGTTATTTAGATAATGACCTTCTTAAAAAAGAAAAATGCTTGGAGGTGAAACATTTCTTCAATTTCATTTTCATTAAATTGTTACCATTTTCCATCTTTGGAACCAATGTTCACTTTAAATTTATCCCAGAAATTTAGATTATCATAAACATTTGACAATTTGTAATTGAATGCTTAGAGGCTAAAGAGGTTTTCTTCTCTCATTTGATGGACTGTGTCATGTCAGAGTCTGGCAATGCATTTTATTTGACCTTATTCCTTAACTCCATTCATCTTAAAGTCCTTGTCACATGAGTGACGGGCCATCATGATGTGATGCAAGACAAAACTTCAAGAAGATGCATCACCTTGTCAGAAAAATGCAGATCAAAATACTTTTTTTAAAAATGTTTAGTGAGTTAGAGGACAACTGAAGCTAAATTAGGTCATAATATTGAAAAATAGAAGAACAATCTTTGAACATCAAAGATTATTACTGGAATAACTCTAATATTTACAAATGGAAAATCAGAATGATTTTTATGATCTTTCCTAAAAAGTGGGAGAAGTGACAAGACACAAAATTTGCCTATGGTGAAAACTTAACTAGGTTTTAGTAGGTGTATACACACATACACACATGAACACACAGACAGACACACACAAATCTCTAGCTAAATTTTTGGCATTTAAAAAAATACTCTGTTTATAGGTAGATATATAAAGATTAATTCATTTGGGGTCCTTGATACTGTTAGGAATTTCGATGTAATTGGAGATGGGCAGTTTTACATGCCTTGAACAGAAAACACCTATCTGTTCACAGAAGAGACATTACTAAGGTGAGTAAGGGGGTAGATTTCTTCATCTTTTGTGAGTCATTCATCTCACATCCAAGACTTTTTATTACAAAGTCCTGAAAGATTCTCTGCTTTGTGTTTATACCAACAGATAGAGGCCATTCATATTGTAAATCAATGAACTAATTTCTTCTTTTGTCAGGATCAGCAGTGATGTAGTGTTGGAATATAAGCACTGAGAAAAGACATTGACCTGACATATTTCTATCCCATACCATGTGAATAAATTTATTCTATCCATGGAAGAACAGAAATATGTTAGACAAAATAATTGCAAGATAAAAATACTGTTACCCAACAGTAACAGAATGAAGTAGAGACCTGAGTCCTCTTACCCACAAGATAGTGGAATCTAAAAGTATTGTTTTCTATTATAGTGGTATACAATGATACATAAGTCACAAATACATACATATATATGCATATCAGCATTATTATTTTCTTTTTTCATTCATGTATCTAGTCTTTTTAATTCAAGTGCTATGTATTTTTTGAATAATAATCATAAAACAACAAAAATAGACTATCTCCAAGATTTAACATATATGAATCAAAATATGTATATACCCTAGAACAACTACTGCATTTATATTTTCTATGGTTTTATAATTTACTTTATTTCATGTATTTTGTTCAGTTCTCTCTTTTTCATAAGAATATAAAATCACTGTTAATTCACAGTAAATTGTTACAGGCATTATAGAAAACAAAATGGAGATTTTTCAAAAAGTTATGAATATATAAACTACCATATGATCCAGTAATCCATTTCTTAGTATATATATATATAAAGGAAATGAAATCACTTAAAGAGATATCTGCGCTCCATGTTCATTGCAACATTGTTCACAATAGCCAAGACATGGAAACAGCCTAAGTGTCCATTAATGAGTGAATAAAGAAATAACTATATATAATAATATATAATATATATATGATAATTGTATATATATAATAGAATAATTCCAACCATAAAAAGAAGGAAATCCTGCTACTTGCAATAACATGGATGAGCCTGGAGGACATTATGCTTTGTTTAATAAGCTAGACACAGAAAGACATATACTCTGTGATCTCACTTACATGTAGAATTTAAAAAAGGTCAAACTCATAGAAATAGAAAATAGAACGGTGGTTGCCAGGAGCCTGGGGCTGAGGAAATAGAAAAGTATTGATCAAATGGTAAAAAGTTTGTTATAAGATGAATAGATTCTAGTAATCTAGTGTACAGTGTGGTGATTATAGGTATTTATGCTTTACTGTATACTTGAGATTTGGTAAGATGGTTCTTGGCATAAATGAATTCCAGAAAGAAGTAACATTTTTACTAGTTATTATTGTAGCTGTGCATCACTTGCAAAATCAGTTTCATGGTATTTTTATTCTCTTTCTGTTACCTTTCAAACTTAAGTAAAATCATGTAAATATTATGTATATTTAACTGGCAATAATTTTTGTCCTAAATTCTGAAAGTTAAACTTTTCTATCTCAATAAATATTTACTTGCCATAAGCATCTCTTGATACTACAGTAGATATGGAGGAAAATCACTTTTAAAATATGAACTATTACCTCCAAGAATATACAGGAAAGATGAGGTACTACCCAATATTGAAAGAAGGAAAGATATTTAAAAGCAAGTTTGTGGAGATTGAAAAGATTATTTTTAAGCTGGCATTTTCTTCAGTAAGATGCTTGAGCACCACTCATGTTTACAAAATCCATGTCATGCTCTCCTGACCTTTATGCTAACTGTCTAATGGCTTTGCTTGTACCTTTCCTTTAAACCAATATGTTATTTTAAATAATTTTGAGGGCTTTAGTAAAATATATCAATATAATTGATATATTTGTTTGTGTCTTCCTCTTTCCTATATCTATGTATGTGCTTTTGTGCATTTTGTATATAACCATAATTCTTTTTTGTTGCTGTAAAATATTTATCATAATCCATTTACTGATTTTGGCATTGAGGAACTTTTGGGTTACTTTTCACCATTTGCTCATGCAAGGCTGTCATGAACATTATTGTACATTTCCCCTGGTTTATATATGCACAGACTTCCCTAGGGAATCAATCTATGAGTGGAATTGCTAATCACAGGCTAAACATATCTTCAACTTTTCTACCTACCTACTTACCCAAGTCATTATACCAAATAAAATGCAACCAAGAGTTTTGTTCTTTACTTCTTAACCATATTTAATATTGACAAAACTTCCCCCACCCCTTCAATTTGGTGAGGGTGTAAGCAGTATTTCTCTGTGGTTTTAATTAGAGTTTTCCTATTACTAATTAGGTTAAGCATTATTTAATATTACTTATTGGTCATTTTTAGTTCCTCTTTCGTAAAGAGCCTGTTCAAGTTGTGTGCCTATTTTGGTAGTGAGATTTAGTTTCTGTGTTTTTGATCCTTAGAAGCTCTTAATATAGTGTCTTCAGATACTAAGACACTAGCTTTTACTCTGGCAAATATCTTTTTCCACTATGTGGTTAATATTTTGAAATTTATTTTTAGTTTCTTTTGAAGATAGATATTTTATATTTTAATATCATTAATATTATTATATTTTTAGTGCTTTTTGTCTTTATTTTAGAAGTTCTCAGTGTATTCAGAAAACATGAAGGTAATGTGTGCTATATTATTTTCTAAAGCCTTTACAGTGTTGTCCTATAATAATCCATTGAAAATCCTGTCCTTTTTCACAAATATGTAATTTTACCTATGTAAAATATCAGGTGTCCATATATGCATGGGTTTGTTTAAGTTTTATCTTTTCTGCTTAATTGACATCAATTTATCATTTTGCCACCATGACACCATGTTTTCATGACCACAGCTTTATAATACATTTTATTATCAGATTAAGTCAAGTTCCACCAAATTACCCCATTGTTCTTCAAAATTTTCTTGGGTAAATCTTGGCCTATACATCTCAAAATTCATATTTATTAAGTTTACAAAAATCTTTGTTTTTATGGAGATGGTTTTGAACCTATAGCTATTTTAGAGGAAATCTAGCATCATTAAAATATTAAATTTCAACTTGCTGAATATAATGTATCTCTCCATTTGTGTAGACTTCTACATATGTCTCTCAGTAACATTTTTCAAATTTTTGTACATGAAACTTGTATACATTCATTAAGTCTATTTTGATATGGCTTTTGTTCCCATTTTTCTACTGAAACTCCCTTTCCAAAATTACCACCTACAGCCAAATATAAAGATATGTTTTCAGTCTTCATCTTAGTCTACCTATCAGCAATATTGACAGAGTTGACCTCTCCTTCCTACATCCCTCCTTCCTTATCTTCCATAGCACTGCAAGCTCCTAATTTTCCTTTTAACTATTTTATATTAGTTTCTCCTGCCATATCTTCTAAAACTTCTCTCTTATATCTATAATGTCTCTCCAACTAATTTCTTCCTTTCCCATAACTTTGTATCTTCTCTGTTTACTGAAGTATAATTTTAGAAAATATATTTTTTCCCAGGCCTTCCTTACAGACCATCTCTCTAACAGGCTCCCCATATTGATGCATTAGAGTTATCCCAATATCAACATGCCCCAAAGTGGATGTTTGGTTCCTATTTTAAAAATATTTAAATAAAGTAAAAAATAGTATTTAAAAAAAAACCTCTCTCCTATCTCAGTAAATTATAACAACAATTATCAAATGTATAGATTGGCTAAAAGATATCTTATTATTTCATTTTTCTTAAAGTATTTCACTGTTTCCTGTTAATTTGGAAAATAAATCCAAATTCCTTCATAGGACTACAAGTCCTTGGATGCTTGAACCTTATAACTTTCTCCATTTTTTAACTCCTTTCTCCACTCACTCTTTTTTCCCTCCTTTTCTTTAACATGTTCTTTTCCCCATGACAAGTTTTGAACATACACTTTATTGTTTTCTTCGGCTGGTAAATCTCTCCATCTTTTCTTTCTGTTTTAACATTCTACTTATTATTTTGTTCACAGCTTAAATGACACTCTCTCAAAAAGACCTTCCATGACTACCCTGCCATGCCTAAAATAGTACTAAAGTCTTGTTATTCTTTCTCAAAATCCTTGTGTATGTGTGTGTGTATATGTGTGTTTACTCCCTCTTGCATTATATTATAAACTGTAAGAGCTCAGAGAGTGATTAGCATATGTGGTCTACTAACAAAGGAATTGTGGAATAAATGGGTTGATCTGAGATGTATTATGGTGTGTCTTAGCTTTAAAAAAGTACCTTTTATTAATTTCTAATTTTTGTTATAATATATTCTTTTTAAAAGACTGCTATTAGTACAAATCCTTATGTCCAGAATCATGCCTATCAATTCCCACTATAACCCTGAGGTCATGGAATGATACACTTACCTGCCCAAATTGAAAGTCACAGTTATAGATCTCACTAAATCCCTGTATTGTATGTGTAATATAGTCACATTTATATAGCAAGTAGACCATAAAGTTAATAGGAAAACGTTTATACCTAAAAGTGTGAGTCTGGGATTTTAATCTATGAGGTAGTCTGAAATCCAGATATATAATTCAGTGGCTGGCCCTACATACTTCCCCATAGTAAATTTTTTGTTTTCTATTTGCTTTTTATATTCAGTATTCTTTAGATTATTATTTTAGTCTTCTAGATAACTTTTTGCATTATTGCTGATTTTTTCAGGTTACCTATACAGCCTGCAATTTCACATTTAAAATTGTGTAATTCAACAAAACAAAGGACAAATATCTTCAGTTGCATAACACTGATAAGATTTCCACTTAAAGCAACTACCAAATATATTTCAAAAAAAGCAGGACTATGAAATATTTTGAGTACCTAAAGAATTAGGGAATGTACATATACTGCTACTTTGAATTTTTAGATTGATCAGTTTTAATATGCCCAATATTAAAGTTTTCAAGTTTTACTTTTAATTTTATTCTATATTCTCTATTGTTTTTAGGAAAGGTGTTAGATAAGTTTTAAAAACACTTGGAATAAAGTCCAAATTTTAATTATTTTTGTGTCCTCTCAATATCCAGATATCTTGCTGGATTAAATGAGAATGCCATGGTGCAATAGTAAAACATGTAAATTAGTCTTCCTGGGCTGCCATAAAAAAATACCATAGATTAGATGAGTTAAGCAACAAAAATGAATTTTTTTTTCTCACACTTTTGGAGACTGGAAGTTAAAGATCAAGGTGCAGCAGCAGCATTGGGCAGTGGAAAGTAATTTCTTCCGGGCTTGCAGATGGCCACTGTCTTTCTCATTGTGTCTCCACATGGCTTTTCTGTGTCCATTTACTCATGGTGTCTCTTCTCTTTGTATAAGGAGAACCAATCTTATTGGTGTCCCTCATGACCTTATTTAACCTCAATTACTTCCTTAAGTTTCCTATCTCCAAATACAGTCACATGGAGGCTTGGGGCTCAACATATGGATTTTGAGGAAACACAATTCAGTCTCTAACATGTAGTTATTCAAAATTTTGAAAAACCCATTTTTCATTGTTGTAGAAAATAATAACTGACTGACAATTTGTAGTAACTAGGCAAGAAGGAAATTGTTTCTGATCTTTTCTACTGAAAACTAAAATTGATTATGTAATAACACTGTCATTGAGGATAGACAATATATAATTATTTTTATACACACACAAACCCTATATACATATTTGGAAAACATAGTATTTGCAATTCAGATTCAATTTTCCCTGCCTCAGCATTGGATCTAGAATTTCCCTGTAAGTAAAAGTTACTGAAAGGTTCCCAATCAAGAGTATCTGTGTGGGATTGTGTATCTATGTCTGTATGTTTGTGCTTATTGAAGACATAGCCTAGAGAACTCACCTTAAGTCTGGGTTTTCCCAACAAGTTCACTGAATTTGCTTAAATGTTATGTTTATTGGGAGGGGAACTGAGTTTGACTCAGTCTCCTAAAACACCTTAGCACTTCTCCTGATATAAAGAACATCTGCAAATAAAGCACTTCTCTTGGTCTTAGCAAAACTTTAAAGATCTGTGAAGACTAGAAACTATATATATAGAATGTTCTGAATTATGCCAGCACTACTTGGGGGTTAAAAAAGAAAACTTAAACTACATTTTGTGTGTCTGTGGGTTTGTATGCTTTCTGCGCTCACAGCACTTATATGGCCAATCTATACTATCAATATTGCAGGTGATTGTCCTCAAACTTCTAGCTATGAACACCACAGCGGTCCTCAGCATATGACATTCAAAGCTTCTAAGATTCTTATCTCATCTTCTTAAGAAAATTTTAGTTTTCTACTAAACAGCCCCAGGATGTGTTATACAAGATATGCCATGATGTATACCTAATTAAAATTATTAAAAATGCTACAATACTGACTTAGAAAGCAAGCATTTAATACTAAATAAGATAATGCAAAAAAATATAAGTGGTATGAAAGCAGTGATGTACACACACACACACACACACACACACATATACACATATATTTGCTTCAGCTAGGAAAGAAAACAAGGAAATTGTAACACCAAAGTAAATCATTTCTGTATATGTGTGTATGTATGTTTTATTGTATATAGGTTTTCATAAGAATCTGTATTTTTTTACCCATACCAGTCCATCATAAAAATTGTTTTTCTTGGAACATCTACTCCATTTTTCCAGTATTTGGCACATAATATTTAATACAGCTAAAAATTAGCTTTTTTTAGTTGGTTTCACAAAAGTGTGCTTCACATTAATCTATTTCTTCTCAAATAGCTTTTATTAACTGTAAAACTTAACCTTTCCTACTATCTTCTAAGTTACCTTCCTCCTTTGAAATTCTGCAAGCCCTTTGGAAAGTTGAGAATGGTTAGTTATTCAACATGACCTTTTGAACTGGATGTCACTCTTTTAAAATCGAAAGCTGTTTTGAAGAATCCCCAATTTTTTCATCACTAAATTGAGTATAGGTGTATTAATCATTGTTTTGAGAGACATCAGCTTATGTAAAGCACAATTATGGCAAGTGGACAGAATATTTACTTTGTTCTTTGAATTTAAAAAGTAATATCAATGACATAAATTATGAATATTTTGCATATCAGTTTAAAGTGTAACATAAACTTTATGTTAGATTAGTATTACTGGTTGGTTGGGGGTGGGGGAGGAGTGGGGAAAAGAGCAAGTAAAAATTTAATGCAAATTTTTAATACAGCATGGTGCAGTGCAACAGTAATAATGCAAATACATAATTTGTTTTCTTTAAGTGGTCCAAATAGTTCCATTACCAGTGTGAGTAAACCATTCACCATTGTGGTTAAAAAAGATTACTTTAGCAATTTCCATGCTTAAGACCTCTCAGTAAACAATGATTCTGTGGTGGTGACATTTTAGTATGTCTAATCATCCATAAAACTAAGCCTGAAACTGGCATTTCATGTCACTTAGAAAGAAGTATTTAACATAGAATAGTAATAAAAGATTTACAAGGCTGGCCATTTAAGGAAAGTAGGGATCTTTCAAATGTCAAAGAAGTTTACACACAGACATTAAAATATTGTGATTAAAAATATTGAAAAAAGATACAAATTACCATAAAACATATTCATTGGAAGTGACATTTGCTGTCACAGATTAATTTTTTTAGCAGTTTCGTCAAGTTTTTTGTTTCGATACTCCCAATGAAGGTAAATGGCACTAGCAAAAGTTTTAGAATTTGTCTAATGTTTTCTAAAATATTTACATATTAGTTACTATAGCCAAGAAATAATTGCCTGTGTACATGTTTTAGAGATGTGCACCATTACCAACTAACTCTGTCTTTTAAACCTACATATATTTTTTCAAGGCAGAAAGAAAAGAGATTCTCATTGTAAGCCTGCTGGAAACTAGTGGAGCCCACAGGACACCCAATTTTAGCTAACATCTGAGAATATTTACAAAAACTTATGAAATTTCATCATTACAGCTCTCAGTGATTGAAGACAACATATCCAAAAAACCTCTATTGAACTTTGTGCTGAGGTTATGAGCATGATGCAAAGATATTTGGAATAGGGTAGGAGTATTTCGTTTTGATTATAATGAGTTTTTGGTAAAAACTTGTGTGCTTATGAAACTATGGGACAGATTTATTTTTGTCTCATAAAACTTATAAAACTGCTTATAAAGTTACGGTGAGAGAGTTTCTGATATTTTAAGAATAGTCAATTTAATGGTGTAAGCATACATCTATTGTTGACTGCTTTGATGAGGGCAATATATAATTGTCATTTTTACTATGTTAAAAAAAAAGCACTTCAGTAATGTATAGCCACATTTGGTACACAAAGTTGTAAGTTAAAACTTCCTGGCAGTACTATCCTAAATCTTTATACCAATTCTCTATATCAACATTTTTAATATAACAGAATTCCTTATGAGAAAGAATTGCTAATCATATTCTATTGAAATGAGAAGGTAACTCAGTCTAGTTCCATGTCCCTATGATCATTGAAACATGACAGAAAATACTATTTTTAATTTCCAGCTAAATGTTTCTGCAAAAAAGGAATTTCTTTTACTAGTAACTATAGTACATTAAATAAACTTTTATTTTAAGAATAATGAGGTTTATTATTATTCTTTTCAGGGGAAACACGTGAGTAGCTTTCAAGTGAATAAATAAATTATCTATAAAATTGTCATTGACAGTAACCCATATTTTTATTTATGAAGGTAATGAAGAAATAAGAATGGAAATTGTAATATCTCTTGTATAAGATTGTTTTGAAAGTCTGTTCCTTGTCATTGTCTATTCTAATACCCTTATAGTACAATCATAAATACTTAAATTATTTTGCATTAAATTCACTTTTTAAAAAATCATTTATTTTATGAAGTTAAGTTGTCTCTTCTGTTCCACTACACAGTGAGACTTTTCTGGAAAACAATTGTAGGACACCCAAATCTTCAGTCTTCAGAACCAGAAGTCTTGTACATTCTCTGAATGAAAGATGTATATAGACAGTATTGGCAATCATAGCATTTCTTAGAGAAAATCATTCCCATGTCCAACCTTCTAAATCAGAACTATCTTTCTCATTCCAGATTTCAGAAACATTTCATATTGTTCATCCTGACTTTCATCATTTCCTGACTTCCTGACACAGATTTGACCCTCAACAATCTAGTTGTTTAGTTTTAAGATCCCAATCTCAATTATCTCCTACCTTATCAGGAGCCATAATATTTTAAGGCAAATTTCTCCCTTACATATGGTATAGTATGTGTTTAGTATTTTCAGATAATGTCATTGGTACCTGACTAGAGAAACAAATTGATGAAAGAACACAAACTATTATTTTAACAACAGAAAACACAGAAAACTTTTTGAAATGCATCATATTCTATGCCATAGGAGAGTCCTAATAACCACATTTAAAGAAAAGAAAAGGAGTCAGTGGGAATACCTTAATATTTTCTGTGTACATGGAAATGATAACAGAGAGAAAAGGACAAAATTCTTTTTAGGATTCAGGAATTTGCACTTGAATTTAATAAGCTATAAGCAGGTAATAGAATCCTTGGTGGTCAAGATTTTTTTCCAAAAAGGAAGGAAAAAATACAAGATTTTATTGACTTGTAATTATGTGAACATAAGGGTAATATATTCTAACCTGGACAGAATTCTACCACAAGACACAGATTATAAAGCAACTAATGTTTGTTGAGCCTTCTTAAGACATAGTTCTAAGGGCTTTTGTGTCCTTAGTTGACTTAATAGTCATAATTAACAGACCTATAGGGGAAAGCTAATATTTCCCTATTCTTATAGGTGTGAAAACTAGAGGCTAATAACTTGTCCACAATCAACAAATTAGTAAATGACATACCCAGAATTTGAACTGACAATTTGAAGTTAAAGTAGCACTTCTAATCATTATGCTGTCATATTCCCCATTAATTGTATGAGAAAGACAAATGTGTAACCTGAAAACATCAGTACAGTATGGCAAAACTATAGATGAAGGATGCAGATTATTCTAATGCAACTCAGAACAGGGATATCTACATTATCTCAGAAATTAAATTTGAAATTAGGTAAACTTAAAATGAATGACAAAAATTATACATAAGATTACAATAAGTAATTGGGCTTAAAGTATTCTGACTTTCTAAAATTATCTTGAGATTAATAAAAGTAATAAATTGCATTATATTATTAATATATATTTTATTTGAATACATATTAGGATATAATAATTCATCTGTGTAGTAATGTCTTGAGAATATATTAAATGAAAAAATATCAGAGTACTTACATGGTTGCTTCAGAGGATATCAAACAACCGATAGCCCCTGAAGATCTATTCAACTTCAATAATCATAAGAAAAAATTCTACTCCTAGATACGTACCCAACAGAAATGCATGTGTGTGTGTGTGTGTGTGTGTGTGTGTGTGTGTGTGTTTTAGCAAAAAGACACTCAGAAGGATAGCAACATCCTTCAAATAACTCAAACTGGAAATAACCCAAATCTCTACGGGTGAGTAAATAAACTGGTATAATAATAAAATGAAATTCTTTACATAAGTAAGAGTGCGTGATTTACAACTACACGAGTCTCACAATATATTATTGAATGAAAGAAATCAGAAACAAAGTATGGTGTATGATTCCATTTACATGCAATTCACATAAAGTAAAAATCTGTAGTGTTAGAAGTAGAATAATAGTTATTCTGTGAGTGGAAACATAATGATGAAAAGGGGTTTACACATAAACTCTGGGGTACTGTTTAGACTTTGTTTCTTGATCTGTGTGTCATACAATTCTGTTCCATTTGTACAAATTTATTAAGCTGTGTATTTGTGAACTGTTACTAATATATATGTGTTATGTGAATGTTTTATTTCAATTAAACATTACCATAATATTAAATTTCATAGATGAAGTCATATATATTGGAATATATTCCCCATATATGACAAAACATGACATATTTTAAAGTCATTTTTAGTAATACTATTATTTTAGTAATACTATGAATAGGAAACAGTTTATTATCTGTACCGGTTTTGTATATATATGTACACGTGTATATATATATATATATCCATATATATCCATATATATTATACATATGATATATAGCTGGCATAGACTTTATATAATATGATTTAAGAATTTTTATATTAACATTATGATTATGGTTGGGAAAGAAAATGAACTTCATAAACCAAAATGGCCATTGGTGCCAAACTTTTTGAAATTATTGGAGCTGTGTGTATTTTTTTAAACGCTTCATTTCAATGAACTCCTATAATTGATTGTGAGAGAAGAAAACACATTTTTAGCCTTAAATGTTCAAAGTAAATGACACAGGGTTTCTTCAAGTACTGGTGCTAAAATTAAAGAAATATTCAGTCTCATCTTCAGGGCAATCTCATAAAAAGCTATTTTTCTATAATAACATTTACACACTTTATTTTCAGAATAAAAACTCAGGTATCTTCCTTTTAGAAGAAAAATGCAATTTGATTCCTAATGTTTTAAATTGATCCTTAAGCACTTATAGTGAGCATTAAAATAAAGTAGCCCTTAATATATATTTGCTTGCTATATAGGAATGAGTATATGTAGGTAAAAATATAAAATGAATGAGAAATAAAAAAGCTTTCTGGAATTGGACATAATTTCTATGTCAGAGTGATGTCATGTGAAAAGAACTTGATTTTTTCTAATTAGAAATTTGATAATTTCTAAATAATTTATATGTATATAGTATACTTTAATTCAACACTGTTTTAAAAATCACCAAAGTTTTAGTTTTCCAAGAATTTTTGCTGTCATTAGAAATGCTATGATACTTCTTGGGAAGTAAGATATATGAATTTAAGAAACTCCTTTCTATTGCCTGAGAATTAAAAGAAACAAGATATTGGTGAAACAAGAAACAAGAAGGGAAAGTACTGTACTCTGCTTTTCTCTTTCCTGCTTTCTATGAGCTGTACCAGGCAAAAGGAGACTATATACTATCTTTTTGGTATTATTGTCACCTAAAAATGTGCAATAAATAAAGGATTGCTATTGTACTATTATCATATGTCATAAATATTTCATAAAAATAAGTTATTATATAAATGAAATCATATAATATTTGTCCCTTTGTATCTGGGTTTTTCACTTAGCATAATGTTTCCAAGGTTTATTTATATTATAGCATTTATTGGAACTTCATTCTGTTTGTGATGGAGTAATATTCCATTTTATGGATATATCATTTTTTTATCCATTTATCTGTTTGGATTTCCACCTTTTGGCTATCATGAATAATGTTGCTATGAACATTCATATGAAAATATCTGTTTTCAATTATTTTGGGTACATAAGTAAATCCATAGACAGAAAGTAGAATAAAAGTTACTGGGGACTGCATGGAGCAGGGAATAAGGAATTACTGTTTAGTGGGTACAGAGTTTCTGTTTGGGATGATGAAAAAGTTCTAGAAATAGATGGTGGTGGTGATTACATAACATTTTTGTGAGTGTACCTGATGTCATTTAAAAGTGGTTAAAGCGATCAATTTTTTAATGTGTATTTTACCACAGTTAAAAAGAATGGCAAAAGTTTATGTTTTTAAAGTTAAAAAAAGTATGAAAATATGAATAAATTATAGATTTCAGTTAATGTGTAAATATATTGGTTCATTAATGGTAACAAATACACCATACTAATCTAAGACATTAACAGGGTGAACTTTGAGGGGAGGTATATGGGAACTCTACTATCTGCTCAGTTTTTCCATAAATCTGTAACTATCCCAAAAATAAAGTCTATTAATTAAAAAAGAAACCCTCATCCAGAAAAAAAAAAAAAAAGTAATTAGATCACAATCAGAGCTAAAGCTGTTCTTCCAAGGACAGGGGAAGCACTGACAACTACAGCTGTGGTAGGCAGAATAATGGCCCTCCAAAGGTGTCCATGTTTTCGTCTCCAGAACTTGGGAATATGTTACAATATATGCCAAGAGAAGTTAACTTCTGGAATAATTAAGATCACTAACTACCAGGTAGAGTGATTATCCTGGATTATCTGAGTTGTTCAAATGTAATCACAAGTGTCAGTAAAACTGCAAAGAGGTGGAAGAAATCTGAGAAAGGTGTGAGGGCAGAAGGAACGTCAGAGTGATGTCATGTGAAAAGGACTTGATTGGCAGTTGTTGACTTTGAAGATGGAGAATCAGGGCCAGGAGACATGGAATGTGGGTTGCCTCTAGCAGCTGGAAAAGTCAAGAAAATGGATTCTCGCTTAGAGCCTCCTAAGTAGAACACAGCCCTGCCAACACCTTCATTTTAGCTCTGTGAGAACTGTGTCGGACTTCTAATATACATAATTTAAGATAGTAAATTTGTGTTTTGAGTTACTAACATTATGTGCATTTGTTGCATGAGCAACAGAAAACTAATACATCTCATATGAACTGTATTTTTCAAGCAGCAAAACAGGTATGCTATTACAGTCAACTCCTCAAACTGTTTGGGCATGGACTGGGCACCAGAACAAGTGTTCAGCAGTTTGTACAAAGCTGGATAAGGAATCTCAAACTTATTCCAGTTTATAAAATATAAAACATGCCTTCACCAGCACATTGGTTTTGGAAAGCAAAAGAATATTCTTCACCGTGCACTGTGCGGAAACTGGCAGAACAAAGATTATTTCCACCCAGAGCCCCTAATGCTGTCACTGAGGCCTGAAAAGCACCTGCTTACACGTCACCTGCTTTAGTACCGCTGTCTCTGGTTATTGGGCAGTGTTTCAAATAGTACATTTTGTGCAGATTCAAAGCAGTTCTATCCACATTCCCTGCAGATCAAGCTCTAAGAGCAGAAGGTTATTGTGGACTACCAATAACTTAGCAGTATTTTAATGAGGAATCCAAGGAAAAATACTGAGTTACAGAATATGGTTTGAGGTGGAATTAATTCCTGCTTTTGCAAAGGTAAAAGAAGACTCAAGTAAAGGAAAAAGTTAAATTCCCCTTTTGCTGTTGCCTATAATTGTGTTCTCTCAAGATACAAAAAAACAAAAACAAAAAATAAAAGAGTTGATCAGACTCAAATGTGTTGGAAGACTGCTTACCTTCAGTCCTGCCAAAGTTGGCATCAGATTGAGCTGTCTCTGATACTCAATTGCCAATAGCTGAAATGAAGCCACAGAGAGAATAATTTCACACAGAGATCCTGAATTTGTAAAAATCGTTCATTCATCAATTGGCAAGAAGTAGATGGAGGAGACAGAGCATACAGAATGAAATTCCAAGGTTAGAGTGAATTATTACTGAACTATAATTTTAATGAAAAAAATGTATAGATTTGTTCCCAAGGTCTATATAAAATAAATACAAAAGGAAAAAAAGATTAGGTTCATTCATATGTGGTATACTAATCACTTTCAAGCAAGAAGTATGAATTTTGCTACTAGAAAACAGCATGGCATAGTCATTGAATTAACTGGATCCTTACAAAATAGATCATATTGTGCAGCCTGCCTTAGTAATATTTTTTCCTCCACTTTTGCAATCAAACTAGGAAGGTAAGGGTAGGTTGTTTTAAATAAAATATCTGAGTGAAGTCTCTGTGAATCTGAATTTTCCTAGGTTCAAAACACTGGGGAAGTGAAAATGACGTTTATGTATTTTATAACTTATTTTCACTGTCTCTTATTATTTCAGATTGAATAGAGTTATGGAAATATGAGACCTTCTGACATCTCATGACTGATGAACTATAGCTCTGATTTTTATGATGATTGATTTTATTTTTCAATTGTTTTGATTTCTGAAAAATTTAAACACCCACTTAGCATGAGATTGATAATGGTTATTTGTCATGTAGAAAATCTGACTTAGATTTATGGAATTGCTTGACATATTTCAGACCTGCTTGTACTTGTGAATCCCTGTTCTTTTGTTCATATGTGAATTAGATGTAAAACAGAAATATCTGGTATTAGATTAGCATGAGAAGGGCAAGTTCTTATTATTGACACTACCGATTCTGGCAACAGAAAAATAATGTACTTTATTACATTACTCCCAGAAGAATACACACACACACACACACATTTTTACTTCTCTCAAAATAAGCCCTTCTAGAAATACCACATTAATTCAAGAATGACTGTTCTGAGGGGATGAACCACTACCAAATTCTCAAATAAGATTTAAACAATCATTGTATGTAATAAAAAGAAAGTTAAGTTCATTCTCGGCCCCAGCTGGCCAGCAGGCATTTATTATCTCTGATACTTATATATGTCAGTGTGAGTTAATCAAATTTAAAGGATTTTTCACTTTCACTTGAAATAATCATAGAAATTTTGAGTTGGAACTGACCTAAGGCATAACCTTGCCTAACCACCTGCCTAAAGTAGAAATTATCAATGTCAGTATCTCTGACAAGTGGTCTTCCATTATGTAGTTCAAATACTACAAGTGATAAGAAATTCAGTGTTCTTTGAGTGTGGTCATTACCTTGTTGAATAGATCAATTTTCTAAAAAATATTCTTCTGTCTGGTGAGGAATCTGCATCTTCTTAATAAGTATCCATTGGTCTTTTATCTGGCATCTAGCTCTAAGACTAACTATGGTAGCTGCTACCTCAACATTCTTTACCTTTAATCCTATATATCCTCTCTTGACATGTTCTTTAAGGCTATCATATATGTTAGTCATCATGTTTTGGATACACACTGATTTTCAAAAATACTCCTAAAACTTGAGAACATTATTAGGATGTTCCGGTATACACTTCAGAGTAAACTGTTGATTTTCATTCTTTTAAACACTATTATTCTATTAAAGACCATGCTTTCCATAATTATTTAGTCTTTGTTTTCTTGGGCCTCAAAAAATAGACTTTCAATTTATTTAATTTCATTCTGTCTGAACTATTATTATCCAGATTATCCCCAGACTCCCAAACCTCCCTTTGCAACAGACATACATTATTTGCAATTGGTTTTTAAAAATGAATACACTATTTCACATATTCTCAATGCCAGGATACGTTATTACAACAACTTATGTACTTATTTATTTTTACTGTCTCATTCAATGTTGTGATAGTTATTCCTCTAGCATAGACTAATATTTTGAAGCCTGATTTCTGGGTCTTCATACAAGTCACCCACTTAAAAAAAAAAGTTAAGAAGAATGAGGCCAAAGACTGGTCTTTGTGGCATATTATGAGAAACCTCTTTCCATCAATCGTCATCCTTAATATATCATTTATTTGATATGACATGCAAGTCCTTTTTGTACTTTAGTAAAATTTTCTTGAAACAACACATAATGTCATTACAGTTTCTAGGCATTTTCTCATTATACATGTTCTGACTTCAGCTTCAATTCCCTTTAATATATGTTTGTTTCACCCATTTTAGTTTGAAGGACATTTTATTCCCTATTACATGTCAGCATTTTACTAGCTATTATTACCATTTAGGAATATCTACTGCATTATCTCTTAGAATTTTGGATAATCATCAGCTTATCTTCAACTTTGGATTTCCTGTAACTATTATTTTTATTAATATCATTTTTAATTCATCTTTGGAGATGAACAATTTCATCTTTTGCATCTAGTATCTCCAAAATTAGCTTTCTGCAAGAACATACTATTTTCACTCTAGATATCTCTTCAGAGTAACTATTTACAAATATTTAGAAAAAGGGAATTTGTAATAAGTGAGCAAGTGACTTTCTTTTGGTGATTTATGTTTTTTTAGAATAATTTTTCTCTCTTGAATCATAGTTCTTTCAGAATGTCTCTTCAAATGCTTTTATTTTCCTGATGCTGAAAAACATATTCCGAATGTTTTAGGTATAAATATTGGTCCCCAAGCTATCTCCTTCAACCATTACCATCTAATTATGAGTCATCAGTTTCTCTTAAGACTCACAGTTTCTTGCTTTCTGTGACTAGGAAGTAAATCCAGAGTAGCAGTTCCATTGCTTCTTATGGCTTTCAAAAAATAAAATTTTAGTAAGTGATAATTTGGTGGATGTTCCATTTGAAGAGTCTCGTTCTTCAACAGATGTCTCCATGTTGACCCACTAATTGTTACATCATTATCAGTTTTGTAGCCTATTTCAGAAGTTTACAAATACTACCCACCATCTCAAATACCAATTAATATGCACTGCCATAATAGCAGTGCTTACTGTATCCTTTAATTTGAAAACTCACCCTAGGGTTTATAGTTTAAGTTTTCTGGATATTTATTTAATTATGTATGTTTCTTTTGTCCAATCCTTCTATCAAGTCTGTTTGTAACTAATAATGTATATACTTTCTTGGAAATAATATAATCAAGAGACCAATTTTACTATGGGAAGAACCAGGAAAGTCAATTAATAGCCTAAACAAATAGACATGAGAACAAAGCACAATATAGACGGATCAATGACTTCACAGAGATTCTTGTATTTACCTTTTTCAGGTAATATAGTGTCTTCTGATTCTGCAGAAATTTTCCCCTCAGTGGCATTAGTTTCTTTCTTAAAAGTACAACTTCTTAAAGTGGATTTTGACAGGAAAACATTGTACATCCTTAATATTTGTCTCTTGCTAAACTCTAGAGAAAATAGAGATGCAAATAGCGCTATTATTTCCTTCATGAGTCCTAAAATCTACCTGATTTTCACACAAACAACAAAGCAAAGTAGGATAAGTGCAGTTAAGTATGTGTGCAGTAAACACAGTGCTGTAATACTTCTGGTGAAGGAATATCATATTTAGATGTTATAAACAAAGATGTTTTTGTGTAGATATCATGGGCTGAATTGTATCCTCCCAAAATTTACACACTGAAGCCCTAATCCTAATGTGATTGTACTTGGAGACAGAGCCTTTTAGAAATAGTTAAGGTTAAATAAGGTCATAGGATGGGGCCGTAATCCAGTTGGACCGATATTCTTAGAAAAAGAGGGTGAGATATCAAACAAATATCTCTCTGCACAAGCAGAGAAAAGGCCATGTGCAGACATAGACTTCCTTGCAAGCACAAAGGAGAGTCCATGCTAGTAACTAATCCTGCTGGCACCTTGGTCTAGGAATTTCAGCCTTCAGAACTCATAGAAAATAAATTTCTATTGTCTAAGTAACCCATCTGTGGTGTTTTGTTATGTCAGCCCAAGCAGACTAATATAAATATAGTAGATAATTATTCTAATATCAAAACATTGTAAGAAATAATATAAAATATGCTTTTTTTCCTTTTTCTTTATTATTAGCTTATTTTCAGTGCACCAATCAGAATGACTTTTACTTAATTGATATTCAACAATTAATTACTGTAAACATGTCTTGATTTCCCTCTTCCTTTATACAATTATTTAAATTGATGAGTAGACTTGCTTGTTTTCAGATTCAGATCAAGTTGAGGGTATGTTTGGAACCATAAAATCTTGAATAAACTTAGAAATGTCATAAATTGGTGACAAAGCTTGGTGCTGCTCTGTAACACCAAAAACTTCTCTCTCAAAGTGGTTGTAACTATTTTAACTTTATTATTTTCTATTGCTGCAAAGACTCTATTAGAAATTTAGTCAGAAAAATATTGGGGAGTGAGGAATATTAAAATAAAATTTTAAAATTAAGGAAAAATATTCAAGCAAAAGCTATGAAATTTATCTTTAAGATCCAGGAGGTTGACTAGAGTCTTCAAATCGGGTTGCTAAGTAAAATTGTTTTAATATTAGGGCAGAATATGGTTAAAAAGTACATATATGAGGTCTCCTTCATAAATACAGAGACTTAAATGAAATATGTTGGGAGGAAAGCTGTGTTTACAATAACATTAATATGTCAAAAATTTTCTTCCCTTTAGTCATATTTTATATACAATGATAAATGCATATGGGGGAAATATATGTTAATGAGAAATCTATTTTTGATAAGGAATATTCCAGTGACTATACCTATCACTGTTAAAATGCAGTGTGGCAATATGCATGACAGTAACTCAATAGCTCTTTAAGCCCATGGAGATCTTCCAAGACCACATGTTACAACAGATCTGTATAACTGGTGAGAAGCACTGTCTGCACATCATATCTCATGCCTCTGCTGACTCAACGCACTTTTTGACTATGCACACTCCATGATAGCACACCTCTCTACTATAGAAGTCAAATGTAATTCTTATTCTTCATTTAAATGAAGCTAGTCATGATACCATTTCATTTAGAAACCACTTATGATTTCATACCTACGATGGAACACATGTGTGAAGCTGATGTACTCATAATATATACAGATTGAATTGAACTGGTTGAAAAATGGCATCTAAGAACTGAGAATGGCACACATATCCCCAAGGACACTCAAACAAATTTTACATGTATTATCATATTTTAATCCTCATAAAGGCAGGAACTAGGTTTTTCTTAAGTTTACTAATAGGGAGATAGAGGGAAAGAATGGTTTAGCAACTTGTTCAAAGTTCCACAGGCAAGCCCCACATTTAGGTCTATCTTAAGACCATGAACTTAACCATCATGCTAGACTGTCTTGGAAAGAGTACAAATGTTAAATATGATGTATGCATAAAACATGTTTAATGAAAATTATACAGACCTTATGTACGGAATGTCTGATTCTTCAGTCTAACAAGCCCACTATCTAATACTGAGTAGACAGGGTGAGTACTTACATACAGCTGAGATGTAATATGAGAATAAAGACTTAAAAGGAATGAGCAATGATTATGATGAGACACTGAGAGCTTGGAGAGAAGTGACCTGAATTTTGAATTCAGCCATTTGGATCAATATGTAGCATATGCTGAGGCTTTCAGGTTGGTTTTGTTTTCTTGTTCACACTTAAAGATATCCTCACTCAAGTATGCCCTTTAGAAATATATTATCTTACTAAGAACCCAAATAAAAATCACATACTAAAAACGAAACAAAGTAAAATGAAACTGTACCCGGACTACCCAAGAAAATTTTCTGAGGACATTGTTGGTGTTATTACTATTATTAATGTCAACTATCTTTTTTTGTGGCTATTTTTTTATGTTAACTATGATGATTTTTATTCACCAACTTTTTGTTTCCATGGCTGTTTTTTATTTATTTATTATTTATTTGTTTATGGTTTCAGTGTACAATTACATGAGCAATATTATGGTTACTAGACTCCCCCCATTATCAAGTCCACACCACATACCCCATTACAGTCACTGTCCATCAGCATAGTAAGATGCTATAGAATCACTACTTTTCATCTCTGAGCTATACTGCCTTCCCCGTGTCCCCCCCACTACATTATGTGTGCTAATCGTAATACCCCTTTTTCTCCCTTATCCCTCCCTTCCCACCCAGCCTCCCCAGTCCCTTTCCCTTTGATAACTATTAGTCCATTCTTGGGTTCTGTGTCTCTGCTGCTGTTTTGTTCCTTCAATTTCTTCCTTGTTCTTATACTCCACAGATGAGTGAAATCATTTGATACTTGTCTTTTTCAAACTGGGCTACGGCATTCTTAGGGTAAATTCCTGGGTCAAATGGTAAGTCTATTTTGAGCATTTTGAGGAACCTCCATACTGCTTTCCACAATGGTTGAACTAATTTACATTCCCACCGGCAGTGTAGGAGGGTTCCCCTTTCTCCACAACCTCATCAACATTTGTTGTTCTTTGTCTTTTGGATGGTAGCCATCCTTACTGGTGTGAGGTGATATCTCCTTGTGGTTTTAATTTGAATTTCTCTGATAACTAGCAATGTGGAGCATCTTTTCATGTGTCTGTTGGCCATCTTCATTTCTTCTTTGGAGAACTGTCTGTTCAGTCGTGATGTTTCCTTTCTCGTTTCTGATTCTGTTGATGTGTGTTGATTCTCTTTTTCTCTTAATAAGTCTGGCTACAGGCTTCTCTATTTTGTTTATTTTCTCAAAGAATGAGGTCTTGGTTTCATTGATTTTTTCTATTGTTTCATTCTTCTCAATTTTGTTTATTTCATCTCTGATCTTTATTATGTCCCTCCTTCTGCTGACTTTAGGCCTTATTTCTTCTTTTTCCAATTTTGATAATTGTGATGTTAGACTATTCATTTGGGTTTGTTATTCCTTCTTTAAATATGCCTGAATTGCTATATACTTTCCTCTTAAGACTACTTTTGCTGCATCCCACAGAAGTTGGGGCTTTGTGTTGTTGTTGTCATTTATTTCCATATATTGCTGGATTTCCATTTTAATTTGGTCGTTGATCCATTGACTATTTAGAAGCGTGTTGTTAAGCCTCTATGTGTTTGTGAGCCTTTTTTCTTTCTTTGTACAATTTATTTCTAGTTTTATACCTTTGTGGTCTGAAAAGTTGGTTGGTAGGATTTCAATCTTTTGGAATTTACTGAGGCTCTTTTTGTGGCCTAGTATGTGGTCTATTCTGGAGAATGTTCCATGTGCACTTGAGAAGAATGTGTATCCTGTTGCTTTTGGGTGTAGAGTTCTATAGATGTCTATTAGGTCCATCTGTTCTACTGTGTTGTTCAGTGCCTCTGTGTCCTTACTTATTTTCTGTCTGATGGATCTGTCCTTTGGAGCGAATGGTGTGTTGAAGTCTCCTAAAATGAATGCATTGCATTCTATTTCCTCCTTTAGTTCTGTTAGTATTTGTTTCACATATGCTGGTGCTCCTGTTTTGGGTGCATATATATTTATAATGGTTGTATCCTCTTGTTGGACTGATCCCTTTATCATTATGCAATGTCCTTCTTTATTTCTTGTTACTTTCTTTGTTTTGACGTCTATTTTGTCTGATACTAGTACTGGAACACCTGCTTTTTTCTCCCTATTGTTTGCATGAAATATCTTTTTTCATCCATTGACTTTTAGTCTGTGTATGTCTTTGGGTTTGAGGTGAGTCTCTTGTAAGTAGCATATAGATTGGTCTTGTTTTTTTTTTATCCATTTAGTGACTCTATTTATTTTGATTGGTGCATTCAGTCCATTTAATTTAGGGTGATTATTGATAGGTATGTGCTTATTGACATTTCAGGCTTTAGATTCTTGGTTACCAAAGTTTCCAGGTTACTTTCCTTACTATCTAAGAGTCTAACTTAACTCACTTAGTATGCTGTTACAAACACAATCTAAGGGTTCTTTTCCATTTCTCCTCCTTTTTCTTCCTCCTTCATTCTTTATATATTAGGTATCAAATTCTGTACTTTTTGTCTATCCCTTGATTGACTTTGGGGATAGTTAATTTAATTTTGCATTTGCCTCACAATCAGCTGCTACACCCTCTCTACTGTAGTTTTACTGCCTCTGGTGACAGCTACCCAACCCTAGAAATACTTCGATATATAGCGGTCCCTCCAAAATAGACTACAGAGATCATTTGTGGGAGGTAAACTCTCTCAGCTTTCACTTATCTGGAAATTGTTTAATCCCTCCTTCAAATATAAATGATAATCTTGCCAGGTAAAGTAATCTTGGTGCCAGTCCCTTCTGCTTCGTTGCATTAAATACATCATGCCACTCCCTTCTGGCCTGTAAGGTTTCTGCTGAGAAGTCTGATGTTAGTCTCATGGGCTTTCCTTTGTATGTGATCTTATTTCTGTCTCTGGCTGCTTTTTACAGTCTGTCCTTTTCCTTGATCTTTCCCATTTTAATTACTATTTGTCTTGGTGTTGTCTTCCTTGGGTCCCTTGTGTTGGGAGATCTACGGTTCTCCATGGACTGAGAGACTATCTCCTTCACTAGATTGGGGAAGTTTTCAGCAACTACCTCCTCAAGGACACTTTCTATCCCTTTCTCTCTTCTTCTTCTGGTATCCCTATAATGCGAAATATTGTTCCTCTTGGATTGGTCACACAGTTCTCTCAATATTCTTTCATTTTTAGAGATCCTTGTTCCTTTCTGTGCCTCAGCTTCTTTGTATTCCTCTTCTCTAGTTTCTATTTCATTTATTGTCTCCTCCACTGTATCCATCCTGCTTTTAATACCCTCCATCATGCTCTTCAAAGATTGGATCTCCGACTGAATTCATTCCTGATTTCTTGGATGTCTTTCCGTACCTCCATTAGGATGTTGATGATTTTTATTTTGAACTCCCTTTCAGGAAGAGTCACAAGGTCCATATCATTTAAATCTTTCTCGGGAGTTGTACTGATAATTTTACTCTGGACAAGGTTCCTTTGGTGTTTCATATTTGTTTATGTTGCCCTGTAGTGTCCAGAAGCTCTATTCTGGAGCTGCTCAGCCCCTGAAGCAATGTCGGGGTCACAGAGGACTGGTACTATTACCTGGGGGGAGGAAAGGGCTGTTCCCCGCCTCCTGGCTCCTGTGCCTGTCTCCACTGCCTGAGCCAGTGGGCTGGTGACGCAGGTACGTTTTTGTCCCAGAGCAGCTGGATATGGATCCCTGCTTTCCACAAGCAGCTGGAGTCCCAGTGTCCCCAGGAACTCTGCCTGTATTAACTTTCCAACCAGGTAGTCATGCGAATCTCATGAAAGCACCATGAAATGTAGGTTTGTGTTTCCAGTGCAGATCTCCGGAGCTAGGTATTCAGCAGTCCCAAGCCTTCCACTCCCTCCCTGCTCCGTTTGTCTTCCTCCCGCCAGTGAGCTGGGGTGGGGGAGGGGCTCAGGTCCAGTGGAGCCACGGCTTTGGTACTTACCCCGTTTGCTGAGGTCTGCTCTTTTCTCCAGGTGTGTGACATCTGAAGCCGCCCTCTTTCCTGTTGCTGTCTCAGGATTAGTTGCGCCAATTAAATTTTCCAATTGTATCCAGTTTTAGGAGGAAGCCACTGTCTCTCCTCTCATGCCGCCATCTTTAATCCCATCTTCCCTAGTCACTTTTTATTTCACTTATTATACTATACTATTTTACTTTCTAAAATGTTTTTAATATTTTACTATACTATTAGTGTATTTTATTATACTATTTTACTTTTTTTGTCTACTTTCTATCTCATGCATTGTATTAGAAATTCATTGAGGAAAGGAAATGTTTTCACTTTGAACATTGTCCATTGATATATCTGAAAGACCTTGAAAATTTCCTAGTCCATAGTATGTCCTCTGAGATTAAAAAAATATATATGATTTTTTAAATGAGTAGGAGCAGTGTATATTGGTGTTTGTGCAGCAGTGAATAGCAAAAGTGGCTAACTTTATAGAAACTTTTCCTTAAGTTTCACTGCACACTGAGAGAAGATTCTAAGCAGGTCCCTTTCCTCACTCAGCACACAGCAGTGATCATTTGGCCATTGTGACTCGAAACAAACATCAATGTTTCAAGACTGTGTTGTAATATTGGTAGTGATAAAAGCATGTAGCAAAAATGGTCTATTTTGATAGCCCTGACCCTTCTTTCCAGAGAGGAGGGTATTTTCTTTGTGTACCAAGTGTTCAGTTTAGTAGGTTATTTATGTGTTCCCAAGATTTGGCTAATGCGCAATCATCAAAAGATCAGAGGAAAACCATACCTGATAATTGCCATTTATCAAATCCTTTCTCTGCCCAGCACTTTTGATTTTGTTTATATGCTAAACACCTTTACTGGTACTGAAATTGAGGAAGAGCAAAGTTAAGTATATATCTAAAGTAGCACAATTGAGACCAGGTGAAGTCTCAATAGGCAGAATAATTAAGAGGTGCACTTCAAATTTACTTCATTCTCTTCATTTAATGAATTTAAATACTTATTAATTGTAGCCACCAATTAACATTAATAGGATATGTAAATAAATTTTGTGATCTCTGTAATACCAAGTGTTCAATACTATGCATTTCCCCACATTTAATGTTTTTTACAACCAAAGATTCCCTTGGCTGATTCTTCACTACTTTAGTGTTTAAATGTTCTTCATTAGAGTGGAGGAAACCCTTATCATCTTAATTGTATTGTTTCACACCTTAGAAAAGATCTAGAAAGGTATCAGATTGCATAAATAGAGATTGGTAGTAGATAAATCCACACAGGTCAATCCTACTTTTATCTAAAGTAATAGTTAACCCCTCACTTGAAGAGTACATGCTATTATTAAGTAATGAATACCTATCATTAAATCAAAGGGTATGCAAATATTATAATCAAAAATATTTTTAAAAAATTGAAAAATCAACTGGCCAGAAAGAGATTTCATTTTAATATTGAGTTTTGCTTCACTGTTTTTTAGTGGAGTCCACTTTCCAAACCACTAAAGGATGCAAACCAAAATACCTATTTAAAAGCTCATATGCTGTATTTAGCTTTTTCAAATATAAGTCCTCTGTAACGGTTGCACAGTTACTGTACCACAATCTTAACAACAAAACTCAGTACTGGAAGTAAAAGTAGAGAGTAAAATCATCTTAAAGAGGGTTCTTTTCAAAGTATACTAAATTGCTGTCAAAGTACCTTTCAGCTAATGATGCAATTTCTAGTCAGGATTATTAAACTGTTTAGTCAATGAATCTAATATGTAGGCAGACAAATATAAATCAGTGTTTCCCGAAGTTCTTTGACTGTGAATCAGTTTTAATATTTAGTAGTTTGAGACAGTACTAGAAGCTTGTCAGACATAACACATACTAGGATTAAAAAGGTGGCAAATATGGCTCTGTAAAGAAACTTCTGAAACTACAAAAATATGGTCATATGCATTTTAGCATATAAATAAGACATTAATAAACTTAATCATCCCATTTCATTAAATAATATATATGAACATGTTGTAAAATTTAACAGATTCATATTGAATTACATAATAAACTACATAATATGAATTAGATCAGAGGTCACAATGTTTTCTCTAAAGAGCCAGATAGTAAATATATTAGCATTTGTGAGTTATACAAGTTTTTGTTGTAACTACTCAATTCTGCCATTGTAGCACAGAAGTTAACCGTACACAATATGTAAGCAAATGGGTATAGCTGCATTCTGATAAAATTGTTTTTACAAAAGCAGGAAACAGGCCTTGATTTGGTCCAAGGACCATAATTTGCCAATCTATGGACCAATGCCAAGAACCAGAGCATTTGTGCAATAAGGAACTAATGATGCTTTCTTTGATATTTTCTTAAAGGCAGTTTAAGTATATAAAAGCTGGAAGAATTTTATAGGTGATTATTTTACCTGACTTAAAATACATATTTTTTATTTTGCCTGACAGAATATCTTTTAGCTAAAATCTAGTTATTATATAGCAATTTGTTTCTTCCTTTTTCCTTTCTTTGCGTTCATTTTCCTTTACTTTTAATATTTTTTCTTTTTCATACACCTTTATTATTATTATTATTATTATTATTATTATTTATTTAACATTTGCAGAATACAATTCTGTTCCAAACATAGTTTAGGAAATTCTTTTTGAGATGTAAGGAAAATAATGCATCTTGCTTTATATAATCATAGGTGTATATTTTTTGCCATTCAGTGGCAGTATTTTCCAGTTAATTGTCTGAATTTTTCATTTGCAATTGATGATGTAACTTATTTAATAATTTATTGGTCATTGTGGTATACTAGTACAAATAACTCAGTCCTGATATAGAAAGATAAAGGTCTTCTTCAAAAATGTGATATTAAAAAAGTAAAGATTCAGTTAGTAAAGTCAGCAATCCCTTACGACCACTAAATAACTACTCTTCTTCATTATTTTCTGTGTACTACATATTCATAGAGATCTGAAAAATTTGCTTCCACTTTCTTCTGACACATATCAGAGTTTAGTCTTAAGCAATCCCAAACAGATATAATATGTTTGAGATATGCTGTTACCTGAAGTCCTATCTCCCCATAAGATTTGTAAGTAACAGAAGGGCAGCAAGACAAAAAAGCCCTTAGGTGAGTATCCTACATGTACCATTCAGAAAATGAAGCTATTAGGTTAAGGTATTGGGAAAGAGTCAGAATGCAGGAAACCTTCACAGACAGGAGGACAAAAAAGAAAGGAAACAAAACAAAACAACTACATAATGGTACGGTAGTCACCAAGGCAGCCAGGCTTTCTTCCTGACAAAATACATAGCATCAGATTAAACTTATTTCCTTAAATGTTACTTGTTCTTTTTGGCTTATAGAAGAATTAATTTTAAAAATTTAGTCACTTCCTCAGATGTGATGCTTTGAAAAATCAAAGATGAATAGAGGACATGTAGCATAGTTGCTGCAAGCCTAGATATGCAATCCTTTCCAAGATTTTGTTACTGAGACCAGCTTGAAACCATCTAAAGCCAAGTTATTTCTTCATTGGACTGAAAAGAAAGCATTAAAGTAGTTAGTAAACAAATTAACAAAGTAAACGATTGACTTAGACACCAATTTGGGCCTGGATTTTGCTTTAAGTTAATATATCTTTCCTTCTTGTGCATTTACTGGCTTATTACTATATTGGGTATATATATCTTTATACACACACACACACACACACACACACACACACACACATACATATATCTCTTAGAAAAGCAATCTTTCTTTACTAGAAAATAAAAGTAATAGACTTCTGAAATCAGTTTTTCTGGAAACTTGTTTTCCCCAGAGTGTTTTATTCTCTTTTTGAATCATGGATATTTTTAATTCCAATAATCTTTAAAGCTGGAAAACTTAGCTCCTTTTCCAATGCTCTTCTCTCCCAACGAGTGACTGAGAAGTTCTCTCAATGATAGCTCTTATTTGTATTGATCAAAACCTTTCTTCTTAGTTGTCTTAACTCTCTCTGACTAACACAGGCCTTCTTTATTCCTAATCTGAACTATTGCAACAGCGTTTTAATTCTGTTTTCCCTCATTCCAGTCCACCTTATACATTTGCTCCAAAGTCATGTTGTTACAATACACATCTCAACAGGTTAAACACTTGCTTTAATATTTTAACTCTCCTCAACTCCTTTAAGCAGAAGTTCAAAGTATAGTTACTATTATACATACAATATATTATTTTATATTGCCAAGGCTTTTGCAGGCTATTTCCTGCTTCTATTCTGCCAGGTCCCCAAATTTCTTTCTGTTCTACACTCTCTCAACAGTTTTTCTAGGGAAATGCCTATTCATCATCAGTGAAGCAGTCTAAAATTTACCTTTTGACTGAAACTGTACAAGGTATCAGAAGTTCACCACTTCCTATATCTATACACATACAAAAACAATACAATATAGTATCTTCCCAAGAAGGCATTATATTAGTTCATCTAGGAAAAGGATAATACTTTATTCATGGCACAATGACAGAGATAGTTTACTGACTGTATTAAATTATTTCCAGTGTGGGTATAAATGTAGAAAATACATGGAATTTTCTACTGTAAATGTATTCTAGCACTGTAGAAAAATTTTAGGAGCTAACGAGTAACACAGTGGACAACAACTTTATCAGACAGACATAGCTTTTATACCTAGATCTATCTCTAATTTTATGATCTTGGTCAAAATACTTAGACTAGGTTCATTTCCTAATCTGTAAAATAAGGGTAATAGTACCTACAGATAATGGTTTCAGAAATATTTGTTTACTTGCTCAGTGAGTACTAGCAATTATTATTAACTGGGTTTCAAAAATTTCTAACATACCATTTGAGTAGCTTGATATGAACTCTTCCACCAAAAACTATATTGAAGATCACCCTAGGAGAAGTTTATCTGTAACTTAAAAGATAATTTTTGTTCATTCATTGTATTAGGTGCTTCACTTTATATTTAGAAGTTTATAAATGCCAACAAAATTTAGAGTTTGGATCTCTGTGAACTGCTGAGATATGAAGGTGGAGATTTCTTATAAAGAGTGCAAACTTTTACATTTTAGTCTCACATGGAAGAATCTTTAAAACTCTCCAACTTTGGATTTAGATCATATAGATGCTTTATAACATTAACTTGAGAAGTTATATATTCATTACTTCTGTATCCTAATGACACAGAAAACCTAAAAGAACAATTGTACCTCATACACACTAAGCCAGTCTCCTAGTTAATGAGTAGAAAAAGGAATGACAAATAAAGTTCTAATAAAAATTTCCAGGTATACTTATAAATTTCCTGGTATACCTAAATGAAGTTAAATTTATTTCTTAACTTTTTCTTGGCTGCCAGTATTTTTCTATTATTCCCCAATTATTTTTTTTTAAAGAATCTGCTGGATGGTATTTCTCTTTAAGTATAGTCTCATGATTATTCTTATTTATAATTGTAACTATTAATTATTCTTCAAATCTCTAAGACTTTTGTACATTTCACTACTACTAGAATGGTATAATAGTTGTAAAGTACGATAGCATGTCTCAATTCAATTATTTGACGAAAGGTCACAAAACTTTGCATAAAAAAATTACAATTAAGAAAAGGATATTTCACAAGAAATAGAAATTTTATTAGTGCTTCTACTTTTAATTTCTCAAAAATTTAATTTAAAATATAAATTGAAAGAACTCTTTTAAATACAATGAATATAACTCATAATTAAAGTGAAATATTTGTAGATGATATGTTCCAAATGGAAAACAAAATCATTTCTTGATTCCATACAATTAAAGCCCTCTCATGGAATATAAAACTCCAATTAATTGTGTCTTCTTCAATACCAAAAATAATTGATAGGGCTTTTCTATATTTGTCTTTATTTCATTCCTAAAAAATCTGACTTCGTGTGGAAATAACCTGATCCAGGAAAACTATAAAGTTTTTATGTGAATATAATTAATTATTCTCTTCAGTCTACAAATAAAAATAATAAGAAATGGTGAATGGGCAATATTCCTAGATGATTTGGGTAAAAAACATCATAATAAGCAGCTAAACTCAATATTATACTAATTCTCCAGCTATAGTCTCTTTTTTCCTTAAGAGTAACACAAATATTTATTTTAAAAAGCATACATTTTGTGTGTATTATCTTTTAGTTTATATTATTTGAAATCCCCACATGGTTTTCAGTAATTACTAATCTGTGGATAAATCTAAATCTTTATTTAGAATATAAAATGTGATTTAAATATTGTTCTATTTTCTTCCTTAGTAGACTATCATAGATAGCATCTAGGTTTTCTTCATTAGTAATGTACTTTTTTCTTCTTCAATATTTTAATTATAATTGTACACAGTTGAACAAGCTAACAAATATAGAAGCTGTCTTCTTAAAAGGGGTTTTATGTCTGAAGTCTGTTATAAAAAATAAATGATCTTTACTTCAGTATAGAGTAACTGCACTGCCCCTAGCCCAAATGATATTTTCTCTTAAGGATAAGAGATTAGGGAGCCCATGTTTCATTTTATTAGCTAAATGAAAATATTTGGTGAAAACTTCAGAGTTAGCATCTAAGAACTCACAGAGAACTACTCTAACTTGAAAAGGATATTAAAAATTCTATAAATAAAGATAACTCAAAAATTCAAACCTGTTGCCATACCTGCCAATCACATTTATAAATTATTAGACACACAGACACACACGTACTTGATGGTCAGACAGCATGCTCTAGTGCAGTATAATACACACTTATTACTTCTACTCTGTCTTGTTTTCATTCTTTTTGCTTTTTTCTCTTACCTTTCTAGTTATTAAGTTATTTTGACTATAATCTCTATTTATGCATACACATATGTGTGTGTCTGAAAGAGATCACTGCTGGAAAAACAGCACTCTAATATAATTAATAATAAGTGAGTATTAAGATTCAGACTCTTCTTAAAGTGATGTCTATTACAATAAAATTCTATATAAAAGAAAATAATTTAAATATAATACACTTGCTCTTAGGCTAAAAGAACACCTTGAGTCAAGACAGGAGGTGTGTGATGTAGGAATACTAGCCTGAAGTATACACACCATGGAGCTACTGACATGGTGAGTGTAAAGATAAATATTTGAAAGTAACATTAGAGATTTCTGAATGTCAACTAAAGAGAAGCTCTTTCTGAGAGGCAATGAGAATCACTGAAGATGAATGAACATAAAATAGGTATGACCAGATTTGTGATTCAGGAAGATTTATATCATCCACTCATACATAAAGGGTTAAAGTAGAATTTAGAAATAGGAGACTGCATTGTTTTCATTCAGCTTCAATGTATATGAAGAAAAATATAGCAATAAATTGAGTTCAGTTTGCTCTATAATTTCACATATATGAATTAGAGACATATTTTTCATTCTTGAACTCAAATATCATTCTCAAAATTTCCTTTGATATGTGTATATGAAGCATAGAAGTTCACAAACTTTCCTTTCATATGTGTATACAAAGAAAGTTGAAATAGTGGATTCTAAAAGAAATTCTTAGTTAATAAAATTTAACTTATTCATCTATGAATGTTTACCTAATTAACTTATTCATCTATGAATAGTAAACATTCATTAGAAGAGTTGGATAGATATAAACAGAAAAGTAAGCTAGATTAGTTATTGTATTCAAAGTGAGGATATTGGAATCAGGTTATGGTTGAGTGTAGAACTACATTTTGCTACTGAGGGTCAAAGTTAATAAGTGATTATAGTTCTAGGTATAAAAGGAAACTCTAGAGAATAAAGTTGACTGACATCAAAGTTCAACAATGGGCCAGAAGTTTTGGGAGTTAGGCTGAATAAATCAGTAATTAAAAAAAAGAGAGAAATTTTCAGCTGTTTAAACAAAGAAATTGGAAGAAAGGATCCAGAAACAAGTGAAAAACAAGGGTAATATTTTTTAAGTGCCCACAGCCAGATCCAATAAATACAGATCCAAAGTCTATGTTAATATAACCTGAACTAAATACATGTTGGTGCTATGAAATCTCAGATTTTGGTACCCCATAAATAAAGGTGAAAATGCTGAAGGTGTAGTCAGTGAGTGAAATATATCGAGAAAAATAAATGCTACAAAATATCCTAAAATTTTCAAATTATTCTCCCCAAAGAAAGCAGGTGGTACAAAAATAAGTTCTCTTCTGAAGCAAAAGAAAGTCAAACAAATGGAAATGGTGCTAATTATTGTTATCTGGGAATTTTATCAAAGACTAGGCATTTTTGATTTTTGTAGTTAACATGATTCATTGCTTGTGTCCGTGCTCTGCCTAGATATTCTTCCATTTCCCTCGAATTATTACTTAAGTAATTATGGTCAGTAATTTTAATGGTTTTGAACCCAAGAAAGAGTAATACATTTTAAAAACTATTGATGTTTTAATAACATCTTTTGGTAACTTAAGGAACTACATGGTAGGAAAAGTTCATAGTGTTCAACTCCAATCAAAAGCCCACTGTCTTCCTCTGTGTGTGCTCTAGTAGCCCAGACCTAACTGGTATTGATGGAATCTAGAAGAGCAAGCTCCTCCTAGCACATTATCTTTTATTTCTTTTTATTAAAGTATCATTGATATACAATCTTATATTGGTTTGAAATATACAAAACAGTGGTTCAACAGTTACCCATGTTATTAAATCCTCACCCACTCTGGAGCAGTTACTATCTGTCAACATAGAAAGATGTTTCAGAACCATTGACTGTATTCTCCATGCTGTACTACTATCCCCGTGACCAACTTCTGTTATGATTTAGAATTTTTGTGTCCCTTTATAACACACAACCTCCCCAACCATCCATCCAACCCCTCCCCTGTGGTAACCACTAGACACATCTCAGTGTCCATGAGTCTACTGCTGTTTTGTTCATTCTGTTTTGCTTTGTTTTTATATTCCACAAACAAGTGAAATCATATGGTATTTGTCTTTCTCTCCCTGGCTTATCATTGAGAGTAATACCCTCTAGATCCATCCATGTCGTTGCAAATGGCAGGATTCATTCATTCATTCATTCATTCATTTATTTTTAATGAAAACTTTTATTCTGTCTGGGTTTACTTAAATTCTTATAAATTGATGTTCTCTGTTAAATCTTTCAAAAGTTATAGCTGGCAATAATAGCAAATATCAAGAGACATTTGATATCTCATGAAGTTTTTGTGGGTAATATATGCATGATTGTTGAGAACAAATATATTAAATACATGTAAATAAAGATTTTAGGTAAATTTTTAGCAATAATTAAGTGTTATGGTATGTGACATTAACATAGCTTTAAAACCTTTTTGGTGAGCCCACACCTTAAAGTTTTTGTAAGCCAAGTGAGTTAAATTAAATTCACTGAATTTCTAGATCATAGGATTAAATAATGAAATTTTAATTACTGAATATAGGCTTAACACTTTTGGTTCATTATGACAGAGAAACTTAAGGCAAATTTGGGTCTGTTGGTAATGGGCAGAGTGCAGCAATCATGATACCCCACAATCCTCTTCTTTCTTTCTTCCTCCCCACCCGTCCTCCCCCACCCTCCCCTTTGGTAACCACTAGACCCTTCTTGGAGTCTGTGAGTCTGCTACTATTTTGTTCCTTCAGTTTTGCATCGTTATACTCCACAAATAAGGGAAATCATTTGGTATTTGTATTTCTCTGCCTGACTTATTTCACTGAGCATAATACTCTCTAGCTCCATCCATGTTGTTGCAATGCTAGGATTTGTTTCTTTCTTATGGCTCAATAGTATTCTATTGTGTATATGTACCACATCTTCTTTATCCATTCATCTACTGATGGACACTTAGGTTGCTTCCATTTCTTGGCTACTGTAAATAGTGCTGCAATAACATAGGGGTTCATATGTCTTTTTGAATCTGAGAAGTTGTTTTCTTTGGGTAAATTCCTAAGAGTGGAATTCCTGGGTCAAATGGTATTTCTACTTTTGTTTTTTTGAGGAACCTCCATACTGCTTTCCACAATGACTGAACTAGTTTACATTCCTACTAGCAGTGTAGGAGGGTTCCCCTTTTTCTGCATCCTCACCAACGTTTGTTTTTCCTAGTCTCTTCTATGTTGGCCATCCTAACTGATGTGAGATGGTATCTCATTGTGGTTTTAATTAGCATTTCCCTGATAATTTGTGGTGTGGAGTGTCTTCTCATGTGCCTGTTGGCCATCTGAATTTCTTCTTTGGTGAAGTGTCTGTTCATATTCTCCACCCATTTTTTAATAGGAATATTTGATTTTTGGGTGTTGGGGCATGTGAGTTCTTTATATATTTTGGATGTTAACCCCTTGTTGGATATGTCATTTACAAATATATTCTCCCGTACTGTAGGATGACTTTTTGTTCTACTGATAGTATCCTTTCCTGTACAGAAGTTCACATAGTATGTGTGGGGTCACAGGGAAGACAATATAGCTCAGAGAAGACAAATAGGGACTCTGTGGCATCTTACTGCACTTATGGACAGTGACTGCAATGGGGTATGTGGGAGACTTGATATTAAGGGTGACTTAATAACCACATTTTTATTGCCTTTTTTAGCACAGAATTTTAAAAAAAAGATTGATATAGAAACATCCAAGGCAGCCATAGGCTCAGATAAGTCACCTTCTTTTTCATCATAAGCCAACTATATATCATATGCTCCATTCCATTAGATGAGTAATAGTTAAATCTGGCTGCATATTAGAAACTCCTAGATTTTTTTAAATACCCAAGCCCATGCCTCAGCCATGGAGAGACCCATATAATTAGGGCTCAGAATTTGGCAATTGTATAATGCCACCATAATTCTAATGCGCAGAAAGGGTTGGGAATCATTGCATTAGATGGAGGTAATGGTAATGTTGGATTATTCTATGTTGCATAATGAGTAAGGTTGTACTTGTATTATCTCATTTAATCTTTCCAGCAATCCTACACTGCAGAAATTATTCCCCTCATTTTACTGATGGAATAAGCAGAAAAATTAAATAACTTGCTAAAAACAGCACAAGTTAGAAATGTTGAAGGAAAAACTCAAACTAAGGCTCTGTAAATTCAAAACCTGCACTGCTAAGCATCTTTGCTATCTAATTTCTGCATCTAGATTGCAGTAATAGAAGTATCCTTAGTTTTTTTCCACTCCCTTCTAGCCCACAAGTGGCATATGTCATGATTCAAGGGGTTGTTATGCCTATTCAGAACTAGGTAAAATTTGAAAATCCTAGAGGAGAAGGTAAAACTGTTTGCCTGTGTGAGCATCTGAAGAAAAGACACTTTTTGTGAGTTGCAGAAGTATTTAATATTTTTTAATTACTAAAAACATATAAATATTGGAAGTTTTGCTTTAAAAGTTAAGTTATATGTTTCTCTTTAAAAGTTATAATATCTGTATAATTCTGGACCTAAACAGATGAAGAAGTTTTGTGCTCTAAGTGGGTTGTGCTTTCTCCTACCCACCATAGTTCCTATGTATGTCTGTTGTCTCATATGCTAGTGCTTCTCAAAGATTAATAATATTCATATAATTAACCTGAGGGTCTTATCAAAATGCACATTTTGATTTAGTGTGACTTGACTGGACTGGGGGCAGAGATTTAGTATTTCCAGCAAGTTTTTGCATTATGCTGATGCTCTTCATACTCTGACCACAAACTGTGCAGTAAGGTTATACCCCCATCATACTTACTTATATGACTTGACTTCAATTACATCAACTAATTTTTTGTATCTCCTACTATAACTATCCTTATTTAATCACACATAAACTAATTTAGTCCTCTTTTTTGGACAAAAAATAAAAATATGTATTTATAACGTTTTTGCTTTCTTACAGAAGTGATTTTCTTTCTAAACTTTTTACATGGCATATGAGTAAGAACAAAAATCCATTATGGATTGAGATTTTAGATTCTCCATCCCAAATTCCCACAGTTGACATTAAGAGAATCATTTTGATGCATACACAGAGTGTTGCATTTCAAAAGAGAAACAAAGTACAGAGAATTCTTTCCAGTATTGAGTCTAAGTTGACCTACCCCTGAATGAGGATCTCAGTCCACAGTTCACAAGGCCTCTGGGTTACCCATTCAATTTCAACAAGCCAGTTGCAAAATAATAGCTGCATTCAAAGTGGTATACTTTATAGCCATGATGTGGTATCCATATTTGGGTGCCCTAAATCTCAAGGGGCACCTCCAGTTGGAGGCTGTCTTTCTTTGCCAGAGATTCCAATGATTAAAATCTTCATTCAAGAAGACTTCTAGTTCAAAAGGAACATTAGGCTTATAGGGTCCTCCAAATAATACTTTTGTAAAGCAGCTCTTTCTCATCAGGAGAATTCCCATTGCACTTAGAGGATGGGGAAGTACAAGTATACAAACATTAATATCAAATAAAAATTCAGTTGTAGAAGCCACATAACCAGTACACTGAAATGTTCCAAAGGACCACACCCACTGGTAATTTTAGTTTTTCTTTCTCAATATAAACATTTCTCAAATTCCATCAGCTGAATTTGGGTGCCCCCTTTGCCCATGAACGAGGTCAGGTGGTAACTCGGGTGCATAGATACAACAGTGCCATAAAAGTTTGTGGGTCTTCTGTTCCCAAGTTTTCCTAGCCTAAATGGATGAGTACACATGACCTTTAGTACTTCCAGAGAAGACAGGAGGACATCAGTCCCATCCCTATTCACCTTGTCTGTATAGCAGCTGAGTTTGGGGCAAAGAGATTGGGAGTGATCAGAGGCATGAAGGGTGAAAGTAGTTACATTCCAGTAAGCAATACTCATTTTCCTTTGGTTTCAAGTAGTTATGGTGTAGGCAGAACAAAGTCAGTCTCAAACTTCCATATTTTCTGTTCACAGCAAATCCTACGTCAGTCAACAACATCTTCATTAATGGCACCATCTATATAAGTTTCTTTCCATCTGTGTCCATGGAATTTATATAACTTGGCTGATTTGGGTTTGACTCACAGAGCAGTGCTTCTTTTTTTGCCATTCATATGAACCTCAAGTATCTGCTACTCCTTTACTAAAACAAGATCTAAATATCAATATAAGGCCTAAAGGAGTTTCCAAGGTGAAAGGGAGATCACAAGAATTTATCTAGATTTCATTCAGCCAGTTTTTCAGTCTCCCTTGGATAGCCTTCATCAGCATTGTAAACCCAATCTTGCAGCTAATTGGATTCTTCCTATTCATTCAAAATAGTTTTTCTTCTGTGGCATCCCTAGTAAATACAATATTTTATATATGGTTTAGCCCAGTTAATGGTATGTCAGAAGGAAATCTCCACTAGGAGAATTAAAACCGTTTTATAGCAGCCAGGACCCATTTCAAAAAACTCTGAGCCCTATCACTGTTATGTCCAAATGGATCTAAGTTTGGCATAATAGACTGCAGGGGGTAGGGTGAGGATATTGGATTAGCCTTAAAGAAGCATAGCTATGTCCATTCATTAATAAGCAATAAATCCTCTGTGATTCTTATCCACCAAGTGACTCTCCAGCCATTGTTTTAAAGATTCGCCTACTTCTGCCCATACAGTTGTAAGTGTTCCTCTTTTAATACTCAGTATAGAAAAGCATCACCATAACTTTTATCTGAAAGAGGCAGAACCTTCTGTCACTACTGAAAATTTTGGTTCTAGTTATAACTGGATGGATAGAGGCTGGCCACCAAATAACTCACCACTGGATAATAAGCTACCATCAACCAGGGCATTGTCCATGGAGCTATCTTTGGACCCACTTCTGGCTATTTGGCTTACAACCACCTTCCCAATTTTGGCTCATGAATAGGCAATTAAATGGAGGACCATTTATTTTCTGACTATGCAATTGGTCAACTTGTTTGCTACCAATCCTATAGACCTCCCAGAAATCCCATTAGTTGGCTGATGAGGGCCTCATTGCTCCTCTTCTGGAAAGTCTTGTCATTGTGCCAATCCTCATCAACTGTTAAGAAATGTGAATTGTCCGAGATTGTGCCTTGTATGATAGCATATTCCTGCACCACAACTTCATGGATGTTATCAGAAAGAAAACAAAAAACAAAAAAACAACCTTCTGTGTGAAGAATTAAGTACATTATTCACAACAGTAGCAGTAGCCAAAGTAATAGCATTTCACCAAAACCCTGAATCCCAGTCCCCAAAGGGCAATGTGTGCTTTTACAGGAGAGGATCCTTGGCTGAGGAAATGGAAAATTATTACAGTGGCCTTAAGCTTTCCTGCCCTTTGCTCCAGAGCAAAGCACTTTATCTTCCAAAGCTGTTTACTATATAGTGCCTCTTTTCTCAGGACATGTGCGAGGCCATGAAGAATGTTCCTTATAGAGAAAAGTCCAATATAACAATAAATAATAAATAACAAAGAACCAAACATGCATGTAAAAATAAAGCAATGTCAGGTTGGATAACGTAGCTAACATCTCAGGCAAATTTTATTCATAAGTCTCATGCCTAAAATCAAAAGAGAAGATGGAATATAACCAAACCCTTTTCTATGACATTTTCTCCTTTCTGCGGTTTCCTACTGCTTTGAGTGTGTAAGGCCTCAAGAGAGGCAGAGGAGGTCAGGATGTTCATGGGCAGTCCAAAATCATGCTTCTGTTAGGTGCACTTCCTTCCCGAAAAGAAGCTCTGGGGCAGCTGTGGTGCTGTTTGTCCACTCACATCATAGCACTGGGCTCACTGCTGTTTTACTGTATCATTCAGTCCAGCTGCATCAGTGCAGCAAAGAGCAGCTCAAGTGTCTGTTTCTAGACTTTCTGTGGCAATGGCTTTTTACCCTCCTCCTCTGAGTTCTTGTAGCTAATTGGATTTTTCCTATCCATTCAAAATAGTTTTTCTTCTGTGGCATCTCTAAGGTTGGAGTAGGCAAGGAGCCAGCAGCTGCACCTAGTGTACTGTCTTGACAGCAGTGGCATCAGTTTTGCTTTTATCATTTTAGAGTTGTTCATTTTCTTGTCCATTTTGGTTCAGAATTGATAAACTAATCTTCATTGAGTGATTTTGAGTGCTACCCTTTTACTTACTATATAATTTGATTTAAAGCTGCTTGTGCTAAGCATTAAACAATCAATATATATATGCACACACACACACAGAGATATATATATATTCTTCTTGCTTTTGTTATTGTTGCTTGTTTGTCTCCCTACCCAAAATCTAACTAATATCTTTTATTCTATCCCATTTTACTCTGCTATAAAATATAAATTCCCCAAATCAAGAAAAATAGTAAAATACAATGTGGATTGAATTTCATGATAAAAAGTGTTTTTAGTACAAAAAAAATTTTTACAGTCAAGAATTTTTCCATCAATAATGTAAAATGTTTATTTTAAATTGTAGAACTTTTGCAGATGTACATGATAAATTGTTCCTGAATGCATGTTGTCCCAACAGATTTGAAACACATGATAAGTAGGATGAATATTATATTGGCTATGAAGTAGCACAGTCCTTAGAGAAAATATAACAAAATATAGAATGTGTTCTATTTACCAGGAAGTGCTATCTCAGTATTTAACAAAAAAATTATTACAGAAATAAAGGGAAACATAAGTCCTGTTTAGCTAAATTGTGAATTCACCATTCTCTATGACTTGTTCCATAAGGCTCTAACTTGGACGTTCAAACCTACCCCTTCACAACTCAGAACAACTCCACACTGAATTTGCCTGGCAATTTTCTATGCTTGAACCATATCTGATGTTAATGCTTTTCAATAAAAATACATTCATTTTGGAGCCAGTTTTCACCTATGGTCCCAATGTATTGATGTCAGCTTATACATCTCTTTATCAAAGGTAGTTCTCCAGGAAGTAATTTGTTTACATCAGTGTTTCTTAACGTGTGGCCCTGGTGAAAAAGAGCCAACCCTGTCAGGGTTTCAGGCTTTAAAGTGTAACTCATATCACAACCATAACAGTGGTATTTATCTATTATAACTCATTCATATTGCAGTATATGTACACAAGTATAGTCTGGTTATAAATGCATGAAATATTACAGCAATTATTTACATTAGCAATTGCATAGGCACTGAATGCAGAGAATAAAATATTGTTTATGTAAACAAAATAAAATTGAATAAAATAGAAATGTAGAGAAAAATGTCAGTTAAAGAATTTTGATTTAGAGGATTAAAGGTGGCGGCGTGAGATGAGGGACAGAGGATTCCTCCTAAAACTGGATACAATTAGAAAATACAGTTGGGGCAACTAATCCTGAGAGAGCAACAGGTAAGAGGATGGCACCAGACTGCACACACCTGGAGATAAGAGCCGAACTCACAGAACAGGGTAACGTACCAAAGCTGTGGCCAGGCAGGACACAAGCTTTTCCCCCACCCCAGCTCACTGACGGGATGAAGAAAAATGAAGCAGGGAGGGAGTGGAAGGCCTGGGACTGATGAATACCTAGCTCCAGAGATCTGCGCTGGGAGCACAAACCTACATTTCATGGTGCTTTCACCATACTCTTCTGATTACGGGGTTGAAAAGCTGGGACAGGTGGAGTTCCTGGGGACACTGGGATTCCGGCCGCTTGTGGAAAGCAGGGATCCATATCCGGCTGCTCTGGGACAAAAGCTTATATCTGCATGCTCAGCCCACTGGTTAAGAGAGTGGAGACAGGCACAGCAGCTGGGAAGCGGGGAACAGCTCTTTCCTCCCCCCAGGCATCAAAACCACTACCCTGCGACCCCCGACATTGCTTCAGGGGCTGAGCAGCTCCAGAATAGAGCTTCTGGACACTAGAGAGCGCCATACACAAATAGGAAATGCCAAAGATACCTGGTCCAGAGTAAAATTATTAATACAACTCCCAAGAAAGATTTAAATGATATGGACCTCGTGATTCTCCCTGAAAGGGAGTTCAAAATAAAAACCATCAACATGCTAATGGAGGTACGGAAAGACATCCAAGAACTTGGGAATGAATTCAGGTTGGAGATCCAATTGTTGAAAAGCATGATGGAGGGTAATAAAAGCAGGTTGGATACAGTGGAGGAGACGATAAATGAAATACAAACTAGTGAATAGGAATACAAAGGCTGAGGCACAGAAAGAAAAAAGGATCTCTAAGAATGAAAGAATATTGAGAGAACTGTGTTACCAATCCAAACAGAACAATATTCGCATTATAGGGATACCAGAAGAAGAAGAGAGAGAGAAAGGGAAAAAGTGTGTTTGAGGACGTAGTTGCTGAAAACTTCCCCAATCTTGGGAAGGAGATAGTCTCTCAGGCCATGGAGATCTCCCAACACAAGGGACCCAAGGAAGACAAAACCAAGACACATAGTAATTAAAATGGAAAAGATCAAGGATAAGGAGAGTCTGTTAAAAGCAGCCAGAGACAGAAATAAGATCACATACAAAGGAAAACCCATCAGGCTAGCATCAGACTTCTCAACAAAAACCTTACAGGCCAGAAGAGAGTGGCATGATGTATTTACTGCCATTAAGCAAAAGAGCCTGGAAACAATATTACTTTATCCAGCAAGATTATCACGGAAATTTGAAGGAAGGATTGAACAATTTCCAGATAAGCAAAAGCTGAGAGAACTTACCTCCCACAAATCATCTCAACAGTGTATTTTGGAAGGACTGCTATAGATGGAAGTGTTCCTGATGTTGAATAGCTGTCACCGGAGGTAATAAAACCACAGTAAAGAAAGTAGAACAGCTAATTACTAAGCAAATGAAAAATTAAATTGACTATCCCCAAAGTCAACCAAGGGATAGACAAAAACTACAGAATATGATACCTAATACATAAATAATGCAGGAGGAAGAAAAGGAGGAGAAACAGAAAAGAACTTTTACATTGCGTTTGTAACAGCATACTAAGTGACTTAAGTTAGACTCCTAGATAGTAAGGAAAATAACCTTGAACCTTTGGTAACCACTAATCTAAAGCCAGCAATGGCAGTCAGTACAAACCTATCAATAATCACCCTAAATGTAAATGGACTGAATCCACCAGTCAAAAGACATAGAGTCACTGAATGGATAAAAAAAACCAGACCCATCTACATGCTGTTTACAAGAGACTTACCTCAAACCCAAAGACGTGCACAGACTAAAAGTCAAGGGATGGAAAAAGATATTTCATGCAAATAGCAGGGAGAAAAAAGCAGGTGTTCCAGTCCTAGTATCAGACAAAATAGACGTCAAAACAAAGAAAGTAACAAGAGATAAAGAAGGACATTGCATAATGATAAAAGGCTCAGTCCAACAAGAGGATATAACCATTATAAATATATATGGACCCAATACACGAGCACCAGCATATGTGAAACAAATTCTAACTGAAATAAAGGAGGAAATAGATTGCAACACATTCATTTTAGGAGGCTTCAACACACCATTCACTCCAAAGGACAGATCCACTAGACAGAAAATAAGTAAGGACACAGAGGCACTGAACAACACACTAGAACAGATGTACCTAATAGACATCTATAGAACTCTACATCCAAAAGCAACAGCATACTCATTCTTCTCAAGTGCACATGGAACATTCTCCAGAATAGACCACATACTAGTCCACAAAAAGAGCCTCAGTAAATTCCAAAAGATTGAAATCCTACCAACCAACTTTTCAGACCACAAAGGTATAAAACTAGAAATAAATTGTACAAAGAAACCAAAAAGGCCCACAAACACATTGAAGCTTAACAGTATGCTCCTAAATAATCAATGGATCAGTGACCAAATTAAAATAGAGATCAAGCAATATGTGGAAACAAATGACGACAAAAACACAAAGCCCCAACATCTATGGGACACCTCAAAAGCAGTCTTAAGAGGAAAGTATATAGCAATCTAGTCATATTTAAAGAAGGAAGAACAAACCCAAATGAATAATCTAACGTCACAATTATCAAAATTGGAAAAAGAAGAACAAATGAGGCCTAAAGTCAGCAGAAGGAGGGACATAATAAAGATCAGAGAAGAAATAAATGAAATTGAGAAGAATAAAACAATAGAAAAAAATCAATGAAACCAAAATCTGGTTCTTTGAGAAAATAAACAAAATAGATAAGCCTCTAGCCAGGCTCATTAAGAGAAAAAGAGAATCAACACACATCAACAGAATCAGAAACGAGAAAGGAAACATCACGACGGACCCAACAGAAATACAAAGAATTATTAGAGACTACTATGAAAACCTATATGCTAACAAACTGGAAAACCTTGAAGAAATGGACAACTTCCTAGAAAAATACAACCTTCCAAGGTAGAAACACAAAATCAAAACAAACCAATTACCAACAAAGAAACTGAAGCAGTAATAAAAAAACTACCCAAGAACAAAACACCTGGGCAGGTGGATTTACCTCAGAATTTTATCAGACATATAGAGAAGATATAATACCCATTCTCCTTAAAGTTTTCCAAACTATGGAAGAGGAGGGAATACTCCCAAACTCATTCTATGAAGCCCACATCACCCTAATACCAAAACCAGGCAAAGAGCCCATCAGAAAAGAAAATTACAGACCAATATCACTGATGAACATAGATGCAAAAATACCCAACAAAATATTAGCAAACCGAATAAAAAAGTACATCAAAAGGATCATACACCACGACCAAGTGGGATTCATTTCAGGGATGCAAGGATGGTACAACTTCCGAAAATCTATCAACATCATCCACCACATAAACAAAAAGAAAGACAAAAACCACATGATTATCTCCATAGATGCTGAAAAAGCATTCGACAAAATTCAACATCCATTCATGATAAAAACTCTCAGCAAAATGGGTATAGAGGGAAAGTACCTCAACATAATAAAGGCCTTGTATGATAAACCAACAGCCAACATCATACTGAACAGCGAGAAGCTGAAAGCTTTTCCTCTGAGATAGGGCACAAGACAGGGATGCCCACTCTCCCCACTGTTACTCAACATAGTACTGGAGGTCCTAGCCATGGCAAAACAAAGAAATACAAGGAATCCAGATTGGTAAAGAAGAATTTAAAGTGTCATTATTTGCAGATGACATGATATTGTACATAAAAAACCCTAAAGACTCCACTCTAAAACTACTAGAACTGATATCGGAATACAGAAAAGTTGCAGGATACAAAATTAACACATGGAAATCTGTGGCTTTCCTATTCACTAACAATGAACCAATAGAAAGAGAAATCAGGAAAACAATTCCATTCACAATTGCATCAAAAAGAATAAAATACCTAGGAATAAACCTAACCAAAGAAGTGAAAGACCTATACCCTGAAAACTATAAGACACTCTAAAGAGAAATTAAAGAGGACACTAACAAATGGAAACTCATCCCATGCTCTTGGCTAGGAAGAATTAATATCGTCAAAACAGCCGTCCTACCCAAGGCAATATACAGATTTTATGCAATCCCTATCAAATTACCAACAACATTCTTCAATGAACTGGAACAAATAGTTCAAAAATTCACATGGAAACACCAAAGACCCCTAATAGATAAAGCAATTCTGAGAAGGAAGAATAAAGTGGGTGGGGGATCTTGCTCTCCAACTTCAACTCTAGTACAAAGCCATAGTAATCAAGACAATTTGGTACTGTGACAAGAACTGACACACAGACCAGTGGAACAGAATAGAGACTCCTGACATTAACTCAAACATATATGGTCAATTAATATATGATAAATGAGCCATGGACATACAAAGGGGAAATGACAGTGTCTTCAGCAGATGGTGTTGGCAAAACTGGACAGCTACATGTAAGAGAATGAAAGTGGATCAGTGTCTAAGCTCATACACAAAAGTAAATTCAAAATGGATCAAAGACCTGAACGTAAGTCATGAAACCATAAAACTCTTGGAAGAAAACATAGGCAAAAATCTCTTGGACTTAAACATGAGTGACTTCTTCATGAACATATCTCCCTGGGCAAGGGAAACAAAAACAAAAATGAACAAGTGGGACTAAATCAAGCTGAAAAGCTTCTGTACAGCAAATAACACCATCAATAGAACAAAAAGGTACCCTACAGTATGGGAGAATATATTCATAAATGACAGATCTGATAGAGAGTTGACATCCAAAATATAAAAGGAGCTCACGCACTTCAACAAACAAAAAGCAAATAATCCAATTAAAAAATGGGCAGAGGAGCTGAACAGCTCTCCAAAGAATAAATTCAGATGGCCAACAGACACATGACAAGATGCTCCACATTGCTACTCATCAGAGAAATGGAAATTAAAACCACAATGAGATATCAGCTTACACCAGTAAGGATCACCATCCAAAAGACAAACAACAACGAATGTTGGTGAGGTTGTGGAGAAAGGGGAACCCTCCTACACTGCTGGTGGGTATGTAAATTAGTTCAACCATTGTGGAAAGCAGTATGGAGGTTCCTCAAAAAGCTCAAAATAGGAATACCATTTGACCCAGGAATTCCACTTCTAGGAATTTACCCTAAGAATGCAACAGCCCTCTTTGAAAAGGACAGATGCACGCCTATGTTTATCACAGCACTATTTACAATAGCCAAGAAATGGAAGCAACCTAAGTGTCCATCAGTAGATGAATGGATAAAGAAGAAGTGGTACATATACACAATGGAATATTATTCAGCCGTAAGAAGAAAAGAAATCCTACCATTTGCAACAACATGGATGGAGCTAGAGGGTATTATGCTCAGTGAAATAAGGCAGGTGGAGAAAGACAAGTACCAAATGATTTCACTCATTTGTGGAGTATAAGAAAAAAAGAAAAACTGAAAGAATAATATAGCAGCAGAATCACAGAACCCAAGAAAAGAGTAACAGTTACCAAAGGGTAAGGGACTGGGGAGGATGGGTGGGAAGGGAGGGATAAGAGCAGGGAAAAAGAAAGGGGGTCTTATGATTAGCATGTATAATGTGGGGGGGACATAGGAAGGGATGTGCAACACAGAGCAGACAAGTAGTGATTCTATAGCATCTTACTACACTGATGGACAGTGACTGTAATGGGGTTTGTGGGGGGGACTTGGTGAAGGGGGTGTCTAGTGAACATAATGTTCTTCATGTAATTGTAGATTAATGATAACAAAATGAATTTAAAAAATGGGAAAGAAAAAAAGAATTTTGATTTAAAATTTCAATATTCAGTAATTATAATTTTTCCCTTTAATTTTAATGGTACATTAAAAATTTTTAAATATAACTATTTTGAAAAAACACATGCAAATATTATTTTCACATTAACATGAACATTGTTTTACATTTATGTAAAATCTTATATAAATTTTGAATGCTTTGAATGCAAATACAGTTGTTAAATCCTTTAGATCATCACTGTCAATTAAATAAATAATTATATGAAAATCTTGAACATAATAGCATAATTACTCATGTATTTATGGAATAAGTATCTATTAATTTATAAATTATAGTTATTTCTCATCAATTAATACTTGCCTACAAACTCAATACCCATGCGTGTGTAATTGTAAAGTTATTTTTGATATTTTGCTTACTTTAACGTAAAAAAACACTTTATAAATTTTTTGTCATAAATTATATTTGCCGGAGTATATATTTGATTTAACAGCTTGATTTATTACTTTTGTATATATGTATAGATTCACAGTCTATACTGCCTCACTTATACTCTTGCTAGGGATAATATATATGTTAAGTGAAGGACTATTTCCCCAAAGCATGTCAAAGGGGAGACACAAAAGTGAGAGTAAGTTTTAAATAGATTTAAATTGTACTGTACTATGTTTATGTATGTGTGTGTGTGTGTGTTCATCAGATATAAGAAGATGAGCCAGACATAACAGATGATGGTAATGGGGAGGAGGGGAAGATTCTGAAATACTCAGCTGAACAATCTAATTAGAACATATGCATCCCTATGTTTATCACTTCATTATTTACAACAGCCGAGATAGGGAAGCAACCTAAATGTCCATCAGTAGATGAATGAATAAAGAAGAGGTGATACATATAAACAATGAAATATTATTCAGCCATAAAAAAAGAAATCCTTCCATTTGCAACAACATGGATGGATGTAGAGGGTATTACACTTGGTATAATAAGCCAGATGGAGAAAGACAAATACCGTATTATTTCTTACTTGTGGGATATAAAAACAAAGCAAAAAAGAAGGAACAAAACAATAGCTAAGAAGTGACTAGTTGTTACCATGAGGGAAAGGTTGATGGGGGAGGAGGATAAAAGGGCACAAAAATTCTCAATCATTATATAAGTGGTCAGGGGATGATAGTACAGCATGAAGAATGTAGTCAGTGATTCTGTAACATCTTTCTATGTTGACAGATAGTAACTGCTAGTGGGGGTGAGGATTTAATAATATGGGTAACTTTTAAACCATTGTATTGTATACTTGAAAGCAATATAAGAATGTATATCAATTATACTTCAATAAAAAAAAGAACATCTAAAATAAACACCATAACAAACCCATTTTGTGAAATCACTCTGGCAATGTCAGACCATTCAATAAGTTGGGTATATAATTATAGAATGAATACTACACTGATTTCCCCCATATTTAAGATAATCATATTTTCAGATATAATTTTTGTGATTTTTTCAAAGGTGTCAAGAAAACATAGCTATAATAATAAAGCAATCTGATTTTGTTGGGAAAGGGACTGTTTTATAAATAACATTTTAAAGTTTTGTGAAAATATATTTCCTTTCTTTCCCCAAAGATTCAACATTTTTTATGAAATGAAATAGAATGTACTTATATTTCATTCTCAGCAATTTTTATGCATTTAAACATTTAGAAATAAATGGAGGAAATGTTGAATATAACTTATTTATCAGGATAAGGCATTTTATGTCACCCAGGGATGAGAATATTTGCCAGAAAATAAAAAAGGATAAACAATTCCTTTTCATTCTCTACAAATGGATTTATGTCTGCTTCTTCTGATAGTTAAATGTTATAATTACGTTTTCTGACATTCACTTCTAACTCTGCCAATCTCTCCCAGAACCTTTTAAAATCTCTCATGTCTCTATTGATTCCTTGGAAGTTTCTGATATGTGGGAGGTACATCATGTTAATATTTGTTGAAGAATAGTTCAATAGCCCACCAAAATTCAAAAGTAAAGGTTGATATTAAATGTGAGTTTAAACTACTTTAGAAATCCTGAATGAGCTCTGTCAGTTCTAGCTGCTTGTAGACCATTCAGCCCAACATTAACACTTGGAAGTTTTTCCCAAATAAACAGTAAGCAGTTGATTCTCCATAAAAAAGTATTACCTTAATATGTAGCAAGATTTCGATTATAAGGTCACATACACTATGGAAATAATGTGGCCAATGCATGGAATGTTTCATACCACTTGATACTGATTCGAAAATACCAGTGATTTAATGATAAAATCAAGAAGGAGTTGAAGTGCATCGTTTAATATTTTCTCATGTTAAATAAATTCCAGGAAAAGATTTACTGTCATGATAACTTAGGTTTCATATTCTTACAATTATGCATCTTTGGGAAGTGTCTCACAAAAAGAGGAAGTTTGAAGGCATCCATATAGGTTTCCAGAAGCAGAAGAAATGCTCCAATTTAATCAGTAATACTTTGTTCTCAGTTGCCTGAAAATATGCTACTAGTAAAACTAACTTCACTAATTGTATACTGCAGTACCTTTGGGATCTGTTTAATAATGAGTAATAACTCATTATATGGCTACCTCAGTTTTTTGGTTTCTCTGATGCTAGCAAACTTGTTAAACCTTAGTAAGAGAACCATGTGAAAAATGGCTGTATTTATTAATTAATTTATTTTGTGATCTATCATTTTCAAACTAACATTATCAAACAGAAACCAATTTTATGGGCAGTTCTGGGAGAGAGCCATTTATTTTCAAAAAACATTCCAGATTGAATATTTAAATATCAGTGTTGGGACTGGACATGGGAAGGGGTTCACTGCATTTACTGATCTTTCATTTTATCTGCCATCTCTGACAAGGTTAAATGACTCTCTTGTTTGAAAATAATAATGAGGTAATATTTTGAAAAATATTTTAACCTCATTCAGTTACAGGTAGTATGCTTTATTTTACTTTTTAAGCTACATGTCTCACCTAAGAGACAATTTCTTTTACATATATAATTCATTGTTGGAAATTATATTACTATTACTTTTTGTTTTATCATCCTACACAGCTAATTTGACTGATTTAAATAATCAAATGGAAATATTGTGGAATAAGTAACTTAATTATATCACAAAACTTTAAAGAATTAAACTCATCCCCATAAGGGCCAGAGATATAAGAAGAGAACAGAGAAAGGAAATTTGCTTGGTCTCAACATGGACATCTGTTAGAAAGGTGTGTTTCAAATTGATTCAATTGTTATCATCTTCTCACTATAACCAGTGGTATAGCCACTCTTTGATACATTTATTCAATATATATCTAAGGAACACCATGTCATCAGCACCGCCAAAGATACTAGAATTAGACGAAGCCCCTCTTTTGATGGAGCTTTGAACCTTCTGAGAAAAACCTTTAGAGCATTTAAATTTATGTTTGGGACAAGTGTGGCAAGGGAAAAAAACAGTGTAAATTGAGTATACTTCACATTGTACCTTACCTAGATGAGGTGAATAAGAAAGATGTTCCTGAGGCAGAGACTTGAAGTTCTGATTTGAAATCTAGTTAATCCTTAGGAGAGGACTTTCCACAATAAGGGAGAACACAATATGTTAAAGCCCTGAAGTGGGAAGAAGCCACTCCAGGAACTGCCAGAGACATGGATACATGTGAGCAAAGGAGAAAGTAATCTGAGATCATATCGAAAACATAAGCATGTGACATTTCATACACATCCAAAAAAGCCATAATCAAGGGTTTTGACCTAAGAGTTTTGGGAAGCCATTGAAAAGGATACACAAGTTGCTAAATGTCAGATTTATTTGATTAAAAGCATATATTTTGGGCATCTACACTTACACAAAAATAAATCTAGACACAGACCTCACACCCTTCATAGAAATTAACTCAAAATAGATCAAAGACCTAAAGGTAAACTGCAAAACTGCAATGCTCCAAGATAATATAGGAGAAAACCTAGATGACCTTACATATGGCAATGGCTTTTGGATACAACACAAAGGCATGATTCATGAAATAAAGAATTGAAAAGCTGAACTTCACTGAAAATAAAAATGTCTGCTCTGTGAAAGACATTGTAAGATAATGAAAAGACAATACACAACTGGAAGAAATATTTATAGAAAATATATCCAACCAGGATTGTTACCTGAAATATATAAAGAATTCTTGAAACTGAACAGTAAGAAAACAAATAAGCTGACTACCAAATGGGCCAAACACCATAACAGGTCACCAAAGAAGACTACAGATGTCAAATAATCATAAGCAAAGATGCTCCATATCATACATTATCAGAGAAATGCAAATTAAAATAACAATGAGATACCACTATACACCTATTCGAATTTCTGGCCCAAACCAAAACAATGACAATACCAAAGGATGTAGAGCAACAAGAGCTCTTATCTCTTGCTGATTCAAATACAAAATGGTACAGTCACTTTCAAGGGCAGTTTGACATTTGTACTCATTAGTATTTCCCCAAAGGAGGTAAAAACTTATGTTCACATAAAAACATGCACAGGGATGTTTACAGCATTTTTATTCATAATTGCCAAGACTTGGATACAAAATATGTCTTTTAGTAAGTGAACAGAAAAATAAATAGTGGTATATCCAGAAAAATGGAATATTATTAAGCACTAAAAAGAAATGGATTATCTGGCCATGAAAAGACATAAACATATTACAAAATGAAACAAGACAATCTGAAAAGGCTATATACTACAGGCTTGCAGCTACATGACATCCTAGAAAAGGCAAAACTATGGAGACAATAAAAATATCAGTTGTTGCCATGGGTTGGAGGTAAATGGGAGAGAGAGATGAACATATGGAGCAGAGAGGATTTTTAATTAACTGAGAATACTCTGTATGATACTATAATGGTGGATACATGCCATTATACATTTCCCAACACACAGAATGTACAATGCTAAGAATAAACCTTAATGCAAACTATGAACTTTGAGTGATAATGAGGTCCGTGTAGGTTTTTCAGTTGTAAAAAATGTAGCATTCTGGTGAACACTGACAATAGGGGAGGCTATGAATGTAGTGGGGGTGGAGGGAATATACAGGAAATCTCTATACCTTCCCTTCAGTTTTGCTGTGAACCTAAAACTGCTCTTAAAAATAGTATACTATAAAACAGAACAAAACCTATATGCTTCTAGTTTGTAGAGACTACACTGCCAGAGAACACACTCACATTTGTGCTGCATAGTCCAGTTGGGGAACATGATGACTAAGGCAAGGTGGACACAATATAAATAGATATATAAATATTTAAAACTGATGAGATTAAATGCATCTTATAAAATAGAAAATTAAAAAGACTTAGTGACTGAATGTGGATAGGTACAAATAAAGGTGCAAAGAATATCTTTCAAGCTATTGTCATTTGCAATTGCTTCATTGATAAGGATGCTGGCTGCTTCTAATATTTTGGGGTATTATATCTTTTTCATTATTGATTGTTCTTCTTTTTCTAAAATTCAAAGTTTCTTTTTATTCTTGGGCTAGTGCTTGATTCTGGATTCCCTTTCCTCCCCCATCCCCATTTTTCCTTTCCACTTTTCTTCCCTTTTATCTTCTTCTCTTTTTTTTCTGTTCTCAGTTCTGTTTTCTTCTCCTTTCCTCTCACTTTTTATCCTCTCCTTGCTTTTTTTTTTTTCACATTACTATTCATCTTTTCTATTTCCTTGTTTTATCTGTATCACTCCAAACTAGTCCTCATCAAATGTTATGTTGTCACAACTTGGTCTTTCTGGAAACAGACACAGAGATGGAATATGTAGGATACTTATTAAAGATTGATGTTTGTGGGTTAGGGAGGAAGAAAGCAGAATTGGGCAGAGGAAGAAGTCAAACGGCATTGTAGGTAAACAAAATCTTCACCAGACCCGTAGGAAACACTAGTGAGTATAGATCCAGAGTTATCCCAAAGAAGTCAAACTTTTATATCATCACTGTGATCAGTTATTGGATGCTTACTGTTCTGGGAACATGTGCTCTTAGGAGGAGCAACTTTGTTTAGCTGAGATAGACTCTGAAGGAGCTGACAACTGGAATCTTCTGAGAGTATTCTCAGCAAGTGCTTTCATAAAGATGCATCTTGCAGTATATCTCTGTTCACTGTATACAGCTTTCTGATAATGATACATTTAAGTCTCCAACCATGACTGCTGTCCTAAGCTAACATACTTAAAATATGATATTTCTCTTTTGATGTTTCATGCATCTCAACTTTACCATGTCATCCTTCCTCAAAATTGCTCATAATGTCTTATCCAGTTTCATAAATAATTCCATTATCAGTTGCTCAAGCCAGTGCCTTGGACTAATTCATGATGTCTCCTGTTCTTTAACTACTCAAAGTCAAATCATCATCAATTTATGTTATTTTTACCTCCAAAATCTTCATGAGTCTCCTTGTCGATAATGACCATTGTTTCAATTCACCATCACTATTTCTCTTCTAATGTTTAACAGTAGCCTACTAATTGGTCTTTTAGAGTCCACAATTACATACCTCTGGCACATACTCTACAATGCAGACAGAATCATCTTGTGACAAAATGATTCGGGTCTTTACATACTGCATCTAAAGCACTTACATGGCTTCCCACATTCCTAAAATAATATTCTAACTTTTCATTGTAATTTCTGGGCCTAGCATGATGTAGCTCTTTCTTATCTCTAGGACACTCATCTTAAACTATATTCTTCTTCATCTGTTGCTTTATTCTAGATAACACTGTGTACTTCTCTCCAATCAAACTAAAAAATCATATCTACCTCCATGGACTTTTTTCTTAAATTACCTTCTGCAGATTAAAGATGGTGGCATGAGAGGAGAGACAGAGGCTTCCTTCTAAAACAGGGTACAATTAGAAAATTTAATTGGTACAACTAATCCTGAGACAGCAACAGGAAAGAGGATGGCATCAGACTGCATACACCTAGAGAAAAGAGCAGACCTCAGCAAATGGGGTAACGTACCAGAGCTGTGGCTCCCTGGGACCCACACCCTTCCCCCACCCCAGCTCACTGGTGGGAGGAAGAGAAACAGAGCAGGGAGGGAGTGGAAGGCTTGGGACTGCTGAATACCTAGCTCCAGAGATCTGCTCTGGGAGCACAAACCTACATTTCATGGTGCTCTCATAAAACTCACATGACTATCGGGTTGGAAAGTTAATAGTTAATACAGGCAGAGTTCCTGGGGACACTGGGATTCCAGCTGCTTGTGGAAAGCAGGGATCCATATCCGGCTGCTCTGGGACAAAAACTTATACCTGGGTGACCGGCCCACTGGCTCAGGCAGTGAAGACAGGCACAGCAGCCAGGAGGTGGGGAACAGCCCTTTCCTCCCCCCAGCACCAGTACCGCTCCCCTGTGGTCCCCAACATTGCTTCAGGGGCTGAGCAGCTCCTGAATAGAGCTTCTGGACACTACAGGGCAACATATACAAACATGAAACGCCAAAGGAACCTTGTCCAGAGTAAAATTATCAGTACAACTCCCGAGAAAGATTTAAATGATATGGACCTTGTGACTCTTCCTGAAAGGGAGTTCAAAATAAAAATCATCAACATCCTAATGGAGGTATGGAAAGACATCCAAGAACTCAGGAATGAATACAGGTCTGAGATCCAATCATTAAAGAACACAATGGAGGGTATTAAAAGCAGGTTGGATATGGTGGAGGAGACAATAAATGAAATAGAAACTAGAGAAGAGGAATACAAAGAAGCTGAGGCACAGAAAGGAACAAGGATCTCTAAAAATGAAAGAATATTGAGAGAACTGTGTGACCAATCCAAGTGGAACAATATTCGAATTATGATACCAGAAGAAGAAGAGAGAGAAAGGGATAGAAAATGTCTTGGAGTAGGTAGTTGCTGAAAACTTCCCCAGTCTGGGGAAGGAGATAGTCTCTCAGTCCATGGAGAACCGTAGATCTCCCAACACAAGGGACCCAAGGAAGACAACACCAAGACAAATAGTAATTAAAATGGGAAAGATCAAGGAAAAGGACAGACTGTAAAAAGCAGCCAGAGACAGAAATAAGATCACATACAAAGGAAAGCCCATGAGACTAACATCAGACTTCTCAGCAGAAACCTTACAGGCCAGAAGGGAGTGGCATGATGTATTTAATGCAACGAAGCAGAAGGGACTGGCACCAAGATTACTTTACCTGGCAAGATTATCATTTAAATTTGAAGGAGGGGTTAAACAATTTTCAGATAAGCAAAAGCTGAGAGAGTTTACCTCCCACAAACCATCTCTGCAGTCTATTTTGGAGGGACTGCTATAGATGGAAGTGTTCCTAGGGTTGGACAGCTGTCAACAGAGGTAGTAAAACCATGGTAGGGAGGGTGGAGTAGCTGATTGCAAGGCAAATGGAAAATTAAATTGACTATCCCCAAAGTCAACCAAGGGATAGACAAAAAGTACAGAATTTGATACCTAGTATATAAAGAATGAAGGAGGAAGAAAAAGGAAGAGAAATAGAAAAGAACTTTTAGATTGTGTTTGTAACAGCATAGTAAGTGAGTTAAGTTAGACTCTTAAATAGTAAGGAGAGTAACCTGGAATATTTGGTAACCATGAATCTAAAGCATGAAATGGCCATAAGTACATACCTATCGATAATCACCCTAAATGTAAAAGGGCTGAATGCACCAATCAAAAGACATAGAATCACTGAATGGATAAAAAAACAAGACCCATCTATATCCTGCTTAAAAGAGATGCACCTCAAACCCAAAGACATACACAGACTAAAAGTCAAGGAATGGAAAAAGATATTTCATGCAAACAATAGGGAGAAAAAACAGGTATTACAGTACAAGTATCAGACAAAATAGACTTCAAAACAAAGAAAGTAGCAAGAGATAAAGAAGGACATTACATAATGATAAAGGGCTCAGTCCAACAAGAGGATATAACCATTATAAATATATATGCACCCAACACAGGAGCATATGTGAAACAAATTCTAACAGAACTAAAGGAGGAAATAGAATGCAACACATTCATTTTAGGAGGCTCAACACACCATTCACTCCAAAGGACAAATCCACCACACAGAAAATAGGTAAGGACACAGAGGCACTGAACAATACACTAGAACAGATGGACCTAATAGACATCTATAGAACTCTACACCCAAAAGCAACAGGATACACATTCTTCTCAAGTGCACATGGAACATTCTCCAGAATGTACCACATACTAGGCCACAAAAAGAGCCTCAGTAAATTCAAAAAGATTGAAATTCTACCAACCAACTTTTCAGACCACAAAGGTATAAAACTAGAAATAAATTTTACAATGAAAGCAAAAGGCTCACAAACACATGGAGGCTTAACAACATGCTCTTAAATAGTCAATGGATCAATGACCAAATTAGAATGGACATCCAGTAATATATGGAAATAAATAACAACAACAACTCAAAGCCCCAACTACTGTGGGATACAGCAAAAGGGGTCTTAAGAGGAAAGTATATAGCAATCCAGGCATATTTAAAGAAGGAAGAACAATCCCAAATGAATGGTCTAATGTCACAATTATTGAAATTGGAAAAACAAGAACAAATGAGGCCTAAGGTCAGCAGAAGGAAGGACATAATAAAGATCTTAGAAAAAATAAACAAAATTGAGAAGAATAAAACAATAGAAAAAATCAATGAAACCAAGAGCTGGTTCTTTTAGAAAATAAACAAAATAGATAAGCCTCTAGCCAGACTTATTAAGAGAAAAAGAGAATCAACACACATCAACAGAATCAGAAACAAGAAAGGAAACATCATGATGGACCCAACAGAAATACAAAGAATTATTAGAGACTACTATGAAAACCTGTATTCTAAGAAGCTGGAAAGCCTAGAAGAAATTGACATCTTCCTAGAAAAATACAACCTTCCAAGATTGACCCAGAAAGAAACAGAAAATCTAAACAAACCGATTACCAGCAAAGAAATTGAAGGGGTAATCAAGAAACTACCCAAGAACAAACCCCTGGGTCAGATGGATTTACCTCCGAATTTTATCAGACATGCAGAGAAGATATAATACCCATTCTCCTTAAAGTTTTTGAAAAAATAGAAGAGGAGCGAATGCCCCCAAACTCTTTCTACGAAGCCAGCATCACCCTAATTCCAAAACCAGGCAAAGAACCCACCAAAAAAGAAAATTACAGACCAATATCCCTGATGAATGTAGATGCAAAAACACTCAACAAAATATTATCAAACCAAATTCAAAAATACATCAGCAAGATCATACACCATGATCAAGTGGGATTCATCCCAGGGGTGCAAGGATGTTACAACATTCGAAAATCCATCAACATCATCCACCACATCAACAAAAGGAAGGACAAAAACCACATGATCATCTCCATAGATGCTGAAAAAGCATTCAACAAAATTCAACATCCATTCATGATAAAAACTCTCAACAAAATGGGTATAGAGGGCAGGTACCACAACATAATAAAGGCCATATATGATAAACCCATAGGCAACATCATACTGAACAGTGAAAAGCTGAAGGCTTTTCCTCTGAGATCAGGAACAAGACAGGGATGCCCACTCTCCCCACTGTTATTCAACATAGTACTGGAGGCCCTAGCCATGGCAATTAGACAAAACAAAGAAATACAAGGAATCCAGATTGGTAAAGAAGTTAAACTGTCACTATTTGCAGATGACATGATATTGTACATAAAAAACCCTAAAGACCCAACTCCAAAACTACTAGAAGTGATATCAGAATATAGCAAAGTTGCAGGATACAAAATTAACACACACAAATCTGTGGCTTTCCTATACACTAACAATGAAATAATAGAAAGAGAACCATTCACAATTGCATCAAAAAGAATTAAATACTTAGGATAAACCTTACCAAGGAAGTGAAAGACCTATACCCTGAAAACTATAAGACACTCTTAAGAGAAATTAAAGAGGACACTAAGAAATGGAAACTCATCCCATGCTCTTGGCTAGGAAGAATTAATATCATCAAATAGCCATCCTGCCCGAAGCAATATACAAATTTGATGCAATCCCTATCAAATTACCAACAGCATTCTTTAACAAACTGGAACAAATAGTTCAAAAATTCATATGGAAACACCAAAGACCCCGAATAGCCAAAGCAATCCTGAGAAGAAAGAATAAAGTGGGGGGGGATCTCGCTTCCCAATTTCAAGCTCTAGTGCAAAGCCACAGTAATCAAGACAGGTTTGGTACTGGCACAAGAACAGAGCCACAGACCAGTGGAACAGATTAGAGACTCCTGACATTAACCCAAACATATATGGTCAATTAATATATGATAAAGGAGCCATGGACATACAATGGGGAAATGACAGTCTCTTCAACAAACAGATGGTGCTGGCAAAACTGGACAGCTACACGTAAGAGAATGAAACTGGATTACTGTCTAACCCCATACACAAAAGTAAATTCGAAGTGGATCAAAGACCTGAATGTAAGTCATGAAACCATAAAACTCTTAGAATAAAACATAGGCAAAAACCTCTTGGACATAAACATGAGTGACTTCTTCATGAACATATCTCCCTAGGCAAGGGAAACAAAAACAAAAATGAACAAGTGGGACTATATATTTGCTTCTGTACAGCAAAGGACACCATCAATAGAACAAATGGTACCCTACAGTATGGGAGAATATATTCATAAATGACAGATCCGATAAAGGGTTGACATCCAAAATATATAAAGAGCTCACATACCTCAACAATCAGAAAGTGAATAATCCAATTAAAAAAATGGGCAGAGGAGATGAACAGACAGTTCTCCAAAGAAGAAATGAAGATGGCCAACAGACACATGCAAAGATGCTCCACATCGCTTGTCATCAGAGAAATGCAAATTGAAACCACAATGAGATATCAACTCACACCAGTAAGGATGGCTACCATCCAAAAGACAAACAACAACAAATGTTGGTGAGGTTGTGGAGAAAGGGGAACCCTCCTACATTGCTGGTGGGGATGCAAATTAGTTCAGCCATTGTGGAAAGCAGTATGGAGGTTCCTCAAAAAGTTCAAAATAGAAATACCATTTGATCCAGGAATTCCACTTCTAGGAATTTCCCCTAAGAATGGAACAGCCCAGTTTGAAAAAAGCAGATGCATCCCTATGTTTATTGCAGCATTATTTGCAATAGCCTAGAAATGGAAGCAACCTAAGTGTCCATCAGTAGATGAATGGATAAAGAAGAAGTGGTACATATACACAATGGAATATTATTCAGCCATAAGAAGAAAACAAATCTTACCATTTGCAACAACATGGATGGAGCTAGAGGGTATTATGCTCAGGGAAATAAGGCAGGTGGAGAAAGACAAGTACCAAATGATTTCACATTTGGAGTATAAAGACAAAGAAAAACTGAAGGAACAAAACAGCAGCAGAATCACAGAACCCAAGAATGGACAAATGGTTATCAAAGGGAAAGGGACTGGGCAGGAGGGGTGGGAATGGAGGGATAAGGGCAGGGAAAAAGAAAGGGGGCCTTATAATTAGCATGTATAATGTTGGGGGGGCATAAGAAGGGATATGCAATACAGAGAAGACAAGTAGTGAGTCTACAGCATCTTACTACGCTGATGGATAGTGACTGTAATGGGGTTTGTGGGGAGGGACTTAGTGAAGGGGGAGTCTAGTAACCATAATGTTCTTCATGTAATTGTAGATTAATGATAATAAAATGAATTTAAAAAATTTACTTCTGCATAGAATTCTCTTTCCTTGGCTCTCTGCATATATCATGTACATTTCAGTTCAAATGCAAACTCTATAAGGTGGCTTAACTCAAACACATGCATCACCATGCTTATTTCTTTTATTGAATTTATTTATATATATATATATGTATCTTGTTTCCTTGTTTATTTACTTATTCTCCCTTCCTTCCTCCAACACCTATGCAGTAAAATTTTAAAGGCAATAAAATTGTAAAGTATATAGAAAGGTCATCCGTCACTACCAAATGGGATTTATTACAGTGATGCAAAGATGGTATAATATTAATAAATTAAGCAGTACCATACACCATATTAATAAAAAGGATGAAAACCACATGATTATCTCAATAGATTCTGAAAAATCAATTGACAAGATTCTACATCCATTCATGATAAAAACTCTCAACAAAATTGGTATAGAGGGTATGTGCCTCAACATAATAAAAGCCATATAGACAACAAACCCACAGTTAAGGTAATACTTACCAGTGAAAAGCTGGAAGCTTTCCTCTAAGATAAGTATGTCCACTCTTACCACTTTTATTCAACATATTACTGAAGGTCCTAGCCACAGCAATCAGACAACACAAAGAGATAAAATCATCCAAATTGGTAAAGAAGTTGAACTGTCACTGTTTGCAGTTGACTTATTAGAAAACCCTAAAGACTCCATGAAAAAATTATTATAACTAATAACTGAATTTGGTAAAGTTGCAGGATACAAAATTAATACACAGAGATCTGTTGCATTCCTATATACTAACAATGAACTAGCAGAAAGATAAGTCAGGAAAACAGTTTTATTTTTAATTGCATATAAAAGAATAAAATACCTAGAAATAAACCTAACCAAGGAGGTGAAAGACCTATATTCTGAAAACTGTAAGACAATCATAGAAATGAAAGAAGACACAAATCAATGGAAATCTATCCCATGCTGAAGTATAGGAGGAATTAATATTGTCAAAATGGCCATTGTGCCCAAAGCAATTTACAGATTAAATGCAATCCTTACCAAAATACCAATGTCATTTTTCAAGAATTAAAGCAAATAATCCTAAAATTCATATGGAGCCACAAAAGAACCCAAATACCCAAAGCAATCCTGAGAAAGAAGAACAAAGCTGGGGGATTACATTCCCTGACTTCAAGATGTACTATAAAGCTACAGTAATCAAAACAATATGGTAGTGGCACCAGAACAGACCCATGGATCAATGAAACAATGTATAAAGCCCAGATATAAACCCATGCATATATGGTTAATTATACAATAAAGCCATGAATATTCAGTGGGGGAAGGAATGCCTCTTTAATAACTGGTATTTGCTAAACTGGACAGCTGCATGCAAGAGAATGAAACTGGATTACTGTCAAACTCCATACACAAAAGTAAACTCAAAATGTATCAAAGACCTGAATGTATTACATGAAACCATGAAATTCTTAGAGGAAAACATAGGCAAAAATCTCTTGAACTTAAATTTGAGCAATTTTTTCATGGACACATCTCCTCATGTAAGGAAAACAGAATAAAAAATGAACAAGTGGGACTAAATCAAACTAAAAAGCTTCTGTACAACAAAGGAATACATTACCAGAACAAAAAGACAACCTACAGTATGGGAGAATATATTTGTAAATGGTTTATTTGATAAGGGGTTAACATCCAAAATATATAAAGAACTCATACACCTCAACACAAGAAAATAGCCAAGTTAAAAAATGAGTGGAGAAACTGAACAGAAGTTTCTCCAAAGAAGAAATACGGATGGTCAACAGGCCCATCAAAAAATGTTCCACATTGCTAATCATCAGGGAAATGCAAATCAAAACCACAATGAGGTATTACCTAACACCAGTTAGAATAGCCACTATATAAAAGAAAAGAAATAACAAGGGCTGGTGAGGATGTGGAGAAATGGGAACTCTCCTACACCACTGGTGGGAATGTAAATTGGTACAACTGCTGTGGGAAGTAGTATGGAATTTTCTCAAAAAACTGAAAACAGAAAAACCATTCAATCCAGTAAATCCACTTCTAAAATTTACTGGAAGAAAACAAAATCCCTGATTTGAAAAGATATATGCACCCCTATGTTTATCGCCAAATTATTTACAATAGTCAAGATACGGAACAACCTAAGTGTCCATCAGTAGATGAATGGATGAAGAAGAAGTGGTACATGTATACAATGGAATATTATTTAGCCATAAAAAATGAAATCTTGCTATTTGCAACAACATGGATGGAGCTAAAGGGTATTATGCTCAGTGAAATTAGCCAGGTGGAGAAAGACAAATGCTATATGATTTTACTTATTTATGGAACATAAAACAAAGCAAAACAGAAGGAACAAAACAGCAGTAGGCTTATAGACACTGAGAAGTGACTAGTGGTTACCATGGGGGGAGTTTGGGGTGAGTGGGTTAGTAGGGAGGGAGAGGAGGATAAAGGGGCACAAAAATTCTCAATCATAATATAATTTGTAACGGGGTTAGTAGTACAGCATGGAGAATATCACCAGTGATTCTGTAACATCTTTCTATGTAGACAGATAGTAAACACACTAGAGTGGGTGAGGATTTAATAATATGGGTAACTGTGTTGTATACTTGAAACCAATATGAGATTGTATATCAACGATACTTCAATTTTTAAAAAAGCAGGAACATTGTGTACCTTATTAATTGTTGTACCACTAGGACCTAAAATAATCACTATCATATAATAAACATTCAAATTGTATTTTTGCTTCCATGAATGAATTGATTGTGGTCATATTCACTGAGATAGAGAGAGTGAGAAAGAGCAGTTTTATGGGGGAATATATTAAATTAAGGTTTAGAGATGATAAGTTGGAAATTCATTATAGATACAGATAGCTGATATGGAAAATAGTATGGAAGTTCTTCAAACAATTAAAAATAGAAATATTCGATAGCCCACCATTCCCACTTTTGAGTATCTAAAATAGTTGAAATCAGGATCTTGAGGATATATTAGGACTCTCATGTGCATTGTAGCACTTTCTCACTAGGTAAGATTAGAATAATGTAAATGTTCATCAAAAGATGAATGGATAAAAAAGTATTGTATGTATCTGTACAATGGAATACAATACTGTTTAAGAAAGGATATTCTGCAGTATGTGACTATATGCATGAACCTTGAGGGAGTAATGCTAAATGAAATAAGACAGTCACAAAAACACAATACTGCATGATTCCACTTGTATGAGGTTAGCTGAATTCATAGACTCAAACTGTGGAATGGTGGTCACCAGGGGCTGGGGAGGAGGGGGAAATCAATGGGCATAAAGTTTCCGTTAAGCAAGATGAATAATTTCTATAGATCTGATGTTCGATATTATAAATATAATCACCAGTAAAGTATTGTACATGTCAAAATTTGTTAAGTGGGTAGATCTCATATTAAGTCTTCTTACCAAGATTAAATGATGTCATGGGAAAACCCGGGTGCCTTGTAAAGATAAAGGTCTTTCACACCTGAAGTTATGGATGTTTGGAAAGTTTTCCTGAAACCCACAAAATGAGTTCACATAAATTAGGCAATAGGTATGGAGTAGGTGTTTTGAACAGTAAGAACAGCACATGCAAAGTCACTGTGACCAACAGACGTTTGACAGCGGGAAGGAACCAGTGTGATTCTCTCACAGGGATTTCTGAAAATAAGGCAAAAGAATAGATGGCAAATAAATGCATAGGCTTGCTATGAATGCCCTCTTGATCTGAAGGATTTTATACTTTATCTGAAAGATAATTAAAAACTATTAAAACATTTAAAATGAGACAGCAATGTGATGATATCCTCATCTTTTTAAAGGATTCTTATGGCTGTACTATGGAAACCAAATTACGGATTTAAACATGAGAAGGACTGGTAGGTGGTCACCAAAGATCAGGTACAAGAAAAAGTAATTCAGAATAGGGAAGATTAAATAGAGGTAGAAAAGAGTGGTCACTTTTAAAAGCATCTGAAGAGATGATTTTGAAAGGAATTAGTGATAAAATATATAGTGGGTGAGTATGGAGAATGTGTCAAGAGATACTCTTGTTTTTCAATTTGTTCAGCTGAAATTCTGTATTATTCTTTTTGCATAGTTATACTAGAGTATAGAGCTGAAAGACATGCTTGAATAAAAAAAAATATCTAGAGGATAGACATTGATTGAATACAGGCTTAAATAAATGGTATAGACTAGAATCAAGACTGGAAAGAAAGGATTAGCTTTGAGATGTAACAGTTAATGATCAGGTAGAGGAGAAAGTGCCAGGTCAAGATTGCAAAGTGCCCAGTATATAAATAGATTGGTACAATGTCATAAAAACAAGAGAAACAATGTCTCAGTAAGAAGGGATTGAAACTGTTAACTACAGTGGAGGGCACAAGTAAAATGTACTTTGGAATTTGAGACCCTAGGGAAAGTCATTACTTTATCTAGACAAAGGTGAAAGCCAGCATCCTGTGGATTGAATTTTAGCCCTCTGATTCCTTCAAAAGAGAAAATAAAATTATGAATCTATCAAAAAATGAGGCTATCATTTGACTTTGGGTGGGTCAGCATTAGCAATGTAATTTGCAATATTAATATGTTTAGCAAGTCATAGAGAATGAGGCTGAATCTATAAAGGATATGCAGCATCCTACCAAATGATTCAGATTTTTTTTTTTGATCTAGAGATTTCACTGCCCAAGAAAAAAGTGCTGATAGTGTAGAATTAAAGGCAGGAATAAAAGATATGAGATAAATGGAGATTTTTCTATCAAGTCTTCTGTTTGAACTCATTTATATTATCTGGAATTCTTTGATTAAATTACATTTTCAACACTGTCTCCTTTCATGATTTTTTGCAGAAGCTATTGACAGAGTGCAAATTAATGGATATGTATGAGAAATCACTTCTGGGTGGGATAGGAGAGGAGTGTGTGGTTCTGGCTTTGTTATCAAGGGACTTAGATAAATAGATATGCAAACATAACACTTTCAAAAAATCCTAGGTAGAACAAGAACATTATAAACAAATAAATGCTTATGTTAATGTATTCCTCAAGCCACAGGCAAAAAGAAGTAAAAGTTTCTTCTACTCCTGGCTCTGAGGTTTCTCTGTTTATCATTTCAAGCAGTGTACTATTGCTTGGAAATCATCCAGTTAAACTGTCATTGATCAGAACATGCACAGAAATGGACAATATTACCATGTAAGATTAAGTCAACTTTAGATTAACTTTTACATTTGTTCTAAGGCATTTCATAAGTGCCAAATTTCTTCCTGTCAAAATGGTTTTCTCTCCTAACCTGAGGCATCTCTTAACATCTCATTCAGAATTTTCAGTTTATTCTTTTCTCCATTCAAATTTTTTCTTTCACTTTTACAGATATTTTTGTTTTCTCTTTTTTTCCTCCCTCTTGTTCTTTTCCTAGTGCATGCATGTGTATGCCTTACTACATATTATATTAGAAAGTAAAGGTAGTATTTTAGTGATAAATAAATAGAAAGTATGTATATTTGCTGAGCAGAAAATGAAGAAGAAAAGTATATTATATGTCTTTTAATTTTAAAGCTAGTAAAATTTTTATCTGACTGACTCATACATGATACAATCTTCAGCAGGACCAGATCTGAAAACCCTGAGGCCACACATATTTCAGAATTCAGAATTATTCAACTTTTAGAAAGATAATACATTCATGGACCATACTATATAATATTCCCAATAAGTTCTAAAACAACACTTATAGTTATATAAATTACTATTAGTGAAGTGAAATCTAAATGGTCATCTTACTTAGGATAAAAATCATGAATCATTTGTGTTTAGCCAGAGTCAAATCATATAGTAATATGTTGATAAGTGATGTGGTAGATAGTCACAGACTGCAATATCCTAATACTTCTTAATTCAAAGAAAATGTTCATATTTCTGTATCTACCTATCAATACATAATAAATATTTATTTAGTCCGGTTGTTTGGGAATCTTTGAGAATAGGTCTCTCCAATGTTGACTCCTTCCTGTCATCAGATTAGAAATGGATATGTGATTATAGGACAAAAGATTCTTCAGTAATGAGGCAGAACTTTGATAGGCTGCTTTTAAAGGGAAGTTTCAGTTTTACCTTCTGTCTAAGCAGTCTCTAATTGAATAAACTGCCATAACCTTCTGCTGATTGATAAATGGACCATGATCAAGGAAAACAAATTAGTTGATAACTTTTCTATCTTAGAGATTTTTCCACCTGGTCTGATGAACACTGTTCTCCTCGTGCTTATTATTTAAACAAACTTATTAATCATCCATAGGATTGTATAACAGGTGTATTGTTATACATGTTCACCATGCACTCCTTCAGTTTTCTCCAAGGCTATGATTTTTCTTATCAAACTTACCAATGTAATTTTTAGCTGCTTCGTGATTTGGAGAAACCTTTTCTATAAGTCTTCAGGTTTTTACATAATGATACTGTAAATATAAATGACAATTATTGAATTCCTGAATATTCATATTTATTTCTAATGTTTGTTTGTTTGTAATATCTTCTAGCTTACTTTATAACAAACAAGTCAGTTAGTGGTATAAGCTTTCTTCTTCACTGTTAGATCTACTTAATCCATACCAATCATTACCTTTTTTTGTTCATTTGTTGTTTGTTTTACTATCGAGTGTTTGCCCATTTTTCATTAGTTCTTAAAACCACTGACAGGCTCCACTGTGAAAACTTCAACACCTTATGTTTCTATTTCTCTAAATCATATATTAAAGACTTAGAATAATATGAGATTTCTACATCACATTACTCTTTAAGATACCTCACAAAACAGCTTGATGAATTTATGCAATAACATCATTTCTTGAGATACTGACAGTAAAATTTGCTGTAATTTTTATTTCTTGATATTACCCATGGAGTTTTATACTCAGCACTTCTTGACAATTTCACTATTCAGTTTAACTCAATGTCATGAAATACATACAAAACACTAGAAACACCAAATCTTAACAAGTTCCTCTTACCAGTTCAAAAAAGATTTTGGCACAAAATAAATTTTTTTGTCAAATGTACAGAAAATAAAAGTTTTTTTAAATTACATTTTTTTAACTTTTCATCTTTTGAAATTCCCCTGAAAGATTGTAGATCTATGTAAATTTAGGATAAAAGTTAAGGAAAGATGCCTTTGATAAATGAATACTCATGATTAATCTTGACAGATGCTAATAAAAAACACATAATACTAATTGTTTAATCTACTCCACTATGATAAATAAAGTTCATATTATACATTTACATTCTTTAAGTCATAAGATTTCATTGATAATGAATATCCCATACACACTTACATTCTTTTAGTCATAAGATTTCATTGATTATGAATATCCCCATGTGTACCAGAAATGCTAGGAAATTTATATTTTATGTGCAAAAAATTCATTAATGTTTACCTGTGTTAAAGAATGCATTCAGACATAGAGCCAGCAAGACCTCTATTACTCTTCAGAAAACTGTTCATCTCACAATCACTGACTTTTTCCAATAAGTAAACATGCATTTTGCATGCAAAGTATAACAAAGAATGAATGTTAACTACGATATTTAGAAAATGTGTTTTTTGTCTTTTTGAGTATTTTACGTGCAATTTTTTCACATTTAACATCTTCTGATTCTATTCTTTATTTTATATTATTATAGTTGAAATGGTTTCCATGTACAATTCTAGAAGAGCAAAAATTAGGTTATTGCATAACGTATTTATTCATTTACTAAACAAATATTTTATTCTATAACTACTTTGTGCTAGTCACTGTTCTAGTCATTCTGGACTCAGCAGTGAAGGTGTCAAATTTCCTGAACTATGAAACATTAAATGAGTTAATAAAAAGGATGCTTAGAAGAGTTCCTGACACATAGTAATTACTGAATTATAGCCACTAATAATAACAGTGGTGACTATATTTTATTGTTAAGCATCTTCTATGTGTAATACATAGTATAAGTGCATACAACAATGATAAGACCACTTTATGTGAAGATTAATGCTTTAAAGTAAACAGCAAGTTAACAGGCTGTGTGGTGCACTTTAGTTGGGATAGTGAGAAAAAAATTTCAGGGGCTGAAATTTGAACTTAAAATTAAATGAAGGGAAATAACTAGTACTTCAGAATTCTTGGGAAAGAGTATTTCAGGTAGAATGATATTTAAATTGAATCTTAAAGGAAAGAAATAGATTGGTATGTCCAGAGGCTTGAAAAAATGTTGTTGGTAACTAGGAAGAAAAAGGTAGGAGATGAGGTCAGGGATTTGTAGGTCATAATATACCATAGCAGGAGACTTAGTTTCATGCCAGTTCAATGGGAAGCAAATGAAAGATCTACTTAAAATGGTATTACCTGATTTGAAGTTAAAACATCATCCTTGCTGCCCTTTGATCATGTGTAGGGGAAAGAAGACCAGCTAGGAATCTAAAACCATAGTCCTGGTTGGACATGTTAGTTTGGGCCAGTGTTATCAGTCAAGAGGATGGGGCCAGGATATATTATAGATGTAGCACTAACAAGGTATAATGATGAATTATATTTAAGAGATGAGAAAAGAAAAATAAAAATAGGTTTTTGAATTGAACATATGACTAGATAGTGGTAACATTATTCTAGAAAATATTCTGGGAGAAACAGACTTGAGTGAATGAGCTTGTGTATGTGTGTAGGGAGAGTCAGTGTGTGTGTGTGTGTGTGTGAATCATGACTATCCTGTTTTGCTAACTACTCAAATAAGACAGTGTTCCTTAAGTAGAAATCTATGTGACAAATTCTCTGGATTACATTGCCAGAAAAAAAAATCTACACAGTCCTGTTTTCTTCCTTTAATCAGTCACTTATTTTGTTAGTGCACAAAATGTTTCCTCCTTTAAGTTGACTACCTTAAAATGGAAAGATAAGTTTCATACTCATTACAACAAATAATTCATTCCAGATATATAGTACATTGCTGACTTTTTTCCTTCTAATTGAATTTTGAACAAACTTTATATTTAATTGGCCTACTTCATATGTGTTTTAGTATTATATGTTATTTCAAACTAGTTTGGGGACTAGTTACTCCATAAATTGTAGATAAATAAGTAAATGATTGAATTAATTAACAAATACCATTGTTTCAAACTCGGTCCATCAAAAAATGTGGATAAATAGCAATATCACATACAAAAACACTAATTAAAAAGGTTAATAATATGTTGAATTTGATTAAATTAATCAATGAGCCAAATCTCACCTGTGAATCATAAATTCCTGAACTTCCTTTTCCTGAAGAATTAGTATTTGAATAATTGAGCATATTTTTCTTACTGAATGGACAAAAAAGTTGGTAAAATGTAGTAATAGACTGCTTCAAAGCCATCACTTTTAATGTAAGCAAAAGGGCAAGCAATTGTATTAATTCGCACACAGACCAAGAAAATTTCTGTGCATGTGGCTTAAGATGTACCCCTTAAGAATGTTAATTTACACATTCCTTTTCAATGGCTGAGTTAATATAGAAATAGGCATGCAATTAGGTTTAGGCTTAAAAGAGATGTATGAAATTTACGTTACTCTGTTATGCTTTCAGAGAGGCTTATAATCTGGCCTTTCACTCCTTTATAAATACTGAACTCACCAGTTCTCTGTCAGCTGTAGTAATAGAACAGGCCCACACCCATTTCAAGGAAAACATTGCTTCTGGTCCATATCCAAGAATATACAATGAGAAAAGACAGTCTCTTCAATAAATGGTGTTGGAAAACTAGATAGCTACATATACCATACACAAAAGTAAACTCAAAATGGAATGAAGACCTAAATGTAAGACATGTAACCATAAAATTCTTAGAATAAAATACAGGCAGTCTGCCTTAGTAATTTTTTTTGTGTGTGTGTGAATACTTCTCCCTGGGAAAGGGAAACAAAGGCAAAAATAAAGAAGTAGTACTACATCAAACTAAAAATCTTCTGCACGGCAAATGAAACTATCAACAAAACAAAAAGACATCCTACTATATGGTAGAATATATTTGCAAATGATATATCCAAAAGGGAGCCAACATCAAAAATATGCAAAGAATGCATACAACTTAACACCAAACACAAGTAACCCAATTAAAGAATGGGCACAGTATCTGAATAGACATTTTTGTAAAGAAGATATACAGATGACCAACAGATACATGAAAAGATGCTCAACATCACTAATCATCTGGGAAATGCAAATCAAAATCACAATGAGATATCACCTCACACTAATCAGAGTGGCCACTATCCAAAAGACAATAACAAGTGTTAATGAGGATATGGAAAAATGGAATCCTCCTACACAGTTGGAGGGAACGTAGATTGGTCCAGCCACTGTATAAGTAAGTATGGAGGCTCCTCAAAGGGCTAAATATAGAAATTCTATTTCTGGGAATTTACTTGAGGTAAACAAAATCACTGATTCAAAAAGGTATATGTGACTAGTGTTTATTGCTACATTATTTACTATAGCCAAGATATGGAAGTCTCAATCTCTATCAATAAATGAATGGATAAAGAATATATGGTACACACACACACACACACACACACACACACACACACACACACTGAAATATTATTCAGCCATAAAAAGAAAGAAATCCTGCCATTTGTGACAACATGGATTGACCTAGAGAGTATTATGCCAAGTTAAATAAGCCAGTTAGAGAAAGATGAATATAGTATAATTTTACTTATATGTGGAGGCTAAACAAACAAAGAATTAGACTCAAAGACACAGAGAAGAGACTTGTGATTGCCAAAGGGGAGGCGGGTGTGGGTGGGTAAAATAGGTGAAGGGGATAAAGAGGCACAAATTCCCAGTTACTGTATAAATTAGCCATGGGATAAAAGTAAGGCATAGGGAATATAGTCAATAATATGGTATCTTTGTATGTTGACAGATAGTAACAACACTTTCTGGGATGAGCATTCAATAACGTAGACATTGAATCATTATGTTGTATACCTGAATCCAATATAATATTGTATATCAACTATACTTTAATAAAGGAAAAATTTAAAAAGCAAAACAACAAAGAAAAAGAAAGGGCACCCCTGTGCACTATTGGTGTAATTTAATGAAGTGCAACCACTATGGTAAATGGTATGGAAGTTCTTCAAGAAAATAAATAAATAGAACTAACATATGATCCAGAAATCCCACTACTAGGTATATATCCAAAAGAATTTAAAGCAGAGTCTTGAACAGATATTTAAATGCCCATGTTCATAGTAATACTATTCACAATAGCCAAGAGAAGGAAGCAACATGTACATCCATCGATGAATGATAAAGAAAATACGGCATATACATACAATGAAATATCATTTAGCCTTAAAAAGGAAGGAAATATGTCATATGCTGAAACATAGATGAACCTTGAGGACATTATAATAAGTGAAATAAGTCACAGAAATACAAATGCTGTATTATTTCACTTATATTAAATATCTAAAGTAGGTACATATACTGAAACATAAGGTAAAGTAGTGGTTATCAGGGGCTTGAAAAAGGAGCTAAGGGGAATTGCAGCTTAATGGGTATAGAGTTACAGATTTGAAAGATGAAAAAGTTCTGGAGTTGCCTTACAACAATGTCAATATACTTAACAATAGTGAACTCTACACTTAAAAATAGTTTAGGTGGTAAATTTTGTGTTACATGTTTTTTACCAGGAAAAAAACAAATAACCAAAAAAAAAAAAAAAGGGCAGCAGAAAGAGTGTTACAGTTAGTCCACAGAGGTGAGATGAACACCCCCTCACCCAAAATTTGCTCAGATGTTAAGACTGGTGACACTCCACATGTTCTAGGGGAATATGAAAAGGTTTATTACTCACATTATGATGAGATCCTGGGACGGGAGGGTAGACTCCAAAACAAGTCAAAGAATGGTATGAAAAAACAGAGAAGAAGACTAGCTTGTGGTTTTATGGTGGCTGGGAAAGATTGAGGGTTCCTGCATGTGGGTTGGGGCCTCTAGTTTATAGTTTCCTTCAGTACCAAAAAAGATAATATCTGAACTTTTTTAGCTCACCCAGATGTGGGTCAGAAGGGGCAGGGGGAATAGTGAGGTTTGAAAGTCATCAGTGATCAAAAATAAAAAAATAGAGTCAGATTATTACAATTCATGTTTTTTATAGACTATTACAATTCATGATGTTTAGCTGATGACTGAAATATGCCATGCTTCATTTAGCTATATTTGGGCTTGTTTAAGGAAGCCACTATTGTCCTTTATGATGCTTATAGCCTTAAGACCATAAGTGAGGTAAAATTTCCACTGAATGCTTTGTTCATGAGCTCATCATTCAGGGTTTTGTATCATGTCTTATATTGTGGTTTTATCTGTGAAAAAATGTATGTGTTCATTTATATTTAGGATATATGTGAAGTGAGAGATTCCTTGAGTTCTTTATCCTGAAGGAGAAAATCTTAGATAAGGAATTGTTGTTGCTATTGGCTAGACAGCCAATCATTGGCAATAGTTGAAGAGTTTATAAAAATGTTCATATGGAGCCAATTGTTGGCCAGAACATCCAGTGCTAAGATGGCTTATCTGAAGCTCAGCCAATTATGCTGACCATTGGGTTTCATTTTGGATCAGGCACATCTGGTTAATAGATCAAAAGTAATAGCTCCCCAAGTCATTCCATTGTGTGTATGGTGACAATGCAGTTAAAGTGTAGGAATTAACTTTGCTTTTCATTCGGTTGCCAAGATGGCCAGGACAGGGATGACCTAATCATCCAACAGACAACAAGTTGTCTGACAAGGGACTGAGGACAGGACAGGACACCCCTTCTGAAGGCAGAATTTGTCAGAAAGCCCAGGCTTGTCTCTACCCTGCAGCAAGGAGATTTTGGTAACCATGCCAAGCTTTCAGGTGCTGCAAGGCATGATGGGCATCTAGGTACCAAGGGTCATAGGCACATGAGAGCCTCTGTTTCCAGAATAGTCCAGTAGGAACCAGAAATTTCCTCTCTAATGATATATAGCATGGGGCTGAGCAAAGCAGTTTCTTGTACCAATCATGGGTGATTAATTGCCATCAAGAGTGACATAGAGATTACAAGATGCATAAAAGGAAGTACTAAAGCCTCTATAGGGAAGGAGTCCTTGGGAGCATATTGGGAATGCTGTTGTATTGCAATCTGAACAAATTCTAGAGCCTTTGTAGAAGTGGGCCCCATTCCAAGTGGGCCTATTTTCAGTTAACAGCATAAATAGTCTTCAGTAAAATTTAAGGAAAAAACTAAGGATAATTGAGGAATACATTGTCTCAACAGAATGCAAAAAGGCCTAAAAGTTATTGGACATGTTTTAATCCATAGGTGCTGAGAGGACCAATAACTATTTCTTAACAGTGTCAGGGATAGAGCAGCACTTGATTAAAAAATTATTTTCAAGAATTTAAATGAGGTGGAAAAGACTTATATTATGTTTGGGGCTAAGACTGTCCCCCTTTTTCATTTGTATTTTCATATTCTGAATGAGAATGTCAACTGCACCTCCTCAGTGGAGATTGTCTTTAATGTGATGTGATACTTGTGTTCTTTGAGAAAGTCAGATATGTTTAATATCTTTGCCGGGCAGGTTATATGTGATGGGAGGGCTCTTAAGTTATTGCATCAGTAGCTGGGTAAAGGTATATTGTGTCCCTTCAAAGGGGAAGGCAAGATACATCTAAAAGCAAGGTGAAATAGGCACCAAATAAAACATTAGTCAAATCTATGTCTGCAGTGGGGTTAATCAGCATGTTGCTGATTAGATAGTGTCAGTAATTTCAGTACTGTTGAAAGGTAGATAGAGACACTTCATGCAGACTCACTTTAAAGAGGAATTCATTCCCATACTCTTATCTTTCAACACCAATTATCATTTCTGATTCAGGTTGGGATGAATATATGAACAGAGGCACGAGAGAAGCCAGCAAATGTATCATGAAAGATCATAAAGTACATGTTTGCCAGGAGGCAGCAACACAACTCAAAAACATGCTAACCAGCAAGAACAGAGCTAGTTAGCAAGTCAAAGCAAAAGAAGAAAGACCCTACAGGAGGGTAGTGGTCATTGTTTAGTCTCCCAGTTCTCTGAGCCAATAGTTGTGTCACCTTGAAGAGGCAGAATGGAGTCCCACTATCAAAATCTGGTTCAATTGTTGGGAGACTAATGATGTGACACAAGTACCAAGAGAGTATGAAAAGATTTATCACTCACATAATAAGGCTTTCTGAAGAGAGCATATGGGCTCTCCTGCAGGTCCAATAATGGCATGAGAGCAAGGGAAAAGGGAAAAAGGCTGGCTTGTGGGTTTATGCTACTTAGAAAACAGGGCTGGGGTTAAGATTCCCACTAACAGGTCAATGTTTGTGTGGTTTGAATTTCCCACAGGTGCCAAGGAAGAGAGCATCCTGGCTTTCTTTTCATCTTAGCAAGATACAGGGAGGAAGGGGAAGGGAAATTGGTGGGGTTTGAAAGCTGTCACCAGTGGAACATAAAAAATGGAGTTAATTGTAGATAGTATGAGCAAAGGCACTGAGACCAGTAAGAACATAAAATGTTGAAGGAACTAAGAGTGTGGCAAAGTGATAAAAGCAAAGTTGGAAATAAAAACATAAGACTGTGGTGAAATGGTCTCCTTATGCCTGTCTTATAATAGCAAAAACATCTATTCTTTGCAATGAAAATAACTAAGAAGTCTGTATCAGAATGCACAAGAAGTTACTTTAATACTATACATTTAATACCAGCTTCATAAAAGTAGAGAAAAAATGTCCTCTACTTTTCCTACTTTCTATGGAAAAGTCCCAGAGCATCCTGGGACAAAAGGAAGACAAAATAAATGTGTTCCAGTCTAATCCTGCCATTTTATTTTATACACATTCTATATAGCTTCCATTTAAATAATGCATATCAATGAATGGGAAATTCTAAAATTTTCAAAGCAAGATTATCACATTTTCAGTCAATTTAAAAGATTTCTTTTTTAACAGTGACTAGCATTTGCCTACACATATGGCTTTTCAAAGGCCTTTTGCATATATTGTAATATTTTACCTAAAACTTGTCTTATGAGGATGAATAAGGTATTAATCACTTGTGTATATACATGTGTGTATGTGTACATACATGTATATGTTCTTTATGTTTCTGTTAGTATATCAAATCAAACCACATTTTATTTTGTTCAAACTTAAGCAATCAGAAATAAAATGTCTCCTAACTTATAGTCTCACTCCTTCTTAGGTGTGTAACATTGAAATTCAAAATTTAAAAACATTTATTAGTTTAAATTGACATAATGTATGTATCAGAGTCCAATCAGAAACATACTAGAACCCACACTATTTATTTCAATAGATATCATTTAGAGCAGGGATTTGTTTATCAAGGTTTTAGGGAACTGTAGTCAACAAAAAGTAACACAGAGATAACACATAGCTGATAGCAGATAGCAGGGATCAGCTGCTATCCAATGGAGGAGATAAAGGAGAAGCCAACACTTGAAGGAAGATCCTGAGAAGCTGGGGCAGACCACCCAGAGGAGGGCACTGCCCAACTGCTATTGGTTCCTTTCAGGCGTTGTAATAAAGTTGGTTCTGGGAGTGGAGAAAATAATAAAATTGACAGATGGAAGCAACTGCTACTACTGTAATTAAGGGCCATTGTCCAGGTGACTGTATAGGTACCTAGGCAAACAGGAAGGGAAGAGCCCTTCATCTGTCTGCAGCCCTCTGATCTCAAAGGGCTCCCTTTGGCAGATCCTAATAGGTAGGTAGTTGGCCAAAGGGCAAGTGTAATATCTCAGCTCCAGCATTATACAAGTGTAGGTTACTGCATTTGGAGCTGAAAGATTCTGGGCTAATAACTATCACATCATAGAGACAAAAATCCATTCAGTGTATTTATAAATGAATGGCCTTAAATGAAACATAATATGTTTAGGGAAGAGTAAGCTATTTTATGCTCATGTAGAGAAACATATAACAAATGTAAGCAAGGTTAAGCACTACTCTCCTTCTCCACTATTTTTTTTTCTTCCCCACTATTTTTATCTTTTCTCTTTGGGACTAGAAACATTTTTGTTAAACTACACTGTTAAAAAAAGAAAAACATAAGAATGTTTTTCATTGAGAGATAGACTCTCAGTACTCGATAGTCTATTTCTGAAACCTCCTTTCAGATACTTCTAACTTGGTGATGGTGCAATATTGATTAACTCGACAAGTATATGTTGAGTATCTACAATTTTGTAAGTATTATATATGGCTAAAATAAAGCATTTAGAGGTCCTAAGAACAGAATATATTTTGGAAAGTGCCTTTCTCCTGATATATAATAAAAATATGAAATCGTAATACCTAAAATTATAGGTATATTGAAATCAAAGTAGACTTTATTATCAAATTTTGTACAAGTCTAAAATCTGAACTAATCATCTCTTCCTTTTTGTGCTTGTTTGTTCTGCCCACACTTTGCCAGGGATATGGTTGGCCATGTCATTACATGGATTATATAGGCTTTTATCCTCAGTAATCCAGCATGCTGCCAGAGGCCCAGAGGTCAGCACGACTTAGGGTTATTGCACTGTGGAGCTTATCCAGTCTGCCAGCTTCCAGATGGTGATTCTCTCTGTTCCTTCCAGGTCTAAACAAGCAAAGAGTTCTTACTTTCTTTTTATGGCTTTGAGACTGTAAGGGGGGATTTGTGAAGACTATACAGAATAAAACTATGACTATAAATTCTGGTTCATCAATTTTAAACATGGTGTATTTCAATGTCTCCCTTACTATTTTAAAATATGCAGTTTTAGGTAGCAGCTGTGAAATATTAATTTATAAAGACTACTTCTATATGGTGGTGTGAAGTTTGTCTAGAAAAATTGACTATGCTAACAGTTTAGTCTTTTATGAAGTCTTTAAATGATTGTCTACTGGGAGGAGCAGGGGTTCCTAGTGCTGCAGTTCAATGTATGCATCTCCTTAATGCCTCTTCACTCCCACCACCTATTCTGTGATAGCTGTTAATCTCAAGTAAATTTGCCCTAATAGAGGAGGCTCTTCCCCATTATAGCTAAACAGATGTGACAGCAGGTGAGGATAAAATCAATGTTAATTTTCAGTGAATTATGCCTGTATAAAAATAACCAAGTGTTCTAGGTGTAAGGAGACAGAAAAACATAAAACAAAGGAAGGTCAGCTTTTTATTTACTTATTTTACTTCTGTTAGAAATAAACTTAGCTCAGTGATTTGTTTGTTAATCTTTCTTTGCCTTGTAACACCCTAAAACAATAAATTCAGTATAGAAAGAATAGGCTCTGCTTTTACCTATGAAATGTAGTGTTTTGTATATATATAAATATAAGTAATATAATATAATATATAAATTATATATAATATATATTTTTATTTCTTCCTGACCTGCTACCTACTCCTGCTCTTACCATTTTACTTATTTTTCTTTTTGTCCTAATATTGGCAAATGCAATTAAACTGTTTCTAGCAATATTACCAGTTGTTAAAGACTAGTTAAGTCTCCACTCATTTCCAAATCCAAGTATTCTATAAGGATGTGTAATAAGCATAGTACACAATCCTCACTTCAATTTATAAGGAGGGACTAAGAAGACTTTTCCTTCCACAAGAATAATTTTAGGAATGAACAAAAAAGATCCCCAAAGCCTCTAATAATGCCTTCTTTAACCAATAACACATAAGTAATAAATGGCATATAGCAGAAAATATACATGGAAGCAATGCTTCAGGAGAATGTCATTCAGAGTTCTTGTGGGCAAAATAATACCCCATCCACTAGAGGGGAGGCAGTAGGTGGAGTCACTCTTTGATCTTAGGCAGTTTACTCATCTGTAAAATATGGGCAATGAGATGATGTATAGTATAGTGTTAATGTGAGAAATGAATGAAACAATATGTGTAAAGTCCTTAGCACCAGGTTTGGCATTAAATGAGCATGAGTTATCACCATGAGGATGAGACAGCAATTTGCCCCTTCATCATGTCTTGGGAAATTAGAGACCAGACTCGTTACAGGAGTTTCTTTCACTTTTAGGCTGTGTGGCCATAGGTCTTGGTATGGTAATAAACTTTGGTTGAAGAAATGGGATTTAGGACTTTATGGTAGAATAGAAAGAGCACTGATCTTCAAGCCAGGAAATTAAACCTGAGTTCTGATGCATAAATCATTCTCTGTATGCTTTTATTCAATTACTTTATTTGAAAACAGGTATAATGATACCCAGAGAAAAAGCATGGTAGATGTGATATTCACATTATGCTTATAAAAGTTATGTTGAGCTATAATAAAGCATTGTAGAAATGTCATGCTCTATTGTTGTTATTGTTTCAAGTAATAATCAGAATTATCATTTGCTCCAGAAGCAATTCCTTAGTCAATGTTTTATTTTCCTTATAAAGTGTCCTAGAAAAGACTGGTCTGTTTTCTCTGGAACTATCATGACCCAAATGATCAACTCAACTTTCTCATTAATGGATACCTCACAGTCTTACAATATTTATCCAACATTTAGTTTCTAAAACAAGCACAGCCGACTCCCCAAACTCTGCTTGATTTCCTGTCCTTTGTTCCTTTCTTTCTTCTGTCCATTCTTCCTCCCTTCCTCCCTTCCTTCCCTCCTTTCTTCCTTCTCTCTCTGTCTTCCATCCTTTCTGGTTTGATAGGTTATTTTCTACTATAACTAATAAGCTAAGATTGGATAAGAGCTGTAGACATAAATTAGTAAATTTACAGGAAAACAGACAATGTTTTACTTAGATCATCTAGGCAAAGACTTGCTTTTCATAGATAAAAACTTTTTTTAACAGAAGAAATGACAGAAGATTTACCCACATTATTAAAAAAATAACAGGCTTTTTATGACAAGACATATCAGTAGTCATAGTTCTTAAATAGAAGTCACTTTAAGAGGAAATTCAAGACCACTAGGCTGGAGGTAGGATGATGTCCATGGAAGCAAGCCTCTGACACTGAGAGTGAGAAGTCAGGATATGGGAAAGGGTTTAAGACTTCCATAGATTATCCTTTTATTTCCTCATCTGCTGTGGTACTCTAGCAGTTGAAGAATTTCCAAAGTAAATGCCCTTCTCACTGTTTCTTCAGATCTTTGTCTACTATTGACTAGTTATTATGATCTTAGAATTTAAGTTTGAAAAGACCACAGGGATCAACAAATCCAGTTGTTTCCAAATTTGCCTGAGTGTAGAGATACTTGGGAACCTCTTTCCTGGAGATTCTAATTCAGAAAGTCTGTGGTGTGTGCAGGAATTTATATTTTCAACAAATGCCTAGGTGATTCCATTGATCAATTATAACACTCTTATGTTATTTTATTACCTTGGAGCCAAAAACATTGAGACTCAGGATAGCAACCAAATGTTGCAGGATCCCATAAACTAGAGGAAACTGAAACCAGTTAGTGACAGACTTGTGTTAAGAATTCAGATCTCCTAACTTTCAGACCAGACATCTTTTCTTTTTATTCAGAGTCTGGTTCATGTGAAATAATATCATGTGCATTATTTGGTATTCACAAGCCTACACCTTATAAGAACAATGCATGTCAAAATAAGAGTTGTTTTTGTCTCATGTACTCATGAAACCTAGAACAAGCTACCCAAACCCCTTTTAACAAATTTTCATATGTAAGGTGATCTAGGGTATAAAACCAGAACTTGACATATTTATAAGGAGGGTTATAAACTGAAAGAAACTACTGATGGGGCTTTAGAACCCTTTCCCCTAGGGATAGTTTTTGTTGTTTGTTGTTCTTGTTTACATGCACTGAACAAATGTGGAAAAGACACATTGACTCATTCCAGAAATGTACTTAGCAATGTGATTTTGTAATTTAAGAACTGTTTCCCTTTTGATTCCAACTTTCCTTCATTCAAAAGAAATGATTAATAATTGTATTCACTTAAATGGAACCATGGACTAAACAAGGAAATAACATAGATATGATATCTTAGTAGTTTAAATGTTATTTACAACCAAGAATTGTTAAAAATTGAATGGAAATTTACCCATGTCACCCTTTAAATTTACCCATATCACATCTCATGGTTCTCTCTCTATAAATAGTCACAAATCAATAAAAGGCAGATACCAATAGTACAGTGAGAAACAGGTATAAAAAGATAATAGAAAAATCATAAATGGAATAATTCTAAGATTAAAAATAGATATAAAAAGAGTTGGATTAAAGATGTTGGCGTGAGAGGAGAGACAGAGGCTTCCTCCTAAAACTGGATATAATTAGAAAATTTAATTGGCACAACTAATCCTGAGAGAGCAACAGGAAAGAGGACGGCGTCAGACTGCACACACCTAGAGAAAAGAGCAGACCTCAGCGAACGGGGTAACGTACCAGAGCTGTGGCTCCATGGGACCTGAGACCCTCCCCTAGCCCAGCTCACTGGCAGGAGGAAGAGAAATGGAGCAGGGAGGGAGTGGAAGGCTTGGGACTGCTGAATACCTAATTCCGAAGATCTGCTCTGGGAGCACAAATCTACATTTCATGGTACTTTCATGAGACTTACATAACTACGGGGTTGGAAAGTTAATACAGGCAGAGTTCCTGGGGAGACTGGGATTCTGGCTGCTTGTGGAAAGCAGGATCCATATCTGGCTGCTCTGGGACAAAAACATACCTGTGTGAATGGCCCACTGGCTCAGGCAGTGGAGACAGGCACAGCAGCAGTGAGGTGGGGAACAGCTCTTTCCTCTCCCCAAGCACCAGTACCACTCCCCTGCGACCCCCGACATTGCTTCAGGGGCTGAGCAGATCAAGAATAGAGCTTCTGGACACTACAGGGCAACATATACAAACATGAAATGCCAAAGGAACCTTGTCCAGAGTAAAATTGTTAATACAACTCCAGAGAAAGATTTAAGTGATATGGACCTAGTGACTCTTCCTGAAAGGGAGTTCAAAATAAAAATCATCAACATTCTAATGGAGGTACGGTATGGAAAGACATCAAAGAACTCGGGAATGAATTCAGGTCAGAGATCCAATCATTGAAGAACATGATGGAGGATATTAAAAGCAGGTTGGATACGGTGGAGGAGACAATAAATGAAATAGAAACTAGAGAAAAGGAATACAAAGAAGCTGAGGCACAGAGAGAAAAAAGGATCAATAAAAATGAAAGAATATTGAGAGAATGGTGTGACCAATCCAAGTGGAACAATATTCACATTATAGGGATACCAGAAGAAGAAGAGAGAGAGACAGGGATAGAAAGTGTCTTTGAGGAGGTAGTTGCTGAAAACTTCTCCAATCTGGGGGAGGAGATAGTCTCTAAGGCCATGGAGATCCATAGATCACCCAACACAAGGGACCCAAGGAAGACAACACCAAGACAAATAGTAATTAAAATGGGAAAGATCAAGGATAAGGACAGAATGTTAAAAGCAGCCAGAGACAGAAATAAGGTCACATACAAAAATAAGCCCATCAGGCTAACATCAGACTCCTCAGCAGAAACCTTACAGGCCAGAAGGGAGTGGCATGATGTATTTAATGCCATGAAGAAGAAGGGCCTGGAACCAAGATTACTTTATCTGGCAAGATTATCATTTAAATTTGAAGGAGGGGTTAAACAATTTTCAGATAAGCAAAAGCTGAGAGAGTTTACCTCCCACAAACCATCTCTGCAGTCTATTTTGGAGGGACTGCTATAGATGGAAGTGTTCCTAGGGTTGGACAGCTGTCACCAGAGGTAGTAAAACCATGGTAGGGAGGGTGGAGCAGCTGATTGCAAGGCAAATGCAAAATTAAATTGACTATTTCCAGAGTCAATCAAGGGATAAACGAAAAGTACAGAATTTGATACCTAATATATAAAGAATGAAGGAGGAAGAAAAAGGAAGAGAAATAGAAAAGAACCTTTAGATTGTGTTTGTAACAGCATACTAAGTGAGTTAAGTTAGGCTGTTAGATAGTAAGGAAAATAACCAGAAACCTTTGGTATCCACGAATCTAAAGCCTGAAATGGCAATAAGTACATACCTTCGATAATCACCCTAAAAGTAAAAGGACTGAATGCACCAATCAAAAGACATAGAATCACTGAATGGATGAAAAAACAAGACCATCTATATGCTGCTTACAAGAGACTCACCTAAAACCCAAAGACATACACAGACTAAAAGTCAAGGGATGGAAAAAGATATTTCATGCAAACAATAGGGAGAAAAAAGCAGGTATTGCAGTACTAGTATCAGACAAAATAGACTTCAAAACAAAGAAAGTAACAAGAGATAAAGAAGGACATTACATAATGATAAAGGGCTCAGTCCAACAAGAGGATATAACCATTATAAATACATATGCACCCAACACAGAAGCACCAGCATATGTTAAACAAGTACTAACAGAACTAAAGGAAGAAATAGAATGCAGTGCATTCATTTAGGAGACTTCAACACACCATTCACTCCAAAGGACAGATCCACCAGAAAGAAAATAAGTAAGGACACAGAGGGACTGAATGGCACACTAGAACAGATGGACCTAATAGACATCTATAGAACTCTACATCCAAGAGAAACAGGATACACATTCTTCTCAAGTGCACATGGAACATTCTCCAGAATATACCTCATACTAGGCCACAAAAAGAGCCTCAGTAAATTCAAAAAGATTGAAATTCTACCAATCAACATTTCAGACCACAAAGGTATAAAACTAGAAATAAATTGTACAAAGAAAGCAAAAAGGCTCACAAACACATGGAGGCTTAACAGCATGCTTTTAAATAGTCAATGAATCAACAACCAAATTAAAATGGAGATCCAGTAATATACAGAAACAAATGACAACAACAACGCAAAGCCCCAACTTGTGTGGGATGCAGCAAAAGCAGTCTTAAAAGGAAAGTATATAGCAATCCAGGCATATTTAAAGAAGGAAGAACAAACCCAAATGAATAGTTTAACATCACAATTATCAAAATTGGAAAAAGAAGAACAAATGAGGCCTAAAGTCAGCAGAAGGAGGGACATAACAAAGATCAGAGAAGAAATAAACAAAATTCAGAAGAATAGAACAATAGAAAAAATCAATGAAACCAAGAGCTGGTTCTTTGAGAAAATAAACAAAATAGATAAACCTCTAGCCAGACTTATTAAGAGAAAATGAGAATCAACACATATCAACAGAATCAGAAAGAAGAAAGGAAACATCACGATGAACCCAACAGAAATACAAAGAATTATTAGAAACTATTATGAAAACCTATATGCTAAGAAGATGGAAAACCTAGAAGAAATGGACAACTTCCTAGAAAAATACAACCTTCCCAGACTGACCAAGGAAGAAACACAAAATCTAAACAAACCAATTACCAGCAAAGAAAGTGAAGCATTAATCAAAAAACTACCCAAGAAAAAAAGCCCCGGGCCAGATGGATTTACCTCAGAATTTTATCAGACATACAGAAAAGACATAATACCCATTCTCCTTAAAGCTTTACAAAAAATAGAAGAGTAGGAAATACTCCCACACTCATTCTATGAAGCCAACATCACCCTAATACCAAAACAAGGCAAAGATCTCACCAAAAAAGAAAATTAGAGACCAATATCCACAATGAACGTAGATGCAAAAACACTCAATAAAATATTAGCAAATTGAATTAAAAAATATATCAAAAGGATCATACACCATGACGAAGTGGGATTCATCCCAGGGATGCAAGGATGGTACAACATTCAAAAATCCATCAACATCATCCACCACATAAAAAAAAAAAGAAAGACAAAAACCACATGATCATCTCTATACATGCTGAAAAAGCATTCGACAAAATTCAACATCCATTCATGATAAAAACTCTCAGAAAAATGGGTATAGAGGGCAAGTACCTCAACATTAAATAAAGGCCATATACGATAAACCCACAGCCAACATCTGAACAGCGATAAACTGAAAGCTTTTCCTCTGAGATCGGGAACAAGACAGGGATGCCCACTCTCCCCACTGTTATTTAACATAGTACTGGGGGTCCTAGCCATGGCAATTAGACAAAACAAATAAATACAAGGAATCCAGATTGGTAAAGAAGATGTTAAACTGTCACTATTTGCAGACGACATGATATTGTACATAAAAAACCCTAAAGACTCCACTCCAAAACTACTAGAACTGATATCAGAATACAGCAAAGTTGCAGGATACAAAATTAACACACAGAAATCTGTGGCTTTCCTATACACTAACAATGAACCAACAGAAAGAGAAATCAGGAAAACAACTCCATTCACAATTGCATCAAAAAAAATAAAATACCTAGGAATAAACCTAACCAAAGAAGTGAAAGACTTATACTCTGAAAACTACAAGTCACTCTTAAGAGAAATTAAAGAGGACACTAACAAATGGAAACTCATCCCATGCTCTTGGCTAGGAAGAATTATATCATCAAAATGGCCATCCTGCCCCAAGCAATATACAGATTTGATACAATCCCTATCAAATTACCAACAATATTCTTTAACGAACTGGAACAAATAGTTCAAAAATTCATATGGAAACACCAAAGACCCCGAATAGCCAAAGCATTCCTTAGAAAGAAGAATAAAGTGTATGGTATCTCACTGCCCAACTTCAAGCTCTACTACACAGCCACAGTAATTAAGGCAGTTTGGTACTGGCACAAGAACAGAGCCACAGACCAGTGGAACAGATTCCAGATTCCAGACATTAACCCAAACATATGGTCAATTAATATTCAATAAAGGAGCCATGTACATACAATGGGGAAATGACAGTCTCTTCAGCAGATGGTGCTGGCAAAACTGGACAGTTACATGTAAGAGAATGAACCTGGATCACTGTCTAACCCTATACACAAAAGTAAATTCAAAATGGATCAAAGACCTGAATGTAAGTCATGAAACCATAAAACTATTAGAAAAAAACATAGGCAAAAATCTCTTGGACATAAACATTAGCGACTTCTTCATGAACATATCTACACGGGAAAGGAAAACTAAAGCAAAAATGAACAAGTGGGACTATTTCAAGCTGAAAAGCTTCTGTACAGCAAAGGACGCCATCAATAGAACAAAAAGTACCCTACAGTATGGGCGAATATATTCGTAAATGGCAGATCTGATAAAGGCTTGACATCCAAAATATATAAAGAGCTCACGCTCCTCAACAAACAAAAAGCAAATAATCCAATTTAAAAATGGGCAGAGGAGGTGAACAGACAGTTCTCCAAAGAAGAAATGAAGATGGCCAACAGACACATGAAAAGATGCTCCACATCGCTAGTTATCAGAGAAATGCAAATTAAAACCACAATGAGATTTCACCTCACACCAGTAAGGATGGCTACCATGCAAAAGACAAACAACAACAAATGTTGGTGAGGTTGTGGAGAAAGGGGAACCCTCCTGCACTGCTGGTGGGAATGTAAATTAGTTCAACCATTGTGGAAAGCAATATGGAGGCTCCTCAAAATGCTCAAAATAGAAATAGCATTTGACCCAGGAATTCCATTTCTAGGAATTTACCCTAAGGATGCAGCACTCCAGTTTGAAAAAGACAGATGCACCCCTATGTTTATCGCAGCACTATTTGCAATGCCAAGAAATGGAAGCAACCTAAGTGTCCATCAGTAAATGAATGGATAAAGAAGAAGTGGTACATATACACAATGGAATATTATTCAGCCATAAGAAGAAAAGAAATCCTACCATTTGCAACAACATGGATGGAGCTAGATGGTATTGTGCTCAGTGAAATAAGCCAAGCGGAGACAGACAAATACCAAATGATTTCACTCACCTGTGGAGTATAAGAACAAAAGAAAAACTGAAGGAACAAAACAGCAGCAGAATCACAGAACCCAAGAATGAACTAACAGTTACCAAAAGGAAAGAGACTGGGGAAAATGGGAGTGTAGGGAGGGATAAGGGCGGGGAAGAAGAAAGGGGGTATTATTATTAGCATGTATAATGTCGGGGATGGGGGAAAGGGGAGGGTTGTGCAACACAGAGAAGACAAGTAGTGATTCTACAACATCTTACTATGCTGATGGACAGTGACTGTAATGGGGTTTGTGGGGGGACTTGGGGTAGAGGAGAGCCTAGTAAACATAATGTTCTTCATGTTATTGTAGATTAATGATAACAAAATAAAAAAATAGATATAAAAATAGTTGTTATTCTAATATATTTTCAGTTTATAAAAAATAATGATAATTTCAGAATAGTTATTGGGAAATATAAAAGAACTCTCAGACTTTGTTGGAGGGATAGTAAATAAATAGAAAGGCAATTTGGCAATTTGTAAAATGTCTTATAAATGTTAATAGTCTGTAATACGGTAATTCCACTTGTAGAATTCCCCTAGAATAATATCCCCCATTATTCTAGTGGAATAAATGGACAAAAATTTATCAAGGATATAATCACTTGTTAATTTATCAATCAACATATTAAGCATCTGTTTCGTGTCTGATGACTTTCTAGTCACTGAGCATATATGTTTGAGCAAAATCAAGTAAGTGTCATCCTTTTAGGATACTTACAGTTTGATACGGGATTTGAGAAAAAATTCCACGGGTCACAAATGTATATATAGCTACAACAAAGGGAAGCGTTATGAACATAAAGAACATGGTGTTATCAAGATGCTTCTTTATTCCCTTCAGTATTATTTATCCTGAGAAAGTAACATTGAAGTTCAGATTTAAAGAAGAAATATGAGTGGACTAGGCTAAGAGACTTTAGGAGAAGGAACAGCACATGCAAGGCTCAGGATCAGCAAATAAGTATTCTGTAAGAACTTGAAATATCTATAAGGAAAGGTAGAGGGTATGGGCAGAAAGATGAGAATGGAGTGGTAAGCAGGATGGAACCCTGACACTCCATCTTATAGATCCTGTTTTTTAATCCAAAACCAACAGAAATCCAGTGAGCAAACTTAGTAGGGGGTAACAAAGTCTAATTTTTCTTTTGAAAATGTCCCACCAGCTGCAGTGTACAGAACAGATCAGTAAGAGTCAAGAAGAGATTATAGAAAAACAAGTTAATGGATGAATGATGTCCTGTGAATTAGAGGTGCCTGGCTCTTATACTGAGGTAATATGGGGCAGGTGGAGAAAAATATATAAGCTCAAGCATTATATAAGATGTGAAATATTTAGCATATTGTGAGGGTTGGATATGGGAAAGGAAGGAGAGGGTCTCTTAAGAGTGACTCCAAGGCTTGTTGAAATGTCTGAAAGGACAATGGGCCCAATCAAAAAAATTAGAGAATCATGGCTGAGGCTGAATTTTGGTAGATTGTGAGGGAGGAAAGAGCAAGAGTTCAATATTTACCTGTTGTGAAGGAGTTGGTCCTGAGAATTTTAAGTGGTCATGTCATTCATTCACTTGAGTATTCAAGGCTACAGTTCAAAGGAGAGATTTGCAATGGAGATATAATTATATGTTTCTTGTAATAATTGGATCATTATTAAAGTTATAAACATGAATGATATTTTCCTGAAAATATGTACAGTGAGAAAAAGGAAACCTAGACCTTGAGTTCTTGAAGACTCCAACTAAGCAGTAGTGGATGGTTCTGCAGCAGAAACTGAGAATTAACAGTCACACAGCTGAAAAGAAAATCAGAAAACACTGATAATAGGGAACTAATGGCCAATGGAGGGAGTTTCAAAGAGAAAAAGGTAATCAATGTTTATAACAGATATAATCACAATAATATTTAAAACAAAAATGATGAAGGCAAGGATTGCCTGAATTTAGTGAGCAAGAACAATGACCCTGCTTTGACAGGGTAAAAGAGAGGGGAAGCCATGTTGGAAGGAGTTGAAGAAGGAGTAGTTAGGTGATAATGGAGGCACTGATGACTGAAACAGAAAAGAAGTTAGTCTTGTAGCTGAAAGATGTGGGGTTAAAAAGGAGTTTTTGGTTTTAGTTTTAGCCTATTTTTTCATTTGTTTTGTTTTAAGATGAAAAAGATATGAGATAATTCAATGGAAACAGAGGAAGAAGGAAGCACTGATAATGAGATTTCCTAGGAAAATAAGAGGTAGAGGTGCCATTATGTCAAATACATAGCATCCTTTATGCTATCAGGATAGCATTTTGTGCTTTTTTATACTTATACTAGAGGGATGTTAAGAGTTGCCTAAATGATAAGCCAGTATGAAGTTCATTAAATAAAGTATTGTTTAACTATGAAAGAAATTATTATAATTTGGCCTCTCAAATAATCTAGATATTAACTTATTGAACCTGACATATTTTCACAGGAGAATTTTCCACAAATTTCTGTTTTCCTTATGCTTAGCAAAGTGTTTACACATAATGGGTGTTTAATAAACATTAACTAAATAACCATGTAAGTAGAGAAATACACTACTTAGAGTAAAAAAATCCCACTACACAAACAGATTTATAAGGAATACTGACATACTGAGAGCATTTCTTCATTATCTATAAATCAGCTTACTTCTGACACCAAATTTTCATTTCATATGGATTTGTGAAAAATTCTGTCTGTATCTACCTCTGCTCTTTTGCTTCCAGGAGCTAGACAGAGCTTTAAGGAGGGACCTCTGTTCATGGGTAATGTTTATCTGTGGGTTAGCTGTATTCTGGCTTCCATGGTCCTTTCCATCCTGTCATTTTGTCTCATTTGGGCAGTGAGAACCTTGGACTCTAGGCTAGATTATAGGATCTGGCCTCTTAGTGCACCAAGTAGCCTTACCTTCAAAGAGTTAGCACAGGTCCCACTGACTTATTTGACTCATGCCTATCTCCCCCATCTTCAGAAAAGTTTATCCAGTGAAGTACCTCCTCTTCTTTATTATATATTCATATTATTATTATATTATACATATTATATATATTACATTTATTATATTCAGTCTTCCCAATGAGTTTAGACTTCTGAAACAAAAGACAGATCTACAACAAAACTGCCCTGAAATCTATGAAAAATTAAAGGACAGATAGATAAATGGAAAGACTGATAAAGCCTCTGTATAGTGAGATAGTGTACAGATTATTAAATATTCTTTTTTCTTCTTGCTTTACATTTTCTTTTTTTCTGTTATTCTAATATTTTTATAATTATTATTTAATAAATAAAATAAGGAATTAGTGGGAAAAGAAAAAATAACTTTAATATTCTAGAAACATAAATAGTTTTCATTTGAAAAGTAGAACAAGGCCTATAGCTGATACACAGCACAGTACACTAACAACTCCAGCATCTGAATGACCAGGGATATAGGTGTAAAATATTCCTGTTCCATGCTGGCTTTTACAAGCTGCATGCAATGGTTGCCTTGGGGATACACTATATTAATTACATGCTCTACTCTCGAGTATTTTTCTTTCCTAAATAGTTATATTGTATGTGTTACCTACAGAATAATATCATATTTATTTCTTCAATGAACTCCATCCTGCTTTACATTTATGTAGTTTTTGGATATATTATGAAAAGGTTTCCAATTACAGTTGTAAAACAGGGTCTAATAAGTCACAAAGGACGGACCTTTTATATGGGAAAAGGCATGTTCATACCTTTGCCATTTCTAAAATATATCACTCATCCATAAAAGCATTTGAGTTATGCAAAGGGCTTGTGCATGTTGATATCCCTTTAGAGCATATTCTTGAATTGACCAATCTTTAGAAAATTTGGACTCTGTTCAGACTGTTTTACTAATCCATATTACTAGTTCTCCTATCGTTTTGTTCCTTCCACTTTACTCTCTTAGCAGCATAAGATTAAGAATGAGAATTCTATTTACTTCTTTTCTCTTTAAGTAATTTTTTGCTGTGACTAAATTCTTCTCAGTAATGCTGACAGGCATGTCGCCAGTAACAGAGTGCTCACTGTTTAGCACTGTCGACCCTGCTCTGCTAGACTTGGGGCTGTGCACCAAAGGAGCATATTCTGATCTGCTCCATAAAGAAAGTCAAGTGAAGCATAAAATCATAGCTACCTACTGTTATTCTGGTTTGATTCAAAGAATTATACATAACCCTTTTTCATCTTCTCTTTGTATAAAATTCCCCTCGCTCCTCAGGCCAATGAACTAGTAGGATAGAAGCAAAAGTAAAATCTGCAAATATTCAAGGCTAAGGACTCTATCAAAACAAAATCTCACCATAATGAGCATTATGCATACATTTGAAAAGCCTATCTTTTGTTCCCTTGTGCCTTGAGGGAATTCAGTTCCAGAAAGTAGCTGCCAGTTATCAGGCCAAACCTTCAGCTTAAGGACTTTGGGCAGCAGCTACTGGAAACAGAGGTAGAAGAGAGAAGTTTGGACTAGAAGAGCCAGGGATTCAGTGAAGCTGAGCAAAAAAAAAATAAGCAGTGAATCCACAATAGACAAAAACCAGGTATCCAGAAGCAAACAAAAATTGAATATTACCATGAAATAGCATCTTGGAAGTCGTGCTAGTAAGCAAAATTCCAGGCATGTGGATTACTGGGGACATATTAGAGCAGAACTCCTGCAAAATGAGAGCCCCACAAAAGTGAAGAGAGAAGACAAGATTTTAGGCTTTGCTCAGAGCCACTATTCAATAGAAGTGAATTAAATTGTGAGCATTTTATTTTATTTGTAATTACATTTCAAGCCTTTTCAAGGAAGTTTCCATTTCAAGCCTTATCTTTTGTAACTCTCCACTAATTTCATTTTTATCACAAGGAGACCTAGTCTTTGGTTTAGAGGATTTTAATGTTGTGTTTTTCATCACTTTAATTTTATATCACCTCCTATTTATGGCAAGTTTTGTTTTCATTTTAATGACCTTTAAATATGTTTTCTTTTTAAACATATATAAAGCATATTTAAAGTTAAGTATTACATAAATAACAGTTTTAATGTAGTACAGCCGGTGCTGTAGGTTATAGGTTATATATGGTGTTGTAGGCTGGTGCCACTTTAGATGTGGCAAAACTCCTGAAGATGGCACTCAGATGACAGTCATTTGCAAAATATTGTTTTGGACAGTATGATGACATACACGCTTTCATATATATCACTTTCCCCCATCAATTAGGAGCATATCTATTTTCATATAAGATTGAGAATACTGAACACACACATACACCCATATACACACAAATAGATGTTATTTGTGAAGTGTGGGGAAGGAGAATTTGCTTCCAACTTTTTTTCTCTTCTTATCTAATAAGAGAATATGGAATGAAACAATATTACCAGCAGGAACCAAAGAAACCCCTGCCTATCTACTTTATGTTTGTTAACTTCTCTGAATTAATTTGCCCACATAAGTGATTCAGTTTCAGATCATGAATGGTGTTCTTCATGGTTGAAGACAATAAAATTGACTAATTCAGATATTCTGATCTCAAAAAGGAATGTAAGATTCAAATGCTTGAAATACAAAAAAATGCTTTCTAGTCTGAAAACTATGAATATAACTCATAAGGCAATACTCTTTTATGATACTGTAAAGCAAAAACAAGTTAGAAACAAACTGTCCTAAATCAGCCTGTATTTTAATAAAAAGAAAATACCTGTCTTTTCTTTTGTATTTGATAGCATATTGAATTGTATGTCTAATAGTCATGTCAGTCTAAGCCAACTGTTTTTTTGTAACAACTGAAATATACATGCAGAAAAGTATGCATATCATAATTTTACAGCTCAGTAAACTAAACATACTTATGAGACAAACACATAGATCAAAAAAGATGATGCTACCACCAGTATCTCAAGACCCCCTACCGTTATCCCTTATGGTCACTACAATCTGACAAGGATAAATGCTATCCTGACTTGCCATAGCATAGGTTAGTTTTGACACATTTTTAACTTATATAAATGAGATAAGGCAGAATATACTATTTTAAGCCTGATTTCTTACATTCAAAAATACATATTTGAAACTCAACATAATGTTTGTGAATGTAGTTGCAGATCATTCATTTTTATGCTGAACAATATTTATGAAAAGATATTCAACCTCACTTGGAAGAAAATTGCAAATTAGAACTGCACAGAGATACCATTTTTATTTATCAGATTGGCAAAATTAAAGAAGTTAAACAGCACAGTCTATTGGTGAGCCTGTGCAATAAGACACTTTCATACTTTGCATGTTGGAATGCAAATTGGTATACTGCATATGAAAAGCACACACACTTATTTACCTTTCATCCAGTCTTCTCCCATCTAGTTTACCCTGCAGATATGGCTATCTCAGTATTTTTAAAAAATGGAATATTATGTGATTTAATTTATTTGTAACTAAAAATTATTGGAAATAATTAATATGTCCATATATAGGTGAGTGTGTGAATAAACTGTACCACATCCTCACAAAGCTACATCACCAAAAAAACAAAAATGTTAAAGAGTTCTTTGAACATATTTGGAGGAATTTCCAGAACACAATTTTAAATAAAAGAAGCAAGTTGCAAAAGTGACAATATTATTTAGTATTCTACTTTTGATTAAGAAAGAATGTAAAATAAAAAAAAATACATAGATGTAGTGCTCACTAGTGGAAAAAGAGGATGGAAAGCATAAACTAGTGACTGCTGAGATTGGTCAACATCAAGGAATGATTGGAATAGCAAGTAAAGGATGGAAGAAGCAGGGAAGGGGATATATTTTCTCCACAATCTCACTAAAACTTCTTATTTATTTATTTTTTATGTTTTGGTATCATCTATTCTAACAGGTGTAAGGTGATTTTTTGATTTGCATTTCCCTAGTTTATGTTGAGCATCTTTTCATATACCTGTTGCCCATAGTATGTTTTCTTTGGAGAAATGTATATTGAAGTCATTTTTCCATTTTTTAATTGGGTTATTAATCTTTTATTTTTTAAATTTCCTATTGAGTTGTTGAAGTTCCTTACATACTTTGGCAGTTTTTTCTCTCATTCCATAGCTTGCATTATCATTCTGTTGATTGTTTCTTTTGCTAGACAGAAGCTTCTTAATGTAGTCCTACTTGTCTACTTTTGCATATTTTGCCTGTTATTTTGGTGTCATATCCAAGAAATCATTGCTGAGAGCAAATCAGAAAGCTTTTCTCCTGTGTTTTCTTTTAGGGGGTCTTACAATGTCAGATCTTACCATATACATACAAAAAAAAGAAGAGACAAAGGTAATTTTTGGAGACGATGATTGTTTATTATGGTCACACAAGTGTATACATATGTCCAAATTCACCAAATTGTATGCACTAATTATGTGCAGTTTTTTTTACACCAACTATGTTCCTCAATTAAGCTGAAAAAAAAATTAGAAGTGACACTTTTCCAAGTGTACCATTTAATAATTTTTCATATTAAAGAAAAAAATGGCAGGTGTATGAGGGAAAATTGAAATGAAATTCCAATGAATACAAATTAATCAAATCTTATTTGAAATAAATATCATAACCACTATAAAGGTTAAAGAAAAAAAATAACCCCAAACACAATATAAATCAATATATCAAAATATAGTAAATGATTAATAAATAAACAAACAAATAAATGAACAAATAGGGAATGTAAGAAATTCTTCCTTGGATTATAAGGCTAAGCAGCAAATGTGGAAAAATGATCAAATTATGATGGCAACAATCATAATTGATTCACACTGGTATTATCAATACTTGGTAATATGAATAGTGAAAGTTAAGTTGAGAGTTATTTATATGGTCTCACAGAATTTCCATACATATATTCATTAATTATTAAGGGAAAAATAGTAAGTACATAAAATATAAACTATCAATATACACATATGTATGTATGTGTGTACATATATGCATGTGTTGTATATGTATACATATATTACATATATACATTTGTTACATATAATATGTGTGCATTAAAATTGAGGATATCTGGGCAGTAAAGGATATACAAGATTTTTATATAAGATTTTTGTTATTTTTTTTACAATGGTTCTATAAATCTGAAATAGGTCAAAACACAGAGAAAAAAAATTTTCCTTTTTTAAAAGTGCATTGCTTTTAAAATATATATATATATTTATATTCTTTATATATATATGTGTATATTTTCCCAAAACCCACTTCATAAGAATTTTCATATATTGTATCCATTTATCCTAAATATTTCAATTTGCATTTTAAAAGCACATTGCTTTTAAAAACTGTCAAAGGATCAGGTTCCACTCCTTCGTGGAAAAAACAATTAGGAAATCTGAGGCTAGAGATGTAGTAAAGGTAAAGAAGAATAGGTACTCAGACATCACTTGCTACAACAATAAGGCTAATTTTACCAGGTGACATCTCTTCCACGCAGAACATTTTAAATCATTCATGTACATAGGTATCAAAATATGCATTCCTGTGCTTTAAAGCTGTGGCCTGAAATTGGACCATGGAAACCCCATATTCTCTGTAAATGCTTGTGATTTTGACAGCTAATCTCTATCCCTCAGATTTATCAATAACTAGAAAGTGGGCATTAGTTAATTGAGACAGTCTTATACAGTTCTATTTTCAAATATAAATTTTTCTTCAGCCAAATAATCATCGTGCCTTTTATAAAGTTTTAGTGGCTCCTATATAAAAATGTTGTGCTTAAATTTGAAAGGCTTACTTGACTTTCAGAACAGTTTAAAACTGAACATAGACATCTTTTCAGTGTATTTTAATTAGTATTTATTCAAGGGTAATATGCAAGTTTAATTGTTTAAAATGCAAGCAGCACTTAATTAACAAATATGCTAATTTTGCTGATTTAGAAATTAGGCTCAATTCAGTCTTCCTTGGAATATTGTGAAAGGGAGTGGATTCTAGTCCAATATGAGATGTAAACATACTAGAGTTTCTTTGAAATATGTTTCTTGATTTCAGTATTTTATTGTTAGCATTTGGAACTTGTTTATTTTGTGTAAAAAAAACCTGTGTATTTTGCAAAGTAAAAAATGCCATTTGATATTATTTTCAGCTTATTTTTTCAGTGGGGAATATATGATAAAACATGGCTTGAACAGCCAAGCTGACCTTTAAATTAAAAAATAAAAATTAAGGAAACTGTGTCAGTATTTTTTATTTGACAGACCTCAAAGACAGTTAAACTTGCTGCTAACATCTAGAAAAGAAAGTGAGCTTTTCTGAGGAAAATGTTGACTCTGAAAGCCAGTACAACAAACAAAGCCCCACTTAGAAATTCATAGCTATTATTTCGTATATCAGTGAATCAGTGATGACAACAAATAATAAGTATTACAAAGTTCTACTGAAAATAAAAATTACTTATTTTGGGGCTACAAAGAGCTTAGGTAAGACTTTGTTAATGGGGAATTCCTGACCTGGAAGGCAAATATGAAAACAAAAAAAATAAATATTTATTTATTTAATAAATCTAATTTGCTATGGCTTAACGTAAGACTTCTGACAAATGTAACCTGAGTGGAGGCATCTATATTCAAAATATTTTTTTAAGTACCTACTATGCCAGACTAATTTGAAAATATTTTTTTATTAATCAACAATTATATGAAAAACATTATGTTTACGAGGCTCCCCCCTTCACCAAGTCCCCCCCACATGCTCCTTCACAGTCACTGTCCATCAGCATAGTAAGATGCTGTAAAATCACTACTTGTTTTCTCTGTGTTCCACAGCCCCCTCTGTCCCCCACCACACTATACATGCTAATCGTAATGCCCCCTTTCTTTTTCCCTGCCCTTATCCCTCCCTTCCCACCCATCCTCTCCAGTCCCTTTCCCTTTGGTAACTGTTAGTCCATTCTTGGGTTCTGTGATTCTGCTGCTGTTTTGTTCCTTCAGTTTTCCTTTGTTCTTATACTCCACAGATGAGTGAAATCATTTTGTACTTGTCTTTCTCCACCTGGCTTATTTCACTGAGCATAATACCCTCTAGCTCCATCCATGTTGTTGTAAATGGTAGGATTTGTTTTCTTCTTATGGCTGAATAATATTCCATTGTGTATATGTACCTCATCTTCTTTATCCATTCATCTACTGATGGACACTTAGATTGCTTCCATTTCTTTGTAAATAGTACAGCAATAAACACAGGGGTGGTTCTGTCTTTTTCAAACTGGAGTGCTGCATTTTTAGGGTAAATTCCTAGAAGTGGAATTCCTGGGTCAAATGGTATTTCTATTTTGAACTTTCTGAGGAACCTCCATACTGCTTTCCACAATGGTTGAACTAATTTACATTCCCACCAGCAGTGTAGGAAGGTTCCCCTTTCTCCACAACCTTGCCAACATTTGTTGTTGTTTGTCTTTTCGATGATGGTGATCCTTACTGTTGTGAGGTGATATCGCATTGTGGTTTTAATTCACATTTATCTGATGACAAGTGATGTGGAGAATCTTTTCATGTGTCTGTTGGCCATCTGAATTTCTTCTTTAGAGAACTGTCTATTCAGCTTCTCAGCCCATTTTTAAATTGGATTATTTGCTTTTGGTTTGTTGAGGCATGTGAGCTCTTTATATATTTTGGATGTCAATCCTTTATCGGATCTGTCATTTATGAATATATTCTCCCATACTGTAGGATACCTTTTTGTTCTATTGATGGTGTCATTTGCTTTACAGAAGCTTTTTAGCTTGATATAGTCCCACTTGTTCATTTTTGCTTTTGTTTCCCTTGCCCGGGTAGATGTGTTCATGAAGAAGTCACTCATGTTTATCCATGCGATTTTTGCCTATGTTTTTTTCTAAGAGTTTTATGGTTTCATGACTTACATTCAGGGCTTTGATCCATTTTGAATTTACTTTTGTGTATGGGGTTAGACAGTGATCCAGTTTCATTCTCTTACATGTAACTGTTGAAAATATTTTTGATAGGGAAAAATATTCAAGGACAGCAATCTAGTCTAGGTGGCTCCCGTCTGCTTCTCAGCAAAAACAACAGAACCCTCTCTTAATTCTGGCTCTGCCAGGCACTCACTCCCTAAGCTTACTCCCTAAACTTACTCCCCCTTACTTGCTTGCTGTGCACGTAGAAATGTTGCAGATGAAGAAGTAGAAAGGCATATATTGCTCCCCTTGCCTTTGTTCAGGGCTCAGATCTTGGGAGATTACTCCCCTCTGAGCCCGCCGGTGTAAAATAAAACCTCAACACTCCAAGACCTCCGAGTGCCATTTGGTTCTTCTGTCAGTGATCCAGTCCAGGTTTTCCAGTATTTTCTGTAACATTTTATCTAAGACAAATTTTTCAATATTATCTCAGCATCTGAGTGATTGACTATTCTAATATTTATAGAGAAGAGTATGTACAGAACAAAAGACAAATTATAAAAATTTTAAAATGATACAAAGAAAGTGTCAGTTGTCTGAGACCACAGATTATTGCACCTCATTCTCTTCTCTTGTATTCTCAAAGAAGCTAAAATAATCTAGGGTATTTTATTCAATATTTGTTGATTTAAATAGAACCTGGTAGTCTACAGTAGGTCAATTTCTGAAAGCCTTTCTTTCCTTTACAAGAAGGTTTCATGCAGTTTATATGAGACCCATCAACAGGTGCCCTTTTTAAAATGTAATTGGGTTAACAATTTTGTCTGTCACATTTAAGAATGTAAACATCATAACTTCACTGCATTGAGGATTAACCTTGTGTTGTTATTTATATATGTATATTTTCAGTCTGTTTTTCTCTCTTAATTTTAATTAAAATAAGGGTCATAAGGACTAACCATAAGTTGAAGACAAAGGAGTCATGACAGTTTATTTTATGAAATGAACAAGTGTGAAATTTATATGCTATAATTAAATAAATTTGGCTTAGCTATTTGCATTAACTAAATTTTATATTAACAGTTCATTTTATAATGATTTCCTATACTAAAATGTTTTAATTCTTTAGAAAATTAATAGATAAGATTTCATGAAATAATTTGTTACTAGAGAGAGAAAAATGGGATTTAGAGTATAGGAAACTAATAACATTTAAGAAAATTTTAATAAGTAAACATGAGAGTAAGCTAAAAGAAACTGTTCTAAAAGCTGGATCTTAAGAAGGGCTAAATGAAGCATCATTTCCTTTGATTCCTGTGGAGAGCAGATAAAGCAGAAGAAAATTAGGCTCTCCTGCAGAAAGAATGAAGGTAACTCCAACCACACTGAATCAGTTAAAGTAAACTTTATATTGGTTTTTGCTCACATATGTCATGTCCACTGCATTTTGCCTTTGGTTTCCTTTCTTTTAAAACCCCAGGAAACCTGAAACTCAAAATAAAATCCCTACCCTTTGCTTAGCTCTGTGGGTTTGGAAACTTCTCTAGGGTTTAGTTCATTTTTTCATTCTTACCAACTGGCTTAAGAATTAGACACTGAAACCAAATGAAACCACAAAAATTGGGCTTAAAACAGTCCTGGCTATCAAGAGAGAGCAAAATGTTAAGTTTATAGGTTCACTGAATGATTCAGGATTTTGGAAACTATTCATATTATCCTTGGCCCTTTTTTATCTCTATTTTCAAACCCAAACTAAAGAATCCCTCAAGATTAAAGGTTTCAGTTTCAGGACACAAGATTGGAGCTTAACTACAAAAATTTTATTGCATAGATAGTCAAGGAAAGAAAATTGTATGCATTTGAATTTTAAGAAAAATCAAATATTTAAACTCATGTAAATTTACATCATAAAGTTACTATGAAAACCTATAAAATGTAAAAAAAAACTATAAAATATAAACTAATCCCTTATTACAGAATAACATTGATGGAATATCACTGACTCCAAATCAAAGTGCTGATATTTTAGTAGCTAAATAACTTCAGAAAAGTAATATACACTTAATGTTTTTGAAGTGGTTAGATTAAAATTGTAACTACAATATAAATAAAGCTTATTATTGACTTTGCATTGAAGTGCAGGAACTAAAATACCATTACATTGTCAGTGATTGTGAGAATGAGCAAAAGTAGACAAAAGCTGGTTATTTTCATCTTTTCTACTTTGAAAATACACTATCCATACTTTTTTTTTTACCACTCTCTGATCTGTAGAATAATGGTCATATGCTGCTTATATATTTGAACTCCACTAATGTTTCTCCTTTAAATTTAAATGATTTATTTTGTTTAAAAACTCACACCAAAACAAACCAAAACCAAAATACCTTATATTGACTAGATGGCTTTTTAGACTTAAAGTTGTATTGAATTTGTTTCTCTAATAAAACCTACAAATGCACACACACACACACACACACACACACACACACACACACACATTTTAGTGGCTTAATGTAATAGGGGCTTTGTTTATTTTCATAAGCAAAAAATCTGGAGGTAAAAAATAAAGGACAAATGGAGTTGCTTCAGTAACTAATCAAAGACATAGGTTCCTTCTTGTTCCTTCGTTCCTTTTTATATAGCTTTTTTACACCTACCACCATTAAACATTTTTTCAGGGTAAGACAAGCAAACAAAAGTTAACAGAAAAAAAGTTTCCCACTTATCTGTCCCCTTTTTTATTTTATTGTAATAAAAATAACGAGACATATGTTCTTATCAAGATTTTTAATGTACAATACAGTATCATTAATTATAAATCTCTGTCCCTTTAAATGAGTTTTTTTTTTAATTCCCAGCCAATAGTATCCATTTATTTTACTTTTGCCAGAACTGCATCAAATAACATCTGCAAACAGGAAGGTAGTCTATGAAGCTAAGCATTTTTAATTGTACACAGTATCACCATGAAAAACTTAAGGATGTTTTTAGTAAGGCAGAATGAGGGAACAGATACAGTATATTGAACCACAACCTGCAGTATCTATTGAATAAAGCCAATTCAAAAAACAAAATCATAATTTTTGTCCTTTACTTTTATATATCTAAGGATGAAGGGATATGAAAATTAAAACTGTTGGGATTTTTCCAGACATGTAGAAATATATTAGTTTTTAGATCAAAAACTACACTGCATGTTTGGATGAATAAAATAAATTTATACATACAAACTGTAGTGGAACTACAGGGAGAAGAAAAAAGAAAAAAAAGAAAAAAGATACCCTAACAGCTACAACAAAGGAAAGGGAAGAATAATCACAAAATTACATAGGGAAGGAAAAATATACCTACAAATTAGCAATAATTTGATATGGAGCTTAAAAATACAGGTAAAACCAAATAAGCACTAGTGAGTAGTTGGGGGATGACAGTTAAACAAGATATAACTAAAATAATAGACTAAAACAATATGAAAGGTACAAGGAAGCATATTTTAAATGTTCTAAATGCTAATTTTAGTTGCAAAAGTACTGACAAAGCTTAGAATAGGCCATGTTTTAGGCATGCATATTAGAAAAATAAGGTTAACCTTAAAAAGCATCAGACCAGAATATAAAGAAGATAGGGAATAAAGAATAGCATAATCAATTTAAGGAAAAGAAATAAATAGACAGGAAAGTAAAGCAAAAGCACAACACATAGAATAAAATATATGCTAGAGGAAAGAAGTACAAATGTACTAATAATGATAATAAAATGTCTAAACATGATGATTAACTTCAAAAATACTTAAGTCAGGCAAAAACTTAAAAATATTACAGTATGAACTTTATAAACATGACTAAAGTATACCACCAAATAAATATTGAAAGTATAGGGATGGAAAAATATGTCAAATAAAAACATAAAACCAAAAAAACTTTTGTATAAACATTGTCAGATACGTTTTTTTGCAGAAAAATTATGGATATAAAATGGATTCTACCTTCAGCCTCTATTTTTATTATACCCTAGCACTCTAAAAAAGAATCTCATAGTATACTGTCAAGAATATTAATGAATCTTTTAAAAAGTAATAGACACTTCATCAGGAAGAATTTTGAACTCTTACCATGTATTCACTATATATATAGTGAAAATATATGTATGTACTATATATATGTATGAAAATAAATTGGTAAATATAAAAAAAATTGAAAAGCACAGAGAGTTTGCTTTAATGAACATACAGAACACTCTTTTCAACAACTACAGACTAATATTTTAAAAATATATTTATTGACATAAACCATAAGATAAATAATTAGCAAAAAATTACAGAAAACACTGTATAAACACAGGGACATACTTTGACATTAAAAAGAAAATACCATACATATGGAATTTTTAAAACTATGGATTTTAATGAATTAGTCAAAGAAGAATTCATAATTGAATTATAATTATTTATATCTGGGCATTAATGTATCAACATACAAAACTATAAGATGCATTAAAAGCAGTACACAATGGAGCATTTGTAGTTCTAATTGCAAAATTTGAAATGAGGAAAAAATAAAAATTAACGATCTAAGACTAAATCAAGGACTAGGGATAAAAGAAAAAAATAGAAACAAAAGATGAAGAAAAGTGAGCGAAAAAAATCATAACAATTAGAATAAAAAAGACCTAAGTTGAAAATAAGACAATATTAGAGATGTTAAATGAAGCCAAAAGATAAATCATGGGGAAGGAAAAAGGGTGCATGTATGAGAAAAAGAAATTTAAGTTAAAATTATTAAGAATGAAGAAGAGAGAAACATTAGTTTTGTGGACTAACTTTTGTGTCTCCCCAAATATTCATTTTCTTCAGCTAGATTGAGGTAAAATTGTGTAACTCCTGGAGGAAAATAGGTTCCCAGATGAGGGCAAATAAATCTTTGAAGCTGAAATAAGCCAAAGGGAGAAATAAAGTGGGAGAAACCCATTTATTGCTTGCAAGCAGTGTCTGCTCCTGCTCCCCCATCACTCTTGCAACCAGGCTGCAAAAACGACCCCACGAAACCTCTCTGGTACAGGTGTGTTCTCGCTCCCCACCCCTCTTGTAATCACCTATTGATACGGGGATGGACTACCTCTCTCCACCCCTTGGAAACACCTATTGATATGGAAGTGCACTAAGGCCAGGTGAGAGATTCTGGAAATATTGCAATTTTACCCACAAATTGACATATAATATTGTAAGATACTGAAAGTAGTCATCATGGTGATTTGATATACATATATATTGTGAAATACATTGTATATACATTGTATATACATATGTACATTTTTTCCCACCAGCCCCATCAAAAATTCATATGTTGAAACTAAACAGTAAAGTGATAGGATTTGGAGATGGGTCCTTTGGGAGGTAGGGTTACTTGAGGTCATGAGGTGGGGTCCTCTTGATGGAATTAGTGGTCTTATAAGAAGCAGGAAATCTCTTTGTCTCTTTCTGTACCCATGACAGAAAGATCATTTGATGACATATTAAGAAGGCAGCCATTTGCAAGCCAGGAACAAAGGTCTTACAAGGAGTCTAATCAGCTTTTACTTTGATCTTGAACTTGCAGTTTTCCAACTTCTAAGAAATAAATTTCAGTTTTTTAAGCCACCCTGTCTATGTGTTTTAACAACTGGAGCAGACTAATACAAATAGATATATGACAATAGTATAAACAACTATCTTCCAATGAAAAGAAAATGATATAAAACAACCATTCCTTGAGGGATAAACATTACCAAAATGGAGTTAAAAGAAAAAAAAAAACTACTGATAAAATAAACCTGTAATACTCAGACTTCTGTGGCAAATTCCTTCAAAAGTTCAAGGAAGACCATTCCTTTCATATGCAGACAGTTGCACAAAACAGGGAAGAAAGGAATCAAAATTTGGCAAGCACAGTAACAACAACAACAACAAAACTAGGGAGCATAGTTGCTTAGGAACATAAATATAAAAAATACAGAAACAAATATAAGCCAAATTAACAAAACTATACATAAGAAAAAAAAAACACACAAAGCAATTTTCATTAAAGTAAAAACATGGGTATAACATAACATTTAAAGTTGCTAACCGTACTAATTCAGAGTAAAAAAGCAAATGGCTATCTCAATATATGCAGAAGAGCAAAAAAAATTTCCTAAAAATTCCTATTTTGACAGAAATTTTAGTAAAATGACAGGGAAAGAAACGATCTATTGAAAATTTACACATATATAAACTGCAAAAATTTCACAATTAGTGATAGTATCATTCATTTTAAAGACATAAACAAGCTATTATAGCCATAAGTCAAATTGGCTTCAGCTCATAAAACTATAACAGAAATTACATAAAACAGTATTTAGAAATTGATAAATAAAAACACATCTTTGCAGGTATAATTACATAGAGAATTTAGAATATTCTATGGAAAAATACATATGTAAAGACAGAGTTTAGTGTGATTGTTGGATATAGCATGTGACAGTCAAAACATACCTGAAAAAGAGTCAACAATGTACTTTTTGAGAACCTTATTCATAATGTTAAGAAGGAAAAATATTGGTATTTCAGAATAACAATATGTGCCAGCACTTTATGGGGAAAATCATATTTAGTTTAGTACATAGAGAAATACTAAATAACAACATTTTTAAATAGAGTTACATTCTACATGCATATATAGGGAGACTAAATGTAGTAACATTGTCAGTTTTTCCCCAAATTAATTTGTAAATCCATTTCAATCCTAATCAAATTCCCAGTAGTATTCTTTCTAGGACTAATGTGATCCAGTTCATATAGATGAATAAAAAGTCAAATGCAAACAATGAATTTTGAAGATGAAAATTGTATTTCTGTGGGGAGCAGAGAGGGACTCACTTGGCCTGCCAGATAGTTAGACTTTGTATAAAAATTTAGTAACTGTGGTCAAATGATGTTTGTAAAAAGATTCAAGAATTGAACATAACTGAGCTCTGAAGGGGATCCAAATCATATAGAAACTTGATATCTGACAGAACTAACACTGTGCTATTATAAGGAATGAATATAATGTATATATAATCAATAAATATCTTTGATACCTTTTATAACACATATGAATAAATGGTTCCTATTTTACGCAGTACCTCAAAACAAGTCGCAGATGAATTAATGAAATAAATGTAAAAAGCAAAACTTTAAAACATCAGAACACAATATTATGGGAGCAACCAGCCAATTATTAGTGTTTAAAATATAAATTACCCCCCTTATTACTTAATAAGATGAATAATTTAATTAAAAGCTGGAAATGAATATAAACAGAAAACTTGGATGATTAATATATGTATGAAAATAAAATTCTTTAGTTATGAAACAGAATTCATTTTTGTTTAAAGTTATATTTCCCAGACTATACAGTTTCTGCTAGCTTGAGGACCACATTTTGACAAACAGGATCTAAAGAATCTCACCATGTGCAAAAAGATGTAATTCTAGTTGGTAATTGATAAATTGGAAGCTTCATAAAAAGTATATCAGATAAATAAAGCATCTTCAGTCCTACATTGGAATACTATTTAGCTAGCTATTAAAATGAATGAGACAAATATAAATATATAAACTTGGTATATTTGGAAAAATTAATTTTGATCTTAAAATATTGTAAGAACATTCACACTATGATAGCATGAATTGAAACACATACTACCATCCCATATATATATAGTCATATGTACATAACTATTTACATAATATATAAATCCTGCAAATGAATGAAATATACCAACCTAAATATAATGTTTCCTCTGAGATAGGAGAAAGAGATGTGAGATGGGTTAAGTAGGTCTTATTTATAATTCTCTGTGTATTTAATAATGAAGAGTATAATAAAATTAATATTTGTTGCAATTATAACAAAATACTGGCATTTAAGAAGCTTAAGTGGTAAGTACATAGGTACCTAGAGTATTATCTTCTGTATGATGATATATTTCATACTTAAAATAGTTTTAAAAATAGTCACCTTATTTATATAAACTTTTAAAATAAAAATAGACATGTCTTACCAAAATGATTTTTTTACTGTAATGGCATTTCCTTATATATTACCTAATTATCATTCTGTCAATCTTTGAGAATCAGGTCAAAACCATTCTTAAAACATAGCTCTGGTGATTAATTTAATGTGTCAACTTGGCAAAACTATATTACCCAGTTAATCAATCAAACACTAATCTAAATATCACTGTGAGGTATTCTGTAGTTAACACTGCAATCACCTGACTTTAAGGAGAGGAGATTATTCTCAATAATGTGGGTGTGCCTCATCCAGTCCATTGAAAGGCCTTAAGAGCAAAACTGAGGTTTTCCCAAGAAAGAAATTCTACCTTAGGACTGCCTGCATCATTAGCTCTTGCCCGAGAGATTCTAGGTTGTGGGACTGTTCTATAGACTTCAGACTCGCCAGCCCCCAAAATCTTATAAGCCAATTCTTTGAAATAAATCTCTCTTTATATGTGTGTGTGTGTGCGTGTGTGTGTGTGTGTGTATCTTATTGTTCTATTTCCCTGGAGACCCTGACTGATACAATTGTGGATTGTTATGCCATATCAGTTAATTCCTAAGTAGATTATCACTAAGATTATATAACTATTTATTTTTTATTGAAGTATCATTGATATACAATCTTATATTGGTTTTAAATGTACAACACAGTGGTTCAGCATGAGGGACTCACTATATTATTAAATCCTTACCTCCTTTAGTTCAGTTACTATCAACATAGAAAGATGTTACAGGATCATTGACCATGTTCTCCATGCTGTAGTCCCATCCCCGTGACCAGCTTATATCATGATGGTGAATTATTGTGCCCCTTTATCCTTTGTCCTTCTCTCCCCCACCAACCCCAACCCTCTCCCCTTTGGTAACCACTAGCCACCTCTCAGTGTGTATGAGAGCTGTTTTAATTGAGGTTAATTTTCAGTAATTTTGTTTGAGAGTTTGTATATAAGAAATTTCCTGTGCATTTGGGACTACTGTTGCTTTTTTGGGGAGGGTTGTATTCCTCTGCAGCTTCTTCTTTGTAGAAAACTGTCAGTTTCTGATGCACTATCTGTCCCTCACTTATTTGCAAACAAAAATCACGATTTACTCAGGTGTACATTCGTCAGGGAAAGTGACGCTCTGCCTGACTAAGGGGTAATTCTTATAAATCTGAGCCTATTGTGACATTTTTTCTCTTTGCAGTGATTGATCACGGGTTGAGCAAGTGACTAACTTACGGGCATTGAAACACAATGATAGGTCTGTTGGAGGGTCTGCTGAATAACTGAAAGAAATAGTTCCTTTTCTCCCTCTGGATATTGTGCTGCCTAGATGAAAAACAATACCTGAAATTGTTGCAACCATCATTCAACTGTGATGGGAGCTAGCCTGAATTAAACAGACCTTTTGTGATAGTTCACATTTCAATACTTTTTAGCTAATCTAGGCTAGATTTTTGTATTACTTACAGCCAATCACACTCATTTATATATATTTTTATCTCTTTGTTTAGAAATTGTGACAAAATATGTAACTTGCCAACTACCAAGTCCACTTCAACTGACAAGGTAATTTAAGACATGAACATAAAACACCAGAATATTACAGTATAAATAAATCTAATATCTTGGTAGAGACTCTTCAAAGACCCACTTTGAGTGAATTCAACTAATACTTAATTGAAGATTTCTTTTGACTGGTTTCAGTCATTTGAAAGCATTATTATGTGAAGTGCAAATGGATCTGGATTCAAAAAAGCATTTATTACAATTCTATTCTCATAATACTAATATAGACCAATCTTTACTCACTACTGAAAACACTTCTCAACCATATCTGATTAAATGGACTGATAGAAATCTCTATTTGTGGAACAGAATATTGCCTTATCAGATTGCTCACCTTTGATTCTTTTTCCAAATTAGGAGAATTTATAGAAGAATTACCTGAGAAATATGCCACTAATGACAATTCATTTTCTTTTATGTACTTCCTAAAATAGGAATGCCAATTGTTTTATGTTTTTTAAGAACATAGAGTATATAAAGCAGCTTCTACTCTCTTTTACTATGGATCTGGGATAAATATTTCAATGACAAAAGTAACAATACCCAAAACAACTTTATAATCTCAATGCTTTGTTTAAAGGCCTTGTACCTACGGTACATATCTTTATGCATCATGTCTGTCTTAATTCACCTAATTACTGCATATTTTTAATTAACTATATATTTCCAATGGTATAAATGGGGAGCTCTCAACTATATTTCATTCTGAGTTAATGTGATATTCTATATCTCACCTATGAGGTTTGCTTTTATTTCTTTCTTTCTTTATTTTAGTGTGCTTATTAGATAACAGATGTTGACTTAATTCAATATTCTAATGACCACATGAAGAAATAAGCCACTGGAAGTTGGAATTGGTGGTTAGGTCTTCCCACTGATGGAGCTGCATCGTAGATCTGGCCCTGTCTTGGGGAGTAACCAAATGGATTTGTTTCTCATATTGTCTCTTAGGTTACTTTTCCAGAAAAGAGTCCTGTAATCTGCTGCCTGTGTGAGAGTTGGTGTGGGAAGGAGTGGGTCAGTCTTATTGTGGTTCTCAGAATTTATGAGGCTGTGTTTCTCACCACTCAGTTTGTTTTTACCAAGTCTTTCCAGAATGCTGCCAGTCCACACTCTGTGTTCTGCCTTCCATCTCTGACAGAATGAGGGAGGCCGGTTACTTTTCTACCTAGTCTTCAGAGAGGTGACCCAATTTCTCCTCTGTTTACTTTTCATGCAAGCTTCTAATTAATCTTCCTATGCTCAACCAATTCCTACATTCTGGTCTTCAGCAATACCAGTAACTTCAAATTCCTGACGATGTTTGAGGTTTGAGACATCAGTTGTCTTGCTCATTATTAGAAGTCCTCTATCTTTATCCTCCCACAGTCAGTTAGACTTAAATGTTCTTTAGTCTTAAATGTAGGTTACCATGCGTCCTGCATTTGTCCAACTTCTAGTCAACAGTTGTCTAATATTCTGTTCTCACTGTCTTAGTGGTTTTATAACTTTTTAATCATTTCACTGTTATTTCAGTGGGGTGTCAGGAAGTAGTAAAAATAAACGTAATGTGTCAAATCTTCCATAATATAAATACTGATACTCTATAAAATGGCATTGTCATATCAGTTTTCTTACATATGCACCATGTTATTCTATGCTTCAGAATAATTATAAGAGAGAGGAAAGTGAACTATATGCATTTAAAATCCATAGTACTTGGCATTTCATAAAGATAATTTTAGTTATATAATATATTTACCAATTTACTTTGTGAAGTGAATTTAATATTTTTAATTAAAAATATTAAATGGTGTATAGTCACATTAAAAAAAACTGATGATAGAGAGTCCAGATATAAACCCAAGCATATATGGTCAATTAATATATGATAAAGGAGCCATGGATATACAATGGGGAAATGACAGCTTCTTCAACAGCTTGTGTTGGCAAAACTGGACAGCTACATGCAAGAGAATGAAACTGGATTATTGTCTAACCCCATACAGAAAAGGAAACTCAAAATGCATCAAAGACCTGAATGTAAGTCATGAAACCATAAAACTCTTAGAAAAAAATATAGGCAAAAATCTCTTGGACATAAACATGAGCAACTTTTTCATGAACATATCTCCCCGGGCAAGGGAAACAAAAGCAAAAATTAGCAATTGGGACTATATCAAACTAAAAAGCTTCTGTACAGCAAAGGATACCATCATTAGTACAAAAAGACATCCTATAGTATGGGAGAATATATTCATAAATGACATATCTGATAAGATGTTGACATCCAAATTATATAAAGAGCTAACATACCTCAACAAACAAAAAGCAAATAAGCCAATAAAAAACTGGGCAGAGGAGCTGAACAGACTTCTCCAAAGAAGATTTCAGATGGCCAACAGGCACAAGAAAAGATGCTCCATATCGCTAATCATCAGAGAAATGCAAATTAAAACCACAATGAGATATCACCTCACACCAGTTAGGATGGCCAACATCCAAAAGACAAACAACAGCAAATGCTGGTGAGGATGTGGAGAAAGGGGAACCGTCCTACACTGCTGGTGGGAATGTAAACTAGTTCAACCATTGTGGAAAGCGGTATGTAAGTTCCTCAAAAAACTAAAAATAGAAATACCATTTGATCCAGGAGTTCTACTCCTAGGAATTTCCTCTAAGAATGCAGCAGCCCAGTTTGAAAAAGCCATATGCACTCCTATATTTATCACAGCAGTATTTACAATAGCTAAGAAATGGAAGCAACCTAAATGTCCATCAGTAGATGAATGGATTAAGAAGATGTGTTACATATACACAATGGAATATTATTCAGCCATAAGAAGAAAACAAATCCTACCATTTGCAACAACATGGATGGAGTTAGAGGGTATTATGCTCAGTGAAATAAGCCATGCAGAGAAAGACAAATACCAAATGATTTCACTCATCTGTGGAGTATAAGAACAAAGGAAAAACTGAAGGAACAAAACAGCAACAGGCTCACAGAACCCAAAAATGGACTAACAGTTACCAAAGGGAAAGGGACTGGGGAGGATGGGTGGGAAGGAAGGGATAAGGGGGAAAATGGGGCATTATGATTAGCTCACATAATTTGGGGTTGGGGGACATGGGAAAGGCAGTATATAAGAGAAGACAAGTAATGATTCTGTAGCATCTTACTATGCTGATGGACAGTGACTGTAATGGGGTATGTGGGGGGGACTTGATAATAGGGGGAGTCTAGTAACCATAATGTTGCTCAAGTAATTGTACATTAACGATATCAAAATAAAATTTAAAAAAAACTGATGATGTTGGTATTGAATATACACAAATGCATAGTAAGTGCACCTTGCCACTCTCTAATTAAAGCTGAAGTTTAATAATTTGCCTTTACCATACATGGGCAATATGTTTTTACAGCAGATCTGTTTTAGAAACTGATAAAATGCACCTGTAAAAGTTGCAGTCTTGTCTTCACTGATTTGTTGACTCTTGTGCTACTATAAGACAGTATAATGTATGAAACTGGAATATTCTGAATTTAATTAATATTCACATATTTCAATAACATAATGAATATATAATTTGATCAGAAGACAAAAAAATCTTTGGCCCAAGTGCCCAAGAAAAACTGAAACTTTTTTATATATTGCCTCTACTCACTTTGAACCAAAGGGATCCACAAGAAGACTTCAAAACAATGCTTCTTTATTTAAAAACCAAAATTCTGAATAATCTTTTATACCTACTTAACAGCCTAAGTGTCATAATAATTGCTGAGTATTTTCAGAGATTTTTAGATGGATAGTTTTAGTATTATCCTATGCAACACAATAGACTCTAGTAACCCTGTACATACTAAGAGTGGAATTTCTGGCACCATAACAAATGAAAGCTTTTGACTAAGAAATCCATAGGTTTTTCTTATGACATATGCAACTGAGAATAGTTCTTCAGTTGTTATCATTTCATGATAATCAACATTATTTATAGTATTAAACATTTTTCTTGGATAGTTTCTATTTGAGTATTCAACTAGAAGTCTCATATTTAGCTTGCCATTCAGAGTTAGGTATAGGAAAGAATAGCCCTAACTCTATTTGTTTCAATATAATAATATTAAGTGTATTGACTGTATTGAACCATATTTGGGTGTTGTAAACTTTTGTTACTAAGTCAATCACATTGTTGTATATTTTGAAGGGACTGTAGTTTATTAATTTTTATAAGAACAGGTTACAATTTAATTCAGATATGTCTGATAAACTGACAGGAGAGGTGTAGAGGAATAATCTGAAACATGTACAGATATTATACCCTCAGACCTGTAGCAGAATAATAAAGAAGTCAGCATGTTGTCTGTGCCAAATAGTAATTTCCTGAATGTAGGGTTGTATGTAAGAGTCATAGAAAGAGAATTATGAAGAGCAACTCTGGTAAGCTTATGTACAATGGGTACCTTAAGAATTGTGGATAAATCTTTTTCAGAGTACCTATTTTCTTGCCCTCAGCTAAGTGATCAGGGGCTAAAAGTCTACCTTCCTTGACCCTTAACCTGCAGAATATGAGATGTAGGCTCAGAGGTATTGTGAGACAGTTTTCCATGAGTCTCTTGCAGTTCTGCATGTCATATGATCAGAGGCACTGATTGTGTTCTGAAATACCTTTTTAAGAATTTGTATATAGTTAGCAGCCTTTGACAGAGATATTGTCACCTTTTGAAGCAAAGGGCAGGTTTACTTACATCCTTGAAGCTAGACATAATTTCAGTCTGTAGAATTTGCTTGATATTTTCTGAAGCAAAATACAGACATACTTGTTGTCATAGTAATCAATTGCATGTACAGATATTAATTTGTTCATCTTTAGAGTTTGCTGAGGAATTTGGGCTTGAACAAACAGCACAGGAAAATGCTGATACTCTGTGTACTGCTATTACTGTGAGTAATAAGCCATTCTTTGTTTCTGACCCAGGTGTCTTGTGTCTTCTGCCAGTATTCATTAAACTATCTTAGATTAACTTGTTAGCTTGTAAGTCAGGTAAAATCTCAGGATCTACCAGTTTTTCACAGAAGAAAGCCTCCTTTTTCCTTACTTCAATTTCCCCCACTAACCTTTCCTCAGTTTCTTGGAAGATTTGACTAAGTATCTTGCTGTCACTTGCTACTGCACTAATTTGCTTTAAGGCAGTGTATAATGTCTGAAGATAAATAATCTCTTAATTTAAGACAGAAGTGAGTTTAATAAAGATGTATCAGTCAATGAAGTTAAAAATTATATTCATAAAATATTGTTTCACAAAAAAATTAATCACATTTGGCTCTTCACATGTATGAAAACTCAGAATTACTTTTTATATCCTTTATATTTTCTTTGACCTTAAAACCATTTGGTATTAAAGTACCAATGTTAGAATTCACACTTTCTCAGTAGGAGCATTTGAGTATGAGGATCTACAGGTCAACCCCATTTCAACATAGCTGTTGTCAGCCCTACAGATCTAGTAAAATTCTAGCCTGTCTCATCAGAGGAATTTCATTTCAGCTTTATACATCCTAAAGGGATGTTCAAGCCAGTGTGAAATGTTCTCCTTTCTGTTTCTAATACTTAAAAGCAACTAAAAAACTGCTGTTAATGCAAGTGACACTAATTTGATTGCTAATTCTTATATGTGCTTTGGAGCATATTCATGTTTATTACTTGCATTTAATAACTGCAGATGGGTGTAAAAGTCATACAATCAGTGTCTTCCTTTCTTAGGAGCTAGTAAATGAAACTTATGTTTAGTCTTGGGTATTAATACATGGAAAATAACTTTAACTGATATTCTAGTTAGAATTGTTTTAAAAATAAATGATGATTTTTTCTCTAGTATGAAAAATTTCAAGCTTTAGAATATTATATAAAATCAAATTGTATCATAGAAGCCATCACTTCTCTTAATAAACTATAATGCTTTTATACATTACACAGGCAAGTTCCAAAAAGTATATTCCTGTATTTATATAGGGAAATAGATCTCATGACACCATCAATATTGCCATACATTTTTTCAAAATAACAAAAATAATCTGTGTACTTACTAGTTTATTAATTTGTAGAAAAATGATATACTACAAATATATTTCTTAAATCTTTAAACCATCTGTTTATGTTGCATTTTAGAGCTATAAATTTCTTTGAAGGATTATAGATAGTGCCATATAATTTCTATATTTTTGAATTAAGGAAATTAAGGCATAGAGAATTATGGTTTCTCAGTTCACAAGGACACTTAAAAGGGCATCAAATATTAGAATTCTAATTCAGAGTACATATCATTAGCATCAGAATCACCAAAGTTATTTTAAAAAAGCACACACAATACTTGGGGACAGGAAGTTCTGCAACAGCAGGCATAGAATCAGTGTCAGATGATTTGATGCATTGCTAGATTTGGAAACACTGCTCTATATAACATTTCCTCCTGTGAGAGAGGAATATGTTCACAACCAGATCACAAGGAAAGAAAAAGTACTGCAAAAAGAAATGGATGTGTAAAACAAGCAATACCATGGGGAAGTTTTTGAATGAAGTATGCACTTTGTTGACAGTCATCTTTGCAAGCAATCTAAAAATATACTGAAAAGTTTTCTAAGAATCTGGACACTTATCATATCAAGCTTATACTGACCTGTTTCATTCAACAATTATATTTTGGAGCATATATTGTCTTCTAGAAAGAGATATGATGATAAGTAAAAATACACTCAATATCTAGTGGGTATATTTAAAAATAATTATACTAATAAATATACAATTATAAGAGAGATAGCCTGAAGGGCAGATGAAAGTATAAAGCAAAACAAGTGATCTAGTGTTCAGAGTATGGCAAAATTTCAGGAGGCTAAGGTGATGATCTAAGATCTAGAGGATAGGTGGGAGAGTGAGCAAAGCTTTTTAGAAAGTTCCTCCAGAAGAACTGTTCTTATCACATTCAAAGAATAAGAGTAAAACAAGATGGAAAGAGTGTGAATTCATTATGGATAAAGATGGGAAAGCACTGACTGGATGAATACCTAGAAAAATGGATCAATAGGAATAACAGAAAACACAAGATAAATGCCGTTTATTTATTTAGAGCTGTGTATTGAGCCCTGAGTATGTGCCAGTTACTTTGCTCCATATTATGGAATATGAAATAATTAAAACAGCTCACTAATTCCAAAGATCAGATATATATTTCAGATAAATTTGTGGACATGACTATAAGAACTAATTATTTTTTATTTGGGTTTGAAAAAAATATTAAATGGCTTTCAAAGAAAATTAAACAATAAGGCAGTATATAAAAAGTACTAAAACTTCAATATACAAACTTTTTCTGGGTTGCTAGAGAATATCCTTTTCTCCTTACACATTCAGCCCTGGTGTAACATTGAGCATATACTAGTGAAAGAATGACTGGTTAAATAGTTGGAACTTGCTTACGTGGAGGGTAGAAAAGAGAGCTCCTATTAAACTTAAATGTCCAGACATTTGTTTTACTAACAATTAAGCAGCAGTTTACCAGGTTCAATTATTGAAGATTGGCAAACACCACTTAGCAGCCCTCTAATCATTCAATATTTTCATTCTTGTCCACACACAGCTGATAATTTAGTTGAATAATGTCAAATATTTCTTCAATTATTTCTAACCATATGTAAAAAGCAGTTAGATGGCAAGCAGGAAACAGATGTTTGCATCGCTATTTCTATCCATTTTGCAAATAGTTCAAATGGTGGTAGATTGACTAGGATGCTGTCTGAAATTTAGAAATGTAAATGTAAATGAATTCTCTAACTGGACTTGTTTTCTTCCAAGTGTTAAAGCATGTAAGTTATGGCAAGATTTTCACGTATTGCTCAAATTTGTTGGGCTTATTACCTGGACAGTTTACCAAAGGTCAAGATTATACTTTTGCCAATAAAAACAATAAAACTCCACTTCATGTACTTTGTGTACTCTTACTCTATACTTTATAGACACAGCCTACATAATTCTCTCCATAGATAGATATTATAAAATGACTGTTATACAATTTTTATTCTTTCTCCTTTACTATTTTCTTTTCTGCATTTCTTCATGAGAAACGGATTTATTTTAACAATTAAGTTATTGATATTATTTGACAACCCATTGAATTATCTGATAACTTAGTTTCCTAACTGAATTTACTTCAAAGTATAGTTTTCTTCTTTCCACTGCAAATTAAAGGAATGTTATATCAGAGGAGAAGCATGTTAAAATAATGGATCACAAGTTGGTAGAAAGCTTAGAACCTCAAAAAAATAAAAGGTCCCAGAGGAAAATAATTCTGAGGGCAGGTGTAGCTCTGGGAGAGGAAGGGTGTTCCCAACCCAGGGTGAATAAACTGGTGGAACTGAAATAAGTCAAGGGAGAGAGTAGGATGGGAGAATGCTTTTTGTTGCTCACAGCTTGCTGGAATTTGCCAGCTAGGCCTGCCCCCACCGTCTCCTCTGACCACTGCTCTCGGCTCTCCTGCTTTGCTCTCTACTTCCCGCCTGCCCCTTCAAGGAGGAACTTCATTGGCAGGTTCTTGGTGACTGGCAGGTGCCAGACCAATTATTTATCAGGAACAGAGGAAAGGTGAGAATGGCCATTATCTTTCCACTCCTTGCCCCAGAGGCTGCTGGTGATTGCTGGTTAAAAAAACAAAACAAAACACAATTTTAAAGTTTTTGAAGTTTAAACACCTATTGATATGTAAATGGATAAGGCCAAGCAGGAGATTCTGGAAATTCCGCAGTTTACCCACAGCAGGTTTCTTGTATATCCCTTCATTTTAACAGAAAATTTGTACATTTTTTTTTTTTCCCTGGAGGAAAGGCAAAGTGGGAGATCCAGTAAGGGTTTTAACTTGTATCTGCTACTGTCTAGGGAATCATTAGCTTGTTATACAACTGGAACTTGGCATTGAATGCCCTTTCTGGAATACAGTTTTCTTTATGCAGCCTTAAAAATGCAGTTTCAATTCGTAACATGACTTTTTGGGTTTGTTTTACCTAAGATACTAATATATTACCAAATATGAATAGATTTTAAAAACTTTATCTAAAACATGAAGTAACTAGATACTATTTTTGTCTGCAACATGCCATCTGTCTGCTTGTTTGGGCAAATACATGCTACCTGATAAATTAAATATTTTTCCTAATATGATGATTCATTTTCCAGGGTTAAATGTGAATGCTCAGTGATTTACACCACAGTTAATATAAGCACCGACCTGATCGAATACAGAGATCCCTCTGTACCATTAAATGGGCATAGCTTTATCACTCCTGCTGAGGTTTTGCTACTGTCATCTGATTAAAAAGCATAGACCAATGTCTGCTTTTATCTACTTATTTTGATTTCCTCCTTGAATCTCTTAACTGGCACTATACTCATGACTCCCTGTTGTTTACATGCTTTCTAGCATTTATTTTCTTGGTTTTCCTCTCAGTGTAGTTCCATAGTCCAACCACATGATATACTTCTCCATACAAGGACAATCAACATCTTCATCATTGCTCAACTATCCTGAACATGGTTCTATAATATTGTAGTATAATAGAGAGGAAAGAAATCACCAACAACCCTAGGATTTATCAAGTTTGTATAGAATGCTATTAAAATGCACCATGTGCTTCTGTGATGCAGTTTATAACTGAAATCTATGCAAAGCACTGAAGTTTTGGGTTGAATGGTATTGTCATGTAGCAGAATAGTCTTCTGGAGAAATCAATGGAATGGAGTCCTTATTATTGGATTGTTCAAATCCACATGGGCACTTCTCTCACTAGGGAATTTATTAAAATAAATGACTTTTGCTTCCTAAGGATCAGGCTGAATTTATGCCTCCCTTAAATAAAAGGACTAAGATTGATATGCTGAGAAGACAGGATCTTTGAGTATAAATGATAGCATATTATGCTAATTTATTAATGTTATAATTTTTATTAAAAAAAAAGAGGAAATAGTTGAGAAATATTGCTAAATAATGAGTAGACAGATTGTTGCCTTCTATTCCACCAAAAATATGTTTTCAAATATTGTCAGTGTATTGTAACTCTGTGCTGTCGATGTGATTTCTCTGTTCTTGTAGTCTCTGGTGTTTAATCCTACACTTTATGATTAGTACCATGTTCTCTTTCAGAAGACTCAACAATTAAAAGAAAATTACCATAAAGATAATATTATTACTTAATACTCACTTAATTTGAATCCATTATGAGAAAATGTATTATTCACTCATAATATGAGAAAATTGTAGAAATATACATTTGAGCACTGTAAAAACTTGCAGCATTTAGGGATCTTCTTTTGAGAAATGTATTGAAAGTCATTCATAGTCTCTATGAAAATATGAATTTGCATTTCTTAGGTGAAAATGTAGTGTTAAAATTTCTTAGTAAAGAGCATGGTGAAATATATGGGATCATATGGAGTATGTTCTACTGCATAATGACACATAATCACTATTATTTTACATAAATGTATTAATATGTATATTTATATAACATATAATTAGAACATATCCATTTATATAATAGTATTGGACGTATATTCCCTTTTCCTTTGACTGTATTCAGTTTTGCCTAGTCTTTTCAAAGCACATAGAGCCTAGACAGAAATAATACACTTATTTGAAGTCAATGAAAGTAAATGAACAGCTCTTGTGGTGTCATTTTGAGATATTTTTATATTATTGAAGATACAGATGACCTAACTACCTATTCTCATAGAATAAGTAAAAGGGCTCAAATTATACAGCATATGGAGAATAGATTAAATTTCATGTTTTAAAACATATATATATATATATATACTTTTGTACATATATGTACATATATTTTGTACATATTTTATGTACATATATTTTGTACATAAACAAATTTGTATTGTATATATGTATGTATATACATATATACATATATTTTACATATGTGTGTGTGTGTATATATATATATATATATATATAATTAGTTAGTTTAAAATCTCATTGCTTATGGGTCTCATGGCATTAATAGTATAAAAAGATAGGCAGTTTTCTTTCAGATTTACTTTAGGATCTATCCCATGAGTCTTCCACATTATGTATCATTGAACATTAGTAATTTATATTTAACTATCGAGGATAGATGAAAGGCAAAATGATTAATAGACCTGACCAGCAATAGAATCATATGTGCACATAAAAATGGAAGTATAATTTGTGACTTGTTATAATATAGACTTTTAGGCTTGCCTCTGAGGAGTAAGACTAGGAAAAGAGATGAATAAAAAAGTGGTAACAAGAAACTTTCTTCAAATGAAATCCTACAACTTTAGCTGGATAAAGATATCATGTCTCTAGTTGAGTTTGTTGTGGTGCACTAACAGGCTCTCCTGGCCATCCTTTTCTCTTCTCTCAAAATGGCTCCTGAAATAATACTACAGAATCCCTATTTCTTTATACAGCAAAGTTTCAAAACCACTGTTCTAAATTACTCTTTGGAGGAAAACAACAGCTATCTCCTATTAAAGAACAAAGTCATTTGACTCCTGCAGTGGCCAGGTTATGAAAGAATTAAAAGCCCATAAAGGCATGTTATTGACTCCATTTAGGTCATAGAATGGTAAGTCAAGACACCTTGTAGAGAATGGAAGAATGGGGTAGATTCTCAAGATGGTGGCATAAGTAGGGTGGTGGAAAATTCATCCCCAAACCATGTATATTTTGAAAATACAGCAAATACAACTATTCCTCAAAGAGTGACCAGAAGACACAGAACATGAGCCAGACTACATCTGCGAGAAACCAACATCTCTCAGAAAAGGGTTAGATATGAAGCCGTGACCCGGCGGGACCTGAGCACTCCACCCACCCCAGCTCACTGGTGGGAGGAAAAGAATCAGAATGGGGAGGGAGTGGAAGCACAGGACTGCTAAATAACCAGCCCTAGTAATCTGCCCTGGGAGCACAGACACACATTGTATGGTGCACTGGATATTAGAGAAGCAGAAAAGAAAAATCTGAGATTAAGTCTGCAAAAGATTCCCACAGCCGACTGCCCTGGGACAAAAGAAAAGAAGGTGCATTAAAAGGCTTAAAGGGACAAGAGTTTAACAGGTGGACAAAATTATCCTGGCACACTCAGCCCAGCAGGCTGGGAACTTTAAGGAACTTCAGGTGCACTAGCCCCCTGGGTGGCAACTCAGCTCCGAATATCCTCATGGCTGTAAGCTGCCTGCCGTTCCTTCCCCCTGACCAGCACTGCAAGCAAATTGGCTGACCCATCATTGCTGCAGAACAGCCCCACCTACAGCAAGCACACAGCTTAACAGACAGTCTTCTCCCTGCATGCGGTTGACTGGCACAAACAGTGGAGACCAGCGCAGAGTCCAGGAGGCACAAAGGGGTTTTGTTCTCATGGCAGAACACACGCCACTCACCTGTGGTCCCCACTAGTGCCCTAGGCCATCCCAAGGGCCACCCCACCCATGGCAGCTCAGGGGATTAACCCAGAGTCTGCTCCCTATGTGCGGTTGACCAGCACAGACAGCAGAGATAAGCTTAGAGTCCGGGAAGCAAGAACAGGCTCTGTTCTTATAGCAGAACATACACCACTTGCCTGCAACAACCACCAATGCCCTAGCACATGGCAGCTTAGGGATTAGCCCAGAGTCTGATCCCTGCATGCATTGACCTGCATAGACAGCAGAGACAGGCGCAGATTACAGAAAACACAAAGGGGCTCAGTACTCCCAGCTGACACACATGCCACTCACTGGTGACCATTCCCATTGCCATGAAAAGGCATTAGAACATCGTTAAGTGCAAACTCCCTCAAACACCACAGAGAGGGCTTGGTGATACTGAAATCACCAATCTTCCTGAAAAAGAGTTCAAAATAAAAGTAATAAGCATGCTGATGGCGCTACAGAGATATATTCAAGAGCTAAGGGATGAATACAGGAGGGACATAACAGAAATGAAACAAACAATGGAAGGATTTAAGAGCATACTGGATGAGGTGCAAGAGACTTAATGTAATAGAAATCAGAGACCATGAATACAGAGAAGTGGGGACAGAGAGAGATAAAAGGATCTCTAGGAATGAACAGATATTAAGAGAATTGGGTGAACAATCCAAATGGAACAATATTTACATTATAGGGGTACCACAAAAAGAAAAGAGAGAAAAAGGGATAGAAAGTGAAGAAATAATTGCTGAAGAAATAATCCCCAATCTAGGGAAGGAAATAGTCTCTCAGACCATGGAAGTCCACAGATTTCCCAACACAAGGAATCCAAGGAGGACAAAACCAAGACATATAATAATTACAATGGCAAAGATCAAAGAGGAGGACAGAGTATTAAAAGCAGCCAGAGAGAGAAAAAGATTACCTACAAAGGAAAACACATCAGGCTATCATCAGACTTCTCAGTAGAAACCTTACAGGCCAGAAGGGAATGACATTATATATTAAAGCAATGAAACAGAAGGGCCTCGAACCAAGAATACTGTATCCAGTAAAATCATCATTTAAATTTGAAGGAGGGATTAAACAATTCTCAGATAAGCAAAAGTTGAGGGGATTTACCTCCCACAAACCATCTCTACAGTGTATTTTAAAGGAACTGCTCTAGATGGAAGTACTCCTAAGGCTAAAGAGCTGTCAACAGAGAAAATAAAACCACAGCAAAAAGTAGACCAACCAAGTACTAAATGCAAAATAAAATCAGCTACCCACAAAATCAGTCAAGAGAAACACAAAAGTGTACAAAATAAAACACCTAATATATAAAGGGTAGAAGAGGAAGAAAAAGAAGGGAGAGAAATAAAGAATCATCAGACAGTGTTTATAATAGAATAATAAGTGAGTCAAGTTAGACGGTTCGATAGAAAAGAAGCTGCCCTTGAACCTTTGGTAACAACAAATCCAAGGCCTGCAATGGCAATAAGTACATATATATCAATAATCACCCTAAATGTAAATGGTCTGAAAGCACCTGTCAAAAGACACAGAGTAATGGAATGGATAAAATAGCAAGACCCATCTATATGCTGCCTACAAGAGACTCACCTCAAACCCAAAGACATACACAGACTAAAAGTGGAGGGATGGAAAAAGATATTTCATGCAAACAATAGGGAGGAAAAAGCATTTGTTGCAGTACTTGTGTCAGACAAAATACACTTCAAAACAAAGAAAATAACAAAAGACAAAGAAAGGCATTACATAATGATAAAGGGATCAGTCCAACAAGAGGATATAACCATTATAAATATCTATGCATCCAATACAGGAGCACCTACATATGTGAAATGAATACTAACAGATTTAATGGAGGAAATAGAAAGTGATGCATTCATTTTAGGAGACTAAAACTCAACACTCACTCCAAAGGACAGAACAACCAGACAGAAAACATGTAAGGAGACAGATGCACTGAACAACACATTAGAAGAGATGGACCTTAGTGACATCTAAAGAACTCTACACCCAATAGCAGCAGGATACACATTCTTCTCAAGTGCACATGGAACATTTTCCAGAATAGACCAAATACTAGGCCACAAAAAGAGCCTCAGAAAATTAAAAAAGATTGAAATTCTACCAACCAACTTCACAGATCACAAAGATATAAAACTAGAAATAAATTGCACAAAGAAAACAAAAAGGCTCACAAACACATGGAAGCTTAACAACATGCTCCTAATAAGCAATGGATCAATGACCAAATTAAAACAAAGATCAAGCAATATATGGAGACAAATGTAAACAACAGCACAAAACCCAACTACTGTGGTACACAGCAAAGGCAGTTTGAATAGGAAAGTATATAGTAACCCAGGCCTATTTAAAAAAGGAAGAACAAACACAAATGAATAGTCTAAATTCACAATTATTGAAACTGGAAAAAGAAGAAGAAATGAGGCCCAAAGTCAGCAGAAGGAGGGACATAATAAGATCAGAGAAGAAATAATAAAATTGGGAAGAATAAAACAATAGAAAAAATTAATGAAACCAAGAGCTGGTTCTTTGAGAAAATAAACAAAATAGACAAACCCCTAGCCACACTTATTAAGAGAAAAAGAGAATCTACACACATAAACAGAATCAGAAATGAGAAAGGAAAAATCACAACAGACACCACTGAAATACAAAGAATTATTAGAGAATACTATGAAAATCTATGTGCTAACAAACTGGATAACCTAGAAGAAATGGACAACTGTCTAGAAAAATACAACCTCCCATGAATGACCCAGAAAGAAACAGAAAATCTAAACAGACCAATTACCAGCACTGAAATTGAACTGGTAATAAAAAATTACCTAAGAACAAAACTGGACCAGATGGCTTCACCACTGAATTTTATCAAACATTTAGAGAAGACATGATACCTGTTCTCCTTAAAGTTTTCCAAAAAATAGAAGAGGTGGGAATAGTTCCAAACCCATTCTAAGAAGCCAGCATCAGTCTAATACAAAAACCAGGCAAAGACACCACATAAAAAGAAAACTACAGACCAATATCCTTGATGAACATAAATGCAAAAATACTCAACAAAATATTAGCAAACCAAATTGTAAAATACATCAAGAAGATCATACACCATGATCATGTGGGCTTCATCCCAGGGATGCAAGGATGGTACAACATTCGAAAATCCATTAACATCATCCACCACATCAACAAAAAGAAGGACAAAAATCACATGATCATCTCCACAGTTAAAAAGAACTCCACAAAATTCAGCTCTTTACCTCTCAACAAAATGGGTATAGAGGGCAAGTACCTCAACATAATAAGGGCCATATACAACAAACCCACAGCCAACATCATACTTAACAATGAGAAGCTGAAAGCTTTTCCCCAAAGATCAGGAACAAGACCAGGATGCCACTCACCCCACTTTTATTCAACATAGTACTGGAGCTCCTAGCCATGGCAATCAGACAACACAAAGAAATAAAAGACATCCAGGTTTGTAAGGAAGAAGCCAAACTGTCACTGTTTGCAGATGACATGTCATTGTACATAAAAAACCCTATAGAATCCACTCCAAATCTACTAGATAATATCTGAATTCAGCAAACTTGCAGGATACAATATTAATATACAGAAATCTGTTGCATTCTTATATACTAATGATGAACTAGCAGAAAGAGAAATCAGGAGAACAATTCCTTTCAAAATTGCATCAAAAAGAATAAAATGCCTAGGAATAAGCCTAATCAAGGAAGTGAAAGACCTATACCCTGAAAACTACAAGACACTCTTAAGAGAAATTAAAGAAGTCACTAATAAATGGAAATTCATCCCATGCTCTTAGGTAGGAGAAATTAATATTGTCAAAAATGGCCATCCTGCCTAAAGCAATCTACAGATTCAATGCAATCCCTATCAAAATACCGACAGCATTCTTCAATGAACTGGAAAAATAGTTCAAAAATTCATACAGCACCACAAAAGACCCCAAAAAGCCAAAGCAATCCTGAGAAAGAATATCGAAGCAGGAGGAATTTTACTTCCCAACTTCAAGCTCTACTACAAAGACATAGTAATCAATACAATTTGGTACTGGCACAAGAATAGGCCCATAGACCAGTGGAACAGAATAGAGAGTCCAGATGTTAACCCAAGCATATATGGTAAATTAATATATGATAAAGGAGCTAGGGTTATACAACAGGAAAATGACAGCCTCTTCAACATCTGGTGTTGGTAAAACTGAACAGCTACATGTAAGAAAATGAAACTGGATCACTAACTCTATACACAAAAGTAAACTTGAAATGGATCAAAGTCGTGAATGTAAGTCACGAAACCATACAACTCTTAGCAGAAATCATAGGCAAAACTCTTTTGGATATAAACATGAACAATTTCTTCATGAGCATATCTCCACGGGCAAGGGAAACAAAATAAAAATGAACATGTGACACTATATCAAACTAAAAAGCTTCTGTACAGCAAAGGACACACCATCAGTAGAACAAAGACGCATCCTACAGTATGGGAGAATATATTCATAAATGACATATACAATAAGGATTTTACATCCAAAATATACAAAGAGCTCATGCATCTCAACAAACAAAAAGCAAATAAGCCAATTAAAAAATGGGCAGAGGATCTGAACAGACACTTCTCCAGAGAAGAAATTCAGATGGCCAACAGATGCACAGAAAAGATACTCATCAGAGAAATGCAAATTAAAACCACAATGAGATATCACCTCACACCAGTTAGAATGGCCACCTTCCAAAAGACAAATAACAACAAATATTGGCGAGGATGTGGAGAAAGGGGAACCATCCTCCATTTCTGGTGGAAATGTACATTAGTTCAACCATTGGAATTCAAATATTGGAATTCAACCATTGAAAGCAGTATGGAGGTTCCTCAAAAAACTGCTACACTGATGGACAGTGACTGTAATGGACTTTGTGGTGGGGACTTGGTAATGGGGGAAATACCATTTGACCCAGGAATTCCACTCCTAGGAATTTACCTTAGGAATGCAGGTGCCCAGTTTGAAAAAAACATTTGCTTCCCTATGTTTATCGCAGCACTATTTACAATAGCCAAGAAATGGAAGCAACCTGTGTCCATCAGTAGATGAATGGATAAAGAAGATGTGGTTCATATACACAATGGAATATTATTCAGCCATAAGAAGAAAACAAATCCTACCATTTGCAACAACATGGATGGAGCTAGAGGTTAGTGAAATAAGCTAGGCAAAGAAAGACAAATGTCAAATGATTTCACTCATCTGTAAAGTATAAGAACAAAGACAAAACTGAAGGAACAAAACAGCAGCAAACTCACAGAACCCAAGAATGGACTAACAGTTAGCAAAGGGAAAGGGACTGGGGAGGATGGGTGTGAAAGAAGGGATAAGGGGAAAAAAGGGGCATTACGATTAGCACACATAATGCGGGGGTGGTGGGGTACGTGGAAGGCTATGTAGTACAGAGAGGACAAGTAGTGATACTATAGCATCTTGCTACACTGATGGACAGTGACTGTAATGGACTTTGTGGTGGGGACTTGATAATGGGGAAAATCTAGTAACCATAATGTTGCTCATGTAAATGTATATTAATGATACCTAAATTATATATATATATAGTTGCATTCTTATATACTAATGATGAACTAGCAGAAAGAGAAATCAGGAGAATAATTCCTTTCAAAATTGCATCAAAAAGAATTAAGTGCCTAGGAATAAACCTAATCAAGGAAGTGAAAGACCTGTACCCTGAAAACTACAAGGCACTCTTAAGAGAAATTAAAGAAGTCACTAATAAATGGAAATTCATCCCATGCTCTTAGGTAGGAGAAATTAATATTGTCAAAAATGGCCATCCTGCCTAAAGCAATCTACAGATTCAATGCAATCCCTATCAAAATACCGACAGCATTCTTCAATGAACTGGAAAAATAGTTAAAAAATTCATACAGCACCACAAAAGACCCCAAAAAGCCATATATATATACTTTTATTTTAGTTGAAGCATTTCTTGTTTCAGACAAACACTGAAATGCTTAAGCTTAATGTGCAAAGTCAAAGTATGGTTTACATTCCCCTGAGTTTGAATTAAGAAGTCATTATTTTAAAGCAACATTTCAGTAGATAGGAATTCCCACATCACATTGTAATAAACCACTTTGTTTTTGGAGTATTCACTTTTTGTATCACATACATACAAATTTCACACTTGAGACAGGTAATATCAGAAGTGAATGTGACTATTATGTCACAAAGCTGCTATAATAAAAAAAGTTGTACTTTATTCCTGCCACAATATAACTTTTATAATAAACTAAATCCTATAGTCCACTCTATTTTTATTATATGTGGTTTGGTAACTTACCACTTGCTTTTCCTGTATTTTAACTGAATAGTAGGGCTAATCCTTATAAAATTAGCTTAGACAAATAGATAATCAGAAAGACAGAGAGACAGATTGATAAATGGGAATAGTAGGAATGATAACTCTTTCCCTGTCTTTGGGAAAACTAGATGTCTTCACTCTGTGTGTTTAGTAGTGATGTTGGATTGCTAAGCCCTTAACTGTTGCCTGAGTAGGTAAAAGGGCAAAGCCATACCTCAGTCGGTAGGAAGTGAAGTTTCAACTGTAAGGTATGGACATTTCCATTGTTAATCCATCTGGAAAATAGCAGATCCTGCATAATTTGAACAGCTAAGAGTCATAGTTAATATAAGTTCCAAATCTACTATCACCAACATAATAATGCTTAAAGACGTTTTTTGTGTTCTCATCTTTAAAAATAAAATGTGTTAATTTAAAAACATTGCCATTGTTTTATCATCACTATCATCATTCCAATGATTCTGTGGCAACAAATATCTGGAGTGGGGTGAGGAACTACATAGTTAGTGGCTATCTGGACCACTAAACATTTGCATTTTCATGTTAATGTCTGCATTGTACTTTCTTCTGGTGATCAGTTCAGGAGAATCATGGGGAAAGACCAATGTTTGAGAAACTTAGTTTGGGATTTGGACAGAGTAGTAAATGGAAAGTGAAAAGTTGAAACCCATCTACCAATAAATGTCCACACCAGGCCAAAAAGATTAATGAGATATTAAGCAGTAGTGCTCTTCTAAGGGTAGGCCAATGGGTAGTTTGTGGGTTCTTTATTTATTTCAAATGAAAGATAAGAAAAGAAAATTGTATGAGAATAAATAAAAAGAATGATGGAAGAAGAAAAAGATGATGTAATTTTTGCAAACCATTACCCTATATAACAGTTCTTAACAATTTTAGTTTTTATACATGCTAGTATTTGTATGTATGTATGTAAAGTTTATACTATATTTTCACATACTTCATCTCATTTTATCTTCACAAAACACTCATCACATAGGTTTGGCAGGAGTTGCCAACTTACATTTTAACAAAAAAATAAAAACCTAAATAATTATCCCTGCTTTCCTTCCCAGTCACAAAACATCTTACCTTTCCTGAATAGCTAGAAATTAATAAAGAGAAAATACTAGGAGGTATACCCCTATATTAAGGATAACACAGCTAAAGAATTATGAAGTTACTGTTTTCACATTTATTTGATCAAAGACTGAGATATAACATCTGTTAAGTAAATATTGCCAGAGGAAAGATTATTTAGTTTAGCATAGACAGCTAAATTGAATAATAATAAAATTTTCATCTTTAAGTTTATGGAGAACAACTATAGTACCTTGAAGAATAAAATTGTGATGAAATATTCAATATTGACTTTAATAATACTAAATGAGATATGGGCATCAAAGTACCTATATCCAAGTTTAGTCATGAACTTTTTTCAGCCTCAAAACTGTTCTTTTACTTGTTACATCCATTCTTTTTCATTTAGCCTTGTTATTATTGGGTAGTAAATGATATGAATGTGAACATAAAATTGTCTTAGGCTGTAAAGTTGCACCAGATATTATGTGAACCTACAAGAAATTTCATCTACTACTGAGAGTATACTATCCCTTTTCCTTCTAAAAAGCCACAAATGATTTCCATGAAAATGAGTCATAGTACCCAAGAAGAACTAGATACTGAACTTTATAAAAGTACAAGCAGAACTCACCGACAGGCAGTTCATCATGCTTCTACATTTAGGTATTAATTTCAATTTCAATCTTCCTGTAAAACAAAAAGGAAGAATTTTTTATTATGAAGTAATGGCCTTGCTGAAGTGACATAAATTATAGTTGAAGACATTAAAGTTACACAGTAAAGGCTACTTCCCTCTCTTTTTCACAGTGTATGTCTTTCCAGTAGAATCTGGATTGCTTCTAAAAATAACCTAGATATTTACCAAACCAAGCTCTCTACTTTCCATACAGGACTGCTACAGCATGCTTAGAGATTGTCAGAAGTAATCCATGTGTTATTTTGCCTCAGTTGATGGGATATCTCACTGAGCATATCCTTGAAGACTCTCTCACACTGATGTCACTACCATCTGTGATTCTGAAAGCTGCTAAAGTCCTACTTTGGCAATAAAAGACAGTCAACTTGTAGCCAAATTATGAATTTGACAAATGAAATTTTTGACTTCTTCTATCTTTTCTTCTTTTTCCTTTTCCCAATTATATTTCCTAGATTTTATCTACGTTTTATGTATAATTCCTTTAACACCACCAAATATTTATTGAATATAAATGATATCCTAAAATCTATTTTAGTTGCAAGAGTTAAATTCATGACAATATGGTTTTCCTCAAGAAGCTTTTGGTAATGTTGAGGGAAAAATGAAGAATAAACAACTATAACATAATTTGACAGTACTGTGAAGTCAGTAGGTATAAAGTGCTTTGAAATAGGGGGCAGCTATGCAAGTCTTAGGGTTTGTGGAAACTTTCTTAGAGTATGTAGCATGGAAGTTGAGGCTTTAAAGATGAGTTAGGGAACAGGAATTGCCTGGAAATAAGAAAAGCAGAATTAGTGAATGCTTTGGCAAAGGCAAATTTATCTCTAATTTAAGGAATAAAATGAATGTATAGATACTGTAAAAAACATCAATTTTAATAGGAATCATTTTTTTTAAACTTCAGTATTAGAGATATAAAAATAATACATAAAAATTAAAAATTTAAATAGTGCCAAATAGTTTATAATGGAAAATAAGTCTCCCTTAGAATTAAAGCTGTTAGTCCTAAGCCCCAAAGACAGAAATCATCAAGTGCTTGTTTTATATCATTTTAGTCCATTTCAAAGTCTCTCCAGACAAACAGGTACGTATACATATATAATACAAAGGTTTCTATAACATTTTATATTAATACTTTTTGCAGATTTTATATATCAATATGTAAATTTACCTCATTATCTTAAACAAGGTAATGTTTCTATTAGAGATACTTACTAAATTGTTGAAAAATTTGTTTGGATTTTACTTACTATAAAAAACAATGCTGTGATTAATGTCAGTAGATATATAAAGATCTATACCCAGAACTTAATTTCAATTGTGACAGATATTGCCAGAGGCTTTTCAAACTATTTATTCCAATTCAGTTAAAAAGTGTGAGATTATCTGTTCCCTTGTTATTCACATACCAATGATATTTCGGTTGAACCCCCAAAAATTGTAGATTTATAGATTTAAAATGGGTAAACATTGGCTATTTCATAAGATTCAACTTAATATTAACATTTATCTTTGCCAAAATTCTAAGTGAATTACTTTTGTATTTATATAATTAAATAAAAATATTTCTCATCTTTTTCTATATATCTTTCAGATCCTTTAATATTTTTTTCTATCAGTTGTTTCCCTTTTATTAGTGTGCTCATTTTTATGATTTATGAATTTTGGATTATATATATTTTGGATATATAATTTACAGAAAACATTACTATCATAACTGTTGTAAATTTTTCCTCAGCTTTCTTTTACTATACTTTGTTCAGAATAAATTTTGTTTAAAAAGTTGTAAGAAACATTGATAAATAAAATAATTAGTCCTGGGTTTTACTTCAGGTTTAGAAAAATCTTTGCCCCTTAAAGTCATGTGTGTGTGTGTGTGTGTGTGTGTGTGTGTGTGTGAATCTAAATATTCTGCTAGTACTTCTATGTTTTCATTCTCTTAAATTCATAATATTGATCCATTTGAACTTTTTTATTACAGTAGGTGAGAGAATGATATAATCTCCTTTGTTTAATAAAGGAATGTTAACACACTAGTAACACCTTTTTGAATGACTTAAAACATAACGTGTAAATATGCATAAATACTAGTCTTTGTTTACTTCCCCTGGTTTTTATGATGACCTGCTGATCTTTTTGTCTATTGCTGTGACTATGCTTAATCATTTCAGTTAGTATATGTTCAATAATTGATTTGGGGAAATTAGAGAGTAAAACTTTCCTACATCATTTCTTCTGGCATCTATTTTCCTTCATAGAGTTAACTTTTTATAAGTTACATATAACATTCACAAATAAAAATAGCTGTTATTTTTTGCAGTAATTCTATCTATGTATGTGAGATAGGGAAAATTGACATCTTCATAATATTGGTGCCTTAAATCCAAAAAAAATCATGTTTTTCCATTTATGTATATCTCCATTTAGTTGCCTCAGTAAAATGTTACATATTTTACATATTCCCCTTGCTCTTTTTTAAAAATTATCAAAATTATACATAATCTTATAAAATAGAAAGTAACAACCACAACAGTAACAACAAACGGTTAACTTTAAAACAACCATAGTCTCCTGCTCCAGACTCACCAGTACTTCCAGTCTCCAGAGACAAACACACATAAGTATTTATAAGCATTTCTTGTGTCAGTTTTCTGGGTATCTCCATAATATGTCTGCTTTCCTCAATTAATCAAACTTTTAATATTTCTTCTTCCAGATATCAAGGACAGTGGATTATATTAAGTAAAAGACATTATCTAATCTCCTTTTACCATTTATATGATTATCTTTATATAAGTTCTTAGAAACTTTTTAACTGTTGATTATAGAATTCAAACTTTATGTCTTGTGTCTCTTAATGAAGAAATTAATGTCCCTGTGCTTCCTTTCTTTTCTGCTGCTTCCACATTTCTAACTGTAAAATAACACATTTTATCATCAGATTTGTAACATGTCTATTCTGTTTTACAATCACTGTTAAAACTCTGCTACTTTGTTTAGATATTGATTCCAAAAATTCAAAATAAACTAATAAGGAATATCTGTAATACTGTAATTTTTTTTTTTTTTTGGAGAGGGCATATCTTATATTTATTGGTCAAATGGTTGTTAACAACAATAAAATTCTGTATAGGGGACTCAATGCACAATCATTAATCAACCCCAAGCCTAATTCTGAACAGTCTCCAATCTTCTGAAGTATAACGAACAAGTTCTTACATGGTGAACAAATTCTTACATAGTGAATAAGTTCTTACATAGTGAACAGTGCAAGGGCAGTCATCACAGAAACTTTTGGATTTGATCACGCATTATGAACTATAAACAATCAGGTCAAATATGAATATTCGTTTGATTTTTATACTTGATTTATAAGTGGATCCCACATTTCTCCCTTTATTATTATTATTATTATTATTATTTTTAATAAAATGCTGAAGTGGTAGGTAGATAAAGGTAGAAAAGTTAGTTTAGTGTTGTAAGAGAGCAAATGTAGATGATCAGGTGTGTGCCTGTAGATTATGTGTTAATCCAAGCTAGAAAAGGGCAATAAAACATCCACGGATGCAGAAGATTTCTCTTAGAACAGGAGGGGTGAGGTTCTAAGCCTCACCTCTGTTGATCCCCAATTTCTCACCTGATGGCCCCCCTGCGACTGTGCCTGTCTTAGGTTGTTCCTCCCTTGAGGAATCTTACCCGTCTCTGGCTAACCAGTCATCTTCCGGGGCCATACAGGGAAATGTAAAGTTGGTAAGTGAGAGAGAAGCCATATTGTTTGAAAAGGTTAGTTTTTTACTTCTTTGCAGATTTATGCTCTGTGGCTTCTATGCCCAGCATTTGTCTTGAGGTATCCTTAGCACTTGGAGGAATTATGATACTCGGTAAATTCGATATGAGGCACGAATTCTATTTAAGGGTTGTAATTAGGAAGGAAGAAGAAAAGCTACGGAGCTGGCAGATGGAAGAAAACATGGGAAGATTGATTATTTCTTTGACGTATCTTCTTGTAGAGTAATTTAAGCATACATAGGTTTTAAACTACTAATTAAATTGCACACACACATTAACATAATAGGAATACAGTTACATAACCAAAGCAGATCTATAATTACCAGCCATCACCAGTGAGGCCAAGAAAACCAGCTAGGCACCCTAAGCATTTGTGAAAATTTGTCTATGATATGATGGATATTGTCTGACTGTACTTGAACAGTCTGAGAGAAATCAGACAAATTAAAACAGCCCATTCCTGGGAACTGTTCACATCCCATATGTTCTTTTAACAGTAGATAGTCTGTAGTTTTAAGATTTTGGAGCACTACTTGCACTTCTCCTAATTCTTGGTTGAGTTCCAACAGTGTAGATCCAGTCAAATTTGTTGTTTTACTGTATGCACAGGCCAGCTTAGATATCTCCTTCTTCATTACAATGGCAAGTCCAGGAACTGGTGGGATGAGTGCATCTACACCTGTAGCAGTGTGTGGATCTTTGTTGGGGTTTTCTGATGATCATCTTCTGGCATGAGTCTTCCCGAGAGTGCTGATGTTGGAAGTTCTTTTTCATATCGTATCTTAGTTCATTTTCGGGGAAGCCAAATTAGGCTTTGATTCTTGGTATAAACACAAACAGACCCTTTGCCCACACTTTGATCTGCCCTTTATACCATTGTGTAGAACTCATTGGAGGTCACCACACATGAAGTGCTTTTTTTTTAAGAGAAAGGAATATTATCAGAAAAGTGTACCTCCATAGCCGATCATCTGAACCCCTTTAAGTGATCAAAATTAAGGATATGTAAAGCATGCATTAATCGTTGATTTACAGTTTGTTTTATCCTATCATGCAGTAATTCCCTTTTTCTTTCTGTTTTTTTTTGTTGTTGTTGTTATCTTTAATCTACACTTACATGAATAATATTATGTTTATTAGGCCCTCCCCTATACAAGGTCCCTGCTATAAACCCCTTTACAGTCACTGTCCATCAGCATAGCTAAATGTTGTAGAACCATTACTTGTCTTCTCTGTGTTGTACAGCCCTCCCTTTCTCCCACCCCCCCATGCATGCTAATCTTAAATACCCTCCTTCTTCCTCCGCCCACTTATTCCTCCCTACCCACCCATCCTCCCCAGTCCCTTTTCCTTTGGTACCTGTTAGTCCATTCTTGGGTTCTGTGATTCCGCTGCTGTTTTGTTCCTTCAGTTTTTCCTTTGTTCTTATACTCCACAGATGAGTGAAATCATTTGGTATTTCTCTTTCACTGCTTGGCTTATTTCACTAAGCATAATACCCTCCAGCTCCATCCATGTTGCTGCAAATGGTAGGATTTGCCTTCTTCTTATGGCTGAGTAGTATTCCATTGTGTATATGTACCACATCTTCTGTATCCATTCATCTACCTATGGACATTTAGGTTGTTTCCAATTCTTGGCTATTGTAAATAGTGCTGCGATAAACATAGGGGTGCATTTGTCTTTCTCAAACTTGATTGCTGCATTGTTAGGGTAAATTCCTAGGAGTGGAATTCCTGGGTCAAATGGTAAGTCTGTTTTGAGCATTTTGATGAACCTCCATACTGCTTTCCACAATGGTTGAACTAGTTTACATTCCCACCAGCAGTGTAGGAGGGTTCCCCTTTCTCCACAGCCTCACCAACATTTGTTGTTGTTTGTCTTTTGGATGGCAGCCATCCTTACTGGTGTGAGCTGATACCTCATTGTAGTTTTAATTTGCATTTCTCTGATAGTTAGTGATTTGGAGCATCTTTTCATGTGTCTGTTGGCCATCTGTATTTCTTTTTTGGAGAACTGTCTGTTCAGTTCCTCTGCCCATTTTTTAATTGGATTATTTGATTTTTGTTTGTTGAGGCATGTGAGCTCTTTATATATTTTGGATGTCAAGCCTTTATCGGATCAGTCATTTACAAATATATTCTCCTATACTGTAGGGTTCCTTTTTGTTCTATTGATGGTGTCTTTTGCTGTACAGAAGATTTTCAGCTTAATATAGTCCCACTTGTTCATTTTTGCTGTTGTTTTCCTTGCCCGGGGAGATATGTTCAAGGGGAGGTCGCTCATGTTTATATCTAAGAGGTTTTTGCCTATGTTTTTTTCCATGAGTTTAATGGTTTCATGGCTTACATTCAGGTCTTTGATCCATTTTGAATTTACTTTGAATATGGAGTTAGACAATGGTCCAGTTTCATTCTCCTACATGTGCAGTTTTGCCAGCACCATCTGTTGAAGAGACTGTCATTTTGCCATTGTATGTCCATGGCTCCTTTATCAAATATTAATTGACCATATATGTCTGGGTTAATGTCTGGAGTCTCTAGTCTGTTCCACTGGTCTGTGGCTCTGTTCTTGTGCCAGTACCAAATTGTCTTGATTACTATGGCTTTATAGTAGAGCTTGAAATTGGGGAGTGAGATCCCCCCTCCTTTATTGTTCTTTCTCAGGATTGCGTTGGCTATTTGGGGTCTTTGGTGTTTCCATATGAATTTTTAAATTATTTGTTCCAGTTCATTGAAGAATGTTGCTGCTAATTTGATAGGGATTGCATCAAATCTGTATATTGCTTTGGGCATGATGGCCATTTTGACAATATTATTTCTTCCTTGCCACGAGCATGGAATGACTTTCCATTTGTTAGTGTCCCCTTTAATTTCTCTTAAGAGTGACTTGTAGTTTTCAGAGTATAGGTCATTCACTTCTTTGGTTAGATTTATTCCCAAGTATTTTATTCTTTTTGATGCAATTGTGAATGGAATTGTTTTCCTGATTTCTCTTTCTATAGGTTCATTGTTAGTGTATAGGAAAGCTACAGATTTCTGTGTGTTAATTTTTTATCCTGCAACTTTGCTGTATTCCGGTATCTGTTCTAGTAGTTTTGGGGTGGAGTCTTTAGGATATTTTATGTACAATATGATGTCATCTACAAATAGTGACAGTTTAACTTCTTCTTTACCAATCTGGATTCCTTGTATTTCTTTATTTTGTCTGATTGCCGTGGCTAGGACCTCCAGTACTATGTTAAATAGCAGTGGCGAGAGTGGGCATCCCTGTCTAGTTCCCGATCTCAGAGGAAAAGCTTTCAGCTTCTCGCTGTTAAGTATGATGTTGGCTGTGGGTTTATGATATATGGCCTTTATTATGTTGAGGTATTTGCCCTCTATTCCCATTTTGCTGAGAGTTTTTATCATGAATGGATGTTGAATTTTGTCAAATGCATTTTCAGCATCTATGGAGATGATCATGTGGTTTTTGTCTTTCTTTTTGTTGATGTGGTGGATGATGTTGATGGATTTTCGAATGTTGTACCATCTTTGCATCCCTGGGATGAATCCCACTTGGTCACGGTGTATGATCCTTTTGATATACTTTTGTATTCGGTTTGCTAATATTTTATTAAGTATTTTTGCATCTACATTCATCATCAGGGATATTGGTCTGTAATATTCTTTTTTGGCAGGGTCTTTGCCCGGTTTTGTTATTAGGGTGATGTTAGCTTCATAGAATGGGTTTGGGAGTATTCTCTCCTCTTCTATTTTTTGGAAAACTTTAAGTAGAATGTGCATTATGTCTTCTCTGTGTGTCTGATAAAATTCCGAGGTAAATCCGTCCGGCCTGGGTGTTTTGTTCTTGGGTAGTTTTTTGATTACTGTTTCAATTTCTTTGCTCATAATTGGTTTGTTTAACTTTCGTGTTTCTTCCTTGGTCAGTTTTGGCAAGTTGTATTTTCCTGGGAAGTTGTCCATTTCTTCTAGGTTTTCCAGCTTGTTGGCATATAGGTTTTCCTTGTAGTCTTTAATAATTCTTTGTATTTCTGAGGAGTCTGTCGTGATTTTTCCGTTCTCATTTGGGTTTCTGTTGATTTGTGTTGATTCTCTTTTTCTCTTAATAAGTTTGGCTAGAGGCTTATCTATTTTGTTTATTTTCTCAAAGAACCAGCTCTTTGTTTCATTAATTTTTTCTATTGTTTTATTATTCTCAATTTTGTTTATTTCTTCTCTGATCTTTATTATGTCCCTCCTTCTGCTGACTTTAGGCCTCATTTGTTCTTCTTTTTCCAATTTCGATAAATGTGATGGTAGACTATTCATTTGGGATTGTTCTTGCTTCTTTATGTGTGCCTGGATCGCTATATACTTTCCTCTTAAGACTGCTTTCGCTGCGTCCCACAGAATTTGGGGCTTTGTGTTATTGTTGTCATTTGTTTTTATATATTCCTTGATCTCTATTTTAATTTGTTCGTTGATCCATTGATTATTTAGGAGCATGTTGTTAAGCCTCCATGTTTTTGTGAGCCTTTTTATTTCCTTTGTAGAATTTATTTCTAGTTTTATACCTTTGTGGTCTGAAAAGTTGGTTGGTAGAATTTCAATATTTTGGATTTTGCTGAGGCTGTTTTTGTGGGCTAGTATGTGGTCTATTCTGGAGAATGTTCCATGTGCACTTGAGAAGAATGTGTATCCTGTTGCTTTTGGATGTAGAGTTCTGTAGATGTCTATTAGGTCCATCTGCTCTACTGTGTTGTTCAGTGCTTCCGTGACCTTACTTATCTTCTGCCTGGTGGATCTATCCTTTGGGGTGAGTGGTGTGTTGAAGTCTCCTTGAATGAATGCATTGCAGTCTATTTCCCCCTTTAGTTCTGTTAGTATTTGTTTCACATATGCTGGTGCTCCTGTGTTGGGTCCATATATATTTAGAACGGTTATATCCTCTTGTTGGACTGAGCCCTTTATAATTATGTAGTGTCCTTCTTTATCTCTTGTTACTTTCTTTGTTTTGAAGTCTATTTTGTCTGATATTAGTACTCCAACCCCTGCTTTCTTCTCACTGTTGTTTGCCTGAAATATGTTTTTCCAACCCTTGACTTTTAGTCTGTACTTGTCTTTGGGTTTGAGGTGAGTTTCTTGTAAGCAGCATATAGATGGGTCTTGCTTTTTTATCCATTCTAATATTATGTGTCTTTTGATTGGTGCATTCAGTCCATTTACATTTAGGGTGACTATTGAAATATATGTACCCATTGCCATTGCAGGCTTTAAATTCGTGGTTACCAATGGTTCAAGGTTAGCCTTTTTAGTATCTTACTGCCTAACTTAGCTCACTTATTGAGCTGTTATATACACTGTCTGGAGATTCTTTTCTTCTCTCCCTTCTTATTCCTCCTCCTTCATTCTTTATATGTTGGGTGTTTTGTGCTGTGCTCTTTCTAGGAGTGCTCCCATCTAGAGCAGTCCCTGTAAGTTGTCCTGTAGAGTTGGTTTGTGGGAAGCAAATTCCCTCAGCTTTTGCTTGTCTGGGAATTGTTTAATCCTGCCATCATATTTAAATGATAGTCATGCTGGATACAGTATCCTTGGTTCAAGGCCCTTCTGTTTCATTGCATTAAATATATGCCATTCTCTTCTGGCCTGTAAGGTTTCTTTCGAGAAATCTGACGTTAGCCTGATGGGTTTCCCTTTATAGGTGACCTTTTTCTCTCTAGCTGCCTTTAGAACTCTTTCCTTGTCCTTGATCTTTGCCATTTTAATCATTATGTGTCTTGATGTTGTCCTCCTTGGATCCTTTCTGTTGGGGGTTCTGTGTATTTCCGTGGTCTGTTTGATTATTTCCTCCCCCAGTTTGGGGAAGTTTTCAGCAATTATTTCTTCCAAGATACTTTCCATCCCTTTTCCTCTCTCTTCTTCTTCTGGTACCCCTATAATAGAGATATTGTTCCTTTTGGATTGGTCACACAGTTCTCTTAATATTGTTTCATTCCTGGAGATCCTTTTATCTCTATGTCAGCTTCTATGTGTTCCTGTTCTCTGGTTTCAATTCCATCAATGGCCTCTTGCATCCTCTCCATTCTGCTTATAAATCCTTCCAGAGTTTGTTTTATTTCTGTAATCTCCTTTCTGGCGGCATCTGTGATCTCCCTCCAAACTTCATCCCATTTCTCTTGCGTATTTCTCTGCATCTCTGTCAGCATGTTTATGATTTTTATTTTGAATTCTTTGTCAGGGAGACTGGTTAGATCTTTCTCCTTCTCTGGTGTCTCTGTTATCTTGGTTGTTCTGTAATTTTGTGTTTTCATGGTTATAGGAATAGTTTGCAGAGCTGGGACGGGTGACGGCTGGAAGGACTTCTCTTCTTGTTGGTTTGTGGCCCTCCTCTCCTGGGAGAACACCGACCTCTAGTGGCTTGCGCTGGGCAGCTGCACGCAGACAGGGCTTCTGCTTCCTGCCCGGCTGCTATGGAGTTTATCTCTGCTGTTCTTGTGGGCGTGGCCTGGCTCGGGCAGCTGCTCCAAAGTGGTGGATTCGCATTGGAGCAGGAGCGGCTGGGAGGCTATTTATCTCCGTAAGGGGCCTCTGTGCTCCCTGCAGCCCAGGGGATTAGGGTGCCCAGCGATCCCCAGATTCCCTACCTCTGGATTAAGTGTCCCGCCCTGTCCCTTTAAGACTTCCAAAAAGCACCCACCAAAACAAAACGACCACAAAAAAAATAATAATAATAATTTAAAAAATAATAATAAATAAATAAATAAAAAATGGCTGCTTGTTTTTCTTTATTCTCTGGTGCCAGCCTCAGGCACCTGCTCACCCGTCTTGCTGCCCTGTTTCCCTACTATTGGGGTCCCTATCACTTTAAGACTTCCAAAAAGCACCCTCTAAAACAAAACAACAATAACAAAAAAAAAATGGCTGCTCACTTTTCTTTTGTTCTCTGGCACAGGCCTCCGATACCCGCTCGCCGGTCTTGCTTCCCTGTTTCCCTAGTATTGGGGTCCCTGTCCCTTTACGTCTTCCAAAAAGCACTCACCTCAACAAAACAACAACAACAACAAAAATGGCCGCTCGCTTTTCTTATGTCCTCCGGTGCCAGGTCTCCGTTACCCACTCATCGTTCTTGCTGCTCTGTTTCCCTGGTATCCAGGGTCCCGTGCACACACTGTGTCTGCACTCTGGTCCGGATGGCTGGGGCTGGGTGTTCAGCAGTCCTGGGCTCCCTCTCCCTCCCGCTCTGCCTGCTCTTCTCCTGCTGGGAGCTGGGGGCAGGGGCGCTTGGGTCCTGCCAGGCCGGAGCTTGTATCTTACCCCCTTCGCGAGGCACTGGGTTCTCGCAGGTGGGGATGTGGTCTGGATGTTGTCCTGTGTCCTCTGGTCTTTATTCTAGGAAGAGTTGTCTGTGTTATATTTTCATGGATATATGTGGTTTTGGGAGGAGATTTCCGCGGCTCTACTCATGCCTCCATCTTGGCTCCGCCCCCTGTAATACTGTAATTTAAATAAGTCAAATCCATTCAGAATTGAAAGAGATGAATCAGCTCAGACTGAAAAGATAAACAGTCTTTCCCAATCAGGATGGAGAGACAGAACTAAAATCATTTTCAATGTTAACAGAAAACACTGTTTCTCCCAAGTTCATGAATCAGTGATAACATGCCTTAGCAACAACTTACTGACTATTGCTTTCTTACCAATGAAAATGTGCCAAACATAATTTCATTTTTTACTATAGCTAACTAACTGCTAAATTGCCCTTAATTCATGAGAACATCCAACTTTTTTTTAATTTCTACTCTAACCCCACTTTAGGAAGAGCGTCAATTCAGAGTGGATCCTCCTTAGTTTAGACCCTCATCAAAAGTGGTCATCAGAAACTCAACTTTGCAAAAATTGTTTCCCTACTCTTCTAGTTGAGTAGCACTCCCTTTTCTTGAGTGACATTCTACAGTTCCTCCTTAAGAGTTAAGAAATCTGATCTGCCTGACTGCTAGCTGGTTCTTAGTAGTCTTCGGCTGATAGAGCTTCAACAATCTGGAGATTGCACTAAGATTTGCCTGAGACTCTTGCTGATGTGGACCAGGACTCTTTAGTAGATAAATGCACATATCAGAGATCCTTTTTTGCTCTCTGCTATGATTAAATTTGACTCTGAACTTGGGCTTTGATGTGAATTCATTGAGCCTTTCAATGTCAGAATTATCCATTTCTCAAGATATGTGTTTTGATGACACTTTGGTGTCCTATTGTGAATTTTGGCTTCTAAGCCTCTGGTTGCCTGCATTTTCTTCATATGCCTTCTATGTTTTCTATTAGAGGGAGCCTATAGGAAGGAGCTTGCCTATTGTGATAAGCTCGAATTTAACTGTATGCGGGAGCTAAGTTCAGAAAGTCTCTTTAGTGGGACACCCTGTGGAAAAGTTTGTTTTAGGTTACCTTTTAAAACCACTTAAGAACTCTAGGCCGCCTTTTAAAACCACTTAAGAACTCTCCTCTGTGATGTTGTTGTATCCATGAAGCCTCTTTAGTAAATACAATGTTTTGTCAACACCTTGCTGATAGCATTTTTTAAAAACTAGACTCCATAGATAAGCGGTTATATAAGAATCATTTCTTGTCTATGCATTTCTCAGGGGTCATTTCATTCTCACCTTGCCCCTCCACTAGGATGGAAGCCCATCTTTCTCATATATACATAGTACTAGCTAATTAATTTGCTTCTCTCTCTAAATGGCACAATCCAACTAAGGACAATTTGGAATAAGTGTAGCCACAGGAATTTGGGGAATTTTTAGTATAGGACAATATTATTCATTTATGGAGTTCCTTAGAATAGAAAGAAAGCAAATTTTCAATAAATTTTCTTTTTCTGCTTTCCTTAATTGGAATGCTAAAGCTTCTAAAGGCAATTAAGAGTCTAAAACTACTTCTCTAAATGTGGTGGGTAGAAATTTTTCCCAGAAAAGAAATACTCAAGTCCTAATCCCCAATATCTGTGAATGTGATTGCATTTGAAAATAGGGTCCACAGATGTAATCAATTCAAGTTGAGTTCATACTGTTTGCTAATTCTAATGACCAGTGTGTTTATAATGGAAAAAGTGGAAGATTTGGATACAGAAATGAGGGGAAACACAGAGGGAAGAGACCATATGAAAAAAAGAGTCAAAAACTGGAGTAATGCAGCTACAAAGCCAGGAATGACAAGAATTGCTATCAGACCCTAAAAGTTGGCAGAGGCAAGAAAGAGTTCTTCTCTACATGGCCCTGCTGACTGACATCTTGATTTTGGAATTCTTCCAGAACTTTGACAGAAATTTCTGTCATTTTAACCCACATGATTAGTGGTACAGTGTAATGGAAGCCCTGGAAAAACTAATACAAAAGGAAAATGAAAAATGAGAAAAACTTAAGAATCCTTCTCTCATGGATCCTTTTAAATTCTACTCCTTTTGCCTTTATCCTTGCCTTTATTCAACCTTAAACCCTTTGACACTTCATCTCCTCCTTATCCTTCTCCCAGACTCCCAGGCCATGCCCAGTCCCCACTTACCTTGTTCTTCTTCAACAACATCCGTAAAACCCAAGCAATCACAGTTTATATTTTAGTTGTCTGGAGCCAAAAAATCTTTCACTTTTTCTGTTTCTCTATATGTTTTCCCCACACTTGGGAAATCTAAATGGAAAATTGATCAGAAGAAAACAATCTTTTTGTCATTATGTGAAAACTCTAGGAATATCTAGTTCAGATAAGTAGTTAAAAATGTGTAAAAGAAAGTTAATTAACTGTGATTCTTTTGCTTTGAGAAAGGTGAGCAAGTAAATTTAAATAATAGCTTTTGTTACTATAGTTACAAGATAAGAAGAAAGGCTTTCATTCAAGATAAAAGAGGAGCTTTCAGAAATGCTTTAAAGATTCCTTAAAATTTGCTTCATGAATATCAGATTTGCAAATTGTATTTTTTGAAGTTTATATAATATTTCTGATAAATAGATACAATCTTGGAATTTAAATGAGTTAGCAATCTTATTTTAGAGATACTCTACAATTTCATTATAGTTTTATTATATGAAATAACATTCTTGAGACTAAGTTTAAACTTATCATAATTTAAAGTTTTAAATACTTTATCATTCTTTCTAAAAACTCCAATTACAATTTAGGAAAAATATTTAACTAAATAATATGATAATAGATGTATTTTTAAAGGTTTTTAAAATAAAAGCTTTATTAAGGTATAATGGCATATAATAAACTGCATATATTTAAAACATGCAATTTCATTATGTTTGTACAATGTATACACCCATGAAAATATCACACTGTCAGGATAAAGAACATATTCATCAACTCCAAAAGTTTTTTTTATTACCTGTAATGATCTCTTTCCTACCTCCCCATGTCCATCTTCTGTCTCCAGAAAACCACTGGTCTGCTATCTGCCACTATAGATTAGTTCACATTTACTAAAATTTTATAAAAATGGAATTACATAATATATACTCTCTTTTTCTTGATTTTATCATTCAGCATAATTATGTTGAGAGTAACCTATGTTATAATGTGTATCTATAGTTCTTTTCTATTGCCATGTGAATATCATTATACGGATATTCTACACTTTTTTATGTGTTACCTTTAATGGCAATGAGGTCAACTCTTTAAGGTGTCCTTGATAGCTTTTCTTATGAACTGATAATTGAATGTGCAATGTTCCTAGGAATATCTTCTCTAATCCTAGACTCTGCCTTATTGCAAATTGACATTATTAAATATCCTATAGGAATAACACAATACACAGTTTTATCATAAGTAGTTCTGAGAAGCCTTTTCTCAACATCCCCTTAAAAAATGCTTGCATAACCTAAAATGCGTAGACATAATTTTCTGTAAGCAACCCCAGAAAAAGACTGTTCTTGAATCTTGATATATAAGAATTTTATTGGGTACTGTTAACAACCAGCACATCAGTGAATGTACTAAGGTATCATCCTTGGATTCATGCCTCTCAGTTAAAGCAACACAAAATCACTGTCGTATAAAACTGTCCTTATTAGGCAGAGACCACAAAGTTAGGTTTCTTAAGCATTCCCTCCCTACCCACACATGCTTCCCCTTAAGCAAACAATCTCTGGAGAAAGTAGATGACTGCATGAGATACTGGGGACTTCCATCCAAGATCCACCGAAAATGACCATAGGTTGTCATGTTTTAATCTTCATTATTTTGTTCTTCAGTTTTATATATATCCTTTTCTTCTTTCACTGATTTAAGACTATGTTGCCCATAAGTCCTAGATTCTTTATATAGCTTCTTATCTCATTAGTCACTCCTTGATATGAGTCAAACATCTGCCTACAATTTGGTCATGATTTGGCTAAAAAATAACAATTGAACTTGACTATTGTGTTTCCTTTGGATGCCGCACAATTTCCTTTTGTACTTACTCCTTGAAGTAGATCAATTAGCTCCTAAGTATTTGTACTCAACCAATTCCACACTTTTTTAAAGGCAGACCACAATAATCTAGAAAAACAGAAATCTAATCACCCTGTCATGTCATTCTTTCTCTTAACTGAAATGGCACTCAATGGCTTGTTGTGGCATTTAGTTTTATAACTGTACTTTCAAAAGATACAGAATTTGAAGATATTCTGGGGAACAAATGACATATATTTGAAAGCTGCCTTACTTTTATAGGCTTTACAATAAATGTGTAGTATATAGGTTCAGGCCTAAATTTATTTGGTTTAGATACACCTGATGGTCTATATATGAAAGATATCATCGCTTGATGCCAAACCACACTTGATAAGTGGCATCAAAGCATTTTAATTCTATTTGGCAAGCCCATAGGTTATTTTGGCCAATGACAGGTCATTAGATAGTCTCTAATGACTGGTACTGGATTTCTAACACAAGAGACTATTGGTTATTCCAGCAAATTGGAAAAGATCTGCTATCTTTACCTGGCTTCAGAGAATCCCTGATATCACCCAGTCAGCTTTGTCTCAGTCATGCCCTTTTCTCTCCATGTCCTTCTCTCGCCCTCAACTTTGTTGACCACCGATCTATTCCCTGTATATACATTTACCAGAATTACATATAAAATGGAATTATATAATATAGTGTTTGAGATTGGCTTCTTTCACTTAACATCAATGCAGTTGAGATTAGCCTATATTTTCTATGTTGTTAGTCTGTTTCCTTTTATTGCTGAGCATTCCATTTTATGAATAGAACTTGATAAGTCCTTTAATTTGAAAACTCTAGCCTTCCTTTAACTCTGAGACATTTTCTTCTAATTTTACATTCATTGTTTCCTTCCTCCTTTTTTATTTGGTTCCCTTTTGCTTTTTCTCTTTTATGTTTGGTTTTTCCTCAAATATTTGACAAATCTGTGTTTTTCAATATTTCAGAATGAAAGCTTTGTTTAATTAATATTACTCATTGATGTAGCTACACCATCAGCAGAACAAAAAGGCAACCTAAAGTATGGGAGAATATATTCATAAACAATTTATTCAATAAGGGGTTAACATCCAAAATATATAAAGAATTGATGCGACTCAACAAGAAAAAAAATGTAGCTTGATTAAAAGAGGGGCAGAGGAACTGAACAGAATTTCTCCAAAGAAATACAGATGGCCAACAGACACATGAAAAGATGCTCCACATTGCTAATCATCTGGGAAATGCAAATCAAAACCACAATGAGATATCATCTCATACCAGTTAGAATGGCCACTATCCAAAAGACAAGAAATAACAAGTGTTGGTGAGGATGTGGAGAAATAGGAACCCTCCTACACTATTGGTGCGAATGTCAGTTGGTGTAGCCACTGTGGAAAGTAGTATGGAGGTTCCTCAAAAAACTAAAAATAGAAATACTATATGACCTAGTAATACCACTTCTAGGAATTTACCTGAAGAAAATGAAATCCCTGATTCAAAAATATACATGCACCCCTATGTTTACTGCCACATGATTTACAATAGCCAAAATATGGAAGCAACCTGTCTATCAATAGATGAATGAATAAGGAAGGTGTGGTACATATACACAACAGAATGTAATTCAGCCATAGAAAAGAAATCCTTCCATTTGCAACAACATGGATGGATCTAGGGGGTACTATGCTAAGTGAAATAAGCCAGGAGGAGAAAGACAAATACCTTATGATCTCACTTATTTGTGGAATATAAAAGCAAAACAAAACAAATGAACAAAGGAGCAGTAGACTCATAGATGCTGAGAAGAGACTAGTGGTTACCAATGGGGGAGAGATTGGGGTGAGTTACTGGGGAAAATAAGGGGGTAAAGGGGACAAAATTCTCAGCAGTAATGTAAATTAGCCACTGCTGTAATAGTACAGCTTAGAGAATATAACTAATGATTCTGTAACATCTTCCAATGTTGACAGAAAGTAACTGTACTAGTGGGGGTGAGGATTTAATATTATGGATACCTGTTGAACCACACTGTTGTTTATTTGAAACCAATGTAAGATTGTATATCAACGATATTTCAGTAAAAAAAGTCCACAAAGTAGCTTTCCTTTATCTTTCTTTACACTATATGTGGATACTGCATTTTCTTTTTAGTTGACACACTGAGATAGATGTTTTTATATATGAGATGCAAAAGTACAGACGAGGACCCAATATGGGATGTTATTGCCATACCAGAACTTCCACTTTCCTTCTGGACAATTATTTAATTCTTTTAGAGTGGAGTTCTCAGTTTTATGCCTGGGAATAGACACTGAGCTGCTAAGTATTATGCATGGATCTAAGGGCAGAAATGTTGATAGCTGGAGTAGCTTTTCCATAAATAGTCTTTCAGGTAAGCATTCCTCTTCCATTACCTGTTGGTCCTACTCTTTGTATATATGGGTAGCATTTCTCTGCATGTCTTTATTGGGAAATCTATTTTATTTCTGCACAATCTTTTTCTTCTTTATCCTCCAGAAAATAGCTTTTTTGGTTTTGATTTATCTTCTAAATGTTCCTATTTACTTTGTGTCTCCCCAAAATCTTCCAAAACATCTGATCTATGGTATCTTTGATCTCCTAATCTCAACAATGTACCTTTGTTTTTCCTTTTCAGTTCTTTCAATGTCATTCTTCAAAAGCTCAAACATTTACAAAATCAGATTACTGAAAGAAAAGGATGTTCATAGTACTATACTGAAACATTTATTTCTGCATTCAACTTCAGCTTTGTCATAAAAATTTGTAGCTTAATTACTCTATGTATAAACCACCATATGATTACCACATAGTTACTAACTAAATATATATAGAAACTATTTTTGTGGCTTAAGCTTATTTATAAACTGTATATATTAAACTATACATATTTATGAACATTTGTACATTTAAATTCGATTGGTGGAGTATAACATTCTTAGTTTCAATTATAAATTATGTGAGAGAAACAATTCTTTTGAAGCATATTCTTTGATAGGTTTCTTAAGTATAACTTTTATTCATTACAGAATTTTGATTCAGCAGTAGTTATATTGTATCATCATTGGAAAAAGAAATAATTTTATCACCCATTTTTAATTTTTAACTAAATTTAGATCAGCATTTACAATGGTATCGAATATTATACCATATACAGAATTAACTTCTAAGAGCTTTACTTAGATTCCATGTGTTGGATGAATAAATCAAACTCTTAAAATGCTGTCTTGAATGATCTGACAGTGATAAAGTGAATTGTGAAGTTCTTCTGCCAATAATGGAATGAAAGTATTAACACCTAATCCTTCAGTTTTCATTCCTGAACAAGAAAATGTAGGATCAAAACTAAATGGAATTAAGTTAAAGGAATAGTGTAACTGAAAAATCATGCTTTACAGAAGAGTATGTATAAACACTCTCTCTGCAGATAAACATAGTAAAATGTCCACTTCAAATATATTCTTCACAAAATAATTATTACTTTTTCAAGTAGTTGCTAATGTGTCTCCAGCAAATTTGCAGTCCTCCAGTTCTCATATTCAATGAGTATAGCTATGCCTCTCCCACTCCCGGTGGTAGTGAATACTGCCAAATATTTTATGAAGGTTACATTTCATTTTCACTTTTCTTAACAACATGAAAGTTCATTAGCTTTTATTAAACATGTGCTTACACCCTTACCCACCTTTGTAACTCATTGATACTAAAAGCAATGATTACAAAATAAATTTCAGTTACTAGGTAGTAAAATAAGCAAATAGTTGTACAATTGTCATACACAATAAAAGACAAACTATTACAGCAAGAGGTTAAAATATTGACTTTTTAAAATCATTTCAGTGAGGAATATTTTACACACCATAAAATGCATTCATTTCAAATATTTCAATAAGTTTAAGTAAATTCACGGAGTTGTACAGTCATCACTACAATGTAATTAGGGAACATTTCCGTTGTTAAAAAAACAAACATCATGCCCAGTTGAATTTTCCTATTCCCAAGCCTGGCGAATTGTGAATTTACTCATTCTATCTATAGATCTTCTTTTCTGAACATTTCATATAAGTGGAAACTTACAAAATGTGGTCTGTAGGATGGCTGTTTTTGCTAACACTATTCTAAGATTCATCCATGTTGTAGCATGTATCAATACTTTGCTGCTTTCTTCTTAAAAGTTCTTGGACATGAAGTTTGTATCTGTTCCCACACATATTTCATGGATACCTATCCTATAAACTCTCAAAATTGTCCTTGAGTACCTTAACTAGCAACTGGCACTTAACATTAGTGACTAGAAGAAGCTGCAGTGTCAATTTCCTCTCCTAGCACCAGCTGGAACTGAAAGGTGTTGGCTGTCAGAAAAGTGAGGTGATTATCCCAGGTGTTCTTTCAGCTTTCACTGTATGTTAAAGTGAGAACTGTGTTCATTATGAATGTGATGCACATATTTATAGCTCATGGCTAAAGTTAGAAGTATGAGACAAGGTCTTTTTTCCAACCTGTCTGACCCTATTTTAGTACTGTTATTAATAAATATTGTTTCAAATTTAAAAATCTGTATTCTGTGGTAAAAGGCATAAACTGAGATTGTCCTGTACCAACTGTGATGTATAATCACCCTAAGCCCAGTATGCTATCTTGAAATATCAGGTAGTCTCTATACATTGTTATTAGATTCACAGTAATCATTGTTGCTACTGTATTTTTCTTGCATATTCTATAATTGTATATGGTTTATATTTAAATATGGCTGGTTTTTACATTGCAATGTTGCTGCCTAACAGTTACTATATTCTCTTGGTCTATCTGAAGAGATTATTTTACCCTTTTTGGATTTTTCATGTATACAATAATATCAGATGCAAGTAGTAGATTTATCAATTCAGGGTATGTATGGAGAAGAAAATTGGAGACACAGAAGCCTATTTTGTTTTACCTAAAAATAAAAGATAAAAATGGGGAGGGGTGAGCAAAAGGGGAGATTCTGTAGGTGATCTTGGAAGATGTCCTATAATTATGAACATTGGCATGAAAAAGAGTGCTGTTTTATGTCTCTATTATGAGATAATCTCATCTTCATATTTCAGAACAACTCAGGGTCATAAAGCCAATCTAAAAGAAAAATATTGTCAAGTACTAGGTAAAGAACCAATCAAGTTACTATAATCTATTTCTACCTAATTGTCTAGCAAGAAGAAACAGAAGAAAGGAAGGAAAGGGGCATTGCCTTTGCACCCTGCTTGTCAGTCATATGGAAAGCAAATGAGTTGATTGTGGTTAGAGAGCTATCACTGAACAAGGCAGCTTTGGGTTAACATTAAACTTGGAACTGTACAAATTATTTCTTGCAAGTCACAAAGAGATACTAATGAATATCATGGTGAGAAACCTCTATTGCTCATCATGCAGCTTCAAAAGCTAACATAATCCAGAAGCTGTGTGAATGGTGTTCACTAAACACAAAAGACTTTCTTTTCTTAATTTTTGTCTTTCGGTATTTTATATTTGGGACACAGAAACACAGTATGCAGCCATGCAAACTACTTTATATCTGGCAAAGGCTACAAGAGACAAATGCTGAACAAAGAGACAAATTAGAGTTAAAAAAAAACAACACAAGAGTTCCAAAATGTTGTTAACCAATTCCGATACAGGCAGCAATTAGAAAGAAAGGAGATGTATCACATGACTTGCACATAATGACAAAAATGAAATGAATGAAATGCAGATTAAGGACCTAAGATAATAGTCTTCTACCACAAAAACATAATCCTCATACTCACTACTTTAACTTCTTGGAATTGTAATTAACTATCAAAAACAGGATTCTTTCCTCTTCTGTGTATTAAATAAAAAGTATACTAATGGATAGTTTTAATTTTTCAGTGTCATTTGTTATATTCTTCAGTTCAAATATCATGATCTTTATTTCACATTCTCAAATATATTTGTCAATTCTACTTTGGAATAATATACTTTACTATTATTATTCTGACACAAGAAACAATTTAGCTTTAAAGGGAAAGTGGGAGAAAGGCTTTCTTACAAGAATGTGGATCTCTCATAATCAAAAGAAATTTAAAAGGGGAAAAAAAACGTAAGATTCTACCAATTGCAGGTGTATTTGTAGGAGACTTTGATAGATCTTTGTGACAATGCCCCTTATTCATATGACTTGGCATGACTTCAAATCTTCCCATGTGAAAACCCGATCAGTTTGGCCCATTCTGTGTGGATTCATCCAACTATATTCAGAGCTTTATCCTATTCTAGTCACTTGGGTCATTAAATACTACAAATACCTGCATAATATGAGTGGGGTACAAAATTTTTCAAAGCATTGAAATTGAGAATTTAAGGATGGATATTTCTGGTTTAGCCCATTTTACAGATTAGATTATACTTTGCAACCCAGTATCAGTCTATAATTCCCATTTTAGTATAAGCTTTCTAAGGACCATAAATAGTCCTACAGTAGGTTCTAATATCAGTCTCTAGGCATTTTTCCACTAGGGAACACTTGAAAGGTTTTAATTCTAAAAGTATCTTCTCTACTAATTTATCAGTACTTCAGGGCACTTATTAAAAGTCTTCAGGCTTTTTATTTGAGAATTCTCAAAGTTGACTTTATGAAGTAATTAGGTGTTTAAATAATAGAAACATTCTAATAAAAAATCAAATAATAAAGCCCAATTTGTCAGTTCAGATCCCTGAATTCACCCACAGATTTCATTTAAGTAAATGACCTTAGAGATTTTTCTGTGCATTGTCTATTTATATGTGTATTTATAGAAATATGTCTGAGGGTAACCATATTTTAGGTACATGATAATTATATATATATATATTTATATAACAGTGGATATTATATGCTTGGGAGTTTTTCTATATCAGTGCACATTTTTCTGCCTCATTCTTTTTAACTTTTATACAGGATTCTGTAGTATGGCTACAACAGAATTTAGCACTTTCCCTGGAGGTTGCTTTAAGGTTCTTTTTTTAATGTGGCTGAAATACTTGTATATGTCTTTTGCAAATATTTCTTTAGAAATCTCTCTATATCTATATCTATATCTGTAATCACCTCTTTCTCACTCCTTCTCTTCCCCTCTCTCTCCTATGTCCCTTTCTCTAGAGAATTCCAGCAATTGGATGTTATAATGTTGTTTCTACTTCTAACTCAGTACAATCATCATCCAATGATTAATGCTATTATAATGAGGGCAAAGTTTTGATGAATGTCAAAAAATACAATTAAGCCTATGTAAAAATAATATCATAGCGCATATTTCCCAGAAGGTTACTTATACTCTAGGAATAAAAGTATATTTTCCAAGCTATTATTATATGATTGATGGAAACTTCAGGTTAAAAGAATCATACATTTTAGAATCCAAAAAGTTCCCATCTTTTGTCAACTATTCCCTGGAATTAGGTGAGGATAGTAGTGCATAAAGTTACAGCAATTTTGAAATCTTACTAAGATAAGCAATTCATTGAATTGAATAAAAAAATACTCTCTATCTTCTTTTAGTTTTATCATTTACTTTCAAAAATTACATACCAGAGATTAACATTTAAGATGGGGAGTACAAAACCTCTTTAGGATTGACTAATGAAATTGAAAGGTGGCTTAATAGCTTGGAAAGATGAGAAAATATATTAATCTTTTAATTTCTGAAGTCACAATTTTCTGAGGTAAGATAATAAATGTGGTTTTATTTTATATTTTGAAACTCACATTCTGATAACCTCCTGGTTAAATTTTGTGTGTCTAAGAAAGGCCGTCTCTTCGACTTCACATTGGAATCACTAAATCATGTTGATTGCCCTAGAATAGTAATTTCTATGTGAATAGAGACTGGAAATATTCAGTGATAACAGCAAAATCAGTGTTAGTCTGATTTCCATCTCCTCTAGGTCAGAGGTTCAACAGGAAATGTCAGAGAGGATTCCATGTAAGATTCATAAAAAGAAATATGGTCAAGCTTTAGAGACAATATAATCTGGATCTGATTGCCACTTCTTAAACCATGTGATTTTAGATAATTTACTCAACCATCTATGCCTCAATTTTCCATTCTGAGAAGAGGAGATGATAGTGCTGTTATCTTCAAAGAGGACTAAATAAGCTACTTAATCAAGTAAATAACTTAGCACAGTGCCTGGAATATTAGGCATTAGTTATGAATTCACCTTCCTAACATTAGGAACTACATAAACATTCCATTTTTTGCTAACTAGAATAATTAAAAGTTTTCATATCCAATTCTTTTTAAACTTGAAAATTTCATTGTGAAACAAATCAACTTTACTGTTCATAATACTTGACAAACTCATGTTTAAACCAGTTTTTGAAGTTTTCCATTTTTTTGCCTTAGTGAGAGGGAATTTACAGGAAGAGAAGCAATTTTTTTTCTCCTGTATGAGCAGCTTTTTGTTGCTGCTCTCATATATAACTTTCTAGCTTTCCTTAAAAATTTTCCTAAGAAGTATACTCTTTTGTAAATTAAAAAAAATGTATCTACATTTTTCCACCAATGTGCATTTGAATATAGATGTTGATAAACACAAAATTAATACTTTCTCATTATATTCATATGGAGTATTGATACTGACATAGTATAGTGATTATGTTTTTGCTTCAGAAACTTATATGGTATATTGTCTTTGAAATATACATATATATAATATATGATATACACACAAACACCCCCTTACACACGCACACACACACACACACACACACACACACACACACACACATACACACACATCTTTGTCCAAAAATAATGTAACTAATCTGTGATTATTGTTTTTATTTTGTTGCATGGATGTGTTTGATCTCTGCTGACCTTACCTTTTCTCTGATTGCTAATGGAGTCACTACAGATACTGTGAATCAATCTGTCTCAGTTACTGGCAAGTAGAAATGGGCATCTCACCTGCCTCCCTGAACTATTTACTATCGTTTGAAAAGGACAAATCATAAAGTCAGAATTTTCTGTCTGACAATAAATGTTTTCTGAAAACCTGAAATGATTCTTCTTTAGGTATTTAATATGTAGGTCTTTTGTGATTTTTATTTACATTTTTCCACCAATCTTTCATTGAATAACTTTGGTCCATTTCCTATTCTGAGAGTAATTTATTGCTTTTAGAATTACCACTACATTTACTTTTACATTAATTCCCTCTTACAGATTATTTCTAATTCCTAAGTCCTATTCAGTTACTATCCCAGTATACAGTGCTTCTAGCTCTAATTTAGTCTATGTAATATTCAATGTTCATGTCAATATTAGAAACTTGATTGTTTTTAATTGGTATGTCAGAGGTTCATCAACATGCCTGGAGTCATGACAAAACACATATGAATACTGGTATTTAAAGGTAAAGCATCGGCAAAGATAAGTCTTTTGAGATTCTCAAAGGCAGTTTTGCAGTTGAGATAATGTCTAAGTTATATATTCTAAACTTGCAAAGAATCTAAGTTAATAGTGTTGTTACCTGTAGTCCAAACCTCATTTGACAGGTGTTTCATTTTTTTAATTCTCTCAACTAGATTTTCTCATACTCATTCTTAGATGAGACCACCAAGAATTAGAGATAAACACCTTTTCCAGTCACATATTTAAAATCTGTCCCCAATGCAATGTTCTACATGTTTTTTTTCTTTTTTTTCAGTATCCCTCTTACTTTAGTGTCCTTTATGAATAGTTTGCCACATCTCTCTAGAAAAGAATATGACTGTAATGTTTTCAGCTACTGAAAGGAAAACGGGACATACAGGGCGCCTGCAATTTAAACTGGTTCTACTACTTTTTAATTCTGTGATATTACATATTAAAAATTTCAATTCTCATTTTCCCTTTTTGTAAACTGTAGAGGTAATATTAGATGACTTCTAAGTTCTCACTGAGCTCTGAAATTCTAACTTAGATCAACACCCAATAATTTGCTTTGTGAAAATTGTGATAGCCAAGCTCTAATTCAACCTTTATTTTTCAAGTGTGCCAGGTGATGTAATGTGTAAGGACCTTATAATCATACTGGCAATCTTTTTACTTTGAAGAAGTCTGACAAATCTTAGAGCATTTACTAACTGCATTATCTGTAACTTCTTTTAGTATGGTTTCTCAACTTGGCAGTATTGAAATTTTGAGTTGCATAATTATTATGCTGTGGAGGGCTGTCCTTTGTATTTTAGTATGTTTAATGCAACCACTGGTATTAGTAGCACTAGATGGAAGTAGTACCTCTCTGTAATTGTGACAATCAAATATGTTTCCAGACATTCTTAAATATCCCCCTGGTGATAATCACTGATACATTTACAACAATATTAATAAGATATTGTTGCTTACCAGCCTCTTCTTGCTTCTGTGCATTAACAAAAAAGAAATTTCTTTCTTAAGGGTACATTTTAAAACTTGGCCCTAGAGCAAATGTAATTCTCCATAATTTGTGGCCCAATAGGGAATCATTTGGGGTGACTATAGTCATCAGCTTACCAGCTACCAAAGTTGACACTTGGAAATACTTCTGTTGAAACTCTAAGGATTATTTATCCTAAGCCCTTCCAGTTTGGTGGATATCTTAAATTTCTGTTCCTAATCAAATCAGATGATGATGTTGTCTTCTAATATAAAACAAAACAAAAGACTTGTTAATGTGTCTTTACAGAATGGAAAATCTGAACTAACACAATAGTTAAGTCTTGTTTTCTGTTTTTTCTATTTTCCCTTTATACCTATTTTCCTCTCTATATAGGTGTAGTGCATTAAGTATAGACAATCAGCTGAAATCTTGTTCCCCAGCTCTTGTGGCTTTCCATTAAATGCTTATTGTTATTTAAGAGAGACTCTTGTAGCTCATTATAACAACCCACAGACTTATATTACAACTGGGGCTCCTGGGGAGAAACACATTTTTTTTCTGTTGTTGCCATTTATTTGGAATATCACTTCTGACAAATTCAAAGCACTTTGCTATCTTTAAATGAAGTTATGGTTTAAGGAGAGAGAAACATACACACAAAGGTGAGGAGGATAAAAAGAGAATAATGTTTAGAGTAAAAATCTTTTGGATTATGAGTAGACTCAGAAAGAGACCATTTGTTTAACTTTCTACATTGGGAAAACAAGCTGAGAAGGACATTTTTTCTACAATTACTTCATGTGGTTTTGTACATATAGAAACAACGGATGCCTGCAATCAAAAAACAGTTCCTGCTTTCCAGGCTCTGTAAGCATGTAAGGTTAATTCTGGCCCTCTTTTCTTAATGGATGGCTCATGCAGTCATTTTCTTTCCTTTCACCATGGCAAATTCTAATGAGAAAGGTTTTCCTTGCACACAAGAAGTTTGGCTAAAGACTGGTGCAAAGAGAGGTTCACTTTTTTCCTCTAAAATGGGAAAAGAAGGGTTGGGACAGAAGATTGGGGATGTCCTAGAGATATCCTTTTCCTTCCCTCATATGTACTACTAAGAAAGAGAACTCTGACCCAGAAACGACATTTCAGAGTTGTGGGTTCCCACTTCCCTTGTGGGGGTGCAAGCTGATTATTTACTGTTCACATGACAGGGGTACCATGGTGGTTCCCACAGATCATTGGTGTTTCTTTGGGACTTTGAAATGGCGAGTGAACAAATGCACTTTTCATAGTTAAGATAATAAAGCAGCAATATTTCTAACAAGTTATTGTAAGGAAATTTGGTTCTTTATAATTTAAACTAAGATACCTAGTCATGAACTATTATATGCTATTTAGGCCCGAAAAGAAAAAGTTGATAGCTAAAGCAAGATTACCCCTTAGATTTTTGCTCTTTTACTGACTTAAATGATCAGTATACTAGCAAATATGAGAACTCTAGCATATGGTATTTGGGGGGCTTTGTTTGTTTGTTTGTTTAACCTGCGAGTGAAATAAGGCTCCTTTCCAATGTCACCCTTGTTGGCAAATACCTCTTTGCTTATGGCAGAGGTGGAATGCAGAAGAAGCCAGGTCTGCTTTCTAAAACAATCTACCACTGTAACATGGTAACCTGGCAGGCTACATTAGAAGAAGAAACCAAGCAAACAAACAAAAACACAGAGACAAACCAAAATGTAATCATTCAATAGTGTGAGAAGAAACATGGGAAAAGCTCACATTCAAGTCTAGAAGTTCCTGTTAAAATTTAGACTCTTCTTTGTATCTGTGTAAATGCAAACAAGTCATATTGAGGTAGAAGTTAAATTTCTTATCTGGAAATGATATTCAGATTCCCTATAACTTTAAATATATGGTCCAAATAAAATAGGCATTTATAATTATAAAATGTTTAAGTGCAATGTAATATAGGATATAAAATAAATATAAACATCTTTCAAGATGTTTTTCTTTAGTTACCCATTTATATTCTAAAAAAACTTTTTTTAATCTAGCATTCTGAAAGGAGTCATGTTCATTTATTTTAACAGTATCAAATTATTGTAATTGTTTAACATAGTGCTATTTAGAAATCAAACATTTGGAATTAAAAGAGAGACATTTCAAAATATGTTCAGCACTGTATGAAATTAATGAGATTGAAGTCATCTCAGAAAACCAAGGTTAATTTGTCCATATTTAAATGAAACTTAAGAACTGTTATACTTTTATCTTAATACATTTGTTCATTTATTTCTAGTATTCATGTCTTAAACCTCTAAATGTATCTTATTAGCCAATTCACCTGCACAGTTCGGGAAGGAGGCTTTACTACAAAAACTCCAAATGATTCTCTCTTCACATTTGTTTGTATGATTCTACAACACCTTGGGAATAGCTTCAGCTTCTTCAAACTATTTTCCTTATTTTTTAGAGATTTTTAAAAGCATTTATCTATCTTTCCCTTTTATTTATTCTCTATTAAATTGAAAAAAATGTTTTGCTTTTAAATTTTAGAGATTTTGGATTACCTAATTTGCCAATATCTCTACAAAATTAATCAATTATCAAAAATTACATCTGTTCACAACTCTCTGAGAATGGCAAACCATGAATAAATTTTGCTTCTCTTCAGCTAAATAAGCTGATTTTTAATATTTTCCCTAGTACTTTGCATAAAAATTTTCTATTGAGGGAAAATGTCATATCATGCTAGCAAATTTTATTGCACTATTATGTTCCTCATGAGAAGACAACTATTATTCCCATCTTACAAGTGAGGAAACCCAGATACAGAGAGAAGTTAAGTATCTTCCTCAAGATCACACAGCTAATAAGTGGCAGAGTCATGGGTTTCAATGCAGGCAGTGTGACTCCCGTGCCCATGCTGTTAACTACTTTGCTTCTATTCCCAGTAGACAAGCAGCCTTTCTACTGCTAACATTTTTTTGCCTTGGACAATATCTCTCTGCAATCCTCATTATTTCCTTGATTTCCTTTGAGAATATTTCTGCAATCCTCATTATTTTTGTTTGCCATCTTTCCAGAGGAGAAAATACTGTATAATGGAAAGAGATCTATATTATTAGGCCAAGACCTGTAGTCATGTCTGAAATTTATCTGCTTTGCAATAGTGGGCAAAAGCAATTAGTCTGCTGCTTTATCTGTAAATAAAGGTGGATATTACCTGTTTAGCTTTTTATTGGTTTGTGGGGAGGAAGTAGTTACATTATATCTAGAAGCCCATTTTAAGTGTTAAATGTTCTATTAACATGATATTATTTTAAATTCCTTTCTTTATCACCAACTCTCAATACATTCTCTTTGCATCCTTCAACCTTTCTCCCCATTATGGTGATCCTATAAAACCATAAAAGCCCACATTGTATTATGTGGGTGTATACATTTATACCATATTTTTCTGGAAGTTACTATGGTTATTTCTTCATTTCCACACTCTTTATATGCTTTCCAAATCTAGTATCTACCCCATAAATTCACCTAAATTAGCTTGTGCTAAAATTGCAGGAGATTTTAAGTCTTAATTCCAATAGAAAATGTTCATTTATTATTTATTTGATCTCTTAGCAGTGTTCCGGATGTTGATCACTTCTCCTTCTAGAATATTCTATTTAGGAATTTCCCAAGACAAAATAGTTCCTGGATTTCTTCCTTTCCTTCTAATTGCTTCTTGGTCCTTTGCTTAGCATTCATTTTCCTACTTATTAAATATCTTCAAGATGGAAGCCTAGGCACTCTGGTTTCTTCTGTTTTATCAATTTAGGTGATGTCAAACACATTCAAAGCTCCAATTACAACATATCCACTGATTACAATATTTTTTCAAGAGCCTTACCTTTAATAGTTCTAAACCCATATTTAATGAGCTCCAGGGGCCTGTTTAATATGTCATCTTAGAAGTTTCAAAGCCAACTCATTTCAACATGCATTTACAATCATAAACATGGTCTTCTAGATCTTTCCATCTCATTATGTGGTATGGTCATGTTTCTAGTTGTGCAAAAGATAAATGTAGGCTTGTTTTCATAATAGTTATTCACTCTCACTCTCTATACTTAATTCATCATCAGGTTCTATATACTTTTTCTTCTAAATATATCTTAAGTCTAGGAGGAAAACCATTGCACATTCCTGAGTACAAGTCATTTAACTGGATTTTGGCAATCACCTCATAACTTATGTCTACTATATCCCTGTGGTAGACTAGAAACATGGTCACAATGCTTTTTTTATTGATACCTCCTTGCCATGTAATTTTTTGTGCTTTTCCTTTCTAACTCTGGGTTCTGACATGTAATTTGATTTGATCACTGAGTGTTACCAAATGTCACACAAAGAGGGACTTGAAAAACATTTTATAGTAAGGCTTGTCTTGTCTTTATTTTCTTGAGATGCCTGCCATTTGTCTCCATGTGAAAAAACCTTACCTATCTTATTGGATGATGAATATGACCCAGTCACTCCTGTTACTCCAGCCAACAGAGAATTAAGTAGAAGTAGAGACATGTACTTACTGGCACATGACTACCCATCCATGAGCAAGCCCAGCTGAGTCCAGTGTAAACTGCTGACTCATAGAATAGTGAGCTAAATAAATTATGATTGTTTTAAACCATTATATTTTTGATGGTTGATACACAGCAAAAACTCACTGATACCTCTCTTCAAAGTTTCTTTCATTCTGCATCTACACATACATAATAATTATTATTTTTTTTGGAAAGAAATCTGGCCATGTCATTCCTGGAGGATTTTTTAATAACTGCAATAACATTTAGAATAGAAACTCAACTCCATAGAATGGAATACAAAGGGCAGTGTATTCTACAAACATCTCCAATTTAATTTCTTACCGTGTTTTTCCTTGTTCTCTGTACAAACCATTGTAGGCTTTTTCTTCTTTTATGATAGTGCTATGCTCTCTATTAACACATGGCCATTGTATGATCTCATTTTTTGCCTCCAATAATATCCCTTCATGCACTTTTTGTCTATTTAGTCATTACGCATCCTTTGTATTTCACTTTATCGCTTTCACAGGAAAGATTACCCTGACCTCCATGATAAGGTCAAGTCACACTATTTGTTATACATCCTTACAATGTATCTGTCATTACAGAAGTTATTCATGTTATGATATTACATTTATTTGATTAATATCTCTGGTTCTGTTTAGTAGAATGTAAGCTTCAGGAAGACAGTGATCTTATCTTCTTCAACATCTTATTTCCAATGTTTAAAATGGTATCCGGCACATAGTAGACACTCAATAATTATGGAAAGAATAAATGAGGGAAGAAATTAATGAATTTAATTAAAACATGTTTAGAATATAATTTAAATTTATTAGCTATTAGACTAACAATGATACAATCCAGGTTTTAAAATAAATTATGCTGATTCTGCATCATGTGAACATATATGTTGCCAAAAGTTTACTACATTTAAGAATTAACTTGGTAGTATGTTAAAATGTAAATTCCTGATCCATAGTTACAGAGAAGTGGTAAGGAAATTCTGGGATATTGCCCAAGAGTCTATATTTTTAGTAAGTTCCTGAAGAAATTTAAATGTACAGATTTTATAGAATTTACTTTGAGAAATAACAACTATTGAATTTTCCTCACCCACTTTAAATACCAGGCTATTTTAGCTATACCACTTAGAATTAGTTCTGGTTACTTATTGAAATGTGCTCAGAAAATATAAATTGACTTTAATATTGATATAAGGAAACCATAAATGGGAAAATAAATGTGTGCTAAAACACTGTAATACAGAAACATATACAGGTAGATAAAAATATCTACTACCCATCAGCAACAAAAGCTTTTAGATTATTTTCTGTTTAGATGTATTAATCCTTTCTCTTCCCTCTTCATTATCATTGGTAATTGACAGCTAAATGCTTATAGAGATAAAACCCATCTTATTCTAAGTCACAGAGAATCTGCTATTTCTTAGAAGAGTATATATGGATTCATTCAACCTTTGCACTTGAAAGGATTTTTAGATCTTTCCTAGTTCACCTGAAAAATTGTGAGTAAATGTCCTGATGGAATTATTTCTGATCAAGATGAAGGTCCCAGTTGGGAATGATTTTGTCCCAAAATTGCAAACTACTCACCCAAAAAATAGAAGATTGATACTATTATGTTGTTACTGAATGTATAGGATCAGCTACATTCCCTAGTCTAAAGGCTTCTGTGGAATCTCTCATGAGATATGGACGTGGGTGTCATTCTTAAACAATGAAGTAGAAAGAGAGAACTCTACCATTTTTTTGGCTTCTGAAGAGCAACATCAGAAAATCAAGTTGGTGAGAAAAGAATCACTGGGTAACTTCCTTACATTTGTTCCATTTGACACTCATTTCTTTTTCTTTGTGTGGATTTTAAGTAGCATAGCTGAGGTTAGAAGAATAATGAAATGACCAGGATGAGTTAAGGGACAGATGTTAAGGGCAGCAATATACTGGTTTTATTATTACGGTTTATAAGGACAGTCTCTTGCCCTGGGACAGTTATCTTATTCGGTCTGTTTGCTAATTACATAGGCCTAGCTCTATCATATTACATGCTTCCTTCCCTTCCAGCCATCTAGGTTCGCTATCCTCTTAATAGTTTGACAAAATACAACAGTAATGATCCCAAACAATGGCCACTTAAACAGAAGGATATTGACTGACTTTAACAAAATAATGCTTTTCAATCAGGAACACACTGTTTTCAAATATGGGCACCATTGTAGCGTAGCACTGGTAGACCACCTATCTCATCTTTTCCTGCCTAGGGAGCCCTTCTTTGAGCTGATTTATATGACAGAATGAAGCCAAAAAAGTGACTTGGGATCTGCTGGTCAGATGATAAGTCAGCTCCTTGGCTTTTTAGAGCCCCTAGCCTGAGATAAGTTTGTAAGATGATATAATAATTTCTGTAAAACTAGAAGTATGTCATGACAAATAGGTCTAAACACTTGTTAAATTAAAGCATACAATAATATTGTTACCACAGTAACCAGCAAGCAATAATCAAGGAGTATTATCAGATTTTACCAGTACTTCGGGCTATCGAATAGTATTGATCTACCTTCATGATGTTTATCATCATCACAAATGGGAGTGGATGGTAGCAATGTAGAATTAAAAAATTAAAGTAAAAAAAATTTTTCATGGGTTTATTGGGAAGTTTATGTTTGTTCATTACCCTCTGTGTGATAATGTAGACAATTACCTTAATTATCAAGGGAAGTTAAACAATCTCCTAAGAGTTTAAAATTCCTAATTTTATCTTCTTGTGTTTATGTGTTTGTACATGAGTGCACATACCCAAGCATGTGTGTATGTGCATGTTTGTGTACATTGGCCTGTATTGAGTTTTCAGCAAGGACTGGATTCAGATCCTTAGGAATTCATCATGTTCTTGTTCAGGATTATGCACCATTCAGCCCCTACTCTTTATATTCAATAGAAATTATATTTCATTATGAGAAGTAGGTTTTTATGCATTTATATACGCCATCCTCTTGTTTGAAATTTGGTTTTCATTTGCACAGTCAAGAACTATGAAGTACATGAGCAACTTAACTTGCCTCAGTTTCACTGATATTGGTAGAGGACAAAAGATTCCTAAGTCAGAGCCTGATTCCCCTAGGACAGTGTGAGCCAGGCTATGTTATAACTCCACACCCAGTGGGATAAGTTACTATAGAGGAACCTTGCTCTTAGGCTGAATCTTTTATAATTGATTTTGACCTTCACTTTGGAGGGAGATAATACCTTTCTTCCAAGGCTGTTTGCTAGACAAATATCTTTGAAAAGAAAGTCTGGAACAAAAGTCCAATCGAAACCTCACTCACAACACACATGCAAAGAAGAGAGATCCATGGCAATCACTTCCCACATTTTACTTTTTTTATTTTCCCACTCAGAATCATAATTTGAGGTAGTTTGTTATTTTGAAGCTCTTAAAATAGAGCCTAAGTCCAACATTCCTGAATATGAGTGCTGAGAATGCCTTATATTAATTTTGGGTTCATGTTTTTATAAATGACAGGTAATATTGGAGTGATTTTAGGTTGTTAATATATGGAAAGTGTAAAGATATGAAATGTATCAGAGTAAGACATTGTTAGATGATAACATAAGTTCTATGAGGCAAAAGATCCTGTTTTTAAAACTACTTCTATATTTTCTTATTTCTCAAAAAGAGGCACCAGAAACTTCTTGGAATTCTTGAATGATATTGTGAGAGAAAGAAATATTTTATTTCCCACAGTTATCAATCTCTGTGTTTCAATGAGCCATTAGACTACAAACTACCTACTAGGAAATATGAAACTCCTATTGGGAAACAACATAGCATTCAAAGTAGCGTTTGATCTCTATTCTATTTTAATGTTTAAACACGTTTTGTATTTTTGATTGGTGCTTTAGGAAGTGAATAAGTCAAGAAGATATTGTTATACTTTGACTTTTATTTAGCAAATATTTTTGGAAAACCTACCATGGAGTGGGTACTTTATACCAAGCTGACGGTAAGAAGTATATGTATTGGGAAGATAAAGAAGCTTAAGTCAGTTGTAGATGGAAAGATGGTGGCATGAGTAGTTCAGAGGAGATCTCCTCCCCAAAACATATATATTTATGAAAATACAATAAATACAACTATTCCTAAAAGAGACACCAGTGGATGCAGTACAACAGCCAGGATACATCTACATCTGTGAGAACTCAGCATCACACAAAGGGGGTAAGATACAAGCCACAGCCAGGCGGGACCTGAACGCTCCCCCACCCCAAAACCCGGCGGGTAGAAAGGAGTCAGAATGGGAGGGAGTGAAAGCCCAGGACTGCTAAACAACCAGCTCTAGAAATCCGCACCTGGAACGCAGACACAAGGTACAAGGTGCATGGGGTGCTGGATATTAGAGAAACGGAAAAGCAAAACCTTTGGGCAGGTCCCTGCAACTGGCGCCCCTGAGACAAAAGAAAAGCGAGTGCTTTCTGCAAGTCTTAAAGGGACAGGTACCTCATAGCTGGATGAAGTTGTCCCGGCAGCTGGGAATACCGGGGAAACTTAGGCACCCTAAATGGAGGCAGTGCATCTCTGAAGCCCCTCACAGGACTAGGCAGCCTGCCAGTCATTCCTCCAACTGGCGCGGACCCCCACACATGGGCCCAGTAGCAGTAGAGTGGGAGCGCATGCTGGGGGCAGAAGCACTAGAAGGAAAGGAGAGCAGATCCATGCACCTCAGGGCTAGCCCTCAGCGGTGTGACTGAACAGTCTGGGCGTGGCTTGAGCGCACCGGCAGCAGTGAAGTCAGAGCCTGGTAGAAGCCTGCATGGAAAAGCCCTGTGCGCACCAGCAGCAGAGCCAGAGGGAGCAGGCGCACTCCCAGGAGCTGACCGGAATCCCAGACCAACGCACAGCTGCCTGGGCCAGACCCAAAGGCTGCTGCTGCCACACAGCTGCCTGGCAGGGTTGCCGCTAGCATGGAGGAGCGCACCTGGCATGCCTGCGACTCCCCGCAGGGCTCTGCGCTGCTCTGACGGACACCCCGCCCACAGCAGCTTAGGAGATTAACCCGGTGGCTGCTCCAGGAGTGCAGGTAGCTGTAAAAGGCAGCGGAGAAGGGCAAGGCATCCAGCAAGCAGGAAAGGACTTTCTTCTCCCAGCTGACACACCTGCAACCTGCCTACAGCCACTGAAATCACCATGAAAAGGCAAAAAGATCTGGTCCAGTGCAAGATAGTTACACCTGAGAAAGGATCTGCAGAGGCAGACCTAACCAGTCTCCCTGAAAATAATTCAAAGTAAAAATCATAAACATGCTGACAGAGCTGCAGAGAAATATGGAAGAGCTAAGGGATGAAGTCCAGAGGGAGATTACAGACGTCTGGAGGGAGATCACAGATGTCCGGAGGGAGATTACAGAAGTGAAACAAACTCTGGAAGGATTTATAAGCAGAATGGAAAAGATGCAAGAGGCCATTGGTGGAATAGAAACCAGAGAACAGGAACACATAGAAGCTGATGCAGAGAGAGATAAAAGGATCTCCAGGAATAAAACAATGTTAAGAGAACTGTGTGACCAATCCAAAAGGAGCAATATCCACATTATAGGGGTACCAGAGGAAGAAGAGAGAGAAAAAGGGATAGAAAGTGTCTTTGAAGAAATAATTGCTGAGAACTTCCCCAAACTGGGGGAGGAAATAGTTGCTTAAACTATGGAGGCACACAGAACTCCCGAGAGATGGGATCCAAAGAGGTCAACACCAAGACACATAATAATTAAAATGGCAAAGATCAAGGACAGGGACAGAGTATTAAAGGCAGACAGAGAGAGCAAAAAGGTCACCTACAAAGGAAAACCCATCAGGCTATCATCAGACTTCTCAACAGAAACCTTACAGGCCAGAAGAGAATGGCATGATATATTTAATGCAATGAAACAGAAGGGCCTTGAACCAAGAATACTGTATCCAGCATGATTATCATTTAAATATGAAGGATGGATTAAACAATTCCCAGACAAGCAAAAGTTGAGGAAATTTGCTTCCCACAAACAACCTCTACAGGGCATCCTACAGGGACTGCTCTAGATGGGAGCACTCCTAAAAAGAGCACACAACAAAACACCCAACATATGAAGAATGGAGGAGGAGGAAAAAGAAGGGAAAGATATAATCATCAGACAGTGTTTATAACAGCTCAATAAGTGAGTGAGGTCAGACAGTTAGGTAGTAAACAAGCTAACCTTGAATCTTTGGTAAACACAAATCTAAAACCTGAAAGGGCAATAAGTACATATCTTTCAATAATCACCAAAAATGTAAATGGAATGAATGCACCAATCAAAAGACACAGAGTAATAGAATGGATAAAAAAGGAAGACCCATCTATATGCTGCTCACAAGAGACTCACCTCAAACCAAAAGACATGCACAGATTAAAAGTCAAGGGTTGGAGAAAGATATTTCATGCAAACAACAGAGAGAAAAGAGCAGGTGTTGCAATAGTATTATCAGACAAAATAGACTTCAAAATAAAGAAAGTAACAAGAGATAAAGAAGAACATTACATAATGATAAAGGGCTCAGTCCAACAAGAGGATATAACCATTATAAACATACATGCACCCAATACAGGAGCACCAATATATGTGAAACTGAAACTAACAGAATTGAAGGAGGAAATAGAATGCAATGCTTTCATTTTGGGAGACTTTAACACACCACTCACCCCAAAGGACAGATCCACTGGGCAGAAAATAAGTAAGGACACAGAGGCACTGAACAAGACACTAGAACAGATGGACCTAATAGATATCTATAGAACTCTACATCCAAAAGCAACAGCATACACATTCTTCTCAAGTGCACATGGAACATTCTCCAGAATAGACCACATACGAGGCCACAAAAAGAACCTCAGTAAATTCCAAAAGATTGAAATCCTACCAACCAACTTTTCAGACCACAAAGGTATAAAACTAGAAATAAATTGTACAAAGAAAGCAAAAAGGCTCACAAACACATGTTGGCTTAACAACATGCTCCTAAATAGTCAATGGATCAATGACCAAATTAAAATGGAGATCCAGCAATATATGGAAATAAATGACAACAACAACACAAAGCCCCAACTTCTGTGGGATGCAGCGAAAGCAGTCTTAAGAGGAAAGTATATCACAATCCAGGCATATTTAAAGAAGGAAGAACAATCCCAAATGAATGGTCTAATGTCACAATTATTGAAATTGGAAAAAGAAGAACAAATGAGGCCTAAAGTCAGCAGATGGAGGGACATAATAAAGATCAGAGAAGAAATAAATAAAATTGAGAAGAATAAAACAATAGAAAAAGTCAATGAAACCAAGAGCTGGTTCTTCGAGAAAATAAACAAAATAGATAAGGCTCTAACCAGACTTATTAAGAGAAAAAGAGAGTCAACACACATCAACAGAATCAGAAACGAGAAAGGAAAAATCATGATGGACCCCACAGAAATACAAAGAATTATTAGAGAATACTATGAAAACCTATATGCTAACAAGCTGGAAAACCTAGGAGAAATGGACAACTTCTTAGAAAAATACAACCTTCCAAGACTGACCCAGAAAGAAACAGAAAATTTAGACAGACCAATTAACAGCAACGAATTTGAATCGGAAATTAAAAAACTAGCCAAGAACAAAACCCCCGGGCCAGATGGATTTACCTCGGTATTTTATCAGACATATAGAGAAGACATAACACCCATTCTCCTTAAACTTTTCCAAAAAATAGAAGAGGAGGGAATACTCCCAAACTCATTCTATGAAGCCAACATCACCCTAATACCAAAACCAGGCAAAGACCCCACCAAAAAAGAAAACTACAGACCAATATCCCTGATGAACATAGATGCAAAAATACCCAACAAAATATTAGCAAATCAAATTCAAAAATACAACAAGAGGATCATACACCATGACCAAGTGGGATTCATTCCAGAGATGCAAGGATGGTACAACATTCGTAAGTCCATCAACATCATCCACCACATCAACAAAAAGAAAGACAAAAACCACATGATCATCTCCATAGATGCTGAAAAAGCATTTGACAAAATTCAACATCCATTAATAATAAAAACTCTCGACAAAATGGGAATAGAGGGCAAGTACCTCAATATAATGAAGGCCATATATGATAAACCCACAGCTAACATCATACTGAACAGCAAGAGGCTGAAAGCCATTCCTCTGAGATTGGAAACAAGACAGGGATGCCCACTCTCCCCACTATTATTCAACGTGGTACGGAGGTCCTAGCCACGGGAATCAGACAAAACAAAGAAATACAAGGAATCCAGATTGGTAAAGAAGAAGTCAAACTGTCACTATTTGCAGATGACATGATGTTGTACATAAAAAACCCTAAAGACTCCACTCCAAAACTACTAGAACTAACATCAGAATTCAGCAAAGTTGCAGGATACAGAATTAACACACAGAAATCTGTAGCTTTCCTGTACACTAACAATGAACTAATAGAAAGAGAGATCAGGAAAACAATTCCATTCACAATTGCATCAAAAAGAATAAAATACCTAGGAATAAACCTAAGCAAGGAAGTGAAAGACCTATACCCTGAAAACTACAAGACACTCTGAAGAGAAATTAAAGAGGACACTAACAAATGGAAACTCATCCCATGCTCGTGGCTAGGAAGAATTAATATCGTCAAAATGGCCAACCTGCCCAAAACAATATACAGATTCGATGCAATCCCTGTCAAATTACCAACAGCATTCTCAATGAACTGAAACAAATAGTTCAAAAATTCATATGGAACCATCAAAGACCCTGAAGAGCCAACACAATCCTGAGAAGGAAGAATAAAGTAGGGGGGATTGTGCTCCCCAACTTCAAGCTCTACTACAAAGCCACAGTAATCAAGACAAGTTGGTACTGGCACAAGAACAGAGCCACAGACCAGTGGAACAGAATAGAGACTCCAGACATTAACCCAAATATATATGGCCAATTAATATTTGATAAAGCTGCCATGGACATACAATGGGGAAATGACAGTCTCTTCAACAGATGGTGCTGGCAAAACTGGACAGCTACATGTAAGAGAATGAAACTGGATCACTGTCTAACCCTATACACAAAAGTAAACTCCAAATGGATCAAGGACCTGAATGTAAGTCATGAAACCATAACACTCTTAGAAAAAAACATAGGCAAAAATCTCATGGACATAAACATGAGTGACTTCTTCATGAACATATCTCCCCGGGCAAGGGAAACAAAGGCAAAAATGAACAAGTGGGACTATATCAAGCTAAAAAGCTTCTGTAAAGCAAAGGACACCATCAATAGAACAAAAACGTATCCTACAGTATGGGAGAACATATTAATAAATGACAGACCTGATAAAGGATTCACATCCAAAATATATAAAGAGCTCACATGCCTCAACAAACCAAAAGCAAATAATCCAATTAAAAAATGGGCAGAGGAGCTGAATAGACAGTTCTCTAAAGAAGAAATCCAGATGGCCAAGAGACACATGAAAATATGCTCCACATCACTAATCATCAGAGAAATGCAAATTAAAACCACAATGAGATATCACCTCACACCAGTAAGGATCGCCATCTTCGAAAAGACAAAGAACAACAAATGTTTGCGAGATTGTGGAGAAAGGGGAACCCTCCTACACTGCTGGTGGGAATGTAAACTAGTTCAACCATTGTGGAAAGCAGTATGGAGGCTCCTCAGAATGCTCAAAATAGAAATACCATTTGACCCAGGAATTCCACTTCTGGGAATTTACCCTAAGAATGCAGCACTCTAGTTTGAAAAAGACATATGCACCCCTGTTTATCACTGCACTGTTTACAATAGCCAAGATATGGAAGCAACCTTAATGTCCATCAGTAGATGAATGGATAAAGAAGATGTGGTACATATACACAATGAAATATTACACAGCCATAAGAGAAAAACAGACCCTACCATTTGCAACAACATGGATGGAGCTAGAGGGTATTATGCTCAGTGAAATAAGCCAAGCGGAGAAGGACAAGTACCAAATGATTTCACTCATATGTGTAGTATAAGAACAAAGGAAAACTGAAGGATCAAAACAGCAGCAGAATCACAGAACCCAAGAATGGACTAATAGTTACCAAAGGGAAAGGGACTGGGGATGATGGGTGGGAAGGGAGGGATAAGGGTGGGGAACAAAAAAGAGGGCATTACGATTAGCATGTGTAGTGCTTGGGGGGCACGGGGAGGGCTGTACAACACAGCGAAGACAAGTAGTGATTTTACAGCATCTTCCTATGCAGATGGACAGTGACTGTGAAGGGGTATGTGGGGGGGACTTGGTGAAGGGGGGAACCTAGTAAACATAATGTTCTTTCTGTAATTGTAGATTAATGATACAAAAATAGAATAAAATAAAGAAGCTTAAGTCTCCAGGCCTCTCACCTCCTTTACACACCTCACCTTTTCAAGACCACCCAAGGACCTGGGAATAGATACAGCAATGGGTTCATTTGGTCATATGATTTTTGTAAAATTTGCAGAGGTAAGACTCATGTCTTTCCATTCTGATTTCAACTCAGTAAAGAGTACTGTCTTTTCCCAGTCTGATTTTCTGTCCATCATACTTTTCCTGTTGGATGGTAATGGTCAGGCAGGGATATTTTGGGACCTAACTAAGGCAAAGTTGAAGTGATTCACTATCAGTCCCATACACTTGAGTTATTGCTAGCTGTCCTTGTATAGGAATAGCTTCCTGGAAACTCCTCCCAATCTGCATCAACTCCTCCACAATTCATGCGCAAAAATACAGTTCCAGAAAAAATATCTTGATATGAACATATTTGATAGTACTGAATGCCTGTGTACAGTAGTAGAGAAACATAGCTTTAAATATATTGTGTCAGAAGCTGGTTTGGATTTCTCCCTCCCTCCGTCCTTTCCTTCCTTCCTTCTTTTTGTGATGCTCAGGTATTTGTCACATTTTTAAAATTATGAAATGTTTGTTATTTATCTTGTGCTTCTAATTTCATATTTATTATGTATAAACTTGGATTCAGACTTGCTAGGGATAAAATAATAAGCCAAAAAGAGTCATACTTCATGTCAACCTGGAGCTTGAAGTCTAATAGACAGCATAGATATTAGTAAAGTACTTACACCAATTGACTTAAAATGCTAGCAGAAATTAATTCAGCAGATGCATGACCTATAGTGCAATGAGCACATGCATTAAGATACCCATCTTTGCCTGGAATATGAGATATGTTTTCAGTGTGGAATTACTGTTAGTGGGGAGGTCTAAATTAGATACCTATCTGATTTAGCAGATGACAGTGATGTAGGGAAAAAGGTAATTACTTGAGCAGGAGAACATGTATGCAGATCCTTTGGAAGGAGGTAACCATACATTTTCTATGCTGCATCTTAAATCTTTCAGAAGAATATTCATTTTTAAAGTTTTCTTACTGGTCACTAATTATATTGTAGCACTCAAGAAAACTGCCTTTATAGAGGTCCATCCTGTTTACTGTGTGAGTAGAGATACTGGCTAGGATAAACTAACTTCTCCTTCCCTCCCTCCCTCCTCACTCCTTTCTTCCTTCCCTCCCTCCCTCCCTTCTTTCCTTACTTCCTCCATTCCTTTCTCTCTTTTGCCTTCTTCCCTTCAGCTACTATAAAAAACAAACTTTATATTGGTATAGGAGAATATTAGCTTGTTTAAGAGTTATCTTCCTCAAGCCCATTTTATAAGGTCATAAATTGTTACAATTTTATGAGGCTTTTGTTGGGATATATGTGTATAAAGTTTAGTTCTGGCTGGAGACTGCCTTTTAGTTGATCTTTAACTATCTCTAAAATTAGTTTTTAATTATTTATTCTTTCTCAATTTCAAAATGTTTCACTGTAATTACTGAACGCCATATGTGTTTCCTCCAAAGGCTAATTCTACAGTTAAATGTTTTAAACATTTTTAGAAAGATAACAGTGCAATAGATAATGGTGGCTGATATAGATGTTATATAGTTGATGTAGTCCTTATTCATAATACAGTTCTTATTCTGTAAGGCTCTATTTTCTTGTCTTCATTCATACTTCCTCCAATATTTTTTTCTTTATAATAAAAAAAAATAGGTGACAGTATGGAGAAAGTTTAGTGGATGCTTTTGGTACCTCACACAGATCCCTTTCACTAAACAAGTAAATATGTCCCATAGCTTCTGTAATTTAACCTGCTAATAGTTCGAGATAATTTTTCTTTCCCTGCACAATTACTCAGGGAATTTCTCTAGGCCAAAGGATCTCAGTTTCAGAGGGCATCAGAATATTCTAGAAGGACTATAAACACATATTGCTGAGACCCATTCAACTCCCAGATCTGGAGTAAGGAATAAGTATTTGCATTTCTAACAATTTCCCTGAGATATGGATGGTGCTATAGGACTGTTCAAAGTACTAGGCTTAAAGAACCTGCCTTGCATGGGTCACTTTGCCTTCCTACAAGAGAACAGCCAAAGGACAATTGTTGGATGTAGTTTTTGCTAAAATGTCATCCCACCCTGGATCAGACCAATAGGCTTTCTCTGGGTCCACAGTCTTGCTTAGCTCTCTCCCTTTCACTATATTGCTTCCCTCACTCTCTTGAAGGATTTCTTGAGGCACATTCTCCCAATAAATCACCTGCTAAAAGCCCTGGCTCTAGCCCTGCTTCTAGGAAATGAATCTAAGAAGACCAGGAGATTTATTTTTCTTCAAAGTAATTAAATAATTTTTATAATAATTGTCTTGATTCTTTGTTAGTATTTTTTATTTGATTTGCCAGATTTGTCTTAAATTGAAGCCTAAGTATAAATCCACTGTTGTTTGGGGATCAGAGCTGAGATCTTACTTAACATATGCTCACTTGGTTACCAACTGAACCAAGAAAACCCTCTGTTCTTGGACTTTATTGCTTCCTTACCTGTGTGCCTCTCTTTCCACCTGGGACTGAACAGAAAGATAAGTTTTACTGATTGATTCATCTTGCAGGTAAGACAAGCTAAAGCTCATATTTTCAGAGTTAATCTGCCTGCCTTAATGGAGATATGATCTATGTAATACATCTGTATACACTTGATGTTAAATATACCTTCTAGCAGTAGATCTAGGAATATAAGTATAGAGAGTAATGGATAGGGAAAAGAAAATATATCTGATTTAGATTAGACTACCTGTATTACAATTACTACACAAATTCTATACTTTTGGTAAGCCTTTTCATTTTCCTTTTTTGATGTTCAAATATTTACATATTTTTCTATAATTTACTTTTATTCTGTTAATTTTTGGGGGGGCAGAGGTAGTGTCACCACTATTCATTTAACAGATAAGCATTTATGCTTTCCTTAAATTAGTATTGAGTGAAGTTCTCTTGTTCTTGTTTTTAGGCAGCTTCTTAAGGAAAGTGGAAGAAATTTTGAGAGAGGCAATTAGAAACTCTTAAATAAGTTTAATAAACATAAGGCTTAGTAAATTCTAGGAAAGAAGGAATTGCTTGTGATGGGGTACATTCCTGTCTTCTAATGCACATACTCGTGACTTTCACAGCTTTAAAGGAACAGTAAACACACACACACACATACACACAACCTGTTTTATGTGGTTGTGGCCATGTGAGTTATGGGTTAAGAAATACATGTTGTAAAATAAAGTATTTTATGATTATGTGAACAATAAGTTATATCAGTAAACTTTATTCACAATTCCATATCAGGGGAGATATTCAGAGAAAATATGCATTTGTGTATACTATTACTGTAGAACTGATGAGGAATTATTTAGAGTTGGCAAAAACTGTTACCCATCAATGATTAAATTATAGATATTAATCTATTATTTATTCATCTAGGATTCTAATTTAGCACTTTTAGCCAAATAAACATTTGGTTTAACAAGTGAAAAAGACTCAAAAGGCTTATAGAAATAAAAAGCTATCTGTTCACCGAATGTGCCATCAATAGAAGAGCAAAGAGCAGTTGTGTCTGGGCATATTGAGTTTAAATTCTGCTTATGGAAAGGAAGCCTAGATTTTCTTTTTAATTGTAAACATTACTCAATGCATTTTGAATAAAAAACATAGCAGAGATTTTAGGATCTAAGTGCCTAAAACTGATTATTTTTTAAGATTTTACTCCTTGTAGAAAATGGGGGATGCTTTTTCTGTTTTTTATTCTCTAAGCCAGCTTTCTACCTTCTGAGACCACCCTGTGTCGATTCAGATACATGTTCTAACACTTAACTACCTCTTTAAATGTGAATATGTTACTAAACATGTCTGTTTTGTACTCTGTAAAACAGAAAAAAAAATACTCACCTCATATTTGCTGTGATGATTAACTGAATTCATGTCTGTAAAGAATGTCTAACAGTTAGTGCTTGTCACATTGCTCAGCAGATATATTTGTATTTTGTAAATGATTTATCTGGTAAGGGGTTATCATCCAAAATACATAAAGAACTTATGCAGCTCAACACCACAAAAACAAACAACTTGATTAAGAAATGGGCAGAGGACCTGAACTGACATTTTTCCAAAGAAGAAATCCATATTCCAGGACTTCGTTTATTGTTTTGTTTGGTTAGCTCTTTTAAATGTCATCAAAAGCACTTACTTCAAATTTAAACACATTTGCTTTTTGAAAGATAAAATATCTACCTCTTGCAAAAATTGTCAGACAAAACCATATATCATTTTGTTACTTATAATGCAATTAAAAAAAAGAAATACAAAAATTCACTTAAAAATTAAAAGTATTATACTAGTGTGTTTTTATTACATTATTTGTTAGATTAAATAAGGAATTGAAAGTACTTTTATAAACCATAAGTCCCATAAAATTTTTAGTGGCATTATTTTTATCTACATACCCTCCATCCTAATGTCATTTAAGTAGTGGAAATTTTCATAAGTATATATAAGATATCATAATTTCACAAATTAATACACTACTTAGTAGTATTTTGATTTTCCACCAATTGTGAACAAATATTTTTGTGTGCCTACTATGTAAACAAGATAAACAGAGCCTTAGGTTTTAGGGCTAACATTCTGGTAAAAGGAATACAGACAATAAAAAAATATTAAAGTTTTAGATACTGATATGTGCAACAAAACAAAGGATCTGGGCAGTGTAATAATAATGTGGGGAAAGAGGTATATAGAGGAGTTGCTTTAGCCACAGTTACCAGAGAAGACCTCTCTGGAAACCTGAAAGATAAGGAGCAGCCAGATTTGGGAAGATCTGGTAGGAGGACAATCCAGTATGAAGAAATTACAGGATAAAAGACCCTACCATGTTAAAGGGACACAATAAAGGCCAGTGGGAATAAAATGTAATGATTGAATGAGAGAGGGGAGAAAAAACAGATCAGAGATGTAGGCTTCAGTGAGAACATGTAGTGCCTTGCAGAACAGAAGGTAATTGATGTATTTATTCTGATTGCAATGAGGAGCCACTGGAGAGTTCTGAGGAGTGTGTCATGAGATTTATGCTATCCACAGCTACAAACAGCAGAATATCAGAAATCCTATGAGAGCCCGTCTTATTAAAGTCCCATCTGTCAAATTGTAATATATTTATCATTTTAATGTGCACTAATCATATTTTGAATGTATTATTCATTCAGAAGTTATCTTGTAAATCATTGGGTTTTTATACCACTAACAACATTTGGACTCAGAGGTACAGGTGTAGGGAATAAAACTTTGGTAGAAGAATCGCCCTGCACATCTCTAATCAGCCACTGTTCATAATTAGCCAAGTAACTATTCACATAGGTATGTTCATGTTGCTTTTTTCCCTAGGCTTGGAAGCCTCAGTGGAAACTTGTTGTATTTATTGAGTAGTAATTTAACATCACAGCGCTTCAAGCAACAGCATGTTTTTTAATTGTGTTTCAATTTCAGCCCGTCTGCCTTCCCTGCTGCAATCCTTTGACAATGGAGCCAACTTACAAACTGAATGCTGAGATAGCGTTGTCAGTTTGGCACATCATTTTATTTTCTTTGCCTTGTTTGGTAGAAATAACAAGAAGATTCTTTTTAGTCTAAAAATTAAAAAATGAATAGAAGAAACTGTACAGAAACTTAATCTTAGAACATTTTATGTAGGCAATAGTGGATCATATCCTTTCACAAAAAGAAAAGCCACTCTACTTCAAATGTTCTAATTCCCTTAAAGTTCCATTCAATATACCTTCTGAGAAACATCAATTGCACTAGAAAGAAATCTTTCAAAGACCTATTTGATAAGCTTTAAATAGATAACAACACTCACACACCTACACTGACACTATACAGAGGAAGAAATTGCAATTATAAAAGACGTGAATGTTCTTAATGAAAGTATCATTCACTGAGTCACTTACAGAATAGGGAGAATGGGAAATCAACTGCTTTGAGCTAATTGAACAAAGCAAAAAACAGAACCAAAGGAAACCTCCTGATAGAGCATAAAATGTCAAAAAATAACCAGTTAAATTAAAAACAGGAAAAAAGTATATGAACTTTCAGTCCAAGTGGGTAGATCTATAATTTAAAAACAGGTATCTTATAGTGCTAAACCATACAAAGAGAATCTGACTAGAGTAGAAAGGAAATAAGAGAAGAATTATTTCTTGGTTCCTCTTATACTGGGGGTGGGTTGGGAGAGGTTACCTAATGATATGTTCCCTTAATAATTATAGATATGATTTTGTTTTGCTACAAATTCACCTTGCTCAAGGGCAGAAATATTAGATGTAGTCCATGAGCCTCAGTGACAAACAGAAATAAAAAGTCATAATATTTTAGCTCAACTGCTCCAACAGATTTGCTTCAAGTATAATTAGTTACTACTTACTTATTGTAATTTAATTGATGTATAAACCAACAATCCATACTTTATTTTACATATCACTACAATAAAGATATTTAGAGTAAAAAAAAATGTTTCTACTAGGTTATTAACTAAAAATAATAACTGATTAAATGTCTCAGTCTACAATTGCATATGACTATTGAATTATAGAAAATAATAGGATTCTAGGTTTCTTTCCTATCTTCAGGAATATATTTATTAACTTTACAAAGGAATTCTAAGAAAATGGTGGCTTACAGATCACATTTTAGCTTTCATACGAGATTTCAAAGTTTAAAACATTTCACCTTTTATTGGCTTTAATGTGTTTCATTTGTGCAGCATAGTTACGGGAAAAACTTTGCTTTACTTTTCTCTTAGGTCACACTCCTGTCTGGAAATAAAACTCAGTATGGTATGGAGCATCTTTTCACATGCCTGTTGGGCCATCTGTATTTCTTCTTTGGAAAAATGTCTGTTCAGGTCCTCTGCCCATTTCTTAATCAAGTTGTTTGTTTTTATGGTGTTGAGTTGCATGAGTTCTTTATATATTTTGAATGTCAACCCCTTACTGGATAAATAATTGACAAATATATTCTCCCTTACAAATATATTGTTCTGTTGGTGTCCTTTACAGAAGCATTTAATTTTGATGTAGTCCCATTTGTTCATTTTTTATTTTGTTTTCCTTGCCCAAAGACATATGTCCAGAAAAAATTATTATACTTATGTTCAAGAGATTTTTGCTTATGTTTTCTTCTAAGAGTTTTATGGTTTCATGTCTTACATTTATGTCTTTAATACATTTCAGGTTTACTGTTGGTGGGAGTGTCAATTGGTGCAGCCACTGTTGAAAGCAGTATGGAGGTTCCTCAAAAAGCTAAAAATAGCTATATTATAAGATCCAGTAATTTCACTTCTAAGAATTTACCCAGAAAAAACAAAATTCCTCATTTGAAAAGATATATGCCCCCCTGTGTTTATTGCTATGTTATTTACAATAGCCAAGATATGGAAACAACCAAAGTGTCCATCAATAGATGAATGGATAAAATAAGAATGTACATATACACAATGGAATATTATTCAACCAAAAAAAGAGAAAGAAAACTTGCCATTTGCAATAACATGTATGGACCTAGAGGGTATTATGCTAAGTGAAATAAGCCAGATGGAGAGAGACAAATACCGTATGATTTCACTTATATGTGGAATCTAGAAACAAAATGAAACAAAATGAACAAAATAGCAGTAAACTCACAGACACTAAGAAGTGACTGATGATTACTATGGGGGAAGGCTTCAGGTGTGTGAGTGGAGAGGTGAGGGGGATAAATGAGCACAAAAATTCTCATCATAATATAAGTTGGTCAGGGGGATGGTAGTACAGCATGGAGAATATAGCCAGTTATTATATAGCATCTTTCTGTGTTGACAGATAGTAACTGCACTAGTTGGGGTGAGGATTTCATAATGTAGGTAACTGTTGAACCACTGTGTTGTATACTTGAAACTAATATGATTATTTATCAACTGTACTTCAGTAAAAAAAAAACACTGAATGTTGTATATTAAGTAGCATTCCTTGGGAATGAAACATGAACAAACATGCCTATTTGTTTAGGTAGAAGGAAGGCCACATGGGTAACTACCATACCATAAAACCAGTGAGAATAGAGAATATCCTAAAACTAAGCATTACTCATGTTACTCATTCAATACAATTCACTGAACTGAATTTTAGGAAAAATAAAAGCTTATACCTGGAAGCCTTGTTGCTTAATGCCTACCATTACACAAATATCTGTTCCCACACAATTGCACATGAGAGAGTAATTTTGAAAAACAAAACTAAAGTATAAACTTTGTTCAAAATGTACATAAGAGAGCTTTTATTGAAGTGTATTCTTGTGAATAAAAATTGATTGTAGGGCTGTATAGAACTGTACTTTGAGTAAACTGTATTGAGTAAAGAAATATGACAGCAAGCATATACCTATAGCCAGTGTCATTTGATTAAATATAGTATTGCTTGTTTACAGTTTTTCTCATTCACATTCCCATCATTACTGCCTTACATGGTGACACTGGAGAGTTTATATTAATGTATGCTATATTTATATTTCACATAATTGGAGATAAATAATCTTGAATTGGAGCAATGTTAATAATGTACTCTGATAATTAGTCATTTTGCCTGTCATAATTAAAATGATAATGACACCTGTATCAACATTTAGTAATTACTTTTTTGTTTTTATATTTTAAAGTTTTCAAATTCTTAAGAAAGAAAAATATCATGTCTATTATATTTTTTAATTTATCAACACTGAGATTTGCATAGTATAAAATCATAGACATATATGACTTTAAAAATGTCTAGTGCTTTCTATTGTTTACTAAGTTTATGTGTTTTAGCATTACACTTTTCCCATGTATCTATATCATTTCACATTATATTCAATTCTCTAAATGTGAACTATATTAAAATTTTCCATGCTATACATCTTAAATATTTTAATGTAAAAGATATATATATTTCAACCGGGTGCCATAAACTTGTACATGCAGTCAATTTTCACTTCTCGTGGTATGGTGGACTAGACTCCCTGATGGACTTCTGTATTTAATATGACTAAATCATGAATGTGAGAATATGCTTTAAAATGATGAAGACAATTTGGAAAATACTAACTGTTTATAATGACTGCAACAAAAATTGGAAATCAATCACAATTAATTACTTAATAAAGCAGATTTGATCAAGCTGTAGAGAAGATTTGGAGATTTGAGGAAAAGACAGTGTAAGGAATTCTCAGTAAAAATTTACTATTAAAATAACAACAATAATACATTATCTAAGATAACTGATGCACCCTTGACATATATACATAGCATTTAGGAAAAGTAATAGTTCCTGTATTTTTTTTTTATTTTGGTATCATTAATGTACAATTACATGAACAACATTATGGTTATTAGACTGCCCCCATAATCAAGTCCCCACCACATATCCCATCACAGCTACTATCAGTCAGCGTAGTAAGATGCTATAGAATCACTACTTGTCTTCTCTGTGTTATACTGCCTTCCCATGCCCCCCCGAAATTATGTGTACTAATCGTAATTCCCCTTTTTTCCCCTAATCCCTCCCTTCCCATCCACCCTCCCCAGTCCCTTTCCTTTGGTAACTGTTAGTCCATTCTTGGGGTCTGTGAGTCTGCTGCTATTTTGTCCTTCAGTTTTTACTTTGTTCTTATACTCCACAAATGAGTATCATTTGATAACTATCTTACTCCTCCTGGATTATTTCACAGAGCTTAATACCCTCTAGCTCCATCCATGTTGTTGCTAATGGTAGGATTTGTTTTCTTCTTATGGCTGAAAAATATTCCATTGTGTATATGTACCACTTCTTTATCCATTCATCTACTGATGGACACTTAGGTTGCTTCCATTTCTTGGCTATTGTAAATAGTGCTGCAATAAACAGAGGGGTGCATGTGTCTTTTTCAAACTGGGCTGCTGCATTCTTAGGGTAAATTTCTAAGAGTGGAATTCCTGGGTCAAATGGTATTTCTATTTTTAGTTTTTGAGGAACCTCCATACTGCTTTCCACAATGGTTGAACTAATTTACATTCCCACCAGCAGTGTAGAAGAGTTCCCCTTTCTCCACATCCTCGCCAACATTTGTTGTTGTCTTTTGGATGGTGGCGATCCTTACTGGTGTGAGGTGATATCTCATTATGATTTTAACTTGCATTTCTCTGATGATTAGGGATGTGGAGCATCCTTTCATGTGTCTGTTGGCTATCTGAATTTCTTCTTTGGAGAAATGTCTGTTCACATCCTCTTCCCACTTTTTAGTTGGATTATTTGCTTTTAGTTTGTTGAGGTGTGTGAGCTCTTTATATATTTCGGATTTCAAGCCCTTATCCAACATGTCATCTATGAATATATTCTCCCATACCATAGGATGCCTTTTTGTTCCACTGATGGTGTCCTTTGCTGTAGAGAAGCTTTTTAGTTTGATATACTCCTGCTTGTTCATTTTTGCTTTTGTTTCCTTGCCTGGAGAGATATGCTCATGAGAAGTTGCTCATGTTTATGTCCAAGAGATTATTGCCAATGTTTTTTCTAAGAGTTTTATGGTTTCATGACTTACATTCAGGTCTTTGATCCATTCTGAGTTTACTTTACTGTATGGGTTTAGGCAATAATCCAGTTTGATTCTCTTACATGTAGCTGTCCAGTTTTGCCAACATCAGCTGTTGAAGAGGCTGTGATTTCCCCATTGTATATCCATGGCTCCTTTATCATATATGCTTGGGTTAATATCTGGACTCTGTATTCTGTTCCTTTGGTCTATGGGTCTGTTCTAGTGCCAGTACCAAATTGTCTTGATTACTGTGGCTTTGTGGAAGAGCTTGAAGTTGGGAAGCGAGATCCCCCTGCTTTATTCTTCCTTCTCAGGATTGCTTTGGCTATTCGGGGTCTTTTGTGGCTCCATATGAATTTTAGAAATATTTGGTCTAGTTGAAGAATGCTGTTGGTATTTTGAAAGGGGTTGCATTGAATCTTTAGATTGCTTTAGGCTTGATGGCCATTTTGACAATATTAATTCTTCCCATCAAGTGCACGGGATGAATTTTCATTTATTAGTGTCCTCTTTAATTTCTCTTAAGAGTGCCTTGTAGTTTTCAGGGTATAGGTCTTTCACTTCCTTGGTTAGGTTTATTCCTAGGTATTTTATTCTTTTTGATGCAATTGTGAATGGAATTGTTTTCCTGATTTCTCTCTCTGATAGTTCAGTTAGTGCATAGGAATGCGACATATTTTGGTGTGTTAATTTTGTGTCCTGCAACTTTGCTGAATTTGGATATTAGTTTTAGTAGTTTTAGAGTGACTTATTTAGAGATTTTTATGTACAATATCATGTTATCTGCAAAGAGTGACAGTTTGGCTTCTTCCTTAACAATCTGGATGCCTTTTATTTCTTTGTGTTGTCTAATTGCCATGTATCTCCAGTACTATGTTAAGTAGAAGTGGGAAGAGTGGGCATCCCTGTCTTGTTCCCGATCTTAAAGGAAAAGCATTCAGTTTCTTGCTGTGAAGTATGATATTGCCTGTGGATTTGTCATATATACACTTTCTTATGTTGAGACACTTGCCCCTATAACCTCTAAACTGTTGAGAATTTTTATCATGGATGGATGTTGAATTTTGTCAAATGCTTTTTCAGCATCTTTGGAGATGATCATGTGGTTTTTGTTCTTCTTTTTGTTGATGTAATGGGTGATGTTGATGGATATTTGAATGTTGTGCCATACTTGCATCCCTGAGATGAATCCACTTGATCATGGTGTATGATTCTCTTGATGTATTTTTGGATTCAGTTTGCTAATGTTCTCTTGAGTATTTTTGCATCTATGTTCATCAGGAATATTGGTCTATAGTTTTCTTTTTTTGTGGTGTCTTTCCCTGGATTTGGTATTAGAGTGATGCTGGCTTCATAGAATGAGTTTGGAAGTATTCCCAATTCTCGTATTTTTTGGAAAACTTTAAGGAAAATTGGTATTTTGTCTTTAAATGTCTGATAAAATTCAGCGGTGAATCCATTTGGTCCAGAGGTTTGGTTCTTGGGTAGCTTTCTGATTACCAATTTCGTTGCTGGTAATTGGTCTGTTTAGATTTTCTGTTTCTTCCTGGGTCAGTCTTGGAAGGTTTTATTTTTCTAGAAAGTTGTCCATTTCTTCCAGAGTATCCAGTTTGTTAGCATATAGATCATATAGATTCTCATAGTATTCTCTAATAATTCTTTGTATTTCTGTGGGATCTGTCATGATTTTTCCTTTCTCATTTCTTATTTTGTTTATGTGTGTAGCTTCTCTTTTTCTGTTAATAAGTCTGATTAGGAGTTAATCTATTTTGTTTATTTTCTCAAAGAACCAGCTCTTGGTTTCATTAATTTTTTCTATTGTTTTATTTATTTCTTCTCTGATCTTTATTATGTCCCTCCTTCTGCTGACTTTGGGTCTCATTTCTTCTTCTTTTTCCAGTTTCAATAATTGTGAATTTAGACTATTCATTTGAGATTGTTCTTCCTTCTTTAAATAGGCCTGGATTCCTATATACTTTGGTCTTAGGACTGCCTTCACTGCATCCCACAGTAGTTGGGGCACTGTGCTGTTGTTTTCATTTGTCTCCATATATTGCTTCATTTCTGTTTTAATTTGGTCATTGATCCATTGATTATTTAGGAGCCTGTTGTTAAGCCTCCATGTGTTTGTGAGTCTTTTTGTTTTCTTTGTAAATTTTACTTCTAGTTTTATACCTTTGTGATCTGTGAACTTGCTTAGTACAATTTCAGTCTTTTTTAATTTACTGAGGCTCTTTCTGTGGCCTAGCATGTGGCCTATTCTGGAAAATGTTCCATGTGCACTTGAGAAGAATGTGTATCCTGCTGCTTTTAGGTGTAGAGTTCTGTAGATGTCTGTTGGGTCCATATGTTCTTGTGTGTTTTTCAATACCTTTCTGTCCTTACTTATTTTCTGTCTGGTTGATCTGTCCTTTGAAGTGAGTGGTGTGTTAAAGTCTCCCAAAATGGATGCATTGCCTCCTATTTCCTCCTTTAATTCTCTTAATATTTGTGTCACATATGTAGGTGCTCCTGTGTTGGATGCATAGATGGTTATATCCTCTTGTTGGACTGACCCCTTTATCATTATGTAATGTCCTTCTTTGTCTCTTGTTACTTTATTTGTTTTGAAGTCTATTTTGTCTGATACACGTTCTGCAACACCTACTTTTTTCCTCCCTATTCTTTGCATAAATATCTTTTTCCATCCCTTCACTTTTAGTCTGTGTATGTCTTTGCTTTTGAAGTGAGTCTCTTGTAGGCATCATATAGATAGGTCTTGCTTTTTATCCATTCCATTACTCTGTGTCTTTTGATTACTGCATTCAGTCCATTTACATTTAAGGTGATTATCAATAGATATGTACTTATTGCCATTGCAGGCTTTTGATTCGTGGTTACCAAAGGTTCAAGGATAGCTTCTTTACTATCTAACCATCGAACTCAACTCACCTATTATGCTATTATAAACACTGTCTGATGAGTCTTTATTTCTCTCCCTTCTTTTCCTTCCTCCTTCACCCTTTATATGTTAGGTGTTTTATTTTGTGCTCTTTTGTGTTTCCCTTGACTGGTTTTCTGGATAGCTCATTTTTTTGGAATTCATTAATTATTAGATTGGTCTACATTCTTTGCTGTGGTTTTATTTTCTCTGGTGACATCTATTTAGCCTTAGGAGCACTTCCATCTAGAACATTCCCTTTAAAATACACTGTAGAAATGGTTTGTGGGAGATAAATCCCCTCAATTTTTGCTAACCTGGGAATTGTTTAATCCCTCCTTCAAATTTATATGATAATCTTCTTGGATACAGTATTCTTGGTTCAAGGCCATTCTGTTTCATTGCATTGAATATATCTTGCCATTTCCTTATGGCCTGTAAGGTTTCTGTTGAGATGTCTGATGGTAGCCTGATGGATTTTCTTTTGTAGGTGATCTTTTTTCTCTCTCTGGCTGCTTTTAATACTCTGTCCTTGTCTTTAATCTTTGCCATTTTAATCATTATATGTTTTGGTGTTGTCCTCCTTGGGTCCCTTGGGAGATCTGTGGACTTCCATGGTCTGAGAGACTATTTCCTTTCCCAGACTGGGGAATTTTTCAGCAATTATTTCTTTAAAGACACCGTCTATCCCTTTTTCTCTCTCTTCTTCTGTTACCCCTATAATGCGAATATTGTTCCATTTGGATTGGTCTCACAATTCTCTTAATATTCTTTCATTCCTAGAAATTCTTTTATCTCTCACTGCCTCAGCTTCTCTGTATTCTTATTCTCTGAATTCTATTCCATTAACAGTCTCTTCCACCTCATCCAGTTTGCTAGATTCAAACATCAGTGTCAGATTAGGGTAGGGCAGGAGCACTTTTATAACTGAAATTAAGTCTCCTTGCCCTATATCTGAAAATACCAAGAGTACTTAAACATTGAAATTGTAAAGTCAGTAGAAATAGAAGATAACGCTAGGGAGTTTTGTGAATTTACAGAGAACTGTAAACCTAGAAAATTAGAGGTAAACAAGTTATTTTTGGATTCCTATTGTAAAAAAGAGAGAAGGAGAATTGGTAAGCTCAAAAACACATACTGAAAAAATTCTAGACTAGATGATAAGGTATATGAGCTTAGAGAATTAAAAAAACAATGATCACTGTATGTATGAAATTATTAACAACATCTACATAGCAATTAATAATTTTTTTCTAAGGTGGAAGTTACTTTAATACCAAAAAATTCCTGGTCACTATACTTTTAGTATAATTTCCAAATAAGATAGATGCAACCCAATTTATATCTATAGTTTTCATGTGGCATTGCAAAAAAACTGACTTTTGTTCAGTTTAAGGAAGAGGAAATTAAGGCTGTCCTACAGAATAAAGTCCAATGCTGAGCAATAAAATTTTACATTCTAGAGGCTTGATACTGTCTCCTTGAGTTTTTTTCAGACAGGATTCCTATAAAATGTTTATCACAATATATGCATGTATACAAGATGATTTTAGGTAGTACATAAAAAAAAGTCTAATATGTATTCAAAATACAATTAACACATCAAATCTGATTTCAAGGAAATATTAATTGAATAATGAAATTACTAGCTGATACAAAAAAATGAGAAAGTATTAATAAGAAGACTTAATTTGGAGAACATGATAAATTCTAAGATTTCTTGAGACCTTGCTAACTCCTAAATCTTTCTTCTTTTATACTGTGTCTTGGCTTTTAAATGAAAGTCATTGATTGCACTCTTCTCATATTGCCTAATTAGTGTTCACTGCCTCTTCCCAAATAGACATTCAGTAAATAGTAATTTATTTAATTTGATTATGTATAGTCAAAAAGTTTAAAATTTTTTCCAGATGTCTTCTGGTTTGGAAAAATAATTTTATCGGCTTTATAAAGGGGCAATTTCGTGTAATTCATGGTCTAAATGAAAGGTTATCATATTTTTGAAGTTTCTCATATCAAGCAACTAACTGAATATGTGTCCCCATAGGAATCAAACTTTCAAAATCACAAAGCAGAAACAATACTGTTTAGTTTTAAAACTCCATTGGTAAATACTGGCAGAGCTTTTTATGTTTTACAGTAATTTAATCATCTTGGAAGGTCTTTATGAACCCATAAATACAGGAGATAAACAAAAATCTTGGCAAAATATTTAAACTTTGTATTGTCTTAAAAATGACTGATGGCATATGTAATAATATTGTCAGGCTTCAAAATTACAAATATATTTTGTTCTTAAAGCTCAATTTTAAGTTGATTATTTGTAACTGAGAACATATACTTCAATGCAAAAAATATTAAGTTGTTGTTCTTATTATTAGTATCTCCTAATCTCCCTTTCAATATCCCTTTCTTATCCAGTTTCCTTCCTTTAAGATGTTTTGAGTCTTACCCTTACCTAAAGCACCATTCCGTATTCTCCACCCACCTCCTCCAAAGTGCTTCATAAAGTTATTCTATTCTATATGATCAAAAATCCTGATTAAGAGCTACTGATTTCACAGTGTTGTAGTAAGAATGTAGTAGGATTTAACTATTTCACATTAATATATGATTATTGCCCCCTTGAAAGTCTTACAGATTAAAAAGAGTGTATTTTTAAAATTTTAAGTGATTATCTAAAGGCAGTACTTTCTGAATTTATTTCAACCTAGTCTGATTGTTTGCTGGGTTATTTAGAGTATCATTTGTTATATTATCATTCCAGTTTTTGTTTTTTGTTTTTTTTCATTTTTCCACCTCTGAATTTAAAAGACCACCATAAATTCCAAGTCTTATTGCTCTCTCACAAAACTTCTGTGGCCAAAGTGGTGAGTTTTGGTGGCTTGGGAAAGACCATAGAAAAGCTACGGGAGAGGTGGTGTCAGTCAGTAAGTGAGGGATATTCTCAGTAGAGGTCATTGTAAGATGATTTATTAGGGTTATCAGGAGAAACAGAGACAATTGTGTGTGGTGTGTGTGTGTGTGTGTGTGTGTGTGACTGTGTGACTGTGTTTGTATCTGTGTGTATGTATGTCTGTGTGTGTGAGAAAGACATTAAAGAATTGGCTTATGCAATTGTGGAGGCTGGCAGGTCCAAAATCTGAGAGGCAGGAAGGCAGGCTGGAGAACCAAGTAAGAACTGATGCCTTAGCTGCCATATGAAGGCAGTATATAGTGAGAATTCCTTCTTCTCAAAGGAACCTCAAGTCTTTTTCTTCAAGGCCTTGAACTGATTGGGTGAAGTTAAAGGCTATGGATGTTAATCTGCTTTACTCAAAAGTTTACTGATTTAAATATCAATTGCATTGAAAAAATGCTTTCATAGCATTATCTAGACTGTACTTGACCAAATACCTTAGATTAGCCAAGTTGACACTTGAAATTAACCATCACAGACTACCTGCCAGGACTGTAAACATCATGTTTTAGGTTTAAATATATTTAAATGCAAATATAATTTCTCCTGTTTTAAAGTAAGCAATAGTATCATTACATGAGTAAAAAATAGAAAACAAAATTAACCTAGTACCTTTTTGAAATTTAGTACTAATTATTTTTATTAAATAAACGGCCAGTATTATTTATATTTTTAATGATGGTTATTATTTCATGATTAAAAACTCTCACTTGTGAAATTGGTAAGATTATGCTCATTGTTCCCTGAGAATACATATATGGAATATATATTCACATAAAATTAGTCAGAAACGAAAATACTCTTAAAGGGAATCTTGCAGTCACCTCATCCAAAGAGTTGATGCAAGAGTAGAGCACATTTATATTTTGTACCTGGATAAAATTCAAAGCAATTATATACATTCTCAAAAGAAAAGAAAAAAAATATTTTCCACTCTGGGGTTTATATTTCCCTTTTAATTAATTTATCAGCATACTTAATATATACAGGATATAAACTTTTTATGTAGCTTATGCAAGTATTACTATCCTTATTATTTCATTTCTCCTTGAACAATAAAGGCAATATTTTAAAGTTTAAGAGACACATAGATTTTTAAAATGCAAACAACCAAAAAAAGATACTGAAAGCTCTTCCTTACTGGTATTATAATAAACACAAATATACTCATACAATCCTAAAATAAATAGTGACATTTTATGTTTAATGAAGTTCCTTTCTTTAACAGCTTATAATAAGAAAAAATGCTGATTTTTAAGTGAAATACTTATATCTCTGTATCTATAGCAATATAAATCACTCCTTTATGATTATTATAATGCTGAGCAACAAGAAAGGCACATATACACATAATGAATACAAATGAAAGGTAACAGTTAGCTAAATAATTTGTGCCACATAGATTCATAAAACACTAATTTAGAAATTTCTAGCAACCAAAGGGAATATCAATGAGAAATAACCTAGAGCAAAAAAGAATCAGTTTGATGAATTGGGCTATATTAAAGAAGTTGTGAGACTTATTCTTTTTTTTAACTCTAGTAATAAAGTAGAAAAAACTTTCATGTAAGAAAGTAATATTTTACTCTTGGAAAATGAAAACTTAGAACCTTTTCCTTAAGGGAAGAACTTTGCATTTAAACCATTGGCTCTTTAGAGACATTTTCAGGATGAAAAAAATCAAAAGATTCATTTTTACTTGGAGCATTAAAAAAGATGAAACACATGGGGCTCCTGGTATTCCTCTCATTTAAGTTTAGTGTCACGATGGTTTGATAGGGCCTGAACATTCATTTAAAAAGATATGCCAAGTAATTAAAAATATTGCAGGTAAGTTGAACATTTGACCTATTTGCTTATTTTAAGCTCTGCCTTGGGATCACTCCTATTCCACATTGTAGGCTATTCCACAGAAGTTATAGGCCGTGCACATATTTTAGCATGATGAATGTTGGTATTAAAAGGCTACAGTATGTCCCATCTGAGGCAGCACTTTATATCAATGTAGAAATTTAGTGTGAGATTGAGGGTTACTGCAGCGTCCTAAGGAATCAAGAAAAGTCATACTCTAATGTAATGCATATTCAGAAGGAACAACATATGAATGTACCATGTTTTCATCATCTCTCAAACAGTATTATAATACATGTTCTAAAATAGTACATTTTCACTTTTGTAGCAACATTCACTCAACTTTATATTTAATTCTCTCATTCATTCATTTATATATTCCTTTTTTTATTCAACACATTCTTATTGATCATCAGTTATGTTTCCAGGAATTTGTCTAAGTCCTGGGACATAACAATGAATGAAAGAGAATTCCCAATCCCTGTGTAAGTCCAGGGAGAGGAAATCTCGGGGCAAAATACCTCTAAAAACCGAAATCAGTCAAAGGGAGAAATAAAGTTTAAAACCTGTTTATTGCTTATAAATTGCAGTCTGGTCTATCTCTCTCTCCTGCTCCAGCAGCAGCAAAACTGGCCCCCCTCCTCACCTCTCAGGTACTGATAAGCTTTCTGTTGCCCAGGTCATTACCCATTGATACGGAGATGAACTTCTCTCCACCCCTGAGGAATTATGCAAATCCACTAAACCCATACTTCTCTCCACCCTTGACTCCTGTTATATGCATATGTACTAAAGCCAGGCAAGATATTCTGGATAAATTACAATTTTACCCACACCCTGTTTGGTGAGGAGAGATAGAAAATAAACAAAGTAAATAGATCCATAATATGGTGTCATAGGTGATTAATAATAAACCATGATGGAAATTGGGAGTGATGGATAGGAATGGTGAGATGTAATTTTATTAGGCAGTTACAGAAAGCCTCAGTTAACAGCTGCCATTTGAGAAAAGTACCAAAGGGTGAGAGGAGACCCACAAGCTAATAACTTGGAGAAAATCCTTTCAGGCAAAGAGAAAAGTAAACACAAAAATACTAAAAAGGGAACATGACTGGCAAATTCAACAGCAAAGATCTGATTGTTGGAATGGAGCAAATTAATTCAGAGAAGGGGCTAGACTTTCCAGGAACTTGTAGGCCACAAATTGTCTTTTTTTTGCCTGAGCTTTTCTTCTTATTGGAGGCCATTGGAGAGCCTGAGCTAAGGATAATATGATGTGACTTAGGTTTTAATAGTAACACCCTTGTGGCTGTGTTGAGAATTGATTGTATGTGGGCAAGGAAGAAGGCAGTTTAAACAGTTAGGGGACTTTCCCGTTAATGCAAGTGAGAAATGACAGTGGCAGAATAGCTGCTGAAAACTGGTCAGATACTGCATGAGATCTGACTTTAGAGCAAATGAGCTAGGCACAAAAAATTTCCTCTTCTTCCCTCATGGGCCGAGATCTTTTGCTTCTACCTAGGGTTAACAGATTAAATACAGGATTCTCTGTTTACAGATGAAATTTGAATACAGATGAAAGATAAATCATTTTTAGTATGTCATATGGAATATACTGCCCCATGCAAACATACTTATACTACAAAATATTTTTTGTATTTGTATATCTTTGTATTTGAAATTTAAATCTAACTGGCAGTGTTGTATTTTTATTTGTTGAATGCAGCAACCCTATTTCATCCTTTCCCTAGCTACAGTGGATTTTTACTTACATCCTGCTTTGTGAGAGTGCTCTAATATTTCCCCAGATGCAGATTTGTTTTCCTTCTACCAATCCCAAGCCCCCAAGGCAATGAATTTTGTCTGGTCCCTGGAACTGGAGAGTTTGATCTGCTTAACCAGTAGCCTAAGACTTTTTTCTCCAATGAGGGAAGGTTCTAAGGGAAATGGGCATGGTTCTATGTCTTTCTCTAGGAGCAGCCAATGACACGTTTGCCTGTAACGTGGTGAATGGCTTTCTTTGGTTTTCTGCCTTGCTCCTAAATATCCTTCTTATTTATGGCCCTAGAGGGAGGGAGGGTGCTTAGATTAACCTGGGGATTGGGGGTCTCAGCTTTTCAAACTGTCATCGTGTCTCACATTTGACTTTTAAGAATTGGTTAACATATTAGCTAATTTCTTCTTACCCTTTGGTAGAGTTACCACACTTTTTCATGCTCTTCCAAAGGTGAAAAACTTCCTGTGTCTCATTTCTCCCAGGTATGACTTGTCACTCTTTGGAGGCCAATTTGTTTGATTTATTATCTGATTTCTCACTGTTAGGGTGGAAACAGTATTCTCTTACAGCTCCTACAGGCTCAGGGGAATAAGACCATTAAAAACTTAAAGAGAATTTAGACACGTTATCACACCACCTTTTTTCTTTTGTTTTCTACCCATTATCCTGGAAGACTAGAGATAAGAATGTTGATTTCATTGTAACTACAAAAAACAAATAGTCAATAAGAAGTGCCTGAAAAGGGAACCGAAATTTAGGGAATTAAAATTTAGGTGAGTGAATAAAACATACTGCTCCCTAAACCAATACTATGCCTGTGTATTCACCTCTTGTTCCTGTTCAGCCTGAAATTGCTGCTGGAAATGCTCATAGAAACATGTGTCAGGTATCAGGATAATATTTAATCTCTCCTCCTCTTAATCTCTACCTAGCAATCTGTTTATTTATTTCATCTTGATTCTCTCTCTGGGGAAGTATTTTTAAATTGTCTATTCTTTTTCAGACCTCTCTTTCAGTGACACTTTTAATATCATTCTTCTCTTTCAATTGAAAGGTATCCCGCCTAAATTAACAAGAAGGGAGCTCATTTGGCATAACTCCCTCAGTTTCACCATTAAAATGTTCAAATATAGTTTACCTTTGCATTCACACATCATGGCTTCCTTTCCTTTTGCTGCAAAAGGGGATTCTTCCTTTCCAAAACTAAAATGCTCCCTGTTACCTTGACACTTTCTCACATTTAATAAGTTAACATTATTTGGAATTAATCTTTCTCCTTGTCACTGAGTAGTCCCAATTTCACCCTGCATTCCTTGTGATATTGCTGTCATTTATTTTACTTATCCATGAACTATAATTGCCCAATATATTTTTACTATTATTATTTTAAACAAATAGCTCTGTTAAATCAATTAAGAATAAGAACAATGAAATATTGTATTTTACCATTCTTGCAAGACAGATATACCTGCAGAAAGTTCCTTCAGTTTTTGTATGTATGAGAAAGTTTTCATTTATCCTCCTCTCTTAAAAATAATGTGAGTGCATACAGAATTCTAGGTCATTGTTGTGTGTTTTTTTTAACTTTTAAGATTTCATTCCACTCTTCTCTTGCTTGTATAGTTTTTGAAGAGAAGTCTGATGTAATTCTTACCTTTCCTCTTCTGTAAATAAAGCACTTTTTCCTTTGACTTCTTTCAAGGTATTCTCTCTCTGATTTTCTGCCCTTTTGATTATGATATGACTAGGTATAGATTTTTTTAGTATTTACCCTGCTTGCTGCTTTCTGAGTTCCTTGGTGTTCCTCATTAATTTTGGAAAATGTTCAGCCATTATTAATTTAAATATTTATCTTTCCCTTTTCTCTCTTTCATCTCTTTCTGGTATTCCTGATTTATGTATATGTTACACCTTTTATAATAGTCCCATGATTCATGGATATTCTCTTCTGTTTATTTATTTTTCATTAATTTTTCTTTGTGTTTCAGTTTGGGAAGTTTCTATTCATGTATCATCAAACTCACTGATGCTGTATCCAGCTGTATCCGGCCTGATGATGGCTCCATCCTCACTAAGTCTTTGATTTCTCACATTTCCTTTGGACTCTTTCTTAAGGTTTCTACCTCTTTGCTTACATTACTCATCTATTTTTTTTCATGTTGTCAATTCTTTTTCGTGGATTCCTTAGCATATTAATCATAGTCATTTTAAATTTCTGTCTAATAATTCCAAAATCTCTCCTTTATCTTATTCTGGATGCTCATTTTCTCTCTTCAGACTATGCTTTTTCCTTGCCTTTTTACCATGTCTTGTAATTTTTTGTTGAAAGCTGAACATAATATATCAGGAAATAAGAGGCCTTTTGTGAGAATTGGTATGTTTATCTGGCTAGGGGTTGTACTGCATTTAATGTCCTCTATACCTGTGCAGGTCAAAGGCTTCAATCACCTCTATGCCTTGATTTCTGTCTCCTTTGTTATCTTTGTTTTTCCTGGAAACTTCTTCTTTTTCTAACTATTATATTGGTTTCAGATGTACAACATAGTGATTCAATAATTATATACATTATTATATTCTCACCATGAAAAGTGTAGTTACCATTTGCCATCATATACAGTTATTACAATATCATTGATTGTATTACCTATTCTATACTTTCATTGCCACAACTAATGTATTTTATAATTGGAAGTTTATACCTCTTTATCCCCTTCATCTATTTCACCCATCCCCACCTACCTCCCTTTGGCAACAAGCAGTCTGTTCTTCATGCTTGTGAGTCTTTTTCAGTCTTCTTAGTTGTTCACTAGTTTTGTTTTATAGCTCTACATACAAGTGAAATCATAGGGTATACATCTTTTTCTGTTTGAATTATTTCATTTGGTATAGTACTTTTTAGACTCATCCATGTTGTCATAAATGGCAAGATTTCCTTTTTTTTTTATAGCTGAGGAATATTCCATTGTATATTTGTACCACATCTTTATCATTTATTTATCAGTGGACACTTAAGTTGCTGCCATATCTTGGTTCTTGTAAATAATGCTGCAATATACATAAGAATGCATATATTCTTCAAATCAGTGATTTTTTTTTTTCTTTGGGTAAATTCCTGGAAGTGAAACTTCTGGGTCATATGGTACCTGTATTTTTAGTTTTTTGAGGGACCTCCATAGTGGCTGCACCAATTTACATTCCCACCAAAAGCACATGAGGGTTACTTTTATCCACATGGTTGTAAACACTTGTTACATCTTTTTTTTTAATATTTATATTAGCCATTCTTACTGGTGTGAAGTAACATCTCATCATTGTAGTTTTGATTTGCGTTTCCCTGATAATTAAGAATGTTTAGCATTTTTTCCTGTGACTGTTAGACACCAGTATATCTTCTTTGGAAAAATATCTATTCAGGTCCTTTGCTTATTTGGTTTCTTTGTTGTTGTTTTGGTGAGAAACTCCTTAAATAGTATCTGTCTTGAAGCTCTTTCAGTTAAAATCCACTGTTAGTATACTGAAGCTTTGTTGATTTGTGATAAGATATTGGGAAGGAAGAGCATTCTATAATTTCATGATTAATTGCTCATTTCGGGGGTGTGTCAGGGTTGTGGCTTTAGTAGCATTTCTTAGCTTTTTTCATCTTCTCTAGTGAGATCTGAAGGTTACTGGGTGCTGGAATTGTCTAATCCCTCTGCCCCTTTTTGAATAAAGCTCTGGTAAAGTATTTCTCCTTGATGGCAGTCTGTTATGGGGAACATAATGGTCTGAGCATATTTTAAAATTGTTATTCTCCTTCCCCTCCTCCATGACTAGAAACAGGAGGTGATTTTTCTTGGGCCTTCATCAAGAAAACCTGGCAGAGCTCCTGAAATTAAAACTTATGAAAGTACAGGGGTCCTTCCTAAGACTGTGCTCACAGAAGTTTTTAATTCTCACGATAATCCACATTGAGTTTACAGTCATTTGTCAATTACTGGGTAAGTGTTCCTACCTATTACTTGCTCCAATGACTTCTGCTCTCTGTAAGCTATGATTCTCTTTATCTGTCTGTGTCTCTCGTTTTCAGGGCAGTGGTTTACTGTGTGACTTCAGTTCTCTGTTGGATCTAATAAGAGACATTAATTATCAGTGTACCTAGTTTGTGTGTTGCTGTGAGTATGTGTGTGATGACTTTCAAGATATTTGTCAGAGCAGGAACTAGAATTGTCTCATAGAGTTTCTAAAACCTACTATTTATACTAGTCTTGACACGCTTATCATATATTGCTGGGTACAATTTATTTTTGTATATATTACACTTAGTGGAACTTGCCACATACCTCAGTTAATTACAGTTTACATGGACAGGGACAAATTTTTTCTATCTCCTTTCTCTTTTATAAGTAAGTCCTAAATCTGAAACCATGTCTTATTTGCAGAAGTACTTCAATCTGTGTCATTTTTGCAGCAGATATTTGTAGGAGGCATGTTCCAGTCACGCTTAAATGTAAATGTTTAACTAAATACCAATTTTTTTATCTTGATACTTTATTTTTTTTCTCTTCAGAGGAAGTTTCAGATATTTAAGTTCTTCTTAAGTTAAAAAAGATTCAGCTTTCTGAACTAAATAGTTTCCTATTGAAATGTCTGTTTTTGTAAAATTTTTCCTTAGTTTCTGAACTTTGATAGTTAAGTTCAGCAATGTAGCAAAATAACTAGGCTATTTTTCTTTACTCAGTCATTGCATTTTCTTGAACCAAATCTACCTTAACAGATAGAATTTTAGCAGATTTCCCCTAGAGAATTACTTCAAGCTATTTAAGCTGCCATCAGCTCCTGATTTAGCATTTTTAATAAACTTCCTAGGGCAAAGGATTAATTTCCCTGGACCCTCTTTATCCTTGATGTAAAAGTATAATGTTTAATCGAGGATGGATCATTGTTCGCCTGCTGTCTTCCCTGTTGTTCATGAATAAGTAGATACAAGTTCAGGGAGTGGAGGAAAGCCAGGGCAAAATAAAAGTATTCCCAACCCTTAAAATTTGTTGCTAAATAAAAACAGCAACTAATACATATGAATGCAAATAGAATTACTTTTACCACATTAAAGTGAATGCATTAAAGAAACATACGTCTACCAAGGCAGTTTATAGCCAAATAGTTGCATTGAATTCCCTACATGCTTATTGATCCTTATCTAAAACTCATCTAAAAACAGAAGTTCCACTATCGTAGCAAAATTATGGCACAAATGATGACCCAGAAATTCTGGGCCAAAGCATTATTAGTGACATTTGGATTAGTAAGGCAACTCTCCACGGTTCCTCAGCATTATAATGGGAAGTAAGTCTAAGAAAATATGTATAATTATTCCCACTTTCATTAATTAAACTTAACCTTCAGAACCCAGTGGTTTCATAACACATCAGATTATTATTTGTAAGATTCCCTAGTCTCCAGTTTGGATCCACATAAAACCTTTTCAAGAGAATGAGAAACTAGGTGAGACACCATGTATTAGCTTGAAAGAGGTGTAAGAAATATTGGCAAACAACATGCTAATTAAGGATACTCTGTTCAAATCAACTTTCCTCTCAGGCTTTCTAATAATATCTGGTATAACTCATATATAACAAAGCATATATTCTGTGGTAAGGCACAGAATGTCCCACCTCAGTGCTAGGACTCAAACACAAACTAGAGCCACTGGCAAGGCTTTTCTTATAATAATGAATGATAACATTATCTCACATCTGATTTTCTTCTTCTTTTGGAGGTAACCATATAATTTATTGTCCAAAAGGAGCACATTTATGATAAAATATGGCACTTACTGGGCAGAATGTTGAGACAGCAGGCTTAAATTGAGACCATCACAGGAAAACCAAGGCATATTTAGTAAAGTATTTAACAAACTTCAGACTTACGGTTAAATAACTTTTTTTCCTTCCACCAAAAAAGAAGTTTTCCAAAATTACCATTTTCTATGATAAAATGTGTATGCTAGTAAAATAACTATGAAATATTAAAAAAAAATAAACACAAAATACATCTTATTAAAGTCAGTTCTAAAAATAATGATGAAATAATCATTTTCAAAAGAAACTGGTACCAAAACAAGACAATTTAAAAGGAAATGCTTAGAAATATATCTAACATTAAAATTTTTGTTGCTGAAAATAATGTATCTCACATGTAAAAATTGCATTATCTGTAGACTTTTACAAATTGGAAACTCATGCCTATATTCTTTAATAATTTCCAAAAGGAAGAGGTATAATGGGGTGTGATTCCATATAATGAGGTACTTCTTTCTCTTTTTTTTATATATTTCTTAATTTTATTTTTAAAAATGAACAGACATTTTGTGCAGCTACAGGATTACAGAAAAATTCAATTAAAAGTATAGAGAGCTCCAATGTACATACTCATAATACCCCATTTCCCCTATTAGTATGCTGCACTACTGTAGTACATTAGTTACATTGGATGATTAAGAATTGATATATTATTTACTAAAGTCCATAATTTACATTAAGTTTCACTCCTGGTGTTGTACATTTTATGGATTTTGATGATTGCACAACATGAATTCATCATTATATCATACTGAATATTACAGTTAAGATTCAAACTAAGTTTGGATTAGACCCATGATATATTGTATCAAAAGTGTAAAACCAGAATTTTCCAAATAATAAGACTGTTTATTCCATTACTCACTTAAAATCTATTATTAATAGTTTGAATAAGGGTCAATAAATGTTTACTAATAATAGATAAAATAATTTAGAATATTCTTTTATTCCATTTTTGTACCATTCTTTTACATTTTTCTTGTGTTCTATTTTATAAAATGGGAAGCATAAATTAAAAGACACTTTATTTCCTTAAGTGCATTTTTAGTGATTTAATGATTTTTGAAAACTATAGTTAAGACTTCTTAGGCTTATATATGATGTGGTATTTTGTTTACCTCTCCACAATTGAAATGTGATATCGATATCGTAAAGAGATCCAAACAAAAATAATATGGTGTATGATTGAAATCTGTGAAATAAGACTTATAAGAATAAGAACTGGGAGAAGAGAGAGGCAATCAATGACAAGTATAGCTGTCAAAGCTCATAGGAGTCATTAAATGAAACTCACTGGGCTTCTGCACTTTCCCTCTGAAGGCCACAGTATGTTTCAAATTTGACAATTCTGGTGTTAGCCATACTGTCAGAATAAACTATGGGGTCACTATCTCTAAAGATTTTATTTTATATAGAAACTGAATTTTTATGCAAACTGGAGAACAATTCTGACTGCAAGCAGAAAACTAAACTACCGCTTTTGATTCTTTCAGAACTGATACTTCCAAAGTAAAAACTGACACTTCTCCTCCTCAGTGACTATCCCCTTAAACACCACTACCACTCTCACCCACTCCTATCCAGTCACCTGAGTAAGAGTCTCAAAACTTTCTTCAAACCAGTCTTTCGTGACTGCTAAGTTGTAGACCAGATTGGAATGTCAATTTACTGGCATAACACTCTTTGCTAGGAATTTAGTCCAGTGTCACAGGGAAGTTGAACAGAGTGAATCCAAAGTCAAGGAAGCAGGCAAGTTTATTATGTTCTGGAACAGAGCAGGCCCTGACCTTACATCCAACAGGCCCCGGCTGCCTACTGCAAGGCTCCTTTATGGTGTTTATGGCAGGGCAGAGAAGTCCTTCATTGACAGTTCTTGGCCTTTGTGGCCTGATCTGACTGGTGAAATGAGGACATGGGCTGCACCTGATCTCTGATGTTTCTCTACCTGGAGAGTCCCTGGACATTCCCTGAGTCATTTCTGGCCCTCGTGGCTTCATCTGATTAACTCTTTAAGTCATTCTTGACCCTCATGTCCTCATCTGATCAATTCTCTGAGTCATTCTAAGTTGGTTCTACTTTCTTTCTATCCCACTCATGTCTATCTTTCTGCCTAACAATACCAAGCTTCCCAACAGTACAGAAGTTAAAGTAATAAATTTCATGTTTATGTATGTTGTCATTCCTCCAAACACTAAGATTTCAACAAGAATCCATTTTTACTTCAAAAAAATTATTTAAAATAATAGATGAGATATAAAAAGAAATGCTGGTGTTGGAATTAATGAAACATTGTTATTTTCCTTCAAACCTTAGGCTTACTCTCAAACTTAAAAAATAAGACTTTTTAAAAAATATTAAAATCACCTTTTGTACTACTTTGTTAAAATTACCTTCCCAATTTGAATCAACTTCCTGCAGTAATACCTTTAAAGTTTTCTGCTGCTGTGAAGAATATTTAATTATCTGATTTCTTTCATGATGCATGTAGTTGATTGTCCTTAAGTCAGATGTAAGTGATTTTGAACAAGGAAAGTGAATGAGTAGGTTCTGGCCATGAGCAACAGATATCATGTGGATTTTGATTTCTTAGTCATTTACAAATATTTCTTTTCAAGTATAGAAAAGCAATTAGTTAAGATTATAAACTAATATCCATTCAAATGTTTAAGCATGAAAAGCGATATGAATCATGGACCTGCAGAATACTACTTAGGAAAAAATTCATTATATTCATGTTCTTAAAAAATATCAAAATATGATTTCTATAAGATAAGGATAGCTAGCCTAGTTATAATTCTCTGGAAAGATTTATGCCACTCTTGGATATGAAACAGTGTTTTTTTTCTGCCTCTGACCAGTACCTCATATGGTCTTGCATACAATAGACAGTCTGTGCTTTTTGAATGATATATATGAGTCAGAAAAATAACAAGGTGTACTTTATTTTAGTGGGAAATTTTTTTTTTTTCTTTAGCTGACAGGCATTCATTTCCCTTTCATTTGAAAACAGAACATATTTTCCTGGTGACCAAACTACTCACTTATTCTCAGCCCACATCATTTAAGTAGGCTGATTGCAATTCTGGATCCTGAGTTTAGTCATGTGATACAGACCCAGCCAAAAGGAATATCACATTCTTCAGAATACTTTCGCTCAGAGGTGGTAACATGATTCAGCAGTGTCAAACTCTTGGAACTTTTGCTTCAGTGATTATGAGAGAGGTAGGCACTCTGTTGCATTAGAATTACTGAAGTGACTAGAAATGCTTAGAGCTCAGGGAATCTCCAAGAGGAGTCATTTTGCTTAGGAGAGAAGCTAAAACAGAAGGAAAGAACTGGGAGGCGGAGAGGGATGAATATTGATGAAGTCATTTGAGCTGCTGGATTCAGCCATGGGTGATAAAGTTCTTTCTCTAATTTCTGACAAAGATTCTCCCCTTGACCAAGCACAAACCAGGCTCCTCTGAGCCCCATTTCAACTCGACCTCAACCTTGACCTATAAAGACTTGAACAAACACGAACAGTTTCAAATAGCTCAAGGATACCTCCCTAAGAGGATCCTGGTTTCCCTTAAAGTGTCTGCCTAAGAAAACACAAGGCTGCAGAAGAATTTACTGTTCATTCTAGCCAACACCTGAAGATAGAGACCCATTTCCCCCCTTCTGTGGGAGGGTAGGAGCTCAGCTCCCATAAGCAACAGTCAGCAAACCCTGATGGTTTTCACAGGGACTGACCACCCCCATTTTTTCCTTTCTGTTCTTTTTCCCTTCCCTTCTACAGATCTGTGTTCATCCCCTCCCTATTCCCTTTTTCTCCCCTTAATATCCCCTGTTACCTCTATACAAATTAAAGTTGAGTTCAGTTAATGATAGACTCTTTTTCCTATTGCAATATTATAGTACCAATTAAAATCTGTCCTTGCTGTTTAAACTAGTGTCCAACTTCGTTTATGGGAACCAATAACCTGACATGTAGCAAATTGAGTTAAGTTTATCATTTGCAACCATAAAGAATCATAATTAATTTTCTCCATATATTATCTGGAGTTGATTTCTCCTCTCCATGTGCCTATGTTCATATTTTGTAAAGATGATCACAAAGATAGCATTGTGAAGCAGTTGCACAAAGATTCCTCTTTATCTCTAGGACACAAGCATGACGATTGTTTGACAGTTAACTTGTTATTGACTAAATTGGAGGGAACCTATGTAAATCCGGGGAGGAGAAAATCCTGGGGCAAAATGCCTTTGAAACAGAAATCAGTCAAATGGAGAAATAAAGTTTAAAACCCGTTTCATGTTTACAAGGAGTTGTCCCACGTCTCTCTCCTCCTGTGGCAGAAACAAGTGAATTCTGCCCGCACCTCTCAGGTTTAAATGAGCCATCACTTGCTCATGTAATTAGTCATTGATATGAAGATGGACCACTTCTCTCCACCCCCTGGAAACACCTGTTGATATGGGGATGCACTAAAGCCAGGCAAGAGGTTCTGGAAATACTGCAATTTTTCCCACAGGCCACCCCTCCAGAAATCTCGCCTTACAATCTACTCATTCCCCATCTTCTGCAATGGTCCCTGGGTGAGAAAACTGGAGCATTGTAACAAGACTACTGACATACAATAGCAACAGCAATAAAATCATGATAACACTCAAGCCAGAGGATTCAGCCAGGTTCAAAGTCCTCTGCAGATTAAGTCCATAGCTTGCCTATTCCATAGGCAGTAGCTGAACAGGTAGAGAATTCAGAGCAGTCATCACCATACTGCAGCTGCAGGCAGAGGCCACATCCAGGCCACAAGGACTGTAGAAGAAAATAACCTTAAGGCTGATAAGATCCATGTTTTAATGACACCAGCATAGGCAAATCTTGTCCATCAGGTAGGATACATGCAACAGAGTGGTCCTGTGATAGAAAAGTGGCAAGAATGGGATCCTGTCCTGGTCTAGTATACCAGACTTTCATAACTCCTCCCTGTGGGAGAAATAGATGGGTCAATATATAAGGCTACAGGAGGTACATTCACTGGTCATAAAGATAAAACAAAACTTCCCTGTAAGATGCTCTTACCTCTCGGACATTTTGGGTACACTACTGTGACCTTTGGGGGCCACTCTGTTGTTATTCCAGGAATACACACAAGGCCAGCTCCAGACCTTTTCCCCAAGGTGTGAGAAGGGCCAGTCATTGCTGGTCCATGTGTCAAAATGTCCAGGGCCACATCCACTTAGCAGTGTCTCCAGGGTTTAATGCAGCAGGGGCTGGCAGCAGGATGTTGCTCTGCCGGCCATATCCTGGCTTCTATAACTCCTCTTTGGTTTGCACATACAATTGTATAGGAGAGACAGCAAGGTGTGGTAGCATAACCACAGGGCTCAAGGTTTGTTTTCAGGGCTTCTCATTCAAACGTCATAGCATTGTCCATAAGCAAACTGACCAACCCCATAGACTATTGGTGTCCAACTTCAGGCCAGCTTTCAACAAACTGTACCTCTCCATCATGCCTGCCCCAGTAGGATTATATGGTACACAATACTTCACTTTATTCCTAATTGCTGCACCATTCTTGTAATGCATGTCCAGTAAAGTGAGTGCCTTGATCCCTCTCAATCACCTGTTGCCAGTCATAGGCTGCAAAGAGACACTCTAGACCCCTCTTGGTGATTTGCTGATCTGCACAATATGCGGAAAAAGCAACCAACAGTCCAGTAGCCGTGTCCACACATGTCATGGCATACCAATACCCTTCTGATATAGGCAGAGGTCCAATACAGTCTATATGCCACCTGACAAGCAGTATCAGCCTCCTTACTATTGTCCCATGTTCCTGCAGGACTCAATGTAAGTCCCTCTTAGAGCACACAAGGCACTCCTTCCAGGCTCTGCTAACTTCTTCAAAGGTCAATGGCAAGCCCCACTGACAGGCTTCAGCCCACATTGTCTTTTGCCCTGTGTACAACAAATGCTGATGTAACCATTGGGCTACATCAGAGGCAGGCTTTCCTTCTAGCCAGCACACCTGGGCCAATGTACCTGCTTCATAATTCCCTGGGGATGCTAAAGGCAAATGGCCAGTCACATGATACATGGTAATAGTCTTAGTCTGACTAGAGACCCATAGGTCTTGCCACAATTCTTGCCTCCAAAGGGGCCAGTGACCAACTATCCAGTTGGCATGTTACCATGTCAGTAGCCACAGGGTCAAACCCCAATAGGCAGTCCAGCTGTCAGTGCAGACAGCTATAGGGGAGGGCTCCTGGGTGATCACAAGCCATATTGTCTGCAATTCAGCCCATTGGCTTCTCTTTCCCTCTCCATCCTCCATCCATATTGTCTCAGTCTTAGGATAGAAAGCCACAGCCCTCCACTTTGGGGGCTGCCCATGACTGGAGCCGTGTGTGTACCAAGCATCTTCATCTCTAGGGGTTTTTCCCTCTTGATAAGGACTCTTGGCTACCAATGGCTCAAAACCAATGCTTTCCACTGGTACAGGTCCCTGGCCCCAATAAGCATTGGAGTTCTCCACTTAAGGGGCTAGTATAGAGGGTGCTACACTGCTGTAAATCTGCACCCCATTTGGCCAGTGTAGGTGTCTGTGCCACTCCAAGGCCTTTAGGTCCAGTCTCACACCCACCCCATGATGGGACAGGTGGTTATTACTGTGGTTGGAGCTGTTCCACTGATGGGCCCCATAGCCAGCAAGGTGTGGTACACAACAGCCAGTTGCTTCTCTGTCAAGGTGTATCAGACCTCTGCTCCTTTCCATAGTTGTGACCAGAATCCAGTAGTTTGGCACTGCCAAAACCCCACCCATTAGCGTCTTCGTTTACATGAACATCTAGCTCACAGGGCCTTGATGAGTCCATTATATTCAAGGCCTACATGGCCTTGACTGCTGGCTCAGCAGCGGTAAAAGCAGCTGCACATGTCTCATCCCAGTCCCACCTGATGCCCTTTTGTACCAACCGGTATAAGGGCTTCAGAGTTTGTGCCAAGTGCAGGATAAACACTCTCCAGTAGCCCAGAAGACCCAGAAACTCTTGTAATACTGTCACAGTCGTAGGGGTGGGGAAAGCCTGGACCTTGTCTATAACTGCTCCAGGAATAACTTTAGTTTTACTCGACCAGACAACCCCCAAGAATTTTACAGACAAACCAGGTCTCTGAACCTTTGTGCTGTTCACAGCCTATCCTTCCTCCTGTAGATGTTGCAGCAGTTTTAGAACTGCCCTTCCAAATCTGAAAGAGAATCAGATGTGAGCATAATATCATCAAGTAGTGGTACATCTGCATGGTTTGTGGTTTATTTCATGTGGCCAAGTCCTGGGCTTCAAGTCCGTGACAGATGATGGGACTGTGGAGGTATCCCTGTGGAAGGATGGTGAATGTCCACTGCCAGCCTTCCCATGTGAAGGCAAACTGTTCCTGACTTTCCTGTGATGTGTCAATAGAGAAGAAAGCATTAGCAAGGTCTACTACATGATACATCCCTAGTTCATGATGGCGTGTGTCTATAAATGCTGCTATAGAGGGGACAGCAGCATGCAAAGGGGGTGTGATTTTATTCAATTCCCTGTAGTCCATGGTTATATGCCAGGAGCTGTCTGGCTTTTTCACTGGCCACACTGGAGAATTAAAAGGACTATGAATGGGCTTTATGATGCCCACCTTTTCCAACTCTGATAGAGTTTCTCCAATTTCCTTGTGCCCCCCAGGCAATTTATACTGCTTAATATTTGTTACCTGCTGAGGTACAGGCAGAGCTACTGGTGGGAGCTTAGCATGTCCCTTCAGAACTGCCTTTACCACATGTACCCTCAGTCTGAACTCAACTGCAGTGGTCTGTAACCACAGGCCCAGCAGGATATCTACTCCCAAAATATATTCAGGAATGGGAAAAATGTACACAGTATTCTCCTTTGGGGGTAAACACCCTTTCCCCTATGGGATTTGGGCTTTCTTTACTTTATTTGCCTTACCCCATAGCCATCTATCACAACAGATTTTCCAGGAAAATGCTCAGGGTTGCCATAAATCAGAGAATACTCAGCTCCTGTGTCCACCAGCACCAGAACACATTGTACATTCACAGAGGAACAATGAATTGCTAAATCTACATGTGGTTTTTGGTACCCACCACACCCCCAAAGTGGGGACCTTACCCCCCGACCCTAGTCAACTTGTGATGCCCAGTCATCCTCCTGTGGGGGTGAGGGCCCAGGTGAATCCTGAATACTGTCCCCAGGAAGTTTTGCAGGGACACAGGCCAGGCATGAGGCCTTGACTCTGGTTTCTGTGTCCTGGACCTTAGCAGCTGGAACTGCTGCTCTGGCTTTAGTTGGTGCCACAGTTCTAAGATCCTATTAGGCTGCGCATCAAGTTTTCTTTTCACTACTGTGGCTTTTATCAAATCAACCCACATCTAGGTCCCTGAGACCTTCACAGAGCCTTTTGCACCTACCCTTTTAGTCATAGCCCATACTTCCTTCTGTGCCCTTATTGTTTCAACCTCCCCCAGATCGGCAAGGTGTACAACATAATGACATGTCCCCAGTTCATGATGTATACATAATGGCTGCTATAAAGGGAACAGCAGCCCAGTACGAGTAGCCTCACTTATGGGTTGCCCTTTGTGGGGGACGAGAGTAGTTACTACAGGCCCAAAGAGACAGGGGAGCTGTATGGGGCACCAGATTTCTCATTCCTATGATGAACAACTCTGCATCAGGGCCCTGGGGGTCCATATTATAGATGTTATTTTTCATACCCAGTTTCCGTAATACCTGTTGGAGCTCTACATACATTTTCCAACTAGTGGGTAAATATGGTAAATCACCCTGATTAGGCCAAACTGCCCAGATAGCGGCTGTCAGCCATTCCAGAAGTGTCTGATTCCCTGAGGCGTGACGGGCACTTTGCAACCACTGCCTGAGGGAAAGATGAGTTATCAAGGAAGACAGTCTACTCATTTCAGTACCTGACATAATGTTTTCCACCCCCATATCCCAAAGACATAAAAGCCATGTAGGCAGAGATTTCTGTACCAGATGCTCATGTCCACCAGCTCATCATGGGTATAGGGCAGAGCATGGAGTGCTCCACAACCAGGGGAGGGGCAGCTCAACCCCCTGAGGAGCCCATGGTTGTTTCATTTTAATTTTTTAAATTATAGCCAGGCGGGCCTTTAATACAGAAGAGGCTGGTGCCTCTTGGGTGGCCTCCTCAGCAGATGGACCCTTGGCCCCACACCCGCATCGCCCCCCACTTCCCTCCTCCACCATCTCCCGGGCTGAAGACACTGCTCTTTCCTCCCCCTTCCCCACAGCCTCCTGCAATGCAGCTTCTCCTGTCGCCTCCCCCATTATCACTGCTAACGAATCTTCCAGAAGCACAATCTGTTTTCTCAATAACTCGCTCACTTCCTTAAGGGTATCCCATAGGTCATTGCCCAGCTCCTCCAAGCAATGCCAAAGTGTCTCTCTCCTGCCAAAGTCCCTCTGTCTCTCCTCGATAACCCTCTCTCTCTCTTCGGTAATATTTTGCACTATCTCAAGGAAAAGAGACCTTATAATGCCAGCTGCTACATGGCCACCCATGGCCTCTAAGCAGTCTTCTATCTCACAGGGGGCTAATTCTGCAGCTTCCAGTGTCTCCACTCCTCCCCAGTTCTAGGGAAGGCACCACCCCTCTAGGAGGTGCATGACCCTAGACCAATTCCCCACTTAGGAGCTTCCAAATTGGAATTCCCGCAGATACGGGGATCCCAGGTAAAGCTGCACCCTCTGCCGCTGCATGCACTGGGGCCTCTCAACTATCCACAGGGAGTGTTCCGGGCATATACCCACCTCTCTAGGGGCAGCCCACCCAAGGGTCATGCCCATGTAGAGACATTTCAGGTTCAGAGGTCTTTTCATCTACCACCAGATGTAACTCTGGGGAGGGAAAAATCCTGGGGCAAAATGCCTTTGAAACAGAAATCAGTCAAAGGGAGAAATAAAGTTTAAAACTTGTTTAATGCTTACAAGGAGTCTTCCCCCGTCCCCCTCTCCTGCTGTGGCTGAAACAAGCGAATCCTCCCCACAGCCTCTCAGGTCCAGATAAGCCCTCACTTGCCCATGTAATTAATTACCCATTGATTGGGAGATGGACTACTTATCTCCACCCCTTGGAAACACCTGTAGATATGGATATGCACTAAAGCCAGGTGAGAGTTAATGGAAATACTGCAATTTTACCCACAACCTAAATTGTGGTAAAGAGTTTACAGTCAGAATAAAATATAGGTTGTTTATCACTGACAACTAGAACATGTCTTTTCACAATCACAATATTTTTAGTAAGGTTTTCATCTTCTTATTAGATGTTTCCCATTGATAGAGAACCTAAGAATCTTTGCATACATTCTTCCTCCCTCCCTCCCTCTCTTGTCTCTCCCTCCTGCCTTTCCTTTTCTCCTTCCTTCCCTCCCTCCTTCCTTCTCTTTCTTCCCTTTTATACACAAAGACTAACTTAAGAAATTAAGAGTGTTGCCTGTCTAAGCACATATATATAAAAACTAGTCTTGTGCTTCAGAATGATACCAGCTACCATAAAATGAAGTAATTATTACTAATTCACTAACACTCTAAAGAGTGGTTGGAGAAAGCCAATAAAGATTCTTTTTTCTAACTACTGTAACCTGATCCTTATCAAAATATTATGTTCAAATGTGGCTTTACTGTGGAGAAAAGAGAAGGATCAAAGACGGGCAAGAGAGACGAGTACAGAAATGAAGTTATTGACCTATGGTACAATTGACTTAAAAATATATATTCAAATAATCAATGATTTGTACCTACAAATTTATACTGTATTATGCCAAGAAGTATCTGTTTCTATGAAAATTGTGTGTTAAAAAATAATACTAATCTTCAGGAGATCATTTTTCAGGAAGCAAGGAGGGATTTGTTTGAAACAGTAATTCCACTTAAAATTGCCGCTTTGAAACTTGATTGCGCCTTGGAATCAACAAGGAAGTTAAAAAAAAATGCTGATACCTGTTTCCCCCACCAGAGATTCTGATGTAATTGACCTGGAATTAAGTCTCACTATTGGATTTTAAAAGATAGTGTCTTTTAGATGGGTTTGATGTGAATTCAAGGTTGAAAATTACTTTTTTGAGAGCCCAGGCCAGGGGCACGCTGCTAGCCACTGGGGAACATTTCTGCAGGGACCTCCAATGTAGCTCCTTGATACATATAAATTAGGGATTGAATGGTCATAACATGCATATTAGTTTAAAGCTAATAGCTCACTGATAAGTGAAATATACTTTTTTATTCATTTTTTTATCATTAATCTACAATTACATGAAGAACATTATGTTTACTAGACTTCCCCCTTCATGAATTTCCCCCTACAAACCCCATTACAGGCACTGTCCATCAGCATAGTAAGATGCTGTAGAATCACTACTTGTCTTCTCTGTTTGCACATCCCTCCCTATGCCTCCCCCCACATTATACATGCTAACCGTAAGGCCCCCTTTCTTTTCCCCAACCTTGTCCCTCCCTTCCCATCCATCCTCCCCAGTACCTTTCCCTTTGGTAACTTAGTCCATTTTTGGGTTCTATGATTCTGCTGCTGTTTTGTTCCTTCAGTTTTTCCTTTGTTCTTACACTCTGCAGATGAGTGAAATCATTTGGTATTTGTCTTTCTCCACTTGGCATATTTCACTGAGCATAATACCCTCTAGCTCCATCCATGTTGCTGCAAATGGTAGGATTTTTTTCTTCTTATGGCTGAATAATATTCCATTGTGTATATGTACCACATCTTCTTTATCCATTCATCTACTGATGGACACTTAGGTTGCTTCCATTTCTTGGCTATTGTAAATAGTGCTGCGATAAACATAGGGGTGCATCTGTCTTTTTCAAACTGGGCTACGGCATTCTTAGGGTAAATTCCTGGGTCAAATGGTAAGTCTATTTTGAGCATTTTGAGGAACCTCCATACTGCTTTCCACAATGGTTGAACTAATTTACATTCCCACCAGCAGTGTAGGAGGGTTCCCCTTTCTCCACAACCTTGCCAACATTTGTTGTTGTTTGTCTTTTGGATGGTGGTGATCCTTATTGGTGTGAGGTGGTATCACATTGTGGTTTTAATTTGCATTTCTCTGATGACTAGCAATGTGGAGCATCTTTTCATGGGTCTGTTGGCCATCTTCATTTCTTCTTTGGAGAACTCTCTGTTCAGCTCCTCTGCCCATTTTTTAACTGGATTTTTTGTTTTCTGATTGTTGAGGTATGTGAGCTCTTTATATATTTTGGATGTCAACCCTTTATCGGATCAGTCATTTATGAATATATTGTCCCATTCTGTAGGGTAACTTTTTGTTCTATTGATGGTGTCCTTTGCTGTACAGAAGCTTGATATAGTCCCACTTGTTCATTTTTGCTTTTGTTTCCCCTGCCCGGGGAGATATGTTCATGAAGAAGTTGCTCATGTTTATGGCCAAGAGATTTTTACCTATGTTTTTTTCTAAGAGTTTTATGGTTTCATGACTTACATTCAGTTCTTTGATCCATTTTGAATTTACTTTTGTGTATGGGGTTAGATAGTGATCCAGTTTCATTGTTGTTTTCATATAGCTGTCCAGTCTTGCCAGCACTATCTGTTGAAGAGACTGTCATTTCCCCATTGTATGTCCATGGCTCCTTTATCATATATTAATTGACCATATATGTTTGGGTTAATATCTGGAGTCTCCATTCTGTTCCACTGATCTCTGGCTCTGTTCTTGTGCCAGTACCAAACTGTCTTGATTACTGTGGCTTTGTAGTAGAGCTTGAAGTTGGGGAGCGAGATCCCCCCACTTTATTCTTCCTTCTCAGGATTGCTTTGGCTATTTGGGGTCTTTGGTGTTTCCATATGAATTTTTGAACTATTTGTTCCAGTTCGTTGAAGAATGCTGTTGGTAATTTGATAGGGATTAAATCAAATCTGCGTATTGCTTTGGCCAGGATGGCCATTTTGACGATATTAATTCTTCGTAGCCAAGAGCATGGAATGAGTTTCCATTTGTTAGTGGTCTTTTTAATTTCTCTTAAGAGTGTCTTATAGTTGTCAGGGTATAGGTCTTTCACTTCCTTGCTTAGGTTTATTAATAGGTATTTTATTCTTTTTGATGCAATTGTGAATGGAATTGTTTTCCTGATTTCTCTTTCTATTAGTTCATTGTTAGTGTATAGGAAATCCACAGATTTCTGTGTGTTAATTTTGTATCCTGCAACTTTGCTGTATTCTGATATCAGTTCTAGTAGTTTTGGAGTGGAGTCTTTATGGTTTTTTTTATGTACAATATCATGTCATCCACAAACAGTGACAGTTTAACTTCTTGTTAATTAATCTGGATTCCTTGTATTTCTTTGTTTTGTCAAATTGCCGTGGCTAGGACCTCCAGTACTATGTTGAACAACAGTGGGGCGAGTGGGCATTCCTGTCTTGTTCCTGATCTCAGAGGAAAAGCTTTCAGCTTTTCACTGTTCAGTATGATGTTGGCTCTGGGTTTATCATATATGGCCTTTATTATGTTGAGGTACTTGCCCTCTATACCCATTTTGCTGAGAGCTTTTATCATGAATGGATGTTGAATTTTGTCAAATGCTTTTTCAGCATCTATGGAGATGATCATGTGGTTTTTGTCCTTCTTTTTGTTGATGTGGTGGATGATGTTGATGGATTTTCGAATGTTGTACCATCCTTGCATCCCTGGGATGAATTCCACTTGGTCATGGTGTATGATCCTTTTGATGTATTCTTGAATTCAGTTTCCTAATATTTTGTTGAGAATTTTTGCATCTGCGTTCATCAGTGATACTGGTCTGTAATTTTCTTTTTTGGTGGGGTCTTTGCCTGGTTTTGGTATTAGGGTGATGTTGGCTTCATAGAATGAGTTTGGGAGTATTCCCTCCTCTTCTATTTTTTGGAAAACTTTAAGGAGAATAGGTATTATATCTTTTCTGTATGTCTGATAAAATTCTGAGGTAAATCCATCTGGCTCGGGAGTTTTGTTCTTAGGTAGTTTTTTGATGACTGCTTCAATTTCTGCTGGTAATTCGTTTGTTTATATTTTGTGTTTCTTCCTTGGTCAGTCTTGGAAGGTAGTATTTTTCTTGGAAGTTGTCCATTTCCTCTAGGTCTTCCAGCTCATTAGCATATAGGTTTTCATAGTAGCCTCTAATAATTCTTTGTATTTCTGTGGGGTCTGTCATGATGTTTCCTTTCTCGTTTCTGATTCTGTTGATGTGTGTTGATTCTCTTTTTCTCCTAATATGTCTGGCTAGAGGCTTCTCTATTTTGTTTATTTTCTCAAAGAACCAGCTCTTGTTTTCACTGATTTTTGCTATTGTTTTATTTTTCTCAATTTTGTTTATTTCTTCTCTGATCTTTACTATCTCCCTCCTTCTGCTGGCTTTAGGCATCTTTTGTTCTTCGTTTTCCAATTTCGTTAATTGTGACATTAGACCATTCATTTGTGATTGTTCTTCCTTCTTTAAATATGCCTAGATTGCTATATACTTTCCTCTTAAGACTGCTTTTGCTGCGTCCCACAGAAGTTGGAGCTTAGTGTTGTTGTTGTCATTTGTTTCCATATATTGCTTGATCTCTATTTTAATTTGGTCATTGATCCATTGATTATTTAGGAGCGTGTTGTTTAGCCTCTATGTGTTTGTGGGCCTTTTTGCTTTCTTTGTTCAATTTAGTTCTAGTCTTATACCTTTGTGGTCTGAAAAGCTGGTTGGTAGAATTTCAATCTTTTTGAACTTATTGAGTCTCTTTTTGTGGCCTCATATGTGGTCTATTCTGAAGAATGTTCCATGTGCACTTGAGAAGAATGTGTATCCTGTTTCTTTTGGATGTAGAGTTCTGTAGATGTCTATTAGGTCCATCTGTTCTAGTGTGTTGTTCAGTGCCTCTGTGTCCTTACTTATTTTCTGTCTGGTGGATTTGTCCTTTCGAGTGAATGGTGTGTTGAAGTCTCCTAAAATGAATGTGTTACTTTCTATTTCCTCCTTTAGTTCTGTTAGTATTTGTTTCACATATGCTAGTGCTCCTGTGTTGGGTTTATATATATTTATAATGGTTATATCCTCTTGTTGGACTGAGCCCTTTATCATTATGTAATGTCCTTCTTTATCTCTTGTTACTTTCTTTGTTTTGAAGTCTATTTTGTCTGATACTAGTACTGCAATACCTGCTTTTTTCTCCCTGTTGTTTGCATGAAATATCATTTTCTATCCTTTGACTTTTAGTCTGTGCATGTCTTTGGGTCTGAGGTGAGTCTCTTGTAAGCACCATATAGATGGATCTGGTGTTTTTATCCATTCAGGAATTCTATGTGTTTTTATTGGTGCATTCAGTTCATTCACATTTAGGGTGATTATCGATAGGTATGTACTTATTGCCACTGCAGGCTTTAGATTCATGGTTACCAAAGTTTCAAGGTTAATTTCGTTACTATCTAAGAGTCTAATTTACTCACTTAGTATGCTGTTAGAGACACAATCTAAAGATTCTTTTCTGTTTCTCCTCCTCTTCTTCCTCCTCCGTTCTTTATATATTAGGTATCAAATTCTGTACTTTTTGTCTATCCCTTGATCAACTTTGGGGATAGTTAATTTAATTTTGCATTTGCTTAGTAATTAGCTGTTCTACTTTCTTTACTGTGGTTTTATTACCTCTGGTGACAGCTATTACACCTTAAGAACACTTCCATCTATAGCAGCCACTCCAAAATAGACTGTAGAGATGGTTTGTGGGAGGTAAATTCTCTCAGCTTTTGCTTATCTGGAAATTGTTTAATCCCTCCTTCAAATTTAAATGATAATCTTGCTGGATAAAGTAATCTTGTTTCCAGGCCCTTCTGCTTCATTGCGTTAAATACATCATGCCACTCCCTTCTGGCCTGTAAGGTTTCTGCTGAGAAGTCTGATGTTAGCCTGATGGACTTTCCTTTGTATGTGATCTTATTTCTGCCTCTGGCTGCTTTTAACAGTCTGTCCTTATCCTTGATCTTTCCCATTTTAATTACTATGTGTCTTGCTGTTGTCTTCCTTGGGTCCGTTGTGTAGGGGGATCTGTGGATCTCCATGGCCTGAGAGACTATCTCCTTCCCCAGATTGGGTAAGTTTTCAGCAACTACCTCCTCAAAGACACTTTCTATCCCTTTTTCTCTCTCTTCTTCTTCTGGTATCCCTATAATGCGATTATTGTTCCACTTGGATTGGTCACACAGTTCTCTCAATATTCTTTCATTTTTAGAGATCCTTATTTCTCTCTGTGACTCAGCTTGTTTGTATTCCTCTTCTCTAGTTTCTATTTCATTTATTGTCTCCTCCACCTTATCCAACCTTCTTTTAATACCCTCCATCATGTTCTTTAACGATTGGATCTTTGACCTGAATTCATTCCTGAGTTCTTGGATGTCTTTCCATACCTCCATTAGGATGTTGATGATTTTTATTTTGAACTCCCTTTCAGGAAGAGTCACGAGGTCCATATCATTTAAGTCTTTCTCGGGAGTTGTATTAACAATTTTACTCTGGACAAGGTTTCTTTGGCATTTCATGTTTGTATATGGCGTCCTCTAGTGTCCAGAAGCCCTATTCCAGAGCTGCTGAGCCCTTAAAGCAGGGGAGCGGTAATTGGGGTAGGAAAGAGCTGTTCCCTGCCTCCTGGCTGCTGTGCCTGTCTCCACTGCCTGAGCCAATGGGCCTGTTACACAGGTATAAGTTTTTGTCCCAGAGCAGCCAGATATGGATCCCTGCTTTCCACAAGCAGCCAGAATCCCAGTCTCCCCAAGGACTCCACCTTTCCCTGCTTTCCAACCCTGTAATCAGAAGAGTATGATGAAAGTACCATGAAATACAGGTTTGTGCTCCCAGCACAGATCTCTGGAGCTAGGTATTCAGCAGTCCCAGGCCTTTCACTTCCTCCCTGCTCCTTTTCTCTTCCTCCTGCTGGTTAGCTGGTGTGGGGGAATGGCTCGGGTTCCTCCGGGACATGGGTCAGGTACGTTACCCCTTTTGGTGAGGTCTGCTCTTTTCTCCAGGTGTGTGCAGTCTGGCACCATCCTCTTTCCTGTTGCTCTCTCAGGATTAGTTACGCCAACTGTATTTTCTGATTGTATGCAGTTTTAGGAGGAAGCCTCTGTCTCTCCTCTCACGCCGCCATCTTTAATCTACTTTTTATTATAAATTAAGAAACATTTATAATATTTACATAGCAAAATGCAATGAATTTCTTGAATAAACTTTGGAAGAAACCATGCAAACATTGAGAGTTATGGTATTCCTTATACACTATTAATTCAATGTAACAGAAACATTTCTTTAATGCAAATTATTTTAAGTACATTATAAGCTTAAAGTGTGTCTCAAATTCTTAGGTATATTACTTCAATTGGGAAAATTATAATGTATGTTGAGTCCATTTGTAAATTTTTAGAAAAGTAATTGTAAGTAATCTTTTGTGTGTAGATAAGATAGGAGCTGGTTTTCAGATTGTCCATAATTCTGGAAATGTAGCTAGATGTTTTCATGATGCAGTTTATAAGACTTTATTTCAGTTGTGATTGTAGATAATTCAAATTACCTGTAAAGCATATTCAAATTTTACAAATTCTCTTTTGAGTATATCTTATATTCTTTTAGAAGAAATATATCTTATTGTCAAAAACTTTGTAATTTTGTAAAGACGTTAAAATAGTACCCTAAAATCAACACCTTATCAAGTAAGGTGTTAGGAATATTTTAATGAGTGTATATTACTTATTAGCAAATGCTAGGAAAATACTTCTTACCATAAAAAAGTTAATACTATCTAAGTCCTTCATTTGGGTCTTTAAATTTATTATTTAAAAATATGTGTGTATATATGCTTAAAAATAATGTATGCCCACATAAAAATTTCATAAGGCAGTAAAGGATATTGTTTAGGTCAGAGTCCTTAGTTGTGGATAAAGACTGAATTCATAGAAGTGGAATTTCTAACTCAGTGAGTGTATGTTATTTTAACTTTGAAGAACATTCAAGTTAGCCTGCTTAAAGTTTAAAGTAATTAACATTCCTACCCTAAATATGTGAGAATAACCCACCCTCACCTCTAGTTAACACAGATATTAATCTCATAGATATAAATGATATTTTACTAGACTTAATATGCATGTCTTAATCATGTGTGTTGAGCATGTTTTCACATATTTCTAAGTTATTTTTCTTTTTGTAAGCTTGTTGATTATGTCATTTACTGATTGTTTTCTTGTAATTGGATACTTTTATCACACTAATTTATATGAAGACTGTTTTTTTAAGGGTCTGTAATTATGTGAGTGTGCATGTGTGCATGTTGTAAATATGTTTTCCTGGTTCATCGTCTAACTTTGGACTCCTTGGTATTTTGAGAAATGCAAATTCTGAAATATTACATAATTGATGTTATCAATCATTTTTATTGCATTCTTTTCAATTTTATATCTTGCTTAGAAAAGGCTTTTCTATTCTGAGATTATGATAACAATAATATGCCATTTTTCCATCTAATATGTTTATAATATAAATTTAAATTTTTTCTCTCTTTTCCTTTGAAATATGACACTTGTCAAAAGGAAGAGAGATAGAGAGAGGGAATATAATACAAAGTTAACATTTATGTAACTCCAACCTAAATTAAGACAGAGAATGTTGGAATCTCAGGAGTTCTGTTTATTTTCTAGAGCTGGAGTAACAATTACCACAAATTGGCTGGCTTAAAACAACAAGGATTTATTCTCTCACAGTTCACGAAGCCAGAAGTACCAAATCAAGGTGTCAGCAGGATAGAGTTTTTCTTTTGGAAAATTCATGGTGAAGCTATCTGATTTTTCCTTTTCCTTTGGGATGTACTGAATTAGTAATGTTCAACAGATATAAAATTAATCAAAATCTATTTCTTCTTTATAAAATTTTGATTTATAAGATTTATAAGATTTTGATTTATAAGATTTATAAGATTTTGGTAATTTATGGTAATTTGGTAAATTTAGGAATTTGTCTATTTAAATTAAATATTCAAGTGTATATTCATCAATGTCATCATATCATTTTACTACCTAATTTTAACTTAATGTGTATGGGGTCTGAACAGTGTCCTGTTTTTCTCTCTTTTGAAAGTACCAGTTTGGGCTTTGTAGCAGCTCTCTGTGTTAAGTTCATTTTCTATTTCATTGTTTTGTCTTGTATTTTTACTGTTCTTTCTTTTAAGATTCTCTAAGTTTAATTTGCTATATTCATGATCTAATTTATAAACCCTAAAATATATACTAACATAAATTCCTTTGTAAGCATGGCTTTAGTTTTCTTACATGTTTTATATGTAGTATTTTCATTATTCTTCAATCAAAATTAATTTTTAGTTTTCACTGTGTTTTTCTTTCACCATGAGTTATTTAGAAGGCTATTTCTTAATTTCTGAATATACAACTTTTTCATCTTATTTTTAATTAATTTTTTATTAACCAAAGTTCTGTTTTACATTAGGGTTCACTTTGTGTTGCGCAGTTTTAAGGGATTTTCACAATGCTCAATATCATATATCTACCATTACAATGCCATACAGAATTATTTCTCCATCCTAAAAATCCCCTGTGCTTCATCAATTTACCCTTCCTCCCCTCTTCTCAGCCTCTGGCTCCACTGATCTTTTTAGTCTCTCTACAGTTATGTCATTTTGAGAATGTAAAATAGTTGGAATCATGCAGGATGTAGCCTTTTCAGACTGGGAAGGTTTTCTCTTCTAGGAATTTATACTCTTGCATTTTGAATTTATGGCTATAATCCATTTTGAGTCAATTTTAAATTTTGTGGTTTCATCTTCTTCCCCTTGAAATTCTCAGTTTCGTCTGTAGTATTTTATATATTCTTGTTAGGTACATATACAGTAAGCACTGTATATCTTCTTAGACAATTGACTCTGGTAAATTATTTAATGGCCCTCTTTATCCCTCATAATTTTTCTTGATCTGAAGTCTGTATATTCTAAAATTAATATAACTTTTCAGTTTTCTTTGGATTAGTGTTAGCATGGTATATTATTCTCCATACCATTAATTGTATTCTATCTCTGCCTTTACATTTAAAGATTTCTTATAGACAATATGCAATTGAGTCTTTTTTTAATACACTGTCTTAACCTCTCTCTTTAATTGGTATATTTAGACCATTCCCATTTCAATTGATTATTGATACAGTTGGATTCATATCTACCATATTTCTGTTTTCTATTTGGTGCACTTGGTTTCTTTTTTAATCTTCTCTTTTTCTGGTTTCTCTGGTTTTATTGAGCATTTTACATAAATTAATTTATTTTCTTCTCTTATATCAGTTACATTTATTTACTTGTTTTTTTAGTGATTGTCCTAATGTTTAGTGTGATATATATTTGTAATAGACATTTATATGTAGTTGTAATATGCACCTACAACTAATCTACGTCCATTTAAAAGATAACTGTACTACTTCATGGATAGTGGAGTTATACTATAACAGGATATGCCTAATTTCTCCTTCTCTTCCACTAAAACCTTGCTGTTTTTCATTTCACTTATTCACGAACAAAAATTTTTCAATATATTGTTGCTGTTAATATTTTGAATAAAGAATTGTCTATTAACAGGTAATAATAAGAAAAATAAAATATTTTATTTTACTTTGGTATTCCTTCTTTAATGCTGCTCCTCATTTTATGTAAGTCTCAGTTTCTGACCTATATTAATTTAATTTTAATTTTCTCTGAAGCATTTAACATTTCTTGCAAGGCAGTTTTCCTTGGAATATTCCCTCAGTTTTTGTTTTTCTGGGGAAAGTGTTTCTCTTTCACTTTTGAAAAATAGTTTCACTGGATACTAAACTCTATGTTGTAAGCTTTTTTTTTATACATTTTAAATATTTCACTCTAGCCCTTTAGTTTTCTATGTATATTATCTAACTAAACATCATTTTCCTCAGTATAATTTAAACCACTGTGCCTTTGTAAGAGCTTCTTCTTACAGCTCTTTTGTGTTAATATTTCCTTTGGTGCCATTATTTTCACTACAATGCATTACTCTTTCCTCAACCATGCTAGATGTCACTAAGGCCATATTGTTATGGAGTCATCCTCTCCAGAGAGCAATCCCACAATCTTTTGCTGCAGTAAGGGAGGTTTACCCAGCACAGACAGAATCTAGGAGCCCAAGAGCTTCCTGAAATCACTGACAGCTAATTCTCTTCTCTCAGTCCCCTCTGTGCCTTGACTTCAGCAATGCCTATTGTTTTCAATGTCTGGCTTTGATGCATTAATCATCTTGTTCTTGCTGGCATTGTCCCTTCAGGTATGTATGTTGCAGACACTTATTTTATGCCTTTTCTATTATTAACTATCATACTAGAAGAAATCTGTGAAAAGAGCTCTGATAACCATATGGATTCAAACTATTTTAAAACCATAAATACTTTTAACAGCTTTGTATATTGTATCTTTGTAGAAAAAAAAACCCATAATTTCAAAGTTTTATTTTTTGTGTGTGATTGTTTTCTCTCACTTTATAAGTGGTCCTTTCTCATTTCTCAGGTCTCTGTCCAAATGTTACCTTTTCAGTGAAGTCTTCCCCGACCACATCACCAACCCCTTTTCTTGCCATTATATTGTCATTTTATACTGATTTCCTATAAATTATCTGAAATAATTCATTATATTCATGTGTTTTGTTTCTTTCATCTGTGTTATTCAACACTATAAACCAATCACATTGGAAAGTACCTATTTGATGGTACACAGTAAGTGTATCATAGATACTTGATGAATGAATTAATATGATATTTTATTGAGCATTAGTATATTGAAGATTTTGGTTGCCCAAAATATACCATGAAAGAATATAGGTCACATTGTTTATATATATCTTAGCACATATTAGGAACTTAATAAAATGTTGATTTAATAGAGGTGGAAAGAATCAATTGTCACTCCAGATAGAATTTTCTATATTACACCAAGATACTTAAATAAGATCCTGTTACAACTTCAGGTTCTATTGTTTTGTTAGTCTTTTTTTAAAAAATCTTTTTAAGTCTTCTAGGGCAACATGAATTCTCTGCTATATGGACTAGAAATAGTTTTTTTCTTAGATGACCTTTTTCTTTCTCTTAGAAGAATCAATGTCCTGCTGTTTTACTATTTGTAAACTTTTATACATTATTGTATATTTTTTGTTAAAAAATACTCCAAAAGAATGACCCCTCCAAAGGGCTAGAAATGAAAAATTGAAAGCTTTAAAGCATCAGAGTAAAATGCATATTTCATGTCATAGTGGTAAATGCTGCATTATATTAGCAATTTAGCTATAGGATCAGTGACTTTTCTGTCCTTTATTGAATTTCTAATATCGTAAGAAAGTTACTAATGTGATAAAAGTCTTAAAGTATTACTGACTTTCTATCAGGCTCTTGAAGTGAATTTTTATAGTATTAGCAAAAGCAGAGTTTCAGAATACCATATAAACTAACCAAAATGATAATAAAAAAGCTTAAAAAATCAATGATAGTTTATTCAGCTGATCTATTTGAACCTTCTCATATTTCATTTTCAGATCTTTCTCTTTTAGTGTCTCCTGCTCACTGATAATAGAAGTTACAAAGTCCCAACTTCCTCTGAAACATCAAGTTTTCAATAGATCGTCTTGCTAAGAAAGACTCTGAAAGATGCTTGCAGTATTATTTACAGAAAAGAATAACAAATTTCTTGCAACATAATAAATGTTACTGCCAGCTTTCCAAAATCTCCAGCACAAATAAGGTTCAGTGAGTGAATTACACTCTTAATGTTTTCAACCATCTTTCTAAATTTGTTTTTCTGTTTTAGGTCCAGCACATATACAGTGTTTCAATTATGACAGACAAAATATCATGTATTAGGGGAGTTAATTTTATTTTCTGTAAATGTAAAATTGAATATGAAAATTAAAAAAAACATAGGAGAAATATTTATTTTTCTGCTGTCCAGGGAGACAAAGTAATTAGTTACTCTTTACAACCCACTCAACTTTTAATTAAATTCATTTCTGTTGTTTGTAATTAAAATGCAACATAAACTGACCATGAAAACAGATTTTTAAAATACACACATATTGAAAAGTTGACTCTTCCTTAGCAACAATTTTTTATTATTTGAAGAAAAGAAATTCTTAAAATTTGTTTGCTTACTGAAGACTTTTATACTCATAAAGGAGCTGCTTTGGGTTACTTACTGATTAGTGCTACTTGCCCAAACACTTTTCTTGTATACTCCATCTATAATTAAATGCCGAAATGAAATTTGGAAGATAAAATAAAGAAACCTAATCATTAAAGCATTTGGTTCCATAAATGTGGGAAAATACCACAAACTCATTCATGCTCCTTAATTTTTTTCTGTATTACTATCAAATGGAAATTGGTGATGTAAGTGAAAAACTAAAAATAGCTATTTTTATTTAATACCTTGATTATTCAATGTTTCTTCCCCACTAAAAAAAATCTTCAGATTCATTTTTAATATTCTATTAAATTGATTATTATATTTTGTATGTTCTGGGGATCTTTTACTATGTATCTTTTACTTTAAAAATTATGTTAGAACTTTATAGTTTCACAGAATTTTTTTAGTGTTTAGTAGTTTGTATTTGATTGAGGGAATGGGGCAGTGAAGACTGTCAAAATGTATATTAGAACCAATCTTTTACACATCATTCCACTATAAGCATCTTCGCATTCCTTTAAAAGTTCCTTCATATAGTGCTCATAATGTGCCTATAATCATGGTGCTATGTACATTTACTTTCCTTACTATATTACAAGTCATATGTGGGAAACTTCTCTTTAGACTACAACACTTAGAACATAACCCAACACACGATTCAGAAAATGTAGAATCAGTTAAAATATATCTTAAAAAACAGTTTGAATTAACCCGATCATTTATTGCCCAAGATCACTGTTACTCCCAGAAAACTGAAGTCTTACTGAATTTAGTCTTTCATAATTTTATGCATAGGTTTGTTTATTTGGTCAGATAAAAGCTGTAGCGACACATAGATATATTATTACAAATATGAAGTTCCAAATAATATCATGTTAATGACTTCCAACCAAAGACCTGTTGAAACAATCTATAGTTTGCCAAGTTGGTTTATTATTCAGTACAGCAAAGAAGACACTCCCTGGAGAGCCATGGGAAGTCTCAAGAAGATTACTTGGGATGATTTGAGGCAAGATTTGAGGAAGGGACTACATTTCCAGATGTTATGCTGTCAGGAATTGGGATAAATCTATGATTGGATACTTTTGTTTGTATATTGGGAAGGAAGACTAGACAGAAGGTAAAGATATTATTTATAACCAAATAGCAGTGGGAGATGACTTGATAATCTTCCTGTGTTGTGTTCAGACATGATTGCATAGTGGTCTTGTTTTTGTTTTGATTCACCTTAGTGTGACCTTGTCTGATATTGATGTTCTTTGAAATCTGTATTCAAGAAGAGAACATTCAAACCTAGCTGTGAGTGCCAGGCCACTTCATACAAAGTAAACTAAAATGTAGGTGATATTACTGGGACAGTTCCTGGAAGTGAAGAATCACTTTTCTCTTTCTAAATAATTAACATGTTACTTTAATATATATACTAGCAAAGAGAATGTTCATTAAATCTATTTGGACCTTGTACCATAAAGAAGTATTGAGGAAGCTACCTTAAGAAGTTTTTTAGAATGGCTTTTATTTCTTCAAAATTATGTATAATATGAAGTTTTTTTTCAAAGTTACCTAATGAACAGACGTAGAGAATCCAATATAATTATTTTGCATGGGATCTATGTGTCAGCATCAACTTTGTTCTCCATTTCACTAACATTATATATATAATGTTGTTAGAATAGCATATTTCTAACAACAATGCTAACATACATAAAAACAGTTTTCCATGTTCCTGCAATGGACCTGACTTACAGTCTTTAATATTATCCTATGAGTTAATGCCAGACACTTCGGGAAGTTTGAGGCTTATTTTGGATCTTCTAATTGAATCTTTCAGAGGAGAACCATAGGTTTAGCTTTGTCAATGTGTGAATCAACTGTTGCCTTTCTCAGAAAAATCACATTTTAGAAACAGAAAAATCACATTATAGATGCAGAAAAATCACTGTGAGCTTGTAACTGTTGATTTAAATACTGTTAGCGTGTTAATTCTAAGTGAATGTTTGACAAAACAAGTTCAGACACAGATTCCTGTGTGGAGGTTTGATAGTCTGTGCATGATTATTTCATCATTGCAGTCCTGTTTTGGAAAAATTGATTAAAAATTCATGAATGTGAAATTTAAAACCATATTCCTAGAGCTCTCAGTGAAGGATCTTCTAACTAATTTAATAAAAATTCTCCTTTTTATGGGCCTGAGTGAAGTCTCAGAAATTGATAAGAGATTCTGCCTAAAGGCAGAAGAAAAGGCTGAGCCTTATGAGATGATCATTTCCACAAGTTTAGCCTCACAACTGCATCGAAGAACAAATTGTAATTTCATTTGCTTTGTAAATCTAGAAAGAAACCTGAGCCATTGTGCATGGTTAAAGGCAACTACTACAATGCAGCCCAGGTACCTTGAAGTGCCTGGATCAATCTTGGGTTGCTGAGTTATTTTTATCATCCTTCCTGCCCAACTTCCCAATCCCCAGTATTGCCAAGTAGGTCTGAAACAAAGGTGCCGAGACAGAAGAGAGCGTTTACAACTGATATCAAATGGAAAAAGTTAATTGGATATTTTCTCTGTAAGGGCACTGCTGCAATGTCTAACTGTATTCTGGTCACAGAAGAAGCCATGTGTCTAGGAACATGATGATATAGCCCCTATTACTGGTCAATTAAGAGATAACAACAGTGTAGTAGTAATTTGCCTCGCCATCTGCAGCAATCTGTCACTAACTCTAAAAGCCACTTATCCTAGGAAGACAACCCGAAAATAACCCAAAGAATTGAGAATAAAATATAACCAGCAAAGGAAAATTTCAGCAAGAATTACCCAGCAACAAAATGAATTTGACATTACACATTATTTTGTGTGTCCTAAATATAATTTCCTTTTTCATAGAGAGGTTTGAATATAAATCTTGCTTTAAATTAATGGAAAATAAAGGGATTTTTCTTCTTTTACAAATAATAGGACCTTTGAAATAATTTGTATCTTTTTATTCTTAAGAACAAATTCAGATTTGCAGACAAACTAAACATTCTGATTGCCCAAACTTACTTTATGCTAAACATATAACAAACAGAGAATAAACTGAGGCACTGATTTTCAGTGAGATTTAACTATATATCTGCATTATATTACCCCAGATAATTTCTAGAGGAAATTATTAGGTGTCATTTTTATATTAATTTACAAAATGAATTTTTTACCAGTTTAATGACAAAAGAACAACTAGAGTACACATACTGTCCTATTTAAGTCTTGTAGAAAGGTACTAGGTTTATTTGAATTTTATAGATAAGGAAACTTATCTGTAAGTTTAGTTACATCACTTGTCAAAGATCACATAACTAGTATTTGAATATAATCATGTTTGTAAACTGTAGTCCATTTAAGAATAGTAACAAAAATTTAGTCACCTGGTTAACACAGGATAACTATTTAAGTATTCCCTCAAACAAGTTTATATGTGGATCATAAATTCTCAGTTGACACAGCATAATTATGCACTTAATCTCCCTAATAAATGTTTATGTGAACAGCAAATATTAGAAAGGTATTCATTCAAAGTGAATTATGGAGGACATCACAAATTTGCCTCATGTTCATTCATTTATTTGCTTGGGGGTTTATGTTAACAGGAGGTTAACACTAGTAGTGTTTATTAACAATAGGATCAGACTAATATTCTATTTCTATAGACTGTGATACAGAAATGCCAAATGAAAGAATTGCATTAGAAACTTACTTGATTTCAATGAAGTTGGGTTTTGGGGATGCAAAAAAATAGAAGGCTTATCTTCCTCTCCTCTTTATCTTAAAAAGACAAACTTTGCCTTTAAAAAAATGTTCATTTTTTTACTAGAACCAAGACCCTATGTTTCATAAGATATACTGTGCAATTATATGTTTTCTTAATTCTCTCAATATAAATGTCCATATATACCATAAATATAAAAATCATTTTCAGAATAGAAATAACTAATCATGATCTTCCTTCTTTAAAATGTCTTACGGATTCTAGAAAAGACTTCTTAGAATTTAGCAATGTTATCATATTCACTTTTAACAAAATATTAAATGTCATTGAAGCTTTAAAACCAAATATTTCTTTGCTAAAAAAATTATTTGAAAAACTGGCAACTAACTGTACAAAAGTAACAGCAAGAGAACAGCTAAAAACAAGATTATATAGTCCTATCAAAATCTTCAACAAAATAACATACTCTTTTCTTCCATTATTTCCTATCAAATTTGTAAATTTTACATTGCTTTAATGGTTGACAAATTCTCCATAAATTTCTCTGTAGGAAATTTGTTATCAATCTTCAAATTTACATTTGACATTTAAAACTATCATTCCAATTCTCATCACTGATGCATATCAAAAAGGTGCTTTTTTATTTATTGTAGTTTCATCTGTTTGGGAACACACTGATAAATGTAAAATATTAAGTCTGTAATTCTTCCATCTCATCAGGTGAACTATTCGAAGCAAAACTCCCTGTCAACAATATTTGATATGTAAATTTGTGAGAATATTTTTCAGTTAAATTACTACGGGTTCATATGTTTCAATTTAACATTTAGGAATATTTACAATCTTTCCTAAAGTTCTGGTTTCATTTAAGAGGTTGTTTTGGTATTCATTTGAGATGAGAAATAGTAATTTTTTTGTTTGGAGGTAAATTCTTGTTTTTGAAAGCAAATAATGGATCTGCTAATGCTAAAAATTGCCTTGGAAATGGACACATAAAAACAACTTGAATAGCAACAGAAAAAATAGAGTGCTTGATATTAATGGCTAGTGACAGTCATTCTTAAGGGAACTTCTTGTATATAGAAAAAAGAAAAATAATCAGTATACTACAATTATCTCACTTTCTGATAGGTATCTTTATGGTCAATTCATAGTAAATTGTATGCTGTAAATATTGTATCAATATTTGCAAAATTCAATTGATATCATTTTTTAATCTACAGCCAAAACAAATATGCAAACAAATTACTGTGATTAACGTTTTCAAAGGGCATAAAGGTTCCTTTTATTATATCATCAGGCATATTTTGAACAGATATATTCAAGGTCATTAGATACGCCGAATAGATGAGGATACTTTGCTAGTCATTGAGACTGTTGTTTTTTTCCCAAAAGAGTTTGATCTATACTGAAGATCATTCCTGGATACAGCTTGATGTGTGATCTGTCAGATCTCCCACGTAAAGTGATTAAATCTTAACCAAAAGAATGATAGGTTTGCTAAAAATCTAAAACAATATCCAACTGTCTTCATAAAATAATGTGATAGCAATAATAGATCTTTATAAAACCAGATCGGCTGTTTACTGTAAGTGAATATCATAGCAAAAGTATACATTGTGTGTGTGTGTGAGTGTGTGTGTGTGTGTGTGTGTGTGTGTGTGGTGTGTGTGTGTGTGTGTATGTGTGTGTGTGTGTGTGTGTGTATGTGTGTGTGTGTGTGTGTGTGTGTGTGTGTGACTTATTTATGACCCAGGTAAGTATTTCCTAAGAATGCTCTTAAGGACATTACAATGTGTACTAAAATATGAACTTAAAGAGGAATATCCTACATGGTTAAATATATGTTTTCATTTGACATGTAGGTTACATTTGACTTGCTTAGAATTGAAAGTTAGATCTTGCACAATGAAATTATTTTATCTTTCAAATTGCGTCCAAAAATTTAAGTTTACTGCATTTTAAAAAAAATCACTGTATGTACATGGAAGGGATGTATTCCTTTAAAGAATGTATTCTGAAACAGCATGAAACCCCTATAGCAGCAACATGAAATCATGACCATGTTCTCATGGAGATAAACACCAAGTTCAATTTCACTGAAAAGTCAAGAATCACAACTAAGGAAATTAATATTCTACTATAAAACCATTACCAAAGTGCCTACACGTAAGATTCACACCAGACATATTTGAGCAAATTATAAATGAACAGATTTAGTTAGAAAATATTGTTTCCTACCTGTAGGAATGACTCTATGGAGATGCCAGGAAGTCTTTTTAAATTCACAATTAAAGAGAAAGCTTTCTTAATTTTTTTTCTTTTTCTCAGAAATGGGGCTGAACACTGGCAATTACCACATTTACTAACTCTCTTAGTTAAGTTTATACTTTATTATATATGTAATGGTGGCTCTGGGAGGAAGGCAGTTCCCTGCTAGGGGTAAGTTCTACATGAGTCTGGTGAGATGGAAGGAAGACAAGGGTGAGAGGTTGGGATAAAGGTTTTTATTGTTCATGGCTCAGCCTATCTCTTAGCTCACTCCCGAGTTCTCCCTCTCCAGCCTTGGCATGCTCTCAGCCCCCTTTAGCTTGGCTCTGTTTCCCGAGCTCCATCCCTCTAGCAGCAGTTCACACTCCAGCTTTCCCCCACCCCTTCCTGGAGTAACTCCATAGCAGGGCCCTGGTGACTGGTGGGAATCTTGCATGAATCTGACCAATTACATCAAGGAACTGATGGGAGGAGAGAATGGCCATTACTCTCCGCCCCTTACCCCGTATCAGAGCTGGTAAACATTACATGCAAACAGGTCTTTACATGCACATCACTATCAGGGCCAGGTGAGAAATTCTGGTTGAAAACTTCCATTTACCCAACAGTAATACTTATGGAAACTTTATATATTCAAAGTACAGATGATTATGTAATACTTTTACCGTGTAAAGTTAGTATTACTCTTTGTATTTGTGTGCATCTAACAATGTATGTATATGTAGGTATATATGTGTGTATGTGTTTGGATGCATATATATATTCCACATTTTGTGTAGAGCTCAAGATGAGAAATAAATTTTTTATCCTAATAATTGCATACTTGATATTAGTAGATAACAGGTTCTAAACATAATTTCTTTTTACTCTGAATGCCTGGTGCTTGCACAAAAGAAATCTAAAAGCTACTATCATATTAAACTTCAACTTCTGAAAAAATCCTCAACAGGATCTTTAAAAATCTCTCATTTATGTTTTACTTGATGTTTTTAGTTTGTTTCCTTTGCCTTTTATTTTATGTGAGTCACTTTCTGTTTATTATTTATACTTGCACTGATTTGATACCTTTTGGTAGCTTGTTATATTGGATACAACTACCAGCCAATAAAAAAGTATTGCTTGATTATAATATGATTAATAATTATTATTGAAAGTGAAAACTAGGCTCATACTTAAACTATTATGAAATGTTTATTATATAATTAGAACAGAATATAGAAACATAATTTTGAAATAATGATAATAGAAATAGATTTTATTATTTTTACATTGTGTAAGACCTTTAAATCTTCCAAAGGCAGAGCATATTAACAACAAAAATGATGAAAATATTTAAAATGAAATGCAAACATCTCAGGAGCACATCTTGACTTTTCTCTTGGGTTTTTTGTAATTGTTATGCTTGAGTATTACTTTGTTACTTTGAACTTTAAACATTGTTAATTCACTTCCTAAAGGAGAGTTTCTAGTCTTCAAAATATTTGAAAAATCTAAAATCTGTGTTGGAATTTGTATATATATGGGCATCATAACTATTTTTTAAAATATTCTTTTTATTTTGGAGCATTTTTATGTTTAATTATTCATTTGCCTTCTGCTAACACCACAAATTTATAGTTTTATAAATTTTCCTTTCAACATGCTATGGTTTCATAGGAAAACACTATTAAATGGTTTCAGAATATATAGTGTAACCATATTAAGCTGTGGTCATACATGAAGTTTTCATGCTTTTGTACATACAAAGTTCAAGGACAGAACTTAACCTATGTTTGGAAATTAAATTAAAAAAGCAATAATAACAATATTCTGTGAATTATAAACAATTAAAAACAATTCAGGTCTGTTCATAAATACTTAGTGATTCATAGTATTTCTCTGCACCAATCAGGCCATGTTGCCCAAGGTTGCCTTGTAAAACACATGCCTAGGATAGCACATTTCAGATTTATCAGCACGGCTATAATCTACATTTCCTTCATGACAAAAAAGGTTTTTGAAATAAAATATGTTGTACTCAGGGGTTATGAAGTCAAATTGTTTAACAATATTTAAAATAGGAAAATAACTCAGTAATTATCATGATTATATTAAATATGTTTCTCTTATTTCTTATGACACTGAACTGCCATTATATTGCTTTAAAAACAAATACTCCATAAATGAAACAGAGCATTATGCTTTTAAATATTTCAATGAAATTCAACATTTACCACAATGCAAACCTCTTTATCTTATAAGCAAAAATATATTTCAGAAGATTTCAATTTTGAACTTCAAATTCCACATTGATCATAACTCTGTATCTTTAATCTAGACCAGGTTTACAGACCTAGGCTTTTCACAAGTTATTTATAGTCCCAGTATTATCAATACTTTTATGTAACACTGGAAAAAAAATTTAGAAGACAGTTTTTTTCTCAGTGTCATGATAAAGACTTCATTAGCATTCAAAGGGTCTAATATCAGTGAAATACAATATTGAAAAAACATTCAAAGAATAAAAATACTTATTTTGAATAAAGTTTGAATTAAATTTTTAAATTCATTCTCTCATTCTTATTCTGTTCCAGTGATATGTAAAACCAAGAGTGGAGTTTTAAGCTTTAATATCTTCTCATAATGGACATTCCTTAACTATATTATTGAAGCAATTTCTTAATTCTATTTGAATATATATAAAATTACGTCTGGACTTCTAACAAGAAATTATGGAAAACATACCAAATTGATGAAATTTATATTTCAATACACATTACAGATACTTAAATCATCATGTTCCCAAATAAATGTAAATTTCTAATTTTACTATCACAAAAATCGGTCAACTTTCACGTATAATGGAATATATTAGGTAAACAGTGTTAATTCTATCTGAATTTACAAATCTATTATGCCTATAGATTGTTCAGCCTACTTTATCAGGAAATAAACTGAATTGAAGATTTTTTCATGTATTAACACTAAATTGTACATAGTTCAACTAATAAAATGTCATCATGGAATTATATTTTACTGTTCTTGAAATATTGAAATGAAAATTAAGAGTAAGTAGTTTTTTATTGTTAGAGCTAAGCAAATGGGACTTGAAATATGCAATAGAGAGAAAAAAATAGCTACATGCACAACAAGTAAGGTTGCACAAACACACTGTTATCAAATTTGCTCACCACATTGCAAATTCAAAAAGGGGAGGAAAACTGTTTTTCTGGTTCTTTTGAAAATCACAGTTCATATCTAGGTCATCTACTAGAAAAATCATGTTGCTTTCCAACAGATTCATTCAAGTTAGTTTTTTTCCGTAATATTTTTAAATTGTGTAACTTCTTTACCTAGCCTTATAAAGTTGAAGATAGGAAAGGTAATTTTTCTAAAAGGTTATAGAACATTCAGTCTTAATTCAGATGCTAAATATTAGACTTAGTTAAATAAAGAGTAATTTTTTCTGCTCTAGTATTGCCATTATAAGTTAAAATTATTTTTATTTATGGTTTTAAAGCCTCATGTTATGTTCTCACCTGCCTTGCCTCGTATCTACTTGAAATTCATCTTAAGATTCACTATCATTGACAAAACATTCTATTTTGTCAAAAATGCTTAGTGTTTGATATTGTTGGGAGAAATGTTCAATCATTATTGTTTCAAATATTGATTCTGTTATTTTATTTCCTTTTATTCCTATTACACGTATATTACACTTTTTGTAGTTATCCCAGTTCTTAAATATTCTTTGTTTTTGTTTTCTTTTACTTGAGTATTTTAGAGAAGTTTTAAGTTTACAATAAAATTGAGAGAAAGGTAGATTTTTCCCAGATACCTGTTGCTCCCACATGCATAACTTCTTCCACTGTCAACATCACTTACCAGATTGGACTTTTTATTTTTTTACCATGGATGTATACCTATAGTGATACATAGCAAATCACCCAAAGTCCATAATTTATCTTAGGGTTCTCTATGAGTGGTATACTGTCCGTGGGCTTGAAAAAAATGTATAATAATATATATTCATCATCATGATCAGAGTATTTTCACAGCCCTAAAAGTCCTCTGTGTTCTATGTATTTATCTCTCCCATCCATCCCAAACAATCCCTGGCAACCACTGACCTTTTTACTGTCTCCATAGTTTTGCCTTTTCCAGAATGTCCTATAGGAATTGCATAGAATATCCTTTCCAGATTGGCTTCCTTCATTCAGTAATATACGTTTAAATTTCCTCCATGTCTTTTCATGGCTTGGCAGCTCATATCTTTTTGGCAATGAATACTGTGGGTAAAATTGAAACATTTCCAGAATATCTCTCCTGGCTTTATTATATCTGCATATCAATAGGCGTTCAGAGGTGGAAAGAAGTATGGCTTTAGTGCATTTGCATCTTTCCTCAGAGGTAGAGAAGTTTATCTCCATATCAGTGGGTGATTACCTGGGCAACAGAGGGTTTATCCGTTCCTGAGAGGTGAGGGGGAAGGCCGTTGTAGTTGCTGCTAGAGCAGAGAAGAAAGACGGCCTGATACTGCAGTTTGTGAGCAATAAACGGGTTTTAAACTTTATTTCTCCCTTTGACTGATTTTGGTTTTTAGGGGTATTTTGACCCGATATTTCCTTTCCCCGGACTTACAAATACTATTCCACTGTCTGGATATACTACAGTTTATGTATTCATTTATCTATGGAAGGTCATCTTGGTTGCTTCCAAGTTTTCATATTTATGAATAAAACTGCTATAATCAGCCATATACAGGTTCTTGTGTGAACACAATTTTCAACTCCTTTCAGTAAATACCAAGGGGCTGAATCATATGGTAATAATATATTGTAATTGTATGAAGATATTGTATTGTATGAAGATATATATTGTAATATATGTGGTAATTGTAAGAAGATGCCAAAATATCTTCCAAAGTGGCTGTAACATTTTACATTCCCATCATCAATGGACAGGAATGTTGTTCTCCATACTTGTCTGCATTTGCTAATGTCAGTGTTCTAGATTTTGGCCATTCTAGTAGATATGTAATAGCATTTCATTTTGATTTGCTTTCTCTGATGACATATGATGTAGAGCATCTTTTCATTTTGTTTGTCTGTTATCTGTATGTCTTCTTTTGTGAGGTGTCTATTTAGGATTTTGACCCATTTATTTAATCAAGTTATTAATTTTCTTATTGTTGAGTTTCAAGAGCTATTTGTACATTTTTTATTATATTCCTTTATCAAATGTATTTAACAATGTCTTCTCACAGTCTTTGTCTTGTCTTCTTATTTTCTTGACATTGTCTTTCACAAAGCAGAAATTTTGGTTTTAATGAAGTCCAGATTATCAATTATTTCTTTCAGGAATTGTACCTTTATTGTATCTAAAAAGGCATCAACATACCCAAGGTTATCTATGTATTCTCCTATGATAACTTCTAGAAGTTCTATCATTTTGCATTTTACATTTTGGTGGGTGATTTATTTTGAGTTAAATATTATGAAGGATGCAAGGACTGTATCTAGATTTTCTTTTGCATATGAATGTCCAATTGTTCCAGCACCATGTATTGAAAATACTGTCCTTGCTCCATTATATTGTCTTTGTTTCTTTGTGAATGATCAATTCACTGTATTTATGGGGGGTCTGTTTCTGGACTCCTTATTATGTTCTATCAATCTATTTGTCTACTCTTTCACCAATACCACACAGTCTTGTTTACTGCAGCTTTATAATAAGTCTTGAAGTGGAGTAAAGTCCATCCTCCAATATGTTTTTCTTCTCTTTCAATGCTGTGTTGGATACTCTGGGTCTTTTGCATCTCTGAATAAACTTTGGAATCAGTTTGATAATATCCTCAAAAAATGTTGCTGGGATTGAGGTAATTCCATTGGATCTATAGACCAAACTGGGGGAATTGGCATCTTGATGATACTGAACCTTCCTTTTCATGAACATGAAATATTTCTCCATTTATTTATTTCTTTGAATTCATGCAACAGAGTTTTGTAGTTTTCCTCATATATATATGTTATACTTATTTTATTAGATTTATATCCAAGTATTTCATTTTAGAGGGTGCTAATGTATATTGTAGTGTGTTTTTAATTTCAAAGTACACTTTTCAGTTGCAGTTGTAAAGGAAATCAACTGACTTTTGCATATTAACCTTGTTTCATGCTACTTTGATCTAATCACTTATTAGTTGCAGAAATTTTTTTCAATTATCTCAGGTATTATACTAGGCAATCTCATCATCTGAGCAAAGACAACTTTATTTTACTTCTTGATCTGTATACCTGTTAAAACAAATAAACAAATTCAGCTATATTAGAAATATAAGATCAACATACAATAATCAGTTGTATTTTTATACACTATCAAAGAACAATTGGAAACAAATTAATAAAACAATTCAACTTACAATAGGATCAGAAACAGTAAACTAATTTGGAGTAATTTTAACCAAGGAGGTATAGAACTTGAACACTAAAAACTACATTGTTGACAGAAATTAAAGATGATCTAAATATACAGAAATACCAAGCACCCTCATATTTTCAAAGATTTAATATTGTTAAGAAGATAATTCTCTGCAACACAGTTAAAAATCTATGGAAATTCAACCCCTTACAAAACTTCAACTGTCTTTTTTGAAGCATGTATAAGCTCATCTTAAATTTCATATAACATTGTAAGAGACCCAGAATAGTTTAAACAATCTTCCGAAAGAAGAGCAAAGTTGGAGAACTGAAACTTCTCAATTTCAAAACTTCTACAAATTTGCAGTATAATCAAATATGTGATACTGGCAGAGTAGACTTCAGGTACAGAAATAAATAAAACTGTACATCTTTGATACATTGATTTTTGACAAAGATGCCAAGACCACCCATAAAATTATAGGAAAACTGCAACTAAATGTGGTTACACATACAAAAGAATGAAGTTGGGATTGATAAATTTTCATGACTTTGGATTTGGCAATGGAATTTTAGATTCGATACCAAAAACATAACAACAACAACAAAAAACTCAAATTGGGTTTATATGAAAAAATTTTACATCAATGTACACTATCAAGAATGAGAAACCAAGCCATAGAATATGTAAAATATTTGCAAATCATGTATCTTCTAAGGGTCTAATAGCCAGAACAAAATGCCATCAATTTTATGGACTGTTGTAAATTAAGGAACTGTCTGTGAACATAATGGTAACCACAAAACTAAAGCCAATAAAAATATACAAAAAATAAAATAAAAAAGGAATCCAAGCATAACACTAAAGGAAACCTCAAATTACAAGGGAAGAGTATAAAAGAGGAAGAAAGGAACAGAGAGGAACTGAAAAACAACCAGAAAGCAATTAATAAACTGGTAATAAGGACATAACTGTCTATGATTCTCTTAAATATAAATGGACTAAATACAGAGGGTGAAAGAATGGATAAAGAAACAAGACCCATCCATATGCTGCATTTTAGACCTAAAGATATATATAGACTGAAAAGGAAGGGATGCAGAAGATATTTCATGCAAATAAAAGGGAGATAAAGAGAGAGATTAAAGATGGCGGCATGAGAGGAGAGACAGAGGCTTCCTCCTAAAACTGCATATAATATGAAAATATAATTATACAGCTGATCCTGAAAGAGCAACATGAAAGAGGACTGCACCAGACTGCATACAACTGGAGAAAAGAGCAAACCTCACAGAACAGGGTAACATACCAAAGCTGTGGCCTGGTGGGACCCAAGCCCTTCCCCGACCCCAGCTCACTGGCTGGAGGAAGACAAATGGAGCAGGGAGGGAGTGGGAGCCTGGGACTGCTGAATACCTAACTTGGGAGATCTGCTCTGGGAGCACAAACCTACACTTCAAGGTGCTTTCATGATACTCTCGTAACTAGGGTATTGGAAAGCTAAGAAAGACAGAATTCCTGGAGAGACTGAGATTCCAGCTGCTTGTGGAAAGCAGGGATCCATATCCTGCTGCTCTGGGACAAAAGAAAGGTGGGCAGTCTGAGGGACTTTGTAACAACAAGAGGGCTGCTAAAGGGGCAAGGATTGCACAGAGCTTACTGTTTAGGAGAAAGGATAGGTAGACAAAATTGTCTGGGTGCACTCCACCCAGCAGGCTGGGAGCTTTCATGATTTCCAGGTGCTCCAGCTCCCCCTCCGTGATAGGCAGCCTACTGTGCCTTCCTCCCAGCCAGCCCAACATGGCTTGAAAACCAGCAAACCCTACCTTGGCATTATGCCAGACAGAGGGAAGATCTGTCTACAGCAACTACAAACGCAATGCATAGAGGCTTATACCTGTGTGATCGGCCCACTGGTTCTGGTAGTGGAGACAGGCATAGCAGCCAGGAAGCAGGAAACAGCTCCTTCCTCCCCCCAGGCACCAATTCTACTCTGCTGAGACCCCCGATGTTGCTTCAAGGGCTGAGCAGCTCCAAAGAGTAGAGCTTCTGGACACTAGAGGGCATCATATACAAATAGGAAATGCCAAAGGAACCTGGTCGAGAGTAAAATTATTAATACAACTTCAGAGAATGATGATATGGACCTTATGACTCTTCCTGAAAGGGAGTTCAAAATAAACATCATTAACATGCTAATGGAGATACGAAAAGATATTCAAGAACTCAGGAATGCATTCCAGTCAGAGATCAAATTGTTAAAGAGCACAATGGAGGGTATTAAAAGCAGATTGGATATGGTGGAGGAGACAATAAATGAAATAGAAACTAGAGAAGAGGAATACAAAGAAGCTGAGGCACAGAAAGAAAAAAGGATCTCTAAGAATGAAAGAATATTGAGAGAAATGTGTGACCAAGCCAAACGGAACAGTATTCACATTATAGGGGGTACCAGAAGAAGAAGAGAGAGAGAAAGGGATAGAAAATGTCTTTGAGGAGGTAATTGCTGAAAACTTCCCCAACCTGGGAAAGGAGATAGTCTCTCAGGTCATGGAGATCCACAGATCTCCCAACACAAGGGATCAAAGGAAGAAAACACCAAGACATAGCGTAATTAAACTGGCAAAGATCAAGGATAAGGACAGACTATTAAAAGCAGCCAGAGAGAGAAATTAGACCATATACGAAGGAAAGCCCATCAGGCTAACATCAGACTTCTCAGCAGAAACCTTACAGGCCAGAAGGGAGTGGCATGATGTATTTAATGCAATGAACCAGAAGGTCCTGGAACCAAGATTACTTTATCCAGCAAGATTATCATTTAAATTTGAAGGAGGGATTAAACAATTTCCAGATAAGCAAAAGCTGAGAGAATTTACCTCCCACAAACCATCTCTACAGTCTATTCTGGAGGGACTGTTATAGATGAAAGTGTTCCTAAGGTGTAATAGCTGTCACCAGAGGTAATAAAACCACAGTAAAGAATGTAGAACAGCTAATTACTAAGCAAATGCAAAATAAAATTAACTATCCACAAAGTCAGTCAAGGGATAGACAAAGAGTACAGAATATGATACCTAATATATAAAGAATGGGGGAGGAAGAAAAAGGAGGAGAAACAGAAAATAACCTTTAGATTTTGTTTGTAGTAGCATATTAAGTGAATTAAGTTAGACTCTTAGATAGTAAGGAAGTTAACCTTGAACCTTCAGTAACCATGAATCTAAAGCCTGCAATGGCAATAAGTACATATCTATCGATAATCACCCTAAATGTAAATGGACTGACTGCACCACAGTCAAAAGACACAGAGTCACTGAATGGATAAATAAACAAGACCCATCTATATGCTGCCTACAAGAGACTCACTTCAAAAGCAAAGACATACACAGACTAAAACTGAAGGGATGGAAAAAGATATTTCATGCAACTAATAGAGAGAAAAAAGCAGGAGTTGCAGTACTTGTATCAGCAAAATAAACTTCAAAACAAAGAAAGTCACAAGACACAAAGAAGGACATTACATAATGATAAAAGGGTCAATCCAACAAGAAGATATAACTTTTATAAATATCTATGCTCCCAACACAGGAGCACCCACATATGTGAAACAAACCCTAACTGAATTAAAAGGGGAAATAGAATGCAGTGCATTCATTCTAGGAGACTTCAACACTCCACTCATTCTGAAGGACAGATCAACCAGACAGAAGATAAGTAAGAAGACAGAGGCACTGAACAACACAATAGAACAGATGGACCTAATAGACATGTACAGAACTCTACACCCAAAAGCAGAAGAATACACATTCTTCTCAAGTACACATGGAACATTTTCAAGAATAGATCATATACTAGACCACAAAAAGAGTGTCAGTAAATTCAAAAGATTGAAATTGTACCAACCAGTTTCTCAGACCACAAAGGTATGAAACTACAAATAAATTACAGAAAGAAAATGAAAATTCCACAAACACATCGAGGCTTCACAACATGCTCCTAAATAACCAATGAATCAATGACCAAATAAAAACAGAGATCAAGCAATATATGGAGACAAATGACAACAATAATTCAACACTGCAAAATCTGTGGGTCTCAGCCAAGGCTGTGCTAAGAGGAAAGTATATTGCAATACAGGCCTACCTCAAGAGAGAAGAACAATCCCATATAAGCAGTCTAAATTCATAATTAGTGAAACTAGAAAAAGAAGAACAAATGAGATCCAAAGTCAGTAAAAGGAGGGACATACTAAAGATTAGAGCAGAAATAAAGAAAATCGAGAAGAATAAAACAATAGAAAGAATCAATGAGAGCAACAGCTGGTTCTTCAAGAAAATACACAAAATAGGTAAACCCCTAGCCAGACTTACCAAGAAAAAATGGGAGTCTACACATATAAACAGAATCAGAAATGAGAAAGGAAAAATCACTACAGACACCACAGAAATACAAAGAATTATTAGAGAATGCAATGAAAAATTATAGGCTAACAAACTGGATAACCTACAAGAAATGGACAACTTTCTAGAAAAATACAACCTTCCAAGGCTGACCAAGGTAGAAACAGAAAATCTGAACAGACCAAATACAAGCAAAGAAATTGAATTGGTAATAAAGTAAGTACCTAAGAACAAAACTCCTGTACCAGGAGGCTTCACTGCTGAATTTCATCAAACATTTATTGAAGACCTAATACCTCTTCTCCTTAAAGTTTTCCAAAAAATAGAAGAGGATGGAATGCTCCCAAACTCATTCTATAAGGCCAGAATCAGTCTAATACCAAAACCAGGCAAAGACACCACAAAAAAAGAAAATTACAGACCGATATCTCTGATGAATATAGATGCAAAAATACTCAAAAAACTATTAGCAAACAGAATTCAAAAATACATCGAAAAGATCATCCATCATGATCAAGTATGACTTATTCCAGGAATGCAAGGATGGTACAACATTCGAAAATCTATTAACATCATCCACCACATAAACAAAAAGAAGGACAAAACCACATGATCATCTCCATAGGTGCTGAAAAAGCTTTTGACAAAATTCAGTGTCCATTCATGATAAAAACTCTCAACAAAATGGGTATAGAGGGCAAGTACCTCAACATAATAAAGGCCATATATGACAAACCCACAGCCAATATTATACTTAAGAGAGAGAAGCTGAAAACTTTTGCTTTAAGATAGAGAACAAGACAAGGATGCCCACTTTCCCACTTCTATTGCCATAGTACTAGAGGTGCTAGCCACGGCTATCAGACAACACAAAGAAGTAAAAGGCATCCAGATTGGCAAGGAAGAAGGCAAACTGTCCCTGTTGGCAGATGACATGATATTGTTCATAAAAAAATCCTAAAGAATCCATTCCAAAACTACTAAATCTAATATCAGAATTCAGCAAAGTTGCAGAATACAAAATTAATACACAGAAATCGGTAGCATTCCTATACACTAACTATGAACTAGCAGAGAGAGAAATCAGGAAAACAATTCCATTCACAATTGCTTCAAAAAGAATAAAATACCTAGGAATAAACCTAACCGAGGAAGTGAAAGACCTATACTCTGAAAACCACAAAACACTCATGAGAGAAATTAAAGAAGATACCAATAAATGGAAACACATCCTGTGCTCATGGATAGGAAGAATTAATATTGTCAAATTGGCCATCCTGCCTAAGAAACCTATAGATTCAATACAATCCCTAACAAAATACCAACAGCATTCTGCAATGAACTAGAGAAAATCATCCTAAAATTCATATGGAACCACAATAAACCTTGAATAGCCAAAGCAATCCTGAGAAGGAATAGTGAAGCTGGGAGGATTATGCTCCCCAACTTTAAGCTCTACTACAAAGCCACAGTAATCAAGACAATTTGGTACTGGCACAAGAACAGACCCATAGACCAATGGAATAGACTAGAGAGCCCAGATATAAACCCAACCATATATGGTCAATTAATATATGATTAAGGAGCCATGGACATACAATGGTAAAATGACAGCCTCTTCAACAGCTGGTGTTGGCAAAAATGGACAGCTACATGCAAGAGAATGAAACTGGATTATTGTTTAACAACATATAAAAGAGTAAACTTGAAATGGATTAAAGACTTGAATGTAAGTCATGAAACCATAAAACTCTTAGAAGACAATATAGACAGACATCTCCTGAATATAAGCATGAGCAACTACTTTCTGAATGCATCTCCTCAAGCAAGGGAAACAAAAGCAAAAATGAGCTCATGGCACTACATCAAACTAAAAAGTTTCTCTACAGCAAAGGAAACCATCAACAGAACAAAAAGGCATCCTACAGTATGGGAGAATATATTTGTAAGTGACATATCCAACAAGGGGTTAACATCCAAAATATGTAAATAACTTACACACATCAACAAACAAAAATCAAATAACCCGATTAACAGATGGGCAGAGGATATGAAAAGACAGTTCTCCAAAGAAGAAATTCAGATGGCCAACAGACACATGAAAAGATGCTCCACATCACTAATCATCAGGGAAATGCAAATTAAAACCACAATGAGATATCACCTCACACCAGTAAGGATGGCCAGCATCGAAAAGATTAAGAACAACAAATGCTGGCGAGGCTGTGGAGAAAAGGGTACCCTCCTACACTGCTGGTGAGAATGTAAGCTAATTCAACCATTGTGGAAAGCTATATGGAGGTTTCTCAAAAAACTAAAAATAGAAAAACCATTTGATCCAGGAATCCCACTCCTTTGATTTTACCCAAAGAATACAACATCTCAGCTTTAAAAAGATATATGCATTCCTATGTTTATTGCAGCACTTTTTATAGTAGCCAAGATATGGAAGCAACCTAAGTGTTGAATGTAGATGAATGGATAAAGAAGAATTGGTACATATACACAATGGAATACTATTCAGCCATAAGAAAGAAACAAATCCTACCATTTGCAACAACATGGATGGAGCTGGAGGACATTATGCTAAGTGAAATAAGCCGGGTAGAGAAAGACAAATACTAAGTGATTTCCCTCATTTGTGGAGTATAACAATGAAGTAAGACTGAGGGAACAAAATGGCAGCAGACTCAGAGACTCGAAGAATGACCTCATGGTTACCAAAGGGTAGGGGTGTGGAAGGGTGGGTGGGAAGGGAGGGAAAAGGAGATTGAGGGGTTTTATGTTTAGTACACATGGTGTGGGGGATCACGGGGAGAACAGTGTAGCACAGAGAAAGCACATAGTGGATCTGTGGCATCTTACTACACTGATGGACAGTGACTGCATTGGGGTATGGGTGGGGACTTGATAATATGGATAAATATAGTACTCACATTGTTTTTTCATGTGAAACCTTCATAAAAGTGTATATCAATCATACCTTAATACAAAATTTAAAAAATAAAATAAGTAAAATAAAAGAAAGGAGGGGGGCAAAGGGGAAACAAGTAACTCCCAAAGTAGCAGGTTGTGACCCAGGTGTTTGAGCTCTCAGAACTGAATTTAATTCACACCCAGGCCAAATATAATTCTTCAGGATGGAAACGGTCCATGACACCAGAGCAAACATTCTCTACCTTTGCAAAGAGCCTGAGGTAGTTTGATGACAAGCAGTCACAACCTCATTTCTATTTCTCAACTGAAAGAAAGTTAAGGCCAGCCTCATATGACAGGCACTTCCCACCACAGCCGGCACTGGTTCAAGCCCACATGAAGGAAGTGTGCTTTCCCTTGATTCATTGTTGCCTCTTGCATCACTGTTATTCTTCAGTCTCCTATTCAAAGGTTTATTTGTTGGATAGTTGGTTCATACAATTTTAGGTGGCAAGTTTGAATCACAACTTCACTCCATGTGCCAGTCTTGAGCACTAGATTATATACTGTGCTGCTTCCTCACCATGTCTCCCCAAATCTTAGCTGTGGGAAAGGCCTGGATGATTGCTTTGTGTATTAAATATTGAAACCCCATCACCAAATGATGGGAGGCAAAAGCTGCTGTGGAAGCCATTCTTTTCTACACTTCCTGTCTTCCCCTTTATTTTGCCTGGGAAGGCACAGGGACACCCCGAACAAAAATAAACCATCTTGCCCTTGAAAATAAATAAATAAATAAAAATAAAAGGGAGATAAAAGCAAGAGTATCAGTACTTACATCAAACAAAATTGATTTCAAAATAAGGAAAATAACAAGAGATGAGGACATTACATAATTGTAGGAGGATCAGTCCAACAAGAATATACAATTGTGAAAATTTATGCAACCAACATAGAAACACCTAAAAATATAAAACAATTATAAAACAGGCCAAAGGGGTAAAATAGACAGCAACACAATCATATTAAGAGATTTTAACTCATTTACATCAATGCACAGAACATCCAGACAGAAAACAAACAAGGAAACAGAGGCAAAGAATGATCATATCACAATTAGACCATATGGACTTATTAGATATATACAGAACATTCTATCCCAAAGCAGTAGAATACACATTTTTCTCAAGTGAACAGTTAAACTCACAAGCTAAACTCACACCTAAAGGAACTAAAAAAAGAAGAAAAAACACCTAAAGTGAGTAGAAGGAGGGACATCATACAAATCAGAGTAGAAATAGGTGAAAGAAACAATAGGGGAAAAAAAATCAATGTATCCAAGACCAAGTTCTACAAAAAAATAAACAAAATAGAGAAACACCTAGCCAGACTTAATCAAGAAAAAAAGAGATAGTACACAAATAAAGACAATCAGAAATGACAAAGAAGTTACAACTGACATCACAGAAATTCAAATAATTACAGTAGAATTCTATGAAAAATTTTGTGCTGGAGAACCTAAAGAAGTGAACAAATTCCTAGAAATATAAAGTCTTTCAAGACTGACACAAGAAGAAGCAGAAAATCTGAACCAACCAATCACCATTTGTGGAAGTAAATTGGTAATAAAAAAATCCCCAACAAACAAAAGGCCAATACCAGATGCATTCACAGCTGAATTCTACCAAACATTTAAGGAAGAGCTGTCACCCATTCTTTTTTTTAATTTTTTAAAATTTTGGTATCATTAATCTACAATTACAGAAAGAACATTATGTTTACTAGGTTCCCCCCTTCAACAAGTCCTCCCAACATATGCCTTCACAGTCATTGTCCATCTGCTTAGTAAGATGCTGTAAAATCACTACTTGTCTTCTCTGTGTTGTGCAGCCCTCCCCATGCCCCCCATGCACTATACATGCTAATCGTAATGCCCTCTTTCTTTTTCCCTGCCCTTATCCGTCCCTTCCCACCCATTGTCCCAAGTCCCTTTCCCTTTGGTAACTATAAGTCCATTCTTGGGTTCTGTGATTCTGCTGCTGTTTTGTTCCTTCAGTTTTCCTTTGTTCTTATACTCCACATATGAGTGAAATCATTTGGTACTTGTCCTTCTCCACTTGGCTTATTTCACTGAGCATAATACCCTCTAGCTCCATCCATGTTGTTGCAAATGGTAGGATCTGTTTTTCTCTTATGGCTGTGTAATATTTCATTGTGTATATGTACCACATCTTCTTTATCCATTCATCTACTGATGGACATTTAGGTTGCTTCCATATCTTGGCTATTTTAAACAGTGCAGCGATAAACATAGGGGTGCATCTGTCTTTTTCAAACTGGAGTGCTGCCTTCTTAGGGTAAATTCCTAGAAGTGGAATTCCTGGGTCAAATGGTATTTCTATTTTGAGCATTCTGAGGAACCTCCATACTGCTTTCCACAATGGTTGAACTAGTTTACACTCCCACCAGCAGTGTAGGAGGGTTCCCCTTTCTCCACAACCTAGCCAACATTTGTTGTTGTTTGTCTTTTTGATGATGGCGATCCTTACTGGTGTGAGGTGATATCTCATTGTGGTTTCAATTGGCATTTCTCTGATGATTAGCGATGTGGAGCATCTTTTCATGTGCCTCTTGGCCATCTGCATTTCTTCTTTAGAAAACTATCTATTCAGCTCCTCTGCCCATTTTTTAATTGGATGATTTGCTTTTTGTTGGTTGAGGTGTGTGAGCTCTTTATATATTTTGGATGTGAATCCTTTATCAGGTCTGTCATTTATGAATATGTTCTCCCATACTGTAGGATACCTTTTTGTTTTATTGATGGTGTCCTTTGCTGTACAGAATCTTTTTAGCTTGATATAGTCCCACTTGTACAATTTTGCATTTGTTTCCCTTGCCCGAGGAGATCTGTTCATGAAGAAGTCACTCGTGTTTATGTCCATGAGATTTTTGCCTATGTTTTTTTCTAAGAGTGTTATGGTTTCATGACTTACATTCAGGTATTTGATCCATTTGGAGTTTACTTTTGTGTATGGGGTTAGACAATCATCCAGTTTCATTCTCTTACATGTAGCTGTCCAGTTTTGCCAGCACCATCTGTTGAAGAGACTTTCATTTCCCCATTCTATGTCCATGGCTCCTTTATCGTATATTAATTGGCTGTATATGTTTGGGTTAATGTCTGGAGTCTCTGTTCTGTTCCACTGGTCTGTGGCTCTGTTCTTGTGCCAGTACCAAATTGTCTTGATTACTGTGGCTTTGTAGTAGAGCTTGAAGTTGGGGAGCAAGATCCCTCACTTTATTCTTCCCTCTCAGGATTGCGTTGGCTATTTGGGGTTTTTGACAGTTCCATATGAATTTTTGAACTATTTGTTCCAGTTCATTGAAGAATGCTGTTGGTAATTTGATAGGGATTGCATCGAATCTGTATATTGCTTTGGGCAGGATGGCCATTTTGACAATATTAATTCTTCCTAGCCAGGACCAACCCATTCTTCTTAAAGTGTTCTGAAAAATAGAAGAGGAGGGAATACATCCAAACTCATTCTATGAAAAGCCAGCATCACTCTCATACCAAAATTGGACAGAGACACTACCAAAAAAGGAAATTTTAGACCAATAACCCTGATGAACATATATGCAACAATCTTCAACAAAATATTAGCAAACCAAATTTAAAAAATACATCAGAAGGATTATTCATGAACAAGTAAGAGTTTATACCAGCGATGAAAGGTTGCTATCATATTTGTAAATCAATTGGGATATACTACATTAATAAAAGGAAAGATAAAAACCATATGATCATCTCAATAAATGCAGAAAAATCACTGGACAGAATTTAACATCCATTCATGATAAAAGCTCTCAACCAAATGGTTATAGAGGCTATGTACCTCAACATAATAAAGGCTATATATGCAAACCCACAGCCAACATCATACTTAAGAGTGAAAAGCTTTCAGCTTTTCCTCTAATATCAAGAACAAGACAGGGATGCCCAGTCTCACCACTTAAACCTAGAACTGTAGGTCCTACCTGTGGCATTCAGAAAATACAAAGAAGTAAAAGGCATCCAGATTGGTAAGGAAGAACATAAACTGTCACTGTTTGCAGATAACATGATATTATATGTAGGAAACCCTAAGGATTCCACAAAAAAAACTATTAGAACTAAACTGGCATTTTTCAATGAACTCAAAATGGATCAAAATACCAAAGGCATTTTTCAATGAACTATAACAAAGAATCCTAAAATTCATATGGAATGACAGAAGACCCCAAATAGCAAAAACTATCTTGAGAAACAAGAGCAAAGTTTGGGGTATTGCACTCTTTGACTTTTAACTATACTACAAAGCAATAGAAATCAAAACAGTATGGTACCAGCCCAAGAACATACCTGTAGATCATTGAAACAGAATAGACAGCTCAGATATAAACCCACTCCTCTGTGGTCAATTAATATATGATAAAGGAAACATGACTATACAGTGGGGAAAAGTCTCTTTAATGACCGGTGTTGGGATAACTGGATAGCTACATTCAAGAGAATGAAACTGGATTACTGTCTAGCTCCATACACAAAACTAAACTCAAAATGGATCAAAGACTTAAATGTAAGACATGAAACCATAAAACTCTTAGAAGAAAACATAGGCAAAAATCTCTTGAATTTATGCTTTGGTATTTTTTTCCTGGATGCATCACTGCAGGCAAGGGAAACAAAAATAATAGAATGAACAAGTGGGTCTATATCAAATGAAAAAGCTCCTATAGAGCAAAAGCCACCATCAGCAGAACAAGAAGATTCTCGTTATCAGAGAATATATTCATAAATAACTCATCTGATAAGGAGTTAACATCCAAAATATATAAAGAACTCACCTGCCTCAACACCAAAAAAAAACCAAGTAACCTGATTTGGCCAGAGGACCTGACGAGACATTTCTCCAAAGGAATACAGATGACTATCACATGATAAGATGTTCCACATTGCTAATCATCAGGAAAATGCAATCCAAAACCACAATGAGATATCACCTCACACCAGTTAGAGTGGCCTCTATTGAAAAGACAAGGAATAACAAGTTTTGATGAGGATGTGGAGTAAAGGGAACCCTTCTACACTGTTGGTGGGAATGTCAATTGATGCAGCCAATGTGAAAAGCAGTATGGAGGTTCCTCAAAAAACTAAAAATAGAAATACCGTATGACCCAGTAATTTTACTTCTAGGAATTTATCCAAAGAAAACAAATACCCTGATTTGAAAAGATATATGCATGCCTATGTTTATTGCTGCACTATTTATAATAGCCAAGTTATGGAAGCAACCAAAGTGTCCATCAATAGATGAATGGATAAAATATGAATGTACATAATGGAATATTATTCAGCCATAAAAAAAGAAATCCTACCATTTCCAAAAAGATAGTTGGATCTATAAGTTGTTATAAATGAAGTAAGCCAGGAAAAGATAGAACAAATACCATGTGATTTCTCTTATTTGTGGACTCTAAAAGCAAACAAAACAAAATGAATGAAATAGCAGTAGACTCATAGACACTGAGAAAGGACTGGTGGTTACCATGGAGCAGGGGTTGGGGTAGGTCAGTGGGAGGGTGAGGGGAATAAAGGGGCACAAAATTTCACAATCATAATGTAACCTGTCCACTGGGATAGTAGTACAGCATACAGCATAGAGAATATAGCCAATGATTCTGTAGCATTTTCCCATGTTAACAGAAAGTAATGCCACTAGAGGGGGTGAGGGTTTAATAATATGAGTAACTGTTGAACCACTGTGTTGTAAATAGAAACAAATGTAAGATTTTATATCAATGATACCTCAATTTAAAAAAATGAAAATATACTCAGTAGTTCTGTAATATCTTTTTATGTTGAAAGAAAAGATAACTACACTAGTTGGGGACAGCAATTAATAACTGTCAAATCACAATGTTATATACTTGAAACTAATAGAATATTGTATATTAACTATACTTCAATAAATAAATATAAAAAAATAAAATAGAAACTGTAATGAGATTCTAGTTCAGTCCTACTAGAATTGCTATAATAATTTAAAGTAATGAACAAAAAAACAGAAAATATATGTTGGCAAAATTTGGAGAAATTTGAGTTCTCATACATTGGTGATGGAAATGAAGGATGTTTCAGGGACAATGAAAAACAGTTTGAGTGTTCCTCAAAAAATTAAATGTAAAATTACCATGTGACCCAGCAGTTTCTCCTACATGCTTAAACCCAAAAGAATTGAAAATGGGTATTCAAACAAAATCTTGTACCTTAATATTCTTATCAATGTTATTTTCAATAGCTAAAAGGGAATAACCCAAATATAATCAACTAATGAATAAATAAACAATGAGTGGCATATCTATAAAATGTAATATTATGCAGCCATTAAAAGGAGTGAAGTACTGATATATGCTACAATATGGATGAATCTTAAAAACATACTAAGTGAAACAAGTCAGGCACAAAAGACTATGTATAACATAATATGGTTCCATTTATATAAAGTGTCCAGTATAGACATATATGTATAGCCAGAAAACAGAGTAGTGGTTTCAGGGGCTGGAAGGAGGGAAGAATATGGAGTGACTGATTAATGGGAATGGAGTCTGGTTTGGGATAATGCAAATATTCTGAAATTAGATAGTGTTGGAGGTTGTTTAGTATTGTGTGTATCCTAAAAGCCAATTACTTGTACAATATAAAACAATTTAAATGTGAATTTTTATGTTGATTTACCTTTATAAATTAAACAAGTATGTTTCAAGATATAAAGAAAATGAAATCTTATTTATTTGCTGAATATTTAATTTTCAGTCATATAGACTGAAGATAACTAGGATTTTAAACAGGTTAAGAGAATTAAGAGGTACAAACTTAAAATCATAAAATAAATAATCACAAGGATGTTATGTAAACAAAAGGACTATAGTCAGTGATATCATAATAACTATATAATGACAGTAGATAACTAGATTTATCATGGGGATCATTTCTTAATGTATGAAAATATTGAATCACTATGATGTACACCTGAAACTAGTAGGATATTATATATCAATTACACTTCAAAAAAATTAATGGACAGCTTAACAAGCTGTCAAATAAAAAACAAATACAGGCCAGTAATAAGATACTTTATTTTAACAACTATTGCAATAGGGAAAATACTCCAATTACAAAATTTAAGGAATAAATGGAGCTAGAAAGAGCTGGTTATGAGTTAGGTATGCAGGTGGTGTTACTGAGTTATTGAACAGGGAATGTTTTTTCTTTAAGGACAGCATATCCTTAGAAAAGTCTGTTAAGGAGGTTCTGTATTCCAATGCTTCTTTAGCTCAAGTATGGACCAAAATCAGGGGCCTTTACAGAAGAGAGAATCCTGTCTAAAGTTTGGTCAAACAGTGACATTTTTTGTAGACTGGTCAAAGCTAACTAGTAAAATTAAATATTGCAGAGGAAATACCTAATCAACAACAAAAAAGTCTGTTATTTAATGTACTTGTGGATGTTTAAAATTTATACAGAACAGGAATATGCTTTTTTAAAATATTTCCGATCTTTTTGTTATAATATATGCCAATAGGTGCTCTATCAGGAGTATTTTGTTAAGCTGTCTTTTGCAACTGCGGCTCCTTAAGTCCCTAAATTTATACTTCTTTAGGAAAGATTCTATAGTTCATATAACTCATTAATTCAAGGAGACCTTTCTTCCCTGTTATTTCAGATTAATGAGGCTAGCTAAAAGCACTTGAAAGGATCATAAAATAATCAAAAGGTAGACAGAAGTTGAGATTAGTGGGGTTTACATATGTGCTTATTATAAGACTGCAGATGTTCACAGAGTTTGGCAGAAAATGATGAAGACTTCACATCAAACCATTTAAGCACACTTTTTTTCTGGTAGGCTACTTAAGCTGATTTCTTATCAATTCATTCTTTAGTAGAATGCAGACAGAAGGTCCTACAAGGTAACAGAGGAAGAATTCCTATAAAGCCAAGCAGCTTGAACTCCAGGGCTTCTCATTTCATGGGCTTTCCAAAGCTCTGGGAAGAGGCCTGGCAATGGGTTCAAAAGACCACATGTTTTTGTAAATACCATTGAAGTAAGATATTTTAACCATAACCATTTAAAACCACTGTTTCTTTCCACTCTGACTTCCCTTCATTCTCACTTCCCCTTGTGTCATGGTTCACTGATGGTGCCATGAAATTATTTTTGGATCCAACTAAGGGAAAGTTGATTTTGGAATATATTTAGTTTGAATTTAAAAGAATGTCATTATGTGGCTCACATTTCTTTTACATATGTCTAAATTATGGTTAGCTGCCAGTGTAAGGGTGGGTTCTAGAAATACTTCTACCGCTGCTCATCGTGTTACTGCACAGCATTGCTTTTTGTCACAAAGGGCTGGGTGGTATTGTGGTATGGATACTGTCCTGTAATGCCTGGCACAGGAAAAGTGGAATAGTCGAAGAGATGTGAATGTAGCCAGAAACTGATATATGCAAAATACTTTCATATATCAATTGTGTAAAATGGTTTACACCAAATTTATCTATATCTAGTCAAAACAGAAGTTCTTTGACAGAACATCAAAAATTCCTAAGGCACAAACCTGGATCTGTTTACATGTTTTAGGCATCCCCACTACTGATAAATATATATATATGTATATATATATGTTTTGATTAACTGCTAGAGGAAAGACTGAGACATCTTTCTATTCTCTAAATAGAAAAAAATTGTAAATTCTCATATGAAAAAAATCAATCAAAGAGCCTGATGCCAAAAATACAGAGAAACATAGTAGTGTGAAATGGAATTCATTCAAAATTATTTATTAATATGTTGTGGCTATTTTAATTTATTTCCCTGTGGTAGGCTGAATAATGGCCATCAAAGATATCTGGGTCCAAATCCCTGGAACTCATGAATATTCTTTATATGGCAAAAGACTTTGCAAATGTTACTAGTTAAGGATCTTCAGATGGGGACACTATTCTGGATCATGTATGTGGGACCTAAATGCAATCAAGACTGTCCTTAGAAGAGAGAAGCAGACTGAGATTTGATACAGAAATAGAAACCATGTGATGACTTGAACAAAAAGTTATTGACTCTAAGTATAAAGGAAAGGGTCACAAGTCAAGGGAACTGCATTTCAAGAAGCTTTAATATTAAAAGGAGGTAAGGAAACGGATTTTCCCCTAAAGCTTTCAGAAGGATCATAGCCCTGCCAACACTTCACTATATCCTGAAACTGATTTTGGACTTCTGGCCTGCAGAACTTGAAGGGAATGAATTTGCATGTTTAAGACACTAAATTTATGGTAATTTGTTACAGCAGCAATAGAAAAAAGCTAATATCCCCTTTTAAACTGTTTTATCATGTTTTGTGATTTAATTTTCTCTGTCAAAATTAACACTTTTGTACTATGTTTACATTACTAAATTTGTATACTTTTTTCTTAAAGATGGCTTCTCAGATTTAAGTTTCTGATCTCACAAAAGTCAGTTCCAATCCTACATAAGTACTTTGAGAACATCTATCATATTCATCAGTCTACAATAATGTTACTGATGAAAATATATGCTAAATTAATGAAAATATATGCTATAGTGCCTTTTCAGTATCAGGCACTGTGCTAGTTATAATGAGAAGCAACACACCCATAACTCAGACTGAATGTCTAGTGTGGTCTGGTGCCACAATTTTGTTCTGATAAGTAAATGATCCCTGTGTCTGGTGGCTCTATGATACAGGCAAGTTACCTAGCTGTTTTAAGATTGATTTTCTTCATGAAAAAGAAGAAATTAGATTAAAAGTAATTGCCATTCCACCTTCTATCTCAATAAGTATTTGTTATTGTTAGACTCCTAAAATCACAAGGGTGTTAAAAAAGATAATGTAATATTAATAATTGTTTAGAGAAGTTTTGTTCTTTAACATAACATGCAGTCTTATTCCTTATATTATATCAGATAAGCTAAAGAGTATAATATTTTAAACACTAAATTCTTTGTAATGTGGAATTAAAATTAACATGGGATTTCTAAAATGAAGATATGAAAAAAGTATTTTCTAAGAAGAGAGTGATAAGTTTATTTCTTGCTCTTCTCTTATGTGTTTGTCAAAATAAAATATTCCTTGTTTTAAAAAGATAAGTTTGCTCATCTTTGTGAAAAGATATATCATAGTCTATCTCTTTCATCTTGTTCTCAGTTTCTAATCCTATCTGTACTTTTGTTCTACAAGGAAATGTAGGAGCAAGACCCCTTATAAAAGTTGTGCATAACAGCATTATTTCTAGTGGTCAGTGTTTAGAATTTCTATTTTGTCATGTAATTAGGGCTACTTGACATTTTCAGGAAAAAAAAAGAAAGGAAAAAAATTAAAGCTAATGACACTAAAGGAAAATGATTATTTTCCTAATTAGTTCTTAATTTATATTTTATCGGAAGTACACTAATAAGGAAGCTTAACTAAGATCTGTTATGATTGCTATATATGATATTTCCCTTCCTAGGGGTAGTAAGAGCAGAAGTGTGATCTGGTGAATTTACATTTTTTTTAGAGTGTTTATTGCCATGCATACACACACACACACACACACACACAAATATATATATTACATATATGTATCAATAAGCTTCCTCAAAGAATATGTTTCTGTAATGCTTATGTATGTTTATACATATATATGTACATATATATACATACATACACACACATATACAATTAATGTTGAGAATATCTTTCACAGGGGAAGAACTGGTGCTATATTAACCAAAATTCACCTTATTCCTTATTTTCAATCTTTGTAAGTATCCCAATGTCTGGATTGACAGTAAATTTTAAGTTATTTAAAGTTTTATAACTTTTGTTAAGATACTGAGGATAGGATCAATATATTCTTTTGCTTCATAATAGGGAAATATCTGCCTATTTAAACTATTGCAAATATTACCTTCCATTGAGGTATATAGAAACTTTATAATTTCTATATGTCAAAGGGTGTGAACTTAGTTAATTTTAAATAAAATAAAATAGAAAATTTTAAGGAATTATGGCAATGGTATGTTATTTTTCATATTATGCTATTTAATGGGGTTAAATATTTAATTGATTCTTCTTCAAATAGACCTGACATAGAACATGCTTATTTTCCTTTCTTATATGGGACTTGTACAAGTTACACAGCTATTAAAAGCACACCCATGACACAGGAAGAAGTGTATTTTATTAAAGGACAAATTAAATGTAGATTCACTATAAAAGTTTTTGTTAAGACAACGAATGACTGTGTGAATATATGAGTGTGCATGATATGTGTGTGTGTAAACAGGTACCAGAAAAGGGAGTTTATCTTTATTTTTATTTATCTTTAAAATTTATCTTTAAAAAAGTATTTCAATGAAATTTCATATTTCAATATGAAAACTAAAATAATAAAACATTTAGAGGAAATAAACTTTATGGCCTTGAAATTGGTAAATATTTCTTGAGCAGGTCACAAAGCTCTAGTTAGAGAAAGTATAAAAAATGGACTACAGTAAACAAAAGAACATTTATTCTTCAAAATACTTCAACATGGGGATGAAAGGCAACTCGGGACTGAGGAGAGGTTTTCACAATACACATAAATGACAAGGGATGTAAATCCAGATGATGAAAAGCTTCCATACAAATCATTAAAGAAAAGACAATTGGATAGAATCTGGACAAAAATCTTTATCAGACACTTCACAAAGAAAAAGAAAAATGGCTAATAAACTTATGAAAAGGGACCCATTTTCATTATTCATTCTGGAAGTGCGCATTAAAAATACAATATATCACCATTGCACACTCACCCGAATAGATAAATTTAAAAAGATAGAAAGTATCAAGCATTGGTGAGGATGTAGAGTAATTTACACCATGGAAGTGCAACTGGATAAAATCACTAGGAGAACTTTCTGAAGTTTCTTATAAATTTAAACATGTATCTACCGCATTACGCAGCAATTCAACTTCTAGATATATTTCTAACAGAAGCATGCCCAAATATTCACTAAAAGATGTTGATCAGAATCTTCATAGCACATTAAGCCCCAAAGCAAAAATCTGCACACCACTGAAGTAACTAATCTGAAGTAGAATGAGATCCTATCCAGTAATAAAAATAAATAATCTAAAACAACAAACAATTATATGAATGAATTTCACCAAAGAAGTCAGAGACAAAAATTCAAAAATGTATTTATATCCCTTAAATCAATTCCCACTTTTAATAAAATATGAGTTTTATAAAAAGCTATAAGGAATAAAAGCTCATTTTTTTCATTGTTCCCTGCTGTTACTGTCTCTTTACTCCAAGTATTTGGCTATGTTTCTATGTACTTAAATCTTTGAAATAGCATAATGATACAATGTTAAAGTTCAATTCAGACATGAAATTTCAAGTTTAGAGAAAGGAATCTCCTAGAAAAATAAGATTCCATCCTATATTGAAGTTAAGGACTCTTTTACTGGAACTCAACAAATAGTGGAAGGCTAGTACATGTAAATTAAAAAATACTGATTGTGAATGTTGAACTTGAAATTATTCTAAGACATTTTCAAGATTAGATTATCAATTTTGATATGACTCCTGTTTTTTTTTTTACTTTGTTTTTTTCTTCATACTGTATAATTTGTATTGTTGTGAAACAAATGCTGAGCTCAGGAAACCCCTGCAAGAGCACTGCCTAATCTAATGTGATTTGACACTATTTTCTGGTCTAGTTTTTCTGCAAATGTCTAAGTATGCTTTGAATTGCTTATTATTTTAGTTTCCAGAAAGGACAGTAATTATTCAGGTCGGGCAAAATAAGATCACAAATATCCCTATTACATCAATTTGTCAGTGGTTTTTATGTTCTACATAGTTCCAAATTTTTACAACAGGGAAGATTTCTCACTTATATGAGTGCATGATATTAAAATATATTAGTTACTGAAGAATAATAATTTGCATCCATACTCAATAATTCAGAGTTCAGAGGATTTGGCTGGCTCTTGCTCTTCTTTCCAACTAAGCCAATATGATACTGTGTCCATCCTTCCATTTGGCCTAGCTGTATTTTGGGGAATTGCTCTTTTTCCAGGTGTAATAGGAGCGGGTTAGCTCTACCCTTGGACTAATTTTCGTACTTTCCATGGCCCTTGATAAATTACTGATGATAGCCAGGTGACCTCAGAGATTCCTATACTGACACAAATGCCAAAATAGCACAGAATACTAAAATCCTACAGTCAACATTCATAGCACTCACCTGAGTGCTGATCATTGCCACTGCAGATTTACAAACTGAACAATATAGTTTGTTGAAAAAGGTCTTCATATTAATGAATTAAATTCTACTTTGAAGCTAGTTGGACATTGTGAATATTCAGCTACATTTTGTTGTTTCAAATGTACAGAAACTGCCTGCCACTGGAAAGTACACATTACTTTCCTTCATAAGTTATTATTTTTTAAAATTTTATCCTGCTTTAAAATTTCACCCTATTATACACATCAGTGGAAAGAAGTTAACATTTATTGGCTTCTCTGATAGGCGCGTTTTGCTCCCTTGCCCTGCTTCCTAAAACTCTTATGACAGCATAGCCAAAATCCACAATAGACTTAAAATGAGGGACACTAATTTGATTTCTGTTACACACTTCCCCTGGAGGCAGTCCTCACTATCCTGATGAACAAAACAAATGTGATTCTGGAGCTGGGGCATTCAGCTCAGCAACTCAATACTGCATCCCCTAAGAGATCACAAGATTTGCCTAAAGCTAGCCAAAGAGGCATTTTCAGAATTTATGAGGACTCGGATCTAGAAAAAAGGAAATTCTTCAGGAGTTTCTATAATTCTTTAATGTATTTACTCACTTTGAAACATTAGCCCGTTAATATAATATGTTTTCTGCAATGTTCTTCAAGTCATTCTTTACTTGTTAATCCCAGATTTTGGGTCAGAAGCATTAGAATTTGCTAGGTTGACTCACCTTCCATGTAACCTTTACAGTACGGAAACATAGGTTAAGGATCATGCTTAGTGAATCAAATTCATCCTTCTACCTTAAAAGTAAATTCTCCACACTCTAAAGGAGTATCTAATAAATCCTAATTCATGGGCAGTGCTCTTTGGTTAGCAGTGGACTTTTACATACAATCATACTTTTTATTCCTATAATAATTCTGTGAATTTTTCTCAGAGTGGATACAATTCTTTTTATATTCAATAAAAGAAACTGAACATCATGTAATTGAGGTGCTCTCTGATCTACTTGATTCCATTGGGTATTACTTTTTTTCTTCTGTTTATTATTATTCCATTCATTGGGTATTATTATTTTTTCTTCTGTTTATTATTATTAATTTTTTTCTTAAGGTATCATTGATATACAATCTTATGCTCAGGTTTCATGTGAGCAACGTTATGGTTACTACTTTCCCCCCTATTATCAAGTCCCCACCACATACCCCATTGCATTCATTGTCTATCAGCATAGTAAAATGCTGTAGAGTCACTACTTGTGTTTTCTGAGCTATAATGCCTTCCATGTGCCCACCCTATACTATGTGTACTAATGATAATACCTCTTAATCCCCTTATCTCTCCCTTCCAACCCCACCCTCCCCAGCCCCTTTCCCTTCGGTAACCATTAGTCCATTAGTCCATTCTTGGGTTCTGTGAGTCTGCTGCTGCTTCGTTTCTTCAGGTTTGCTTTGTTGTTATACTTCACAGGTGAATGAACTCATTTGGTACTTGTCTTTTTCCACCTGGCTAATCACTGATCATAATACCCTTTAGCTCCATTGATGTTGTTTTCTTCTTATGGCTGAATAATATTCCATTATGTATATGTACCACATATTCTTTCTCTATTCATCTACTGATAGACACTTAGGTTGCTTCCATTTCTTGGCTATTGTAAATAGTGATGCTATAAACATAGGGGTGCATATGTCTTTTTGAATCTGTGATCCTGTTTTCTTAGGGTAAATTCCTAGGAGGGGAATTCCTGGGTCAAGTGGTATTTTTGTTTTTAGTTTTTTGAAGAGCCTCCATACTGCTTTCCACAATGGTTGAACTAATTTACATTCCCACCAGCAGTGTAGGAGGGTTCCCCTTTCTCTACATCCTTGCCAGCATTTGTTGTTGTTTGTTTTTGGATGTTGGCCATCCTTACTGGTGTGAGGTGGTATCTCATTGTGGTTTAATTTACATATCTCTGATGATTAGCGAAGTGGAGCATCTTTTCGTGTGCCTGTTGTCGATCTGAATTTCTTCTTTGGAGAAGTGTCTGTTCAGCTCCTCTTCCCATTTTTTAATTGGGTTATTTGCTTTTTGGGTGTTGAGGCATGTGAGCTCTTTATATATTTTGGTTGTCAATCCCTTATTGGATATGTCTCATGAATATATTCTCCCACACTGAAGGATGCCTTTTTGTTCTACTGATGGTGTCCTTTGCTGTACAGAAGCTTTTTAGTTTGATGTAGTCCTATTTCTTCATTTTTGCTTTTGTTTCCCTTGCTCAAGGAGATATGTTCATGAAAAAGTTGCTCATGGTTATACTGAAGTGAAGAGAGTTTTGCCTGCATTTTCTTCTGAGTTTTATGGTTTCATGACTTATTTTCACATCTTTAGTCCATTTTGAGTTTACTTTTGTCTATGGGGTTAAACAATAATCCAATTTCATTGTTGCATGTAGCTGTCCAGTTTTGCCAACACCAGTTGTTGAAAAGGCTGTCATTTCCCCATTGTATATGCATGGCTCCTTTATCGTATATTAATTGACCATATATGCTTGGGTTTATATCTGGGCTCTCTAGTCTGTTCCATTGGTCTGTTCTTGTGCCAGTAACAAATTGTCTTGATTACTGTGGCTTTGTGGTAGAGCTTGAAGTTGGGGAGCATAATTCCCCCAGCTTTATTCTTCCTTCTCAGGGTTGCTTTGGCTATTTGAGGTCTTTTGTGGCTCCATATGAATTTTAAAACCATTTGGTCTAGTTTGTTGAAGAATGTTGTTGGTATTTTGATAGGGATTGCATTGAATTTGTAGATTTCTTTAGACAGAATGGCCATTTTGACAATATTGATTCTTCCTATCCGTGAGCACAGGATATGTTTCCCTTTTTTGGTATCTTCTTTAATTTCTCTCTTGAGTGTCTTGTAGTTTTCAGAGTATAGGTCTTTCACTTCCTTGGTTAGGTTTATTCCTAGGTATTTTATTCTTTTTGATGCAACTGTGAATGGAATTGTTTTCCTGATTTCGCTTTCTGCTAGTTCATCATTAGTGTATAAGAATACAACAGATTTCTGTGTATTAATTTGGTATCCTGAAACTTTGCTGAATTCAGATATTAGGTCTAGTAGTTTTGGAGTGGATTCTTTAGGGTTTTTCTGTACAATATCATGTTATCTGCAAGCATGGACAGTTTAACTTCTTCCTTGTCAATCTAGATGCCTTTAATTTTTTTGTGTTGTCAGATTGCCATGGCAAACAGGGACATTTTAACTTCTTCCTTGTCAATCTGGATGCCTTTAATTTCTTTGTGTTGTCTGATTGCCATGGCTAGGACTATGTTGAACAAAAATGGGGAGAATTGGCATCCTTATCTTGCTCCCAATCTTAGAGTTAAAGCTTTCAGCTTTTCACTGTTAAATATGAGGTTATCTGTGGTGTTGTCATATATGGCCTTTATTATGTTGAGGAACTTACCCTCTATACCCATTTTGTTGAGAGTTTTTATCATGAGTGGTTGTTGTATTTTGTCAAATGCTTTTACAGCATCTATAGAGAGGCTCATGTGATTTTTGTCCTTTTTATTGATATAGTGGATCACGTTTGTGGATTTTTGAATGTTGTACCATACTTGCATCCCTAGAATGAGTCCCACTTGATCATGGTGTATGATCCTCTTGATGTATTTTTGAATTTGTTTTGCTAATATTTCGTTGAATATTTTTGCATCTATGTTCATCATGGATATTGGTTTGGTCTGCAGTTTTCTTTTTTTGTGGTGTCTTTGCCTGGTTTTAGTATTAAAGTGATGCTGGCTGACTTCATAGAATGAGTTTGGAAGTATTCCCTCCTCTTCTATTTTTTGGAAAACTTTAAGGAGAATAGGTATTATGTCTTCTCTAAATGTCTGATAAAATACAGTGATGTATCCATCTGGTCCATGGGTTTTGTTCTTGGGTAGTTTTTTGATTACCAATTCAATTTCATTGCTGGTAATTGGTCTGTTTAGATTTTCTGTTTCTTCCTGAGTCAGTCTTGGAAGGTTGTATTTTTCTAGAAAGTTGTCCACTTCTTCTACATTATCCAATTTGTTAGCATATAATTTTTCATTGTGTTCTCTTATAATTCTTCGCATTTCTGTGGTTTCCATAATGATTTTTCCTTTCTCATATCTGATTCTGTTTGTGTATGTAGAGTTTCTTTTTATCTTAATAAATCTGGCTATGGGCTTATCTATTTTGTTTATTTTCTCAAAGAACCAGCTCTTGGTTTCATTAATTCTTATATTGTTTTATTCTTCTAAATTTTGTTTATTTCTTATCTCATCTTTATTATCTCTCTCCTTCTGCTGTCTTTGGGCCTCATTTGTTCTTCTTTTTCCAATTTCAATACTTGTGAACTTAGACTGTTCATTTGGGATTGTTTTTCCTTCTCTATATAGGCCTGAATTGCTGTCTTCTTCTTTCTTCTTAGAACTTCCTTAGCTGCATCCCACAGAAATTAGTGCATTTAACTGTTGTCTTCATTTCTCTCCATATATTTCTTCATCTGTGTGTTTTTTTTAATTTTTTCATTGATCCTTTGATGATTTAGGAACATGTTGTTAAGCTTCCATATGTTTGTGAGCCTCTTTATTTTCCTTGTACAATTTATTTCTAGTTTCATACCTTTGTGATGTGAGAATTTGGTTGGTACAACTACAATCATTTTGAATTTGCTGAGGTTCTTTTTGTGGCCTAGTATGTGATCTATTCTGGAAATTGTTCCATGTGCACTTGAGAAGAATGTGTATCCTGTTGCTTTTGAGTGGAGTGTTCTATGGATGTGTGTTAGGTCCATCTGTTCTCATGTGTTCAGAGCCTCCACCTCCTTATTTATTTTCTGTCTGGTTAATCTGTTCTTTGGAGTGACTGGTGTGTCAAAGTCTCCTAAAAATGATGCATTGCATTCTATTTCCCCCTTTAATTCTGTTTGTATTTATTATAAATGTGTTGGGTACTCCTAGATATTTATAATGGTTCTATCCTCTTGTTGAACTGCTTTATCATTATGTAATGTAATTCTTTGTGTCTTGTTACTTTCTTTGTTTTGAAGTCTATTTTGTCTGATACAAGTATTGCAACTCCTTTTTTTTCTCCCTATTGTTTGCATGAAATATCTTTTTCCATCCCTTCACTTTCAGTCTGTGTATGTCTTTGGATTTCAACTGAGTCTCTTATAGGCAGCATATAGATGGAACTTGCTTTTTTATCTGTTCTTTTACTCTCTGTCTTTTGATTGGTGCATTCAGTCCATTTACATTTAGGGTGATTTTCTATAGATATGTACTTGTTGCCATTGCAGGGTTTGATTCATGATTACCAAAGGTTCAGGGGCAGCTTCTTTACTATCTAACAGTCTAACTTTAACTCTCTTATTATGCTATTAGAAACACAATCTGAAGGTTCTTTTTTTTCTCCATTTTTTTTCTTCTTCCTATACTCTTTGTATGTTAGGTGTCATATTCTGTACTCTTTTTGTATCCTTTGACTGTCTTTGTGGGTAACTGATTTAATTTTGCATTTGGTTAGTATGTAATTGGTCTACTTCCTTTACTGTGGTTTTATGTTCTCTGGTGACAGGTATTTAGTGTTAGGAGCAGTTCTATCTAGCGCAGTCCCTCCAAAATACATTGTAGCGATGGCTTGTGAGATGCCAATCCCCTCAATTTTTGCTTATCTGGGAATTGTTTAATCCCTCCTTCAAATTTAAATGATAATCTTACTGGATATAGTATTCTTGGTTCGAGGCCTTTCTATTTCATAGAATTAAATATACCATGCCACTGCCTTCTGGCCTGTATGGTTTCTTCTGAGAAGTCTGATGATATCCTGATGGGTTTTCCTTTGCAGGTGCTCTTTTTTCTCTCTGGCTGCTTTTAATACTCTATCCTTGTTCTTGATCTTTGCCATTTTAATTATTATATGTCTTGGTGTTGTCTTTCTTGTGTCCCTTGTGTTGGGAGATCTTTGCACTTTCATTGCCTGAGAGAGTAGTTCCTTCCCCAGATTGGGGAAGTTTTCAGCAATTATTTCTTTAAAGACACTTTCTATCCCTTTTTCTCTTCTTCTGGTTCCCCTATAATGCTAATATTGTTTTGTTTGGATTGGTCACACAGTTCTCTTTATATTCTTTTATTCCTAGAGATCCTTTTTCCTCTCTGTGCTTCAGCTTCTTTGTATTCCTGTTCTCTAATTTTTATTCCATTTTCTGTCTCCTCTACCTCTTCTAATCTGCTTTTAAATCCCTCCATTGTTTGTTTCATTTCATTTATCTCCCTCCTGAATTTGTACCTTAGCTCTTGAATATTTTTCTGTAGCTCCATTAGCATGCTATGTCTTTTATTTTGAATTCTTTTTTCAGGAAGATTGGTGATTTCAGTCTCACTGAGCCATCTTTTCTGGTGTTAAAGGATTTTGAATTGAACAAGGTTCTTATGCCTTTTCATAATCCAATTGGATAGTGAGAAATATTATGTTTGTGTACACGGCGCCCTCTAGTGCCCAGAAGCTCTGCTCTTTGGAGCTGCCTCATATCTGCAGCAATGGCAATTGTTGTAGGTGAGTGGCACTGGTACCTGCCAAGAGGACAAAGCGCTTTGCTGTTTCCTGGCCTCAGTGCCTATCTGCATCTTCAGGGTGCACTCAGGGAGCGTCCTCTGGGTTAATTCCCTAGGTTGCCATGGGTGGGGCCTCCCTCCGGCTGACCTGAAGATATGGCTGGGTTGCTGTAAAGTGGTGCTGGTGTCTGCCAGGAGGACAAAGCCCTTTCCTGCTTCCCTGTTTCAGTGCCTGTCTCTGCTGCCAGGGTCAGTGAACTATGTGCAGGGAGTGGCATCTAGGTTAATCCTCTAAGTTGCTGTGGGCAGGGCAGCCCTTGGGATGGCCTAGGATGATGGTAGGTGTTGCAGGCGAGTGGCACAGGTGTCTGCCAGGAGGACAAAGCCCTTTCCTGTTTCCTGTCCACAGTGCCTGCTTCTGCTTTCAGGGCCGGTTAGCCACGCTCAGGGAGAAGCCTCTGCATTAAGCCTGTAGTTGCTTTAGAAGGTGCTTCTCTCCATCTGGCCTTTAGTAATGGCAGGGGAAGCAGGTTTGTACATAGGTACCAGTGGGGCTGCTTATCACAGTGAGGGGCCTTGGGGCTGTTTTGCCAGCCAGGGGAATGGAGCACCTGAAGCTCCTGAAAGTTTCCAACCTGCTGGGCTGAGTGTGCCAGGACAGTTTTCCCACCTACTCCTTCTCCTAAACCCTTGCCCCTTTAGCAGCCCTCTCACTGTTGGGAAGCCTTTCAAATCTCCTCCTTTTCTTTTGTCCAGGGCAGCTGGTTGTGGAACCTGTTCACAGTCTCGGTCTCTGACTTTAGTTTTCACCTCCTCTAATCTCCAGAGTACCATGCATGTTAGCTTATGCTCTTGGAGTAGATTTGGAGGGCCTGGTATTTAGCAGTCCTGGGCTTCTCCTTCTCCTCTCTGGTTCTCTTCCTCTTGCCAGTGAGCTAGGGTGGGGGGAGTGCTTAGGTCCTGCCAGGTTGCGGCTTTTTTACTTTACCTTTTTCCATGAGATGTTTTCTTCTCCTAGTTGTAGAATGGCTGTGCAATCTTATATCTGGTCACTCATTTAGGAATAGTTGTATTTGCTGTATTTTCATAATATATGTGGTTTTGGGAGAAGATTTCCACCTCACTTCTCATGCCGCCATCTTTTTTCCCTGGGTTTTATTTTTACTACCATTATAGAATAGGGTGTATAGCTAACTGAACCGCTTTGTGAATTCCTTAATGGCTTTGACTGGATCTCATGTGATATGGCATGAACGAGTTCTAAATATAATAAACTGACTTGGTTAAAGGCACCAATATGTAAGAGGCAGAAGTGTTATTTAAATTTGGTCATCCAAATATAAGTTTTGTACTTTTTTCACCAAAATATTTTGCTATCTAATCCTATAATTAGACAACAGGCCAGCTAGCTAATGTGTAACTCCATGGGATTATTTTTTTCCAGCCCAGGGCAAAATACCTTTGAAACCAAAATCAGTCAAAGGGAGAAATAAAGTAGGAGAAACCTGTTCATGGCTTACAAGCAGTCTTCCACTTCTGCTTGCCCATGTGTCTCATGACCCAGCTGCAGAAGAAAAGGGACCCCACCCAACCTCTCCTGTCCAAATATGCCCTTGCTCTCCCTTGTAGTTACCTATTGATATGGAGATGGACTACTTCCCTCCACCCCTTGGAAACACCTATTGATATGGAGATGCACTAAGGCCAGGTGAGAGATTCTGGAAATACTGCAATTTTACCCACATAAGGCCTCTACATTAAATGGCAAACACTTTATACTACCTAGATAGCTAAATTAAAATAGCAATAAGATTAAAAGCAAGAGCTTCATTGTAAAAATATATGTTTTATCTTTATTTTTACTAACCAATTGAGCAAATTACCCATCAATTACACCATTCTTTTTTTTTTAGTGTAAAACTCTAAAAACTCTTTCTGCTGTTATTGCCTTTTCAGGTTTAAGCTACATTATATTTTAACCTTTTATAAAATACATCAAGAAAAAGTACTCCTTGTTTCATCAAAAATGAAAAATGGGTAACAAGATGATTTGTAAGAATTTGGGGGTGAAAGTTACATGGATTTAAGGAGAAGTTCAAAGTTAATTAAAAAATAAGTCCCTTAATAATGCCTATTTGTGAACATAATTCAATGGATAAACTAATTTTCTTCCTAAAAATTTTTAAAAAAGAAAGAAAAGGAGGCAAAACAGTTGTTGAGTAGCTTGAAACTACTGGTTGAATGAACTTTGAGATTAATGTTGAATTCATAATTACAAATTGTTTTCTCTGTTTAAAGCAAGAATGTCTTCAAAAAGAGTTTTGCTCCAAAGTTCATACTTTTGGAAGAATGTGTTTTAAAAGTGAACGTAGTTTGGAACTGTATTGTAGCATCATGTGCATTTAATTCAGGATATCTTTCAATAAATGAATTAAGACATCTAGCTCCTTTTGCTTTAAAGGTATTGAAATCCACAAGTTATGCCACAGAAAGTACAAATGTGTGGAATCAAAGAACATTGTACTTCAAGTTGGAATCTAATATTTTCCATTTGAAAGAGAAATAAGAGAGAAAGAGAAATCAGGCTGGGTGGAGTGAGGGTTTAATGATCTTATCAAGGATATTCAACCAAGTCTATTTTCTGTATTTTTATAACCAAAGGGCTGAAGAGAGCCTTGCAAAGTATCTGGTCCAGCCCTCTGTCTTGAGGCAGAAGTACACCACTGAAGCAGATGAAAATCAATAGTTTGTTGAGGCCCCCCCAAGAAAGGACCATCTCCAACTTCCTTAATAGCCTTTTAATCTTTTTCTTGTGGCTATTAAAGTGGTTGAGATCCATATGTTTTCTGATGCCTTAAGGTTCCCTTAGGAAAAAGGAACAAAATGTTTCTGAAACAAATCAGTTCCCTTTAAGAAGATCTTTGATCATAGGTCTAGAGATTACTTTAAATATTCAAAGAGGAGAGAACCCCATAATTCAGTCTTTTTTAAAAAAGTCAGACACCATCTTCTTTATCCATTCATCTACTGATGGACACTTAAGTTGCTTCCATTTCTTGGCTATTGTAAATAGTGGTACATATACACAATGGAATATTATTCAGCCATAAGAAGAAAACAAATCCTACCATTTGCAACAACATGGATGGAGCTAGAGGGTATTATGCTCAGTGAAATAAGCCAGGCAGAGAAAGACAAGTATCAAATTATTTCACTTATCTGTGGAGTATAACAACAAAGCTAAAACTGAAGGAACAAAACAACAGCAGACTCACAGAACCCAAGAATGGACTAACAGTTACCAAAGGGAAAGGGACTGGGGAGGGTGGGTGGGAAGGGAGAGATAAGGGGGAATATGGGGCATTACAATTAGCACACATAATGTAGAGGGGTGGAGGGACAAGGGAAAGGCAGTATATACAGAGAAGACAAGTAGTGATTCTATAGCATCTTATGCTGATGGACAGTGACTGTAATGGGGTATGTGGGGGGGACTTGAAAATGGAGGTGTCTAGTAACCATAATGTTGTTCAAGTAATTGTATGTTAATGATATCAAAATAAAAAAATTAAGAAAAAAAAGGCAAACACCAAATCATTAACATGCTTAAACAAAAACTGTTCAAATAATGTTACTGGTAATACTGCTTATTTACTTAGTAAAAGAGATCCATTATCAAATGATTGGTAGAAAAAAAAATGTAAGTTATAATTGTGTTGGTGTTTTAGGTTGGGGAGGTCTTTGAAGGAAAAAAATCTTCAATAAAGCCCTTTTCCAAGTGGGGTAGGTCAAAGAAGAAAACTGTTTAACCAAACTATGTAAAATATTTGAAAAAAAAAATTACAAGTAATATAAATTGCTATTTATAAAAGCTTTTCTGTAGAAAACATATTTAAGGAGTTCATATTTACATTAAATTCTAATTAATAATGAATTATTCTGGGACCCTAAGTTAAGATTATCTTCAAGCCCAACATGTCATACATAATTGCTAACTTCAAAACCAATTAATCTTAACTTTTTATTTTGCTTTTCTTTTCTAAGTTGTGGCACTATCATTCTTGTTTTAATTCCATATCTACTCCTCCATTCTATCTACTCCTTTTCCTACAACACACCCAAATGTAGAAACTTACTATATTTTATGGCATACATATTTGCCAAATGAATGATTAATTAATGGATTGTGTAGTTTTAATGTGTTAGTTCTTGCAGAGTTTGTTATGACTGTCTTTATGAAATTTGAAACCATCTTTGACAAGGTTATTTCGATACTTATAACACAACACACAGATTTTGTATGTAGGATCTTACAATACATTCAAAGTTTACAAATATTTTCATTGCTTTTGATATTTTTCATGCTTTAATTTATGGTATTTGTTTATAGACCTCATCTAATTTGGATAGTTTTTACTTTGTTCTTTTTCATGATGACACTATTCATGTATATAAATGTAGAAAAAAAGAGTATAAAGAACCTTACCATACTCACCATCCATCATTAACCTTAATAATTATCAACATAAATTTTCATCATTTCTTCTCCCTATAAACCTATTATATTACAGCAAATATGAGATATCATATTTTCCCTGTAGCAATCAATTTTTTTAATGACAATAAGATTAATCACTGAAGTTTAAAAACGATCTTTCCATGAAAATCGGTAATGCCATAAATAACTTGGCTACATGTAGAAAATACACTCTTCCAGGAACTGACTATGTGATCATAAATAAGAAATAAAAATCAAGACACCTGGACAATTCTGAGAAGTAGATATATTATAATCATGTCCTGTACAATTAGATTAGAAATGTAGATGTAATTTGTGGACCATAGAGATATACTAAGCAAGTAGGATTATAATTTAGATTTGAATTTGGGATTTATTGTGTCCACACCTACATCAATGTCCTTTAGAGAAAAATAATGAGGAAGTGGTATTTGATAAACTCTTGTATCCACTTATGTAAATTTGGGAAAATCTTCAGCAATTCATCAAAAAGAAATAGAGGAAGAAAATTAAAATTTCATAACATAGGGAAATTAAAGCAAAACATCTTTCAAAAACTACTGCAAAAAGAACACAATATAAAATTTTAGAAGAATAGTATTTGTTTACAGAATTAGCTTAAACAAAGACAACTCATTAAAATAGAAGAAAGCAAAACTGTGAAATATAAAATATAAAAAATCTACAGGAAACTGTTGAAAACTAATCATTCTTAATCTTCTCTGAGCATATACTCTAGTGTTCCATTGTTCCTCTTGTTTTTGTATTGACACAGCTCAGCCTGGACAAGTGTAGCATTTTTCATCACACCCAGTGATGCTCAAATGTAATGAAAAAGCTGGGTCCATAAATTCTGGGCTTATTATAGTGGAATCTCCTCTTGGGGATATATGTAGTTAGTATTCATTCAAACCTTATTATCATACTATAGAAGCGTTATATTTCAAACAATGAAGAAAGTAAAACAAGTTCTCATTGTGTAGGGGACATAGGTAACAATGTATCTAATAATTTTAGTATACTTTCAAATACATGTATATTACCAAGTGACTAGAAATCTGGATTTTCAGTGACATGTTATTGCAAAGAGAGGTACTTCTGTATGCTGCAGCTGGTGTCACAAACTAATCATACCAGGTATTCTGCAATTTGGTGCTTAAAATGTCTAAAAAATATTCTCAGTAAAATGACCCATGAACATATGCTGGTTTTTAGGAAGGTGAATCATGCTGTGACTAAGCTTTCACTCCATAAGTAATTATGGAAATACTCTGGAATTTTGAAACAACAGTTGCCCTACTAAAGTTCACTTATTTCTGTAAAGCTTTTGATAGCCATCCCTCTCCCCTTTAATTAGGTTTAGTCAGGGAAGCTCTAATCTCTCCCAATATTTTGATGACTGTAAAGGAAATCCATGGAAGAGAATAAATGCTGATTCACTGATAGGCCCCTTCCAATAGAATGGTATCTTTTTCTTTCCTCAGCTATCATTTTATTTCAGATGTTGCTCATAGAGTTTTATACCCAGGTGCTCCTGGGCACGATAGTAAACTTCCTGTGAAAAAGTGTGACCCTGTCTTGATCATGCCATCTTTTGGCAACACTGAAACTTAACAGACTTATTTAAACCCTAATCCTAATTAAAGGAAGGTGAGGATTTTAATAAAACTAACAATAATCATATATTTAATTCAAGTTCTGATCTATATACAATACATATACAATATAATACATTTCCTGTACTATATACACAGTATATTCAGAATGTAGTATATGTGTGTATACCCACACATTATAAATATATACAATACCTAAGCTGTGAGTAGAATAGATAGAAGTGGCAGTAAATAAGTGACATACACACATGCATACACATTTACAACACTTCAAAATTATTATTATCCTTTTATTCCAAATGCTAACACTGAAACTTATGAAATTAAGCAACTTGCTCAGCTCCATGTCACATTTAAGTGGTAGACACAGATTAATAAATTTTTACTTTGCTTGACTCATTCATTGCCCAAATTTTCCTCTCTGGCATATTCAGATTCAGGCTAATCCTTAGGATAAAGAAAACTCACAGGTTTCAGAATTAGCTATTATTTTCCTATTCTTGTTTTTTCTTAAAAGGAATAAAAAAGCTTGCAACTTTAGGAAATTTAGTCCTTCATCTTGCTCTAACATGATATATCTGTAATGTTAATATTAAAAAAACAGCAATATACCTGGGCATAGGGAAAACAAATGAACAAACACAAAACAAATAAACAAGAACAACAAAAACCTCTAAGGAACTAAGAGTAGGATGAACTGAGTCATTTTCTTCACTAATTAAAACCAAAGGAAGACTGGATGATTTGATCAAATTATTTGATGTGAGGAATATCTTGACTACATAGAAAGCAGAAATGCAGTTAAAACCTCCCTTCTCAGTCAAACACTAATAATCCACTAGTGTGTACCACTACAATTATCTAAGCCCTTTCATGCAAGTGGTTATATAGCCCCTCCAGCAGTATTCTGCCCCCAGCCCACCCTCCTGACCCTTTTCCTAACTAGCAGCTAAGGATAGGTGAACACGTGGCAGGAGTAGGATTCTCCAGAACCTGTTCTAGCCTATGTCCCTGTCTATTCTGTTGGACTCATGTTCAGGCATACTAGTGATTATGTATGAATCACATTATTTAGTATGAATCACAAAAGCCAAGAAGAAAGTTCAAAGAGAAAGGTCAATAGCTTTTGCATTCTTTCAAACAAGTTCTATATGCAAAGTTAAATGGTACATTGGAAAATATGTCAAACAAATATAACAGAACAAGTATTAATATAGAAATATCATAGCTTTAAATATAAAAGTAATTGAATACCCAAGTAAATAAAACTGAAAAAATACATGACAGTTTACTGAAAAAACAAAATAAACAAAAAATTTTTTAATGTATAGCTTTGCAATTAATCAAGAAAATAAAGGTTATGATGGTATATTACTTTCACCTAAGAGTTTAGCATTATTGATCTAAGTAATGATATTCTTCAGTTTGAAACATCTCATTTTCTCACAAATGCACTGATACTCAACAAACAAATATATAATATCTCTTTGCAGTGACACTGAAAAAAACATAGTTTTTAAAATATATATTCTTTTTATTGTATCATTGATATACAATGTTATATTGGTTTCAAATATACAACACAGTAGTTCAACAGTTACCCATATTATTAAATCCTCACCCCCTCTAGAGTGGCTACTATCTGTCAACATAGAAAGATGTTACAGAATCACTGACTGTATTCTTCATGCTGTACTGACATCCCCACGACCAGCTTATATTATGATTGATAATTTTTGTGCCCCTTATCCCCCTCCCCCTTCCTATCCACCCACCTGAATTCCTCCCCCATGGTATCCTCTAGTCACTTCTCAGTGTCTGAGTATACTGATGTTTTGTTCATTCTGCTTTGCTGTGAAATCACAAATAAGTGAAATCATGTGGTATTTATCTTTCTCTGCCTGGCTTATTTCACTGAGCATAATACCTTCTAAATTCATCCTATGGAGGTTCATCAAAAAACTAACAATAGAAATACCATTTCACCCAGTAATTCCACTTCTAGGAATTTACCTGAAGAAAAGAAAATCCTTGATTTGTAAAGATATATGCACCCCTATGTTTGTTGCCACATTTACAATAGCCAAGATATGGAAGCAAAATTTTATAGTTTTAAGAGAAGTTTTACATATTCCTAATTGTTGGGAAGTAATTGTTATGCTAATTAGTATTATACTATATAAGTTATTATTTTAAATGTTACTGTTTATAAGACTGATAAACTATACATGTGAACTAATTGAAAAATTTCAATTCCTGTACAAGATATGGCTTTTAATATCCTTTTCAAAATTAAGGTGCATTAGTAAGCCTAATTTGACATTAATTCCAGTGATTATTTTCAGTATGGTTAGAATTTTTTCTTTCCTTGATTTAATTTTGGATTTAAAGTATGTTACACCAAGTTTATTATGAATGAATATTCTGTTATCATACAAACTTTTTGGAAAGAAGTGTGATAGACATTTAAACATACAAATTTAATTAGGAAAAGTTTGAAATATTATATCTTTGACTTTTTAAAGAACAATTAGGTGGTGAAAACAGTTTTTGATTTTAGGTTATTCTCAAGTAGTTTATAATGAAGTCTTCTTAAGAGGACCTTCTGCCCTATCAGCTGCTGCTTTCCAATGGAGTGTCACTGTACAAGCATGATGTTTTAAAATTATAATTGCCTTTCTTTTAACAATAGAGGTGTGAGTCTCATATGTGATCCACACTAAATACACTCCTTAAAAGGCCCTTTTTAAGAGATGTGCTTCTAAAACAGTTTGTTAATGGAAATATGCATCACTTTATAATGAACCAAACCTACAACAAATTATAGTGCTGATTATAAAGGCAAAATAACACTAATGTATAATTATAATCAAGAATAGCAGCAACTTAAAACCATAGCCAACTGAAGACAAAATTCTTATGGACTCTAAGAGCCACAGATTTCTTAGTTGAATCCAAAATAAACCATAAAAATGCACTCGTATAATTTCTAAAAATTGTGGTAGATCTTAATCATTTAACTGAATAGTTTACTGTTTTTTTTTTGTGCATAAAAACAAACCTGTCATCTTTTCTACAAAAAATGAAAGAAAAAAAAAAAGAACTTGAGGATTAGACTCAGCAATCCCCACCATAAAGGCACTTGTTACTTCAGGAAAGGATCATACCATAAAAATCACTACTAAAAAACAAAACAAACAGACCAAATAACAGAACACAACAAAAAATATACTTCATAAGTCCTGTTGTTGGTAAATTCTGGCACTCTAAATTTAATTGTTATACATTGTTGTTACTGATTGATCATATTTCTTCCTAGGGAGACAAATGTGATTAAACAGATACCTGTGTTTACTAGATGACACTGACATAATTTTCAGTGTCAAACTGTAGATATTATAGGATCCAAGATGATCCTCTGCTAATATACATTATGTAGGTTAGAGTTAATTAGCATAGCAGTTAAATGATCTGGATTGCTTAGGTTCAAATGCCATTTCCTCAGATTACTAATTGTTACCTTATCTGTCTAGGTTTCCATTTCCTCATCTTGGGGAATAAACAATAGTATCCATCTCCTAAAATTGCTGTGAAGAGTAAATAGATAACATATGTGCTGTTTTATATGGGATATGGTACATAGTACAGACTCAAGCATTTCTTCGCTATTATTAATTATTATTGTATATGGCACTGTAATTATTTTCTATCATTGCATGAAAAAAGAATGGAAAACTGTCTAAAATTTCCACATTAAGAATGTATCTTCCTAGAACTGTCTAAGACCCAGGGAAGGCCTCCAATAAACAGAAAGAGGGAGTGAGAGGCTTCTGTGACTTAGAAGAGGTAAGACAAGAAAGTCAGATGACTGTACCAGTTTTGAAGGAGGATGGATGGACAACAGAACAGAAAAGAAGAGGGAAGTCCAAGAAAATCCTGGCTTTGTGCATGGCTGTACGGAGCATCTCGGAGTAGCCTGGATTCGGCATAGTGCCCACGGGGTGTGGGCTTAGAGGGTAGTGGTGAGTCATGGCTCCCCTGAAGGGGCAAGGTGACCCCTCACATAGGGCAGGTGGGGAAGGCAGCTGGGCCTAAAAAGGCTATGCTGAACCAGCAAGGAATGGGAAGTATTCAGTCGGATAAATCACAGCACCCCGCAGTTCTGGGGAGGAAAGAACAGATAAGTCTGTGAGCCATAGACGTGAATATGGGGTGATGGCAGTGGGTTCCACAACCAGGTGAGGCCAGTGAGGACCTGGAGAAAGAAGCCCCCTCCCCAGTGCCACTGCCCGCATGTAACAAGCTGCTGCTCGTCCTGGCTGTTGGTTAGTGGAAATAAAAAGGAAGAACAGCCCTCGATGGGAAACTGAACGAGATTATCCAAACTAAGGCTCTCTGGGTCTAAGAGTTGGTTATATTAACTGCCGAGTCCCCTCCCATTCCACCGCTCACTGGCCCTCCTGCTTCAGCTCCCCATGGGCTGTGACCAAGTCATGAGGCAGATTCCCAAAGAAGTCTTCACGAAGATGTCATAAAATCAAGACTCCTCACAGAGAATCAAGCATTTTTGTCTGTGTACCATTTTAGAATTATGCTGGGTAATGCATTTGTACAAAGGATGTATCTATTTTCTATTAAATTAACACAGCTGTTAAAAAAATAAAAAGAATGTATCTTCCTGCTCACTTCAAAATCTTTTTTAAACATCATGCTACATTAAAGAATTGATATATTTTATAAATTGATTTGACTCTGCCTTTGTTTTAAATTAGAGTTTATAAAAGATTTTATCACGTTTCTTCAGTGAGAAAGAAATGCTTATCATTCATAGCATTGTTGAATATCCCAAAAGCATTTCCAGTGGTTTTAGATGATCTATGAACAAGATTTAGAGCACACACATGCCAGTCGGATATAAATTCAGAGTATCACATTTTCTCTTTTTCATTCACTCACATGCATGTATCCATACACATTCTTAAATATTTTGATAAAATTTTACATCAAATCCAAGAAATAAAAGGAAATCTTAACCTATGATAATAATTTATTCTCAAATGAGGTAATTTCCCAGAGAATGAATGAAACAATGTTTCCATTGAAATTAAAGGCTTAGAATTCTGTGCTTAGAATATTGCCCTGCTCAAGCAGAATATTTAATGGCACATATTTCTCTGTGAATCCATACATAGCATTTTTTCAAATTCATTGTTAGCATTTGGTTTGGAAAGTCTTTGTATTCATGGCGGTTCTTTTCTAAGGTAGGTACAATCAGTGATGATAAAACCATTAGCACAATATTTTGTATATAGTAGATTTTCTATACATCAAAGAAGGATTGAATGACTTATGGCTAGAAGAATAGTTGTAAAATTTATAAGAATATTCATGAGAGAAACCACCTTTCATTGGAAAAAAATGAGTGAATTTCCTTGATAAAAAGATTATATATTTTAAAATTTGTAATTAAAGTTGTTTGTGCAAAATATCCCTGTATTATTAGAAAGAAAAGCAATTTATTTAGTTAATTTTGTTTATATACAACCTGTAAGAGTCATTTGGTTTATTCATTACACATTTAACTGGAAAGTAACATCATATTTGAAAAAAACATAGGAAGTCAAAAACACAATTATAAAACATGGGGTGGATTTTATATAATGACATAACCTCTTCTAAATTTTAGGAAGTTGGCATTTGTTCCCTAAATTAGGATAATAGAAGTGGCTACTAAGTAGACAATTATGTCAATGGTCACTTACTCTAGATGTTCCCAAGTGATGAACTGCTACAGGTTTGGCTGAACATGTATCACTTGAAAAATAATAGGGAGCCTTGATCATGGACAATCCTTAGTAGTTCCAAAGTAGAATCTACATATCTGTAAATTTTACTCCTTCTAGGTCCTTCTAAAAAAAAAGAGGGTAAACAGTTCAACAACTCTTTTTAACATACAGGAAAGCTGGAACCCCAAGACATTAAGTAGCTTGTTCAGTTCATACAACTATTGAAAAGTAGAATCGCAACTAAAAACTATTTATCTTCTTATTCATAATTTTGTTTTACCACCCCAAAACAACATGTTATCATTATATATCATTAAAAATTTTAACTGTGACTGTAGGCTAAATATCTCCTAAGCTTTAGACATTTACTTTAAACTGAATTTTATACAGCTCAACCTAGATATCCCAGAGTTGATTTTTAACTCAACCTGTCCAAACTAAACTCATCATCTCCAATGAACAGTTTGCTTTTGAATGTTCTATTCCAGTCACTGGCACTGTCATCCATCTTGTTGATCAAAACAGAAAGAAGAAAGAAGTTTTTTTCTTAGAAATGCTACATATTACTCCAGATATTTCCAGTGAACACTCGTATATCATGTCACCTCATCCTTAAATTTCTCCTTGGAACTTAATAACAAATCCAAACTCCAGAACAGAGCTAGCGAGGTCCTTTATGAATTTTATCTTGCTAATCCCTTCAATCTTTTCTTTTTATATGTGCACAAGTGTTTTCTACTACTAAGAAAACTCCACTTTCCTCTACCTCCTAGATAATTCATTTCTTCTTCTTAATTCCTATAACCTTTAGCATTCATATTAGCTATTATTTTCTTTAGGTAGACTCCCTTGGTTGCAAATGTCTAGGTTAGGTGTTCATTCAGGACACTGAACACATTCTGCTGCAGTTGGCAGTTTGTTGGTCAGGATCCTCATCTGTGCCCAAAGAAGGCATATTTCATAGCACAAACTTACTCTAAATGCAATTCATGGCTCATTGCCAGTTCACTAATTCTTACTAATCTGAGATATAAAGAAATTGAAAGTAGATGTAGGAACTCTTTTAGCAGTTTGATGGAGTAATCTTATGTTTGATGGGTGTAATAATAAAGAATTTGGCTGTGTATTTCTATCACTTCTCTGGTAATTCATTTTCACTGTGACATACAAAAATATCAGTTAGTGATAGTTTGGGAATCACCGCAACTGAGGTAAGGATTTTGTGGCCTGTGTCTGTCCATTACAGTATTATATCACCAGAATCCAACACAGAGTATCATTCACAGTAATTACAGTATTTATTGATTTATTGAATGAATTTAAGTACTAAAAATATATCTATATATACACAAACCTCATTAAATTTGGAACAAATGCTTAAGTTAAGCAGACATGTCAAATCTTGAAAAGCAACAAATATGAAACAGTACTCATGGAAAAGCATCATCTACATTTGGAGCAACCTACAACTTTCTCAGTTGTAGTGCTTTCTATCTGAAAGGAACACAATCAGTAACACAGCACAGTATCTCTAGTATACACAGAAGAAAAACTTAAAAACTTCATTTAAAAATGCATTTGAGCATCTTAGGATGGAATCCATAAAATGGAGGTGCTTTGAGTTTCTGGAATAAATAGTAAAATAAAAACATCTTTAGCCTTGATTAAATTAGGGAAACAGTCTAGGAAACTCTATTTCTATTGATTACTTTGACATGGTTCCAAAATAATGTATCTGTTTCTAAATCAATGATTTTCAGGAAGAGAGGAAAGGTTTTGCTCAGTTTGCAAACATTACTTTCAAAAGAGTCATAATGAGGGAAACTGTATTTTGAAACACCTGTTTTGGCTGAAAAGTTATCCTTTGTAATTCACCAGCCTTTTATCAGAAATTATTACAAATTCTTGAGATTGTTAAAAACGTTGAGGAAAAAAATTACACACTCTGCCTTCAAGGTGGGTAAAGGAAGAGTTTATATAAGTTGTACGACTTCTGAATCTTTTTTTTCCATAGTCTTGTTTCTCTAAAATCTTTTATCCTCTATACTCTTCCCTCCTCCCATCTTTATGCTCTGCCTTAACCAGAATTTTGGAGGAATTTTTTGAGCAATACTTCATAAAGAAATGAATGAGTGTATCTATCAAGATGAACAATTTACAATTCAACTTTTTTCTTTAATGCTGTAGTGGATTACATAGTTCTTCATTCAGGCCCTGTCTTTAGGATCAGAGGCACTCAGTTTTAGCTACTTCCAGGGTTTTCAGCTATTGATAATTCATAGCATATTCCCTTTTCAGGAATTGGTCTCTGCTTTTAATGGCTGCCTTACCCAAGGTTATACTGTTTTTTTCTGGGGATTTCCACAAATCCAATGACTAGTGATGATGGGGGTGAGGTGGGGGGTACAAATGACCAGTCCCATTGCTTCAAATAGGAACAACTGCAAGTCCTTCCCAGTTCCTTTGCATCTCAAGGAGGTGGGTCGAACTCTATGTTGTAATTTTATTGCATTTCAATTTCTCCCTCTACTTATACCTGTTTTCTTCTTCCCATACAGGAATAGTTCCTGAGAGTACTCTCTAATACCCCACAAAAATGTATATAAACATCTCAGATTATATATTCTAGGGGAAAACAACTGAAGAGAATGAATAAAACATGATAGACTGGGATTATATCTTAGAGAGGAAGTCAAAAGAGTTATAAGCTGAAATAAGTTTAAAAATATGGTAGCAGTGACAAAGGGGAAGCATATAAACCAATGGTTCAATTCTATACTCAGCCTACTCACAGAGTATTAAAATGCAAATAAGATTCTGTGGGTAAAAACAGTGACTATCTGGACGAGTGGTTCTGGAACTTCATTAAACAAAAAGAAACATGTTGAAAACTTATACCAAATTTGGTAGGTTGGAGGCAGGGCCCAGGAATCTGTTTTATCAAGGAACACAGAAGATTCTGGACAGAGAATGTGTAGTACCATGATTCTGAGAGGAACTGCTTATATCAACAGTAGGTGAGGGACACAACTATTTATGTGTCCTTAGTGCTGAAGCCAAAGAGGAAACAGGTTTTTTAAAAAATAAAGCAAAAACATGAAATAAGAAAAAAAAATTGTTAATTTTTTCCAAAGAGTCATATAAAATTTTGCATGGCCAAATTTATATTGACTCACTTTGGAAAAAAAGAGCTTTTTTTCCTTGAATAGGAACTAAATGAGATTGATTTGTCAAAGTTTATCTCATATTGCATACTTTTGATTACAAGACCTTTGGACCGTGTAGAAATCAGTTCTGGCATTTTAGAGTGAAAACAGTTACTTTTTTTTAAGAGCATATGTGTTTGTAATGTTTGGAGTTTTGACCTCAGTGGTTTTCTTAAGCTACAAATCTCCCCTTGGTAATCTTAATCACTTCCATGCCTGCAACTGCTGCTTTATCCTAATGACTACTAATTACTTACTTCCAAACCCAGATATCCCCTTGGAATATCAGATAAAAATATGAATTTGCCTGCTTTACTTTTCTGATTGTCCCATAGTCTTTTCAAGTTCAGCATATTCAAAAGCTTACCTTAGTCACCCACACATGACCACATCTGATATTTTATATTTCAGATATTATCTGTCTACCAAGTTCATAAAGCTTTTCACCAAATCGCCTTCATCTTCATCAACTATACACAATTTGGTGTTAAATCATTCCTGAAGGTTTTGTCTCATATGTATCCCTTGGATATAATCCTTCTTTCTTTCCTTGTGAATATTGACTTTGTCCAGGACTCAATGAATCTCTCACCTAAATTCTTGCTGTTCATTTACTTGTTTCCCAGGTTCCAGTGTCTTCCTTTCAATGTCTCAAGTGGCCAAAATAGTTACATTCCTGAAATTTCTAACTATGTCACTTCTTCATTTAAGAAATCAAATTTATTATATTGTAAGTCTCTTTGTAAATTTTATCCTACCAACTTTCCTACTTACATTTTACATCAATTTCTCACAACTCTAATGCTCTGGCTATGCAAATCTATCTTACCAGCTGCCATGGGTGGGTAAAATATTTAAATTTAAATATAGAACTGAGAAATTTTAAAGACATTTTGGTTGATTTCTTTAAATGTACTAATAAACCATTGCATGGTAACATAAGTATGTCATATTTTATGAAAAAGTAACCTTACTTTCAGAAAATTATAAGAAAATGTGGCATGAATTTTACAAATCTCTTCCATGTCTAGTTTTATAGAGAACAACTAGATTCTTCTAATTGTTTCTACATTTAACCTAGTGGGATATTTTGTTTTGGGTGAAGAGTAGGATAAAAATGGAGCATTAAACAGACATTTAAGTAGAAAAGATAAGAGCATTTAGTAACCTTTTTTGGATAATCATGATGGTATGACTTTGATAGGACTCCCAAATTGTCCAAGTAGTTTTTTTCTTAGAGTCTGAAACCATACAAATGAACTTTCCATACTCTGTTACTTTAAATTTCATTGGCCTGTCTTACACTTTGAATAGATAAGTAAATAAAAATTAGGCTTGTGTTCTCCAGAAAATATCAGCAGTTGCCACACAACTTTTCCAAATTTTGATGTAATTTATTACAAAATGGTGACAGATAAAATGTTTCCAAAATTCTAATATTTGTATAGAGTCTCAAATTGTATCAGAGGGAGCAAATGTCTTTTTTGTACCCTTATTATGGCTAGCTTATTTCATTCATCTTCAATAAATCTTCTGTCAAATACCCAACTCTGAATAATTTTAGTTTTTCAATTCTCCACCCTTTTTAGTAAATGTGGTTATTTAATGAGAAAAGTGGCTATGTCAACCTACAACTCAATCACACTTTTTTTTTCTTCGATACAACAGTCATACTGGGGTATGCAGTGCTTTAGTATACTCTCCAGTTTTTCATACAAAATATTAAAAATCTGTATGTGGTGGGACTTGATAATAGGGGGAATCTAGTAACCACAATGTTACCCTTGTAATTGTATATTAATGATACCAAAAATAAAAAATTGTAAATGTGTATTCAAGACTCAAGATTTAATCTACTTCATCAAAGATACTCATTTTCAAGCAAAAGTTTTTATTTTTTTCTACAAGAACCTGTTGGTGATAAATACAGTAACTACTAATACAACATGCCCCTGCCTTGATTCGTATTAAGAAACCCAACAATTTTCTTTACCAGTGCTTTAAGCTGTATTGAACCTGAGGCAAAATGAAAAAAGTTTGTGCATGTGTGTCATTGTGTTTTAGGTCTGTTTGTATATTTTAATGTATTTATATATGCATATATGTATATATGTCTCATGTGTTTTTAATGGTTAATTTTTTCCAGAATGTTAATGTGGTTTCAAAATATTTAAACACTGAAATTTCTTTCATCAGGCACCCATGTAGTTCATCAGGACATAAATTTATTTAAATTTTTATATTTTTTATATTTTTTACAGATTTCTGCATAAATTTTGATTTTTAAAATATCATTCGCCTTAATTACTGAGTGTTTTGGTGTTCCCTTAAATGTTGTACCCCAAACAAGTACTCATTTGCCTCACCCTAATCTCTGCCCTACTAAACCACTGTTGCTTTGGTATCATCACTGCAGAGTCAACCCAATGTAAAAGGCAGATGACATCTTTTAATGGTATAAATATTGTTTTACCTCATATACCTCTTGAAAGGGTCTCAATGGCCATCAGTGGGTCACATTTTATAACCACTGCTTCAGGCTAAAATAATTACAAAGTTATTTAAAAATAATTTTAATTCTAATAATTCATCCCTCCACCTCAAAATAGGAAAGTAAAGCTTACTGGCTTTCAAAATTGTCACTATTTGGTGTAAGGAAGTACATCAATTCTTTAAAAGATCCACAATTTTTAAAGAATTGTTAACAAAAGACATTAAAATATTAAACAAGATAGGTGGAAATGTGGTTAACAGAAGGAAAAAAATCTTGTGTCTGTCTTATAAATAAAAAGTACATAAGCTGTAAGCCTATAGTAGTCATACAAAACTCACTTAAAGCCCTTTTCAGAATGACTTTGTGAATATTGGCCATGATATAGATAATTATCTATCAGGTGATTGTGGGGTTGTTCAAACTAACAACCTCTAACTGTTGCTCATTATTATCATTAGAATGAGGCACTTCTAGTTATTTCCAAGATTACAAACTCCTTGAAATTAGAATCAAACTTTTTATACCTTGAGATTCCCTACATCATTAGGTATCATGATCTAAACATATATGTTTATTAAGTTGAATTAACTTCATAAGCTGAAGGTCTACTAGCCTAGATGGTGTGATTTTTATTTTTAAACCCTAAGAAAACAAAATTTATTAAACTGAAAAGACAATCTGCTTCTCATATTACAGTGAACTCACAGGAAACTCTAAAATTGCAAAATTATTTTTAAAAATGTATCATGATTAAGAAGAAATGCTCTTAGCATGAAAAGCCAATTTGTATAGAAACTAAGCAATTATCCCTCAACCTTTACTTTAGTTGATTAACTTTGTATGTGAATATTTTACCACATTTTCAAAAATAAAGAATTGCTATGAATTAAATTTTAGAAAGCGGTTATTAGAGATAGCCTTTAAAATCTGAATTTTCTTCAGTATAGATATTTGGTTAATTGCCAGTAAAGGAAGGAGTCAATATATTATGATAATTCTCTTGCTATATACAATAGCTTTGTGTATTACATCAACTAAGAACTTGAACTAGGCCACACTGACAAAGTAGCTAGAAAAACAATTTGACTAATTAAACTTGAAATACAAGTTGCTAACAGAGTGATTTTTCAGCTGTTCCTTATATCAGTAAACAGTAAGGTCAGTGCCAGAGACTAGGAATCATATGACTATGGTATATAATATGAACAAGATTATAAATTCATTAGGTATCGTAAGTGTTCAAATTGACATTAAAAGCAAAATAATATTTGAGAACACTGATAGAATAAGGATGAACAGTTTTAATCACTGTGATTAATGATAATGATAACAACAAAATCATGGCTTTATTCTAGGACAAGTTTTGTAGTAATTCATTCCATTCAACCTACCTCAAAAGGTTAGCAGTCTTCTTGCTGGATGGAAACAGACTAAGAGCTTCACATAAACTAGAAAGCCAGAGGATTTATAAACTGACACTTATTATTTCACAGAGGTTTTTATATAAACTCACCACATCGCTTAGTAAGGAAAATTCTTTTAGCTCACAAAAGGATTTAGACTGAAAAGTTCAAAAATTGCACATATTTTAAGTGTTTCTAATTTCTTAAGTACTAGACTTTATGAAACTTAATTAGGGTTAGGGTAGAATGAAAGCTCCTCTTAAACAAGTAAATGCAATAATTTTAATGAACTCTTCTTGGAGACAAGGATGAGTGAGATGGAAGAAATTATTTGTTCATTATGCTAATTATAAAGTTCATAGACTTTATAATCTAAAGTCTATGAATACAAAACTGATGAAAACATCCAGTTTGCCTAGAGTTGTGAAGCACATCTGCACGTAGTGTGCAAGCCATGGATATTGATTGGAAATTGCACATAATATTCTTTTTTTGCATGTGGTGAATATGGTTTTTGGTTTTTACCTATGAGTTGTTGATATATCAAACACATATGGGAAATAGAAATGCAAGAAGAGGGAGATACTGTACAAGCCAAAAGGAAACTCTTAAAGTTCCACTGCAATTACGCAGCACATAAACTAAGGCATATAGAAAAAAATCCCTAATGTCCTTCTTTTACAAAACTGCTAAGAAGTCCCACTGACACAGCATTCATAATATATAATGCCGGCTTGACAACAGAGAAAAATGTTTTTCATCAGCTTTTATCCATTAGCCGGTCAGAGGGAGCTTGCTGGGAACAAGGATATAAGAGCGTAATCATCATTTAACAGCTCTTTGTGATCCAACCCGTATCCTTGCTGAGGGCTGGGAAGTGTTCCTCTTGAACTCATAGTTTGTTAACAAAGTCCTAGTATATGACTGAATATACATGACATTGAACTCTGAGCCGCTGAAAAGAAAATAGAAAATTTATTTCTGAATGAGGTTAAACGTAGATTAACCTCTTTCCTAAACAGTGAAGAGATAAAATGGGCTGAAATTTGGAATTAATTTCATATGAAATGTAATATGCCTTGTTAGAATAAAATAACTATATTTTCCAAACATCTTTATATGATGAAATATATTTCAAATTATAAATACAGAACTGATGAAAACTCTGGAAATTTTGCAAGCTTTTTCATTATAATAGTTTGATAGAAGTGATATATATTGATTAAGTAAACTCAGTACTCCCCACTGGCATTTTACCAGATCTATTTAATATAACTTAGGAAATTTTTCTAAGCAAAGTAGATAGAAAACAGTTCATATTTTACGCCATTTTAGTAAGTACTTTTTTTTAGTTGTTAGACATGTGTTTCCCTGTGAGGTTTTATTCAGCATATATAGACAGAATCAGTTACACTCTACATGAACTTAAAAGGCTCTCTTCTTTGATTGTAAGGTCCATGGAAAGGTCACTGAGGCCTTGGGTTCCAAAGCAGTGAATAGTATTGACTAAAAGCACTGGCAAATAACATTGTATCAATATCAGTTGGATTTATTTATGTACCTGAACATAATAAATACTAGTCCCCCTCATATTTTTAAGATAATAATGTGATATGATGAATAGAAGCATGGAACGAGTCCAAAGACTTGTTTGAGTTCTGAAACTAACACTTAACCAACCTTTGGTCATTGATGAGTACATCATTACTCTGATCATATTTCCACGTCAGTAAAACATAAATATAACCTGACTTTTTCTGTCTAACTCACTGTGTTATTTGGGAACAATATATCCCATATTATAGTCTGCTGTCTCCCTACACAGGAGTTACTTGACTGCCTATTAAACAAAAATATACTGGGGCCCAGATGTGACTATTATAATTACTGTCTAGGGGTACACACCAAGAACCTGATTTCTAACAAGTTCCCTGCTAAAATTTGAATTACAATTTGCAGTATAATTTCAAAGAAATAATACATTATGCAAATTAATAGTTCCACATATAATTTATATATTTTTCTATTAGTATAAATGTTGCATCTATGCTTCTTAAAGCTCTTACTTTTCTTCAAAAAAGTTGAACCTACTTAAAAAATTGGCATTGCAACAGCAGCACAGATCAGTTTTGATTTCTGGCTAAACAAGGAGTATTGTTATTATCATTATTATTGTTCTTTTAATTGTCATTTGACTTTGTCACATGAAGGAAGTAATGCACACTGTGAATCTTGAAAATTAAAATTAAATGTTTTAGTATTTGAACCCCCTCATTTAGCATCTTGGTTTTACAATAGTTGTGGGTCCAGAACGAGCAGCATCGTCATCACCTGGGAACTTGCCAGAAAGTCTGGAGTGGCACCCAGCAAACTCTATTTTCAGAAACCCTCAAAGTGATTCGGATGCATGCTAATTATGGAAGCTATTGCTGTCGGATAACTGGACTAAGGACTAGTGTTGTACTATCATTTCACTTATCTCTTAGGATATAGCCTACATTGAGCCTGGTTGATCTTCAGTGGGAAAATGAAGCACATTCTATTTAACACAGATTCACATACTGGATCTATCTTTACTTAATTCAGAATAATTGTGGTAAGACCTGTGCTGTTTTTCACAATTTGTCGTTTTGTCAGGCCACTCCATTTATGTCTCCTCAAAAGCAGCCAGAGAGTCCTCTAGTTTTTGTATTCGGGAATATACTTTTAAGATAATTCCTGACAACTCTTAAAGATAAATTTTCTGGCAGGAGGTATCTGGTTCTTTTAGAAAAAGGCTTGATCTTTTCTCTATACCTAATTGTACTGAAAAATTAGCTATCTTTTCTTTTCTATTGGGAACAGAGACAAGGGGACTGACTGGAGTTTATTTTTCAGCTAGAAGCCCACAGGGGAACAAAAGTTACACTAATGGATACTGAGAATTCTATTCTGACACCATTTGAGATCTGTGTTTAAAACATATGAAACAAACTGTATGTGGCCAATCTTTATCCAGTCTTTTGTATTTACAATTTGGGAGATGTGATACTGAAAGATCAGTTTCTTCCACCTATTTTTTACCAGCGTTATGATGGGATGCAACTACACTATTATGAAAATTTGTAAAAGGAAATCATTTGATTTTTGAAAATAAGGATGACATATTCTAGGCCATTGTTCACTTCAGTGCACACACCAGATAGTGGTACTTATAACACTGGTTTTATTTAGTACACTGAAAAGGTTTCAGCTGAAATGTATAAGTAAGAGGTTGACATGTAATCCTTCTTCCTTTGCTTTTCCTTTTTCATTCTCTCTCTTTTTTTTTACCTTCTGCCACTGGTTCTGCTGTCCTGAATTCTTGTCTACCTCACAGGGCCACTACTGTAGAGTATCTGGCTATTCTTATCATCCCTGCTCTCTCTTGGACTTTTACTGGCTGATTTGGTGAGGTATTCAATGAGACTAAGCAGTTTTAATCCTTCTCACAAGTATCACCAGCAGCTCTGGAAATCTCCAAGCACATGGTTAATGTAGGAGAATACAGATCCGTAACATACGATACTGCTCTCTTAAGTATAATAGACCATTCAGGGCCGATCCAATTCCCTGTCCTTGGAATTAGAAGAGAAACAAAGATATTCAAACCACAGGCTAGTGTATCTTATGGAATGCAAAGGATGTAAACTTGGAACCTGGGGCCAGTGTGTTTTGCTCTGTAGACTGGGAACCATAAACCTTTGTTCTTCAGTGACAGAAGAGTTAAAAAATAGTTACCAGAGAGTTACAGAGGACCAGGATGGGGAGAAATAATGTTGATGCTATTTTAGTTGTGGTTCTGATTGATTACTAACGTTAGGATTTGCCCCTGTGCTAGTGCCTGGGAAGTAACATTTAAATGAATTCACCTTTTGTGGTAAGCTAACTCAGTGGAATTCTATTTCTTTCAAACAAAAATACCTGAATCAATATAATATTATCTTTGAGTTTCTTATTGCAAATGCACCATTAAACTGGTCTTTATGAGCTAGAGAGAGAAACCTAAAGAACATGTCTCATACTTCTGTGGTCAGATGGATTCTGAGTTTAAAACATTAATAGGATTAAAGTTTTGGAATCACATTCCTTCTTTGCAAAGTACTGTATTTGTGTTCTTTATTGAAGTACTGTATTTGTACATAAAAATATTTTAATATTTAAAAATATTATGGTACCTGAAATATTTCTTGCTCATTGTAATATAAAATTATATTCCTTTTAAAAATAGGTTAAATAGTTTATAAGGTTAATTACATTTTTAGTTATTTGTCATATGTATAAAAGATGCATGATTAATATACAGCTTTCATACATATATATAATACTGGATGCTTTTATCTATTTTAAACCACAAAAATACAAGAACCAATTCATTTTAGAAATACTGTAAGTTAGCTCTTCATATATTAACATATTTATAGATGTTTGAAATTATCTGAAAAAAACTATGTAAGTCAGAAAGGGAAAAAAGAACATATTTTAGTTTAGTGTAAACTGAATCTCATAAATTTAGCATTCAATATTGAAAAGGACTAATAAAGCATTAAAAGCAGGCAAAGAGGCATTTTTGGATCTTACGACAATTTCCTGAATAAAACGGATTTAAGTTCCATATTGTAAGTAGATGTATTAAGGAAATTCACACAAAATTTTTTGTTCTTAAGACAGTTATAGACCTAAGATTAAATATGTGAATATGTAACAAAAGAAATTATAATGAAAAATAGGCAAAGTTTTATTAGGTGCTGATTCCAGAACATTTTCCTAAGTTCATACTTCTCTTTTGAAGTAGCACGTTTTTTATGGTTCTCTTTCCAAATTGCAGTCACTTGGTTTACTGAACGAAACATGCAAATAGTGTTTCTTATCTGCATCTCATCTCCCTGATTCTTTTGCCATCAGGTTTAGTCTTGGACTCGTACATTTTTCCATGTGTTTCTGAATAATGGTATTGCTTAAATATACTTATTTTAATTTCTACTTGGGAATTTCTAATTAGGAAAGGGGTGGAACCAACATCTATCAATTTCTTATTGAGTGTCAATCAACTTGTATGGATTATTCAATTATGCCTGCCACAGAACACATACTCATGAATTCACATCTTGATATTGAGATTTTCCCCTGAGTAACTGAGACTTGGAACAACTGAGAAACTTGCTGAAGAATTCAGAGCTTTGAGACTTAAAGCCAGAACTTCAGTCACGAGCCTGTGCTCTTTCTAATAACATTTGTCACCTGATTCAAATAAACACTAATGTGCTAAATATATGGAACTGAATTTCATATCCCTTAATGAATGGTTGATACAAACATTTGTTTGATAGTTTAAGACTGGCTTTTATAGTTTGAAACCCTATATTTTAGCCATGTCAAAGTCCGTACATTTGTTTAAGTCAAATGAAGATGTGTGAAAGAAGAGATGGCTCTACCTCATTAATTCTATGAAAGTAAGTTATAGAATTTGTGATTCCATGGAAAATTGTTTTGGTAGAGTTTTTTATATGCTTACGGATGTATATTTACTTTTCTCTTTCAAAGCATGAAGAATATGCCTAAAGCATAAAATGAGCATCTTAACTCAATTCTTTTGCTTTTCAGCAGGTTTTATACTCTTCTACTTGAGAGTTAGTGTTCAGTGTATATAATCTGAACCTAGAAAAGATAGAATTTAGTAGTTAAGATATATTCCAAAATTCACTTGAATTCAATTATCTGAGAGAAAAGAATCACAATTATGAGATCACTAAAATTTGCTTAGTGAAATATGTGAAGTACTTCTGTGTTTTGTATAGTAACAAACAGAAAGTAATGAATTCTACACTCTTGAACAACTGTACTTTTACTCAGAAAAAGGTAAAACACAATAGTGAGAGTTTGCTGAAATCTACTTTCTCAAGCATAACAACAAAAAAGATATGCAAAAGACAGTTTTAAATTTGGATTTCCTAAGACAAAGTAATAGCTTGCCTCTGAGATTATGTTTGGTATTCCCAGAAGACCTGTTTTGTGTTGGATGCTTGCCAGCTCTATGTGCAGTTTCTGCCTGTATGCTAAATTGTTACAAGGGCATGGAGTCCAGGAACTCATCATACAAGAAAGCTCTGTAGTCCAATGAAAACTGAGGCTTAATTAGAGATGAATATGTCTTGGCAAATGTTTGGAAGAATTTTTTCTTTGATTCTTTGAGCTTTCTCATCTAAAGAACATTTGGGGGCACTTAGCTTCATGATATAGATGAAAATGGTGCCTTCCTAGTTAAACTGCAGATAACAAGTACATGAGCCATCTTATCAAAATTTTCTGTTAAAAAATAAAGAAAAGAAAAAAAGGAAAGAGAAAGAATCACGTATGTCATTTGATCAGCCCAGAATAACTAGAAAATTTTGTGCCTTGACATACATTGCTAACTTTGGTTTCTAGAGGCAGTCTAACAAATTTTTTGTACTTTTAACTTTCAAATAATTTTCATGTACTATACCTTTGTTCCCTTTCACTCTCTTTTCCAGTTTCTACTGACTTTTAACGTTATAGATACCTATGATTCTGATACAACTTTGTTTCAGATTCTTATACTTTCTAGGTTTTGGTGCATTGAGAATCTTGCACTGAACTAAAAGTTTGAAGGGACAAAAATGCCAACATTTCTTTTCCATACAGTGGTAGGCAGTTAGATTCACATGTTCACACTCTTGCAGAGATCACCTATGTAGGTATCAGTCAATCTCGGTAAAAGCTACACATCAGACTGAACAGTTGAAACTTTGTGGAAAGTAGAATCATTCACATGCATTTTCCAATCAAATATCTAAAAATAGAGTAAACTTAACTCATGTAGTCCTCTGAGTCATCTCTCGCTGCTTCAATACAAATGAATGGCACATATCTACACAGAATAAAAAGTATTATCATTGATTTGAGATATTATAAGAATAAAAGCAATTTCTTTTGGTATATGTGTTGCTTCTACTTTTTCCTGATAATACACAGATTTTTTCCTCCTAGTTAGGCTACTTTTAGTGGCATTCCACATTCATACTTAGTTCAAGGCTTATAAAAAACATATTTTCTACAATTTATTTTTATCAAATACAAAATAAGCTGTGTGTCTTATACTCATGTATTTTCTCTTTGTAATGGCACCCAACAGTTAACAGGTAGACAAGATGTCTTTTTGTTTTAGGAATCAATGTTGGCAAAATCCAAAACCCAATATAAGTCATTTAAACATCAGTTTTTCTTTGAAAAATGTACATGAAACAATTTATTTTTGTTTGTCAGCAGTAGCAGCAGTGATCAGGTTTTATCTCAGGAGGAAGCATACGGCAATTTTGTCTACATCGATAGAGGCAGTCTGTAAACAGTGATGCTTAGAATGGACGCTCGATCTATCTGAGTACAAAATTTTATAAGCCACTATTATTCTACAACCTCAAAGTAGCACATATAAATGCTCTGAGCTATATTTCCTTTTTTTGGATTATGCATGACAGTGGTCTTTGTGCATTACCAGTCTTCCATTTTTGAAAACTGATGCTAACTGAAGAAGCAATATACCACTTATTTGAGAGGAAGCAATGTTGTAGAAATATATTTCCATAATAGTGCTACATAACACTACCACTTCAAAATTCAGTGCCTTAAACAATAAGCATTTGTAGTTTTGCTCACAAATTTCCTGGCTTACTGTACATTTTGCTAGGCAGTTCTTACACATCTGCTGATTAGCAGTGAAGCTTTGTTAATCTTCACTGGCTGAAACAACTAGACTGACTTGGATATGCTCCATATGTTCTCTCCTGCAGTGTAGATCAGTAAGAGTCTAAGAGGAGAAAAGGAAGGAAGAAATAATAAAGGACATTAGACCCAAATCTAATATTGGAACATCATCATTTTTGCCATAATCTATTAGCAGCCAAAGCAAGTCAGAAGTCTAACTCAGCCTTCTCACTAAGTCTAACCAAGGCTAACTCAGACATTGTGTAGAGAAATAGATACCTCTTGCAGAGTCAATTCAATTGTGGATACTAAGAGACATATAAAATTGGACTATTTTTTTCTATAAATCTACCACAAGGAATTTAACATACTTTCAGAGATATTAAAATGTGTCCTATAAATGTCCAGTCCTCATTTATAATTTTTACAGTTGAGTATTTGATTTTTCAGTAGACTGGGAAATAATTTGAAATTAATTTCCATTATATCAATGAAAAATTTCAACTGAAGTCTTCTATTGTCATTCTTAAAAATAGAATGTGTACTAATGCCACAAAGAGAGCAACATTAAAGTTACATCTCTGTGCTTCAAATGTAACACTGAACTATATAACCATTAATCTCTAAAAAGAGTGAACTCAGCAACTTGGTGTTATGCTCTAGGAATCCCTCTTCAGAATACACATCAAGGTAGCAAAACGTTTTTAATTAACAAAATGCCAAGTCCATATGTAGTACACATCCTCATTGGAACTCTTGTTGACATCAACAGGAATATTTTATGCAGCATATGTTCTTAATAGATACTAATATTTATTTTAAATAATTTAACTCCATACAGTAGAAGCCTTTTAATTACAATTTTACCTTCCCTTTAGTTATCACTCTTTTAAGAGGTCTGAGGTTTATTAGTAAAAACATTGTAAGAAATTTTTAAACACTATTAATCTAGACAATACAGTATGGCAATGCTGATATATACATAAAAATAAGGTATTATTATACAAAAGCAATATTGATCATTTTATTAATTATATAAGTAAAAGCAATTTCCTGTAATTTAAGTTATTCACTTTTAACTTTTTCTGATTTTATTTTTATACATGCTTGATATTTGAGGAAGAAAAACTTAGGTGAGTTTATAGATGTTTTCTCAAGTTTTATCTGAAAGTGAAATCTACAAATATTTTTTCATAAACATTTTATGATTTATTTTGCTAAAATAAGTTTTAGGGGGCTAATACCATCCAAGAAGGTACAACAAAATATAGTTCAAGAACACAGCACTAGAATTTGACAGAAATAGGTATAACTCAAACCTTGCGATAAACAAAGCTGGATAATGGGTTTCTCAACAAAGCCACGGTTTTCTTACCTATTATACGGGAATAACAATGGTTCCATATATAGATAATAAGGATTAAATTACTTCCCTCATAAAAAAGATTTTGCATAGTACCTGACAGAAAAGTCACCCAGTAATAAGAAAATATATACTAAGTAAACTGAGGCCTTTAGTGTTTTGTACTTATTTTTGTCATTATTGGTGATAATCTCATTCATTTTTATTTTCTCCTTCATCTTTTCCATTTCCCCTCCTTCTCCTCCTCATCTTTCTCCTGCTCTTCCTTTTTCTTTTCAGTATTAATATTAGAAAATGTGATTGATACAGATATAATAAAACTAAGTTGATTTACTGCTTGTTATTACAGTCTTTTTCTTTTAAACTACACAAGCATTAGAGTAATGTATAAGATCACAGATCCAGTTAGCATTGCATTTGGTAATTTGAGATGATTCATTCTTACTTTTCTTTATAGATCTTGCACATAAGGCTTTTCATAAGCCATAGTCATCAACTAACTCCAGAGAATTACAATAATGACCAGCAAGAAATTCATGCTCACTTTTGTAAGTTACAAGAGATCTTTAGTGGTACGAAGAAGAGGTAGGTAAGAAGTGGTAGGAAGAGGAAATAAAGATGACATTTAAGGCTGACTTCCTGTTAGATTTTCTTCTCTAAAATTTGGACTGCTGAAAACTAAGTACTATGTGATTCATTATAATAGAGAGGGCAGCAAATGAGTTAATTAAATGTGTAGATAAACTTCTTTCTCAAAAAAAATTATACAGGTATGAAAAAATTGTTACATGTATTTTTTACATTGCCCTTAAAAATAATTTTTTTAATATATATATTTTAAACTGTCACAGATAAAATGCCTTGGAGTAATTTAGGGGAAAAAAGAACTTTTGTTACCAGTTTTTTTTTTCCTCAGCATATATAGTAAGAAAAAACAAAGGTACTTGCTGCTTTACAAGTTTTGTGGAAACAAATATTCATAAATATACAGTAATATCTTTACGGACTAAATCCAAATAAGTAGGTAAATACTGCTCAGATAGGACATGAAAAACAAGTTTGACTCATAAAAATTTCTAATTATTTTATAGTATGATTATTAGGATATTTAGAGTTTGGTTGAAATTTGTGTTTAGTTAATTAGCTTTTTAATTGTACTGTGGAATAGACTTAATAGCAGTATATCATTTTTGTTTTAAACATATATGCCAATTGGCAGTTTACTCCTTAAACTGGCAAGTTTGAAGTTCACATTGATGTATGGAAGCAATCATGGTGTGTTAAGTGTTTGTGGGCATATTGGTACAAGAGGGTAGGAAATTATGGAGGTGTAAAGTTTACAGAAGATGAGCCAGTTTTGAATTCAGGTAAACTGATGTAAAGTACAGAAATTTAAGACACGCAACCTATCAGTACTTTCTGTATGCCTAATGAATTGTGAATGTAGGTCTCGGCAGAAAAATACCTGGGAATTAGTCTCCATCTATCTTTCCAAAAATAACAAATACTTTCTGAACATTTTTTATTGAAATACAGTTTATATACAATATTGTATTTGTTTCAGATGAACAGCTTAGTGATTCATCCATTACATACTTTATTAAAACCTCACCATAATAAGCATAGTTACCATTTGTCATCATACAAAGATTTCACAATATTATGAGCTACATTTCTTATTCTATACTTCCATCCCTGTGACTAAATTATTTTGTAATTTGAAGTTTGTATTTCTTTGTCCCCTTCACCTATTTCATGCCCATGGTAACCAACTATCCATCTCTGTGTTTGTGAGTTTATTTCTGTTTTGTTTGTTCATTTGCTTTACAAAAATTACCAATATTTTTTATACTGAATATTAATTTTATGACACATTGTGAATCTTTAGCCTCTGGAAGAGTGAGATCAAGACCTTTTGTGGTTCTTTTAAACATACTATTATTTTACATTTTTTATAAAGTAATGACTAGAAGAATTTTAAAATGAATGTCAAGACTTATTACGTTTATTATGAAAGTTTAAAGTATATAGATGTATATTTATACATCACATAATTACAGATCCCCTCCTACAGCTAATCATGCATGCATATCCATTACACTCAAAGCTTCCATTCCTTAATCAAGCATTCTGTGATTATGCAAATTTGAAAGATAATGAGATACACCCTATAAAAGATAGCAAATCAGCCTTGTTAAATAAGTCCTGAAAAATGAGAAAATTGACTCTTTTGGTCCAGAGACTCTTAGAGAACTTTCATAATTAGCAGATTAATCACATGAAGTGGCACATATTCATATATATTGGTTTTCTTCTTGCCTTTGATTGTTTTCTTTCCTCATTGTCTGTGACTTAATATTCCCCAAATTTCTGGTCACATTCAGCAATCAGAAAAATTATGAGATAGACAAAAGAGAGCTTCATTCCATATACACACTTGTCATGTCTATTGCCTAATGCTAGTTTAGAGTTTGTTTTAAGGAATCACTTTCCATGGATCATTTGCCTAATGAAAGCATGATACTTTCAAGTCAATGGTAGAATTTTAGGTTTTGTTGTTTTCTCAGCCAGGATATATTTTGCAGCAGACATCAAGCAAGGTAAATGTCTTTTCCGTAATTAGCTATTTCTTATATTGTCATATCCCTTCATGTAACTTTGTTTCATGTAAGTAACATTCCATGTACTTTGATTTAATTATTGCAGTGGACTGTGCCATGGTCATTTGCAAGTGGAAATGCATTTTCATTGAAATTTTCCTTTTTTTTTCCCTTTTAAGAAAGGAACTGGTAGCTTGGGAGTTATTATTGTGTTGTATTATCCAGCTATTTCTGTTCATAAGTCTTTGGTAAAGGTGGGTTAGTAAATATTTCATCTTCAAAAACCAGAAACACATCACAATACAAACATTACATTCTGTAAGATATGAGTGATTATAGATTAGAAACCCAATAGGTATTCAAAAATGTTCTATGATTTATAATTAGTAAGAAGCTTCCTCATGCTAGAATATTTTCTCTGACTATATGTGATGGCACATGGAATGTTGGTTGCTTTCAATTAAAATGAATAAATAAGCCCAATGAGCAAACTATGTGTACAGTTCCTAATAGTTAGGAATAAAGTTGTAAGACATTTGATTTCATTGCATATATACATGTAAAACAAATGAAAAACAATTAACACTCTCATTCTTTATGGCAGTATTAATTGAGATAGTGATCCTGTTCTTAGGGTAGAGGGTGTTCTGTAGCAAACTGTCAGGAAATCAGTGTTTCATAATATCAGATCAGATTCTCTGAAATCCTTGTCTCAGTGGCTTGAAAATGATTATTAGAGAAGCTAATATCAGAATAAATTGTGTGTGTTTGTATGTGTGTGTTTTAAAGGTGACAGGCATATTTGTTTTAAGTGAAATGGAAAGTCAGAGTATAAGAACAGTATCCAAGTTCTAATGTTTGTTGTCTTCATTTGTTGTTTGTTAAGTTGCATTCTTTGAAATGTAGTACACTTTGTTGATTATTTGCATCAAATACTTGTGTTTGAAGAGTACCACAATGTTTTACTTTTTCATAATTCCCAGTCATTTTCCCTCTCTTTAATAGCTTATATGTATCTTTCTCATTAGAAAGTTTATGTTTCATAGTCTTTTTGATCACTACTACAAAGCTCCGTTTAATTTTAACATGGGATAATATTTGAAGATTTTTATTTCTCCAAATGTTTCCTGCTCTTCAACACATAATATTTCCCTCCCCTTGGAGAGGTAGTTGATAGAAACTAGAGAAAAAAAGTCAACTAAAGTGATGAAGAGATGTTTTAGCTTATAGTAGGTACTTTGATTTGAAATCAATCATCTTTCAGATGAAAAATTCATATAGACATAAAGGTATGGAATTTCAAAAGGCTCAATTGGAATATTCAGCAATGCTCTGTGATGCTAGAGTCTAGATTATTGGAGAATGGACTTAATGAAAATAAACTGTCGAGAAGGTACTGGTACAGGTTAAGCCTGGGGCATGAGGGCTATGGCAACATAAATTCTGCATTTATTGAGGGGAAATCCAGTATCAGATGGTTTGTTCCCTACTTGTCATTTAGAGGTCTGGCAGGAGACCATTGTACATCCAAATGTGGAAGCCACAGGTTAAATCTTACATCTTAATAAGTATATAATCAAAAGAGTCTGTTTTAAAACAGAAATGAGTCCATACCTAATAGTAAAAATTATTTTAAAATGGCAAAATTTCATTATACAGATATTTAGTGAGCATTTACCAGATAATGTAGAAACAGAACAATATCCCTGTTCTTATGGAACTTCTAGAGAGAGTAGAGGGATTAGAATAAGAATTTTAAAATATTAGCAGAATTAGGTGCTTCGTAGCTAAGTTGAATTTGTTATAGAAAATTAATGTTATATTTCTGTATATCTGAATAGTAAAAACCTACTTAGAATATAAATTTGGAAGTTACTAATATTATCTTAGAATTATTACACAGAGATCAGCTATTTTAATCCTTTGTAAAACTTTTAAACTTTAGGAAATAAAAACAAAGGCTTGGAAGAAGAAACAATTATAATTTTAAAAGAATCACTGCTGATGTTGTCAGAATCAACGCTTTTTTTCATTAACATCAGTGTTTTTTACATGACCTGTTTGTTTCTGCATTCATTGTCTAGAGGTATCAAGATAAACCATAATCTGTTGAAACTGAAGGAAACATTCCTACATGTTTTAGATAGAAAAAGAGAACATCAGAGATTGATAAGAAAGTATGTAGTAAGATAGATAGGCACATAGATGTAGTTTTGTTACCTTAATAGCACTTCCTCAAAGGTAGATTGAACACTTTCCTATTTAATTGGTAATAAATCTTATAGTTCCTGAAGCACTTTAGATGATCAATATATGTTTTAAATGTATTTACTACAGTTAAATACACTTTAATATGGCTCAGTTTATAATATTTACTTATTTAGTGATTATTATATATGTGTTTTATGTTAACTGCATGTTCCCTGAGGAAATATAACTAAAGTTAGGAAAATTATAATTTTTCTATGGAACAGGAGAGAGGTTGTATTGGTTAATAGCACTATGCTCATGAAGTCTCAGAGTTGGGTCCCTGTTTTATTAAAAGGAGCAATGAGACTATTCAACTGTGCATAGAAACCCAGAAACAGAAGAGAGATACACTGAGAAAGTGGGGGGGGGAGTACCAAGGACACACTTTCCTCTATTATTTAATTTACCCAGAGTTTTGCTTTGTTTTCCAGTTATGATTTATAACTGTGGGAGATCCCCAAGCACTTACATGATTTCACATTATCATCTTTCTGCTTTCTGGAAAGATTTTAAGTACGTTTGAACAGCTGACATTAACACAGTTTTGTTTAACATGGAAGTGCTCCAGAAATTTCATTTCATATGTGGGAGACTACTTATCACCTAATGGGGTTGTACACGAAACTTTTGTGAAGAAATTTACAATATATAACCACCCAAAAATAGTTTGAAACAACGGGGAATAAGTCAGAACAATGCTTTGTTTTCCCTTTTCTTCCTTAGAATAAGTGAAAGACGTTTATGTTTCATATCTTTTCATGTCGCTACCACACGGGAGACCATTGCTGCTAAATGCTAACACTGTTACCCACATAGTGTTCATCAAATATTTAGCCTTTGTCATAAATGGATCCAAGGTAGGAAATGCTTGTTCCAGCTGGCAGTAACGTCTGTCCTGCCCTACTCCAAGAAAACACTTGGAGTAAATACAGACTTCTCTTTTTATGAAACAACAAACAAAACAAAGCAAAAACAAAGAAACAAAAAACCTTACCATAGCAAACAGAGTGCCTTGAAAAATTTAGATCTAATTTGGAGGAAAAGTTGGGAGAGAAGTTGCAAATGGAAGTTTGTTTTTATTTTTGTTTTTTTTCTTCATGAATAAGTGTTTATAAAAAAGAAACAGAATTGATAACTAGTGAAAGAACCAGATAAGTCATTACTCATTTAACTTCCAGTTATCATAATATGTAGAACTATAAAATAAAACCTATTTTATGGGTTTAAAATATATAAGAGAATCAGGAAAGGAACATCATCAGATTCACTTATAAAAATGTGTGAATATTTTCAAAGCCTGTTTTTGTTTTGTGAAAACATCACTATCATCATTACTATTAACAATACAAATTTTATTAAAAGACTACAAAAAATCCTTGCTTGAACTGTGCAGAAATGAAACAATTCAAAGAGATATAATTATTTATAATATACAACAGGTTATACTGATTTTTATGAGGATACTAAAGCATATATAGAAAAATTTCATATCCAAGTAAAGAAGGAGATATACTTGGATCAGACAAAGTCATAAAAAGTAATAAGAAGAATAAATATTTTGCTCTATCAGTTGCAATAAGAAATCAAAATGATTTTGAGAAAAGTTGGTTGGGAAGGAAATTACCTTTGATAAACTTAAATCTTAAATATTTGTTTTTGGTATTTATAAAGGTGTTTAGTATTAGCCAGTTAAAGAATAAAAATAATATGATAATATTAATTGATACAGAAAAAGCATTTGACAAAACTTCCACTCTAACTCACAGTTAACATCATACTTAGTGGTGCAAAAGTAAATATTTCACCCAAGAATTGTGAGGAGGTTTTTCAATAAAGCAGTAGTTCTAGCCACTGCACGAAGTCAAGAAAAATAAATAAAGGCATATAGAATGGAAAGGAAACAATACAATTATCATACAGATGACACAATTGCATATGTAGAATAGCCCAAATAATCTGAAAACCATGTATTGAACTAATAATTGAGTACATTAAAGTTGCATTATACAAAATTATAATGAAGTGTCTGACTCCATTTTTGATGTTTGACTGCAAATGCTTGTAAGCCTTATTCCTCCTTTTTCCTCTTGTTACCTACATCTGGATGAACTGATGAAGAGACCTGGATGTTCTTCATCCTTTGGTACATTTGGGTAATTCAAGCCATGCAAGACCCTTCCACTGTATAAGACCATTTACCTTAACCGCAATACAAATCCAGACCAATCTTTCCTTGCCCTCAATCATGCCATTTTGGACCTACTTGAGAGATCTGCCCTGATCCTTCAGAGATTTCAGTAATATGATAATAAACTTTTCATACCCTCTTGGTATATGTGTTTTCTTGTTAGTCTCAACATTTAAACCAAACTTTGTGTGGGGTCCATCAGCCTCTTCAAGTAACTGTAAAAAAAGCCCACCACATTAAAAAAAATTACATTTCTATATGCTGACAATTAACTTGCAATAAGCAAAATAAAAAATATAAAACAATTTACAACTATGCCAAATAAAATGAAATAATTATAAGCAAACTTAATAAGCCATATACAGGAAGTTTATGCTTAAAATTAGAGACCTACATAAATAGACATACCATGTACATGGAGTAGAAGATTCAAGACTTCAAAGACATCACTTTTTTTCAAATGCATATATTTTTTCAAACAGGCATAATGCAATTAATATCAAAATTCTTGCAAACATTTGTAAACACAGACAGAATTTAATAATAAATTTATAATTCATATGGAAAGATAAAGAAATTAGAATAGCTAAAACAATCTTTATGAAAAATTAATTGGAAATAATCACTCCACTAAATATTATTTTACTATATAATTACAGTTTTCAAAAGAGTTTCTATTGGTGAAATCATAGACACATAGATCAATGGAAGTGGGTATATAACCACACAAATATGCCCAACTGCTTTTGACAAGATGCAAAAGCAATTCAATAGAGGAAAGATAGCCTAATCAATTCTGCTGGAGAATTTGGTCCTCCTTAGGCAAAAAATGAACCTAAACCTAAACTTCACACAATATAAAAAAAATTAACTCTAAATGGATCATGAACATTAACGTAAATCTTAAAGTTATATAGCTTTTAAGGGAAAAAATGGGAGAACATTTGTGGGGCCTATGGCTAGTCAGAATTCATAGTCTTGGCATGAAAACACAGTACATAAAAGAAAAACATGTAAGTTGGATCTTATCAAAATTAAAATCATTTTCTCTGCAAAGGCCCATGTGAAAGTTCCATAATTTAATAACAAAAAACAAACAAACAAAAATAACCCAATTAAAAATGAGAAAGGACTTCAACTGACATTCCTCCAAAGAGGACATATAAATGGCCAACATATATATGAAAAGATGCTCAACATCATTAATTATCAGGAAGTACAAATCAAACCTACAGTAAGATATCACCTCACACATGTTAGGGTGGCTATTATCACAGAAAAAAAGATAACAAGTGTTGACAAGGATGTGGAGGAAGGGGGACACTTGAACATTGTTGGTGGGAATGTAAAATGGTATACACCTATGAAAAACAGTAGTGAGATTTCTTAAAAATTTAAAATAGAATGACCATATCATTCAGCAATCCCTTCTGGATATATATTTATTTATCTCCAAAAGAATCGAATTGAGGATCTCAAAGAAATGTCTTAACTGCAGTGTTATTCACAATAGCCAAGATATAGAAACTACCCGTCTATCAATAGATGAATGGATAAAGAAAATGTGGTATATATATATATATACATATATATATATATATACAATGGAATATTATTCAGGCTTAAAAAATGAAATCCTGCCACTTGCAACAAAATGGATTAATCTGAAAACATTATGCTAAGTGAAATAAGCTAGTCACAGAAGGACACATACTGCATGATCCCACTTACATGAGGTATCTAAAATAATCAAACTCATAGAAGCAGAGTACAATAGTGGTTACCAGGGGGTGGGGAGTACAGGAAATGGGGAGTTGTTCCATGGATATAGAATTTAATTTATGCTGAAAAGATCAATTTTAGAGTTCTACACAACATAGTGCCTACATTTAACAATATGGTATTGCACACTCCAAAATTTGTTAAGAGGGTAGGTCTCATGTATAGTATTCTTAACTAAACATACACACAATCACACACACACAAAGGACTATATAAGTAAACTTTGGAAGCTGTTGGATATGTCTGTCACTTGACTATGAAGATAGTATCACAGGTTTTTGCATGTATAAAACTCACCACATTACACACATCAAATATCTTTAGTTTTTTGCATATCAATTACACCTCAATTAAGCTGCTTTTAAAAAGACCATATAAAGATGAAAAGACAAACTGCATTCTGGTGGAAAACATTTGTGGAGGAAACATATCTGCCATAGGAGTAGTATCTATAATAAGGAAATATAAAAATTCAACAGTGAAAACAGTGCAGTTTGGAAATAGACAAAAGACATAAATAGACATTTCATTAAAGATATTCTGCACCATTATCCATGAGGGAAAAGAAAATTAAAACTACAATGAGATATTACTACATACTTCCCAGAATAATTTTTTTAAAATAATGGTAACAAATGCTGGTGACAACATGGAGAAATTGGGTCACTCATACATTGCTCATGGGCATATAAATGGTACAGCCGATATGTAAAATAGTTTGTCACTTATAAAACTAAGCATGCAACTACCATATAACACAACAACTGTACTCTCAGGTATACCCCTGAGAAATAAAATCTGTGTTCACCAAAAAACTGATACACAAAATTTGTAGCAACTTTATAATAGCTAAAAGACCAATATTCCCAGATGTTCTTTAACAGGTTAAATAAACTGTGTATGTGTACATACACCATATACAACTCAGCAATAAAAAGGAATGAAGTTGATACATGTAACAAGTAGATGACTCTCTCTGGAGTTATGCTGAGTAAGAAATACCAGTCTCAAAAGGAGTATATAATGTATGATTCCATTTATATAACATTTTTGAAATGAAAAACTTTTAGAAATGAAAGACAGTAGAGTAGGTTGCCTGTGGGTGAGAATAGGTAGAAGGGTCATGGGTGTGATTAAAAAGGGCAGTAGGAGGGAGCCCTGTGACATTAGAACTGTTCAGTACCTTGCCTGTACAACTAGTTTAGAAATAAATATGCATAAACAAATGATACATGTAAAGCTGGGAAATCTGAATAAGATTGGTATATTGCTTTAAGGTAAATATCCTTGTTTTAATACTGTACTATAGTTTTTAAAATGCTACCATTGGGGGAAACTGGATAAAGTATAAATGGCTTCTTTATTTATTATAACTTCATATGAATGTAAAATGATTTCAATACAAATTTCAATTAAAAAAATGAAAGAACATCTGAAAACCAAAAATAAAAATAAAATGCTTTTAGTTATATTTAAAAATTATAGATTCACTGTATATAAATAAAGTCTCACTATCTTTCCTGCACAGTTCACAAAAATGTTTGTTAAACCATGTGTTCTTCAACTATAATGCAGTTCATTCCTGAAGGACTCCCAATCATAATGTCTTTAAAACAAGTAGTGCTTTCTTTGTACTTGCTCTTGCAGACATTGGATTTAGTGGAATGTATATACAATGATACATGAAAAGCTGAAGATATACAAATAACTTACAATCAATAAAGGGGAAAATATAAAACATTTACTTTTAGTCACTATCAGCTTTCCAGAAATTGGGTTTTATTTTGTTTTTTTGCAATTACATTTTTGGAGAATATAAGCCAATCATTTTGTAGAATGTCCTAATTTTTTTTTTCTGTTTCCTAATGATCTCATCCAGACTAAACAGTTTTTTGCAGGAATACCATTGGTATTATTTTGTTTTCTGAGTGTGTTTTATTCAGAATGCCTTTGATGTTAGTTTGACCCAATATTGATAATGTTGTCTTTGATCTCTTTGTTGAATATCCACTAATCCTCCCCCATATAATTGTAGTATATTATTCCAAGTAGAAAAATCTTTTTTTCCTGTAAATAATTACTACTTTTATTGCACAGTGATTTGATATTTTGTATGAAATTTCTACTTTATGGAACCTACTTTTTTTATCATATAAAGGATCAATCGTGAATATTTTAAATTGTGAATGTTTTAGTGTATTAGAAAAGAGTATTTATTTTTCTAGTGTTAGGATATAAAGTTCAATATGTATCCATATGATCTACCTAATTTTTTATACAACCAAAGCTAATGTATTGTGTTTGAAGTCAGGTTTGTGGTTAACTCTGGACAGGAAGAAGTGGGTTGTGATTGGAAGGGAGTTCAAGGTGAATATTGGGGTGCTGGTATTGGACTATTTCTTGTGCTGGGTGTGGTTATCCAGGAAATTTCAATTTGTAATGATTTATTGGCTTTTGCAGTTCTGACTTGTGCATTTTCTTCATTTAAAAAAATTTTTTAAAATAAGAAGGAATTGTTATCAGAGATTATTGATGTAGGCTCAGGGGGGAAAAATGTGCATCCCTGATTTCTTTTGAAAAGTAGGTCCTTATGATTTTATTAGTGTTTGAGTAAAATGTCTGGAGATATACTAAACGTAAGTAATATGGTTAAAATTAATTGGAAGTTAATGAAATATTCATCAGGCAACCATTTTGCTAGGCTGGAAGGCATCTGGGGTAATTTGCAAAGGGATACAAGAATGAATATGACATTACTTCAAAGTATACACAGTTTAGTTGGAGACACAGGAAAGGGAAGAAATTCACTACCTCTCTATATGGTAACTTCTGTTTGAGAGCATCGATCAAGTTGTGATGGCAACCAACAAAGGAGGCTGACAAGAAATGTTCAGAAAAGTTGAAGGGGAGACATTGGAGATAAGAATCACAAAAACAAAAGCGTTGAACTAAAATAACACAGGAAATCATTGGGTATCTTTACGAAGAACAGTTGCAATGGCTGTTGGGGATGAAGAAATATATTAGGTTAAGATGAAACATACTCTTATGGTGAGTGTGCATGAAAGAAGAAAGAAATTAGCTGTCTTTTTAAATTTTATAGGTATGATAGAAAAGCAAGCTAGTTAGTGGCTTGAGGTAGAGATCCCAGCAGAAAAGAGTAAGTTGAAGAAACAAACAAAAAACCCTGAACAATTGTACTGCAGTATTTCTGGAAATACTGCAGTAGTGTAGGATTAAGATCACAGGAAGAACATCTTTTCTACTGGGCATATCAAAAACAGTGAAAAATACATGCAATTAAAATTATGGAACTTAAACTAAAAATTATTTCTTAATTTTGTTTTTATCCCTGAATCTCTGACCACAATTACCTATCTTTTCCATTTCTCCTGCACACTTATTCTTTCTACTTCTGTTCTCCTTTCATCAATATCCTTAGTCCCTGACTCCTCACTTTTTTGCACCCTATTCTAGTCTGACTTCTACCCAGCAAACACCCAGTGGCTAATCACTGTCATTCCTCCTTTCAGACTCCACATTAACACAAACCTACAAATTCTTCCTTTTATTTTATCCTCTCTTCTGTAATGTGACTTCTCTATTCCTGCATTCGAAAACTCTGTCATGCCTCTGGGATTGTGAATGGTTCCGTTGAAATCATGAAAGAAGATGGCTGGAGTAGACTGGAGGGTGGACTATGTGAAATTAGGCTGTCACAACAATGGGATATTATCTCAGATGGTACCAAAAGTTGGATTCAAAGGGAAAATTGTAAACCTGGTGTTAATAAATATGAGTGTATCATCTAAAGATGATAGTTACAAATGGGGGTTTCTATAGTGCTATCAAATCATATGAGGTAATGGAGGAAGACTTTTTGATTTTTGCTTGTTTGTTTGGTAGGAGAGAGTAGAAGGCTAAGTATCTGGATGGGCAGTAGAAATATGAACCTGCAGCTTGACTGATAGGGTTGTATAAGAGAAAGGAGAAAGTCTTTTTCAGAGAGCTATAAGGGATATTATTTTTGGGCAGTGCAGAGGGTGGGGCAGCTTTCTTTTGGTGAAAGAGGGCTTGAGTAATTAGTAGGGGTGCTCTCAAAGTTCCCAGTATTTTCCTCCCCCAAAAAACATGTTTCCAAAATTGGCAAAGATCCCCATAAACTGATGATGACTGTTCTTCAACTTCCAAAGCAGCTAGAAGCTGTCAACAATTTCAGAGAGAGTCAGGATGTGGGATCTATGAGAGAAAGGTTTTCTCTTTTTTTTCCTCATTTTTCTTTAACAACATTCAACTACAGAGGGCAGTCTTCTGTATCATTATACAATCATGGCCTGTAAACTGTGTGGTTGCAAAGAAAATGTATTCTAATGAAGGGAGAGGGTACAGTCAAAAAGGATTAGACCAGAACTTAGACCTACTCTACTATACTTTTCTGAACACCCAGAGTTATAGAAAGTTAACAGCAGAATAGAGAGTAGTAATGAAGTTTTAAAATAGTAGCTGCTGAAAAAGACAACCTAAATTATCAAATCCCTACCTTCCTTTATATTTAGTCCCTTCCCATAGGTCCCATTCCAAGTAAGCTGCCTTCACAGGAGACAATTAGGTTCCCTTGCTATGCCCACTCAAATATGTGTTTTAACATATGGTAATTTAGATGCCGTTGCTTGTCTCCTTAAATGTCTCTCTAAGACCATTTACTGTTTTTATGGCTGGTTTTAATGTGCTGCCATGTTTTCTGTACTTGGCTGCCAGACACAATTTTAATACTGGCATATCTTTTGCAAGAAAGCAACCTGATTCATTATTATTAAGTTATCTTTTTTGGCAGTAAGTTCTGCCTGGCTCAAAGATTATGTAGAAGAAGAAGAATGTCCTTTCACAATCATGGTTGCCTCCTTGACGTTTCTCTGATAAACTTGTTTTGTGTTATCTCCTGTTTTTTTTGTTGTTGTTGTTGAGCTATTCTTCCAAGATTTTATTACAGCCAGGTGACAAGGATTTTGTTGTTGTTTAAGTAAGGTGGCATGTACTAAATTGCCTTGATAGAAGGAGAACTCAATCAAAACTGACATTGTCTGTCTAGTTCTTCACTAAAAGTCTGCTACATTGTGATATGTTTTAATGTTTAGACTTCAGTTCTGTAATGAACATTAAAGCAACAACTCTGGCTGGCATATCAATTCAGGGAATTAACACAGATCTTGGAAACTCTTGAAAATAAGGTGTGACCCTACTGAAGATAACTGTGGCTTCCAGGCTTTCATGGCGGATATATTAATTCATTAAATTACTCAAGCATGCTGCATACAAATGCTGGCAGGGATTCAAAGGTTTGTTGTCTCCTATTAATCACTTTACTATTCATATCATTCTTTCACTAGAGGCATTAGAATATGTTTGATTAATATCTCATTTCTCTTGTTCTTGTGAGCAAAGTCCATTGGGTCTGCTCTGAAGAATTTTGTTTCCTTTCAAGTAAATGTGAATAGAACAATTGATAATTATCAAATCTCCGTGTTGTTTTCTGTGATTGTACAGTGCCCGCTAACAGCCATGACCATCACACCTAGTTCAGCCTGTGGGTAGTATGGTTGATGATGTGTGGTGTCTCATCTTAACCTAGCAAGAAGTGAAGAATCTCTGAAAAATCACTTGATTTAAGGCAAATCATAGCAACCTCTGAATGTTCCCTGGCTACTTCATTGTTCTCTCACTTGGTAGCTTTTATACTTGTATCCTATCCATTTGGTCTGGATGTCAGATCAAGAGGAACTCTTTCTTTCATTCATGCTACTAAACATAAAGACAGATGAGGGAAATTTTTAAAACTCTTGATGCTTCAAATACTGAACTCAGTATTGCATGTATTTCTTGCTCTAATCTTAAAGGCAAAACCATTAGGCAAGTCTTAATGGTTTACATGCCAGGTAATTTGCTTTGCTTTTTGAAGCATAAATTACACTAAAGCATGTTTTGAATTGATTTAGGAAAAATCCAGATTTGGATGTGTTCAATGTACAATTATTATAAAATCAGATTTGTGAACATTATTATTAATGTTGTAAAGAGAAAAGCTTTTACTGTAAAAGAAGGAAAAGCAAACTGAACCAAGAGAATAATGGAAACGGTGCACACAGAAACATTTTCAAGTCCACAAATATCTCTTCTTGGTTGCTGATTTGTGTGTGTGTGTGTGTGTGTGGTCTCTAGATTCAGCACCTATTTTTTTTACTATAGGTAATTGCCCCTGACATTGGGGTCCTGCCCTCTCTTTCCTACCTGGCCATGTATTCTCTAGGCTAAGCGGCTCACCACAGGAAGATCTGCAGAACATGCTGCTTAGAGCTAACTCCTCAACATCCATATGGCTTGATCCAGGTCCTTTACAAGCTTGATTGCATGCACATTGTACCTAGTATTTATTGACCCTGCTGCCTTCCTTCTGTTCACCACACTACCCTTTTATGTTTGTTCTTGTGCTTTCCTAAAGTTAATAAATAATCAACCAATTGAACAAAAGATTGTCACACAGAAGTCAATGCCATCTCATTTAATTGGGTTTCAGTTTTCTGGCTGTCTTACTTCTCTAAATTTACCTGTAAACAATCCCATGTGTATGAAGGAAAAGTTCACTGAATGAGAACTTAAGATTTATAAGTGAAGGCAAATCAACACAGTACGCTAAGAGAAAGAAGTAAAGATAAGCTCTCAGAAGCATTGTGTCCTGGACAATTTACCTCATCTCTTTGGCACCCCTTTCACACTCCTTTCTGTGTGTTAGAAGGGAGGTGGGGAGAAATAGAAAGAGAAATGGCATTTGGGAAGAAAGCATAGTATAATAGAAAGTCTATATGTTTTATTCAGAGAGGCAAAGTTTCAAGTCTTGGCTCTGCTGCTTATGACACTGGGCAAGTTATTTAAACTTAATTTTTATTCCCTTCATCCATTAAATAGAAAAATATTACTTACTTTATGTTTATTTAAAGGGTTCTGTGATTTCATCTGAAATTCCTGACCCATAATATAACCTCAATAATTGAAATTTTTTATTTTCTTTTATTTAATGTTATTAGTCCAGGTTCCCCTTTCTTGGAGATACGTGTTATATTCCTCTTTGTATCTCCTACACCTGGAAGGTGGGAAGAAGTCAATAAACATGTGTTATATGAATATGTGAGTGAATAAGTACTCCATAATATTCCTTCAGAGAAATATTGGACTTTTGTTAAGATATCTTCAAAACTTTAACTTAATCTTTTCTAATGAGGCTAGTTATCTAGTTTCCTGGGATTTAGCAAAAATGGAAAAGGTAAGTTAGAATCAGACTTGAAGATTTCTGGTTAGGCACATAGTAAAAGTTACAGCTGACAGGTTGAGAATGCAGAAAAACTGAGAAATATTTGAGTGTGACCTGTTCCACAGCTCTCCACGACAAAATGATCCCATCCAGTTTATCATATTACAGAACAGAGTGGCATTTGTATAGACAGAGACTTTGAGCTTTATTGGAAAGGTAAAATTATATTAAACTCATTCTGCTTTAGGATTCATAAGTGCGTAATGCATTTCAGAAATATTTTTATTAAAATGGTTACTTTTAGTACTTGAAAAGTTAAGCTTCAGTTATCTGTAAAACTAATATATATGTACAGATCATCCCCATCAATGTCAGATTAATAGAGTGTTCTGCCTACTGCCATCACCCCTGCCCCCTTTGGCACTTGTTTCCCATCAAAATATGCTACAGTGATGAATAGATCTTTCAAGGAAATTTCCTTTCAGGAAAGGTAAGTTCTACTTTAAAATTAGCAAAGTCCACCCTAGCCCTATTTAGGTGATCATTCAAACATTTATATTTCACTCTGATCTCAAAGAAATTTCCAGGCTCAGCCCAGCAACTGGTACTGTTGTATATGTTTGTAATCTGAGTCAGACATCTGTGAGTGAACTCAACAAGCCCCAGGGCACGAAGCTGGCATTTTTCCACCTGAATGACTGCTTAAGAGCAGCACAGGGGAGAAAGACAGAGTAGTCTTTTTTCTTTGTAATTGGTCTTGGCTTGAATATATGCAATTTATAAACTGGCTCACAGGCTGTTCATTTTCAAGAAGACAATGTTTCACAAAATGTAGCAATCATCAGAAAGCTGGAAGACACAGTAAATTTTAACTATATGAATAGTCTACAATTCTCCTTGTAGCTTTTCATGTATGCCACAACTCTTCCCTTCCCAATAGACCACCGCATCATTCACCACACACATAACACACATACATTCCTAAAATATGTGGAAATATCCTTGCTTCCTTTGCTTATTTAATAAATGTATATAGGTAAAGTATATGCCCATAAAAGCAAGTCCTAAGTTCCTTTCGGTGGCTCATTGGGTGAAAAAACCTTATAGCTGCACTGAAGTATATGAATGAAAAATTATTTAAAAATCATACATATAAATATACCCATGTAAATTAAAATTTAGAAATTTTTAAGAAAGTAAAAAGTGATTAATATCATTTAAAAGGAGTAAGCAAATGAAAGGCTGGTTTCAGTAATTATTTCTGAGAGCAACTTCAATATACTGTGAATACTAGTACAGGTTTTCCAGTACAGGTGCCAGGCAGAGTGGCCAACTGTTGGCAAATTGTAGAGGAATATTCACTGTTTTCTGAAGAGATAGACATACTATTATGAGAATATAGCACTGTATCCTAGCAGTGGGACTCTCCATCTTTACTGCTCTCAATTTTTTATGGGGCAAAAGTAAAAGCAAGCTTGTCTTTAAATAATCAATATTTTATACTTAAGCATTAATCAGGCTGAGTCTAGTTGCCAGTTTTGAGGAGACTTCAACTAAATGCCATCTGTCTAATACTGCAGACATTATGGATCTTCAGCACCTGTGAGCTAATGGAATGTGGGGAAATCCCTTTCCATGAGGGGGACAGGACACGTCTTCAGTCCCAATTAGGTCACTGCCAGGCAACCTCTAATGAATGAATGAAGTTTCTTATCTGATTTTTCTAGCTGCTTGTTTTCTCAAAGGATTATAAAATTTTGGAATATTAAATTTAACACTGATGTTTTATTATGATTATTTTAAAGGAAAACATGAATTTGATGGAATTCATTTAGACAGCACTGAATTAGGAGGTTACCATAATTTTCATCAAACCCTTCATTTTGGAGGTGAAAAAAGATGATTTAAGGGCTTAAGTACTTGTTGGGATTCCTGACCTTTCTTGGATTGTGCATTTAGTCCAAAACCGTCTTCTAAATATGTAATTACCTTTCCTAAAACAAAGTATATCACACACGTCTCAGGCTTTATCAGCTATAGGTAACATTTTTCCTTCTAATTTTTACAGTTTTTTTAAAATTTTGTTATCATTAATCAACAATTACATGAAGAACACCATGTTTACTAGGGTCTCCCCTTCACCAAGTCCCCCCCCACAAACCCCATTACAGTCACTGTCCATCAGCGTAGTAAGATGTTGTAGAATCACTACTTGTCTTCTCTGTGTTGCACAGACCTCCCCATGTCCCCCTACCCCCGACATTATACATGCTAATGGTAATACGCCCTTTCTTTTTCCCTGCCCTTATCCCTCCCTTCCCTCCCATTCTTGCCATTCCCTTTCCTTTTGGTAACTGTCAGTCCATTCTTGGGTTCTGTGATTCTGCTGCTGTTTTGTTCCTTCAGTTTTTCTTTGTTCTTATACTCCATAGATGAGTGAAATCATTTGGTATTTGTCTTTCTCTGCCTGGCTTAGTTCACTGAGCATAATACCTTCTAGCTCCATCCATTTTGTTGTAAATGGTAGGATTTGTTTTCTTCTTATGGCTGAATAATATTCCATTGTGTATATGTACCACCTCTTCTTTATCCATTCATCTACTGATGGACACTTAGTTTGCTTTCATACCTTGGCTATTGTAAATAGTGCTGTGATAAACATAGGGGTGCATCTGTCTTTTTCAAACTGGACTGCTGCATCCTTAGGGTAAATTCCTAGAAGTGGAATTCCTGGGTCAAATGGTATTTCTATTTTGAGCATTTTGAGGAACCTCCATACTGCTTTCCACAATGGTTGAACTAATTTACATTCCCACCAGCAGTGTAGGAGGGTTCCCTTTTCTCCACAACCTCACCGACATTTGTTTTTGTTTGTCTTTTGGATGGTGGCGATCCTTACTGGTGTGAGGTAATATCTCTTTGTGGTTTTAATTTCCATTCCTCTGATAACTAGCAATGTGGCGCATATTTTTATGTGTCTGTTGGCCATCTGAATTTATTCTTTGGAGAACTGTCTGTCCAGCTCCACTGCCCATTTATTAATTGGATTATTTGCTTTTTGTTTGTTGAGGTGCGTGAGCTCTTTATATATTTTGGATGTCAACCCTTTATCAGATCTGTCATTTATGAACATATTCTCCCATACTTTAGGGTACCTTTTTGATCTACTGATGGTGTCCTTTGCTGTACAGAAACTTTTGAGCTTGATGTAGTCCCACTTGCTCATTTTTGCTTTTGTTTCCCTTGCCCAGGGAGATATGTTCATGAAGAAGTTGCTCATGTTTATGTCCAAGAGATTTTTGCCTATGTTTTTGTCTAAGAGTTTTATGGTTTCATGACTTACATTCAGTTCTTTGATCCATTTTGAATTTACTTTTGTGTATGGGGTTAGACAGTGATCCAGTTTCATTCTCTTACATGTAGCTATCCAGTTTTGCCAGCACCATCTGTTGAAGAGACTGTCATTTCCCCATTGTATGTCCATGGCTCCTTTTTCGTATATTAATTGGCCATATATGTTTGGGTTAATGTCTGGAGTCTCTATTCTGTTCCACTGGTCTGTGGCTCTGTTCTTGTGCCAGTACCAAATTGTCTTGATTACTGTGGCTTTGTAGTAGAGCTAGAAGTTGGGGAGCGATATCCCCCCCACTTTATTCTTCCTTCTCAGGATTGCTTTGGCTATTCAGGGTCTTTGGTGTTTCCATATGAATTTTTGAACTATTTGTTCCAGTTCGTTAAAGAAAGCTGTTGGTAATTTGATAGGGATTGCATCAAATGTGTATATTGCTTTGGGCAGGATGACCATTTTGAAGATGTTAATTCTTCCTAGCCAAGAACATGGGATGAGTTTCCATTTGTTAGTGTTCTCTTTAATTTCTCTTAAGAGTGTCTTATAGTTTCCAGGGTATAGGTCTTTCCAATTCTTGGTCAGGTTTATTCCAAGGTATTTTATTCTTTTTGATGCAGTTGTGAATGGAATTGTTTTCCTGATTTCTCTTTCTATTGGTTCATTGTTAGTGTATAGGATATCCACATATTTCTGTGTGTTAATTTTGTATCCTGCAATTTTGCTGTACTCTGACATTAGTTCTAATAGTTTTGGAGTGGAGTTTTTAGGTTTTTTTATGTAAAATATCATGTCATCTGCAAATAGTGACAGTTTAACTTCTTCTTTACCAACCTGGATTCCTTGTTTTTCTTTTTTTTGTCTAATTGCTCTGGCTAGAACCTCCAGTACTATGTTGAATAACAGTGGGAAGAGTGGGCATCCCTGTCTTGTTCCTGATCTTAGAGGAAAAGTCTTCAGCTTCTCGCTGTTCAGTATGATGTTAGCTGTGTGTTTATCATATATGGCCTTTATTGTGTTGAGGTACTTGCCCTCTATACCCATTTTGTTGAGAGTTTTTATCATGATAGATGTTGAATTTTGTCGAATGCTTTTTCAGCATCTATGGAGATGATCATGTGGTTTTTGTCCTTCTTTTTGTTTATGTGGTGGATGATGTTGATGGATTTTCAAATGTTGTACCATCCTTGAATCCCTGGGATGAATCCCACTTGGTCATGGTGTATGATCCTTTTGATGTATTTTTGAATTCGGTTTGCAAATCTTTTATTGAGTATTTTTGCAAATATTTTATTGAGTATCTATGTTCATCAGGGATATTGGTCTGTAATTTTCTTCCTTGGTGGGGTCTTTGCCTGGTTTTGCTATTAGGGTGATGTTGGCTTCATAGAATGAGTTTCGGAGTACTCCCTCCTGTTCCACTTTTTGGAAAACTTTAAGGAGAATGGGTATTATATCTTCTCTATGCCTGATAAAATTCCAGAGTAAATCAATCTGGTCTGGGGGTTTTGTTCTTGGGTAGTTTTTTGATTACTGCTTCAATTTCTTTGTTCATAATTTATTTATTTAAATTTTGTATTTCTTCCTTGGTCAGTCTAGGAAGGTTGTATTTTCCTAGGAAGTTGTCCATTTCTTCTAAGTTTTTCAGCTTGTTAGCATATACATTGTCATAGTATTCTCTAATAATTCTTTTTTATTTCTGTGGGTCTGTCCTGATTTTTCCTTTATCGTTTCTGATACTGTTGTTGTGTGTTGATTCTCTTTTTCTCTTAGTATGTCTGGCTAGAGGCTTATCTATTTTGTTTATTTTCTCAACGAATCAGCTCTTGGTTTCATTGATTTTTTTCTATTGTTTTATTCTTCTCAAATTTATTTATTTCTTCTCTGATCTTGATTATGTCCCTCCTTCTGCTGACTTTAGGCCTCATTTGTTCTTCTTTTTCCAATTTCAATAATTGTTACATTAGACTATTCATTTGGGATTGTTCTTCCTTCCTTAAGTATGCCTGGATCGCTATATACTTTCCTCTTAAGACTGCTTTTGCTGTGTCCCACAGAAGTTGGGGCTTTGTGTTGCTGTTGTCATTTGTTTCCATATATTGCTTGATCTCTATTTTAATTTGGTCATTGATCCATTGATTATTTAGGAACATGTTGTTAAGCCTCCATGTGTTTGTGGGCCTTTTGTTTTCTTTGTACAATTTAGTTCTAGTTTTATTCCTCTGTGGTCTGTGAAGTTGGTTGGTAAAATTTCAATCTTTTTGAATTTACTGAGGCTATTTTTGTGGCCTAGTATGTCTATTCTGGAAAATGTTCCATGTGTACTTCAGAAGAATGTGTATCCTATTGCTTTTGGATGTAGAGTTCTGTAGATGTCTATTAGGTCCATCTGTTCTAGTGTGTTGTTCAGTGCCTCTGTGTTCTTACTTATTTTCTGTCCAGTGAATCTATCCTTTGGAGTGAGTGGTGTGTTGAAGTCTCCTAGAATGAATGCATTGCAGTCTATTTCCCCCTTTAGTTCTGTTAGTATTTATTTCACATATGCTGGTGCTCCTGTTTTGGGTGCATATATATTTATAATGGTTATATACTCTTGTTGGACTGACCCCTTTATTACTATGTAATGTCCTTCTTTATGTCTTGTTACCTTCTTTGTTTTGAAGTTTATTTTGCCTGATACTAGTACTGCAACACCTGCTTTTTTCTCCTCTTGTTTGCATGACACATCTTTTTCCATCCCTTGACTTTTAGTCTGTGCCTGTCTGGATTTGAAGTGAGTCTCTTGTAAGCAGCATATAGATGGGTCTTGTTTTTTTATCCATTCTATTACTCTGTGTCTTTTGATTGGTACATTCAGTCCACTTACATTTAGTGTGATTATTTAAAGATATGTACTTATTGCCATTGCAGGTTTTAGATTCGTGGTTACCAAAGGTTCAAGGGTAGTTTCTTTAGTATCTTACTGTCTAACTTAACTCCCTTATGAGCTATTATAAACACTGTCTGGTGATTCTTTATTTCTCTTCCTTCTTATTCCTCCTCCCCCATTCTTTATATGTTGGGTGTTCTATTCTCTGCTCTTTTTTGTTTCCTTTAACTGCTTTTGTGGGTAGTTGATATTATTTTTTGCCTTTAGTAAGTATTTGTTTGGTCTGCTTTCTTTGCTGTGATTTTATTTTCTTTGGTGACAACTGTTTAGTCTTAGAAGTGCTCCCATCTAGAGCAGTTCCTCTAAAACACCCTGTAGAGGTGGTTTGTAGGAGGCAAATTCCCTCAACTTTTGCTTGCCTGGGAGTTGTTTAATCCCTTCTTCATATTTAAATGATAATCGTGCTGGATACAGTATTCTTGGTTCAAGGCCCTTCTTTTTCATTGCATTAAATATATCATGCCATTCTCTTCTGGCCTATAAGGTTTCTGTTGAGAAGTCTGATGATAGCCTGATGGGTTTTCCTTTGTAGGTGAACTTTTTCCTGTCTCTAGCTGCCTTTAAAACTCTGTCCTTGTCCTTGATCTTTGCCATTTTAATTATCATGTGTCTTGGTGTTGTCCTTCTTGGGTCCCTTCTGTTGGGAGTTCTGTGTACTTCCGTGGTCTGTACAATTATTTCCTCCCCCAGTTTGGGGAAGTTTTCAGCATTTAGTTCTTCAAATACACTTTCTATCCCTTTTTCTCTCTCTTCTTATTCTGGTAACCCTATTATGCAGATATTGTTCCTTTTGGATTGGTCACACAGTTCTCTTAATATTGTTTCATTCCTGGAGATCCTTTTATCTCTCTCTGCATCAGCTTCTCTGTGCTCCTGTTCTCTGATTTCTATTCCATTTACGGCCTCTTGTACCTCATCCAGTCTGCTCATAAGTCCTTCCAGAGATTGTTTCATTTCTGTAATCTCCTTCTGGACTTCATCCCTTAGCTCTTGCATATTTCTCTGAAGATCCATCAGTATGGTTATGACCTTTATTTTGAATTATTTTCAGGAAGATTGGTTAGGTCTATCTCCTTCTCAGGGGTTGACTCTGTGATTTTGTTCTGGATCAAATTCTTCTGCCTTTTCATGTCGATAGAGGTAATTTTGGGGAGCTGGTGCATGTATCGGCTGGGAGAAAGTCCCTTCTTGCTGGTTTGTGGCCTTCCTCTCCTGGGAGAACAGCGAACCCTAGCGGCTTTTGCTGGGCAGCTTCACACAGACGGGTGTCTGATTCTTGCCCAGCGGCTGTGGAAGAAGCTCTGCCCAGTTGCTGTGGGTGTGGCCACTGCTGCTATGGTGGATTTGTGCCAGAGAGGGAAAGGGAGGGAGACTGTTTATCACCATGAGGGGCCTCTGAGGTGCGCTGCCGCCCAGGGGATTGTGGTGCCTGGAGTTCCCTGGGATTCCCAGTTACTGGGCTGATTGTGCCAGGGCTCTTCTGTCCAGCTGTGAGGCCCCTGTTCCTTTAAGATTTTCAAAGGGCACTCGCTTTTCTTTTGTCCCAGGGGTGCCAGCTGCAGGGACCTGCTCACAGTTGTTAGTGTCCCATTTCCCTAGTATCCAGCACACCACGCACTGTGTGTCTGTGCTCCCGGTGTGGATGGCTAGGGCTGGGTGTTTAGCAGTCCTGGGCTCCCTCTCCCTCCCTGCTCCAACTCCTCTCCTCCCACCGGGAGCTGGGTGAGGGTGCGCTCAGGTCCCGCCAGGCCACGGCTTGTATGTTAGCCCCTCCGCAAGGTGCTGTGTTCTCGCAGGTGTAGAAGTAGTCTCGCTGTTGTCCTGTGTCTTCTGGTCTCTCCTTAAGGAATAGTTGTATTTGTTATATTTTCAAAAATATATATGGTTTTAGGAGGAGATTTCCGCAGCTCTACACACGCCACCATCTTGACTCCACCCCTTATACTTCTTTTTAATATTAATTCTGTAGTGAACCAGGGGCCACTGGCCTCAGTGATTCAAAATAACTACTGTTAACACATTCTCAGTTACTAGGAGTTTCAAGAAAGGACCTTAACTCATGCCCAACAATTAAGTCTGTCAGCTGAAGTTACTGTGTGGAACACACACCCTTTTTCTCTTGCTTTTTTTTTGTATCATTAATATAAAATCACATGGGCAACATTGTGCTTACTAGATTCCCCCCATTATCAAGTCCCTACCACATACCCCATTACAATCACTGTCCATCAGCGTAGTAAGATGCTACAGAGTCACTACTTGTCTTCTCTGTGCTATACTGAATTCTCTGTGCCCCTGACTACATTATGTGTGTTAATCGCAATGCACCTTAGTCCCTTTCTCATTCCATTCCCACCCACCCTCTTCAGTCCCTCTCCCTTTGGTGACTGTTAGTCCATTCTTGAATTCTTTTTGTCTGCTGCTGTTTTGTGCCCTCAGGTTTTGCTTTTTTCTTATGCTCCACAGATAAGGTCAATCATTTGGTACTTCTCTTTCTCCCCATGGCTTCTTTCACTGAGCATAATACCCTCTAGCTCCATCCATGTTGTTGAAGATGGTAGGACTTGTTTTCTTTGTATGGCTGACTAATATTCCATCATGTATATGTACCACATCTTCTTTATCCATTCATCTCCTGATGGACACTTAAGATGCTTCCATATCTTGGCTGTTGTAAATAGTGCTGCAGGGTACATATGCCTTTTTGAATCTGAGATCCTACATTCTTAGGGTAAATTCCTAGGTGTGGAATTTCTTGATCAAATGGTATTTCTATTTTTAGTCTTTTGAGGAACCTCCATATTGCTTTCCACAATGGTTGAACTAATTTACATTCCTACCAGCAGTTTATGAGGGTTCCCCTTTCTCCACATCCTCGGCAGCATTTGTTGTTCCTAGTCTTTTCTATGTTGGCTATCCTAACTGTTGTGAGGCGATATCTCATTGTGGCTTTAATTTGCATTTCCCTGATAATTAGCAATGTGGAGCATCTTTTCATGTGCCTGTTGGCCATCTGAAAATCTTCTTTGGAGAAATGTCTGTTCAGTTCCTCTGCACATTAATAGGATTGTTTGCTTTTTGGGTGTTGAGGCATGTGAGTTCTTTATATATTTTGGATGTTAATCCCTTGTCAGATATGTCATTTACCAATATATTGTCCCATACTGTAGGTTGCCTTTTTGTTGGGCTGAGGTGTCCTTTGCTGTACAGAAGATTTTTAGCATGATTTAGTCCCATTTGTTCAGTTTTTTATTTTGTTTCCCTTGAACTAGGAGATGCAGTCAGGAAAAAGTTGCTCATGTTTATATTCAAGAGAATTTTCCCTATGTTTTCTTCTAAGAGTTTTATGGTTTCATGGCTTACATTCAGGTCTTTGATCCATTTTGAGTTTACTTTTGTGTATGGATTAGACAATAATCCAGTTTCATTCTCTTGCAAGTAGCTGTCCACTTTTGCCAACACCAGTTGTTGAAGAGGCTGTCATTCCTACATTGTATATTCATGGCTCCTTTATCTTATATTAATTGACCATATATGCTTGGGTTTATATCTGGGCTCTCTCTCTTCTATTCCAGTACCAAATTGTCTTGATTACTGTGTCTCTGTAGTAGAGCTTGAAGTCGGGGAGCATAATCCCTCCTGCTTTATTTTTCCTTCTCAGGATTGCTTTGGCTATTCAGGGTCTTTTGTGGCTCCATATGAATTTTAGAACTATTTGCTCTTCTTCATTGAAGAAGGCTATTGGTGTTTTGATAGGGATTGCATTGAATCTGTAGATTGCTTTCAGGCAGTATGGCCATTTTGACAATATTAATTCTTCCTATCCATGAGCATGGGATGTTTCCATTAATTGGTATCTTCTTTAATTTCTCTCATGAATGTCTTGTAGTTTTCAGAGTATAGGTCTTTCATTTCCTTGCTTAGGTTTATTCCTAGGTATTTTATTCTTTTTATGCAATTGTGAAAGGAATTGTTTTTCTGATTTCTCTTTCTGCTAGTTCATTGTTAGTGTATAGGAATGCAGCAGATTTCTGTGTTTTAATTGTGTATCCCACAACTTTCCTGAATTCGGATATTAGATCTAGTAGTTTTGGAGTAGATTCTTTAGAGTTTTTTGTGTACAATATCATGTTATCTGCAAAAAGGGACAGTTTTACTTCTTCCTTGCCAATCTGGATGGTTTTAATTTTTGTGCTGTCTAATTTCCATGGCTAGGACCTCCAGTACTATGTTGAATAAAAGTGGGGAGGGTGGGCATCTTTGTCTTGTTTCCAATCTTAAAGGAAAAACTTCCAGATTCTCACTGTTAATTATGATGTTGGCTCTGGGTTTGTCATATATGGCCTTTATTACATTGAGGTACTGTCCCTCTATACCCATTTTGTTGAGAGTTTTTATCATGAATGGATGTTGAATTTTGTTAAATGCATTTTCAGTATCTTTACAGATGATCATTTGGCTTTTGCCCTTCTTTTTGTTGATGTGGTGGATGATGTTGATGGATATTCGAATGTTGTACCATCCTTGCATCCCTGTAATAAATCCCACTTGATCATAATGGATGATCCTTTGATATTTTTTTGAATTAGGTTTGCTAATATTTTGTTGAGTATTTTTGCATCTTTGTTCATCAGGGACATTGGTCTATAATTTTCTTTTTTTGTGGTGTCTTTACCTGTTTTTGGTATTAGAGTGATGCTGGCCTCCCAGAGTGAGTTTGAGAGTATTCTCTCTTCTATTTTTTGGAATATTTTAGGAGGATGGGTATTAGGTCTTCACTAAATATTTGATCAAATTTAGTAGTGAAACCATCTGTGCAGGGGTTTTGTTCTTAAGTAGTTTTTTGATTACCAATTCAATTTCTTTGCTGGTAATTGGCCTATTCAGATTTTCTGTTTCTTCCTATGTCAGCCTTAGAAGGTTGTATTTTTCTAGAAAGTTGTGCATTTCTTGTAGGTCGCCCAGTTTGTTAGTATATAATTTTTTTCATAGTATTCTCTCATAATTCTTTGTATTTCTATGGTGTTCATAGTGATTTTTCCTTTCTCATTTCTGATTCTGTTCATGTTTGTAGACTCTCTTTTTTTCTTGGTAAGTATGGCTAGTGCTTTATCTATTTTGTTTATTTTCTTGAAGAATCATCTCCTGCTTTCATTGATCATTTCTATTGTTTTATCTTCTTGATTTTATTTATTTCTTCTCTGGTCTTTATTATATCCCTCCTTCTACTGACTTTGTGCCTGATTTGTTCTTCTTTTTCTAGTTTTGTTAATTGTGAGTTGAGACTGTTCATATGGGCTTGTTCTTCTTTCCTGACGTATGCCTGTATTGCAGTATACTTCCCTCTTAGCACGGCTTCGTTGCGTCCTACAGATTTTGTGGTGTGGAATTGTTGCTGTCATTTGTCTCCATATATTGATTGATGTCTGTTTTTATTCATTCATTGATGTATTGATTGTTTAGGAACATGTTATTAAGCCTCCATGTGTTTGTGGATGTTTTCATTTTCTTTGTGTAATTTATTTCTAGTTTCATATGTTTGTCATCTGAGAAACTGGTTGATACAATTTCAATCTTCCTGAATTTACTGAGGCTCTTGTTGTGGCCTGGTATTTGATCTATTTTTGAAAATCTTCCATGTGAAGTTGAGAAGAATGTGTATTCTGTTGCTTTTGGATGGAGCATTCTGTAGATGTCCGTTAGGTCCATCTGTTCTAATACATTGTTCAGTGCCTCTGTCTCCTCACTCATTTTCTGTCTGATTGATCATTTGGCATGAGTGGAGTGTTGAAGTCTCCTAAAATGAATGCATTGCATTCTATTTCCCCTTTTAATTCTGTTAGTATTTGTTTCACATAAGTAGGTGATCCTGTGTTGGGCGCATGGATATTTATAATAGTTATATCCTCTTGTTGGACTGACCCATACTAATCATTATGTAATGCCCTTTGTCTCTTATGACTTTCTTTGTTTTGAAGTCTATTTTATCTGATACAAGTACTGCAACTTCTGCTTTTTTCTCCCTGTTAGTTGCATTAAATATCTTAGTCCTTCTCTTTACTTTCAGTCTGTGTATGTCTTTGGGCTTGAAATGAGTGCCTTGTGGGCAGTATATAGATGGATCTTGTTTTTTTATCCATTCAATGACTCTGTGTCTTTTGATTGGTGCGTTCAAACCATTTACAGTTAGGGTAATTATTGATAGGTATGTACTTATTTTCACTGATGGCTTTAGATTTGTGATTACCAAAGGTTCAAGGGTAATTCCCTTACTATCTAACTGTCTAATTTAATTCACTTAGTATGCTATTATAAACACAACCTAAAGTTTCTTTTTTTTTTCCTCCTTTATCTTCATCCTCCATTGTTTATATGTTAGACATCATATTCTGTACTCTTTTTTCTATCCCTTGATTGACTTTGTGAGTAGTTGATTTGATTTTGCATCTGCTTAGTAATGAATTGTTCTACCTTCTTTGCTGTGGCTTTAATTTCCCTGGTGACAGCTATTTAGCCTGAGGAATATTTCCATCTATAGCAATCCCTCCAAACTGCACTGTAGAGGTGGTTTTTGGAAGTTAAATTCTCTCAGCTTTTGCTTATCTGAAAATTGTTTAATGCCTACTTCGAATTTAAATGATCATCTTCCCAGATAGACTATTCTTGTTTTGATGCCCTTCTGCTTCATTGCATTAAACATATCTTGCCTCTCCCTTCTGTCCCGTGATGTTTCTGTTGAGAAGTCTGATGTTAGCCTGATGGGTTTTCCTTTGTATGTGGTCTTTATTCTCTCTCTAGCTGCTTTTAAAAGTTTGTCCTTATCCTTGATCTTTGCCATTTTAATTATTATATGTCTTGGTGTTGTCTTCCTTGGTTCCCTTATTTTGGGAAATCAATGTACCTCCATGGCCTGAGAGATTATCTCCTTCCCCAGATTGGGGAAGTTTTCAACAATTACCTACTCAAAGATACTTGATATCCCTTTTAATCTTTCTTCTTCTTCTTGTATCCCTATAATGCTAATATTGTTCCATTTGAATTGGTCACAGTACTCTCAATATTCTTTAATTCCTAGTGTTCCTTCTTTCTGTGCCTCAGCTTCTTTGTACTCCTCTCTTATATCTATTCCATTTACTCTCTCTTTTCCTGCATCTAATCTGCTCTTAAATCCTTCCATTGTATGTGCCATTTCACATATGTAATTTCTCAATGATTGAATCTCCATCCTAAATTCGTCCCTGAGTTCTTGAATATTTTTCTGTACCTCCATGAGCATGTTTATGATTTTGAACTCTTTTTCAGGAAAATTGGTGAATTCAGTTTCATTTGGCCCTTTTTCTGTTGTTTCTGAGGTATTTGTTTGAACCAGGTTCTTTGATGTTTCATATTTGTATGTTGCGCCCTCTAGTGCCCAGATGCTGTAGTCTCTGGAGCTGCTCGGCCCCTGGAATGATATCAGGGGTTGCAGGGGAGCGGCACTGGTGTCTGTGAGAGGAAAGAGGTGTTTCCTGTTTCCTGGCTGCAGTGCCTGTCTCCACTGTCAGATCCAGTGGGCTGAGCATACAGGTGTAAGCCTCTGTGCTTTGCATCTGTAGCTTCTGTAGGCAGCGCCTTTCTCTGGCTGGCTTGACACTAGGGCAGTGACTGCTGGTTTGTAAGCTGGTGCTGGCAGGCAATGAGGAAGGAACAGTAGTATCCATATTACTGTGGGGTGCCCCGGAGCTGAGTATACATCCAGGCCAATGGAGCGCCTGAAACTCCTGAAAGTTGCCAACTGGCTCGGCACAGTGCACCCAGGCAAACTTGTCCACCTATCCCTTCTACCGTGCAGCAAGCTCCATTCAAACTCTGCGCCTTCAGCAGCCCTCTTGCTGCCAGGAAGCCTCTCAGACTATCCACCTTTCCTTTGTCCCAGAACAGCCGAATGTGTATGCCTGTCCTGCACAAATGGCTGGAACCTCAGTCTCTCCACGTATTCCACCTGTCTTAGTTTTCCAACCACACTAATCTCCAGAGCACTATGCAATGTAGGTTTGTGCTCCCAAAGCAGATCTCCATGACTGGGTGTTCAGCAGTCCTAGGCTTACACCCCCTCCCTGCTCCATTTCTCTTCCTTCTGCCAGTGAGATGAGGTGGGGAAGGGCTTTGGTCCCACTGGATAAGGGCTTTGGTTTGTTACCCTGTTTCGTAAGGTCTGCTCTGTTCTCCAGGTGTATGAAATCTGGTGCAGCCTTCTTCCTTGTTGTTCTTTTAGGATTAGTTGTATTAACTATATTTTTGTATTATATGTGGTTTTGGGAGAAGTTCTGTCTCACCTCTCACACTGCCATATTGAGTCTCCAACACTTGCTTTTTAATATCTGAGCTGTAAATCCACACCCTTGATTTGCCAAGGATTTGATCCATAGAACAAGCTGATGGCAGTTTCAGTATCAGAGAATGATTCTCCAATATGCCCCAATTGTGCTATATAGTAAAACAGTTCTAAAACAAACAAATGACAATCAAATCAATCTAAAAAAGCAAGCAAAAAGGATGCATAAATAAACCATGGTGAAGTATGTCTATACTAAGACAAAGCTACTCAAATAAGGAAGTGGGTCTATGGAAAATATCCTAAATATCTTACATTAAATAACTAAATGGTTGAACTGAAAGAATGATGGCGGCATGAGAAGTGATACAGAAACCTCCTCCCAAAACCACATATAATAAGAAAATATAGCAAATACAATTAATCCTGAAAGAGTGACAGGAAAGAAGATTACAACATACTGCCTACAATCTGGGGAAAGAGAAATCCTCATGGAAAAGGGTAAAGTAGCAAAGTTGTGATATGGTGGGACCCAAGCCCTTCTACTACTCCAGCTCACCAGCAGAAGGAAGAGAAAGAGTGAGAACAGGGTGGATGCCTAGGATTGCTGAATACCCAGCCCTGGACCTCTCCTCTTGGAGCATGAACCTACATTACATGGTACACTGGAGATTAGTGGGGTTGGAAAGCTAAGACAATCAGAATACTTGCAGACTGAGATTCCAGCCACCTGTGAAGAACAGGTACACAACTGGCCGTGCTGGGACACAAGAATGTGGCCACTCTGAGACAGTTCCCAACAGCAAGAGGGCTACTAAAGGGGCAAGGATTGCACAGAGAATGCTGCTCAGGAGAAAGGACAGGTGTACAAAATTGTCCCAGCACACTCAGCCCAGCAAGTTGGGGGAACTTTCAGGAACTTCAGGTGCTCCATCCCCCTGCTTGGCAACGCAGCCCTGAGGTCCCCCACCATGTAATGTATCCAGCCACTCTCTCCTCTCAGCCAGTGCCTGCTTTCAAACCTGCTGCCACGTCATCGTGCCAGGCCAGCTGGTGGGCAGCTGCACCTACGGCAGCTAGAGGGACATCATAGAGGCTCCTCGCTGCATGATTGACTAACTGCCCCTGGCAGTGAAGGCCAGCACTGCAGTCAGGAAGTAGGAAAGAGGACTTTCCTCCTGACAGGCACCAACACTGCTCACCTGTGACCCCTGACATCTCCCCAGAAACTGAGCACTCCAGAGAGTTGAGCTTCTGGGCACTAGAGGGTGCTGTCCACACAAAGTTTTTATTCCATGTTATTCATTACAAATATGAAATGTCAAAGAACCTAGTACAAATCAAAATACTGCAAACACCAGAAAGAGGGCCAAGTGAAACTGAAATCACAAATATTCTTGATAAAGATTTCAAAATAAAAATCATAAATATGCTCACAGAGCTAGAGAAAAATATTCAAGACCTCAGAGAGGAATTAAAAAAAGAGAGAGAAACTTTGAAAAATACAGTATACAAAAATGAAACATACACTGGAGGGATTTAGTAGCAGATTAGATGAGGTAGAGGAGACAGTAAATTAAAGAGTAATTAGAGAACAGGAATACAAAAATCTGAGGCAAAGGGAGAAAAAAAGGATCTCCAGGAATGAAATAATATTAAGAGAACTGTGTGACCAATTGAAACAGAACAATATTTGCCAGAAGAGAAAGGGAGAGAAAATGCAATAGAAAGAGTCTTTGAGGAAATAATTGCTGAAAACTTCCCCAATCTGGGGAAGGAAATAGTCTCTCAGGCCATTGATGTGCATAGATCTCCCAACACAAAGGACCCAAGGAAGACAACTCTAAGACATATAATAATTATAATGGCAAAAATCAAGGAAAAGGACAGAGTACTAAAAGCAGCCAGAGAGCAAAGAAAGATCAAATACAAAGGAAAACCCATCAGACCATCATCAGACTTCTCAATAGAAACTTTACAAGCCTGAAGGGAGTGGCATGATATATTTAATGCAATGAAATAGAAGGGCTTCAATCCAAGAATATTCTACCCAGCAAGATTATCATTTAAATTTGAAGGAGGGATTAAACAATTTTGAGATAAGGAAAAGTTGAGGGAATTTAATTCCCACAAACTGTCTCTACAGTGTATTTTTTAGGAACTGCTATAGACGGAAGTGTTTCTAAGGCTAAATAGCTCTCACAAGAGAAAATAAAACAACAGTAAAGGAAGCAGACCAATTACTTACTAAGCAAAAGCAAAATTAAATCTACCAGCCCCAAAGTCAGTCAAGGAATACACAAAGAGTGCAGAATATAACACCTTAAAATAAACAATAGGGGAGGAAGAAAAGAACAGAGGGGAAAAAAAAGACCCTATAGATTGTGTTTGAAATAGCACACTGAGTGAGTTAAGCTAGACTGTTAGATAGTAAAGAAGCTATCCTTGAACCTAATCACAAATCTAAAGCCTGCAATGGCAATAAGTACATATCTATTAATAGTCACCCTAAATGTAAATGAACTGAATGAACCAATCAAAAGACTTGATTACTAATTGGAAAAATTTTTTTTAAATCAAGACTTATCTGTATGCTGCCTACAAGAGACTCACTTGAAACCCAAAGACATACACAGACTAAAAGTGTAGGGATGGAAAAAGATATTTCATGCAAATAATAGGAAGAAAAAAAGCAGTTACAGTACTTTATCAGACAAAATACACCTCAGAACAAAGAAAGTAACAAGAGACAAAGAAGGACACTACCTAATGATAAAGGGGTCAGTCCAACAAGAGGATATAACCGTTATAAATATTTATGCACACAACATAGGAGCACTCAAATATGTGTAACAAATACTAACAAAATTACAGGGGTATTAGAATGCAGTGCATTAATTTTAGGAGACTTCAACACACTGCTCACTCCAAAGGATGGAGCAACCAGACAGAAAATAAGTAAGGAGACAGAGACCCTGAACAATGTATTAGAACATATGGATCTAACATATATCTACAGAATGTTCCACCCAAAAGCAGCAGGATACACATTCTTCTCAAGTGCACATGAAATATTTTCAAGAACAGATCATATAGTAGCCCAGAAAAAGAACCTCAGTAAATTCAGAATAATTGAAATTGTACCAACCAGCTTCATATTCCACAAAAGTTTGAAACAAGAAATAAATTATGTAAAGTAAACAAAAAGTGCACAAACATATGGAAGCTTAACAACATGCTCCTAAATAATCAAAGGATCAATGACCCAATAAAAATAGAGATCATGCAATATATGGTGACAAATGAAATCAACAGTTCAACACCCCAACTTCTGTGTGATGCAGTGAAGGCAGTTCTAAGAGGAAAGCATATGGCAAGACAGGCTTATCTCAAGAAAGACGAACAATCCCAAATGAACAGTCTAAAATCACAATTAATGAAACTAGAAAAAGAAGAGAAAATGAGGCCCAAAGTCATTAGAAGGAGGAACATAATAAAGATCAGTGAAGAAATTAATAAAATTGAGAACAATAAACAAGAGAAACAATTAATAAACCAGGAGCTGGTTCTTTGAGAAAGTAAACAAAACAGATAAACCCCTAGCCAGATTTATCAAGAAAAAAGAGACTATACACACATAAACAAAATCAGAAATGAGAATGGAAAAATCACTATGGACACCACAGAAAGAATTATTGGAAAATAGTATCAAAAATTATATGCTAAGAAATCGCATAATCTAGAAGAAATCAATAACTTTCTAGAAAACCACAACATTCCAAGACTGACCCAGGAAGAAACAGAAAATCTGAACTGAGCAATTACCAGCAAGGAAATTCAATTAATAATTTAAAAACTACCAGAAAAAAGTCCCTGGACCAGATGGCTTCACTGCTGAATTTTATCACACATTTAGAGAAGACCTGTTATCCATCCTCCTTAAAGTTTTCCAAAAGGTAGAAAAGGAGGGAATACCTCCAAACTCATTCTATGAAGCCAGCATTATTCTAATACCAAAACCAGGCAAAGACACCACAAAAAAAGAAAATTACAGACCAATATCCCTGATGGACATAGATGCAAAAATGCTCAACAAAATATTTCCAAACTGAATTAAAAAAATACATCAGAAAGATCATCCATCATGATCAAGTAGGATTTACTCCAGGAAAAGAAAGAATGGTACAGTATTCAAATTTCTATCAACATCATCCACCACATCAACAAAAAGAAGACAAAAAACACACAATCATCTCTATAGATGCTGAAAAAGCATTTGACAAAACTCAACATTCATTCATGATAAAAACTCTCAACAAAATGGGTATAGAGGGCAAGTACCTCAACATAATAAAGGCCATATTTGACAAACCTACAACCAACATCATACTTAACAGCAAAAAGCTGAATACTTTTCCTCTAAGATCAGGAACAAATCAAGGATGCCCACTCTCCCTACTTTTATTCAGCATAGTACTAGAGATCCTAGCCATTGCAATCAGACAACACAAAGAAATCATAGGCATCCAGATTGGTAAAGAAGAAGTTAAACTGTCACTGTTTGCAGATAACATGATATTGCACATAAAAAAAAACTCTGAAGAATCCACTCCAAAACTACTAGAACTAATATCTGAATTCAGCAGAGTTGCAGAATACAAAATTAATATGCAGAGATCTGTTGCATTTCTATACCCTAACAATGAACTAGCAGAAAGAGAAATCAGGAAAACAATTCCATTTACAATTGTATCAAAAAGAGTAAAATATCTAGGAATAAACCTAATAGGAACTCTATAAACTACAAGACACTAATGAGAGAAATTAAAGAAGATACCAATGAATGGAAACACATTCCATGCTCATAAATAGGAAGAATTAATATTGTCAAAATGGCCCTCCTGCCCAAAGCAATCTACAAATTCAATGTAATCCCTATCAAAATACCAAAAGCATTCTGCAATGAACTAGAACAAATAGTTCTAAAATTCATATGGAACCATAAAAGACCACGAATAGTCAAAACAATCATGCAAAGAAAGAATAAAGCAGGGGGTTTATGCTCCCCAACTTCAAACTCTACTACAAAGCCACAGTAATCAAGACAATTTGGTACTGGCACAAGAACAGATCCCTAGATCAACGGAATAGAATAGAGAGCCTAGATATTAATGCAAGCATATATGGTCAATTCATATATGATAAAGGAGCCATGGATATACAATGGGGAAATGACAGCCTCTTCAACAACTGGTGTTGGGAAAACTGGACAGCTACATGTAAGAGAATGAAACTGGATCACTGTCTAACTCCATACACAAAAGTAAACTTGAAATAGATCAAAGACCTGAATGTAAGTCATGAAACCATAAAACTCTTAGAAGATAACATAGGCAAAATCTCCTGAATATAAACATGAGCAACCTTTTTCTTAACACATGTCCTCAGGCAAGGGAAACAAAAGCAAGAATGAACAAATGAGACTGTATCAAACTCAGAAGCTGTACAGCAAAGGACATCATCAGCAGAACAAAAGGGCATCCTACAGTACTAGAGAATATATTCACAAATGACATATTCAACAAGGGGTTAACATCCAAAATATATAAAGAACTCATAGTCCTCAACACCCAAAAAACAAATAACCTGATTAAAAAATGGGCAAAGGATTGGAACAGACACTTTTCCAAAGAAAAATTCAAATGGCCAATAGGCACATGAAAAGATGCCCCACATTGCTAATTATTAAGGAAATGCAAATTAAAACCACAATGAGATATCATCTCACATCAACTAGAATAGCTAACATTAAAAAGACAATGAACAACAAATGCTAGTGAGGAAGTGGAGAAAGAGGAACCCTCCTACACTGCTGGTGGGAATGTAAATAAGTTCAGCCATTGTGGAATGCAATATGTAGGTTCCTCGGAAAACTAAAAATAGAAATACCATCTGACCCAGGAGTTCCACTCCTAGGAAGCTACCCTAAGAATGTAGGATACCAGTTTCAAAAAGACAAAGGCACCCCTATGTTTATCGCAGCACTATTTACAATAGCCAAGGTATGAAAGCAAACTAAGTGTCCATCAGTAGATGAATGGATAAAGAAGATGTGGTACATATACACAATGGAATATTATTCAGCCACAAGAACACAAATCCTAACATCTGCAACAACATGGAGCTAGAGGGTATTATGCTCAGTGAAATAAGCCATGCGGAGAAAGAGAAATACCAAATGATTTCACTCATCTGTGGGGTATGACAAGAAAGCAAAACTGAAGGTACAAAACATCACCAGACTCACAGACTCCAAGAAGGGACTAGCAGTTACCAAAGGGGAGGAGTGAGGAAGGGAAGGTGGGGAGGGAGGGATAAGGAGCTTGAGGGGCTTTATGATTGGCACACATGGTGTGTGGTGGGGTCACAGGGAAGACAGTGTAGCACAGAGAAGACAAGTAGTGACTGTATAGTATCTTACTATGCTGATGGACAGTAACTACAATGGGATTTGGGGGGAACTTGATAATATGTGTCAATGTAGTAACCACAATGTTGCTCATGTGAAACCTTCATAAGAGTGTGTATCAATGATACCTTAATAAAAAATTAAAATTAAAAAGTTATAAAAAATATAAATAGATGGTTGCAGACTAGTATACTTTACATTAAAAGTAATAAGTAACTCTCCCATAAAATACATATTTATGATTTGGATACTTAATGAACCAAATGCATATAGCAAAAAGGCCAGGAAAAATATGAAACAAGTTAAAAAAAAGTTTCTTCCCAGGAATAAAGCAGGCATTAGGGCTGGGGAAGATAACCAAGAGGACTTTAATCTAGTGATTTTTTTAAAGGAATTTATTAAGTATTTCTTGTGTAAATCAATCAATTTTGCTACCTATCTTGCTAAACCCATGAGAATATAAAATAGGATTATGCATGCCCATATTTGAAAGGGCTAGACCTGTTCAGGAGACTTATTTTTTAAGTATAACATTAAATTTACTTATTAATATACAATTATAGATTATCGTCTAAAGCAAAACACAAACAAATGGATCTTCTCGCTTAATATCTTTTTTTACCCTAAACTTTTCTTGGAAAGTAAGTTTGTTTCAGTATCAATTCATGAAGTTTCTACTGTGAGTGCGTCACCAAGCTCTCTGATCCTTACCTGTCACCAGATGGTGCTGCTTCATTCAGATGCACTGTCTGAGACTGGTTTTACTTTACACCTACCTGTAGGTGTCACCTGGAATAACATGGGAGTAAAACTATTTAGCCAGAGAAGCCCTTGTATGAGGGCTACAAGTGCTGATAGTCTGGATTAACACAACATTTGTTCAGACAATCTCAGTCTTGAACAAGTTTCTTCTTAGTCCTCTTAGAACTACATTTTAAATCAGGAACCCCAAAGCTCTTGGTGACACACAGGTTACGCTTCTTTATGTCGCCTCCCTACACCTTTAATGAATTTTCTCTTGTTCTGCCTCCTTGTTCTGGGTCTTCTCCCTCCCTAGTAAACATCTGTAGAGACCAGATCCCTGCTAGTATGGGGACTATTAAACAATCAACTCCTACTTGAACACTTAACAGTTCCTTTTTGGTTGGTTGGTTTTCTTCTTTTAGTCACCCAAAGTATTTCACACTATGATAAAAGTATCTGAAGTTACAGAGTTGAATTCATCTTCAAAGCCCTAAGCAAATAAAATCAAGATTCAAAAATTTCATTACAGAAAAATTTCAAATGAGTCTCTTCTTTAGATAAAACCACTTAAGTTCATGACTGTGCTTTCTCGTACTTTTTCTGTATTTCCTTTTCTTGTTCTTCTAAAGTGAGTCCTGGCCCTCAACTTGTAAACACACTGAAGATCCCTCTCATTTAAAACTAATTATCTAATTCACAAACAAAATGTGCCTCATTTATTGTTTTCTCTTTTGTTTCTTGGGTCTTCATTTACTTATCTGACACTCATTTTCTAAGTTAACTGTAATTTGTTATGACTCCGACTTCTCTCACTCAAGGCAGGGGATTTTTAGGTATTAAGGTGACAAATTGCTCTGAGAATCTTTAAAGCTTTAAGTTCCAACTGCCAGAAAAAAATAAAAATGCATTCACTCACAATACATTCAAACAAAAGCTGTCAAAGTTCTCTCTGTATGTCTGTCCTGACATTAATTACTACTGAATTAAATACTTTGAAAGTAAAATTTGTGAATCCAAGAACTACAACTTTCTTTTTCTCTATTAAATCTTTAGCAACAAGCATAGTTTTCAGAAGCTTGTAGGCTTTTAATGTGTTAAGTGAATAAATCAATGTCCTAATTGCTGTGAAATATGAGCATTTTTTACTCTATTAATAACCAGAATTTGCTGAATACTAACAAAGATCATGCAATATACTAAGCTTTTTTTTTATGGGTTTAATATGCATAACTCACATGAATTCTGGAATCAATATCTGTCTGTTATTATCCAAGCAGCATTGAAACTAATGCTAAAATTTAATTCAAGTTATTACAAGGAAAAAAGACAGTCATTCCAGTCCTTACTCAAAACACATTAAAGAGAATGCAATTCATAACCTCTAGCAATGTTTCTCTGTACCTTAATTTCACAGTTCAAACTTCTCTGAAACTTTATTTATCAGTCACATCCTAATTTCTCTCCCCCTAAACCACCTTCTACTTACCCTATTTCCTTTCACTTTTTTTCCCTCATAACTTAATAATTCAAATAGACTTAATCTCTTTAAGTCATTTTATTTTTCCTCTAGTGATAATGACTCTGCTTTTTTGTGCCTGTCATATTATACTGTACAAAAATCCAGGACTTGTCTAAAGAATGCCAGTTTTCTACAGAAGCTGGACGAGAGAGGAAAGACTAAGTGGGCAGAGACAGCATTCTGTTTTTGAATCCCAAATAGTAAGTATAAACTTCCTTATTAGCCTTCTGTAACTTACTAGAAACAGAAGCTCAAAGACATAAAGCTACCTGCCCACACTCACTAAGGGGCTAAATGAAGACTCACCCACATCCATTTGATTCCAAAAAGGATATTCTTTAGCATATTCATCATACTTTTCTGCCTGCTTGAAATTGTTCATTCATTCAATGTATGTTTAGGGTTATCTACTAATTAACAGAGAACTATGAAAAATTCTTAACCTTGTGGATCTGACTTCCAGGTTAGGGAATACAAAGTAAAGACTAAAATAAACAATTAAAATGTATAATATTTACAAGGTGCTATAAAATATAGCAAAATAAGGGGGTATCCAAAGAGTCAGAGGTGGTGAAAAGGTTGAGTTTTTAAATAATTGGCTGGGGCATCCATATGAAAAAGGTAATATTTGAGCAGTTACTTGAAGGGAGTGAGAGAGTGAGCCAGACAGGTAACTGCAAGAGGATCATGCATGGCAGATGGAATAGTCAGTGCAAAGGCACTAGGTAGTTCTGGCTGTTCAGAAAACAACAAAGAGGCTACCATGGTAAAATGGAGTAAGCCAAGAGAAGAGCATGGGGTCGGGGAGAGGTGTCTGTAATACTTTGTGTGTTTGCATATTGTTTTAAATAATGTCACACTACTTTGTTAAGTCTTCCAAAGTGTCTGTGAGTCCAGAAAGTTAAATTTCATTGCCTTGGGGACAAGAGTGCTGGTAGATTGTTGGGGTAGTCATCTTATTCACATTAGCTGTTACACTTGACTGTATATTACTGACTCCTTGAAATTCTTTACTCTTATCTCCCATAAGCATGCATGCTTCTGGATCTCCTCCTAGGTTTTGGAATTTACAACTGATTTTCATCATGAGCTTGTATTTCTCAACCTAAGTAGTTGGCAAACATTTATTGAAAAAAATAGATTCATAGAGAAATGAATTAATAAAATATCTGTAACCTGTGTATTTAGCAACAAAATAGAACTTGTTACATGAGCCCAACAGAGAGTTAATCCATACACTGACTTTGATTGAGCAGTTGTCAGAAATTTTCTTGATACTGACATTTGAGAGGCAAGCTTTCTATTCTCAAAGTTCTGTCCTTATCAAAAGCCATTACTGAGTTTTCAGTTGTCCTTCACTTTTGTGAGATATCTGTAAGAAGTATCGACCTGAAAAGTACATTTCATTTTGGAAAATTATAATCAAATATATTGGTCATTAAGTTACCCATTCCCCTTTATATGAGGATCCATTTGATATAGTTCTGGAACTTAGTGCAAGGAAAACATTTGTTTTACCAGTTAACTTTCACGCTTTTGTAGTTATGGTTAATGAGAACAACCAGCCCCTTTTCTTACCTGCCTGTCTTCTGTGAAGCTCAAACTATATTACATATTTATTGAAAATCTGTGATATAGAGGATTCTATAAAGCATACTGATATTGATTGGACAGTAATCCTGTATTCACAAAGCTTGCAGGTGTGTATTAAATTTATGCATAAACAACTGTGGCACAAGAAGTAAAGTGATAATGACTTCAGTGAAGTTAAGGTGGTAGCGAAGAATTATAACAATTAACTCTTAAAAAGAAGTATCTTTTAAAGATGTTTTTCCTTTTAGTTATTTCATTTTGAATGTCAAAGCTAAGTTATATCCTTTCCACAGATAGGCAAGTGACAGATCACTACTTGTAACAATTGTAGGCCCTTATAGTTGACATCACACTTCCTGATCATCCCCTATGTAATTTTATAATTTGTTCTAAATTTGATGCAAACAAAGACAAATTTCACTATCTAAGAATGAAGAATAAAATAATATTAAAGGAAGTTTTGAAGATTTCTTGGAAAAGACAAAATAGCAGTCCTACCTGGATTATACAATTGCTTACCTTTCTTAAGTTATAGAAATGAACCATAGGTTCTTTTTATGTTACTGATTTTTCCATATTACAGTAAGAGAAAGCACTGCCTATGCCTAAATCTGTGTGCATACTGACAAAGGATGAATGTGGTATGGGTGTGTCTTCATGTCTCTTTGTGTTTTTCTATGGGTCTGACTTCTGTATCTATGTAGGAATGATATTTGCCTTGGCTGGAATTTGAAATTATATCCAAGATTTGATTGGCATTTAAGCCAGATTTGACTTATTATTGTGAAATAAGTAAAATCAGCAACAAGACAAATATAGTAAAAGCATGTTTTTGAAAATGAGAGACTGAGCCATAATTAAGTATTTTAGAGGAAGAAGAAGTAAAGTATGTGCTTTCTCACAAAGTAACTATCTTCAGAGCCTGTATGCACAAGATGGAATTTTGGTGATTTACACTTTAAAGAATCAATTTTTCATATATTAAGAGGAAGTTTGCATGTTTTGCAAGAGTATTTTTTCTTTCATGCTTTATTTAATTTCAAGTGTAGTTTTCTGAGCACCACATTACCTACATGAAACCCCTACTGAGGTATATTTTTTCACTTTCTATCACAGATAACAGCTGGATGTTGAGGAACTCATAATTACTTGTCAGAGCCTGACTTTATTGACCTTCAGCATTAGGCATCATATCTATTTCATGATAAACGAATCCAGACCTCATGGACTCAACAGTTTTTATCATTAGATTTAAAAAATTCTATTTAAAAAAGGAAGCATATTTGTTCACTATTTCTAAGTTGATCAGTGTATCTAGAGACTTTTCTTCACTCACATTTTCCATTTGCTAACCCTGCAGTTGCTTCCCTTTATGATCTGGAAAGCCTGTTAAGAATTGGCACTGTTCCATAAATGTGATAACCACTGCTAAAGAAGCCTTTGCTAGCTAATGCATCTCATTTCACAGTTTTGGGTGGGGGTAGGGTGGCTATGTTTAGAAGCCCTTTAAAATAAAGGTTCCATAGAAGTCTTTTTGTCCATACAATAAGCTCTTCATGATGAAAGAGGATCTTACATAAAATACATTTATGATCTAAAGAGTACATCCTCATTACATTTTTAGATCTCCACTTCAAAGACATCAGGTCTGCTTTCCTCTCAGGAAGTGAGACCTCTCTGAAGAGCATCACAAATGGGCTGTCACGTACTGGGTCATAAACTGCATATTGGTTGATTAGAGAAGAATAAAAGGCAACATTGGGAATCGCTCCCCTGGAAGTTGGTATTCTTACCACTGACTTTTACCCTCACCTATCTGTGGTATCTCTCTCAGCACCCCAGCTTATTTCTTTCAGATCAAACTGGTGTAAAACATCCCTGTAGGTGGTTTTATTTTCATGGTAAGGATTGTGAATTTGAGTTCTTTGTTTCACAAAAACCTGACAAATTCAGCTTTCACTCACCCTCTGAACACAGTTGTTAACCAACTAAACAAGAATAGTAAAAAGCTGACATCTGACAGACTCTACATAGATTTTTAGATGCAAGTAGATCATTTCCAAGAATTTGAGGCCTTTTGATTTTTAAAAAATTCAACTAATTTATGTCATATATTATTATCATTCAGCTGCAGCTTAATACTCAAAGGTTGAGAAGTTTTAGGTCTAGGTCAAATGAACCTGAACAACAAAATTTCTTTGTACTAAAAGAAGGTGTCTTGAAAAAGTCGTATCTCAGTCATTAATTGACTTCCTCCAGAACTCGATTAACATCTGAGACACACCCATTCCATCTATAAGCAGCAGCAGTCCCCTATCTTCTTAGGTTCTAGTCATTCTTAATGAGAATACAGAACAAAGTAAAAGCTGTTGGGTGAGGATGGAATACAAAAATTAGATACTTATAGGTGTGGTTTAAATAAAGAATACAGAGATCAAGCTCATTAACAACGAATGTATTATTGAAAAAAAATAATCAAAGCTTGAACATGGAAACATGTTCATGAAAACAGAGCTAAGAAATTAAACAGAATGCTGTGAAATATTAATAGCATTATCAATGTATAAAAACATCATGAATGTGGAAAAATTATACGAGTTACATACCAAAAGCCAAACAAGAGATTAGAAACATTTTTTACCAATACCTAAAATACAAACTGAAAGGCAAGGGATAAATTTAAATTTGTCATTCATGAAATTATATTTTCTGTAAATTATGACAAGCTTTAAGTGTGTGTGTGTGTGCATATTTTTCCATATTATAAGTAGTGAGGAGAGGGATGGCATGGGAGCAGGTGGTTGACAATATTTTGGGAAAGGAGTTAATTTTGAAGCAGCTGTTGACAATTTCCTACAGTATTATTCATCATTTTTAAAAATTAAAATGATTTTAATTACCCTGATATGTCACATCATATGTGACCAAAAAAAAGGAAAAGATGATGGAGATGAAGAAAATGTCCATATCTCTGGAGTAAATGTTCCTTACTTTATAAACTCCTGAGTGGTAGGTTTCCATGGGCTGCGGTCCCAAAGGATGAAGCTCAGATGAGTAATAAAACTGAGCAGAAGGCTTGCAAGTACCAGTGGCCACCAGATCAGAGCTCATTTAGTGATTGTCATCACTTTGTAGCAACCATGCAGTTAATACCCAGTGTATCTGACACCTGCTACATTAAATTAGTACCTGCAGAATTAACACCTGCTATCAGCCACCCAGCATGAATATTGCTTTCTTCAGAATAAAGGGGAAATGAATTATTTCCCTAGAAATTTGTGTAAATTATTTTTGTGGCTGCTGGAGAATCACTTGGAAACATCTTGGGATTGGCAGTAAAGATTCTTCACTTTTTAAAATAGAATTGGCACTTTAGTAACTCAAAGTCTCTGGTTCTCAAAGAAGAGGTCTCAAAGAAGGGTTTAATATCATCACTAGAAACACACAAGACACTAGACTAAATGTTTTTTCTAAAATATGAAAACCTATACAGGTGAAAAGTGGTATGTTAACTGTCCATTAATGATAATCATAATAAATTTATCATTTTAAATTCTGATTTTTTATGAATGGGAAAATATCTTTTGCAGTACATTTTCTTATAGTAGGGTACAGTACATTTTTTTTAGTATATAGAACTCTATACCTATTTCTAGTTATCGTACATGATATTACATTAGTGTCTTTCTTTTTAAAACATCTATTAAAATTGATATTAATATTATGCAATTCTATATCATATTACAAAATATAATATACATACATGTGTATATACCATGGGCAAATTACTTAGGTTCTCTAATCTGTCTACTTATATAGAAACAGCGATAATAATAGTATTATTATGGTATCATAAATAGAAAACACCTTAGCACAATGCCTGATATTATAGGATAACCCTTCTCTGAATAAGCCAACAAACATAAAAACAACATAAAACAAAACAAGCTGAAAGCACTACACAGGCATGTATTGTGGATCATAGGAAATAATAAATGTATAAGAATTGAAACTTATCTTTGATTTGCTTATTAATTTTGATTCAGCAATAATGTATTAAATGCTGTGAGAAATTTATTAAGTATAAATACAATTTCTGACTTCATGATGCTCAAAATATCATTAGGATAAGGAGTTTTGTCATATCCTATAATTCAAGAAAAATTAAATAAGTACTCTCAAGGAACAAAATAATAAAGGAGTAGAAGTTAGGAAGGTTTCATTTTGAGGAACAGCATAGGCTATTTATTAAGAATTGGGGATTGAAGAAAGTTGTATGACCTCAAGCAAGTCACTTAACCTTTGTGTGCCTCAGTGCTTTTATGTATAAAATGGGGATATGAGAGTATATCTTACATAAAGTTCATATGAGGGTTAAGTGTTTGGAATAACAGGTAGCACATAATAAACATTCTAAAGATGTGTATTATATAATTGAAAAATGGGGAAACTGAGAAAGGTTTTACCGACAATTTTAATCTTAGCCTGGTTTTTCTGAAATTATACTTCAGTTGACAGGGTCAATGAGGAAAGCTAATTCATGTGGATAAGTAGAAGACTTGTAAACTGCTGACCATCTGTGTGTACATATGTGTGTATATATATTTACATACATATATATATATATATATGTGATAAATCATAATGGGAGAAAAAGTTGAAAGGCAGAATGGGGATCTGCCCATGGAGCACATGAAAACCATAATTAGAAGGATGTTTTGTAATCCATAGGTGGTAATAGCCATTAATGGCTTTAGAACAAAATGTCTCCTGTTTTTAGAGAGATCAAGGATAAGTTAGCGTGTAGAAACTGGCGAGTTTAGGAAAAGAAGGTTGGAGTACTAGTCCAATGATGATAATAGTTCCTGGCCTCCTGTGAGGATTAAGACAATTCCATTTAACTCAGCCAGATCTTAGAATACAAACTTTAACTCATTTGTCTCTCTTTGTCTGAGGCTCAGGTCATGCTCCCTCAGACTAGTGGGCACCTCTTAGGTGTTAGCTCTGTGGAGAATTCTTCATCAGGAACTTATTCGTACAGTGATGTGAGGGCTGTAAAGATTATATGAAACTCGAAGAAACAACAATTGAGATTAAATTGCCCAAAACCCACGATTTTAGATAGTTCTTAGAAATCTTGATTGGATCTACAAAGACCCAGTTTAAGAACATTCTGCCCTCAAAGCTCTCTGCAAGGGTGGAGAGAAGCAAGTTTTTGGAATCCAATCAAATCCAATGACTTCAAGTCTGCGATCAGTGACTTTTTTTACCCTAAGAATTAGAAACCTAGAATTCAAGATCATACTAGGCAACTTTTCTTTCCTAAAGCCTGAAAAAAGAAAAGTTACTTGAACTAATATTAATAGAAATGTTCATCCCTTCAGAAAATGACAGATGACGAAAATCCATGTCCAAGTTTGCCTCAAGAGCCTCTTTAGATGAAATACATTGTATAGGATTATCTTAACTCAATAAAAAGAACAGGATTAAGAGCAAAATTCAATAATGTTTATTAAAATCTATCTCTTTTTCTGCCTCCTGGTGGTGGGTTTTAGTCCCAGGGACAGATAGAACATACATTTTTAAAAATGCAAAAGTGATTTTATCAAACTCTGAAGTACACTGTGGCATCGTCAGTATTGTACTGGGAACCTTTAGTTATAGAACACTATACAGCTTGAGCTTCCTGAAATGGAATTTAAGAATTGCTATGATGCAAGAAAAATCCTCAAGGGAAGGATCAGAGAGCTTGGTGACTGGAACTCACAATTTCAACGTGATACTAAAACTTATACTTCCCAAGGGAAGTTTCGGTTAAAAAGAGATATATTGAGCAAGAAGTTTCTCTTGTTTCTGTATGCTTAGGAAGATAATCTATACTAAAGTTTCAGCAAATACAGAGTACTAGTCAGTAAATGTTACATAAAATACTGATATGACCACTCTCCCAGTCTTATTTTGGATTAATTGAAAATTCTCATAATGGCCTAAAAGGCCTTATGTCACCTGAACCTCTCATTAATTTTCTGTTCTTAATCTCCTCAACCCAAGGCAGCTTCATGGGCATGTGACCTGTGTAGCCACATGTAGCCTATGTTTGATATAATGTTCTGCTGTCTTCTTAAAATCCTTAATAATTTTATCCTTGAATCTGTGGTTTATAAGTGATATACAATGGATAACGGAGCAAGAGGGGAGTGCAGTCCCAGTCTCATAAAGCCTTTGCAATGACCCATGAACACAGTATGCTGGTAGTCACAGAGTGCATGCATCATCACAGTATTCAGCATGAGAACATGTTAACAGTGTTGTGTCTATAACTGAACAAGCAGCATTGTGCTGACAGCCCTAAGTGGCTGCCTTCCTTATGAACAAGAACTTGATTTTGAAAAGAAAAAGAAAACAGTGGTGTTCTAAGAAACACAAGTGATTAAAGGAAGCTATCATGTCTTTTCTTACTCGTACAGCGTACATGTAAACACTGTATAAGCCAACTACTTATAGTGGAAATGATGACAAAAAAGGAATGGGAAAGATCAGGCAGCCCATAGTTTCTTTCCTTTTCAGTCAATCTTTACTCATTACTCATCAGTAAATTAAAGGTAGAGAGAGTTGGGAGAACATGTGTATATCAGGAAGTGAAATAAAACAGTTGTGTTTTTTGCACTGTTCTGATAGTAAGAAAATACATATGCAAGTATGAGCTACAAAATTTAAATCATGCAGTTTCAATGATGCCACACATGAGTTAAATGGTCTTATAGTTACATTAAAACTGCTATTGCACAAAGTAAAGTTAATCAGTAAAATTAATGACAATAACTCAGAAGTTAGTTTTCTTGATTTAAGATAATATTAAAAAGTAAATAGAAAAGCACGTGAAAAGTCAAAGGAGAGACCATGGAAGAAAGGGAAACACTTTACATTGCAGTAGCCTTACCAGTACTTTTTTTCTACTTTTTAAATAATACAGTTCCATTTCACAATCAACCCCACTAATTATATAGCCAGCCTTATCTATTCCTTTCCCACTATCTCACTCTCATGAAGCCACACTTGCTCTTTTGCTTTTCCTTGTATGTCCAGGCTTTTCCCGCTGCCAGGCTTTACCCTGACTCTAACCTCTACCCAGCCCACTTTCTCCCCTGATGTCCATGGCAGACTTCCTCACTTCCATCACATTATTTCTTCTCCCCCAGAAAATCTTTCTGTTAAACTCTCCCTATCCACTTTGTTTAAAGTGTAGTCTCTCTCAGAAGAGAACTCTCTTTTTTCTCAGAAATTTATGGTACTTAGTACTTTCCAACTTACATATTTTACTTAATTAATTTGCTTATTCTCTGTCTGCCTTGTCCATATTTATTGAGAGAAGGAATCAATTACTATCATAAACATCTAGAGAGGTACAGGGTAAAACAGCCATGAATTTTCCCCATAGAAAACATCATTTTAACCAAATGACAAATTTTAGGCCTCTTGTCTTGAGTTAATGTTCAAAATGAAATCAGCTTGGTGGTTAAATGGGATCTTAAACTTAATGTAAAATTTTAATCTTTTGGCAAACGAATAGGTTCATATGTTACTTGTATAACCAAATTTAATTCAGGCAAATAAAATTCAGATTACAGCTTACTTAATTTTTAATCTTTAACCAATCTAAAGAATCTAGTCTAACTTTTTAGTTTTTTCTAGAAATTGGTGAGCAGTAGCACTCTGAATGGCAAATGGCAGGTGTTCATTGTAATTTAACAAAGCAGGTGTCGAATATTGTTTACTGGGGCTAACTGCTACTCCTTCTGGAAAGCTCTTTACTTTAGGGTTTCTCCTTATTAAAAATATCTAGCCATCACCTGTCAAGTTGGTCTCCATGGGATAGTGAAACCTTCAGGGAATATGACTTGAGCAGTCTTTCAGATAAAGAAGGGAAAAGGGGAGAAAAGATTGCCATTAATTATTTAGACATAATATTTTCTCCACCATCAGAATTATAGATGAATACTATAATTCACTCCTTCAGGAAAAATATTATACAAACTTTAAGATTGGTACAATCTGATAAGTAAGTTAAATCTCAAAATGATTCATAAAAGAGAGCCAAAATGCAATGTTAGATTATAAATTTCACATGTCTTGCCTTATTCTACTTCCTATAAAACTTCAAATACCTACACACAACTCAGATATTCTGAGAATACCCCAAAAAGACACATAGAAGTCAAAAGTGTAACTTAATAATAAATTGTATGTTCTGACAAGAGAGGTTTTCCTAGTGTTCTACTTATGTTAATAATAATTTCCAGATGAGTAACTTGTGTGGATCATAGTTTCTACTCACTGCACTGAGATTATATTTTAAAGAATTTGTATGTACTGCACTTTATGTTGCAAAAATGGAGCATGGGAGTTCATTATCATAAAATAAAACTTGGTAAATGGGACCATTTTCACTGAAAATGGTGTCACAAAGTTAAGGAGGTTTTTGTTTGTTTTTAGTAGCTGAGATTTTTTTTTAAAGGTGACATCTATTTATTAGACATAAACTTAAATTTTTATTAATTTTTGTGTCATCGTGTGTTTCTGAATTCTACTCAAACACACAGCTGTATTGTACTGCTCTTGCTTAAACATATAAACCTCAGTTGTTGAAGTCTAACAGTATCAAGAAATGCTTGTTTGGTTGACCCATAAAAATGTGGTGAAATAAACACTGACTATTTAATATTTAACCTAATACATCCCTTACTGATTTTCAAGTAAGTTTATTTATTCTTGGGTGTGAGTGGGCACTTGTAATAATATGCACAGGAAAATAAATGAGTGCATTCTAAAGCAAATTGGGTAATTTAATAGAAATTATTTTCTTTCAAAGAACACACACACACACACACACACTCAATCAATCAAAAATTTCCATTGCGTTAAACCTAAGCTCTTGGGAAACATGAATGTATCCTCAACAACAGACATAAGATCTACACATAAGTCTCTCAAGGAATTTGAATTGACTTTCAAATTTATTCAAATATTTTTTATAAATTTGCAAAGGCACTTTTTCCATAACCCAATAAAACTTGTATATTATTGGGTGTATTAAAAAATATATCTAAATATGTCACAGGAATTAAGATATAGCATACCTCAGAGATATTGCAGGTTCAATTCTAGAACACTGCAATAAGGCAAATACCACAATTAGGCTAATCAATGTAATTTTTTGGCTTCCTAATGCATATAAAAGTTATGTTTACACCATACTGTAGTCTATAAAGTGTTTACTGATATTATGTTTAAAAAACGTACATGCCTTAATTTAAAATATGTCTTTATTGCTAAAAAATGCTAACGATCATCTGAGCTTTCAGTAAGTCATATTCTTTTCTGGTGAATGGTGATGGCTGCTGATTGATTAGGGTGGTGATAGCTGAACGCTGGAGTGGCTGTACCAATTTCTTAAAATAAGACAACAATGAAATTTGCCATTCGATAGACTGTTCCTTTCTTGAACAGTTTTTCTGTAGCATGTGATGCTGTTTGATAGCATTTTACCCACAGTAGAACTTCTTTCAAAGTTGAAGTCAGTTTCTCAAATGCTGCTGCTGCTTTATCAACTCTGTTTATGTAATAATCTAAGTCCTTCATTGTCATTACAACAATTTTCCCCGCATATTCACCAGGAGCAGATTCAGTCTCAAGAAACCACTCTCTTTGCTCGTGAATTCATTCATGAATGAATGAATCATGAAAATTCTTACTGGCATCTAGAATGGTGAATCCTCTCCAGAAGGTTTTCAGTTTACTTTGCCTAAACCCATCAAAGGAATCAGTATTTATGGCAGCTATAACATTATGAAATGTATTTCATAAATAATAAGACTTGAAAGTTGAAGTTACTCTTCAATTCATGGTCCGCAGGTGGATATTGTGTAAGCAGGCATAAAAACATTAATCTCTTTGTCCATTGCCATCAGAACTCTTTAGTGACTAGGCACATTGTCAATGAGCAAAAATAGTTTGAAAGGAATCTTTTTTCTGAGTGGTAGGTCTCAACAGTGGGCTCAAAATATTCAGTAGACCATGTTGTCAACAATGTGCTGTCATCCTAGCTTTGTTGTTCCATTTATTCAGCACAGGCAGAGTAGATTTAGCATAATATTTAAAGGATTAGGCTCTTAGAATGGTAAATGAACACTAGCTTCAACTTAAAGTCACTGGATACATTAGCCCCTAAGAAGAGAGTCAGCCTCTTTTGAAACTTTCAAGCCAGACATCAACTTCTTTTATCTAGCTGTGAAAGTCTAGATGGCATCTTCTTCTAATATAAGGCTGTTTCATCTAAAATGAAAATCTGTTGTTTAGTGTAGCCATCTTAATTAATTATCTTTGCTAGATCTGGTGAACTTGTAACTTCTCCATCAGTATTGTATGATTCACCATGCACTTTTCTGTTATGGAGATGGTTTCTTTACTTAAACTTCATGAACCAACCTCTGCTAGCTTCAGACTTGACTTCTACAGCTTCCTCACCTCTCTCAGCCTTCCTAGAACTGAGGAAAGTAAGGGCCTTGCTCTGGATTAGGCTATGACTTAAGGGAATGTTGTGGCTAGTTTGATCTATCTAGACCACTAAAACTTACGCCATATCAGCAATAAGGCTGTTTTGTTTTCTTATCATTTGTGTTCTCATTGGAGTAATACTTAATTACTCCATTATAGGTGCTTGGTCCTATACATAATCTTCGGTGGGTTTTTCACTCATCTTGGATCTCATGAATTCCTAATGATCCTGGGAGCTAATGTTCTAAAAATTGACAAAATGTTACATACAAGAATGTGCCTGACCCGAGGCCACAGCAAATCAATTGCTTTCCCTTTTTTATAGTTATGGAGTGTAAAAAATATTACCATAGCATCCAGTAAGATTTGAAAGAATTCAAATAGATTAATTCTTTCTTTATATTCCAGGGTGATTTTATAATGATCTCATAGTTTGAGAAAGTAAGGCTTTCATTCGTTTTCTTTAAAATTGAAATGATAAAAAAGAAAATCTAGAATGTTACTGCTTATTATTATATAATTATATAATGTAAAAATAGTTTATTACTTTTTATATTGGATAATTCAATTTTTGAAGAATATATGGTAATGCAACATCAAGGTATCATGTATCTTCTCTATATTTGTTTAAATATATACATAAGGAAATTATTTTAAAAGTATGTCACATTATAAATAAATTAATTCTCATATATTTGCTGAAAAAATATATTGTATTAGTTTCAAAATGTATTTTCATATGAAAGCACTCAGTTTAGTAACTTCATTTGATGAATTTCCTTTGGTTCATATCCATGGCATACTTCATTCAGGGTTGTCACTGTAGTTGCCTCTGAGAACAAGCTCATTTTTTATAAATTAAAAAAAAATTGTCAACTTTGCATGTTAAATCATGTTAAATGTATTATTTATTAAATGCTTTTCCAAAATCCATACTCTTTTATTATCAAATAGACATCTTAATTTGAGTAATCTTAACTTGATATGAAGGTTCTTGTTTTTTCTCTCACTTGAGTTTAATTGTTAACATATTGGTCAGAAAAATAAATGTTTCATATCATTCTAATAGATTCAGGAAGACTATATGAGATTTCTATATATAGTTTACTATGCTAATACATGAGTATAACCATTTTAGAAATCTATAGGTCATTGAGTTGCAGCCTTGGCGTTCACTGATGAAAGATTTAGGTCAGAGAATGAATCTTATATTCACATATGCAGGCAAGTGATGATCCAGTAATCCTTATTGAATTAAGAGTATAGGGTGCTTAACATTCTGTTGTCACACCTGAGTCTATAGTGTTGTTAACTCTCCTGTGTTACAGATAGAGCTGGAAAAGAGTAGCACTGGAAACAATGGGCCTCATTAGCTTGCTGAGTTACTTTCATTCAGGCTTACAAATCAACAATGAGATTGCACTAAACTGCTCAACTGAGGGGACCATTTTTATAAGGAGTATCATATCATCAAAAGAGAACCAAACTGTAGGTATAAATTCAAGAAGAAAATGAGAAATTGGATTTTAGCAGACCTACATCTAATTTAGCTCACTATATCTTAAAATCAGTTAGTGCCTTCAGGAGTAAATAAAGAATATGTTGTTCTATTGTTATAATCACAAAGACTATGCCAAAAAATCAATAAAATTATCAAATTATAAAACCATTAAATTGATCAGAATATACTATCTTCAGGTAAATAAATATTCCACCCTTTTGTATGGGTAAAGATAGAACTATTGGTTCTGGAAAAACCATAAATCACAGAATTTGTAATTATTTAAAGACAGATTATCTAGAATATTTAGGATTGTTATTTTCATCATATTATTTGTAATGATTATGTAACAGTGAAGTTTCTAGGCTTTACAAATGTGGATGTTTTAGAGCATAAATAAAAGCACAAGGGAATTGTGTTATCAATCCAAATGCAGTTATAACAGATGATTAGAAAGAATCACCATTATGAAAACTACACTGTAAAAAAAAGTCATATTAGTAACTTAAGGATGCATTTATCTTCCATAAAATTTATTAATTAAAAAAAAATTCAGAATGAATTTAGTAAGTGATTCTAGAAAATTCTATATTAAAAATCACATTAAGGTCCAATAATCAGTTGAACACATCAATCAGTAACCATATACTATTCTTTCTAGTAAAATAATGAAGCATTTCAACACAGTGAAAGTAATTTGATACTGAAGTTTATAAAGGTATAATTTTATCTGATTTTATCTTCTTGCTATCCACAGTAATTGTCTGGTTATTTTATTCACTTATATATTAGAACTACTTACTTAAATCAGCTGATTATAAGAAGATTGAGTACTTGGTATTTGACATTAAATAGCCAATCCACTTTATTATAAAGAAACTGTCTTAGGTTTCCCTTATAGCTATTAAAATGTAACTTCTCTTGTAATTTAAGTAATGAGGGATCTGTTTAATCAGTTGTAATAATTTTAAGTGACTGTTTGACAAGCAGTCTTTTTCTGCTTTCAATTAGTCCCTAATGTAGACAGCCAGATCTGATAGCTCAAAAATGTTTTGTTTTTTTTTTTTAACCTGAATTACTTGGTTTGGTTTACTACACTGGCCAAGTTAATTGAAAAGCTGCCAACTATTCACTTCATGCTGTGCTGGGCATGCAGAGCAATAACATATTTAATATATCAAATGATTTCATGGATAAGTATCATAAAAACATGACCCTGTATCTTCAGCCCTTCAAATAAAACACGACCTTACAAATCTTGTCTCCCATTTTGGCTATTGTTGTGATTATTACCTTTGCCAAAATTCTAACTGATGAGTTGACAATTTATAATAATCATCCAGGCCAATAATTCATACATTTTGTAAAAGAATAATTTAGAGAATTACCACCTTAGGAATGTATACTTAACCATTTAGAACAATTTATCTGTTTAATTGAATATATTTCCTACCCAGAATCAAATTTGGTTATTAGAAGATCCTCTAGATTATTTATATTTATCTATAATATTTCCTTTACAGTGTCACTTCATCATATTTCACAGCTAGTACAAATACTATTCACTGCTCAGAAGTTTTTTGAAAAATGCCTGTTACACAATTATATGGGTTTATTTTTGACAAAGCCTTTCAGATAAATTAGAGCTGCCTTTTCTTCCCTTATTGATCTTTTTATGCAGCTTTTCTATACCTAATATAATTTTACCTGCATTTAGAAACTATGTATCTACTCTTTTTTAGTTAAATGGTATATGTGACAATAACAAATTGCTGAAAACTACATGATCAAACTTGTTGAGAGGATGCTAGCTTTCATAATTTTATACTGTTGAATCATACTTTTATAGAATGATTATTTGGATTAACCTACTAGAGATAAATTTTCTCATTTCTTAATTTTCTTAAAATAAAACACAATGTGACACTCCTATGAAGGAGACTAGAAAATTGAGTCTTGCAAATGTTGTAGTGGCTGTTTTCGTATTTAATAAGACTATATGGGAATTCCCTTAGGTATGGATGGCATCCAGAAAAACAGAGTGAAGTAATTGTCTTGGGCAGTCAGTCTATACTGATCACTATTCAAGTGATCCTTGACCTTGACCTGTACAATCCTTACTGATTCCCAAGTCAATGACTGTTCTCTTTTGCTTCACCATAAAAGTGGCCCTCTAGTCCACTGTCAGAATTTAGGTTTCCCATCCAGGAATGATACTACAGTACAGTTTTCTAGCCTGTTTTATGCAGGGGATGCACATCAAGTTCTCAGAGTTCTTTTAAAAGAGACCTTTCCATTAAACATCAATTGAGATGTGGGTTCCCTGGTTGAGATGAAACTAGGGAAAGCTGAAACTCACAGTCTTTCAGCAGCTTTTGTTAATACAATATGCAACAAATAAACATTTTTGAATCACATTCTATTATACTTCTCAATGAGAATCAGTCATCTAACTTGGGTCTTCATCTTATTTTGAAAATTTTCAACTGTTAGTTGCTTATATCTCATATACTTGTTTTTTACTAAATGTCTTAGCTGGAACTCCCATTTTAATATCCTGTGCTTTAGTTTTTTCTCTGTAATATTAAGATCATATTTTTAAACATCCTGTGTGGAAAATGGCTTCTTAGGGTTATTATGACATTAAAAGAGCTATCTCATGCTTAGAAAATAGAGTTTTTCTAAAAATAAGAATTTTTTTTTTCCTCTAAAGCTATGAAATTTGCTTGACATTGCACAAATAGTTAAGTTGTTGGGAAGGCAGATTGGACACAGTATGGTCTGAGGCATTCGAAATTCTTTCTATGTTCCCTTTCCATCTTTTCAATTATTTTCACTACAGATAATTGTCCTCTATATTTTAGCACAAATTTTTAATCTGATATTAATTTGTAACTATACCTTAGCAAAAAATGGATTCATTTCTCTTGTTTCTTCAGTTTTAATATTGCAGAATAGAGAATATGAACATTGGAGCTATTTTATCAGACAAACTTTTCATTTAATTAGGATCGCCTATTTTATTATTTCAGATAATTTTCTGTGATGAAGCAGGCACTGCTAGTTCCCTATATGGTCAATTATATTATTGTTCAAAATAATTGTAGCTTATATTTGAGTGTATTATGCTTCTCTGTGCCAAGTATACCAAACTAGCTTTAGTCAAAGAAATGTGATTAAAAGTGGTATGTCTCACTCACATTAGACTACTAATTTTTAACATATATGTTGAATAGCATTTTACACACATACACATAAAATCACATGGATTGCATAATAAGTTATGTTTTCTAAAACAAATTAGCAATTTTTTGGATTCCAATAGAGAAATGGAACCACTTAATTAAAACTTCCTTCATATAAAATCTGATGAAATTAATATATGAATATAGCAAATTAGAAAATAGAATACCAAGAATTCTCAAACTGAGGAAAATAAATATCGCCATAAAATATACTTGGAAATGTTGTTTATTAAAATAATTCAACTTCAGAAACTGAGATAATTCTTAAAGCAGTTTGGGAAAGGAAAGAATTTGCAAGGGAAAACTCTGAAAGACTTCATTAAGGCTATCATCAGTCTTGTGGGTAAAATAAGACACAAAGAAGGGATAGAATGCTCTGTGAAAACTACTGATTCACAAGAAAAAAATTAAAATGGCTGTGAAAGATTTTACCATTTCAATTGGACAACAGAAATAAAGGATAAGAAAATGATATGATTATACTGTAACTCCGGGGGGAAAATCCAGGGGCAAAATACCTTTGAAACTGAAATCAATCAAAAGGAGAAATGAAGTTTAAGAAACCCATTTATTGCTTGCAAGCAGTCATCCTGTGTCTCTCCCAACCAGCTGCAGTAGAAGAGCAAACTCCACCCAACCTCTCTGGTCCAGATAAGCCCTCACTCGCCTTTGTAATTACCTATTGTTATGGAGATGGCCTACTTCTCTCCACCTCTTGGAAACACCTACTGACGGAGATGCACTAAAGCCAGGAGAGAGATTCTGGAAATATTGCAGTTTTACCCACAACACCTACATGTTTTATTTAACAAAAGAAAGAGGTAGGTGTGTTGTCAACTTTTGAGTAGTATGTAGAAAGTTACAAGACATCCTTATCCTCAACCCTAACACGTAGATCAAAACAGATATGCTACAAAATCATAGCTATTTTGAACTTATAGAGAGCTGAAGATGAAATTATAAACACAAACCTGAAAAACAAAAATGCAGAGAGCAAATTGCCAGGCTAGAGATGATCTACAACTCTTTCAGCCCTGTTGGAATAATGGAACAAGATGGAATCCATAATAGATGAGTCTCTGGAAATATGGGTCTCATTAGATTTTTTAATTCAGGCTCTGAAATCAAGTATGGTATTACAATTAACTGTTCAACAATCACATCCTAAAGAGAACCAAATACAGACATCAATTTAAGAGGAAAATAAGATAGTAGGACATTAGGAAGATAAGAAAAAGTTATGGCATCATTCATAAGGAGATACCAACCAAATAATATTTGGCCTGACTTGATAAAAAAGAATTCTAAGTTACCTCAGTCATAGACCAAGTGTGCAGCTATTTGTCAGTGTTTTCTATGGACCATTCCTGAGTGAATGGAGACATCAGATAGTGTACCGAAATAAAGAACAGGGCAAGAGAGCAGAAAAATATAACCTCTGAGATTTGTAAGATCTTTATCTTCGAAGCAGTGGAACATTGAAGTATGAAGATAGATCAGGAAAGCTAATCCAGATCAGGCAATGCAGGTTTTTGCTTAAAAGCAATTATCCATGATTGTTTTGCATTCTTTATATCTTATGATCAGAGGCATAGATAGCCTTTCATCCAGAATTGTCTTATCAAGAAAGTTTTAAAGCAAAAAGTTTTGGAAAGTAGAGCTGTTTGACTCTAAGAGGGCCAATATTTTGCTGTTCAGTATAATTAAGATAAAAACCTCCCTTTGGGGCAAAGGTTTGGTAGGCTTGGTTGAAGCCCATTATAAAGATTTGGGTTTTCTAAATTTAGTGTTATTCAATTGTGATACATACCCACGATACATGTAGCATCTTGGTCCACTCTACCTTATTGACGTAGACTTTGGTGAGGAAAGGGATCTGATGTGAACATAAAACTCATGTTACTTGCTATCTTGTGAGTCATAAGATTTATTGTCTCTGACAAAGGATTCTCTTGTCTTCTGCCAGCATTCATGAAACTGTGGCAAGAATGTGTTAGCTTGCAAATAGAAAAAAATTTCATACTCTTTACAGTTCTTGATAGTTTTCACCAAGTGCAAGGCATCAGCATTAAAGGCTGGGGGCAAGAAAGCAAGAATGAGAGAGATCTCACAGTGTGTGGAAGGACCAAGTGGTACTAGACACCAATGAGAACTTCCTAATGACACCAACAGAACAAATCCAAATCAAAAAACAATAAATAACATTGTCTCTTTTGCAGAAGACATGTTCTTACATATTGAAGACCCTATAGACTCTACTAAAAAACTTACAATTAATTAGAGTTCAGTAAAGTTGAAGGGTACAGCATTAATATACAAAAATCATTTGTGTTTTTATACAATAATAACAAGCAATCTGAAAGACAAATTAATAAAATCCATTAAGATTTATAAAGTTAAGAAAATCTCCGCTATAAGTTTCAAAAATAATAATATATTTATAAATAAATTTTACCAAGAAAGTGAAAAATCTATACACTAAAAACCATAATAGATTGATAAAATATTGAAGGAGACATAAATAAATGGAAATATATTCTGTGTTCTTGGACTGAAAGAATTAATAAAGATAAATGCCCATTCTACCCACTGAAGTGATCTACAGATTCAGTGCAATCCCTATCAAAATTCCAATGGCATTTTTTCACAGAAGTAGAGAAAAGCAATCTTAAAATTCATATGGAATCACAAAAGACCACAAACAGTCAAAGCAATCTTGAGCAAGAACAAAGCTGGAGGCATCAAACTATACTATAAACCTATAATTATCAAAACAGTATGGTACTAACATAAAAACACTCATGGATCAATAGAATAGAAAAAACACAGAAATAAACCACACTTATACAGTTAATCTTTGACAAGAATGACAAGAAAATACAATGGAAAAATGATAGTCTCTTCCATAAATGGTTCTGGGAAAACTGGATATCCTATGCAAAAGAATGAAACCAAACCCCTATCTTATACTACTCTCAAAAATGTACTCTAAATATATTAAAGACTTGAGTATAATACCTAAATCATAAAGCCATAGACAGCTGGAAGAAAGCATAAGGAAATCCTTCTTGACATTGGTTTTGGCAGTAGTTTTTGGATATGACAGAGAAAGCAGAGGTAACAAAAGAAAAAGCAAACAAGTGGGACTACAATAACGAAAGACTTCTGCATAACAAAGGAAACCATCAACAAAATGAAGAGCAACCTGCAGAATAGGAGGAAATATTTACAAATCATATATTAGATAAAGAGTTAATATCCAAAACATGTTTGGAACTCATACAACTCAATAGCAAACAAACACACACACACACACACACACACACACACACACACACACACACACACAGCAAATACCCAAATAAAAACTGAGCAAAGGGACTGAACATTTTTCCTAAGATATCGCACAAATGTCCAACAGGCTCATGCAAAGGTAATAACATCAGTAATTTCTCAGATAACTGCAAATTAAAATCATGTGAGACAACACCCCACACCAGTCAGGATGGATTTCATAAAAAAGACAACAGATTTTTGGTGAAGATTAGAAGAAAAGGGAACTCCTACACTCTGTTGGTGGGAATGTGAATTGGTATATCCACTGTGGAAATGGTATGAAATTTCCTCACAAAAGTTAAAAATATAACTACTCTATGATCCAGCAATCTGTCTTCAGGATATATATCCAAAGAAAACTAAATCATTATCTCAAAGAGATATCTGCACTCTCATGTCACTGCAGTCTTATTCACAATCGCCAAGATATGAAAACAACCTAGGTGTCCATCAATAGATAAATGGATAAAGAAATTGTGACATATACGTATATGTATATAGACATAACATCATTTAAAATTTATTCTCTCTGAAATAGCCCAATTATAATGTTACCCTTTTTTGATCACCATTGCTCCTTACTTTGGGCCTTCTTGGTAACAGGAATCCAGCTACTCTTTATCATTGTTTCTGTTATTCTGAATTCCTGGCCAGACATTTTCAGTGCATATAAATACCCAAACAGGATAGAGTTGATTGGTTGAGTTGTCATCATCCAATACCTAGTGACTCTAGTGGATAAAATGTCAGCATCCCATTACCCTATTGACTGGGTGGTGGTTCATTTGTTTCCCAAAATTAAATGTACAGTGGTAATTTGGAACATGTGATACAGAGCATAGTGAACTGTGAAGAAAAAACAAAACTTTCAAAAGTCCAAAATTTGCAAGGCAAAATTATCTTAATTGTCAGGCACCTTGCCTGGCTTTACAGAGGTTTTTCTTAAGTTTGCCTGGAATGAAATGAGACCTTTTGGACTTCAAAAATGTCTTGTCATTATGAATTTATTATTCCTTTTGTTCCAATCGATTTTTTATCCTCCATAGGAAACTGATCGATTTATACCATCATTAGCAATGCATGTGAATTCCATTTTCCCTACAAATTTACCTGCACTTGAAATTCTCACCTCTTGCTGAATTTGTCATTCTTGCACTAATTTGGGATGCTAACATCATTACATAGCAAATCCATGTATTTGCATATTTCAGTTTATGGGCTTTGAATTCTGTTCATTAATCTATTTTCCTAATACTGCTGCAGTTACTGCCCAAATTTCATGTTGTTTTAACACCATGACTTCACAATATAATTTTATATTTGTTAGACTGCTTCTCTGTGAAAAAGGCTCTTCAAATCCCCAAATATTGATTTTCTTCCTCTTCCTTAATAAATAATTATGTTTACTAGAAGTCATTTATTTATTTTCATGGGTAATCACATGCATTGGCTAAGCACCTCAAGACACTTGAATGGTATTGATAAGGTACAGCTTGGCTTGTTACTGATTTTAATTTTAAGTTTTATGTTCATGGTATAGTTTCACCATTAAGTTTTTGGTAGACACGTTTTGCCAGGTTAAGGAAAGTTGCTCCTATTTTTTAATTAAGGTTGCTTTTCTTGTTTCTTTGCTTAATTGTTAATTTTATCACGTGTGTGGGGGGAATTTTATCAGAATTGTTTTTTGTCAAGGATATCTAAGCAAATGAGAAGAAAACTATTCAAAAGTTGATTTAAATGTCTTTTTAAAAATGGACTAATTTTCATTTATCCAGGATATATTCACTGATCTTTGATAAAGTTTCACTTGCTTTTTTTTTTCTTTCATGCATTTAATAGTGATAGTGTTGCTGGGCAGCTGCATCTCCCTGTGCACCAGGTGAAACCTCACCCTGGATGGGGGAGGGTTCTTGTTTCTGAATGAGAAAGAATTCTTGAGGAGGTCGGAAGAGTGTAGGTAAGGAAAGAATTTATTAGAGCGAGAGTAGAAATGAATGGCAGCAGCCTTTCCAGCAACTGAGAGCAGGAAAATGCAGAGGTGTAGAGGAAAAATTTGCTATACATTTTCTTGGTACAGAGCAGATTCCCTTGCCATCTCTTAAAGCCAGGGTCACTTGATGTCCCTCCCCTTGGATATGCACTGTTCAGAGACTAGCCTCTATCACTTCAGGATCTGGGGAGTCATGGAGTACAGTATGGAGAGAGATTATGTTCTGAGAACTTCCCAAAGACAGGAGATTTTCAGGTAGGTTCCTACAGCCTCAGTTCCTTCTGGGTCACCCAGGCAAAGGGGAACTTGCAGGCCCAAATCTGAGCTCTCAGCAGCCCCTCCTTACAGGGGTAAAATGGATACTTGGAAATAGAATGAAATAGCAAAAAAGACAAAATGTAGTAAGTTGAGCAGTGAAAAAACCTTATTCAAAGGTACCCACTTACAGAGAGAAAAAGTGTGGGCATCCTCAGAGAGGAGGTGTGCTAAAAGACTGGGGTTTCTGTCTTTTCCAACTTTTTCAAAGGGCTAGGGGGTGTAGACTTGAAAGTGGTCTCAAAATGCTTACCTATGGTGAGATATCTCCAGTGAGAGACATTAAGTCACTTCTATTCTCAGTCCTCCGGGTAATTCTGCAAAATTAACTAACACTTGAAATTAGTCAATTCCTCCCTAGGATAGCAGCTACCATCTGGGAATATATCAATCCAATCCCCTAGAGTGGATTGAGTTATTGTCTGTTTGCTAAAGAATATGTTAGGAATCTTACTTCCTCACTTCCTGGTTTTTAAAATGGAATTTTAGCTTTAAGATAGAATCCTTTCTGTTCTTACTATGCTGTTTATATCTCAGCATGTTTCATCATAGGCAGGGAAAGTTAACTATGATGCTTGTCCCAGGTCCCTGTCCTACATCACTAGCTTGGATTAGCCCCAATTTTATTTTTTAGTACCTTTTTTCCTGTTATGTAATCAAAGTTTTCTTCATATGATAAAATGGTTAGACTTTTCTCTTGTATATTCTCCAAACCAGTTCATATATTATAGAAAGAGTCTATTTTACATAAGTTTGGCATATTGTGCATGTGGACCTATATAAACATGGTGCCTTTTAACATGCTGGATTTTTTTTTTTTACTTTTTCCATTTCCTTAATCTTTACTGGTTGTATCATTTCAAATATCTAAAAATACATTCTACCATATATACTGTATTTTAATGATAATTGTTACTAAAAACTTTGTAATTTAAAATTTTAAATATTTATTTTAAAAAGTTATTTTAAATATTAAGTTAAATAAAATGTTTGCTCTATTCAGGATGGTTCATTTAAGATAAATTCCAGAAATTAAATTTATTTAGTGGTCCAAAGATTTTACAGTGTTTTAGGATTTTCAATTTATGTTATCAAATTTCCCTTTATACTTTTGCATTATGAACCCCAAAATCTTTTTGGGTGTCCAGTTTCTGAAGCAATTGAGCTGAAAACATATAAGTTGTTTCCTTTTGATTCTGTGCTTGGAATTTAAAACAGGTCAGAATGTTTGAGCAAGTTAGCAACAAAACACATTTTAACACTGAATACAAAAATTTAGGGCTGTTTGGTGGAGAAATGAGCTAATTTAACAAGTGGAAAACGGAGGAGTCAGTACATAGAGCCGAAATCAGGGCAGGACTCCTGAACCCTATTCCACAGTACTCAGTGCCTTTATTTAAAACCCTGCAAAAATCAGAGCACGGGAATATTTAAAAGGCAGTAGATTACAAATTTAAACAATGGGAATTTTCTGGATATTTGTGAAAACAATTTCCAGGAAGTCAAGACAGCCATCTAGTCAAGTAGATAGTAATTTAAGGCATAGTTTTTATGATACTATTACAAAAGAGGTCTCTATTTTATTCACTGAATACCATTTTCATAGCACATATATATGTATTGTGTTCTTTCAAAGTTAATTGTTTTACACATAACACCCCTTTTGTTTAAGCTAAGATATTTCATCAATATTATATGTAATCTAATCAATTTAGTTATCAAAATGAGGAGTTAGCAAATTATGTTTTATGAATCAAATCAGATCCGTAGTGTGTTTTGGTACATCACATAAGCTAAGAATGTGTTTTGCATTTCATGTGGTTGAAAAATATTATCAAAATAATATTTTATACCAGGTAAAATTATATGAAATTCAAATTTAGTGTCCATAAATCAAGTTTTAGTGGAACATAGTCACTCATTTGATTGCATACTCTTTATGGTTGTTCTAGTCTGTAACAGCAAAGTTGAATAATTGGGACAAAGCCCACATAGCCCCAAAAGCTCTACATATTTACAATTTGACCCTTTAAAGAAAAAGTTTACAGACCCCCCTAATCTAAAGGCAGAATTTGGACTTCTTTTCATAATTGGTAAAATGTTTCTCTCTTTTTGACATTTTTCTTTTTTTTATCCCATACTCTGACTTACTCTTCATTATTTAAATGTGTTATCTTTCATTCTACTTTCCTTTTTAGCTGTCAGTTCATTGACTAATATAGAGATTTCTGCAGTGAAATGTAAATTCCTTTTCTTAATGTTTGAATTCTTGATCTGTTTTAAACAATTCTGTAACATCCTTTTATGTATATTATTATTCACCTTCACGATGTATAACTACTTTTAGAAGTAATCATACATATTTATATTGCATTACCTTTAAGAGTACATTGAATGTATGTATGAATGTGTACACTTTTCTATATTTATTATTCATTATTTTTTCTTTATTTTATTCTACTCTCCAACATTTCTTCCATTGCTATCAGCAGAATGTATGTTGATGAAGTTTCTTTTTTTAATATTGCATTTCTGAAAATTATCTTCTATACAATCACAGGTAAATGTCAGTTTAGACTGGAAAATAATTTTGGAACATACCCTTCATTTTTAAGGCTATCCTCTGTGTTGTCTTAGTTTGATATAGTGAATAAATTTGAAAAAACATAGTTTTTGGATGCCAATGAACTTGTCTTACAAATCTGAATGATTCTTTACTTGTTTTTGTAAACATAATTGGAAATACATTGGTAATAGTTTCTTTTTTTTTCCTTTTGTATGGGATAATTGCAAGTTCCTATGATTTATAGTCATTTTACTTAAATTTTTATGAAGCATTTAAAAATTTAATCTGTTGATTTCCTTCAGTTTGTTCTGTCTTCTAGCTCCATGACAAAATGACTTGACTGTTGAGCCATTGATGTTCTATAGGCCCTAGCTGCTATCTTTCCTTCCAATCTATCCCATTCTATTATTTCTTTTGAATTCTGTGTATTTCCCATTCTGTATATATACAATTAGTTATGTATATGTGTCTCATTAAATGATTATTTTCATATTGATTCTACTAGGTGGCATTTCCAGGGTTACTTTGAAATGTGTCATGGTAGAATTTAATTCATTTTATTCGAGTTTCATAGCTTCAACACATTTTCTTTTAGTCCCCAAGAGAAGAGAAAAAAGTCATTTTCTATACTGTAATGTGCATTTCCTCTGAAAGATCTATATTTGAAAGAACTTTGAGGAAGACAATATATAGATATTTACTCTTCAATATCTGTAGAACATTTCAAAATGTAGGTGTATAAGTTCAACATTTATATTTTTTAAAGTACCCTCCTTCCTGCTGCACATTGCCCTGGGAACTCACTGCTTGGCTTCCAATTGCTGCATTCGCTTCCATCTTGCATACATTTCCTTCACGAATGCTCTCTGTGTTTTGTACCACATTTGTTTCTTTATAAATTCCTTGAAATCCTATATTTGTTAATGATTTCCCTCTACTTTTCTTCTTTCTTTAAAATTGTCTATTTTCCATTTTCTTTCCTGATATTTTCTTGGGATATCATGAGGAAAAATTAACACATTCATGTAGACAATTTTTTACAATAATCAGCAGTTTTAATGATGTTCCTTTCATTATAATTTTTTTATTTTAGCATCTAAAGTTTATGCGTATATTTTCCCACATATTTTTGTCATAATTGATTTGCTAGTCATTAATATCAAAATACTTATAATTCTCAAAAAAGTAATTCTGTTCGATGCTTCGAAATGGAATGTGGTGTGGAAGGAAAACTGTGGTACTGAAGTCCTTTCTCCAAGCTAGTGAACGTCTGGGGCTAAACTCTCAAGAATATCTTTTCACCAACCCCCTTCAACTACCTTCCTATTGATTCCTTAGCTTGGAGGCCAAATTCAGTCCTTGATAAAAGCAGTTTCTCCATAGAAACCAGCTGCATACCTTTGATTTGATTTGATTTGATGTTGATACTGTTCTTCTGAAGCATATCCCTTCTACTTTGTTCTGAATTAAACAGTCATCCATTATGGTGCCAATGTTAGGGAAGAGATTCAGATCAACTGATATTTTACCTTAGGGTGATTTTTGTTAAATAATAAATGCTGGACAGCTTGGTTCCATTTCCTGTCTTCATGGTTGTTTGTATGAGAAAAGATAACCAAGAGTTGCAAAGCATTTTCACTTTTCTCTATTGTCCCTTAAGTCCTAGTATTTTCCTTTTATTCCCCTATTTTAATATTTAATAATTATAAACTTTTATTGGGAAGAATACTTTTGTATCAGGAATTGTGCTAAGTTCTTTAGGTGTATTATCTCACATAATTTTCATTAAAATGTGTTATTGTTAATGTATCTATTTTATGGAGAGGAAACTGAGACTCTCAGAGGTTAAATATATGACTAAAGTTGGCATAATTAAATGATACAGTCAGAAATCAAATCCAAATCTTTCTGACTATAAATACAAACAGATGCTATTTTACTTTCCACTGTGATTGTAGTGAACAGAACAGGTACTTTGGCTTAACTTCTGTCCACCTTTTTCAAAGTCTAATAAATTGTTATGAACACTCTCCTGCTAATTTATCTTTTTAACTGGGTTACACTATTAAAATCTCAAAATTTATTTTTCCATTTTAATAATAAAAATCATTAGCAAGATACATATGATTCTAGAAAAAAATCTTGGAAGTCTAGTGCTTAGTGCAGGAAAAAGGTCAATACATAAAATCATTTGCTGAAATTTTTTCTCATCCTTTCATGTTGGAAGGTTGCTGACATATGAGATAGTACCATGTTTGCATAGCATGACATCTTTGCAAAGAGGGAAGTTCTCTGAGTAATTTTCATCTCATATTTCTATCTAAATTGACTTATATACATGATGGATTTTAGATTGCAGAAGGGCTGTGGATAATTATCCCTTTTATGTTGAATTCTATTTTATTTTATATTTATTAAGTATATAAAATGTGCATTAGAAAATGGATAGTGTAAAACAAATAATTGTAATCACACCATGAGGAATTTCTCAGGGAAATTTAGAATAAAAAAAATTTAAACACAAATTACCATAACAAAGCAAATATACAAATTTTAGCCATCAGTATTTATATGTTGCTGGTCTATGAGAAAAGAATTTGGGGTAGTTTCACACTTTTCTCCTCATACCTATAGATTTCTTTTCAACATGAATTTCTTTCAGTGTTAATGGAATCACGAACCTTGGATTAGCTTTGTGTATACCAAATCTAAAGGGAAATTAGCATGTTTGGCTCTATCTGGGGTCTAACATTTATAAAAATTCCACTAAAGATCTGCCATGACAAAACACCACAAACTAGGTGGCTTAAAATAACAGAAATTCATTGTCTCACAGCTCTAGAGGCTAGAGATCCAAAATCAATGTACTGTCAGGGCCATGATTCCTCTCTTTTACATATAGGGAGGGATCCTTTCTTGCTTCTTCTACGTTCTGATGGTGGCCATCGATCCTTGGTGCTCCTTGGCTTACAGCTACATCCAATCTCCGCGTTGTCACATGGCATTCTCCCTCTATGTCTGTGTCTTGATTTGCCATCTTCTCCCTCTAAGTATCTCTTCTTATAAGGACACCAATCATACTGGATTAAAGGCCTGCCTTACTCCAATGTGATCTCATCTTGACTTAACTAATTATATCTACAAAGACTGTGTTTCCATTGTTATTTCTATTCTATTTCTATTGTTATTTGAAAACAAAATATTTTATTTCTGAAATATTTTAATACATTTTTTTTATTTCCTTAAAATCCACATGTAAAACCATCTGACCCTTTGTTAATCTCTGTCTGGTAGCCACTGATATTATTGGGTAACCATATTCCATTTCTTTTTAACATAAGGAAAATTATATCACAAATTTTTTGCATTTTATGTATAGATATTGAGACTATTTTTCTGTTGGTGTGGTCATATTGTTTCTTTTATCAAGGTGAAGCTGAAAGGAACAATCAAAAAATCATATTGGAATGGAAAAATAAAATTGATTATTAAGTTATAAAGGAATAGTATGCATGGTTGATAGGATAATATTCCCTAAATAAGTTTTCTTAAATTCAGTGGCCTAATAATTAGCTCTTAAAATTCTTATGAAGATATAAAATTTCACTATTCTAAGTTTCAAATATAAGCCACTTTTTTTATAATCTCACTTTTATCTAGATGCATAATTCTATAGTTACTACATTAAACACCCCTGTGGACTTTATGGATAAATCTTAAAAACTTTCCATGGAGTTGAAATATCTCAGCAGAAAATTTGTGTATTCAGAATTATATTAGAAGATTCACTCAGAGGATATTTTTCTTAGATCAAATTAACAATTACTTTGACATTGAAGTGACATTGTTATCATAGAATTAAAGATTCATCACATTGCAAAAGGTATTAAATATCAACTTGCCACCCAGTTTAGCTGATGCATAAATTTCCTTTCCAAATTAATATATATTAAGAATAAACAATATTCAAAATACTATTCTGAACTGGCAAATAAAGTATCAGAATGTATAGCACAGTAATTGAATACACATTAATGATTCTCTGATGATCCTTTTGGCTCATCTTTTCCCCTTGAACTTTAAAATCATACTATTCATGTATAGTTTCTCTTTTACAATTGCCCTCTATATTCAAATAGTAGAAAATAAAGAGAAGGCACTTTATGATTAGTAAGCAGTTGAAGTAGACGTGGATGGAAACTGGACTCTGTGATGATAAAGAAACCAGATTAATAGTGACCAAACGGAAATAAGGCAAACCTATGACAGATCATCTCACAGGTTGTACTAATACTGAATAAGATAAAATCTACACTGAAGATGTGGAGATGATCTATAATAATTGAATGTATTTTATAAATAAAATAATGAATGTGTCTTACCTACTGGATCAGAGGTGTTCATATTACCTTTTCAAATCAAGCAACAATGGCCAGAGTTAATCACCCTACTTTTTGCCTACTGAGGGGCTTTCAAACTGATCACCATATTGAACACCAAATTGACTTTAAGATTTGAAATTTATGTATGATGCTCTCACATCTAAATTCTGAACTGCAGACAAAATAAGGACATGATAATTTATATATCTCCTCTAGTAAGAGTAAATACATCATGACAAAATCATATATAAGTTGGGAAAGGCAGAAAGAAAAGGAATATTTCTCTATGACACCTTCATAGAAATAAGATTTAGTTCTAACAAAAGTTGTGCTTGCTTGAAGCCTATTCTAGTTAAACTTCACATATAAGAAAACAACTTTACTGCATTATCTTATTGTTCTTTCACAAACAAATCAATAAAAACTCCTTCCCTCTAGTGATAATTAAAGTTGATCTAGATTGCCTTCATTTAAAAACATGTCACATAAATAAAGTTAATTTATTATTATACCTATCACCTATGGGAATTATTATAGTGTAATAATGGAATTATTGTTTCTAATTTTATAACAGATTCCTGAGATGTTTGCTTGAGGCAGGATTCCTTCTTTATTGTGAGTTAGAAATAAATATAGCTCATTCTCTGTAATATTTTGCAATCTCCAAAATATTAGACTTTTTCATATTGTCTACAGGTCTTTCTGGATCTATTTAGTCCTTTTTTAGTCTTTCTACTTTTCAACCCAGTCTTCATATTTGTATTAGTTTCCTAGGGCTTCTGTAACAAAGTACCACAAACTGTGTCAGTTAAAACCAAGCAGAAATGTACTCTGTTACGGTTTTGGAGTCTAAGTCTAAAATCAGGATGTCGGCAGGGTCATGATCCCACTGAGATTCTGGGTAGCATCTTTTCTTGCTTCTCCATATAGTCTGGTGCTGTCCACCAATCCTTGGAACTCATTGATTTGCAGCTTCATTATCCAGTCTCTGCCTTAGACCTTACATGGTATTCTTCCTGTTGGTCTCTCCTTCTTATAAGGACACAGTCATACTGAGCTAAGGGCCCACTCTGCCCTAGAACGATTCATCTTAACTAATAACATCTGAAATGACTCCATATCTAAATAAGGTCACATTCTAAGATCCTTGGAGGGACCTGAATTTTGAGGGGGCACTATCAAACCAGGAAAAATTTATGTAATTTCTATTGATCTACTGAAAATGTCACTGGTTCACTGACTCTGCTGTCATCACCATTCTGATACTAATCCCATTACAGTGTACTTTTTATTTCAGATATAAGTTTCAGTTAAAAATTACAGTTTGTTCCTTTTTCTTTTATTACTAATTTTCCTGCTGGGAACTTTTCACTGTCCATTCATTTTAATATTGTTCAGTTTTATGTTATAAAGGATGATTATCATAGCTGAATTAAAGATTTTTTTCTGATAATTCTACCATCTGGATAATCTCAGATGATCCAGTATAACTTCCCCAAGATAATGCTAAGGAAAAGTCTGCAAGTTAAAGAGAAATTATACATTCTAGATGTTAGTATTTTTATTGCCTGTTTTTTTTTAATATGGTTCTGATTTTCCCAATTCTTTGCATGTCAGAAATCTTGGATTCTACGTGGAAATTTTGAACATTATTCCTTGATAATATGAGTTCTTTTATAATCATACAGGTATTATGGACTGAACTATACCCCCAAAATTCTTATGTTGAAGTTCTAACTTCCAATGTGTCATATTTGGAGATGAGGCCTTTAATTTCGTAATTAACATTAAGTTAGGTAATAAGACTGGGGACCTGATCCAATTAAGACTAGTGTCTTTTATAAAAAAATGAAGAGATACCACAGGTCTCTCTCTCTGCATGAGTGCAGAGGATAGGCCAAATGAAGAAATAGCAGGAAGGTGGTTCTCTTGACAGCCAGGAGGACAGATTCCACTTGACCTAACCTTTTTGACATTTTGATCCTGGACTTCCAGCCCTCAGAACTGTGAGAAAATGAATTTCTGTGTTTAAGCTGCCCAGTCTGTGGCATCTTGTTATGGCTGACTAATAAAGTAGACAATCAACTGGTTTAAGGCTACAAGCCTTATCTTGCCTTCTGTGAGTGGTGGCTCCAATGTAAGTTCACTTTTCAGTTACTTTGCTATGATGTTTGGATCCATAGTACATGCACTGTTAGTCTAGGATGTAGTCACTAGTATATTAGACTTTTCAGTTTCTAATGGCTTTATTAAGCCTGTTTTATCCCTTACATCTGCTATGCAAGTGAACAGCTTGACCATAAGTCCAGGTTTTATGTCAGTTCATCTGCAAAGTTAGGAGATGCCTTTGGGATTTATCAGTAACCATTTTCTAGTTTCTCAGATGAGATTTTTCTTAGATTTTTAGCCTCTTCTTCTGTTGTGTATTGATATTTTCCCATGCACATATTTTAAAGGCTACCACATTGCTTGGACAGTGGCCCCCTTCCTTCATGTTCAAAGTCAGCACAGGGGAATGGACTACTTTTCATATCTTATATTTATGACCCTCCTGTATCCCTCTTCTGCCTTAAAACTCTTGTGTTTAGATTGGGTACATCCTGATAGTCTAGGATAATCTTCCTATCTTGAATTCAGCTAATTAGAAACCTTAATGCAGTTTGCAAATTTAATTCCCTTGAGTTATACTAGGGAATATATTTACAAGTCCCAAGGATTATGATGTGGACACCTTTTGGAACTGAAATCTTTAGGAAATGAAATATCTTACAATTCACATTCTAGCACCATATGAACTAGGTTTTATTGAGGTCAAAGACAGGTAATTCACTGACTATCCTACACTTTGATAGCCTTTTGGGACACCTCTGCCCTGCTGATATGATAAATAGAAAGGAGAATAAATGTTAGGCTGATAGCTTGCAGAGGGATTCCCAGAATAAGTGGTACCAAAGTTAAGTTTTGAAGCTGAGCTGTAAAAATAAAGAATAAAGACAGAAAAGAAAGCACATGGGAGGAAATTGTAAATGAGATATGACATGCATTCAGTGAAATGCAAGTGGTTTTTTTATGACTAAGGAGATGCATACCTGTGAGTGTTAATTTGATACTACTAGCAAGCAGTAGATTATCTCATGTTTGAAGAAACATATATGCTCAATGAAGGAAATTTATTTAATTTTTAGAAGTCATAGGAAAGTAAAATTTTGTATTTTATTCAGCTCAATTGCTAGATTAGATGTGCTTTATAAGATCCTCCATATTCCACAACTACTTTACTATTAGTTGCAGTGTGGTGGTTCTAGAAAGAAAACAGGAAAATTAATTATTTAAATCCTTGTAAGAAATGATGTGAGTTTAAATAAACTAGTAGCAGTGGAAATGAAGAGAAGGGAAAAATGCTTTTGGGAGCTGAAGTTTGAGTGAATGTGCAGGAATAAGAAAGAAGAGACTAGGATGTTTCCTAAATTTCTTTTTTTGAAGAATTCATTGACCTTGATGAAACTTACTCAGATAAGAGATATAGAAAGAGGAGGAAAATGGCATAACAGATCATTGTGGTTTCAACATGTTGAGTTTGAGTAGTGAAGGAATATTCTAGAGATATTTACAATAGGCAGGTGGATATACACATTTTAAGCCCATGAGAGATGCCTGTACTAGATTTAACTTGTTAATTATCATTGTTCTCTAAAGCTTAGAATATGTCTCATGAGTAGCAAATACCATTTCTACTTTGTTTACCACTATATTTCCAGCAACTACTAAAGTATCTTCCCCAAACAGGCATTCAGTAAATATTTGTTGAATGAATCAGTCAGTTTATTTTAGACATTTAGTTATAGGTGTTGATGAAATCACCTGAGTGGATTATATAGAACAAGAAGAGCAGAGGGCCAAGAGCAGAGCCATGCTGATAACAGACATTTATGTAACATCGGGTCCATTACATGCAATTGAAATTAAGGAGGAATAGCCGCTGAGATCAGTGGAAACTCAGAAAATGAAGTAGCTAGAGGTGAAGAAGGAAAGAATTTCATAAAAGTTGTCAGAACAATGTCAGTGGCTATAGAAGAAGTTGTAAGGAAACAAAGAAAAAGGGTCTGCTGATCTGATACCAATACAAGATCAGAGGTGGCTGTATTGGAATGATTAGAAGTGAGATCAAAGTGTGCTGAAAAATGAAAGAAAAAGGAACAAGCAAAAAATGTTAATTTACATTCAGTGAAAGGAAAAATATGAGTTAAAGCTAAAACAAGGTATAAAATTAGCCTTTTTATATTAAAGGGAATGAGGTTGTAAAATGGGAAAATGGGAGGATACAAGAAAATGCAGGCATCGAGTATATGTAAATTCACAAAATTTAAGTTCAAGTGCTATTTCTGTGTTGTTTAATAGTGCATTTCTGAAAACATGTGCATTACTGAATGGGCAGTTATACATATGAGGATTAGACATATTTTTAATTAAGGGGGTTTTTGGTCAGTGTCTTGCAGTGAATGCTAATGAGGTATGTTGCATACATTGAGACTGATTTTCATTTGTGCATCAACCTTGTTAATAAGAGTATCTAATTAAGACATTCATTAAAAGTCTTTAATGTTAACTTAATGGGAAGAAAATCCAATAGAACTCCATTAGGTTCTCCTTGTTACCTTAAAATTATACAAGTTTAACAAATGCCTTAATTAGTTGGAAAAGGGAAGAAATATCATACAATTTAATTAAGGATTATTTAACTTAGGGAATAGAATTTTCTAGTGCTAATGCTTTATTTTAGTGATATATAGGTGATTTATAAATATCTAATGATTGATTTCATTATAGATTAGCAAAATATAAGTTTCTGTGATATAGAAATGTGATGTATAAAAAGAGTTCTAGAGAGATCTTCATAAAGACTTTTTACTACTTCTTGTATAGGTAAAATTCTAATTTTGTTTCCTTTGGAACTGGAAGTTCAAGTTGATAATAGATATTTGCTTAGTTTTGAAAGGCTGTTCACATCATGTTGTATAGAGCAAAGAAGAAAGAACAAAGCAAAATTTTTGTTGAGATTAAAGACTTTTGGTTTTCATGCAGTGGATACAATCATGAGGCTTTTAGTTCTAGTTGCCAGCTGTGGTTGCAATTTTTTTCACTTACTTCTACTACCATGTTATTCTGTTTTTTACTTATTCTACTTCTCCTGGGTGTTTTGATTAATAACATGTTATGATTAATAGTAACACTAATAACAATATTCACCTGCAAATAGATCATAATAAAAGACCAGACACAGTTCTAGAACTAAAAATCAAAGAATTTGGAAAAGGCTTACAAGGAAACTGATATTTGAATGCATATTAAAAGTCATAATACTGCTCAATAAGTCATGAATGTTAAAAGTTAAACTTAACAAGGTTAGGAAATTGCCTTTTACACTTGGATTCAGATGATATAAAATAAGTCTTAGATGAAAATTTTATTTCATAACATTTATTTATGAAATATCTATTCAAAATTCAAGTAGTCCGTATAATCTGATTACATTCTGAATAGCAAAGAATTATAAATCATGTCCCCTGGATTGTCAGTCTGGGAATCATGACTGGCTTGTGGCAAAAAATTCCCTCAAGTAAGGTTCCCTAGAAGCAGAGCCTGAGAAGGGGATTCTTGGTCAAGTGCTGTCCTGGTGAAGTGACCTCAGTAGGAAGGGAGTGAGGGAAGCAGGAAGGGAAAAAAAGCAAAATAAGAATTCTGTTTCAGCTGGAGACTAGCTGCAGTCTGAGCACACAGGGAAGCGCTGAGGCATAAATTGCCCTGCAGAGTTAGCACCGCCTTGAAGCAAGAGGAGACCTTTTCATAGCCGTGCATAAGTTAGTTGGCTCAGGGACACCTCAGAGCAGAAGCAGGAAGCCATGAGGCTTCAGACATGCAGCACTTATTCATCCGAGGGCAATTTACTGGGTAGGGGGGTAACTTGGAGTTACCAGCTGGTAAAGCGTTTCTGGATGTTAATTTCTGAATGGTGATTCTTTACTTACTCAAATGTTCCCTTGGTTCTTTGCTTTGCCTAGGCTTTGTGAATTATTAGGATTTGTATTTGAGTGTTGTAAGTACCATTAGTTAATTTTCAAACTATTTCACATACATATTCCTTTTCCTGTTCATGAAATTAAAAACATGATATAGTCTCAGATTGGATCTTTTATGATTTTTATAAAATGCCTAAATCAGAGTTTATAGATCAAGGAAATAAACATATAAACTGAGACTGAAACAGAATTTCTGAGTAAATACATTCTACAGACTAGAAATAATAAAACCTCTGAATACATTCCAAAGGCTGCTCCATTTTTTAAAAATTTTACTAAAACACACACTAAAGAGTACAAATATAGTAGAAGAGCTAAAACAAACATGGAAATGTAAATATATTGCAACACATTTTTTCTCCAAGTCAATGATATATTTTATATAAAATAGCTGATTATACTTTAGAATATTTCCTTTCATTTTTTACATAAACATGGTGTTATTCCTAGTTTATCATAATTTCTGGAAAAACTTTCTACAGGAGGTTCTGTGGGACAAAATACAACCCCTGCTGCTGTAATTTGTCCTGAGTGTATAGCTGATACTCATTACCTTTATTTTGGGGGGGGATACTCAAGCCTTTGAAATAGCTCCAATCTGTGTCATTACCTCAGGGAACTGATGTTGATTTCCTATCTTGGTGGGCAGCTGTGTGTGGGAGGGCAATTCAGCATGCACAAGGCAATACACAAAATAATTCAGAACCTAACAAATTTATTTAAACATATGCCAATTGAAGCAAACCAAAATAACTACAAACACAAGAACAAGCGATAGCTTCAAGTTAAGGGTGGCTGATGAAGGATTCATGGAGGACATGGAAAATGACAATGGATGTTCAAAGAATGATAGAAATTGGAAAGAGAAGCATGGAAGAGTTTTAAAATATGAAGATAAAATGATGTAAGTGTATGGGAGCAGGGATGTGAAACACAAGTGTTGAAAACAGTAGATCAAGTAAGCTAGAATTGGGTGTTTTCACATAGAGAAAAATATCAATAAAAGGGACGTATAGGTCTTTCACAACAGGCTCAAGGAATTACTCTCTTTTAGAGAACAGAAATATTCAGCAGATCTTTGAAATGTATAATGACATGAACAGAGCTGGACTTGTGAAGGTGAATGTGGTCAGTGTACTGCATAGTATTTATATGGTAAAGAAATTATTCAGGGAGGCAAGTTAAACAACAATTTTAAATTGGTTCCAAAGTAGATACATTAAAAAATAATAAAAATTTAATTTTATAATTGTTATTGAAAAAAATTGCAGATGTTCCAGTCATGTTACAGACACATTTCTTTTCATTACAACAACATCACAGATGTCTTTGTCAGGCTAAACCCCACCTCTTCCTTTAAGGGAATAAAGAAGAAAGGGGTGTACATATGTGCTGGATGCATGTGTTTCTGCTGTTGCTTAGACTGAAAAACATATGTGCATATATGCTATCAGAAGGATTTCCAGTTCCTTATTTCTCAAATAATTTTGAGGTCATAAAGGTCATTGCTATGATAACAAAACCAAACCACCTTGACATTTAGAGTATGTATGTATGTGTGTGTGTGTGTGTGTGTGTGTGTGTATGTGTGTGTGTGTGTGTGTGTGTGTACTTTTTTTCTTTCCACATCCACGGAGGTCACAAGATCAAAAAATTAATACAACCTGGTGCCAGAAAACTGAAAATAGAATTCCGTACAATTCCAAAACAGGAAACAGCAATCAATTGGCCACATCATGGAGAATGCAGAATAAAACAGCTTCAATAGGAATGAAATTGTTCAGATTCATTGCATCCCTGTATTTCTAAGTCCCATTTCTTTGGCACATAAATGAATTGTGAATGCTAAGGGCAAGGATGGTGTCTTTACAATCATAATATCATGCACTATGTACAGAGTTTTCAAATAGTGTGTTCTAAATTGAATGATTAATATTTAATTGAAAAAGTCAAAGAAAATAACAAAAAGAGATTGTCTGCAACTTATAAAGGGGTTGGATTCCTAAGAGTCACATAAACCATTTATTTAGACATGCTGGCTGTAGGTTTCTCATTCAAGTGACAAGAATCAGAATCATTTCAACAATTATTTATTGAGCCCATACTTAATCGCTTTGCTAAATATCACTGATAAAAATTTGAAAAGATACTATCCCTGCTCTTAAAACTGCCTTTCTGTGGTTTAGTGGAGAAGAAAACATGACAATGATTCAATCAACATAGCCTGTCAAATTCATAGTGTCATAAATGTATAATTGACGTGCAATGTAAAAAAGAAAGGCAGGTACATTTTTCTACTGAGGCAAACACAGCAAGATCTACTAAAAAGTCAGTGGTAATGTGTCTCTTGAAAGCTTGTGGAATATCACAGGTATACCTAAAAAGGTAGGGAATACCAGATAGATGAATAAGCATATGCAATGGCCTATGAAACTAAATATAATGACATATTTGGGCAAAAATTATTTGTTATGATTGAGCAAAAGGAAAATTGGCATAAGTTTAGGCCAGATAATAATGGTTTTATATGCATGGAAGATTAAAGAGTCATTGAGAAATTTTACGCAGTAGAAGAATATGATATCAAATAATCGTGTCCCTATGGGGAAAGATTGAAAGCAGAGAGAGTGGTTAAGAGGCCTATACAATATCCATGGACAAAAAAAAATGAGAATATGAACTAAGGCAGTATCATGGAATAAAAAGGAATATTTTGTAGTTTCGAAAAAAAGTTAGGGCAATTGGATGTCAAATGGAGAGAATGAAATCCAGGAAAATTTACCTTTCTGGTAGAAGAGACCAGCTGGCTGGATGATAGTGTTTCACACCAGCATAGAAAATTCTATTTAGTCCACAATATCGCCAAGGTATTTAGATTAATATCCACAATCTAGTGTTAGTGCTGTCTCCCTTGGAACCCTGGTCTCTAGGGCCAAGAGAGATTCACCTGAATTTCCACATCCCCATCTCAATGTTTAAGACAGTGTGATAAAGCTGTGGTGGTGGTGAAATAACAAGAGAAAGAGATGGGTATGTCTATCCTTACTTTTTTCAGTTCCCTGGTTGGAAAATATTTGAGCTAAAATATATTTGTTTCTAGAGTACCCTTAGTCTTATCAGTTTTGCCAGTGGGTTTCCTCCCTGAGCAAATTCACTCTTGATTCAATGAGACTGAAAAATGACAATGGAACGTTCTTGGGATGAACGGGTTTATACTCAACTTTATTCCCATGGTGGCATGTCAAGCGCTAGAATCTCATCCTCAGATCACATCTGCATGCAGAAAGCTGGTCTCTACCTCTGGGCCTCTGTACCCCTGCAGCCATCTCAGTCTCTGTCCTTGGTGCTACCGTGACTCCAGCCTCTGCTCTCTTGTGCTGTGCAGCCCAGTGCACTGAGCAGAGCTCTTTATAGAGTCAATAACAAAGTATTGCCCACATGTGTGCAGTGAGCAAGCCAACCAGGGTCAGATGAGAATCCTGGCCATAGAAACTTTCATTTTCTCTACATCATTTTATGTGTGTCATAGAAAGATTTAATCTTCAGAAGCTATTTTGTAACTAATGATTATGTTACTAAGTTAAGTTACATTGCATATATAACAGAGTTTTGTTCTACATAAGAACATTTTCAAAACTTTGAAACTAATGCAAGTTCTACCAAAGAGTGAACCTTATATAATCAGTGGCTATAGAAGATGTAGTTAAACCTAAGTTTCTGGCTTCTCCTGGATTCTTAAGTAAAAGTAGGTTAAACAATGGATAATGTAATATAGGTTAAGTGGACATTATGGAAATAGAATATGCCACTACTGAAAAAACTAATGTAAATAACTGGTTTATCATGATTCATTTTTTGATTATACCTTCTTTGTTCATTATTGCCAAATTCAATTTACTTTGAACACCAAATTAATGCCAGTTAGTTATTTTTATTGATCAGCATATGAGAAGATAATGGACTGGCACCAAAAAAAGATAAATAATAAAATTTTAATAATATAACTATGTACATTGGTGTAGGAAAGTTTAATGGAAAACAAGAATCATGGAGTATTCTCAAGGTAACTAACAATAGAGAGAAACTCATGACCACATCTACTCTTTGCTGCATTATTTACAATAGCCAAGATATGGAAGCAACCAAAGTGTCCATCAATAGATGAATGGATAAATAAGATGTAGTATATATACACAATGGAATATTATTCAGCCATTAAAAGGAAAGAAACCCTGCCATGGCAACAGCATGGAAGGACCTAGAGGGTATTATGCCAAATGAAATAAGCCAGGTGGAGTAGGACAAATACTGTATGATTTCACTTACTTGTGGAATCTGGAAACAAAACAAAACAAAACAAAATGAACAAAATAGCAGTAGACTCATAGACACTGAGAAGTGACTGATGGTTACCATGAGGGAAAGGTTGGGATGGGTGGGCAAGGAGATTAAGGGGGATAAAGGAGCACAAAATTCTCAACCGTAACACAAGTTGGTCAAGGGGATGGTAGTACAGCATGGAGAATATGGCCAATGATTCTGTAAAATCTTCCTATGTTGACAGACAGTAACTGCACTAGTTCAGGTGAGGATTTAATAATATGAGTAACTTTTGAACCACTGTGTTGTATACTTGAAATCAATATAAGATTGTATATTAACTATACTTCAATAAAAACAAAAAGAAACAAGGAGAAACAAGAAGCAAGAGTTACCAAAATTCACGGAAAGCTATTAGCTGTTAGGAGAGGGTCATGCGTACAGAGCATTCACAATGGGCGTGGTGGGAGGAAACTAAGATAAAAATGCTTTCAACTTCACTCTCTTCCTACCTTTTGTTCTCCTGTTCGTGTTTCTCATTAGCTATACCCAATCAGAAGCTAGAGAGCCAAGGAATCCTGTTGAGGAAGCTTAAGAAGGTTCAACAGTCTAGACCACAGAGCTTCATAGAAAAGGGTGAACAGTGAATCTCTGGAGGAGAAGAAGAGTAAGTAGGTCATCAGTACAAGACCAAGGAGGATGAAGAATCAGTTTGACCTTGTGGGAATATCTTCTTTGACTCTTAAGTTGTTAGTTTTCAATACTTGTTAACAAACAATCTCAGTTAGGACTCCTGTCATGGGTTATTTTTCCAGTTCAATATTTTGGTATTTCCTAATATCATGTGCTTACAGAAAAAAGACATTGTATCTCTTGTTTCTGTATTGCCAAAATAAATCTATTTAACCTTTGAAAGTAACACTTTATTTTAATTGCATGGTATGCATGCGTGTGTGTGTGTGTTAGCATTGAATCAATTGTTAGTGCTGCTTGATCCTTATATTGATTGATTTATGCATTGCCAATAAAATGATTCAGTTATTAAGATGGATGAAAATGCCAACTGAGGTACACATTTGGTATAATTTCATGCCACTGTTGCCAAATATGTTGCCATTTATAACTTAATCACGTTTTTATATTAAACAGTTGAATTTTCATTCAGTTACTTATTTATAATACAAGTATTCAGCCTAATGAAATGTAAAGAAGAAAATAATTATGCTATAAAAAAGAATAAAACATGTCTGTTGGAATTAATTTCTTTCAGGCTTTTATCCATTACTTAATGATAATGTTTCCTATATTTATCATTGAAAAATCTGCAAGAGTGATTTAACTATAGAATTATCATTTAAATCCATTCTGTAATAATATACTTTTACCTGCACTATTCCTGTTTATACCCTTTGCTTCATAAATACCTTACCTAGGATTCAATTTTAGCTCACCATGCCAAGAAAAGCTATTGTTTTATTTTTTATTTGCAACCAAAATTATGCATATCCTGCATTATACTGTATAAGGCAGTACACACCAATTGCCAGATTTAAGGCAGTACACACAAATTGCCAGATTTGCAAATGGAATATTTCCAACTTATTTTTTCCTAGGTAGAAATGTAAGGAAATAAAAATTGATAGTCCATTCAATAGTCATATTAAAATGCATAGTACATGTAATTTTAGGGCATAACATACATGTCTTATGAATGAATTAATAGTTTCATTATCTACTGCTTAAAGAAGTAACAATACCAGAGGCTCCTACCTGCTGACATTTATCCTAGGGATGATAGAAAACCCATTCTAGGCACGTGCTACCTTATAGAATTAGATGCAAAGCCTATGAAAGAACCCATATTCTCTAAGCATACGTTTGAAAAGCAGCACAGAAACAAATGAGGAACAGCAACCATGGACTGAGCACAGTGATAGAGATGTAAAATACTACATTTGTTATAGTTAAGACAGAAATCTTTGACAATGAACATCCTTGAAAGTATTTATTCTTTTACTCTTCTACATTTCCTTTTAATTTCTTGTCTAGAATATTATATTTCTGTCCTAACAAATCTTTTACTGTGCTGTCCATATATATATATATATTCATCAAGTTTATAGTGTAGACGTTCATGTAGGCATCATTGCTTAGTTATTGTATACTTCTTTAAAAAGGAATGTAATTACACAAATAGATATTTTATGGATAAATTAAGGATTTGTTAACAGGATAAAATTAGACAAAGCAGTTTACAGAAGATAAATTTGATAGTGATATGCAGACTGGATTAAAAGGGAAGTGGACCATGTAGTTGACCATATTTGAAGAAACTGCATTTATTAAGTTTAGAGTGAATAAAAGTGCATTTTAGGGAGTTGAAGAAATGAAAGGCAGTGACATTTCAAGAAATATTTTAAAGAAACCATTAAAAATCCTTAGTGTTCAACTGAGTAAGTGTGGACATCCAGAGAGAGAATTTAAAGATAATCTTCATTTTTCAGTTCTGGAACTGAGAAATATTGTTAGGATGAAGAGATTTAGAATGTGTGAGATTTTAGTTATAGGACAACATGAGCAGTCATATTTTAGACATGTTTATTTTGAGGTGAAAATGAGACTTTCAAATAGGAATTTACTCTGAGAGCTGAAAGTATAAAACTAGAACTTTGAGACAGAGCTAAGAATATACAGGTATTAGAAAATCAACTAAAGTAACAAAAGAGAGATATTTCTACACCATAATAATATCAGAACAGAGAGAGAGAGAGAGAGAGAAACTGAGTCATGTCTTCGTCCTTTTTCATCCTGCTCTTTTTTGAAACTTCAGGAACTGTTATGCGCTGAGTGTTTTCCCCTTGGTCCTTGTCCCCACCGCAACAAAGAATTGAAAGGCAGAGACACAACAGTGAAGCAGAGTGAAAGTTTAGTTTAATACATTCAAGGGAGTAGCGAGCCAGAATCAAGGTAGACAAAATGCACCGAACTTTTAGGCAGGAGACTTATATGTTGCATTCTGGTTAGGAGGTGCCTCTTTGACTGACAAGGTGGGGTTATCTGATTTGCAGGTGTTTCCTTACAGTCCTTCCTCTCAGTGAGTGATCTTGTCCTTTCCCCATGCTGAGGTGTGATTTGGGCACTTCTTAGTTCCATTTGATTGTGTCTGCATTGGGATCTGGCTGGGAAGCAAGTTATCTTCCTACAAAGCCTTATATTATCTTCACTTGGGACTCCCTGCCTGGGCAGAGTTTGGGGGGCTTTCTGTTTGAACCTTCCCTTCCCTTTTCCTGCTGCTTATGTCTGTCTTTCTACCTAACATTCCTAACAGAACCACATCAAACACTGTGAAGTGTTTATTTCTATTTGTCATTATATAATGTATGAAAGATAGACTTTTTCATTTATGCTCCAATAAAAATGTTCAACTAATTAAATGCTTATTCAAATTCATATATAAATTTTTGTACATATTATCTCTGTTTCTCATCTCATAGTAAACCCCTTAGAGCAAATCTTGAAATTTTACCCTAATTACAAGTTAACCTGCTACAATTTGTGGATGCTGGGCCTTGTCTTATACATATTTATCCCACAACTCAAACATTAGTTAGTTACTTAAATAAGAAAAATGCTTTTTGGATTTGAGTAAACTCACCAATAAATATCAGAACCATAAGACTCTCCTCCACCCCTGACACCCACACACACCCACACACGTGAATATATATTAACAGGAATTTGTGACAAGGTCTCACTGTGACTCATGTTCACTCAAAATTACCCAAATTTTGCAACACTTATCAGACATATTGATTTTCTGTGCTCTCAAATGACAATGTCTCTTTTGTATTAAGTTTATTCTTTCTCCTTAAATTAATTGCAGCTGATGAACATCATCTAAAATAGGACCATCAGACAAAAACCAGTTTATCTTCCCACAAAGTTTTTCATCTGTTTTCCTAACTTTCCCTTTCCTTAAGTGACAATAAGTTGCATGTCTCTGATCTTATCACCAGCTAGCCATTCTCAATCTGAATCAATATCACCTCTAATGCTTCTCCCTTTGTCTAATTCATCAATTTCCATCTGTCTATTGGATTGTTCCCATTAACAAACATGATATTTTTTATATTAAAAATTAATGCTCCTCATTGATCCTACAGCCTTCTCCAGTTATCCACACCATATCTCTACTCTACAGTAAAGATTCATGAAAGAACTGAATAAATTTTTGCCTTTTCTCCATTCTTCAACTGGATTCTGTTCCAGTAAACACAACTATTTTTCAGGTAAATATACCAATGGCTAGCTCTCTTATTTAACCTCCCAGGAAAAATACATATGAGTGACCTTTTCTTTCTTAAAATTCATTCTCTTGCTTCTGTGGTTCCATCCCCTTCTGGATTTGCTTCTACTTCCACAGTAAACACTTATTTATACTCTGTTGCCTGTTCCTTTTTTGGTCTTGACCTCGAAATGTCAGAGTGCCATAGAATCTTTGTCCTTTGCACTCTTCTTGTTTTCTCTTTCAATGTGACATTATTTAATTCAAAGGAATTGAATAACATCCACTTGTCATGACTTCAATATGCATCTAAAGCTCTAGTCACACCTATAAAATTCAGACTGGCATCTCTAACTAATTAACTTACCTGACCATTAAGACTAGAAATAGTATCCAAAACTTAATAAAACACAATATTTTTTACATATCTGCTTCCTCCACAGTTTCTCAACCTCAGCCAATGTTACCATTTCACCAAGTTTTGTTCAAGGCAACCATCTTTTAGATATTCCTGATCTTTGATTTTCCCTAATTCCCTATGTTTAATGCAATTCTTACTGATTATTCTCCAAAACATGTAATAAGTATTTCCAAACTATTTGACCCAGTTTATAGACATTGTCCGCCTTAATCACTTTGCTCCAGTTATGCAGCTTTTTTCTTTCACCATTAAACCAAACTAGTTTAAACATTTGTTGTAGCTATTCTTTCTGTCTATAATGTTCTGATCCTTGTTATTTGCTTAACTGGCCTTAACTGATATTCAGATCTTCAATTAAACTCTATACTAACTAATTTAATTTAAATTGAACCTGAAAGAGGTTGACAAAGACTCTTCTAGATCACACTTTAGACAGGCTTCTCTGAACCTTCTTCTCAACTAGTCCTCAACTTTGGCCCCAGTCCTTGCCTGGCCTGCCTATACCCAGTCTCAGCAAGATTCCTGCTTAGGTATTTTAGACAGAATCCTCCACTCATGATTATCTGATCACCCTGTCCTGCCTACAGCAAGAATCCTGTCAGGCCAGGTTAGCTAGAAAGTCCCCACTAATGTTTACCCTTGATGTTCCCTCTTAGTACTTTTCTCTCCACTGATCCCTTCACTCTGCTCACTGGCTATAAATCCCCATCTCTCTTTTCTGTATTCAGAGTTTAGCCTCTATCCCTTTTTGTAATATTCCTATTGAATAGTCTCTAATAAAATCTTCCTTACTGCTTTCAAATGTGTCAGATGTTTTTTTCTTTAACAAGTTTTAACCACATCATTAAATCTCAAGTAATAACTCAGTTACTACCATTTTCTTTGGATTAATTTATTTCTAAATAGAGGGCTTACACTGTAGATAATTTTAATATTCTTTCCTATATTTCAATTTTTTCTTTAACCCTTCTTTATTTCATTCTTTTCCTCATTCATTTTTTTCTTTACTTTACTCTCCTTTCCTTTCTCTCATAACTCTCCCACTATAATGTAGGCTTCATGCATGAAGGCATGTTATCTTTCTTTTAATCACTGTATCCTCAGTGATTGTAAAGCAATGGCCATAGAGCAGGTTAATAAAAACTTGTTAAATCACTCATTGAATCATTACAAAAATTAAGTACATATGAAGATAGGGATAAAGACGAAAAAGCTCAAATTTAGAATAAAGATTAATAGATATTTGTGTACAGTGGAAAAGTACTACACAGGGCTTTATAAGTGACATGACCAACAGGAGGGAGAGGGTGTATTATGAATTTATAATAAATATTAACTGAATAAAACCAGAAAAGATCATGTAAGAAAAAGTAGAAATCTCTAATTATCATACTCCAAAATTAATCTAACCTTTACTAATACTATTCAAATTCATACCTTATATTTAATAACAATAGGGCATTAAAGTGCTTGTTCCCCTTCTCACATATTGCAAATAGAGTTAATACAAAGAATATTTACTCCAGGATTTTTGATAAATCTCAAAATTTTTCAGTTCAGAACCACTTATGGAATGAAATTATATTATAGTAGCATAAAGAGATTCACTGATTGATTGATCAGCCATCAGTGGTGGTTTCTGCTTGTTGGAATCACAGCTAGTATATGGCTCTCTTTCCACATTTTCATATCTGGGAGTAGGATTTCATATTTCTCCAGGGTGATTAAGTTCTGGGGGAATAGTTGATGCATGGATCTCTTATGTATAGTGATTATTGACTGGGAATGAAAGTGTAAGCACTGAGAGTACACAAATGTGTCTTCTTTACCACGTAACAAAATCTGCTTAGGAAAGATGATGTTTTAGAACTTTCTTATTAAAGCCAGATTTGGAGTAAATGATAATGGACTGTGGTAGCTGATGCATCTAGCTTCCTGAGAAGTTAAAGAAGTAAAAAAGGAAAAAGAAAGACAGAAAAAAAAGGTAATCCTATTGACTAGAATGTAAGTTTTCAAACATAAAGTTTACTTTTTTTAAGTCTGATAAGAGGGAAAACAATTATCCAAAGTATAATATGTAAATTTACATTTGGAAGTCAATCTGTGTCTAGGAACTTAAAGTGCAATTATAGTTACTGCATTTGTTTGGTTTAATGTACTGGCATCTACATGTCTGAATAACTGCTCAAAATGAGATTAATCTTGTAGGGTAAATATGTACTTGAAATGCTCATGTGGCAAAGTGAGAATTAGGTCAGGTTTGAAATACATCTTGTTAGTGATTTGTTTTTCAGAGGCTTAGCTATGCTGTTCAAAAAGTAACAAGGAAGAGAAGAGAGCAGACCTCAGATGTCCTATGGAGTTTCAGACAGATTTCCCTGGTGAAGAGAATATGGATAAAAACAGAGAATGGCTCAAAGTGTTTCTGTTGATTTACTAAAATTTAGACTGCTGCTGCTGCTAAATTGCTTTATTTCATTTTGATTCTATAAAATATTTAGTTTTGTCCTATTTTCAAGACATTCTGAGGCCATGTAGTTGCCAAGTATAATATCGCATAGTGATGATGTTGAGGTCTTTTGTTTCTATTGCTTTAGCAAAATATTTAGTATCTATTTATTAAAGAAGAAAGTTTTATTCAAAATCTTTTTCCAAATAGCTATAGCTAATTCAAGACTCAAGTTTCTTCACTTCTATGACAGCAAAATATAAGGCAAAAAGCCCTTATCATTCTTTCTTCTATCACTTGCCCTTTTGCTTCTGCAATGAAGTTATCATTTTAAGTAATGCCAGGACCTTAGAGTCAGTAGTGCAACAGCACCATCATTTAATGTCAGGATGCACTGAAATCTGTGGCAAGTTTAATGGAGACTTTGATGAGATATTAATCTTTTTTAGCACTATCTTACTGAACTGGTAGATTCCTGTCGGTCTGTCTTGAAGAGTAATTTCCCTAAGGTCTGACTGAATGTGACTGAATCTGAACCAGCCACATTTGTGGGACTATACAATGGACCAGCCAACAAAACATGGCCACAATTTCCAATAAAAGTATGAAACTAATTCACAGATATCTGTTATTAATTTATGTAAGCACATTTATTGAGTACCTCCTATATTCTAGGTTGAGGAGTATAGCAGGGTAAAAGAAACCAAGGTACTTGCGCACATGGTGCTTTCAATCTAACATGGAAGACACAAAAAATAAGTTATTAAAATAATGTGATACTTTTCAATAGCCTTAAGTGTTAGGAAGGTAATCAAACAGGGTTGACATAGTGAGAAAGGATGACCAAATAGGGTCATCTACTTTAGCTGTGCTAAGAGATAACTTTAGGCATGGTGACACCTCTGAGGAGGTAACATTTGATCAGATCTGAATAAAAAGAACTGATTATGTGAAAACTTGGGGCCAGGAAATTCATGCAAAGCAAACAGCAGCTGAAAAGATCATAATGCAAGAAAGACTTGGGAGCTTTATAGATTCAGGAAAAAAAGGCTAACATTGCTGTATTACAGTATGCCAAGGGAAGTGTGGCAGGTGAGAAGGTCTGAAAGAAAGCAAGAACCCAAGTCATGTGGCATCATACCGGCTATGTAAGGAAACTGGAATTTTATTCTGTGTACAGTGGGGACCCATTTAGGTACTATGATTAGAATAACATGACCTTATATAAGCTTTTAAGAGACACACTTTTCTTTTTCATTTCCTTTCTTCTGTTCTTTCTATTTTGCTTACCTTCTCACTTCTTACTTTTCACTTTGCTTACCTTGATTAATGTATGTGTTTGTGCATGTGCATGTGTGTGCACATATATAAAATCAGCCTTGCAGTGATCCATCGACCTCTGCGATCCAGCCATGTTGAACACTCAGGAATTCAGCAACATTTTCTTTCAACTAATGATGTGATGTGTCCCAGATGTCAAGTAAACCCATTCCCATATGTCCTCCATACTAAGCAATCACAGATCTAATGAATTGTAACTTTGTAAGGTGTGCTTTTAAGATTAGTGAAGTAAATGGAGTGTCAGAGAGATTTAGTTAGGAGGTGGGAAACATATGTTGGTTTTAGGGTCATCTTTTGAATATGTGTGAGGACAGTAGAGCCTCCAAACATATTTTTTTAAGCTTGTTCTTATTGTGGGATTATATAAGTAGCTATGAAATTTTTCATAGATTCTTTACTGCCACACAAGTCCAGATTGCCATATTACAATATGGTCCTTTTTTTTGTAATAATAAATGTGTGTTTTAAAACCTTCTTTAATCAACCTTCAAAAGCTTATCAACCCTAAATATGAATCTTTCAGTTTCACAAACCTTCAAATGGAGCAGATATATAGATATATGTTTATATGTGTATATGTGCACATTTGAATTGTCATGATGCAATTAAATCAAAACGGAAGCATTCAGAGTACACAACTTGTGCTTCATTAGAAGATCAAGTGCCGGAGGATACCTGCTTAGTTTCTAATGAAAAGTTTCAGTAGCTACAAACCTCAGTCAGAGATGACTCCCAGGGAGATCTGTACCATCACTGATCTACTGAGTTGATCTTCCCTTAGAGAACCTGAGGCCTTTCTTTTTTATCCACCTCATTCATAACATTTGGGAAAAACACTGAAGGGCTCAGTGACAAATAGGGATTACTAACATTGCTTAAACTTTCTTGGTCTGCTTCTTTAGTTGTAGACTTAGATACACATGCAAAATACTGAAGTAAATCTCAGAATTCTTAGCAGTATTAACCACCAGTGAACTCAATCTTTTATAGAAATCCTTAGCAATATTCAGTAGACCAAAAGAGAAGATACTTACTATCAAACTACAAGTAAGGTTTGTAGCTCTTGAGTCAAATAAAATGTAAGATTATATGAAAGTCAAATAATATTAAACAATAAAAGTCAATTTATAAAACACGTTTTCCATTCATTTGATTTTTTTTTTTGGCTTTTTGATTTTGTAATGAAAATACATGACATGTGTCTTAATGATAACTTTTAAGCAACTCCAAAATTGTTACTTAAAATATTATTCAATACAAAGTGAATAATTTGATTCACAACAGGGACTTATCTAGAAAGAAAATTCTAATAAATCTTCGATCCCACAGGGATATTTTGACAAGGGCAATAATAGAATCTGCAGTTGGCAGCCTGTACAGTGATATCTTGACCTGTCACTGTAACTATGACCACAGGATTGGAATGAGCTTTTACACAGTTTAATAATAAGAGCTTCAGTCTTTGACCCTTGAGGAGATACTTATGAATAGGTGAGCACTTTTGTTTGAACTACAAATCAGTTTTCAACCATTTCATCATTTTAGGTGTTCATATAGTTTATATTTGAGATATTTAATGAAAAGCCTATAGAATGATAGTGAAACAAGTTAATTCCATATATATATTATATATATATATATATATATAATATATATATATATATATATATAATTTAGAATTGGAAATTCTACCTGCATTCCTTCTTCATTGTCCTTCTGATGAAGCAAGCTTTCTGATTATAAGCAATGCAGAGGGTCATAAGCTGTTTCAAAAGTGGTTCAGAGGGGGAAATATAGGAAGAACATAGGGAGTCCTAACAGTGTTTACCACTCTACTGGCAGAAATGTAAGGCATCTGAAGCCACTCTGCCTATTGCCTCATGCTGTGTTCAGTGATGCACAGTAGAGAAAATATCAGCACCTAGGGAATCATTGTGAAATTCTGGGGGCAGTGCTACTTGCCACAATATTTGGGCATTCTTTGGCATGTAGGGAACAAAGGCTAAGGATGTTATGTATACTGTAAGGGAACAGTCATGCCAATTACCAACATTCAAGTAGATACAAAGTCTATTTATTATTACAAAGTAATGTTGGCTGATTATTCATATACAGAAAATTTTCCCTGAATACAACTGATGTATATATATCTTAGAAAATTTTACTCTGTTATGTTAGGGATTTTGCTAATAATTAATCAACATTGAAGAAAATTTGGGTTCTTCAGTTTAATAAATTTATTTGTCAGCATTCATGATTATTCTACATCTTGGTGAAAACATTTGATTCCTTCAGTATATGTTCTAGTGTTGTCATGTTTAAGTATACATATTGAAATGCACATTATTGCATCATAAGCTTACTTTTATTTTTCCTATATAATGAGAGATATTATATCAATTATTTTGAAATTGCTTAAGTAGTTCTTATTTTATTTTGACCTTCATTTCAGGAGAATAAAAAAATTTAAAACAATATCATTGTATCTGATAGGATGGAGAACCTGTTGGTAGAGGTACATAGGGAACAGGTATTGCAAAGAGTCACAGTACTTGGGTTGGTCAGAAGACCTGGGTTACAATCTTGGCTCTGCTTTGTAAAAGTTTCTGTGTCTTAGGGGATGTTTGAAATTTTGAGCCTATGATTGATCATCTGAAATATGAATGATTACACACAGTATACATATCTTCCTGTGATATATGAGACTGAGATAAAATCTTGCATATGAAAGTTACCTTTTGTAAATCTTAAATATTGATACAAATAGAGGCCGTTCTTAACCCCATACACAAAGGTAAACTCAAAATGGATCAAAGACCTGAATGTAAGTTATGAAACCATAAAACTCTTAAAAGAAAACATAGACAAAAATCCCTTCAATGAAAACATGAGCAACTTTTTCCTAAACACATCTCCTTGGGCAAGGGAAACAAAATAAAAATGAACAAATGGGATTACTTCAAGCTAAAAAGCTTCTGTACAGCAAAAGACACTATCGGCAGAACAAAAAGGCATCCTACAGTATGGGAGAATATATTTGTAAATGACCTATCTGACAAGGGGTTAACATCTAAAATATATAAAGAACTCACATGCCTCAAAACCCAAAAAGCAAATAACCCTATTAAAAAATGAGGGGAGGATATGAACAGACACTTCTCCAAAGAAGAAATTCAGATGGCCAACAGGCACATGAAAAGATGCTCCACATAGCTAATTATCAGGGAAACGCAAATTAAAACCACAATGAGATATCACTTCACAAAAGTTAGGATGACCAACAGAGAAAAGACTAGGAACAACAAATACTGGCAAGGATGCGGAGAAAGGGGAACCCTCCTACACTGCTGGTGGGAAGTAAACTATTTCAAACATGTGGAAAGCAATATGGAGTTTCCTCAAAAAACTAAAAATAGAAATGTTATTTGACCTGGAAATCCCACTCCTAGGAACAACTTCTCAGATTCAAAAAGACATATGCACCCCTATGTTTATCGCAGCACTATTTATAATAGCCAAGATATGGAAGCAACCTAAGTGTCCATCAGTAGATGAATGGATGAAGAAGATGTGGTACATATACATAATAGAATACTATTCAGCCATAAGAAAGAAACAAATCCTACCATTGGCAACAACATGGATGGAGTTGGAGGGTATTATGCTTAGTGAAATAAGCCAGGCAGAGAAAGACAAATACCAAATGATTTCCCTCACTTGTGGAGTATAACAATGAAGCAAAACTGAAGAAACAAAACAGCAGCAGACACACAGACTCCAAGAAGGGACTAGTGGTTACCAAAGGGGAGGGGTGGGCGAGGATGGGTGGGGAGGGAGGAGGGGATTATGGAGTATCATGATTGGTGCACATGGTGTGTGTGGGGTCACAGGGAAGACAGCGTAGCTCAGAGAAGACAAATAGTGGCTCTGTGGCATCTTACTACACTGATGCACAGTGATTGCAATGGAGTCGGGTGGGGGGAACTCGATAATATGGGTGAATGTAATAACCATGTTGTTTTTCTTGTGAAACCTTCATAAGAGTGTATATCAATGATACCTTAATAAAAAAGTAAAAATAAAAATAAATAAAATTAATAAAATTTAAAAATAGAGGCCATTATTATAGATTCTGCAAATGGGTTTATTTGATTTCAAAAATGTTTAATCTCTTTAGCATAGACATTGGGATTAACCATCATATAAAAAAACATTTCTGTGCCCATATTCCATATTTAGTACACAATATCATCCTAGTCCAGAAGATAAAAGGAGTGTGATAAATGCATTTTGTAGTCTAGTTACTTTTATCATCTGTTTATAGAAAAATTTAGCATCTATACAGGAAAATTCACATATAAATCGGCACTTTCGTACCTCTTTTAAAGGTGAAATTCTTGATCTTTCGTTAATCTATACATTACATTAAATAGTTTGACTTTTGAATAATTTGGCTATATAGATAAAGATAGACATAGACATAGATGTAGCCATAGATATGAATAGAGAGATGGATTTATCACAGTCCTTTATGTACTATATTACCCGCTAATATGAACTGCTCCACAGATTCACAGAACATGATCCAAATAAAACACTACTTAACAAATGATATGAATACAGCTCTACTTTTAAAAAATGTGCTTACATTTTACCTATGTAGCCAGAAAGTTATTAATTGATATTCTTGATTTTAAACAACATAGTTCAAATGGCAATGATAACAGAAATAGGTGTTTCATATAGCGATCAGGAAAAAACAGAACAGAACAAAATTTAAAGCTTTTATAGAGTATGTGCTGGAATATTTTGGAACTTTTTATCTATCTCTATACAGAATGCATGATTAAAATTTCTCATGAATTCTAGAGTGATGTTAATAGAACTTCTACAAAAATAGCAATGTTTTCAAGAAGATAAGCTTTGGATTTTATCAATGAGAATTATCAGAGCCACCTGGTGTTACATTGTTTCCATGTGATTTCTGAAGTGTTTATACTCATGTTTTAATCTAACTTAATTAATTTAAATTGCTAATGACTCAGGCATAGTAGAGAAATACATATAGCGCAACACAGCTAACCTTCCGGAAAGTACAAACTGAAAGTATATGCTATGTTCTTTCTTATCAAGATGGTGAAATTCCATATTAACATTAAGTTTATGAATTCAGAAAATGTTTATTGGGAATTGCTTTATTCAAGACACTGTGAAAAATCAAACAGAAATATACTATGAGAGTTGAATTGTGTTCCCCAGAAAAGGTATGTAGAGGTACTTAACCCCAGTACCTCAGAATTTGACCTTATTTGGAAACAGAGTAATGATATTAGTTAAGATAAAGTCATTAAGGTGAGTCCTAATCCAGAAGACTGGCTTCCTTATAAGAAATGAGAAGTTTGAGCCTTGAGACACAGCAAGGATGCCATGTGAAGATGGAGGCAGAGATTAGAGTTATGCATCTTCAATCCAAGGAACACCAAGGATTGCCTGTCATCACCAGAAGCTAAGAATGAGACATAGAATAAACTTTCCTTCTGAGCTCTCAGAAGGAACCAAGCCTGCTTTATTGAAATAGAACTCACATAAGATTCACACTTCAAAGCGTACAATTCAGTGGTGATTAGTATATCCATACAGCTATGCAACCATTACCAGTATACAATGTTAGAACATTTTCACCATCCCAGAAGGAATCCCATACCTTATAAGCAGTTAATCCCCACCCACAGAATATGGCAATTATTAATGAATTTTTATATCTGAATTTTTCCAAACCTGGAAATTTCATATAAAATGAATCATGCTGTGTGGCTTTTTCTGTATTGTTTCTTTCATTTAGTATGTTTTCAAGGCTCATCCATGTTTTAATATGTGTTAAGTTCTTCATTCCTTTTTATAGTCAAATATATTCCATTTGATAATCCATAATTTGTCTTCTCATTCATATGCTCCTAGAAATATTTCCACTGTTTTGCATTTAGAATAATGCTGCTGGCAACAACTGTGTACAAGTCCCTGTCTTGACATGTATTTTCAATTTTCTTGAGTACACATATACCTAGGTCACATAACTAGGTCATAGACTAACTCTGTGTTTAAATTTTTATTTTTAAACTGACAAGAGGATTACCTTTTTAAAACAAAAACATTTTGACTTTTGTTATTTATGAATCTCCTGAGATGATACGGTTTTTCCTTTTTATTCTTTCAATGTGGATTACTATTATTACCTTATTTTCAAATGTTAAATTAACCTTGAAATCTGGGAATAAATCTTGCTTGATCAAGATGTAGTATTCTGTTTATATATAAGACGATTGCTCTGCATAATATTTTCTTAAACATTTCTATATCTTATGAGTGATATTGGTCTAAATTTGCTTTTCTATGAATTAAATTTACCAGGTTTGGGTTTATGACCTGATTAAATAAGATTCTTCCTCCTAAATTATATAAATGGGTTTCTGTAGAGTTAGTGTTATTTCTTCCTGTGCATTTGTCAGAATGCACTAGTGAAGTGATTTAGAACTGGAGCTTTCTTAGTGGAAAAATTTTTAATTTGTGCATTCAATTTATTTAATTATTGAGTTTCTTTAACTTTCTATTTTTTCTTATTTCAGTTTTTTAAGTGGTAAGTTCTGTTTTATAATAAATTTGTCAATCTTTGTTGTCTCATTTATTGAGAAAATTCATTGAGAAAATTTCTGATGATCTGTCTTCCTTATTTTTTTGCTATCTATAGAATCTTTACTTATGTTCTCTTTTTGATTTCTGATGTTGAGAATTATGTGTTCTCTCTTTTTTTCTGGATCAGTATTGCTAGGAGTTACCAATTTTTAAAAGATATTTTGAAGAAACAACTTTTGTCTTTGATGATTTTCCTTTTTATTTGTTTATTTCCTCTTTCATTGATTTGCCTTCTCATATTTATTATTTGAGTTTTCACTTGGCATGGGTTGAATTTACTCTGAGGGTTGGAATTTAGTTAAAAATTTTCTTAAACAGATCACTTCTGCTTTTTAACTCTTTGAAGGTGGTTTCAATCCCCTCTATCCAAAAGGAGCCTAAGACTAAATATTTCAAGTCTGCTGGATCTCAGCATTGAGGCTGTCAGACCTTGAAATTGTGGGGTCACCTGACTATGAGACCTCCAGCATGCTATATATCAAGACTGGACACTTAGCACTGAAAGACCTAGTTTGCCATGGATCTTAGATTAAGAATACCACCTACCCACATATACAGTAAAAATAGGATGTGATGTAAGTAGTCTATTAACCTGGCTTTGGTAATTCAAATCAGTGTCATAATTGAAGCTGTATCCTTTTTAATTCATTTTGGATTTACTTGTACTTTTATGTTAGTAATTGAGTAAGCAACAATGAGGCAGTGGAGGGTTAAATTTCCTTGGCAGGATTTAGTAATTATAGATATTGATTACTTTAAAACACCATTGAGGTGACAGGATAAGAAAAGCCCACTTGTCTCACTGTTTGGTCCTTTTATTTCTCAGAAGATGGATGAGTTAATAAACAGGGAGCAAGCACTTCCATAAATTCAGCATCTGTAATATTTGTTACCTTTGGAATTACTTGGATGAGAGGAACATCCTTTATGTGAATCCACGGGAGAGGACTAGTAGACTTTCCCTAGAATCTGTATTTCACTCTGTGATTAATGCTATGTTGATGTTAAAAAAAATGTGTCATTAGGCGAAAATGCGACGAGAAAGAAACGTATTTCCTGTAAAGTGCATCCCAAACATGCTAAGCCTCTTTTTTTTAAGTCATGTAGGGTCTATTCAAATATTGGATAGCTTTATTTTTATTTTCTATTTTATAAAAATGTGATAATTATAAATATCAAAATTTGATTTAGTCTGTGGATGAAGTGTTTTTGATAAATAAGTCATGACTTACTAAATAAGTCTAATTTCTCTACACTCAGATGGGAGTAGTTAAGGGGCTCTGTCAATGAATATTCCTGTAGCCTTGGAAAAGTCATATCTCCTGTATCGATCTCAGTTCCCTCCTTCTTAAAGTGTTATAATGTTCATGCTTCTTTACAGTTAGAGTTGAAAAGTATGGTAAACAGATACAAAGAGCAAGGAGGGTTTGGTTTTCTAAAATGTGAGCTGAATTAATATGAGTTATTTTTTAAACAATGAAATAGTCAGGATCTCTAACATATAATTGTGTTATTATAATGTGGACTGTCCTAGTAGTTAGAACTAATATTGTTCTGTAATATTTGACATACTGTTGACTTCTTGTTCACTTGATGCATGTCTAGATTATCCTTTTCAAACCAGATGATTGTGAAACTAGGTTTCTAACCACACTGAATGTCAAGTTTTATTATTACATTTGACTGGTTATTGGCAGAATCCCTTCAGTGGTTAGCAACCATGACAATAAATGTAAATCTTTATTATCAGAATAAGCTGTTCAGAGTAGTGGACATGTGAAATGGCAGAAATTTAGAACAGTCTATTTTGTAATTTGATGTTTTATTATTCCTTTTTAATGAGAAGCCCAGAGGGTAAATATGTTCAGTATCTATATAATGCTAATTCATCGAGTTAAGATTTGTCCCCAAAATAATCAAATTTCAGTTATTATAATGCCTCAGTAAAGATAAGAGCAAAAACTCATAGCCTTATTTAACTTTCTTTCTTTCTCCAGTGTCTCTTTCTGGCTTGCTTGAAAATAGAAACATGCACTAGGGAGAGAAAATAGATAGTTAACATAAAGGAACAGGGAACTTCTTTCCAAAACAGCTAAAGAAATGTGGGGTTTGGGAAATGTTTAAAGTTAGCTTTTCATTTTCTGTGACCACATTTGTTAATAAGCAAGAACACTAAAGACAAGAAATTCTGTTTTAATAAGCTAAGGGAGAAAGGTTATTGTAGTCTGCAGTGAGACAGGACACATTCCCAAAATCAAAATGACAGAAATTTGATATTGATGAATAGTGGGAAGCATGTGTTTTAGAAATCTGGCTTTTGTGAATGAGTAATATCTGGAAGTGTGATTTGTGGCTTATATTGAAAGAAAAAAGTCCTGGATATTGACCCATTTTTCAGGGTATATTATTTTTTTGACCATCAGGATAATAACTATAGTATATGCTTGAAATCTCCCTAGGCAACATATACATTTATGTAAGTATGGGGGCATGGGAAGAGGGGATTGTTTTATTAAATGAGAAAGGAAAATAATAATTGCATGGACTAAATGGGCTCACATTAAAGAACGAGAACTCATATAAATAGCTCTATTTTCAATGATTTAACTAGGCAATGACTTCTCTATTTGTGTGATCTTCGACATTTTATACTTTTTCTGAGTAACCTGTATCTCCTGGAACTCTATTTTCCTCTCAGTTGCCTTGGAGTTGGACAAGATGAAGATGAAGGACGGTAAGGATGTATTTATCTTTAACTCCTAATGGGAAGGGAAACTTCCACACTGAGTCCAAAATGACATTTATTTCCTTATTAGGCAGATATATGAACGTAGTGATAGTAACACGTTTTGTATGTCTTCACCAGCATTAACAATTGCAACGTAACCAGATCATTTTCACACTTCTATAGGTCACAAGAAAACAATTCAATTCATTTTATATTTCCTGAAGAAGTACATATGACTAATGGCTGAAAAATATAGTTCAGTATGTGTTGGTTCAGCATAAAGAAAGGCTTTCTAACTAGGTAACCAGAAAGATTCAGAATGAAAGGGTTCTCTTGGAACAAATCTGCTTCTATTAAATGTCTTCTACTGGAGAGTAGACAAACATTTGGAGTACTTGTCTTTAAACTTCCATATTTCTATAAAATCTTCTCGAGTATTTACATAATGACATGCTATTTCTGTTATTATTAAATTAACATTTAAAAAAATCAAATTTAGTTTTATTTACTTTTTAAAAAACTTGGCTTCAACATAACTGATCATATTCATGAAATCCAGGCATTTGTGTACAGTAATAACTTGTTTTACTATTACATATTAAAATAAATTAATAGCTATTAACATTTTAAATATCCATCTGTGTACCTCCTAAATCATCGCAGACACCAGCTCTGAGAAACAGTATTCTGGTTTGGGGAAGATGACCATTAAGCTTCCTTCCAGCCACAGTATTTCATAGTTTCCTAAATTTTACATTATATATGCACTTTTATTGGTACCTTTTATGTATTCATATTTTCAAGTTTATAAGCATAATTATATATGGCATACATGACATTGGTGATTAATATTTAGGTCTGAGCATGGTTGCCACTGTAACAATGTTTGGTAATAAAAATATATCTATTTCCTCTCATATAAACTGGTATAAAATGAGCTTGGCAGCACTTCTCTGTTTTATAAATTAAGCCCAATGGGCATTGCTGCTTTAAGCAATGTCTTCGTGCAGTAAGATATATTGTAGTCCAAGTTTGTTAACCTTTAAGAAAATAAATTTCCCCACCAATAGTTTCACATGCTTTTCTTTGGTTTAGAGGGTCTTTGAAGATCTGCCTCCCACCTTTTCAGCCTTATCAACTCCCTATCTCACTTCTACTTTATGTTACAGATAGGCTGGTTTTCTCAGTGTTCTCTAAATCTTCACTCTGTCTTAATTCCCATATCTTTACTTTTGCCTGACATCTACCTCACTCTTGTTTTCTACAATTCCCACTCATTCCACATTGGTTACCACTAAGGGCACTTCTCTGACTGTTTTTCTATATGTTTAAGTTATATTTTCTGTGTATTCTCAAATCTCTTTCTACTTCCCCTTCCATAACAATTAACACACCTGTAATTGTTGAGTGTCTGATTATTTCACTGGATATTTCATTGACTTTATTGTAGTATACAGTCTATGAAAGCAAACACATGTATAAATTGACACCATCATCACAATCAAGATACTCAACAATTCTCTCAGTGCAGAGAAGTCCTTACTTTACTATGCCTTTATGATCACATTACTCCCAGTCCCCTGTCTCCTCACAACCACTGATTACTTCACTGCTACAGTTTTGCCTGTTTGAGAATACCATATAAATGGAATCACACAGTATACAATGTTTTGAGATTGGCTTTTTTAACTCAGACAAATGCCTTTGAGATTCATCCATGTGATTGCATGTACCTATAGCTCATCCCATTTTTATTGTTCAAGAGTATTGTATGGTGTGATCGCACCACAATTTGTTCAGATATCTGTTAAAGTTACAATAGGGTTGTTTCCACATTTTTGGTGATTATTAATAGAGCTGCTATAAATATTCATGTAAAAGTTTCTGTGTGAACACGACGTGCTGTTTTTGTTTCCATACTGTAAATACCCAGGAGTGTGATTACTGAGTCATAGGGTATGTGTATGTCTAACTTTGTAACTGCCAATGTGTTTTCCAGAGTGGTAATACCATGCTGCATTCTCTCCAGCAAAGTATTAGAGTTCCTCTCAATGTCTTGGTATTCTTAGTATGTCTTAGTTTACTAGTTGTTCTAATAAGTATGCATTAGTATGTCATTGTGGCTATTTCCCTGATGACTAATGATGTCAAAAATGTTTATGACTTATTTGCCATGAGTATATCCTATTTAATAAAGTACCTATTAAAGTTTTGCCCCTTTCAAATTAGATTGTTTGTATTCATACTGCTTAGTTTTTTTTCTTTTATTGTAGTATAGTTGATATACAATATTATGTTGTTTTCAACAATTATATATTTTATTAAATGCTCACCCCAGTAAGTATTGTTACTGTTAACATACAATGATACTGTAATACTATTGACTATATTCCCTATGCTGTACATTTATTCCCATGGCTAATTTATACCATAATTGGGATTTTTGTGCATCTTCATCCCCTTCACTTATTTCAGCCCCCACCCCCAACATGGCAACCATCTGTCTCTTCTCTGTGTCTATGAGTCTGTTTTGTTCATTTGTTTTGTTGTTTTAGATTCCAAATATAAGTGAAATCATGACATTTGAAATTGACTTAAGAAGGAAATGTAAGACATGAAACCATAAAACTCTTAGAGGAGAATATAGGCATTAATCTACTGACCATCAGCATTAGTAATTTTTATTTTCTCCTCTTCTCCTTGGGCAAGGGAAACAAAATAAAAAATAAACAAGTGGGACCACATCAAACTAAAAAGCTTTTGCACAGTCAATTGAACTATCAGTGAAACAAAAAGGCAAACCTATGTATGGGAGAATACATTTGCAAATGATATATTCCATAGGAGCTAATATCCAAAATATTTATAAAGAACTTGTACAACTCAACACCAGAAAACAAATAACTGAATTCAAAAATGGGCAAAGGAACTGAACAAGCATATTTCCAAAGAAGACATACAGGTGCCCAACAGGTGCATGAAAAGATGCTCCACATCACTAATCATTAGGGAAATGCAAATCAAAACCACAATGAAATGTTTTGAAAAAACAAAATTACTGATTTAAAAGATATGTGCACTACTAAGTTTATTAGTACATTATTCTTTGAAAAAAACAAAATCACTGATTCAAAGATACATTCATTCCTATGTTTATTGCCATATTATTTACAGTAACAAAAATATGGAAGCAACCTTAATGTCCATTCATAGATTAATGGCTAAAGAAAATATGGCATATGTACATATACAATAGAATATTACTCAGCCATAAAAAAGAATGAAGTCTTGCCATTTGTGACAACACGGATTGCCCTATAGGATATTACGCCAAGTGAAATAAGCCAGGCAGATCGAGACATACTCTTAAGTTTTGATAATTCTTAAAATTATTGTATATAAAGTCTTTGGTGGTTATATGGTGTACAATTACTTTAACCACTCTGTAGTTTTGTCTTTTCATTTTCTTAGCAGTATCTTTGACAAAGCAAAATTTTTTTGCATTTTGATAACTGTTTTACCTTAGAATAGTTTTAGATTCATAAAAAAGTAACAGAAATGTTAGGGAGAAGACTTAAGTACACCATATAGTGTTTCCCCTATTATTAACATTCTTACGAACTACAATCTATCCTTCATTCAGATTTCATTGCCTTTTACCTCATGCCCTTTTTTTCTTCCAGCATCTCATCAAAGACAGGACATTGTATTTAGCAATACTGTCTTCTTTGACTCCTCTAGGCTGTAACAGCTATTTAGACTTTTATTGATTTTGATGTCCATGACAATTTTTAGGAGTATTGGTCAGGTATCTTGGAGAATGTTTTTAATTTGGAATTCCTTTGTTTTTTTTATCACGATTTTACTGAAACTGTTGGCTTTGGGGAGGAGAACTACAGAGATAGAGTGGCGTCCTCATCATTTCATAGAAGTATGTATTATCAACATGAGTTATCACCATTCATATTATCTTGGACCAACTGGTTTAGGTAATATTTGTCTGGTTTCTCTGACATAAAGTTACTCTTTTCCTTCCTTTTCATACTGTACTTTTGGGAAAATGTCAATAAGTGCAACCCGTACTTGCCTCCACCTCCTTGGGGGCAAAATATCTACATAAATTATTTGTACTTTTCTGCATGAAGTATTTTTCTGTTCTCCATTTTGCATGTATTTATTTAGATAATTAGGTATTTATGTCAGTATAAACTGCTGGGTATTTATTTTATGCCTAGATCCATAAACCAACACTTCTTATTTTTATGTGGTGATTCAAATTGTTGCAACTTTGAGGAGTGAGAGCTCTTTCAGTTAACTTCTGACTCCTATTGACATATATATCTATCACTGTGGGATTTAATAGTAAGTATACTAATAAAAAATAAAATGTCTGTCTTATCACGTGCTTTGTTTTTCTACCTAATTATAGAAAAGTGATCCGTGTGTGCTAGGGGCAGTGGTCATTTGCATACCTTTAGTTTTTATTCCATTTTATAGATGAGGAAACATAACAAAGTAAGACAGGAAAGGCAAACAATATAACTTAAACAATAATGAATTTTAAAAGTTTAGTAGACAGTTGCATTGATTGTAGTGAACTATTGGCTAGGGTGAAAAGTAGGGAAGAGTATATAGATATTGACCTGGTGCACAAGAGGTGTCCAGTGTGCTTCTCTTGACCAACCTTGCACATTCAGTTCCTAAACCTGTTTAGGTTCCCCATGCTCTCTTCTCCATTCCTATCATTATAATTTAAACCCTCATTGTTTCTTGCTTGAATACAGGAGAGCTCATAACTGGGATTTTACTTTTAGTCTTGCTTTTAAGTCTGTTCTCCATCAGAGAATACTTCAAAGGCACATTAAATATGAGACACAGGCATTATGAAATATTTCAGGTTTTGGGAAAAGATTGTTATAGATTTAAATTCCTCTTCTACTCCCTCTGCTTTAAGCATATTATTAAACTTCTCTGAGCTTCATTTTCCTTACGTGGGAACATTTACTAAGCATAGGGTCATTGCAGATATTACAAAAAATAGCTAGTATTAATATTATTACTGAGTGCCTACTATGGAACACACACAAAGCGAAGTGTTTGGTAGGTACATCACAGCATTCTCCTCAGGGGGAGATTACTTGTAGATAAAGAGACAGGCATAGAATAATTATGTAATTGTTCAAGTTCACATAGCTGGCAAACAATAAAGTGAGAGTTCAAATAGACATTTTTAACTCCAGAGTCCATGCTCTTTAAAAACACACTGGTGAATTTCAGGTTGAAAAAATTGTGGAAGTAGGATTGGAATCCAAGCTTTCTGATACCTCAGACTATATAACAGCATTTTGTAAAAGACAAAGTATGTAAATATCACTAGTATATTGTCTAAATATGCAAAAAATTAATAAATAGAAATGTTTCACTTTATTATTACTTTTATAGCTATTATTATTTTATCTTCCCATTTAATATGTTTTATGGATTCTCATCACTTACCTTGGCACAGTAATCAAAAAACTATCATAATCCAGTCTTTGATTTTACATTCAGACATTCAGACCTCTCTTTCTGTCTGTCCCTTGTTCTCTTTATGTTGCACATGCACACACACACACACACATATACACATATACATACACATATGCACACAGGCCTGAGCACATGTGTGCATCCCTACATAGATACACAATGATGTACAGAGAGAACAATATATCTTTCTTCCAAAATGTGCCAGGGTGTTTAACTGCTCTTTTCATTTATGCTAATACCTTTGTCTGGAGTAACTCACAACCCTTTTCAAGGCTGAATAATGCTTAATGTTCATTTAATGTTCTTATGAAATGTTTCTTCCACCAAGGAATCTTCTCTAACCTTCACTCTCATAGTCTGTGTTCCTATATTCCATTATCTTAACATGTATCACTCTATATTACATTCTTTTATATGTCAGATTGCCATTTTAGGCAGTAAGCTTCTTGAGGTCATAGACTATGTTTTACACCTATTCTTCACTATAGTTAGGATACACTATATTACATACCTGAAATGCACAATTATTAATAATTAGTTTATTAACTGGTACATTGATATCCTGTAAATATTTCAGAAAAATATTTTAATCTGAATTTACAAACCTGTATTACAACTGAAATGCTTTCTTATATCCAGCTTCTCAACAATTTTCTTAGTGAGAAACATGCAAGTCTAGAAAAAATTAAGAATGGTACAAAATGGCAATGATTCCTTTTTTTTAATGTTTTCCTTTTTTTTTTTTTTTAACAAGTCAATGGTTATATAAATTCAACTTAAATTTGAGTAGCCCAGAGTTTATAAAAGGATATTAACAGGGAAAAAAGTCCATTTTTTACTCAACCTGAAAAGTATATTTGACTGAACTATGTGATTTAATGTCTTCATTTTAAGAATATGTATACACATATACACATATAGCCATGTTTAATTTCATCTCTACTTTGTCTACTTCTGGCTTGAAATTCATTAAGTAGTCTTATTTGAGCAAATTAATGCTAATATCTACAGAATGGATGATAGAATTCAAACGGTGAATGACCTGTTATTATGTTTTCTGTAATTACTTACACATTAAATTGGCAAAAAATGAAACCAAACCTTAGAGATATTAGTCTTCATAATACAATTAAAATCGTCATTTTAAAAAGTTTTAGATTTGTCTGAGGAATGCAACAAATATTAGGATAAAATATTATTAGAGGAGCTAACAGGGGATCAATGTTAATAAATATGCTAATTGTGTTCCAATGACTTTAGAAAAAAAAACACCCTTGGTACTGAAATTCAAAATAAAGAATTAATTTAAAAGTATGCCATCTCTAATACAAATATGTGCCATTGCTAACTGCCTAGACTTTGTGGAAAAATTATCTATAGAATAGTGAATAAGAGTTGAAATAATTAAAGAAAACTCAATACATCACAGTGGACTAAATCTTCAGTGGTAAATGAGAAGAAATTTTATTTTCTTTGTTAGTAGAGTGGTCATGTATTTGACTATGAGACCTTTCCTAAACTGACCATTGCCTCCCCCTCACTTTAGTACATCATTAAGCCTAAACTTCATATTTCTGGTTGGTCTACAGATATGATCCCAAAATGAGATGAAATTTATTAATCACTATTATAAGTCCAGTTTGGAACTCACACAATTGGACATATTTATGTCATTTTATTTTCATTTCCCCACAAGAGTCAACACTATGCTGCCAAGTTGAAATCGGAAATTAATTTTGTGAATTAAAGAACATGACTTCCAAAATTAGTTTAACTGTATGATGAAATAAATTTCATAAAGAATTTATTTAGTATTCTTCAGAATCTTTAGTTATGTAGAGCACATAATTAATATAAGTGATGTTTAAATGTTGATATAAATATAATTTTAATATTGTTACAGCTTATTATAAAATTTACTACTCATAGAATTATTGCAAGTTGTTCCAAAGTGTCATTTAAAAGAAATCGTTCAACTGAGGTAAAAAAATTCTGTAACAATAGTGGTTGTCCTAATTGAATTCTCCCTTTACTGAGTGATTAATTTTTCCTTGAAAATCTGGAATAAGCAAATGTATAAGAGAAGTACATTTTTTTTACTTATAAAGCATGTTTTAATTTTGAATTTTTTTTACTATAGTTGTATTTTATTTCCCATAAATATTTAAACTTAAATTTATTTCCCACATTAAAAAATATAAAGTAATTAAATTGAGATAATTGTTAATTTAAAAATAGGATATACTTCTAATGTCATTTCTAATTGTTCTTCATAATGAGTAGTTGATAATCTACAAATTATAATCTATATACTTAATCATAAATTTTATTTGTCCCACACACCAATATCCAATCTTACAGAATAAAGTAGTTTCATGTTAGAACTGAGAGAGTATGAATTGGGATAACTTCTGAAATATTTACATAGTTGTTTCAGAATTTTAAAAAACTCAAACTGCATAAAATGTTATGCAAATTCACACTGTGTATAAATAATTCTAGAAAAACAATACTATATTTCACTAATTTTCTAAAAAAAGTTAACTTAAATGAGAATGTATTAGGAATGAGACAACATGACATGTCAACATATTTTTCCTAGATTGTTGGTTAAAAAGTTCAAATTTACACTTGGAATTATGTATGAAAATATGGTATACATTAAGATAAATCATACTAATAAATATAGAAATCCAATCTGGCTAAAAGTGATGAAAGGAGCACTGGAAAAAATACTTTGAACAGATATACAGACATACTCAATGTCTTCTCCTCTATATGACTTAATAAAAATTCAAGGATTCAAAATAAGGTCACTTACATATTGTCTTAATCTTAATGATTTCAAATCTTCTAATATGTCTCCTCTGTGGAGTTTTCCACTGATGGAAAATTGAAAACTTCAGATGTGATTACACTTTTGAATAACTCAAGTAACTACTAATTTACAGAGAAGGAATTGAAATGTCTGGTCAGCCTGTCAAATGACTTTCCACCTCTCGGTTTGCAGCTATCAGGATCACATGATTTTTTTCTGCTAGGACTCATTTCCCAAGCAAGGTACTGTTAAATGCAGAAAGCTCTCTATAGGCTCTGTCTATTGCAGGAAAAGTCACACTCACTGGGATCTTATCCACCAACAGAAACCATTATTTTGGATAACTATTTTGGATAACAATTCTAATGTAACAACTTATGCTATTAGGGTCAGAGGAAATACTTGTCTGTTTTTCAGTATTTCTGTCACAATAGGTATTCCTTATTGAAGCTAACCAACATTGCAGTTCTTTTTCCACAAAGCTTTTCCAGGTTGCATGCACAAGTGCTCATCATTTTTACCCATATTATGACTTCAGTGAGTAAGGAACTATGAATTACCACACGAGTAATCACCAAAATACCCATATTATTTGGTGGTGAGTAAGGAACTATGAATGCTGAACTAAGACATGACAAACTGTTGACCTCATATCACCTTATTTAAAACTTCTCCTTAGGGCTTTTGGGATTATCTGCACTGAAGTACCCTCACTCAGGGTCACCTCATACATCAGAAATTTTAAATACTTTTAACTCACAGTAAAAGGTTGGAGTACCAATCTTTTTCCTGTCAGAAGAACATTTGCATTTTTTCATATTATTTTACTCTTCAAATAAAATGTTTCAGTGATTATGGGAAAATATTTGAATGAATCTCTCCAATGAAATAAGGCTCAGTCCACTTCCTGATAATAATGAATTTCAAAGTCTTAGTAGTCTATTGCATTGGCAGATGGCAAAGGAGTGTAAAACCAAACTACATAAATGTTCTATGCTAAAGTCAATTTTAGGGAATCATTTAAATAAATCAGGGGAAAATGCACATTAAATGTACATTCAAAACTGAAGAGCTTCACAAATACATACCAAAACATATGGGAGGCAGCAAAAGCAGTTCTAAGAGGGAACTTAATAGCAATAAACACTGACATTAAACAAAAAGTAAGATCTCAAATAAACAATATAACTACACTAGAAAAAAAAGAAAAATAATATGTCCAAACTAAGGAAAAGGAAAGAAATAACAAAAATCAGAGTTGAAAAAAAATCTAGACTAAAAAAGCAGCAGAAAAGATCAACACAACTAAGAACTGTTTTTTAATAAACAAAACAAATAATCCTTAATTAGACTTTCCAAGAAAAAAAAGAGAGAGAAGACTCAAAATTAGAAATGAAAGAGACATAACCACTGACCATAGAAATGCAAAGGATCAAAAAGACTGCATGAACAATTATATGCCAATACATTAGACAACCTAGAAGAAATGGATAAATTCCTAGAGACCTACATCTACCAGGCTGAATCACGAAGAAATAGAAAATCTGAAGAGATCCATAATAAGTAAGGAGTTGGAATCAGAAATCATAAACCTCCCAATGCAGAAAAATCCAGTACCAAATGGTTTCACTAGTGAATTCAACCAAACATTTAAAGAAGAATTAACACCAATACTTTATAAATTTTTCCAAAGTATAGAAGAGGAGGGAATAATTCCACGTTCATTTTATGTGGCTAACATTACCTGGTACCAAAACCAAGTAAAGACACTATAAGAAAAGAAAATTATAGACAAATATCTCTGATGAGCATGGATGCAAAAATCCTCAACCAAGTATTAGCAAACTGAATTCATCATCAGTACATTAGCAGAATCATACTCCATCATCAAGTGTGATTTCTTCCAGGGATGCATGGGTGGGTCAACATTTGCAAATCAATCAATGTGATATACCACATTAATAAGATTAAAGATAAAAACCTTATGATCATCCCAATAGATGAAGAAAAAGCATTTGATAACACTCAATGTTCTTTCATGATAAAAGCATTCAACAAATTGTGTATAGAGGGAATGTACTCCAAAATGTTGAAGGCTATATATGACAGGCCCACAGCTAGCATTGCACTCAATGATAAAAAGCCAAAAACTTTTCCTCTAAGATCAGGAACAAGACAAGGATGTGTATTCTCCCCACTTTTCTTCAAAATAGTAATGAAAGTCCTACCAGAACAATTAGGTAAGGAAAAGAAATAAAAGACACCCAAACTGGAAATGAAAAAATAAAACTGTTCTATTTATACAGAAAAATCTAAAAATCTCACCAACAAACTGTTTAACTAAATAAACAAATTCAGTAAAGTTGCAGGATTCAAAATCAATATATAAAAATAAGTATGTGTCTATTCACAATCAATAAACTATCAAAAAGAGAAATGGGAAAACAATCCCATCTGTAATTGCATCAAATATAATAAAATTAACTTAGGAATAGATTTTACCAAGGAGGGGAAAGATCTGTTCATGAAAAGTATAAAACATTAATGAAGGACATTGAAGACACAAATAAATGGAAAGATACCTTATGAACATGGATTAGAAGAATTGCCCACACTATCTAAAATGATCTACATAGTCAATACAATGCCTATCAAAATTTCAATGACATTTTTCACTAATAAAATAAACTATTCTAAGATTAGTATATAATCACAAAAGACCCTGAATCATCAAAGCAATCTTGGGGAAGAAAACAAAGATAAAGGCATCATACTTTCTGACTCCAAACTATATTATAAAGCTATGGTAATCAAAATAGTATGGTATTGGCATAAAAATAAATATATAGATCAGTGGAATAGACTGGAGAGCCCAGAAGTAAAATTGGAATATTAATTTATAATATGACCAATTTATTTATAACAAAGATGCCAAGAATACACAATGTTTAAAGAATAGTCTGTTCAATAAATAGTGGTGAGAAAACTGGACAGCCACATGCAAAAGAACGAAACTGGGCCTCTGTCTTACACCATGAGCAATAATCAACTCAAAATGGATGGAAAACTTAAACTTAAGACCTAAACCCATAAAACTCTCAGAAGAAAACATAAATTGTGAGCTCCTAAATATTGGTATTGGCAATGATTTTTGGGATTTGACAACAAACCCAAGGCAATAAAAGCAAAAACAAATAAATGGCACTATGTCAAAGTAAAACCTTCTGAATAGCAAAGGACACAATCAACAAAATGAAAAGGTAACCTACAGAATGAAAGAAAGTATTTCCAAATCATATATTCAGTAAGGGGTTAATATCTAAAATATATAAAGAATTCATATAACTCTAAAGCAAAAATCATACAATACAATGAAAAAATGGGCACAAAAACGGAATAAACATTTTTTCAAAGAAGATACACAATGCCCAACTGGTATGAAAAGGTGCTCAATACCACTAATCATCAGGGAAATGCAAAACAAAACAACAATGAACTGTTACCTCACACCTCTTACAATGGCAACCATCAAGAAGACAAGAGTTAACAAGTGTTGGTGAGGATGTAGATTAATAGGAATCCTTGTGTACCATTGGTGCGAATATAAATTAGTGCAGCCACTCTGGAAAACTGAAAGGAGAGTCCTCAATAAATTAAAAATTGAACTATCATATGCAATACCACTTCTGCACATATATCCAAAGGAAATGAAAACAAGATAGCATAGAGATATCTGTATTCCCATGTACATTTCAACATTATTCATGATAGCCAAAATGTAGAAACTATGTAGCTTCCACAAAGGATAAATAAATAAAATGTGATATATACATATATATATGTGTGTATATGTATATACACACATATATATACACACCCACATATATATAATATGTATTTATTTATTATATATTATTTAATGTATATATTTATACAAATTCATAGATAATAAATTTATAAATTTTTATAGATTTATAAATTTACTTATACAAATCTATTATATTATGTATATAATATTGCTCAGCCATGAGAAAGAAGAAATTCTTACCATTTGTGACAATGTAGGTGAATCTTGGGGGCATTGTGCTAAGTGAAATAAACCAGTCAAGAAAAAGAAAAATACTGCATTGTCTCACTTATAGTGGAATCTGAAAAAGAGTGAAAGTCATAGAAACACAGAACAGAAAGTGGTTGCAGGGACTGCAGGAGGGATTGGGGGAAATTAGGAGAGGTTAGTAAAAGGGGGAAAAATACTATACCCTTGATTAATTAAACAATAATTTTATTTTTATTTTATTTATTTCATTTTACATATTTATTTACTTTTGAGAACATGATTCTCTTCTTTTTCTAAGTTTTTTCTATTGAAGTCTGTACAGGTGTACAACATAGTGATTCAACAATTATATACATTAAGACATGTTCACCATCGTAAGTGTAGTTACCATCTGTCACCATAAAATGTTATTATAATATTATTGACTATATTTCCTCTGCTGTACTTTTCATCCCCATGACTTATTTATTTAGTAATTGGAAGTTGGCTCCCCTTTATTCCCTTCACCTATGTCATCCATCCTCCCACCCTTCCCTGGTAACCACGAATATTTTCCCTGTACTTATGAGTTATTTCCATTTTGTTTGTTTGTTTCAAACAGTATTTTTTTTAAGTAAATACATCATTCTGTCTTTTCTAAATCATAGCAAGTTCATTATATTGTTTATGTATTCACTTTAAGTTATGGTCAATATATTACAAAACTGACTTATAAAAACATTTAGCAGAAGAGAATAATAAACATGATCTAATACAATTACATTTGATATATGTAGAATAGGTTGGAGGACAAATTCATTTTATCTAATAAACAATTTAAATCTATTACACAAATATTAACAATATTCCACTAGTTAGTAAAATGAAGGGTGAAACTGGACAAAGGATACTTTTGAAATAGAAACAAATTACATTCTACTATATCAAACAAGAGGAGATAGATCTGAGAATTAGTTTCTTGCTCTGGCATTTAACCCAGCTTTGGCCTTTTAAAATGCTAAAATGTCTTGTTATTATGTTGATTCAGTTGCTTTGCTAGACTTTGTTGCCTAAAGAGAATAGAAGTCCTAAGGGGAGTCTACAAAGTCATAATTCATAACTTGTGTTTATCAGCAGACTGTCAAGGTGAGAAGCATAGGCTTGAAAAATAAGTGTGTCGTATCATCATCATAAAGAAAGTTTAGTTGCTGAACTTGAGGCTTTTGTATCCCACACATTGTATCAAGCAGTTTTGGTGTCCTTTTAATCTGTGGCCACTAATAATTTTTCTCTTAAAGCATACTGACTCAAAACTTCTTGAGGAAATGATATTTAAGCACCACTCATATTTACACTGTTAATGTTTTCTTTTCAACATCAATGGAAGATGGGGTAAGCTATAGTGAAAACTATATCAGAAATACCACAGACTTGCTAATGAAAAAGCTTTTCATACACTTCAGCCTGAGAAAGTCAGGTAGCAAAATTATGTTCAGTTTCATAAGCAGAAATCTAAGGGAAACAGACATACCTCTCTATACCAAAATTATCTTTTATTTTAGTACAGCAGCTTTCGATCATGGATTTTTGAAAGCACTTGGCATACCATATCTTAAGAAGCTCCAATTTCTCCTGTAGCTAGTAATAAGTCAAACACTAAATGGTGTTATTAACTGTTTCAAAACAGGTGTGGAAACATTTTTTTGTTGTACATAGTCCTGAAAGAGAAAAAAGGGAGAGTCTGCAAAAAGATGGCCTGCTTTTATTTTCATTTCTTTAACTTCCATTCTGGTGGAAGAAGAGAAATGGCCATATGAATTTCCATGGGACTTTCTTTTAAATGTAGTAGTCATGGCACTGGTATTTGTTAAACACAGGAAAACATAGAAGCACCCAGATTGGGGAAAAAAATTCTCATCTTCTGTACCATATACTCTTTAAGCATTCTGTAATGATCTTTTATAGAATTATCACTTATGACTCATATACACACATAAAAATATAAGGTTTATAATGGTAGTAAGAATGACTAGTCAACTGCTTTATTCTCAATGCATTGTACAGGGTCAAGTGCATAATAGCAGCTCAGATAGTATTTGTAAAATGTTTGAAAGAAATAAACTATGACATTTTTTGTATATTTGTATAAACCAAATTTTTGTCTTTAAATATTTTTACACTTTCTATTCTATTTCACTTAGCTTAGAGCTCATAAATTGACATAACTCTCCAGAAACTACTTTTTTTTTTACTTTCCTTCCCTTGTAGAAGAAATTCAAAGAATTAGTTATTATATCTATATATTAGGGAACATCCTTCCATAACAAACCACAATATTGAGATGTCTGATTGTCGAATCTTCTTGGAAAGACTGTGGAAGTTTTGGTACAATTTCAAATTCCATACCAATCTAGATAATCATCATACATGTATCTGCATAGTCTACCAGTTCTACGTGTGTTTTTAAAGCAATTTTCTCCTATGAATGTCTTTGATGTTTTCTTAACTAGATGATAGAAATTTCACAGGGGTACTTACTAAGCATCTCCATACCTGGAAGATTATATATTCTTTATTTCTGTAAATCAGTGATATTGATTGTATTGTATGGACTTGTCACTTTTGTTTGTTTCTTTAAATTAGTTAATATTTCTAGTTATCATTCATAGATTTAATAATAGAAAGATACATGTCTGTGGCCCTCTTTCTATCAGTCTAAATAAGAGAGTTTTACTTTATATCCAACTGAGGATCTGATTTTCAAGACAGAATGATTTCATTTTTACTTGACAACTAAATTTACTTTGTAGCTAAGTCTAATTTCAAAGTCATAGTAGAATGACTTTATCTTGGTAATGTTGCTTTACATGCTTCAGGTTATAAATCATTTATCTTCTTTGCAATATGTTCTTATGGAAATTTTGAAAAACATATTAATGACAACATAATAGGCCTTAAATTTGAGTGCGTTGACCAGGATAAAGTCATTGGAGAACAGTTTGTCTTATTGGAATGATGGGTAACACCTTCCTTAATTTTTTAATTTTTATTTTGATATCATTAATGTACAATTACATACACAATGTTATGGTTACCAGACTCCCTCTATTATAAAGTCCCCACCACATACCACATTGCAGTCACTGTGCATCAGTGTAGTAAGATGCTATTCACTGCTTGTCTTCTCTGTGTTATACTGCCTTCCCCGTGTCCCTCCCCACCCCTCTACTTATGTGTGCTAATTGTAATGCCCCCTTCTCCCCCTTATCCATCCCTTCCCACCCATCTTCCCCAGTCCCTTTCCCTTTGGTAACTGTTAGTCTATTCTTGGGTTCTGTGAGTTTGCTGCTGTTTTATTCCTTCAGTTTTTTCTTTGTTCTTATACTCCACAGATGAGTGAAATCATTTGATACTTGTTTTTCTCTGCCTGGCTTATTTCACTGAGCATAATACCCTCTAGCTCCATCCATGTTGTTGCAAATGGTAGGATTTGTTTTCTTCTCATGGATGAATAATATTCCATTGTATATATGTACCACATCTTTATCCATTCATCTACTGATGGACACTTAGGTTGCTTCCATTTCTTGGCTATTGTAAATAGTGCTGCAATAAACATAGGGGTGCATGTCTTTTTCAAACTGGGCTCCTGCATTCTTAGGGTAAATTCCTAAGAGTGGAACTCCTGGGTCAAATGGTATTTCTATTTTTAGTTTTTTGAGGAACCTCCATACTGTTTTACACAATGGTTGAACTAATTTACATTCCCACCAGCAGCGTAGGAGGGTTCCTGTTTCTCCATATCCTCACCAACATTTACTGTTGTTTGTCTTTTGGATATTGGCCATCCTAACTGGTGTGAGGTGATAACTCATTGTGGTTTTAATTCACCTTCCTTAATATTTTGACATTCACTTATTAACAGGATGTAAACTCAGTAATAATGAAGAAACTTTGCTAATGATTCATAACATTCATTATAGATGAAGTTGATTTGTCAAACAGAATCAACCCTTATATTTATCATTACTATAAAATGTATTTTAAACATCACTATAAATTCATGTAAAGAAAAAATATAATTTCACTGTACTCTATTCTGTATCTTCTGAAGTTTCAAAAGAAGAAAAACTCAATATAGTTGATCCTTAAACAACATAGGATTGAACTGTACAGGTCTATTTATACATGATTTTTTTTCAATAAATATATTGGAAAATTTTTTGGAAATTTGTAATAACTTGAAAAAACATTTTCATTGCTCTAGCCTACTTTATTTTAAGCATACATCATGTAATACATATAATATACAAAATATATGTTGATGACTGTTTATGTTATTGGGTAGCTTCTGGTCAATTGTAAGCTATTAATAGTTATGTTTTGGGGGAGTCAGAAGTTATACATGGATTTTTAACTGCCTGAAGAGTGTCAATGCCCCTAACCCCTGTATTGTTCGATGGTCAACTACATATGGTAGAAGCTGCTACCATGCTACCTCCAGGGGCAATGCTAAGTTTGTCTTATTTAAGTCTACAATTTGTAGACTTAAAAAAAATATATCTTTGTCACTATCCATATACCTATTAACTGAATACATGCTAAATACTATGTTAAATACTAACACATTTTCAGACTGAAGGATGTCAGTCAAGAGAGTTGAATTGTCTGCAGGACAATGAAAATTGGAACAAATTAAGCAGAAAATTACTTTAAGATTAGTAAATTAATGGACTGTAATTACTTTTAATTGAATTCTGGCTTGAATTATAAACCTAAAAATGGTGGAGGGAGAAAATAAACAGTTTTCTTTAATCAGTAGTCTAAAATGTTTGCCTTTTAAAGGAAAGTAGTCTTCTAAGAACAAAGAAGTTGTGTGTGTATGTGTGTATGTGTGGTGTGTGTGATGATGTCAGTGCTCCACATGTATGTCTTCAGACCTGTTTACCATTTTTGTGCTGTACTTTCACTTCCAACACTGTACCTACAAGAAAGGCCAAAAAGACTTGGAATTTACATCTCTCTGAGGAAAGCTCTAGCAAATGACTCCTGATGCAGAAATGCAAGTACTTGAGCCTCCTTGCCTCTGGTCCAGACTACTCTGAGGTATGACTAGCCCCAGAATCTTCTGTGGAGTTGAGACTAAAATGCCTCCATGGGACTTTGTTTGATATTAAGTATTTGTGTGGCTTCCCCTCTTCCCTCTCTTCCTCACTCTCTTACTGTTTCGTTTTTCTTGGCATCACTTCCTAATAAATCATTTTCATAGTAATCCTCATCTTAGGGTCTGCTTCTGGGAGCCCCTTTTAAGACAGTGTGGTAATCACTAATGATGCTTATTAATTTTTCTACCCTCTGTCTTGTGGAACAAGGCATGATTGTATATCCTGTGGTTGGATTATGAGCCAAGTTATTAACTCTAGGAAAGGTGATGTGTGCTTTTGAGTTAAGCACCAAATTGTCAGGATAAAACCCTTCGGAACTCTTTTCCGTCTGTTGTCATGACCAGGAATGTTGCAGATAGTGGCTGCTCTATCAGCCTGGGACCCAGAGTCAGTGTGACGAAATGGAACACAGCCCCAGCTGTGACTCTGTAGTCACATGAGAAATAAACTTCTTTTACATTAAGTCACTGAGAGTTGGATGGTATTTGCTATGCTGCAATATAACCTAACATATCCTTACAGATTAAGAGAGTGGAAAAAGAGAAGAAATAAGGATGACTAGGATTTCTGAGTTGGGCTATTGGATGGGTGGTGTTAACATGCTGTGGGGTTGGGAAAAGCAAGGAGGAAGAACTCAGCTTTATTTATGTATTTATTTTTTATTAAGGTATACTTGACATACAACTTTTATTAGTTTCAGGTATACAACATAATGATTTAATATTTTTACATAATGAAAAATGATTAGCACAATAAGTCTAGTTAACATCTGTCACCATACATAGTTATAATTATTTTTTCCTTGTGATGAGAACTTTCAAGATCTAGTCTCTTGGCAACTTTTAAATGTGCAATACAGTATTATTTAATGATAGTCACTGTGCATTACATCCTGACTACTTTCTTTTTCTTTTTAGTTAAACTACTGGTTATTGTAGTTGGAACATTTACAATGGTGATCTCTAACTTGTCTTAATATAATTTATTATTTTTAATACAGATGTATGCTTCCTTCAGGCTATTTATATAATGGAAGTTAATGACTCAAATTGTTTTTAATATCTGAAACCTAAACACTGATTTTTACAACAATCTTAAGGTCACTTATATTTCTCAAACATTCTTTGTGGTTTCCACACTTTTATTTGTAGTTCAATCTGTAAAAATCTTCTGTCCTTCCCCACCAAAAAAAAAAAAAGACATTCTGTAAGTTTGTCATTCTGTATTGTGCTCATATTCTTGATCCTGTATATCAGAACTCCAAGTGTAATATCATTTATATCATGGTAATGCACACATGGTATCTTGAACAGATTTCTCCAAATGAGATATGGTTTTACTACACAGCTCATACATGTACTTGAGGCTTTGAGTGTGTTTGTGTATGTGTGTGTGAAAGAGCAGGAGTGGGAGAGAGACAGTGAGTGAGAGTACATAAGGATTTTTGTATGCCAGAACTTCACAAGTAGTAAGAAAGAAAATGTTGTATGTCCGTGAAATAATATGACAGACCCAATTCTGTGTTTGCATGCGTATTCTGTAGGGTTCGCAGAGAGTCTGATAGTTTCTTAAGCCATATGAATGCCCACCCACCTGATTATGCTTTGGGAGTGATCTGGTACCCAAGGGAGAAGGGGAATTCACACAAATTGTTCCTTAGAAATCAATTGTGTAGCACAAACCAATGCTCTAAGAAGCTCTGTTGTTTTTTTCATTTGTTTTGTTTAACATAACAGGCATAACAAGAGGCATAACCAGGTTTGTATTCAGGGGTAAACTATATAAGTCCTGTCTGATATTCAAGCCAAACACAATGGTTCTATCAGGTAAAGAATATGCAACTTCCGAATGTCTTACTCTTTCGATTCTCTAAAGAATTGTTGAAACACATTCAATAAATGTATATGGAATGTCTCAAAATAATATTTAAGTTTTCTAGGCTCTAGTCTTCCAAATGTAAGGTGTTGTCAGAGGCCTTTAGTCTTAGATATTCATAGAATTTCTGCAAAAGGAGTTTATTTCCAAGTTTGTTCTTACTGAAGGTAATTGCATTTCCATTAAGCCCTCACTGTATGTGTTTGTCAATTTGTGACACCAGAACAAATCTAATTAAACAATTTTAAATACACGTACTTAAAAGATGAAAAAATTAAGGTCCAGTTATTCACCTGTAACTGCTTAATTTATACTTGATTCTATTTAATTGAAAGTCAGTATCCTGGAAAGGAAAAGAATATTCACTTGAGATTGTATTAGAAACTGTAAAGCACCATCTATTACATGATTCACAAGTGTGTCTATTTACTTATTTCAGTTTAAAGTAACACTTTTTGTCCTTTTCAATGTTTATCAAATGTATTTGCCATTTTAAAGTATTATTAAAATTACCATTATTCCCAATTACATTTGAAAACAAATACAAATTTAGGCTACCAAAACCTAAGCTTATTGATACCATATATATTTCAGTTTTACTTTAGTTACATTTTATTATTATGTATATAAAAATATTTTTAAAAATCACATTCATTTTAACATCACATTAAAGAGATAACTCAAATCATGCCTTAAACCTAAGGTCTCTTACTTACACCTACTCTTTGAACACTGTCTCTACACAAGCCTCGTGTTTGGTAATTGCTCTGTGTAATTTAGTTGACTCTTGTTTTTATCTTTCTCATCCCTGCATATATTTTTGCTCAATGGAAGGAATGAGAAATCAAAATATTTTCAATATTACAAATTTTAAAAGTCATTTAACCACAAAGGAGATTTATTTAACTGGAAAGGAGCATCTTACAACATTTAACAGTGAGGACACTAGATCTTAACTGCCTTGATTTAGAATATTACCCATATCCTTACTGTGTGACTTTGGAAAAGTTGCTTAACTTGTCTGTGTCTCAATTATTCCCCTACTGTTAAATGACATAGCAGCTAGAGCATATTATTATTATTACTATTTTTTAATATGAGATTATATTTTGGAATAATGAGGGAGAAACAAGAGAGTAAATAACTAAAGGTTAAACATTTTATCATATATACAAAGCAGTGAGGAAAAGAAAAGTCATAAAAGGAACCAGGGTGCCATTTCCGTGTGGGACCCTGAGCCAGAACCTGACTTCCCTTGGACTTTGGTTTCCTCCAGTGTGGGTTTGGGATGATTATAATTTTTTTTTTTCTTGTAGACTAGTTCTATCAATGACATAATACATTTTGGAATTCCTTATAAGTTATAAAGTAATAAGCATGCTCCTTACTGTGTATGATATTAATAACAGCAATCACGTAGACCCAGACATGTCACATTTCTTTAATAAACAATCCCTTTTAGGCCTGAAAAACTTCCAAAAGCTAACTAAATTAATATAAAATCATATAGACTGTTGAGATTCTACCAAAAAAAAGCCCCACACGTATACTGTGTAGACACACATACACACACACGTAAAACACATTATATAAGAGGCTTACTTGCTACAACTGCTATAGTCTAGCTCATATTTCATGCTATATTTATTAAATATATACTTTACCCTTTCACAACTATGGTGATATAGCTATTTTAACCATTGGTATCTCAAGGTTCAATGAGATGTTCTAAAGTTTCAAATTATTTGCTTAAGAAAAGATGTAAATATTCTGAGAATGAAAGCTAGCAGAGCTTGGTTTTATACATCACAGGGAGTATCTTTTTACACATGACAATCGGTTATACTATGTGGTTTCATAAGTCACAAAAAAGCAGGAAGCAGTAGGGCTAGATCTTACATTTGCCTTTGAAATTAACTGGCAGGTTTGATAAGTGTAACAACTAGATTTCTCGTCTGAGAGGACAGGGAGAAATACTGAGGAACACAAAGCAGGAATTGTTTTGTGATGTTTTCTCTTGATACTTTCAATGAGTTTTCCTGTGGCTAGCAGTTTTCTCAGATTTCTTCAACATCTTTTCCTCTTCATTTTTCAAAGAGGTAGACTTACTTTTTTTGAAAAGCATATTTGTTATTTTTTTTTGAAAATTTAATATTGCTTGATCAACTTTTGGATATTTTGACTTTTTACTAGAATTGTTAGAATAAATGTCCCTAGTGAAGTTAAATTTATGGTGCATTTTTTTCATGAGTTGAGTACTTTTAATCCAATATCCTGATTATTAGTAAGCACAATGTGGACATTTTCAGGTTAAAGGGTGGACTGAACGATGGTATCTATTTCACAGTACAGCAAAATCCTTCTAAAAAAAGTTAGGGGAAATATTTTGAGGACATAAAGCTCCAAGGATGGAACTAGAGGGAGACAAGGGCAACAATTTGGAGGCTAGAATGCAGATGGAATAGTGGTGGGTGCAGACCTGAATTGTCAGATCTGAGAAATCCAAGTTCTCCGTGACTAATGGTAAGAAATGAGAATCATTCTGCCTTACATTGCAGAACTCCCCGTAGCCTCAGAAACAAGTAGCACCGGGTCCTGCTAGGTGTTGGGGATAAAGAGATGGTTGCAATGAGGAAGATGAGCGGTAAGCAGTTTAAGAGGGGATTAGATGACTAATCTCCTCCTTAACACAACACAGCCTGGTAGCAGCTTCTCATAGAGGGAAATGAGAAGTTTATTCTCTGGAGAGCTAAAAAGGAACCGGCCTGGGAAACAGCATGTATCCTGGGCCACAGGGTTATCACAAAGAAAACCTTAGGGGTATAAGTGATTAAGTGACGAATGCATATCCCATGCTGACACCAGGACTCTTTCAGCATTTCACTCCAATATACTAGCAGTCAAACCTTTTCAGGTTGAAAATTACAATTGAAACGATTTAATGGGAACAATACTGGTATCACAGGTTTCATCCTGCAAAAAATTTCATAGCTGACAAGCCCCACCCATCTGCTGAGAGTTCTCAATCCTTTAAGCTACTAGTCACGAATATAAGTAGATATTCGAAGATCACCAAAAAATTAAAGAAAGCCTCTAATGTAAAAGTGAGATACAAAGAGAGAAAGAACCAATTTGGGACTTCCAGTTTCTAGTCCAGGTTCAAAGAACTCTGGAGTTGCTACTCTATTCTACAAACAAGTAACAAGAACAAACTGAAAAATCAGTCCTTAGAGCTGTCAGAGCATTGAAGTCACAGAGTGAACTGCTGCTTCCGAACTGGAGGGAGAGGCAGGTGGATACAGAGAATCACAGCCTACCAAAGCAGAAATTCACAAGTAAAAAAAAACCTCTACAGAGACCAGTGCTGCAGTGGGAGAACCTCAACATAATTGATTAATTGCTGGAGGCTCAGTGTTTATAAATCTGAAAGTTAACAACTCTAGGGGGACCCAGTCATAGAAGGGCCAAGCACTTTTGAGAGTTTGACCTCCTAGAGATCTGCTAGGTCCTCACAATGAATATCAGAGAAAAATCCCTTCGAGTTTCCATCAGGAGGAGGGAAAAAGAACCATTTAAAAATATATCCAAGCATTCTGTTCTTTGTAACAAAGCCTGCCCTCAAGAGATACTATTCTACAAGAAGCCTGAAAGGCTGGGGTTTTATTGGAACCTAACCTACTTGGGTGAAGGCAAGTGTACAACTCGAGCCCCTCCATCCATCCTGTTCTACCTAAGGGAATAAAAAACAAGCAAACCAACCCTGAGAATCATTGAGGAAGTTTATAGTCTAAGCACCCAGGGTTACCAAAACACCGAGACACTCAGAAGCTATATATTCATTCTTCTTTCTCTGCACCTTGACACTCCATTATTACAGCCTTATTTATTACAATTCCCTTTATCCATAACACCATATTCATCTTTTAACAAAATATTTCAGGGCATACTGAAAGGCAAAAACACAATTTAACTGTACAGGCATCAGAACCAGAATCAGATATTGCAAGAAAGTTGGAATTATCAGACTAGAAATATAAGGAAGGTCCTATTACAGGTTAAGGACTTTAATGGAAAAAATCCAACATGAACGGAAGAAAGATGTAAGCAGAGAGATGAAAATTCTAAGAAAAAATGATAAAACAACTCTAGAAACAAAAAGAAACTGTAACAGATATGAAGAATGACTGACAAGCTCATTTGGAGACTGGACACCATTAGGAAACTTTGAGCTTAAAAGAAACTTCCAAAACTGAAAAACAAGAAAAAATAAAACACGGAGTAAAAGCAATACGGTGGAGCAAAGATAGCCTCCTGTTGATACATTTTTGCAGGTAACACAGATCTAGATGACCTTAGGTATGGTGGTGACTTTTTAGACATACAACCAAAGATACGATCTACCAAAGAAATAGTTGATATGGTGGACCTCATTAAAAGTAAAAACTTCTACTCTGTGTGATAGACAATATTAAAAAAATTAGAAGACAAGCCAACTCTGGTAGAAAATATTTCCAAAAGAAACATCTGAGAAAGAACTGTTATCTAAATATACACTCTTAAAACTCAACAAAAGGAAACAAATAACCCAATTTAAAAAGGGCCAAAGTCCTTAACAGACACTTCATCAAGGAAGATACACAAATGACAAATAAGCATATGAAAAGATGTTCCATATTACATGATGTTAGAAAAACACAAATTGAAAGAACAGTGAAATAACAACCACTACATACCTATTAGAATGGACAAAATCTGAAACACTGAATACACCAAAGATGGTGAGGATGGGAAAAGGAAAATTTCATTCATCACTGCTGAGAATGTGAAATGATACAGCTAATTTGGAAGACAGTTTGGCAGTTTTTTACAAAATGGTACACATTCTTACCTTACAATCCATCACTTGTGCTCTTTAGTATTTACCCAAAAGAGGTAAAAATTATGTCCACACAAAAAAAATCTTCACATGGATGTTAATAACAGCTTTTTTCATAATTGCCAAATTTGGATACAACCAAAATGTCTTTTAGTAGATGAATGATACATTGTAGTGCACCCACATAATGGAATATTATTCAGTGTTAAAAGCAAATGCTCTATAAAGCCAGGGAAAGATGTGGAGAAGCCTTAAGTGAATATTACTATATGAAAGAAGCCAATGTGAGAAGGCTACATACTGTCTGATTCCAACTACATGATATTCTATAAAAGGCAAAACTATGGAGACAATAAAAATATCAGTGGTTTCCAGAAAGGGGTGGTTTTTGTGATCAATATGTTTTTACACTGGATTTTCTAATTTTTCTTCACACTGTTTAAATATGGAAAGTTTTAATATTTGTTTCCTAAATTAGACAAATCCCCTTTTTTCTACTTACCATGTTATAATGAACTCCTATTGAAATCCAGGACCTGAATAAGTATATGTCAATTAATTTCAGTTCATGGAACTTGGTCCTAACATTGTCCTGGCATGTCAGTCTGGAAGGCCAGAGACATAGGCATCAGTCATTAGAAGGATAATATTCTGTTCCTTGTTTAAAGTCATACTGATTACCACATATTTTAACATTCTAAATAAGCTTAAAAGGACATCTTCTCAACACATTTCAAGTAAACACATTCCTAGTTTATATCTTCTCTTTTGGAGGAAGGCTTCTCTTCCTTGGGGTTGAGTTAATACAAGTAATTTTAAAAATTCGGCCCAGTAGTGCTGCAGCAAGGTCTGTGTTAAGTGCCTGGAGTCAGGAAAAACACCGTTAGGTTACACATGCATACAGAAGCTTCAAGTGTCAAATGCCCTGGAAAATCTGGGCTATCCATCCATTCAGCAAGCACTTATTTAGTGCTACTGGGCTGAGACACTGTTAGGCATTATTCATGATATAGATGAATAATACAAATCTCTTGCCCTTAAGGAATTTATTTTTTATAGAGTGGCAAAACATAGAATATAGTTAAGAGTATGCTATCAACTGTATACAAAGCAGCCATAATATCAAACTTTTTTAAGCTATGAGATATGTCTAGTGTTAGAATATGGTTTTCTTATATATTCAAAGATTTAAATAAAAATTGCAGACTTCATAGGTCTTTATAGGTGAAACCAGATTTTGTTGGGCAGGGCAGGGCACTGAGATAACTGGAGGTATTCGATTATTACCAGTAATAGGAGACAGACATTTCCTAAGTTCCAAATGTTGTGTTTTATATTCTAGCACATTAATTCTACACATTATGTTTATTGTATTTTTCTTTCTATTTCCAATTCAGTTCTTTTTTTCTCCTCACCATATTCAGTGTTCTAGTATTTTCTTCTCACAATCCAACACAGGAATTCTCAGTTCAGCTGTAAAGATCCTAATTAGCATTGACTTTCAAACTACAGTATCTGTTTTTTGAATAGTAGTAAAGTCTCATTAATTGTGCCCAATTGGGAAATAAAAGGTAAGTGTGAATTAAAAAACATTTAAGAAGAAATGGCATGAAATAAAATATGCATGTAATAACCTGACAGCAATTGAGGAATGTAAGAATCAGCCACAAATGTGATGAGAAAGCCTTGTTTTAAGCCTACAAATGCTCACAGGTAAAATTTATTTTTATTGCCATATTCAATGTTTGAATATAACCACTGCTAAAGTGACTTAAAATAATTTTCTGCTTTTTACTTGAAAATAGGCTGAATATTACCCTTATTTGCACTTTAATTTCATTAGAAAGCAGTCTTTTGAGGGTATACATATGTGTTTGAATAAGCGTACTTTAATCAACATAACATCCAATTTTTAATTAAAGTTTTTTATTGTTCAGGGAAGAAGTAAATCTATTAAGACAAAGACTGTAGCATAACAAGATTTTGTCCCAGACAGTACATAAGTACATAGTTTTAATTTTGTAAACGTTTTAATCTGATACAAGATAATACAATTTAAGACTGATAACATGAGTGATTTTTATTTTCTATGAAAACATTTAAAGTGCATTAAAATTATAAAATTTTTGCAAGAATGTTTAAAAAATAAATAAATATACACAAAGATGGGGCTTATGTTTATTTACCTAGTGGTTACCTCCTCATTTACTTTCTTTCACAATGTTTGCAATTTCTGGTTAACTTATGCACTTCCTGCTGAATTACTCTAAATGTAAGCAATGGTAGTTCATGGAGAAATAACAGAACCATGTACTTAGCATCAAAGAGTATGTTTTTTGAAAATATGTCCAGGAAATCTTTTATTCATATAGGAATGTGGGAGAAAAGTTTAAGGAAGGGTCAGTTTTGTGCAAACACAACTTTGTTGAATTTGGAAAATAAGAGAGGCCGTAGGAGAATGGGATAGAATTGATAGAAGTCATGCCACTTGAAAGACTGAGCTGGAGCAGTTATCAAAGTGGGATAAAATTTGTAAGAGTTAATTGTTCTTATTCATGACAGGAAATTTTAAAAAGGAGTGAATATGTAGTGTAAATATCACAGGGACCTAAAAGCTCAAGATAAAACCATGTTTCTATACAGAGGAATTATAGAAAGGAGACCATGTGGTCTATTGAGTTTGGGGGGAATTCCCATTATTATTATTATTTTTTCTATTTCTCACTGAACTGAGCTCTGAGGGTAGCTCCAGATGAATGGAACTGCATTGCATTGGGAAGCTAAATTACTGAGGAAATAAACACAATATTTATTTCCAGAAGCCTAGGTAATGGACCCTTCGGATGCAGAGTGTGGGGGAAAACCCTGGAGAGGGGTGAGCTAGAGAAGATTGCTCCTGAATACTCTCTTATAAACAAACATAAGCAACTCTGGATTCACCCCGGATGGAATTAATCCCCTAAAAGCACAGGAAAGGATTTGAAAACCAAACTGACATCATAACTACTGCGGATGTCTGTTTAATTATAAAATCAATAGAGCTCTAACCAGACAAATCACACTCAAAAAGGAAATAATTCTTTCAACCAAGAATTATGTATCCAGTAAAAATATTCTTAAGGAATGACAGCCAGACATTCTTAGTCCAAGGAAAACTAAGAGAAAAATGTCAATAGCAGCCTGCTCCTACAAAAAAAAAAAAATTTAATGCTGAAGGAAGTTTCTTAGGCTAAACAAAAAGTATTCCAGAAGAAATCTTGGAATTTCAGAAACAAAGGAAAGGCAAAATAGTAATTTAAATTAACAAAATAGATACAAAGCATATTCTCTGACCAAAATAGAATGAAAGTAGAGATAAATAAAAAGGTTTCTGAAAAAATCCCAAAGTAGTTGGAAATTAAACAATACACTTCTAAACGACCTGTGGGCCAAAGGAAGTCTCAGGAATATAAGAAAATATTTTTAACTAAATGAAAATGAATATAAAATATATTGACACCTGTGGGGTATAGCTTAAACATTGCTTAGAGGGAAATTTCTAGCATTAAATGTGTGTGCTGGAAAAGAAGAATGATCTAAAATCAGTAAATTAAAATTTCACATGAAGAACTCAGGAGAAGAGCAGAATAAGCCTAGGGTAACCCAAAGGAAGGTGATAATCATGATTAGAGCAGAGATCAGTGAATTGAAAACCAAACTACAGAGAAAATCAATAAGTCAAAAGTTTTTAAAAATTAGTAAAATCAAAAAACTTTAGCAAGACTAACAAAGAAAGGAAAGAAGATACAATGCATGCCTCTCTGATATTAAAATGATATTAGAACAGTATTATAAGCAATTCTGTGTCATTAAATTTGAAAAAATAAGCAAACAAAATGAGCTTATTCCTTGAAAGATACAAACTACCAAAATTCATTCCAGATGAAATAAAACCATGAGTATAATATCCAACTAACTAAATCCAGTTCCTGATAATTTCACTAGTGAATTCTACCAAATATTTAAGACAGAAGTCATATAACTTCTACACAATCTCTCCAGAAAATCAAGTGGAAGGAAATACTTCCCAATTTAATTTATCAGTCCAATATCCAAATATCATAACCAGATCAAGACATTAAATGGAAAGAAAACTGCAAATATACAACATGAATATAAACACAAAATCCTTAGCAAAATATAAATAAATGAAATCCAACAACATATAAAGGGATAATATATTACAACCAAGTGTAGTTTAATTCAGTAATGTAAAATGAGTTAAACATTTGAAAATCAGACAGTGTAAGAAGAAAGTTGTATAATAATTTCAATAGACAATGAAGATATATTTGATAAAATTCAACATGAATTACTTTTTAAAAACTCCCAGTGGTTAAAAATACTATGAATAGAGAGAACTTCTTTAACCAGCAGGAGTATGATTTCCTACAGGGCAAGGACTGACTTGGTTATTCTTTTCACCAGTGTTTACCACAGTCATTACAAAGGTGGAAAAAAAAAAGATCTGTCAAATAAATTATTTACAAATACATAAATTAACAGCACCCAATTTAAAATACACACACACAGAGTTAAGAAAAAAATATTTCTCTGGTTTTCCAAACAGTGCTATGATATCAAAAATTTGTTTGAGGAAGCTGATATATTTTAATTTCCTTGAGTGATTTAAATTGGGTTGGTGAAAGGGCTAAAACTATGTAGTTTTATTTCCTACATGATGATCAGGGTCTTGATTGGATAAAATTTGAAGAAGATGGGTAGATAAGAAAACATATTGGAAATCTTTGTTTCTTCAATTTTATGAGGTGAATAAATCAGGCAATAAGTAAATATGTATTTTCAAGAGAGAAGAGGATTAAAGATCATTCATTTAAAATAATTAGTTTGTCCTCTGGTAGCAGTTAAATTCAGCTACAGTAACTGAAATTATACATTATATGTTCATTCATTTGTGTGTATTAATTTACACATATTTATACTTATACATGTTTATATTCATATTCTTATCTATCATCCTTTGTTATAACATGTATGCATTAAAAACATTTAATAGACCCACACATTCTATATGTTCCCTAATATAATACTTTGACCCTGAAAGATTTTTCATACCTTATGTGGATGTGCATGAATAAATGAATTAGTGATCAAGCAAGGATCTTGCTTGCAAAGAACTTACTTGTTGCAAAGAACTAACTGGTCTAGTTTGCACTAAATGTAACTTTGTCAGCCAGGACATATTTCCTAGGCTTACTGCACATTTAATGGGGTGTGATTAAGAGGAACATCTGTTTTTTTAAAGAACATACTTAAGGTGAATTCTATTATGGCCAAAGGTCTGCATCCCACTGAGAAGGCAGATGGATAAATGTTCAGTTTATGGTACCAAAAGGAGATAGGCTTCTAAATTAGAGATTTCAGTTCACCTTATCATCAACTGGATAAAACTCTATATGCCTTAAGGCAGTATCTTGATAAAGCTCTGCTTAACCTTGTCTTCCCTGTCCATTATTTTCAATTGTGCTTCACAAGGTAAAGATACATTTATGATTTGATTTTTTTAAGTGCTGAATGTGGAATTTGCATCGTTTTATAATTATATTGTTACTTTATTTGAAATAATCTTAAAATGCATTTTCTTATTAACAAACAAGCCAAAACTGTGTAGAAAAATAAATATACATGGCTTTAAGGGAACTATGATATTGGGCCAGCTTCAGATACTGAAAAAATATTTTTGCACTATAATTTTTTCTGAATTCAATGTCATAAGACTCTCCATACTATTTTTCTGGTTTGCCTTTTTGTGACTACACACTTCATTGTACAAAAAGTGAGCTAATACTACATGAGATGGTGAGAGTCTGGATCATGATGTTCATATGGTTTACACAGCAGCAGCAGCTGTTGGTGCCAATTATGTAGTAATAAGCTTGAGCAGCTGCCAAAAGATAAAATTAAGTTTGACCTGAAAGCAAGTGAGACATGATGCTCTGAAATCCTGTCCCCCAGCACCAATGGGTGCCGTTTTTAATTTGAGGATGGTAATTAAAGCCAGCAAATCAAATGGATAGGGAATTCTGTCTTCATATATGATCATTTTAACCATAATAAATTTGTGATCCTAAATTTCTAAATTTAAAAAATTGCTGGACTTTGCAAGTGGTGAATAAATGTATGGCTTCAATGTATAGGACCATTTATATCAAATCACCATGCTGAATATACTCGCATAAGAAATAAGCTGATCCATCCACATTGCCTCACTGACAATAAAACAGCCACCTCTTCAGTGGAATTAAGTAGATGTTTAAAAATTTTCAACAAATTTTAAAAGTAACTTAAGGCATGAAATGAAGAAAAATATATCCATTTTAAGCTCTAGGAAATCGATAGGCAGGCTATATTTACCTATTATGAAGGCAACTGGTGTGAAGAGTAGAAAACTATTCAGAAAGGTTTCTTCCATTGGTTGGGCCTTTTGTATTTCAGTGAGAAGACAAATGAGGAAATCTTTTATATTCTTATAATTAGCCAAGGAATGCAGCCTGATGAATAGTTTGTAGCCTAAGAAATATTTAGTCACTTGTGTCATATATTCCTATCTGTAAATTATGGAAAATATTAGAAATTCAAAATGTTAAATCTTACTTAATGCTTTAGGGAGAAAAAAGTTTTATGCTTTGTTTTTGTTATTAAATATCCATCTCTGTGACTTTCTAATTCTTCCATGGTTGAGAAACACAACAGTGAATTTGTGCATTTGAAATGTACCTATCTACCTTTCTGGAGCTGGACAGCTTTGAGAACCTGAGGTTTCAACTGTAGAATTTTGAAAGTGAAAAATTTTGCTAAAGACCCTTTCTCAGGGGTCATCCTGTGGGTGTAGTCTTGGCACCAGGAGTCCTCCACGCTCGGTGCTCTGCCTCCTGCACTGGGAAACTGCCAGCCTTTGCCTCTTGGAAGGAGAGTAGAGTCTCCCACCAGCTCCAGGCCCTGGCAGCTCATTGACTAGGAACACTGAGGGGGAAAAAAATCACTGTAACTATTTTTTGAAATACTTTTCAGTGTGCTACTGAAAACTACACATTTTGGTGCTTCAGGCTAAAGAGGTAAAGTGATGAGCAGGCCAAAGATATAAATAAATTAATCATAATAACAAATTCAAAAGACCCAGTAGCCAAATGAAAAATACAAGCATAATATGTGGATTAGGCAAATTCTGACAAAACAAAACAGCTAGAAGGAATGGACAGTTAAAAGAAAAAATAATAAAAGCACTAAAGAAGATTCAAGTGCAGTACAAGTGTAGCTTTAGAACTGAAGAAACAACTACAGAAAAAAACAGCAAGTTTAAGATATGGAAACAAATTTCTATTCAATTCTATGCTTCATTCTCTGTTTTCAACATCAGTCATATAGGATTTGAGCTCACTCTAATGAACTCATAACTTAACTATCACTTAAAGATTCCTATCTCCAGATACAGTCCCATTCTGAGGCACTTTAGGACTTGAACATATTAATTTTTAGGGAACACAATTCAGCCCATAACTATCTATCTTCCTACCTACCTGTCTATCAACCAACTAATTGCTGAAAGCAGTTTGCAGACTGTGTGATGGGTTATATGCAAATACATAACATATGTTCTTGAGAAAAAGAACTTTAATTTACCTTGTGTAGAACTGAATTATAGTGACTGGAAGGGGATCTGAAGTCAGAGAGACATACTCTTATTAGCTTAGAAGAAAACAAACACCCACACTGTCACCTGACTATGCAGGTCATGTGTCAAGGAACTGAGAGTGTCCCCTAGAAACCAAGAGTGGTCCTGGCAATACCTAGCAGAAAAATGGGGACTTCAGTGATAAAACTGAGGAAATGATTCTTTTCAACTCAGCAGGCTTAGAAGAGAATCCTGAGCTCTGTATGAGAGAAGCCCCAGCCAACACCTTGATTTCAGCCTAGTGATATCCTGAGCAGAGGACCCACTCATACTCCTGACCATGGAAAATCTGATGAATTAAATTTGCATTCTTTTAAGCCACTAAGTTTGTGGTAATTTGTTACACAATATTAAGAACTAAAACAGTCTTTTTTTTTTTCAGATAAGGTCATTTGCTGGTGTCTGGATATATTTTGGATTGTCCCAATTTGAAAGAGAGTCCTATTGTGTCTAGTACGTAGAGGCCAGGGCTACTGGTAACCATCATAAAATGCCCAAGGCAGCCCCTGAAAGCACAGGTGTATGAATCCCTAAAAATTCATAGTGCCAAGGTTGAGAAAACCTGGATTAGGCTATTTTATTAGAATTATCCCCAATTGGAAGAGGAAACTGAATTTTAGTTAGAATCTTGAGAATATAAACAACTTTTAGGAATAAACTAGGGATTTTCCCTGTGTAAATTTTGGGGGAATACCAGAGTATTATTAAATATCACTCAATGGAGAGCATTATTTTCAGGGTTTCCAAACTGAACCTGCTAGTTCTTACATATAACTATTAAATTTTAAGTTATGTTTTGATATTAACAAGAAATTACCAGCTGCATGAGAAAATCAAAGATCATACAGTTTAGAACATTTTTTCTCTGAATATATACAATATTTACATTTTTTCTTTGCTTTTTACTTTCTGGAAATGCTCTTATACATTTTGCAGTATGTCTGTGGAAGCATTTAATTAGTAGAAGTAGTTCAATGTGTGGCTTCTGCACTTCCGTCACATTTCATGCTCTTACCCATCAGGAAAGCTTCCAAGGTCCCTGGCAAAGTATCTCTGAAAAATCTGAGGCATGCCACAAGATTCCAAAGTGTGTGAGTGGCATGAACACACAAAGAAGAGCTTATCATACCTTTAACAACCCCAAAGTAAAAACTCTTTAGAATGTCAAAGACTTATCTACTAGATAAGATTTGTAATTGTAAAAATACAAATAAAAGATTGTTTAACTACTTTTAACTCTTGGACATGTTAAATTAAACATGAAACAAGTGCAAATTTGGAGTTTGTTTCCTTCAGTGATGTTCTTGAGTTCTGGATACTCGGCAGGATTCTGTAGGATTATCAGACGTTTTTTGAGGAGAATCTTAAGTAACTGAAAAATATTCTAAAAGCACAGGATTCCTTCAAGTTGCTACCTGGTGTCAGTCAATGAGATTCTACAATGCAGATCTTCTGTCAGTTGGTATGAATTCTAATACTCCCTTTCTGACATGAACCTTCAGAACATTTAGTAGAGACCAGATAAATGAGAATGAAGAAGACATTATGAAAGGTTGCAAAAAAATATGTTGAATATCAAGGTCCACTTTTAGAAGATAACAATATAAAAAGCCTGATACTTGTTGTTCATAAGACTCTGTCTTGACTGAGTCCTCACTATCAAATTAGTATTACAAAATAAGACCTCCCTGTCTTCTTAGTCATAATCTCAAATCTCTGAAAAGACAAATATCTCATGTTTTGTGGTTATTCTTCCTTATTTGTAATTAGAGTAGCCTTCTATGAGAATAGAAAGGCAAATAGCAAAGAACTAAGTAAATGTGAACTTTTATCCAGAAGTGACTTATCTGATAAGCTCAGCTATCTCAAATTTACAAAGAACATAAAGTATCAAAAGATCTGCCAGATCAACCAAAACAAATGTTAGCATGTGCATACATGAATAATATGGGCAAGCATATATATTGTACTTACTGTAAATCGAATTCAGTTCTGAGGGTTGTCTTTAGATAGTAACTCATTTTATCCTCATAGCAACCTTATGAGATAAGGTTGGATGTTTTAATGCAATTAGTGTCTACCATACTGTGCAGTTCTTAGTGTCATTGCTTAGAGGGTGTAGCCTTAAGCATGTGCACAATTACCATGAATGACAGTGGCTAAACAGGGCTCTCTTTGACTATCTCTTTCCCTGATCTCTGTCAACACACGTGTTTCATTTGGTATTACAACCCAAGTGTTAGACTCCCCTAATTTCTGATTGAATGCTCTATAGTTTTCAGCAATGCCCTGATTCATAAATTGCTTACAGTCAAATCCAGCTAAATCAAGAATTAAATTAGGGCCAATATTTGAGATTTGTTCTGACCCCATCACACTTATTCTTAGCTACCACTTTTCCTTGTTTTCTATGGTCAATTAGATGGTCTATGGTTCACCCTGTTGTTTTTTAAGTCATTCTTTTCAAGAGTGTCCTTACAAATGAACTTCTCCACATAGTTTCAGATATAGTCAGTTACCTTATAGAGAGCTTTGTAGTTCTCTATCTTTGCGGATTTCCTCTCATTCTGGGAGAATTCGCTGAGCCACCAGTCTAGGTAAAAGACATGGCTGTACCCTCTGGCCCTATCAGTTGCCTCTTGCAGCATAGAACCCCTGCTGAAAAAGCAAGCTAGAGAAAGGGTGTTCGTGGCCCCCGTATGCTAACTTGCTGTGCCTGATGCAGAATCTGCATCCCGTGTGAACCTTGGTGAAGGAAGCGAGCCCCTGACCTATTGGATCCACTCACCTGACACTTGGCCTCTTCGGTGAGACACAGTGGCATGCCCTTCTCAGGTGTGGTAACTCTTGATTAGGTTAGGACAGAGAGAGCTCTGTCTCCTTGGCCACACCCACCCGAGTGTAACCTCCACCAGCCTTACCTAGGTGGTGGGAGGGAGGGAGATAGTTGTGGCTCAAATGCACAGATTTCCATTGTTCTTGCAAAAATTTAGATGGTTTTCTTAAGTCACTGTATTTTTCATTTAATGTATGTCTTTAATATGCCCTTAGAATAATTTCCAGAGAACTTTCTCTTTCCTTTTTTTTTTTTTTTTCATAAATGGTTTTCACCAGCTTTGCTTGTTTCTCTAGGGAGAAGGTCTGCAGAGCTCCACATGGTGCCATCATGGATGTAGAATAATACTTATTTTTAAAGGATATTTTCACTATCTGAATACTTCATTAATGTAAAGACCAATGTCCCTCTTCAATAATGTGAGATAAATGAGGTATAACCATAAGTGCTTAGAAGCAATTTAAGAATATACTAATTTGATTTTTCTTTGTCAAAAGACAAAAAATAAAACGAAAGACATTAGAACTCTCTAATCCAGTTTGTTATTGCCAGCAACTGGGTCATATATTTACAAGTATCATTTATGAGTTCCACAACACATCCTTGAAAATTCAATACTTGCCTATTACTATAATTTTCACATTACAGTGCCTTTCATCTCCCTATCTCCCCGCCACTGCGATGCTACCAGCACAAAGAGTTAGTTTCTTTTAGGACACTTGGGGGCATTTCTTAATCCTCATAGTAATGTTTATTATTTCTTTTATTCCTAGAATTTCAAACTTAATTTATTATCTTCTTGGGCTGAGCATCAAGAAGATTGGTCCAATTTGTTTGGCAAAAGTATTAATAAATATTAGTTTGGAATTAATTAATTCTATGAACATTGGTAGACACTTGCTTTGTGTTAATTATCATTCTAAGCAAGGAACTGAGGAAACTCAATGAGAGATGAGGTATGATCCTAGCTTTCAGTGAGCCCATATAATGTAATGGCTAAAGAGAGTTTAGAGAATATATAAATTTAATATTTCTTAATATAAAATATAAAGCATTTAAAAAATTTTTACAAGGTTCAGTTGGTGCACAAAGAAATGGGTGAACAGTTTTATTTGAACTGGAGAGCTGCTGGACAGCTTCTCAGTGCTTGTATCTCTTGACATAGAAATGAGTATTTAAGGCATAGCTCCATAATACAGATAATTTGGAATAAGTGTGCAGTTCCATTGACTGATACCTTAGATGTATGGGAGCAGAATGTGAAGACAGTAACACTAGAGAGTAGGGCGGGAACCAGATCTTGGTGAACTCTTCCTTCTATGCTACAGATTCTTTGCTTTATCTAGCAGGTAACAGAAAGCAACAGAATGAATAGTTTGAAATTGGGGGATTATAGCAATCATATTTTCATTGTTGTTTCTGTTAGTTTTAGATTTATTTGCCAAATTTGGAAGAGAAAGCATCCAGATTAGTTAAGAGACTACATGATAGTTCAGATAAGAAGGCAGCACTAGTGAAGATGGAGAAGGGAAGATAGGTATAAAAGTTGTTAAAGCGGTAGAAGAAATAGGGCTGCATTACCAGTTTATATACAGACTGAGAGGAATAAAATATTTGAGGGCAAATTCCAGATTTTCTGATTGTGTGACTGCCATCTTGGTGATGTAATTAAAAAGAATAAATTTTTGGAGGACATTGGGTGGGTTTGATACACTCACGGGACACCAGTTAGTCATGCATGGTAGGTAGCTGAATATAAAGGTTTGATGTGCAATGGCAAGATATATGCTGGAGAAGCTATTCACATACAGGAATTTATGAAGTCATGAAAGTCAAGAAAAATCTCTTTAAAATTGTGAGGTCTGAAGGACAGAACTCTGTGGGAAAGCAACATTTAAGGGGACAAAACCTCGTTTGGGAAAGTAGTCTTTCTCTCCTATGTTATCTGTGATTTTTTTCTTTAACTGACTAATTTATTAAATGATAATTTAATGTCAACTGATCTATCTCCTGGTTAATTCTAATGTACAGAATCATGGTGGTACATGATAATGCAAGCAAATAACTCAGAAAGCACTTATCTGGAGACTATCCACACTTCATTAGAGAAACCAATTTATACGATAAGAGATTCTTTTAAAAAGCATAAGTAGATGTATATAACTATGATTAAATAGCTGTTCTAAAAGGTTTATGTAAATGAATTAACAGATCTGTCTAATGCATTTGCCAAGACTCCAATTCAAAATGTCTTAGTTAATTCTCCTTGACAAACTAAAGCAATGTTGAGCTTCATTTATGGTCATTTATTTGGCCATTGTATGTCATAAATATGGTCATTTGGTCGTAAGTATAGTCATTGAGGATTTATATTTTGCTTACATTTCTTCCAAAGTTTGTATATATGTATATTAAGAGATTATATAAGTCATTATATGAGTCCATATAATTAGACAAACAAGCTTATTTTTTACAAATAATCATTTTTAGAGAATCTTACAAGCAAAGGCATTTAAATATTTTGCCTAGTATATATACAATGTGTGAAGTTCCATGCTTCATAATTTATAATTCTTTACTATTTACGGTGCTGTACAACTCTATGAAAAATATATATTTTTTTACTTTGGAATCCATAGAATGCAAGTGTCTTGCCTATGTTCTACATTTAGTAAGAACTAGAGGAGATGTGAACCAGCTGTTTTCAATTCCAGCACCACTTTTTATTCTATAGTGTCGTATTATCTTGCCCGGGACTCTGGTTCCAGACACAAAAAGAATGTGCACAAAAATAGTGTGTGCACAACTATCCTCAAAAAATCCTTTATATTACTTTAAAAGGTCATTACATATGGGTTTGTCTTAACTACTGTATAGGATTTCTCAATAATTCCAACATAGTCAAATATTTCTTCACTGTTTGAAGAGCTAATAGTTAATATTTGGTTTTGGTTTGTACTTTGTGACAAGGCAGATAAAAATGGATTTAGATATACATATACTTTTAGATATCCATATAGATACACACATATATACATATACATAGACACACAGATAAACATACAGATGTTTGGATATTTGTTATAGTCTTTGATAAGTACAAATAATTAAACATATACAAATATAGTCCATTGAACTCTCTGCCAGCCCTTGCTTTTCCTCTGAAGAACCAAAGCTTATGTACCAAGTGTTGTTGAAAGGAAGTAACACACTGTAAAATACTTTCTAAGTATTACAGAGTAGAAAGTGAACAAGAATAAGAAATGAGAGAAGGAATTTTCCTGTCACGCCTGTGCTGAAGTCCCAGCTCTGCTTCTCACTAGTGACATGATCTTGAGGCAGTTATTTTGAAATGAAGGTCTATGTTAATATAAGAACACTACCCTTAGTGCATTTATTTTTCATATAAAAGTTTACTTTCCCAGAGGTTTGGCAACATTGGACTAGTATAATTTTTATCCCTTTTTTCTCTTATAAAACTGAGTTAAATAGAACTAGTCACATTAGGGAAGAAAGAGAGAGAAAGTGTGTGTGAGAGAGATAAATGTTGTAATATGTCAAATGTTCCCATATATTTTGAGTATCTTGCAGCTGTAAAAATATAGGTATAACTAATTAGCTTGCAAATGTTTGAATTTTTACTTTTGTATGTAGGCTATGCACAAAAATTGTCATTTTTTTAGTTATAGCAGAACTCATGACTAACTAAAGGAAGTGTCATGTTTTGATGAACATTGTTTGCACTAAAGTACATGATATGACCCTGAATGAAAATTTGGGAGAGTTGAACTTTTAACCATAAAATAAACATATTTAAGTTACTGAGACTGTACCTTCTTCCTCTCTGAGTTGGAAAATTTCCATAACTATGCTTGAATTTGAAGACCTCACAACTAGGATCTGTTTTCTACAGAGACTTTCCTGGAAATTCTACACAGAAGAAAAACATTGCATACCATATATGGTGATGCAGCATACTTCCTATTTCTGAACCAGATGGACTAAAGATTAAACAGTAAAATGCAAGCTCCTCTTTAGTATACTTAGCAAAATGTCAAATTCAACTGCTAAGATCTATTCATCCAATTATATTTTGTGTTTGAAAATTATTCTCGCTGGGACAAAGGGATTGAAAAGGACCTGGCTGTTGAGGGTTTTGAACGGCATATTTTTCCAACTAGAGTTACATCCTTCATCTCACCAATGTGAAATAATGAAACTAGGGATTGTAGGTTGCCAAAGTTTTCATAAACAGTAGGTAGGAAAAGACAGAGAACAAAGGGCAGTAGTTCTGGTAGCCACAAACATTATTTCCTGTTCCTAGCCAATGAAGGTTATCTTTTCGGAAAAAATCACTGCCCTCCCTCACTGTGCATATCATATCTTTGTTTGATTATTAGTTTAAATAGCAGTATTAAAATATCTTGAAATTGTTTTGTTAGTGTTCTCTTAAAGTGTTTGAAAATATCTTATTTTTTATGATTGGTGTATTTCTATAGAGAAATATTTAGTTCGAGTAGACAACTTGATTCTTTACTTTGTACCAAAAACCCTATTTTATTTCTTCTCTTCAACTTACCTCTATCCCCTCCAATTGTTAAAGTGCTACCACAATGCCTGTAATTTCATCCTCAGATTTTCATGAGTAACACATTCATACCAAATAATTTATGAATACAGAATTGCTTCTTGACTCGTTCCTTTGATAGTTTTGTGCCTTTACACTAGTTCTATTCTTGGTTTGAGGGTCTCCCACCTTAACTTATCACAAATTTTATCAAAAACCACTTCCGTTTATGAGGAACTCCAGGTTTTTCCAGGCAGAACTAGTTGCCTCCTCCTGTGTTGTTGTACAACCTTTGCACATCCTTCCATTTGAGCATTTTTATGCTGTGCTGTCATTACGTCTCCAGGTGTATTAACAACATCTGAGCACCTAGAACACCTAGAATACACACTCTACTCTCCTCACCAAGCTGAGTTCTGGGTTGCAAAATAGGCAGTGATAATGTTCAGTGTGAGTGGATGACAGAGCACAAATTAAATATACAGAGACAGGTTGTGTGTGCTGTTAAGAAGAGCTGAAGAACACTTGTAAAGGAACTACAGTTTGGAGGAAGATGTAGGGGATATCAAATATTGCCAGTGTCATAGAGCTGTGTATGGAGAAGAGGCTATTTTTAAAAAGTAAAACAATTTTCTTAATAAACATATACCATTAACTTGAGTGTGTTATCTTACTTCAATGTAAGGTTATTCAAAGTATTAATTTTTTAATCACTTATTTTATTGTGTATAAGAAATTCATTGAGTTAAATAAATATTTCCCCCTCAAAAGAAGCAAACAAAACATAAAAAAGTAGTTTTAATAAAGGTACATATTTATTATAATTTCTAAAGACCTACTTTACTAAGAATAAATTAAATTTGGTCCATATATTTTAAAAGTGGAATTATAATGGCCATATATTTCAAAGCTTAAAAAACTGTGCCAAATGCATTGCCAACCTAATGGAATATACAAGAAATGTTAATTTAAATAAAAAAAATAAGATTTTTGAAGAAAAATTCAGTGACCTCCAAAAAGAGTCAGGCTATGTTTTCCACCCATTTGGTTATTTAAGTATGCCTCATGTATTCTGAACTCTCTTTGAATGCAATTTGACCTATGCTTATAATAGAAATAAGAATGCATATAAACAAACAATATAATTTGGTACTTTCAATGCATAAAATCTGGAAAATATCTATTATGTATACATATATATCTAGTTTCTATGGTGACCTGGTCACTTGAAATATAGTTTTGCATGAAAATAGTAATAGTGCACAGTCATCACTTTGAATTTCCTGACCTATCTTTTCTGCTTAAATGCTGCATTAGCAGATTTTAGAGCTAATGTTTATCAAATCTTATAAATTGTATTAATGTTATCTGTCTTGAGTTTGACAGTTCAGTAAAGGATAAGTTTAAGTTTTCTTGAAAAGTTTTATTTCAGCTTTAAATAAAACTTGAGGTTACAGCAAAGCAAAATAAATATGAAGGATTCAGTAAATTACACATTTTATTTAATTCTCCATAGCTTATAAACTAAACTTAAAAATAAAACAAGTATTTCTATATTTGTAATGCCATGGATTAGAAGGCATTTGAAACATCCTTTAAAATTAGGACAGTGTTTCTGTCATTAGCCTTAAGTTAGTCAATATGAAGATTATAATATCACTGGAAGAACACTGGGCCAGACACTCAGGCCCTAATGTCAGTTCTGTTGGTGACGATTATGTTGTATGATGCAAGGTAATAAACTTTTCAAATGTTGAGTTTTCTTGTCTATAAAATCAGGAGCAATAAAAGCATAACTATTTTCTATCTAATTCTATAAGTCTCAAGGCCTATATAAACTTCAAATGAAAAAAAAAATGTATTTTTTAAAGTGTTAATGATTGAATGTTTTATAATAGCAAAACTAAATTAAAAAATAAATAAGCCTAGCATTTGGGGAATGTTACATGATCTATGACATACAATACAATAAATATTTTTATTAGGTGATAAATACGTGGATTGTATATATAAAAAGAAATGTTATATATAGTAGCATGTTAAAAATGCCACAAAATTTATTGCATTGAAGGCAGTTGAGCAAAAAATAAGAGCTCATATACTAAGGTTCAAAGATGTTGGGCTAAATTAAAATAGGGTGGTAAAAGTGTCATTTGCTTTTTGCTGCTGTTGTTTATCTATTCTATTATACTTGTTTAAATATGTAATATTTTTAAAAGAAGATACAGTAGGTACTTTTTTGAAATATTAATATAGCAATAAATAGAGACAAAGGAACTTATTCAGTTCTTAATTGTGAAAAAAAAGTACTCTCAGCTTGAAAAAATGAGTACCCTTGATTGGGGTACAAGAGTGGGAAAACATATCTTGAAGATCACAAAGAAGTTAAGAGGATATACCTCTATGTCAGACATGCTTTGGGTTTGCACCTGACTTTACCTAAGCCTGGATGAATTCAGGCAAGTTAGTCAACCTCCATAAGGATTAACTATGTCATATGGAAGTGGGGCGAATAACAAAATGTCCCATGAAACTAATCTGAAGGTTATAAGTAAATCTGTGTGAAGTTCTTATCATAATGGCTAATTAGTAAATACTACATATTGAATAATAACACATTACAACTAATTATATAGGAGATAGAGGATATTCGTTCTTGCTTCTAGAGATGTAGAAACATGGAGGTTGTAATATGGTCATCCTTCTACTACAAGAAATGCATATGTTTCATTCAGGTTTAGTAGTTTTTGCTATACAACTTCATGGTGAAGTAAATAGAGTTAAAGGGGGATTATTGAATGAGATTAACTTGGAATGGGGTCTTTTTGGCTTGACTTTTCTAAATATTGCCAAGATGTATAATAAATTTAAAAAGCAGGGATAGATGTGAATATAGTATCTAAGGTAGTTAGTAATGAAGAAATATGCCAGTAACTTTTAAGAATTTGAATGATTGCTGTAGAAATATCAGATGAAGTGAAATGGTTATAAATTGCAACAGAAGGGACTTAGAAGCAAGAATTACTTGACACTAGAATTACATAAAAATGTCATGCAGTAATTTAATCCTGAAGTTTTGTTGTAAAGAGTAAATGAGAATATAGTTATTAGATTAGGGAAGTGTAAGTTATTTATTTATTTCTTCATTCATCATTCTGGGATGAAAGTGTTTATGGGTGCGTTGGCATGGATACCCATAAAAATCTCAGGGCATCCATGATGTAGATTAAGGACAAAGCACCCAATATCTTCATACATTTATTATTAAGGCAAAAGTTATGTGTTATATGTATGCATGCATGTGTGTGTACACATGGGTGTGCATGTATATGTGTGGAATAAAAAGTCAATTTATTAACTCCAGGGAATCAGCTATTATTTAAATAATAGATGAAATTATACTTTAGCTCTTAAAATAATCTATTGGAAATTATGACTGCTTCTTGGGCTGTGTTCACCATTCCTCATTTAAGAGATGCAAAAGAAAATAGACACACTGGCGATAATAAAGTGTATGTGATGGGCAGAAAAACGAGAGTGAAGAACTTTGCATCTATTTGAGTTTGACCCTTTTGAAAGAATGATATTATTGAATTTTAATGAAGAAAATAAGTCTAAAGCAACTAGGAAAGATAAAGTACATAAATTACATATATATATATATATATATATATTTTATTTTATTTTTTTTCTCCAAAGAGAGAAGAGATTTAATACTTACTGGCTGGGATTAAAGAAGAGAGAAAATAGATAAATTCCTTGCTTTAGCTAATACCGCTCAAGTCTTTGGGCTCTGTAGGTGTCTCCACATTCATAAGTTACAAAAACGTCCTACTTCCCATATAGGCAGTCAGAGAAAGCAGCACACAGATCTAATTCCTGTTGCTCACAATGAGATTAAATGACATTATAGGTAATTTCAAAGGGAAGCAAAAGGTGTAGCATTATTTTTAGATCTTTAAAGGTTGGAACTTGAAGCTCCAGATCTGTACTCTGTGTTTGTACTCAAAGTCTTAAGTTCTGTACAAACACACTGATATCTACATTGAAATATTCCTTTTATAAACAATACAGGAACAAAATCCATTCATATATTTACCAATTATTTTATTCCACTGGAATTCTGCCCATTAAATGTTGCTTTATAATAACTTATATCTCCAGGTATAGAATATGAAAATCCATTTCATAGGAGATTATCAAAGTGATGGTGTTGTTAGTATTTGGCTTATATTTTGAAAGTCAAAAGTTATGGGGTTAAAAATGTATAAAGCATTGACTTAAGGAAACTCTAACATCAATATTAAAAATTAAAAACCAGAAAGAACTAAGTGAATAGAGAGTTCAGAATACAGGTGGGGCATAGAAATATAAATCTAACACATAACTCTCTAGCCAAACTTTGAAAATATTTTTTCCTCCATACCTGTTCAATCCAAAGATGCCAGAATCACCTAAAAAGCATTTACTGTTGTATATACATTGCTTAGAATTATGGTGTCTTCACAAAATGGTACTTGGAAAACTGGATACCCATTGACAAAAGAATAAAAGTAGAACCATATCTTACACTATTCACAAAAGTTAACATGAAATGAATTAAAAACTTGAACATAAGTCCTGATACCATAAAACTCCTAGAAGAAAACATAGTGGAAAAACTCCTTGATACCCTGATACTGGTTTTGACAATAATTCTTTTTTATTTTTTTGGCTATGACACCAGAAGCACACACAAAAAAGCCAAAAATTAGCATAAATAAACAAATGGGACTTCATCAGACTAAAAAAGTTATGCACAGCAAAGGAACCATCAACAAAATTAAAAGACAACCTACAGAATGGGAGAAAATATTTACAAGCCACACATCTGATAAAGAGTTAATACCCCCAAATTGTAAATAACTCATACAACTCAAAAGCAAATAATCAGATTTTTAAAACCCAAAAATAAATCAATAAAAAAATAGGCAAAGACCTGAATAGAAGTTTTCCAAAGACTTAAAATTGGCCAACAGGTGCACAAAAAGGTGCTCAACATCATTCATCATCAGAGAAATGCAGATCAAAGCCATGTGATTTTGCCTCACATCTGTTAGAATGGCTGTTATAAAAAAGAAAGATAAATTTTGGTGAAGGTGTGGAATAAAAGGAATACTTGAACATTGTTGGTAGGAATATAAATTGATACAGCCATTATGGGAAACAGTATGGAAGTTCCTCAGAAAAGTAAGCATAGAACTACCATATCATACAGCAATCCCACTTCTGGGCATGTACCCAAAGGAAATGAAACCAATATCTTGAAGAGATATCTGCACACCCATGTTCTTTGCAGCCTTATCCACAATAGCCAAGATATTGAAACATCCTAAGACTGTGTCAATGGATGAACAGATTAAGAAAGTGTATATATACACACACAGACATGATGGAATATTATACAGTTGTAAAGAAGAGGAAGTTCTGCACTTATAATGTGGATGAACCTGCAAAACATTACTCTAAATGAAATAAGCCAGACAAAGAAAGACATACACTGTATGCTCTCACATATTTGTGGAATCTTTTAAAAAATCTCAAACTCATAGAGTAGAGTGGTGGTTTCCAGATACTAGTGGGTGGGTGATATGGGAAGATGTTGGTCAAGGGTATAAACATCTAGTTATAAGATGAATAAGCCTTGAGATCTAATGTACAACATGGTGACTATTTAATAGTCTTTATATGCTTAAAATTTGCTATGAGAGTAGATCTTAAAACATTCTCACCACATATACAGAAAAATGGGAACTATGTGAGGTGATGGAAGTGTCAACTAACTCAATGAGGGGAGTCCTTTCATAATGTATATGTAATTCAAATCATCACACTGAATACTCTAAATGTATATAATTTTATTTTCAATTATACCTCAGCAAAGTTGTGAAAAAGAAAAGCATACTGTGAGAATAAATGAAAGAAAAATAGTGCTTTCTTCATTGTAATTTTACATATTAAGTAATTTAGAGAGGATGGGGCAGTTTTTTAGCATGTTATTACATAACTTATTATTACAACTTAACTACCTCTTATTTTTTAACTCAGTTAACCTATTAATAATATTTATTGATATAAGAAAAGAAAAAAATAATGCAGAATATCTGAGTTCCTCTAAGATTCTATGACTTAAGCCCATATAGTAAGAATATTTAAGAACTTAAAATATTTCTATGTTATTCAGAAACTACTTCCAGTGAAAAATGACTTTTTCCCAATTTTGGTATTTCAAAGTAGTAGAATCCCATGTTGATAGACTTTGCTTTTTAGAGATTTTCCTGAATGACAACTTTACAGTATCCATTATTAACACAGAAGCTGCCTTCCTCCACACCTCTGAGCCCTCAAAGTAGAAAAAAGTTCCTTAGAAAGGAAAGAACCATGTATTAAAATATTGTATAGTATTGATTAATTTTTTTGGAATTGCAACTACATAGAAAGGAAAGTGAATGATCTATATGAAGTCACATTTGGAGACTTTTGCTTCATAATATCAATATGAAAAGATTCTGTTATGACTAATACAGTTGTTTTCAAATATTTCTTTCTTGAACTCAATCAAAATTCATACTGCAAGAGACAAAATATGAGTGGGGATGAAGTGGGAGAAACATCTCTTTTATAAACTTTTGATGTTAGGAGTTTTAGGTTTTTTAGCTGTCCTGACTACCTTTTAGTACATTTTCAATAGAATTAAGTTGTTCCATTTTTTAATTTGTTTAGCTTCTTTTTAGAAAGTCACTTGGAAAAAATATGGCAATGTTTGTTTCTTCATTGCCATATCTTATTTTAAGTTAAGTAAAAAAGTTACATCAGGCAATTTTTTTCCTCAAAGCATTGGGTAATTTTCTTTATTATCATACCCTCTGACAATAAGTAAATGTTCCTATCTGTAATCGAGAAATATTGCCATCCAGGCATCCACATTTCTTTTAATGTATGGAAATTTTAGTTTATTCCAACATTTGAGAGTTTTGATCTTCTGCAGTCTTCTTTGACCTGAATTTTAATAGTCAAGTTTTGTTCTATTTGGATGACACTAAACTGCTGAGTTTTTAATTACTTTACTGATGTTTAGCTACTATAATTTTCCTTCATGTCAAAGGCTTATTTGATTTAACTATCAGCACTTTTTTCCCCAGAACTATAATCTAAACAATAGTTCCTAAGTAACTGTATACTTTATATAGACTGTTTATGGCTATCAAAGTATGAAGTTAATTAAAAGCAATATCTCAAAGATGTAATGTAAGTGGGTGGGAAAGGATATAAATGCCATTTACAAAAGTTATTATAACAAACTCATCTCTTTAAATCAAACCAAGAAGTTCTCAGCATGGACTATTAAAAAAACAGCAGATCTAAAGACTAATACTGAATATTAGAAACATGCCTTACTCAGACATATTAGTGCATAATCTAATAAAGAAAACAGAAGTCAAATTATGTGATAATTAAAAAAATAAACATATGAGCAAGTGTTCAAATGCTTTTCTTATGAAATATTAATCATATCAACCCTTTGGGAACGATAGGATTGTATCATTAGATAGTAATTCTACTGAAAGATATGTCAAATTTTAACATTGGACAAATGTTCAGATTAATTGAAACACAGACACACAAAGATGAATAATTCTCTTGGAATAGCAAAATATATTGACTTAAAACTGTGTGAATGAAATTTTTAATTCATGTAAGAAAGCAAGAAGGTAATATTTGGGCAGCTCATTGTCCAAAGAAAAACCATAGGGTTAAAAATGATGAATTCTTATTAATTCTATGACTGTGGGGAAGGACCTTCACCTTTAGAAGATTCATCTTCATCTGTCTTTCCCTTATTTGTAAAACGGGAAAATAAAAATCACCTTTTAGAAGAACTAAAAGATATCAGTTGGAAACACAGAGAATGATCTCAGATGCTTTAATATTGTTTAAAACTTGATACCTGCATTACAGCTGCTATTACTTCCACTCTAACTTTAGCTACAAATGTAGCTCTTGGTGATACTGACAGCTGCTTTTTTTGCACTAGAGAATAATTTCTTTGTAAACTATAAAATGGTTAATCACTTACAAGTTTAAATAGGCAAACATAGTTGTAGGTCTTCTTTTAAAATGCTTTCTAAAGAGTGACATAAAGTAGTGGGATGGTTTTTGTAGTCCCTTAATGATCTTTGAGCGCTGAAATAAAATTCATGCAAAGATCTGCTATGCAAAGATAGCTTTTATTCTCAGAATCCATGTAGTTTAAAGTTATGTACCAAATTACAACTTTGAGAGACACAGAATAAAGAGTGTAAAAGAACTACTCTACCTACTCCTCAATTTCGTAAATGAGGGAGTAAGATTTAGAATTTAAGTTACTTGAACGAAGTATCCACTATTCAGAATGAAAGTTAGATTACTTCCTACAACAAATTGCTTCTCTAAAACAACCCAGTGACTACCTAATAAAATGCCATTTAGTTTTCATTCACCTTGCCTTGTGATTATACATTGGTTCAGACTACTTCTGCTTCATCATTCCCTAATTAAAGAATACAACAGCTGTAATTACTTCATTGAAAGGGAGAAGTCGGCCATGTTCCTAGGAGCTACTTTCCCTCAATATCCTGATAACATGCAACCCCTACTTCCAGAGATTCTCCATCTAGATATGAACAATAAATAAAAACTCTCTCTCTAAATCTTTGGAACTTTCAATGCTCTCTCCATTCCTAAATTTTAAGAGTCGCTTGGTTTTTACATTTGCCTCAGTTCAGTTCCAAATGAAGTTCTAATTAGTGTTATTCCACCAAATGAAAAACAAATAGAAGTTTAATTTATGTTTCTGTAAGATAGTATCAGTTTTTCTACTTTTTCAATTGGTAAGAGGAGTGTGTAGGAGAGGACATCAATTATAAATTAGTTTTAATCCTAACCAATTGCTGCAAACACTGCTTATAAACAATAAATAATAAGATCCATAGTTTCAAAATATTTTTGAATCATATTCTTGTGAAAAATAGAGAATATATATAAACAAAAGCATTACCTGTTCAACCAAAAAATAAACATTACTGTTATTTTAAGGTATGTCCATTTACCATACCCCCAAAATTTGTAATATGGCTCTTTGTGGTTCATGGGGTAATTTAAGTAGTGCAAAAGTTTTCAGAGACAATATGGCTCAAATAAATTGGTATTTTATATCCCTATGCTCTGATTCTCAGTTTATATCCTCCTTGATTTGTTTTAGCTTTTAAAGTACACAGATAAATAGATAAATAAATAGATGACAGACAGGTGGACAGATACACAGATAGATGATAGGTAGGTAGTTCTCCAGATCCCTCCAAATTCTTCCCTTGTATCAACCACAGAGGTAGAGTCTTCTGATGTTCTTCTGTCTTTGGACTTGTAAAATTTCATAGTCCAAGTATTCTTTGGCCTGCTTCTTCCACACACGATGCTTTGAATTAAAAAATCTGACATTTCCTACATTTTACAATCCATATAAGGACACTTACATTTTTCCTCTTCATTACTGTCAGAAGTGATTATAAACAGAAGTTCCTACTGATAACCACAAAGGTATCTTAAAGCTATTGGTTGGGAATAAAAGAAGGAATGAAGTATAACAATGGTGGCAAATTAAAATAATCTGTAATGATCTAGTCAATGGGCCAGAGATCAATATTTTGAAAGTTTCATGCCCCTCCAAATTTATTTCTATTTCTATAATAATATTAAAATTTGTGTAATTAATACATTTACCTAAACAACTTTATTTCTAACATATGAAATTACACTTCAACAAATATCAGGATTGACTAGATTATGCTATGGCAAGAACTACATTTCAGTTGCTTAAAAGACCAAAAATAATTCTTTGTTTAAGCTCCATGTCCATCACCAGTCAGCTGGAAGGTTATTACTCATGTACTTGTTTTCTTCACTCTGGGATCCAAGCTGACAGAGTGATCATTATTTCCTGAGCAGAGGAAAAGAGAGGGTGGCGAAGCATGTGCTGACTTTTTAAAGTTTTTGCCTGGAAGGGACACATATCACTTCTGTTTATGTTCAATTGGCCATATCAAGTCATATAACCTAACTTCAAGTGGATAAGAAAGATGAATTCAACCATCTGTCTGAAGAAGAGAAAGTCAGAACATTTGTGAACAGCCACACATGTAGGTAGAGAGCATGACATACCTAAATTGCTCTCATAGTTTCATAAAAGTATTTTCCCCAAATATAAACATATTTTATTATTTTAACTATTCAATAGTATTATTTTTATGAATCTTATACATAATTTAAAAGATTTCTTAATTTTCACCCGAAGGCTTATTTACATTGCTATAACTATAAACAATACTGCTGCATTCTGTCTTTTATATACATACAACTGTATTCAATTGTTTCCTCAGGCTATATAGTTCTAGAGAAATTGCTGAATCAAGGGCTATTGATTAAATAACCCTTCACAGTGAACCAATTTATAGTCCTACTACAAACAGTATCACTTTTTCCATATCTTCTCCAGAAATGAGCATTATATTTGTGTTTTCCTCATCACCCCAATTTGCAAAGAATGTGATTTCATATTTTTACTATATACTTTGTTTATTATTTGTATATGATTTAATATGACTAGTTTTGTCTTAATAATTTAGATTTCTTATATTTTGAATTCCCCCATGTTTAAAACTAATTCAAATCAGTAAAATAATTTATATACTTTTTACATAAATGTAGATATATAACAACTAAAAGTATTGAGGAGTGCAGAAACAGCACGTTTATTAATTTTTAAATTTAAATAAAATTTAATCACAATTAAAAGTATATTTTCTACAAAAAATTATAACAAAAACACCATTTTGAAGCAAAATTTACTTTAATATTGCTATGGAAGTCTACTGTTCACCATTCCCTATAAGTCTAAACTTACCAAAACTTTAAAATAATAACTTTCTTAGCTAGATATGACTTTCTGAGGACATATGGTATTAATGAAAAGAAAACTGTGTTGTTATGTTTATGTGATTGCTTTTGTTTAGAATTCACTTGTTGGATTTTTGGATTTTTTAGGTGAGTCTCTTTTAAACAGCATAAGAATCAATTCAGGTGACATTTTGCCCACCTGCTGCAAAGGTTTCTAGCTCTTTTAAGTTTAATCTATTTTCATTTATTGCCTCACTGATATACACCTTTCCATTCTATTTGATGTTTTATTTTATAGCTTTCTCTTAGTAGCCTTCTATTGTAGTGTTTATGGGGGAAATTTGTCCTTTTTCTTTTATTCTTAATAGGAAGTATGGATTCAAGAATTTCTTGATTCTTCTGTCATCTGAATTTTGGAATTATAATGCAGAAAACAATTTGAAATTTTAACTTGAAATCCAAACTTCTTAGATTTCTAAGTCATGAAAATGAAAGGGAATAGAAACAAACATTATAAAGGAAACTGTAATTACTACATATCTACCAAAGGAACCTCGGGGCTGATCTAATATTTTTCAGATTATTTTCCATTGCATTTGTAACTTTTACCTGAAAATTAATTGTCTGACAGCTGCTCTTTATTCTTAAGACATTTTTGTTTTTGATTAAATAAATATTTTTGAGTGTGGTAATTAAAAATCCATTGTGATAATGGTTATGATTTAGGCTGCAGTTTTCTTTGAGATGCTTGAAAGAATGCATTGACATGAAAATGTCATAACTTTTTAAATTTTATAAAATTGGTTTTAACAATATTTCTGTATATTTCCTGAATGATGTTAAAGTTTAAATAATTTTAAATTATCCTAAATATTACAAAACCAACATTTTTTAGTCGTTTTCATATATGTGGTCAACTTACCAACAAATGTTAGTTGCTCAATAACGTACCTGCATATAAATCCTCACAGCGCTATCAGTGATAAAATTCACAGACCCTACTTTGAATCATGTGAATATGTGCACGTACAATTTTGGAAGTGTCCAGGATTGGAGTTACAATAACTATCTTCTTAAGAATCAAACACATGCTGAAAATAAAACGACCATAATCAACCACAAAAATATCTATTTAATATATTTGTAACCAAAATTTTAATGAAAAGCAGCTTCAAAAGGAAAACTGCATAGCCAAAGAGCATTTTGAGTAAGGAATTTAAATAATTTTATTCCTCAAAAATCTTGGAAAGATAAAAATGTTCTAATACAGTTTGAGGTCTTGCTGCAGTCACACTTACCATTCATAAAATTTTTTAAAATGTTTAATTATAGAGTAAAAATGTACGTACCATGTTTATAAAAATATTTCAAAAACTACTTTACATGTATAAATTCATTGCAAAATATGGTGACCTTAAATATGTTGAAATTTGTGATTTACTGGCTTTATATGATCATTATATCAGGCAGTGCCAAGCAATCATGTATCAATGCCATTTACTATAGACTTAGCTACTTGTGTGGTAGAAATTTGGGGTTTCTTTTTCTGACTCTCTATGTCTAGAAATGTTATCTGTGAGAAACTACTCAAGGTTTACTCAGATATTTATACAAATTAGTGATTTAAAAGAGGAAGTAGTGAATGAGGTGGACTGACACCATTAAGTGGTTTCTATTAGTTAAAAACTTATTTATAAGTTTGCAATAAAGTACAGTAGGAAAGCCATAGCATAGGCAGCATAATAATATAAAAATTACAATTATATATAAATATAGCTATGTCAGTAAAAATAATTTAGTAATTTTTTTCACAATATGTTATAATATGTAAAGATCTATTGAAGAGTTTGGGAGGCATTATACAATGTGTTATGCTTTAACTATATTAATTGGTATACAAAAAAAAACACTTGAGCTTAATGTAAAACAATACCAAAATCAATATATTACATTTAATCTGGTGATTTCAGAGAAGGAATATGTCACCAGAACAAAAAGTATCCTGAAAAGGTCGGTACTCTTAGAACCATGTATAGAAATATAGTATATTAAGAAACAAAGTATAGAAATATTTTAGAGACAGTATTTTCCTGTTTTCTAGGAATAGGAAATTAAGTGGAAATTGAATGAGTCATGAAAGTTCAAGAAAGATGTAGTAAAAATTGATCTGTACTGTTTCTTTACTATTTTTACAAAACATGTATGAAGGCCTTAGAAGAAATTAATATCAAATACATTTGAGCAAATAGCAGGAAATACTTCACACAGCATTGTGAAAATATATTGCCTTTTGAAGGTCACAGAGTCAAAAACTGTAACTGATTAATAGGACCAATAATAATATTTGTATTGGCCAACGTGAGGAAGTTGGGGCCAGCTCCATGCTAGCTTCAGGGACTTTTCTCTGAACTTCATCCAAAAGCACTTTCCAGCTTGGGGGCCCTGAGTGTGCTTAATTAACTCCGTCTGACCCAGTCACACAGAGTAAAGTCATCAATCTAGCAAATTTGGCTTCCTTTCTTCCATGGAGTTTTAGAGAAGGTCTTCTACCTATTTCGAGAACAACAAAAGCAAATTGTCTCCTCTTCCAACACACACACACACACACACACACACACACACACACACACACACACACAAAAGGAGAAAACATGCTGTGCTAAACTACATCAATAAATCCATAAAATTCCCTGTCCGACTCTATGGAGACAATATAGTATAAAAGACGAAATATAGAACAAAGAGACAGGAAATCTGAACTAAATGGTGTCTTCCTCTACTTTAGGAAAATCACTGAACTTCTCATAGCCTTAGTTTTCTCTATTAAAAAAATGGCAACCATCATAATAGAACTCCACTAGCGTTATAAACCCTAAGTCACTAATAAAATATTTTAACTACTTTTTGTTGAAAAAGCTACTCATACTCTAGGAATTCTCTACCCCATATAAATATAAAATATATTTTTATGTATGTACTTATATACAAAAGCAAAATATAAAAGCTTATTTTGGGCCTTCCTGTCTACCTTTACATGATTTTCACTTTTTCTTAATATTAATGTTATTTACCAGATACCAAAGTCTGTACCACCTCCTGCCCTACTAGTAGATGTGCACATTTATTCCATGTTGTTTTATTTGGACCTATTCAGTTAAACTATTAGCTGAATTAATAAGATGAAGTTGAATAAATAAAAGTTGATATTGGGAAAATAACATAAAAAAGGAGGAAGATTGACTTTAACTTGGCCTCATAGTTCCATTTCTCATTCCCAAGATTCATTTTCTCCTCACATAATTCTTTTTTGCAAAGCTGTCTTCAAAAATTGCTTGCCTCAGCTACTGGTCATGGACAACTAAATTATAGGTACTTTTACTTTTTTTTTGGAGGAGACAATAAAATGGGCCAAAAAAAAAAAATTCAACTTTCTTCCATAATATTGATGAAGCAGCTGCCCATTGAGATATATTTCCCAACTCTACCTACTTCTGTCATGGTCTCCAGACATATCCAGATGGAATGACGTGATATAATAATCATAATATGGAAAAAGGCTCATCTCTGAATAACCAAATAAAGGAAACCTGCATGCCAATTAGAGCAATTACACTGGACTGCTTTAGTAATTAGAAATATATTTTTATTGCATTCAGCCACTGAAACTGTGGGGTTTATTTTTAAACATACACACATTGCTCTAGTAAATACCCAAACGTGTGTATTAAATAAATTTAGAGCATGTAAAACAGGCATTTATAAGTACTGGGAATAAAAGGAAAAAAAAGTAAGAATGAGACAGATCTTGGTAATCTGAACTCCCACAACTGGATTTTTCCAGGAGTTGCAGACTCTGCTGCTGCATCCTATCATTGATCAGCTTCCAAATGAAGGATGCCATCTGAGCACCCTACATTTAGAAGCCAGAAGCCTATCCTTCCAAAGACAAAACCTAAGAGTGTGGACCCAAAGAAGAATGAGTATTTATTTATCTCTCTATAGAAAGTTTACTTTATGCTTTTTCCTTTTTCTAATTATCAGCCTCTTCTCAATGTGAATGAGAGAGATGGGTAGCCTTTAAGAAATATGGATTATACTCACAAGGTTATGTTCTGACCTACAGATGATGATAAAATAATTACTATCTTAACATCTCTAGAAATTCGCATTTGAACTAGAGAATAATTTAAAATCCACAGTGTCAGGAGTGTAATTTCATTACAACTCATTTTCCTTCTATCTTCTGAAACTTTCAAATCAATAAGAAAAAAGATCAGAAAACCATTTTTTTTCTGTAAAGGTCCATATAGTAATATTTAGTAATTTGGATGACTTACAGCTTCCGTCAAAGCTACTCAACCTTTGCATTGTAGCATAAATGCATAGACAGCACATAAACAAACAGGTGTGGCTGTGTTCTAATAAAGCTGTATTTATAAATACAGGTAGTGGGCTGGATTAGTTTCATAATTATAATTTACTAACCTCTAATTTAAGAAATTAACTCATTCAGGTTTCTATCTTTAAGTTCCTATTCTTATCCAGTGGCCTAAGGTTACATACTAATTTCTTAAAACTATGCTATCTATTTAGGATACCATAAGTTGAGCTTTGTGTATTCCAATAAAATGTTTGCCATCCACCCATCATGTCTGGTTAAATTTAAAATTCTGAGGATTGGCTTAAAGATGGTGGTGGGAGAGGTGAACAGAAACCTCCTCCCAAAACCATATATAATGTGAAAATGTAGCAAATACAATTAATCCTGAAAGAGCAACAGAAAAGAAGACTGTGGCAGACTGCTTACACCTAGGGAACACAGCAGACCTCATAGAAAAGGGTAAAATACCAAAGCTGTGATCTGGTGGGATCCAAGATCTTCCCTTAACACAGCTCACTGGAAGGAGGAAGATAAATGGAGCAGGCATGAGCTGCTGGCCTTGGACTGCTTAACACCTAGCCCTGGAGATGTGCTCTGGGAGCACGAACCTACATTGCATGGTGCTCTGGAGATTGGTGGGGTTGGAAAGCTAAGACAGGCTGAATACTCAGAGAGACTGACATTCCAGCCACTTGTGAAGAACAGGTACTCACAACTGGCCTCTCTGGAATAAAAGAAAGGTGGGCACTCTGAGAGACTTCCTAAAAGCGAGAGGGCTGCTAAACGGGCAAGGATTGCACAGAGCTTGCTGCTCATGAGAAAGGACAAGTGGACAAAATTGTCCCAGTGCTCTCTGCCCAGCAGGTTGGAACTTTCAGGAGCTTCAGGAGCCCCATCACCCTGGCTGGCAACAGAGATATGAGGACTCCACTGACATAAGTAGCCAGACACTCTTCCTCCTGGCCTGCACTGTCTTGCCAACTGGCTGCCCCAGCCAGAGGGCTGCCCTGCCTACAGCAGCTACAAGTGCATAACACAGAGGCTCCTCCCTGCACACTCAATCCATTGGCCCTGGCAGTAGAGGGAGGCACTGCAGCTGGGCACGAGGAAAGATCTCTTCCCCCCAGCAGACAGCAGCGCCATTCACCTCTGACCCCCATTATTGCTACAGGGGCTGAGCAGCTCCAAAGAGTAAAGCTTCTGGTCACTAGAGGGCGCCACCTACAAATATGAAATGTCAAAGGAACCTGGTTCAAACCCAAATCCCACAAACACCAGAAAGAGGACCACAGTGAAACTTAACTCACCAATCTTCCTGAAAGAGATTTCAAAATAAAAATCATAATCATGCTCATGGAACTATAGAAAATTATTCAAGTCTTCAGGGAGGAAATCAAGAATGAAATACAAACTTTGAAAAAAATGGTATCCCAAATGAAACATACAATGGAGGGATTTAAAAGCAGATTAAATGAAGTAGAAGAGACAGTAAATGAAACAGAAATTAGAGAACAGGAATATAAAGAACCTGAGGCACAGAGAAAAAAAGGATCTCTAGGAATGAAAGAATATTGAGAGAAATGTATGACCAATCCGAATGGAACAATATTCGCATTATAGGGGTACCAGAAGAAGAAGAAGAAGAGAGAAAAAAGGGATAGAAAGTGTCTTTGAGGAGGTAATTGCTAAAAACTTCCCCAATCTAGGGAAGGAGATAGTCTCTCAGACCACAGAGGTGCACAGATCTCCCAATACTTTGAAGTCAAGGAAGATAACATCAAGACATATAATAATTAAAATGGCAAAGATCAAGGAAAAGGATAACATATTAAAAGCAGCCAGAGAGACAAAAAAGATCACATACAAAGGACAAACCACTTCTCAACAGAAACCTTACAGGCCAGAAGAAAGTGGCATGATATATTAAATGCAATGAAACAGAAGGGTTTTGAACTAAAAATACTCTACCCAGCAAGATTATCACTTACGTTTGAAGGTGGGATTAAACAATTCCCATAAAAGCAAAATTTGAAAGAATTTATCTCCTACAAACCATCTCTGCACTGCATTTTGAATGGACTGCTGTAGATGGAAGTGCTCCTAAGGTGAAATAGCTGTCACCAAAGAAAATAAAACCACAGTAAAGTAGAACAATTAATTACTAACCACATGCAAAATTAAATCAACAAACCGCAATGACAGTCAAAGGATAGACAAAAAGTACAGAATATTATACCTAACATATAAAGAATGGAGGAGGAAGAAAATGGAGGAGGAAAAAAAAGAACCTTTAAATTGTGTTTATAATAGCATACTAGGTGAGTTAAGTTAGACTGTTAGATAGTAAAGAAGATACCCTTGAACCTTTGGTAACCACAAATCTAAAGCCTGCAATGGCAATAAGTACTTATCTATCACTAATCACCCTAAATGTAAATTACCTGAATACAACAATCAAAAACAAAGAGTCATTGAATGGATAAAAGACAAGTTCCATCTGTATGCTGCCTATAAGAGACTCACTTCAAACCCAAAGACATACAAGGACTGAAAGTGAAGGGATGGAGAAGATATTTCATGCAACTAATAGGGAGAAAAAAGCAGGAATTGTAGTACTTTATCAGACAAAATAGATTTTAAAACAAAGAAAGTAACAAGAGACAAAGAAGGACATTACATAATGATAAAGGGGTCAGTCCGACAAGAGGATATAACCATTATAAATACCTATATACCCAACATAGGAGCACCTAAATATATGAAACAAATACTAACAGAACTAAAGGGGGAAACAGAATGCAATGCATTAATTTGAGAATACTTCAACACACCATTCAATGCAAAGGACAGATCAACCAGACAGAAAATAAGTAAGGACACAGAGGCACGGAAAAACACATTAGAACAGATGGCTCTAAAAGACATCTATAGAATATTCCACCCAAGAGCAGCAGGATACACATTCTTTTTAAGAGCACATGGAACATTTTCAAGAATAGATCATATACTAGGCCACAAAAAGAGCCTCAGTAAGGTCAGCAAGATTGAAATTGTGCCAACCATCGTCTCATACCACAAATGTATGAAAATAGAAATAAATTATGCAAAGAAAAGAAAAAGTCCACAAACACATGGAGGCTTCACAACATGCTCTTAAATAATCAATGGATCAATGACCAAATAAAAATAAAGGTCAAACAATATAAGGAGACAAATGACAACAATAACTTAACACTGCAAAATCTGTGGCACACAATTGAGCTAAAAGGGAAGTATATTGGAATAAAGGCCTACCTCAGGAAAGAAGAACAATCCTGTATGAATAGTGTAAACTCACAATTAACAAAACTAAAAAAAAAAAAAGACCAAATGAGGCCCAAAGATAGTAAAAGGAGGGACATAGTAAAGATCTGAGCACAAATAAATAAAATCGAGAAGAATAAAACAATGGAAAAAATCAATTAAAGCAGTAGCTGGTTCTTTGAGAATATTAACAAAATAAATAAACCAATAGCTAGACTTATCAAGAAAAAAAGAGAGTCTACACACATAAGCACAATCAGAAATGAAAAAGGAAAAATCACTATGGATACTACAGAAATACAAAGAATTATTAGAGAATACTACAAAAGAAATATATGCTAACAAATTGGACAACTTAGAAGAAATAGACAGTTTTCTAGAAAAATACAACCTTTCAAGACTGACCCAGGAAGGAACAGAAAATCTGAACCAATTACCAGCAATGAAGTTGAATTGGAAATCAAAAAACTACCTAAAAACGAAAACACTGGACCAGATAGCTTCACCATTGAATTTTATCAAACATTTGATGAAGATCTAATACCCATCCTCCTTAAAGTTATCCAGAGAGTAGAAGAGAACAGAATACTTCCAAAGTCATTCTGCAAGGAAAGCATCATTCTAATACCAAAACCAGGCAAAGACACCACAAAAAAAGAAAATTACAGACCAATATCCCTGATGAACACAGATGCAAAAATACTCAACAAAATATTAGCAAACCGAATTCAAAAAAATATCAGAAGGATCATCCATTATGATCAAATGGGATTTATTACAGAGATGCAAGGATGGTACAACATTCAAATATCCATCAACATCATACACCACATCAACAAAAAAAGGGCAAAAGCCACATGATCATCTGCATAAATGCTGAAAAAGCATGTGACAAAATTCAGTATCCATTCATGATAAAAACTCTCAATAAAATGTGTACAGAGAGCAAGTACCTCAACATAATAAAGGCCATATACAACAAACCCACAGCCAACATTATACTTAAATGTGAGAAGCTGAAAGCTTTTCCTCTGATCAGTAACAAGACAAGGATGCTCACTCTCTCTGCTTTTATTCAACATATTACTGGAGGTTCTAGCCAAGGCAATCAGAAAACACAAAGAAATAAAAGGCATCCAGATAGGTACAAAGATGTTAAATGGTCACTGTTTGCAGATGACCTGATAATGTACATAAAAACCCTAAGGAATACACCCCAAAACTACTAGAACTAATAGTGGAATTCAGCAAAATTGCAGGATACAAAATTAATACACAGAAATATGTTGCATTCCTATGCACTAACGATGAACTAGCAGAAAGAGAAATCAGGAGAACAATTTCATTTGCAATTGTGTCTAAAAGAATAAAATACCTCGGAATAAACCTAACCAAGGAGGTGAAAGATTTTTACCCTGAACACTATGAGACACTAAAGAGAGAAAGTAAAGAAGACACCAATAAATGGAAATACATCCTATGCTCATGGATAGGAAGAATTAATATATTCAAAATGGCCATCCTGCTTAAAGCCCTGTATGGATTCAATGCAATCCCTATCAAAATATCAATAGCATTCTTCAATAAACTATAACAAATAGTTCTAAAATTTATATGGAACCATGAAAGACCCTGAATAGCCAAAACAATCCTGAGAAGGTAGGATAAAGATGGTGGGGGGATTACAGTCCCTGACTTCAAGCTCTACTGCAAAGCCACAGTAATCAAGACAATTTGGTACTGGCATAAGAACAGAGCCATAGACCAATGGAACAGAATAGAGAGCCCAGATATAAGTCTAAGCATATATGGTCAATTAATATACAATAAAGGAGCCATGAATATACAATGGGGAAATGACAGGCTCTTCCAACAGCTGGTGTTGGCAAAACTGGACAGCTACATGCACGAGAATGAAACTGGATTACTGCATAACTCCTTACACAAAAGTAAATTCAAAATGGATCAAAGACCTGAATGTAAGTCATGAAACCATAAAACTCTTAGAAGACAACATAGGCACAAATCTCTTGATTTTTGACAGATATGAGCAACTGTTTTCTGGACACATCTGCTCTGGTAATGAAAACAAAAGCAAAAATGAACAAATGGGACTACATCAAACTAAAAATCTTCTGTACAGCAAAGGACACTATCAGTAGAACAAAAAGGCATCCTTCAGTATGGGAGCATATATTCGAAAATGACATTCCAACAATGGATTAACATCAAAAATATATAAAGAACTCACACACCTCAGTACCCAAAAAGCAAATAACCCAATTAAAAATGGATGGATGATATGAACAGACACTTCCCCAAAGAAGAAATTCAGATGGCCAAGAGGCCCATGAAATGATGCTCCACATTGCTAATCATCAGGGAAATGCAAATTAAAACTACAATGAGATATCAACTCACACCAGGTTGGATGGCTAACATCCAAAAGACAAAGTACAAAAAATTCTGGTGAGGATGTGGAGAAATGGGAATCCTCCTACACTGATGGTAAGAATGTAAATTAGGTCATCCATTGTGGAAAGCAATATGTAGGTTCCTTAAAAACCTAAAAATAGAAATACCATTTGACCCAGGAATTCTACTCCTAGGAATATCTCCAAAGGAAACAAGATCTCAGATTCAAAAAGACATATGCACCCCTATGCTTATCACAGCACTATTTACAATAGCTAATATGGAAGCAACCTAAGTGTCATTCATTAGATGAATGGGCAAAGAAGATGTGGTGCATATACACAATGTAATATTATTCAGCTGTAAGAAAAAAAGAAAGGCTAACATTTGCAATAACACAGATGGAACTTGAGAGTGTTATGCTCAGTGAAATAATCCAAGCAGAGAAAGACAAGTACCAAATTATTTCCCTCATTTGTGGAGTATAACAACAAATCAAAACTGAAGGAACAAAACAGCAGCAGAGTCACAAACTCCAAGAAGAGACTAACAGTTACCAAAGGGGAGGGATGGGACAGGGTGTGTAGGGAGAGAGGGAGAAGGGGATTTATGGGTATTGTGGTTGGTACACATGGTGTGGGGGGGTGGTCACAGGGAACATAGTGTAGCACAGAGAAGACAAGTAGTGACTCTGTGGCATCTTACTATTCTGATGGACAGAGACTTCAGTAGGTATTGGGGGGTACTTGATAATATGGGTGAATGTAATAACCACATTGTTTTTCATGCAAAACCTTCATAAGAGTGTATATCAGTGATATCTTAATTTTAAAAAAGAAAGAATAAAAATTCTTTTTTAAACAGTAGTAGATGAAGGCTAAAATATTATTCTATTAACAGTATGACTGATATTTGAACATTGTGGAGTGGGCATTTTCAAGTTGAAATTTTTATGAAGCCCAGTACTAGAGCACTTTGTTTTCTGAATTAGGACTTGTGATGAATTATTAAAGGCCTCCATTATGGAAGAAGACCTCTGTAAAACAAAGTGTGGAGGACTGGGGCAAAGCAGAGAGTATATTTCCTGTGTGTAAGTTTAGTCCCAGGATTATAGAAATAGAAAGGTTTAAATATAAATTTCTTGTATTTTGTTAGTTTGTTTCCTTCTAAGCTCCATTATGCCAGTGAAACCATTTCTCTCCAGCATATTTCCATCCAAGAGTGTTATGATGGGGGTTCAGATAGAGCTGGAGAAATCAGCCATCTCTCAGGAGAGACTGTTGCAAAGAATTGAAGAATTTCTTCCTGTTGAAACAAGAAGCAGAACAGAAATATCAGTTGCTCTGCATAATATGGTTGCCATAAGTTACCAAAATCAGAGTTAAATAGATTCATACACTGAAGTCTAATGTTTAATGCTATGGGACCTAGCCTCAACCAAAGATAAAGAATAAAAACTGTGGGATGGCATGGTCATGAATCTCCATGTATAACTGGTATTTAGATATTGCAAGAGATGTGAAGGGCTTCTCATTGTCTCTCCAATTATGCCTCCATGTTATAACTTTGCAGATAGAACACAGAATATAAATTTTTTGTAATTTTAAAGTATGAGATGGCAATTCAGGAAGAAAGTTTATGAAAGTAACTTGACAGGATTGTAAAGATATGTAAAATATGAACATCAGTAATGGATTTTCCTTGTATGAGGTATAAAATAATGTTTGATCTTCTAAAAGATATTTTAATTTGTTTGATCCATATTCATATTCCTAATAATTCCTTGAAATAATACCTCTTTTAAACAATATGTAGTTTAACGATCTAAGATTTTTTGAGTATTTCAGATCACCTACTAATTTTAGTTATTTTCTCTTAAGTTATTTTAATCTTCATGTCTGTTTATATATAAACTCATGTTTGAGTTGTGGTATCAACTACAAAACTGAAAAATATAAAAAATATCTTACAAGAAAACTAGTGTTTTGAAAAATTCTCCATATTTTTTGTCATTACTGGTAGATTGTTGAGGAAAATAATTCATGTGTGAATTAAGTGCCATGAATACATTTATTTTTCATTAAAATATATTATTTACCATTAAAAGAAAACATGTTTTACTCAGTGGGTACTATATACCAGATTCCATACATATAATTTTATTGAATGACACTATAACTCTTCATTTAACAAACACTGGAGGCCCTACACATCACAAATCAGAGAAATGCAACAAGCTGACACTTTTTTAAATAAACAAACAAATCATGCAAATGATAGAAGGCTAATATCCAAAATTTATAAAGAACTCTTACAACTCAACATTGAAACAGCAAATAATCTGATTAAAAAGATGGGCAGAGGACTTTTATTCAAAGGACTCTTTCCAAAGAGTACGTAAAAATGACTAGCAGACATATGAAAAGATGCTCAATATCACTAATTGTAAGCAAAATTCAAATCAAAACCACAGTGAAATATCATCTCACATCAGTCATATTGCTAGTATCAAAAAACAAGAAATAAGTGTTGGCAAGGGTATGGAGAAAATGGGTATCTTTTGTACAGTTCGTGGGAATGTAAATTCATGCAAGCATTATGAAAAACAGAATGGAGATTTTAAAAAATTAAAAATATAGCTATCACACAACTCTGTAATTCTACTTCTGGTGTTTACCTGAATAAAACAAAATTAATAATTGAAGAGATATATATACTCTATTTTTTTGCTGCATTATTTACAATGGGTCCACGATATAGAAGCAAATGAAGCATCTATCTATAGATGAGTAGATAAAGAAGATATACTGTATATATGTGTATATATATATATATATAATGGAATACTACTTTGCCATAAAAAAGAATGAAATCTTCTCATTTGTGACAACATGGATGAACCGAGATGGAATTATGCTAAGTGAAACAAATCAGAGAAAGATAAATACCATGTAATTTCACTTACACATGGAATCTAAAAAAATAAAACTAATGAACAAATAAACAAACAGAAATAGACTTAATAAAGAGAACAAACTGGGGGTTTCCCTAGGGGAGGGTGTTTGGCAGATAGGAAAAATAGATGAAGGGATAAAGAGGTTCAAATTTCCAATTATAAAGTCACAAGGATGAAAAGTACAGTAATGTACTTTTGTAATCATTTTTTATGGTGACAGATGGTAACTACACTAATGGTGAGCACTTTTCAATGTATAACATAATCTTTTGCATGAGACTGAGAAAGGGAGCATTCACAAGTGGAGAATAGTACTATACACCTAGGCTAAAGGGCAGAATGTGGATTTATCCCTTTTTCTTTGAAAAGATGTTCTACATGCTATTACCCATACAGCATTTCTCTTAAACCTAATCTCATTTTATTATCAGGCTACAGTGTTAGAGTTGGTTTTACTAACATTCTCCCTATGTATCTGTCAATCTTATGTACTAATCCTAGACATCATGAAGAACATCTATGGTTCTTAGAAGGCATTTCTGCATCAAGCAAATAGAATAACCTTGATTGATGTGGGAATTTTCAAATGCTGATTGATAATTACATAGCATGAGTCCTCCTTCAATGACATTCCTGAGTGTAAACATTGAAGCAAGAGCAATCGCTTGGTTCTGATTTGTGAATGAAGTTGCAAGTGCAGAGTCAGCTCTCACTTTTTCTGATAGTTATAGGATAAGGAAGAAGGTTAACCCTCAGAGGACTGTGAAAAATAGATAATGTAGAGATAATATACTCTAAATAGAAGTTTTCTACATTAACTAACCGAAATTGGGCTGAGATGCTACATTATCAGCTAAATTTTCAGTGGACATTAGGTCAAGAAAATGTTTACAAAGTATTTGTTTACTTTAAATTATTCCAGGATTCCAAAGGAGTTGCAAGTACTAAGAAAGGGAGAATGAGGATGCTTGTAATCTCTCCATGTTCAAAGCCCATGGATTGAACTCTGTCTTTAAGAAATATATGAACTTATTTTCGGAGTCTAATGTGAAATTCTGAGTTTAAATAGATAAGTTTGTTGACATATCTGATAATGTTTCTGATCATTTAATCTCATCCCAAAACACAAATGTGAATGAAAAAATACAAAACACTTTTTTTCAGTGAGACATTATTATGAGTGGATTGGAATAAATTTTTTAAAAATTGCATGACTGTATGGATCAAATGAAATGCTTTAGTAGTATATTTTCTTTGAAATATCTAATTCTTCCATAAAATATCCTTTTATTTAATGCTTTTAATGAATATTTAACTAAAGAAACACCTAAATAACTCTTGGACAAGTGTTCATTTTGAGTCATCCTTTGTTTGGGCATGTGACACAGGTAAACTATGAATGCCCATGAAGAGTGCTGTCCGTGATCAATGGGTCTTGTGCTGGAGATCCAAGCATGGGGCCTGCCAGCCGACAGCCTCTTCTATAGGATCTTCACCTGACTCACTCACTGGCCCAAATCAGAAAGGACCCATGAACACTTCATTGTAACCAAGCAGCTGGACCACAGGTGGGTACCTGACCCCATATATTAGCCAACCCCATGTGATCTGGTCTACCAAAATGGGCTAAGTCTATCAGATACCCTTTCACAGAAATGGAAATTAAACAGTTAGGAATGGGAGTTCCAGGTGAAAGATATTCATAGAAACCCAAAGTATTGAGAAAACACACATTGTAATTATGAAAAGGAGAACACTATGAGTGAACAGAAGCTATAAATTTAACACATGTCCTCACACAGTGGAGGAAAGCAAGGAAGTTGTAGCACCAGGGGAAGAGTTAAGTGCAGGAAGCAGGAGTGATGTATTCACGGCAAACATTGGACTGAAAAGCCTGTAGCTATGGGCTACTCCTGCTACTGCCCATCTTGAGGCTAGGATGTTGGTCTTATAGATCGGAAATTCTCTTCTTCACAAGCACATACACTTAATCAGATAAGTGACAAGGTATAGATTTCTTTGAAGTGTAGGATAAGCAAAATGAAAAGAAAAATATTTCATTATCCTTAGGAAAATGAAGTAGTGCAGAAATTTTTCAAAAGATTAAGAAAGACAGTGAGTTTTGGTGCCAACCTCCAATCTTCCACTTGTTAGCTGTAGGATTTTTAGCAAATTATTTAAACTATCTTGCATCTATTTCAACATCAACAACATGGGAGTAAAAACTGTACCTATCTTAGAGAGTTAATGTGATGAATAAATGTTATTCTATCCAAAGTGCCTAACGAGGTACCTGAGTCATTGTAGATCTCACTGTGTGTTTTTATTTATTATTTTATCATAATTACATGCTTTAGAATAGTTATATATTGCACATTTAACCACAAACACTGTTCTAATGTCTATGTGATAAAATTATGCTCTTGCATAATAATAGCATAGGCACTAGTAATGTGCTTGATCTGTAAGAATTTATTTACATAAAATTAGTTTGTATGGTTCATTTGAATACAAACAGAGTCAAGATGAAAATTCTTTGCTTTTATAGTGGAGTTGACCATGGGAACAATATTTATAACTCTCTCTTGGAGAGGAAATAACTACTGGCTGTAGTTCAAGTCACAGGCACTGAGCAAAGGAACTGAAGAGTATAAATTCACAGTCTTTTCACTCTGTGGAAGGCATGGAATTAAAGGGAACATTTCCACTTACTGTGAGTCTTTGAACCACTCTGGATTACTTCCTTCTAGGGAAACATAGAACTTGAAAGTTAAAAATTTCCAATTTGCTGCTGAATGTATGGTTGCCGTATAATCCATAATTTAAGTATAAAGTTTAAGAATTTATGAGAGAGTCAGATAGAGTCAATGAATTAAGAGGACTAAAAAAGGACAATAAACCAGATTTTTTTTGTTTAATTTGTTATTTTCATTAAGAGGTTTCTTCTATATATCTCCCATGTTTTTGTCCTTGGACACCCTTTTCTTCCTTTAATTAATTACAAAGCCACTGGAAGAAAAGTATATTGGTTGTGAATTACTACTGTTGATCAATACCCTCTCTGTTTGCAGCCAAATCAGGAAGGAGATTCCTAATTATCTGGGGTTTAATCAGTTTAGGGACATTTAAGAAATAAATTAATTGGCATAATACATAATTTTAGGTTAAACCTCCAGAAAATAAAATTTATCATAAAGTTTAAAAAGATACTATAGCATACTTGAATTGTTTTTAAATGGATATAGCAATGGACATGTTCCAGGAAAGTTTTCCATTTCCCTTGTTGCTTGACTTTATACTTCTATTGGTTAAATTAATCTTGAAATTATTGATTAGCAAGTAACATTGTGAATTGGTCTTCTATAGCATGAATCTAAGTAGCATGTTTGTTTTATCATTAATCTTGTTGGTCATTATATCATTTACTGTTCATTATAGCAAGAGATAAATTGCACAAATGCTTAATACTGTTAGTTCAGCTTGGCTGCTTTCTTTAGTGACACTAATTCTACAGAGCAGTTGGGCAAAATCAATGTCTTATGCACCATTTATATTAAATTATGCTTGTTACATGATTGAATCAACAGTACATAGAGTTTTCTCAAATTAATTGATCAACTCCTACAAAACAAATTAATATGATACATCAAACTTATGGAGTTGTTGTCCAGAAAGAACATAATAAACACGGTGCTGAAAGAAAACCGGTATTCCTGCTGGAATACTGAAATTCTCAACTCTAATCAAATGTCTGGCTAAAAGTAATAGCAGAGAGAAGGCTAATGTAAGATAGATATTCCTCTTGTCTAGAAGGATTTAAGATATTTGTATTAAGTAATATAATTGAACTTGTTGAAACATTGCTGTGTGGTTTGATTTCCCTCCAATCACTGCCCCTAATCAGTTAAGAAAAAATGGAATTTGAAAAATTACCTAGGAGTTTTTTTTTCTTCACTTGTTCAAATGGCTGTGAAAGGAGTCATCTCCCTAAAATAAAATCTTAGTAAAATTTCTATATGAGCTATGTCCCGAGTTTCAGCAAATTAACCCAATTTCAGTACTGTTAAAATACATTTCTTTTATGAGAACCCGATGTCATATTTGTCCAACTATGCTGAATATTCCTATGTTTTATAGCCACTAGCATATATTCATTAGAGTTCTGGTATGAATTAAGAGTTCAAGAAAATAAAAATATTATAAATTTATACTGTCAATTATTTTCAAATAATCTAGTCCTTATATTTTTTGTAAACTTGAGATCTTGAAATTTTGAGCCATGGTAAAAAATAATACATATAGATACACATACTATAGCCTCTTATAGGCAAGTATTACATAAGTTAATTTAAGAAAGAACATGTAAATTCCATGAGTTTATTATATGTGACTTAAAGAAAACAAATTTAATCCTATATAAAATATTCTAGTTTAAGTACAATGTTAAATTTAATCATTTGGGTGTACTTGAAGTAACAGTAATAAACAAGGGAAGAAATGAAAGTATTTGGAATAATAAATAATCAGTGACATACTACACCCACCAAGGAAATGAATGTAAAACTGAAGGAAAAACGTTAGGCTACCTCAGCTATCGTTTGAAAAGATGATGACAGGATGAGTCCCTTTTAACAGTGTTCTGTTTATCTATGTTTCGATAAACATAGAGTGACTTAATTATATATATTTAGCAAAGTTAGAGCATAAGTCTCCCTTTCTCTCATAAAGTATTCCAAAACTATTTAAATATAACCCATAGGAAAAGATGATAGGCAGACCTTAGTAAAGAATTAGTCCTTTTAATCTGTTCTAATCAGCATCCATTGAAAACTATATGCAAGTTTGTGAAAAAACGCCAAGAAACTATACATACCTATATACATATATATATATATATGTATATATATACATATATATATATATATGTATATATAAGCTCCAATGTTTCTTTTTTTAAGGTAAATGACAGATAATTATATTCCTTTCTGTTGAATGGAAATACTAATTCCAAACTATGCCTTTTCTGAGTGTTTTTAGAAGTTCTACGGGATTACATATTTCTATGTAATAGGATAGTGATTTAAATTATTTTAAGTTATCGAGCCATTCAAGGAAATACTTTGAAATCTTGTATTTTAAAAACTGAAAACAAAATATTTTGCTATGATAACATAACATCCAACACATTGTCATGCATCTCAGTAGAAATCAAATGGACATCTTTGTAATTTTAATTTACACATTCAAACTTTAATTAGGCAATATATGTTCAGTTTGTTTTAAAGGTATTTCTCAAGTTTAATGATACTATAATCACTTAAATTATATTGCATGCACTTGTAAATATTTAAGTTTTATGTAATAAAAGGTACTTTAAAACTATAGGAATATAGCTAATATAATTGCCAAAAGAATTGACCAAAATATGTCTATGCCTATAAAATTAGTAACTGATTAGGGTTTTGTTATAGGATATAATTTGCAAAATCTGAAAAAAATATTGGCTTTAACAATTAATGTGCTATCTTTTTTTTTGTCCTTGTCATGAGAAATTTGGAAACAGTTGTCTGGACTGATGAGCTCCCAGATGCTGACAGGGACCAAGGATCCTGTGATGTTGTAGTCATTTATTCCTAACTTGCAAGAGTTGACTTGGGGGTCCAAGAGGGTATCCCACTTCTGGGCATTTCATTCCATCTTCCTGACAGTAATATGAATGGCAAGGTAAAAATGTCACACACCTTGAGTCAACCATTCCAAATCCTTTAGAGTGAAATTGTTATCAATATTAAGGTCAGACAGATGAGTTTGACTCCTTACTTTATCTCTTACTCAGTCTTGTGAACTTTAGAGAATACCCTGACCTGAAGTTGCCTCAGCGACCTTATATTGTCACTGAGTGAATTAAATTAAATAATAAATATAAGGAGCCAGGCACACACCTGGTACTCAATAAATATTACTCTCTCCTTCCCACCTATCTCTGATTTTTCTTTCTGGGCTATGTAGGACATTTAAAGACTTTCCTTCTACAAATCAGTAAGATACTGTTTCCAAATATTTCATGAGAATGGAAATGTTTCACATTGATAATCCTCTTTACCTCATTAGCTAACCATTATTATCATAAGAATTCCATCATTATTAATAAATTAAATTGAATGCAGAGAGCAGAAATGTACTTCAGTTTTTCCATTTAGCAGAAACCATAACTGACAGTCTCTTGAACTCAAAATTAATTCTCAAATATCTTGTTAGATATTTTTCTTTCCCCTGCAAATTTTTTAGCCTGATCCCAAATTTTTAGGAGCTACTCTTTTTTTTTTTTTTTTGAGAGGGCATCTCTCATATTTATTGATCAAATGGTTGTTGACAACAATAAAATTCTGTATAGGGGAGTCAATGCTCAATGCACAATCATTAATCCACCCCAAGTCTAATTTTCATCAGTCTCCAATCTTCTGAAGCGTAACGAACAAGTTCTTACATGGAGAACAAATTCTTACATAGTGAATAAGTTACATGGTGAGCAGTACAAGGGCAGTCATCACAGAAACTTTCGGTTTTGCTCATGCATTATGAACTATAAACAATCAGTTCAAATATGAATATTCGTTTGATTTTTATACTTGATTTATATGTGGATACCACATTTCTCTCATTATTATTATTTTTAATAAAATGCTGAAGTGGTAGGTAGATACAAGATAAAGGTAGAAAACATAGTTTAGTGTTGTGTGAGCAAATGTAGATGATCAGGTGTGTGCCTGTAGACTATGTGTTAATCCAAGCTAGACAAGGGCAATAAAACATCCACGGATGCAAAAGATTTCTCTCAGAACAGGGGGGGCGAGGTTCTAAGCCTCACCTCTGTTGATCCCCAATTTCTCACCTGATGGCCCCCTGCGACTGTGCCTGTCTTAGGTTGTTCCTCCCTTGAGGAATCTTACCCGTCTCTGGCTAACCAGTCATCTTCTGGGGCCAAACAGGGAAATGTAAAGTTGGTAAGTGAGAGAGAAGCCTTATTGTTTGAAAAGGTAAGCTTTTTACTTCTTTGCATATTTATGCCCTGTGGCTTCTATGCCCAGCATTTGTCTTGATGTATCTTTACCACTTGGAAGAATTATGATACTCGGTAAATTCGATATGAGGCACGAATTCTATTTAAGGGTTGTAATTAGGAAGGAAGAAGAAAAGCTATAGAAGTAGCAGGCGGAAGAAAACTTGCGAAGATTGATTATTTCTTTGACATATCTTCTTGAAGAGTAACTTCAGCATGTATAGGTTTTAAACTACTAATTAAATTGTGCACACACATTAACATAATAAGAGTACAGTTACATAACCAAAGCAGACCTATAATTACCAGCCATCTAGGAGCTACTCTTTATCATTGTTGGTTTTTGTTTGTTTGTTGTTATTGTTATGTTCTCTTCTTGAAACTTCCACGTTCCAAACTTCCACCGGACCACTATTAAATTGTTAAGAGTTTATGTCTTTAATAAGTAGATCTTAGGGAAAATTATTTTGGAAGAATTTACTTGAAAAAAGTGTTAAAAACTAGACATATTTGACTAGTGCCTCTTAATTTTAAGCCTCTCATACTTTTCTATCTTCTTGATGTATTATGTGTCTGCTTTGAAATATTTAATACTTTAAATATAATTCTCCATGATTATATTCTAAGTTAAGAGGAACTATTTAGACTTTTTGCAACTTTTTATAAAATGACATTAAAATATGTAAGCATGTTGTATTTTAAACTGAAAAGTACAAAGCACAACAAATGATTAATTTATTTTAATCTCATAATAAAAAGAGAAAGGCTTTATGGTTTACAATATGAATATGAATGAATTTTTAGTAGAATAAGGTAATTTTATTAAAAATTAAGTGTAGAAATATCTTAAATGTCACTCAGAAAATTTATCATTATAAAACTAAGATATTTTTTTAATCAACAAAAAATATCAAACACATAGACATAAAATGCTCCCTATTTCTTGAATAAAAGATATCATTAATGCTCAGTCAAGTAGAACAAAAGAAGTATTCTGGAAGATATGCTAATATGTTTGCATTTCTTGGCTTTTTACCTCCCAGAATATCCCAACACTCCTTGGAAGTCAGCCTCATTCAGTGCTCAGTTCTCATTCCATCATACTTCATAAAACCTTCTCATTTAGGTGAGTTTGTCAGCATACCATGCAGATCTTTGTCTTAGAGAATTTTTGAGCACCTCCTGCTGCCTCAGGCAAGCAAGGGCTACTTTAAATGCTATCTTTTAAAGAAGCCTCCCTGAACGCCTCAGTCTCTGGGGATAATTCTCCGAGATGTCATAGGCCATTTTTGGCCCCAACCATTCATTTTCCCCTTTATTTGCTACTTAATAATGTTTTTCATCAGGGGTCTGTCCTTTCTCTGCAACTACCTCATAAACTCTCTACAGACAGATATAATTTCTTTTCCTCCAAGAATGGCACATGATTTATTCATGTTTATTATTCCACATGATATAAAGAGCAATTTCATTAAAAAAACTATGCAAGGGATAGGCAAAATCACATAGGATAGATAATATTTAAATGGTTGATGAAAAATGAAAGGAAAAAAAACGATTAAATCAACCTTGCTTCAAAGATGATTCATGTAAGAAAAAACATAAATACATTAAAGTCATGATCACAAGGATATCCTCAGATTCCCTAAGCTCAAAACAAATGAAATGAGACTTGGATTCCAAAAGAAATACCAGACTTTGTATCTGTTTAGTTGGTTTACTTGAGAGATGCTCTGTAAGATTATATCTACTGTGGGCAGATAAGATAATTCCTCTTCACATGGAAAGCCAGCCTGCTGAACTTTGCTTTGGCATAACATATAAAACAGGAAACTCATCAGCAGTGTAAGTTCACACTGATGTATCTTTACCCCATATGGAATGAATTATCTGAGAGTAGTAAGCAGTTCTGCTACATCTCCAGAAACTTTCTGATCTTTTCTCATCTTTATCTGACCATAGACGTGTCCAGGATTGGGCAAGTGTAGCTATAGTGTTTGTCACAGTAAAAGAAGAAAAAAAGAAAAAAAATCTATACATATATTTAGTAAAAATATCCACCCAAACAGCTGAAACAGAGAAATCGTCTATAGAATACCAGTTTTAAACTTTGCCATTTTTCCAATATTCCAAAAGGAAATAAGTGAATGATGAGTTGTTCTCCCTTTAAAAGTTGGAACTTTACTAAGTGATAAGAGTTTTTGTTCACAAAATTTATTAGTGAATATCACTAATAGGAGACATTCATCAACCTAGAGCCCTATGAAGTTGCTTAAGGCTTTTTTTGAAAACCATAAGTTCCTCTCTGTTGATGTTATATTTAAGGTAAAGGGGAAATCTAACATTTGTCTTTGTTGTTTCTCCTTCAATTTTGATCTTGAGAATTGATTTAGGCAGTGCTAGGCAAAGGTAAAGTAAGAGACTTTCTTTTTGACTCTTATGGTATTCATAGGGCTTTATCATAAACAGAGATGATTTTCTTTTCATTGGTTTAATATTTTCTTCCTAACATATCACATCTTATCTTTTAAATACTTAATTTATTTTTGTGAAATCACACTGTTATGCTTTTTACTAAGGCATTCTCTTCTGTAACAGAGATTAAATAATTGGAATATAAAAATGTCTGCTGAAAGAAATCATAGATTTTGTTTCTTCATCTTGAAATAGAAAGCTATAAAAGGATAGAAGAAAAAAAATGACAAAAAAGTTCTTTATATGTTTTCTAAAATCAAACTACCTTGTTAATTTTTATCTACAATACATTTGGACCCCATAAATTGAAATTTCTCATCACACTGATAGTTTTTATTTGTTATATATAGTCTTGGCAAATATTGATCAAAATACCAAATATGTCTTCTTTCAGTCCTTCCTTAAATTTTCCATATGTCCTTTTTTATAAACTACATACTATTTAACACCCTACAAACTAACAATTAACATCTTGTCAAGTATTAATATAAGTATAAATAGTCCTTAAATGGATTGGATATTAAAGGCATCAGCTTTTGATGTCCAACCTCTCAAAATAATTTTCCATTCTTTCCTTTAACCATCTTACTAAATTCTGCATTTCCTTTAACCATCTTACCACATTGAGTAGCAATCAGACTGAAGCTTCATCAATTCTTCTTTTTTTCCATGTACAATGAGAGACAAGGGAAGCCAAGTTTACATCTCTGAAATTTTATCACATTGGCCTCAGTCTTATTTCCTGATATGGCCACACAGAAGAAAACTAAACTCTTCGTATGAAAGTCCTTTAAGCTTTTAAATACTTGTGGGATATTTTCGGTTTTGAGTGTTTAAAGTATTAATCCAGGTTTCTGGAGACGTGACTTTCTCCTTAATCCTCCTCTATATTTTGTAGACCTTTAAAATACAATTTGTATATTTGATTCATTCTAAGACAATGCCTTTTACTGTTTATTGAAAAATGTATGAACGTTGATTTTCTTTTTCAGCACCTTCTATTAGTTAAAAATCAAAACTCCTGATACAGTGCTACATATCTTCATTTTCCTCATATATATAAAATTAACATATTAATAATTAAATACAGTTTTGCTTCTTTATCCATTCAATATGTATATTTCGATGTTTCTTTAACATTGTCATAGATTTCTATTTTTTTCAACAATCATACTTTAATTTCCAAGGTCTTTTTTCTTATTGTTTAAATAGATTTTTCTCTAGTATCCTTTAGATCTTCTCAATTACACCAAGGTTATGTATGACAATATTTTTAAAGTTCTCTTCTTAAAGGTATCTTGTTTCAAAGGTTTTTTTTTTCCTTTTTCCTTATTTGCACAGTCTTTTTCCTACATTATAGTGTTTCCCTACTCAAAGGGTAGTGATTCTTGTTGGAACATTAAAAATATGGGCTCTTGCCAGAGTAGTTAAGAACAAAGAATTATATTGATTTTTTCTAGGCAGCTTGTGTGGATTTTCTCAGCTGTTTTTCAAATCATTTTGTTTCCCATTAGGCTTCTCTCAGGAATGGAAAGCCAACTAGTTGCTCTAATGGGGATAGGAGAGGAATGGGGAAAGACTGACTTTGTGAACTGGTGGGTTTCCTTACACTGAACAGAAAGGAAGTCAATTCAATAAAAAAATTAAAAAAGGATTTTAAGTTGATATATAAAAAGATTTACATCTTGGTGTTTGTTTTGTAGTAATGAGGATCTGCAGATAACATAGAAGACAAGCAGGGAAATGGGTCTGTAAAATATGGTTAATGCATGTTATTTAGTGTCATATATCAGTTAGAAACATTAAAATAGATTTCTACCTATTAAGATCAAAATTTAAGATATATCTTAAACATATCTTCCTAATTTCAGTAAGGACTGAATGAGAGGTGGTGAATGAATGCAGCCAGGGTCTCCTTTTGAACCATAAATCACCATAATCTTTATTCTATCTTTTGTGTGTGTGTGTGTGCACCTGTTGCAATTTGCTTTTTAGTAATTCAAATGATAAAATCCTAAAATCCACACTTCATATTTCGTTTTCTTGATTTTCTCTCACCCAGATAAACCTGATCAACTTTGATTTCATCTCTGCTGTCTTTGACTCTCCATGTGTACATGTATGGGGCATCAGCAATAAATCATAGGTTTTGAAATGTCTCACACAGAGATGCCCTCTCTTAGGCATGGAGTAAATCTCCCAAAACAAACATTGGTTGCCTAACTACACTTTATATGGGCATTTTGGTTAATTTCTTCCCACTTGGGGACACTGTGTGGTGATTGTAGTAAAAACTAATTATTCAGCTAATCATCACTCACTTATATCCACCGAGCTCCTTCCTTAGAGAACAATGGCTTATCCAGCCACAGACATTTTTCAAAAGAAAAACTCTAAGTGACCTCTAACATTTCTGTAGAACGAGGGTTTACTATTAAGTAGCTTAAGTGACTGGGGTGCAAGGACATCAGAAATACACTTTAACCACTCCCAGTTCTTCTGTAATGTCAATTGTAGAATTAAAGCAAAATTAGATTTTTGCTATACATTTGATTATTATTTCATTATGTGTGACTCTAAATACCTAAGGGAAGAATGACTTATTTTGGATAATTTTTAAAATACTTCTCTTCAATGACAATCAATCTTCCTTCCACTTCCAGCCTGGTCTCTCTCCTTCTCTCTCTCTCTCCCTCTATGTTCTATTCTACCAGATTGGAAGATAATATGCATTGCTAAGAAAAATGTGCTTCTAGATGTTTTTTTATGTATCAAGGATTTTAAAATTGGCAAGGGCAGCTGGGGTTCCCTGGCCATCTCATATTTGTACTTTCACCCACACACTGTGGAAAAAGAAACCTATACCATTAAATAAAATAAACACTAGCTTCAATCTTTATGTGTTTTTCCTCTTCTTACATTATCAGAGGCATGTTTTTATTAGCAAAACTAACAGCAAAAAATTCTAAATACTCTATGGAATTGGTACCACTTCTTCATTTTCTCCTGTTTATTGATTAAAAAAAAATACTTCCTCATGGTAAAGTGTATAGCTAATGCATGTCATAGGTTAGCCTTAGCATTAGCAGCTTCTCAGTACTTGCTTTCCCTTTTCTCAATTTAGGGAGTAAAACTCATCAAAGTGCACTGAGGGTTAAGACAGTAATTTCACTTTGAATGACACCTTTTGTTCTAACAGCTGAGCTCCATTTACCCCTTTGCCTGCCAAAGACAGCATTTTTGTACCCTATCCATGGCATACTTTTCTCTTTTTTCTTCATCCCTTACCTTTTTTCTTTTTTTATGGACTAAATTGGCCCCACATTCTAAGTTTAATGAGTATGTACAGGTTGGCAGGCAAGAAAGAGTCATTTATCTAGAGGGCTGAGCCAGCTGCAAGGTACAGAGCTTTCATTTCATCTTGAGGAAATAAAACCAAAAAAACACCTAATATTATACTAATCCTCATGTTCCCATGGGAAGCATTTTAAGAATCTTTGAAAAACATGGAATAGATTAGGGACATCATTAAAACTACCAGCATACTGCAGTGGTTGACACCTATTCTGACATCAGACCCAAAAGAGGTGAAAGTAGAGTGTTGGAATCTGTATCAAATAGAATATATTAAGGAAATAGGCCATTGCAGAAAGATTCAGTTTACATATATTTTTCCTCAGGAAAGTTTAAATTTGAAATGACACCAGAAAAATAGCTACATAATGATTTAAAATAGGTCTTTGGACTAAAGAAAGCTTATTGGAAAAGTCTGTTTAGCCACCATTTGCGACTTTTGTATCTTTCTTTCAAAATAATATTTTATCATAAGTTTTCATCATTATGATTTAAGAGGAAATATTTCTATTTTAGATATAAAATAAAGATAAATCAAGAGAGAGATAAACTGAAGGGAATGGAAGTAACTAATGTGACTAATCTAGGAAACACACATCAAAAATAGAAACCAATTCACACAAATTATAATTATCTCTAACATTATTTTGCATCCATTTTACACACATATTTTATAGGCTTATACCCAAGAAGTAACCAGCCAACTATATATTTTAAACCTCTTCAAACTAAGCATCATATTTATAATATCAAACTCACACAAGAGTTACCCCAAATCTCTCTTCTTCCCATTACACATGATATCCAAATGACTACTTAACCAGTTACTGAAATCTGAAAAGAATTTTATTTTTAGGGACTTGTGAGAATTTGACAAACTACATTTGATTATGTTCCCTTTCCTAATTTTTCACTTTTGCGCATTGAATATAATGACAGTTGAATATTATAGGAAAATCTTAAGGACTGACTGGTAAATCTAAGTATTCTGTCCCACCACCACCTTCATGACTCTTTCCTAAGTCTATAGTCAGCCATCAGCTGTTCTCTTAAAAACAGAAAAAAATCAGTCGAATTAATTCATCTCACTCATGTTTCTGAGCATTTAAAACCCATCCTTTAATTGGCGTCCTCTTGATGTATAGTGTGACACAAATCACTGCAATACATACATCATCATTACTTTTGTTGATGACTAAGACATTAGTCATCAGGAGAACAATATATCGATTCGTTGTATGTGCCAATATCAGAAACAATTATTTTGATCCTTTTAAATTGCATATAAGCCAGTTACAGGAAATATGTGTATCATTCCCTTCTCTGCTTAGTGCCAGTTTAGACAAGCGTTCATGGCACTTTTTTTCAGGATCCTCCTTAACATAATGTTCCCAGCAGCCAATATTAGTTGTTCAAAACTTGTGAAGAAATAAAAAGTATGTCCCTGCTATAAATAATGGTGTTTAGTAGGGTTGGGAGGGTGATGAACAATTTTTTAAAATATAACGTTGATAAGTCACAGCCGCTACCCATGACTATATTTTCCTGCTTTCTCTGCATTCCCACTCTTGTATGAGGAACAGTTGCTCACACAATGAACTCATTGGGATTTTGCCACTGCATTGGGTGGTGGAAACATGGTTGGATGAAGAATGATGAAAAACAGCATTTTAGGACAGATTCTGCCTTCTAGGCCTCAGCTTACTCATCTGTTAAAATAGGGAATCTATACTTAATATTTAACAATCGCTGGGTTATCACATCTAGGTCCACAGCACCATAACTTAATGCCAAGGCAGTGGCTCTGGGAACATTAAGAATTAGGCTTCAAGTTTCTTCTGAGATATTAATACCCTGCTGTACTTTTTATGTTTTAATAGTATGCAGCTTTCATAAAAACTGTGCAGTGATTTAGAACACATCGTCATGACCATGTTGTGCCTTTGCTAATGTGATGATCTGTATGTAGTGAAACAGAGTTGCTTTGACTCCCACATGACTCCCCTGAAAGGAAACTACACTGTGGGTAAATTGTGCTTTTGTCACTAAAGTATTATAATAATTCTTTGAAATATATATCATGTCACAAGCACTCTGTCTACACATAGGCAAAATATAGCGGTACATTAAAACCACAAAATTAATAAATTCAAATCTCATAGACCTCTGTTGCCTGTTTATTTTTTCCTTTTTATCCACAGAAAATAAGGTTTTGTTCTTGAATTATGAAGGTAAAAGGAAGTGGAAAGGATTGTCATTTCATTTTAACCACATATTTCCTGTTGTTTGGAGTTCTTCATAGGAAAATACATATGATATGTTATCAAAGAAAAAGTAAGGCATAAAATTACACCTGTATAAACAAATGTATAGAAAAAAGTCAGAAAGAAAATATATCATATGTAACAGTAGCTGTTGCTGGAATTAAGGATTTTTCTTTTATTTCTTTGGTAAATTTTAAATTTGCCTTAACTAGTATCTTCAATGTTTCTTTTCCTAATGACTACAGATGATCAAAATGTTATAATGTATTAACAATACATTTAAGTGAGCCTTATTAAGAAGCCTAAGGGCTTCTAAAAAAACGACATGAACAACGGAGAAAATTTTGGGGTTACCTGAGTTCACATCGTAAGTATTCTCTCTGTCACAGGCAGGATTCTAGATAATGTTCTTCCGCATGTGCTTTCTTTCCATGTATGTGGCACTTTCTTTAAGGCCAGGTTCAAATTAAATATTTTATCTTTCAATTAATTTCATATCTATAAAGCTTTCCCTGATTACTTCTACCCATTTCTTCCCTAAGCTTTATTCAGAGGCATTATTCTCTCTGTGCTTCTGCTGCACTCTTACTTTTCTCTTATGTTTGTTAGCACATTCTGCTGGCTTGTGGCATATTTTTACTTGCTTATCATATTATTTCAAAACACTGAAAGTTTCTTGCAGTTTGTGATCAAGTTTTTTTGTTTTTGTTTTTTATTCCATACCTCTGTTTTGTTTAGTATTAGTTGTTATCTTACCATTTTTAAAATAATTCTCAATTTACATGAGGGTTCACATTGTCTACCTCAAACTATTAAAGACATAGAAGGAAGAAAACTAAAAAATTGAAAATTTATATTCTCTAACTAAATTCATCCTTTATCATAGGTAATGGAAATTTTAGCCACGCCCTTGTTTTCTTTTAATGTACTATCTGTTTTTCTCCTTGAGTGGCATATGCATTACCCAACCTGCTTGTCTATCATAGTTCCCTTACTAAAAGGTCTAGATAGTCATTTTAAATGTTGATTAAAATTACAGCAATATAAATGCTAATGAATCCTTCCCTCAAAAGTTATCAGTAAATACTAGGAATGAATGAAAAAGTTGAGCGATACAAGAGAGCCTTTCTCAGTTGGTGTCTCTAAGTTTATTCAAGCTATGAAAATAAGATGTTATTACCATGCTCTGACTTGGTCCAGATGAATGATGAAACATCTACTGCAGAGAATATTAAAAAATTTTAACAGTATCATACAACATGTTTAATCTTAGGAAAGGCAGCTTTAAAAAGCTTTTACAACAGTAAAGAAGCTATAGCATTGAAGTCAAATACCACCTAGCTAGGTGTATCGCAGTTATTCAAACATGTGATACCATGTTTTACAACTAATAATATGCAGTGCTGGGAGCATTAGGAAAAAACCTAGAAGGTCATGAAAAAAAGTTATTATTTCTTGATCTTGGATTGGATTTTTTTCTTAATAACATGATTAGAATACTTTAGTGTTTGGAAGAATATACAGTCCTATAGTCAATGCTTTAACTTCAGTCCTTTAAACTTTATACTAATATAGGCATTATTTCTTAAACTCATATTTTAATATTTCCATATTGTTACTATTTATTTCCAGTTGAAATTTCCATAACCTAGCATCAAAATGTTTTAACTAATATTTTTAACCTATAACAAATCCTTCACATTATTTAAATTTCAGCCTCTTTGCACTTAAATTTTTTTCTTAATCTTTAATTTTATCAGTAATTTAAAAAAATTACTCAGTAGAACAGGCTTTTTACTTCAGTACAATTTTATGATAATCTTTTTTAAAGTGTAAGGGCAATGAAAAATTACAATAATATAATAGAATACCCATGCCTCAATACAGTATCATGGAAAACTATTATCCCTAGCTTGACTTTCTAATTAGTCTACATTTGCGGCATTTGTAATTTAATCAGTTATCTTTACAATTTACTTAAAATAAAACTTGATTTGATGGGTTTAGGCAAATGTATAAAATAACGTAACTACCACCATAATCATGACACAGAACATACCTATCATGTCAAAAAGTTCCTTTTGTTCTCTTACAGTCAAATCCCCTCCCCAATTATTAGCCTCTGAAAATATAATTTTATATATTTTGCCTTATCAAGAATTTCGTATAAATAAAATAAAAAAGTATGTACTATTGTAGCTAGTTTCTTTCATGTAGCATTATAGTTCTGAGATTCATTCAAACTGTTTTGTGTATTTGTAGCTTGGTCTTTTATTGCAAAGTAGTATTCCGTGTTACACACATATAAAGTTTGTTTTTCTTATTCTCCTTTGATGAGCATTTGGATTGCTTCTATTTGTTGTATTATGAGTAAGCTGCTATGGATATTTTAGTACAAGTCTTCTTGCAAACAGATATTTTCTTTTACCCTGGGTAAATATAAAAAAATGGGATTACTGGGTTTAGAGGAGGTATATGTTAAAATTTCTAAGAAAATACCAAAATATGTTTCAAAGCAGATGTATTATTTTTCATTCTCACTATCAATGAAACAGTGTTGTCATTCTTTTAAATTTTACCCCTGCTGTGTGTAGTAATCTTATCATGATATAATTTATATTTCCCTAATGCTGATGATGTTGAATATCTATATATGTGCTTATTTTTCATTTGTAAATATTCTTTCAACAGTTATCTCTTCAAATCCATTGTCCATGCTTTTAATCAGGGTGATTGTCATCTTATTATTGGACTATTTAAGCTCTCTATATTTTCTGGGCCAATGTTCTTTATCAGATTTGTGTTCTGCAAATACTTTCTCTCAATCAGTGGCTTGAATTTTTAATTCCTTAAAGTTTGCTATAAAGTGTAAAATTGTTTTGAATTTGAAAATTCCAATTGGTCATTTAAAGGATTTTGTAATTCATGCTTTTTTTTCTTATCTAAGAAATCTGTTCTTAAACCAGGATACATACAATTTTCTCCTGTATTTTATCTAGAATTTTACAATTTTAACTCTACCATTGAAGTCTAGGATCTTATCCTTTGAATGAACTTTTCTATATGATGTGTGGCAAGGTCAAGTTTTTGTTGAGGTATATATACACACACATTTAGATATCCAATATTTCCATGTCATTTATTAAAAAGGTCATCGTTCCCCCAAATGAATTATTTATATTGTCATCTTTTTCACACATGGAATATGACTATTTATATGTGTGTCAGCCTATTTCTAGAATCTCAATTCTTTTCTAAAAGTCTTTATATCTATCCTTATTACATGAACATAGTTTGATTACTGTAGCTGAAAATCAACACTTGGGTATCTTTCACCCCTTGGTTCTTGTGAATAATGCTTTTATGAGCATGGGTGGAGAAATATTCAAGTGTCTGCTTTCATATCTTTTGGGTATATGTGTATATAACCCGAAGTGAATTGGTGGATCACATCATAATTGGTGGATTAATAAGTTTCATCATTTTACATTCCCACCAACAGTGTCCAAGGGTTCTAGTTTATGTCCTTGCCAACACTTCTTTTTTGCAGCTGCTGATTTTTTGATAGTTGCCATCCTAATGAGTTTGAGATGATAACTTATTGTACTTTTAATGTATTGCCCTAGTGATTAGAGATGTTAAGCATCTTTCCATGTACTTAATGGTTATGTGTATATCTCTTTTGGAGAAATGTCTATCCAAGACCTTCACACATTTTTAAAATAGAGTTGTTTGTTTTTGTTGTTACTGTTTTTGTTGAGTTGTAGGAGTTCTTTATATATTCTCAATATTAACTCCTTATCAGATGTTTATTTTCCAACATTTCCTCCCATTTCTTGGATCACCTTTTACTCTTTTGATTGTATCCTCTGGATATACGTAACTTTTAAATTTGGGTGTAGTTCAATCTGTTTTTTCATTGTTGCCTGTGCTTTTGATGTCATTGCCAGAAATTCATCACCAACTCCAGTCATGAAACTTCTCCTCTGTATTTTTCTTATAAAATATGTTATAGTTTTAGCTCTTACATTTAGTTATCTAATTGATTTTGAGTAAATTTTTTTTATATGGCACAAGGTAAGGGATCAACTCATTTTTTCACATGTACATATTATTTTCCCAATACTATTTGTTGAAAATACTGTCCTTTCATTATTGAATGGTCTTGATACCCATGTTGAAACTCATTTACCTTATATAAAAGCTTTATTTCTGGGCTCTTGTTTTAATCTACTGGTGTTTATATCTGCTTTATGCCAATACATACTATTTTAAACACATAGTTTCATAGCCAATTTTGAAATCAGAAAGCATGAGGCCTTCAACTTTGTTCTTTTTCAAAATTGTTTTGGCTATCTATGGTCCCTGAGATTCCATTTGAATTTTAGGTGAATTTTTCTACTTCTGCAAAATACTTACTGGGAGGTTGATAGGCATTGAATTAAATCTGTAAATTGCTTTGGGTAGTATTTACATCTTAACAATACTATGACTTCCAATCATGAACATGGGGTGTCTTTTCATTCATTTCTTGGTGCCTTCTTTAATTTTTTTCAACATTTTAGTAGTTTTAATAATTTAGTCTTTTTATTGTTAAAAATCTTTTACATTCTTATTTACATTTATTCCTCAGTATTTTATTATTCTTGATGAAATTTTAAGTGTAATTGCTGTCCTGATTTGCTTTTCAGATTGTTCAGTGTTAATGGGTAGAAATGCAATTGATTTTGGGGTGTGGATTTTGTGACCTGCAACTTGGTTGTACTTGTTTATTAGTTCTGAAAATTTTTTTGTTTTCTTTTGTTTCTACTGTGGAATCTTTAGACTTTTCTATATAAAATATCATGCCAACTGCAAACAGAGATAATTTTACTTCTTCTCTTCCAGTTTGAATACTTTTTATTTCTTTTGCTTGCCTAATTGGTCTGGCTAGGATTTCCAGTACTGTGTTGAATAGAAGTTGCAAAAGTGGGCATTCTTGTTTTGTTCCCTATCTTAGAGGAAAAGTTTACAGTCTTCCACCAGTGAGTAATGTTAACTGTGGGAACACTACAGTTTTGACTTAAACAAATCACTTCCTTTTTTTTTTTATTTTTGAATGATTTGGAATCATTTTTGTGCCTTGAATATAACTTTAAAATTATTTCTTCTGTAGTTTAATATCTATTTCTTTCAGGAATGTAGAGAAAAGTTTAAAATATCTATCAGATGTGCTATAAGAAGCTAAAAAAAGCAATTAAAGATATGTTGATATTTTTTAATTATATTAACAGTAACCTTGCATTCCCCACAGACAAGTACATTCAGTAAAACCCAGTAAATACCCCAAATCCAATGGTGAACAGTACATGAATTTGTACTTTAAGAGATATTTGAAACTAGCATCATAGCTTTAAATCACTACAGCTATTTTACCAAATTATAATCTACAGTTTAGTTGTATTTCTGTTTTGCTTTGAATACTGAAAAATAGCCATCAAAACAATAAAATAGTTTTGTTAGAAGGTGGAAGATATCCTTCACATGAATGAAAGCACAGAATATCAGCCCCCATTCCTTCAAACTGTACATGTCATAAACTGTATTCTTTTTCTTCCTATTAGTAAATGGTTACTTTTGTCCTTTCAGATTTCCTAACTTAATCTATGATATTGACATATTCTTGATCGCTTTACCAGAATGTCATGTTTTAAATTTTGAAACGAGATGTTCAAACTAAATTTTACTGCATGTAAGTTGAATTATTGAAAATTTGAACTAAACCTAGTAGTGCTTGCAAGTTTTAAAATCAATGCTATTTTAATCTGGCTCAGAAGAAAAGCAAACCTGTAAGCTGCTGAAGATTTACATATTTAATTCTATTGCTTTATATTACAGTTATAAAAACAGTTTGAGAAAGCATGAGGGGGAAGGCCCAAGGAAAACATTAAAATTCAATGGAAAATTAAACCACACATTTTGTAGCCACAATTGATTATAAACTCCAGAGGATTAAGCTCATGTATCTGGGATTCTCAATTCAGAGAAAAAACATAATTGAGCAGGCAAATAGGCAGTTTTAGGGTTCCATCATTTTTGAATTTTTAAAAGCAAGTAATGGTGAACTCATGTGTCTCTTATTCTGACTTAAACTATGCATTTATTGTCCTAATATAAAATATTGATTCTGAAGCAGTCTCCAGAAATATTCAAGGACACTGATGTTATATCATCTGATACCCCTTATTTGATATTCTCTAGGGGAGATTTAAGGTAAATGTATTCACTTATCAACTCTTAAAAATGAACATTTCCTAGTACACAGAAATAATTGTACAATCTGGTTTTCTACCTTTCAACACTTTCTTAAGCAATGGATAAAAAATAAATAAAAAGTAGATTAAAACATCAGCTACTATTACAATAAGACATTAGATTAGGTAGTAAAAAGTATAGTTTAATGATAACACCTTTTAAGTATTCCAGTGACCAAGTTTTCCTAAAATAATGCATATTTAGTTAGAGCAGAAGTTCACGGGAACAACTTTTTTTGGCATTTTCTATTCCTAAGGGCATATATTTTGCTTTTAACTTTCTCATTTTATGAATGAGAAACACTCTACATATCAATATTTGGGAAGCCAACATAAAATTCGAAATTCACTTTACGGTATACATTAGAATTCCTTGATTGATTTTAATTACATTGTATCTATGTGTTAGTGGACTTGGAGAGTGCAACAAAACTATTACAGTCAAGAAGGTGTGTTAGATCTTGTGCATGAGTTAAATTGTTTTAATCAAGACACCTCTGTAGAGAACAGAAAGCAGACCTCAATTACAATGTATTGTGCTTGCCTGAGCATTCATTTTTTTAACCAAAATGAACAGTGTGTTTGTAAAAAAGGTAGAATTGAGATTAACAGAAAAACAATATATTTTTCTTCCAGGCAATTAATGCCAACAAGTAAAATGGATTACCTGCTGCTCCCTTAAAGTTTTAAATTTAGTTTTAAATTGAAATTCAGTTAATTAAGAGTCTAATTTTTTTTCTTACAAGTAATTAAAGCAATATTCCTAGTACTTACACATTCTGTGTGAAAAGTACTACTTTTTCCTAGCTTCCTTCCTTTTCCCCTCCCTCCTTTTCTTCTTCCATCCCTTCCTCCCTTTCTTTATTCCTGCCTTCTTCCATTTCTTCCACATTCCTCCTTTTCTTCCTTCCTTCCATTATTTTTTTACATTTAAAGAAAATAGCAATTTTAGATATTGGATTGGATTATGACAAACTACATTTTCATATAGTATATATAAGACATTTCTCTATAATGGTTCCAATTTTATATTCAAACTTCTCAAAGTATAAAATAAAGAGTTCTATTTGGTAATATATTAATGTAATAAATATCAAATATATACTTAACTTGATAGGGCTAAGTTTCCTCTTTCATAGTGACAAGTTTTTGACATTTTGCTTTGTAATATAAGCTTCAACTTCATGTATTTAAATATGAATACACTCTATGATATAGTTAAATCAGCTCATGGTGTTTTCCCTATTAAAGACTAAAACCCAGTAAGACAAAAGGCTGAAAAGCCACATTTCAAATAAAAATTCTGGAGCTGGAATCTATATTTAATTACTATTTTCCATTACTTTTATAGGCATCAACATGGTATACTGCAATGTTTTCTGAAATGTGACTCAAGTACAGGAGATAATTTTTATGTAGTTGCCTTAGCTAGAGTTATGTAGAAACAGGCCCCAAAAGAAGGGTTTAAGTGACAATGTTACTTGGAGGGACAAATACAAGATGAAGACAAAGAGCAGTGAAACAAGGAAGGATGTGAGCTAATGCAAAGTCGCATATCACAGCAGCGACTACCACTTTAACAGAAGTTGGGAAGAATCAATCATTTGGTTAGTCTAGTCTGGTGCATTGAAGACCTCTGGGCACACCTCAAGGGGAGCCATGCCTTAGAATGGTCCATGAGTACAAGGACTATAAGGGAATCTTTCTTCTAGGGTCCCTCTGTTTCCCAGTTCCCACTGGTCAAAGTTTACTTCATAGGGAATTAATGCCCCTGCAGTTACAAGGTGGAATCATTCGACCCAATTTAGACAGTTCTAAGAAAGGCAGATTTTATGTCCTGTCATTGGAGTTTCATACAATCCAGAAGTAATCCAGAAGCCACAGACTCTGGTTCTCTGGCTGTTCAGCCTGGGTATGCAATAGGGATAGTGACTGGTTAGCCCCAGCAATGGAAGCCAAGACACTAATGAATAAATCAGAGGCAGCACAGGTGCTGTAGTTCCAATACAGTGCTAGTGGAAAAGCCATTTATTCTCCTATCTTTTCCACCCAGAAGATTTTGTACAAGTTTCTTACACTTGGGTTCTGAGTTGTTAGCTTCCAGGGTACATCACTAAAGCCCTTTGTTCTCCCTTAAATGTCAAGACCTCAACTCCTCCTCTACTTCTGAAGACTGCGGGACGGTTCCTCCTCTGGAAGTGAATTTTTGGCTTATATTTGCTCCACTGTTACAGCCTCTCAGTTCTCAGCACCTCTTCCCTCAGCATTCTCTCCTTCAGACTTTAAGGTCTGCTTTCCATTCTCAGCTTACAGTTTTCTTAATCCTCCCATTCTTGGCTTTTGCCTTCAGACACAGTATACCTTTCCACTCAGATTTTTAACTGTGCCAAAAATTCATCTGATTTCAGCAGATCATCCCATAAACAACCCCATACCCACCTCTCACAAGGCAGCTAAGCCTCTCTGCTAGTCCCACACTGTTCTTCCCGTGCTCCAGCTCCTGCTCCTTCATGCCAACTTTTGTAAAACCAGCCCCAACAACATGTGCCTATCTCTAGGCTCTGTCCCCTTCCCGCTATGTCTGGTGTTTTTAATCCCATCATTTCAATTCCCTATTTCATTGTTTTTCACTTCTGTCTAGACTTCGTTTTTCCTTCATTTTTGTACACAATGTTGGAGGAAAATCTTTTCAAGATTTTTCAAAACTTACTACCTGGACTCCTAATCTCCAAAACAACTGAAGACATAACCTTTCAACTCTAAGCAGGTATAAGGTGCATCTCTCTGATAAATAAACAATGGAGGGAATGATATAAGGGAGAATTAGACTTTTCTCCCTTTGTGATCATACCCTCTTCAGGGATGTTTAAATTCCATAAGCTGCAGGAGCAGTTCTTTAGCCCAAGAATCAGTTCTGTAGAATTGGTTGGTTGAGAGTTATGGGTGAGACATCTGTCCATGGAATAAGAGTGCAACCCAGGAGAGGCTACTGTGACTTTGTATCCAGCAATTGGTAGACACAGGAGTTGTTCAAGTAGTCCAATGTTGTGGCAAGATCTCTAAATTCAATCCATAACAGTTAACTAACTTTGGGGAATGTTGGCAAAGTGGAAATATCATGGAGCTTTGGATGGGACCAGATGAGGTTCATATGGAATTTGTGTCTCTAGCAACGAGGCATAAATTTATTTGGTTATTTCATATCACTGTTTTTTTTCATTTCTTCATATTCCAAAAAATGATTCAAAATTACAACACTTTTAAGATAGGATATTAGAAGAGATGGCATAGTATTAATCACCTAAAACAATAGACATTCAATACATATTAGCTCTATTCTCCTCAGTCCTCTTTCTACTTCACCAAGCAGCCTTGAAAAAATGTGCGCAGTATGTAGTTGTCATGAGGAAATTATTTACTTACTTAGTGCAAGAAAATTTATGAGTGTTTAACTCTGGTGACGTTTATGCAGAAAAGCTTAAAGGCAAACCTTTTACTGTTTATTCATTGTTCATGTGTGTAGATGAATGTTCTCTGTGAAGAATACATTGTTAGGGAGGCGCACTATAGAAGCTTCTGGAGGAAAGTGGATGGATGCTCACAAGACTAGTACGGAAGCAGACATCTTCAGGCCCTCCATGGAGCAGAGCTCTACATCATAATCCATCATGAAATTTGGACAGGGGCAGGGCCTGTAAGGGAAACTTTGGTGTAGTACACATAAGAGGTTGTGCCAGGATAGCTGCCCACTCTTAAGGCACCTTCAATTGCATTAGAAAAGACACATTTTTCTCTAGGTTGCAGTCAGGCCAAGTGCCTGGTGAGTGGAAGCAGGTCTCTGTTCCTCTAGGATTCAACCCTCCTACCAAACGTAGAGTTGCCTGTAGGGCTTCCCCAAAACTCCCCAGGCCTACATTTTTCAGAGACTTAATAGTGCCACTTTCAGAGGCCATGTGGACTTCGATGGTGATTATGTGAACCTGATCAAATATGGATTGGAGACCTGAAGCCTTTTTCCTAATTCTTGATAGTCATATAACCACCCCTTCTAGACCCTTGAACAATTTCCCAAATGACTGAAACAAAATGTTGTGGAATGATTGCTAGGATTCAGATTCAATCTCATTTAAAGAAAATAATATATTGAAAATTTTCTTGCACATCTGAGTTTCTAGGATTTGGTTTATAAAGTTTATAGGTAAATTTTAACTGTTAGGATAATTAAATTACTTCCTTGTTTATATTCTATTACATATATACACTGAAAAAATTCCTGAAGAATTAATGCAAGCATATATTTAAATGATTACCTTTCAGATTGTTGGAGCTATGAATTCTCAAACATAAAAGGAGAGACGGTTGCATGAGGAAAAACATCTTTCATAGAAATGAGTTCATAGAATGAATGTATATACAGTTAATAACATGAAATAACATGAAATTTTATAAAATATACAAATGACCTTGGTTTCAAAATTGAACTTCTAGTTTATAATTCCATAATGCTTCACAAAATTAATATTTAATCTGCTCACTTGAAAAATTAGCCATTTAAGGAAAATCTTTATTAGAAACAATACTATTGAATATATGTAATAACTTCAGTCTCTGAACCATCAGATATAAGCTCCCTTTAGCACACAGCCTTTCCTTTACAGTTTTTCCTCATATATTCTCCAATAATTGAGTCCTGAAATGTAAGAAAAATAGATGAAAAAATTTTAGATGTCTGTATATGATCTTATGTTCTTACCGAGGGAAGATTTAAGACTTCTCTTACTAAAGAGAGTGTAATTATCCTCAGAAAATCATTTGCTATTAATTCTATCTATATATAGCTTAAGCAAAAGAGGAATTGGAAAAAAATGTGGTACAATAGATTTGTAATATAGTAAATCTTAATTCTTGGGTTAGTTGCTGGCCAATTGTTTGATCCTGGGCAATTTACTTAACATGTCTAATTATCAGTTATGTCTTCAGTGATAGGAGGAGATTTTCTAAAGCATAGGTCTAGTATAAGGGCAAAACAATATGTTGGTCATAATATCCCTAACATAGTTAGGAAAATAGTACTTAGAGTTCATATTTTATTGGTATTATACTGAGAAATATCCATTTATGAACAACAAATTGATAAAAGATATAAAAAGTCTTATCTATTCATGAAACTGAAATTAGATGTCAAAAACAATTTGTAAGTTTATTTCAATTTACTATTGCCTTTGCCAATAAGCAGGAGTTTTTATTCCTTTTTACTTTGACACCACCACCACCATTGGAAATCTTAGGGTTTATGAACATTGCAAGTGTCAGTGTTTATCACGGCGACCACTGGGGAAGATCCTGGTGAGGAAGCAACACGCCCAGCGGGAAGGAGCCTAAATGAAGCAGGGAAAGAGATGATGCTGATGCCTGAACTGATGGGGGAAAATGCAATCAATACAGCTATATGAATGAATCAATTGTCCTTTTTACCTAAAAAATTCCAAGTTTGATATTCTAATCAGTTATGCTAAGATTATAATATTTATTAAGTAACAATTTTTATTGTACACTTATTTTATCTAAACATGTTCAATTCTATTCATTTATTTGAAGTTTCTTTTTACATGTGTTTAGAAAAGAGGATGATATCATGTAAAGTATGTCAGTAATATTTTTTAGGAGAGATATTATGTGATATTGACTCAAGATCTACAGTATAGGTTATATATGTAATTCCTTTTTTTGAAAATATACTGGTCTACGGAGAAAACTATTACAGATGAATCCTTAAAATAATTTTGAATATTTGTTGTCAATTTAATCTAAGCTAATATTAATAGCAATCACTGACTACATATTAATGAATAAATTCATAGTTTTATGTTTTTTTTCTTTGCCTTTTCAAAAGAGCTTGGTCTTTGTCTTTATTCTTAGCAATTGGCTTATTCTTAAATAAACTCTTCCTAAAGCACAATTAATCAAACATATTACAAATATTATGGCTCATTTTTCCCTCTCTAGAAATTTTTTTATTTTTCCCATATTGCCTTGAATGAATAAAAATATGAAACAAAATTGGTATATATATAGCAACTTTGCTGCTAAGACAAAATGAACTTCTCCCTGTTAAGGTTACTATTGAAACCACAGTTGACCAAATATTTCACTGGGATGTTTTTCACTTAGCTCATTTACACAGTCATATAAAGCCTAATTAGTATTTTTTCATCATAAGTTATTCTTAATAACCTGAGGACTATTGCATTTGTGTTACAATTTATAGGTTCATAAGAAAAGCAAGTTCGAGAAGGTACAATCCCTTAATATGCAAGTGCTAATTAGAAAGATACTAATTTTAATTTTAAAAACAGTAATTTAATATTTTTGGTAAACTAGGACAAGATAATAATTCTAATTAGTTATACCAAATTGTTACTGAATGAAACAGATTTAATAGTCCCTTTGAATCTGTTAAGAAAAGTTTGGTTGTAATAAATATCTCTGTGTATTGTTTTGACCTCTGCTTCAACTACACAATCCCAATTTGTTTTAAATGTTTTCCCAGGTACAGCACTGTATGATTAATATCTCTTGCTGTGTTATCTCTGCTGCTAATGAAAAACATTGGGTGTTCTTTCACTTCACAGAATGCATTCGCAGATGAAAAAATTTCACAGGTGAACTCTTTATGAATACTTCTAATTGCTTAGGAACAGTGTTTGAAAATCTCGAGTAATTTGCCATTATTATAATGAATATCATAAACTGTAATTTTTCATAGTAATTAACTTGTGTCAGCACCATTATTTTTCATTAATTATAAATGAGAAATAATGAAAGAACACCCGCAGGAACAGATGTGCGAAATTGTTTCCTAGGTTTTGCTTTAGGTTTGGTTATGTTTTGTTGTTGTTTTTTCCCTACTCAATATACTGTTTTGACTATACTATACTATCAAGCTTGGAGAAAATGCAGATGGTAATGTCTGTTTGGGGCAGAAATGGACAAAAGGCATAATTAGGTTGTGACCTGTGAAGTCCAGTGTTTTCATAATAGCAGTTGTTAACAATGTGTCAGATAAAACTATTATAGTAGGTAACTAGCCAGACATGAACAGAAGGAAGGAAGGAAGGAAGGAAGGAAGGAAGGAAGGAAGGAAGGAAGGAAGGAAGGAAGGAAGGAAGGAAGGAAGGAAGGAAGGAAGGAAGGAAAGAAGGGAGGGAGGGAGGGAGGGAAGGAGGGAAGGAAAGAAGGAAGGGAGGGAGGGAGGGAGAGGGAACTTTATAGTGATATTTGGCTGGTTGGATGTCTTTTTTGTAATTTTACATAATAGTTTTCATGCTGTCTCTAGAGCACAGAATACAGGTGTGTCTTGAGTATATTTGTATGAATCCACTTTTTTTAGCCTTATCAATTTTTGTCCTAGCTGTTTTGTCCTTATCAATTTTTGTAACTTAGGCTGGTTATAGGCATGGAAGTCTTAAATTAATTGTACTGTAAATTTGCTATGACTTAACAGTCCATGAAGATGGTAACCTCATTAACAGAAATCTAGAGACATGATGCTTACTCTTGGCTTTTTACAAGTTTTGGTCAGGACTTTCCTCATAATCATTATTACTGCATCATTTCAAAAAAAGGCTGAATTGTCAGTTTTCCCCAACGTAAGTTCCTCTGGCACTGGCAAACAACTCTTAGGAGAAAAAGGAGGCCATAGCCAAATACATTTGTGGCAAGTTGACAATTTTAAAAAAGATAATTTTTAACTTCAGAATTCTTCAGGGCTTCGTATAATGTGCAGGGGGAACATGGGGAAGGCAGTATAACACAGAGAAGACAAGTAGTGATTCTACAGCATCTTACTATGCTGGTAGACAGTGACTGTAAAGGAGTATGTGGTGGGGACTTGATAATAGGGGGAGTCTAGTAACCATAATGTTGTTCATGTAATTGTACATTAGTCATAGCAAAATAAAAATAAAAATAAGAATTCTTCAGAGCTTATAAATTGATGGTCACTGTGACTCTTCAGGAGGAAAGTAGAATATTTATACAACATTCATTGCTTCTCGAATATTTTTTGATTTTGTAACCATTCTTTGCAAAACTTATGTCCCTTACAGCATATCATAGAAAATATGTACCTATGGCATTCCCTGGAGGAAGGGGTGCTAAAGAAAAGAAGCATTATTTTTCTATTATCAAAGACTACTTATTTCACTGGAAACGAGGATGGTGGGTGCAGAAGCTTGAATTAGGGAAAGCTTGTTTTTTATCATAATTCTTCTCAGGTTTGATCCACTTATTGAATCCCTCTAGATTCATCCTATCTTTCAGAAACTTTTCTACTTACTAAAACCAGTTAAATGTTCCTGCTTTAATATACAGTTTTGAACACAACCTTAATACAGGAACTTCAAACATGGTGGTAATAATGGCCTTTTTTCTCCTGGAACTGCTCAAACCCAAACTACTAACACATATAACAGAAATAATATATTTGATTTTTAGTCTTACACCAAGCACTTACCTATATTTAGGATTATGATGATGATTAAATGAAATTATATATAACATATGAGTGAATTTGGCAGAGTGCCTAGGATTTAGTGGCTATTTATCAAAACTTACTCTATTTCAAACCATTTTTCTTTGAATTCTGAGGAGTATTCATTCTACTTTAATAATTTTAACGTAAAAATTGGTTAAATAAATACAACAAAGTAAAATATTTACCATCTTTCTATTCATCATGGATATCTAATCTCTTTGTAATCCATACTTCTGAAATGTTTCTGCCAAAGCATCCTTAAAGTGGAAGAAAGGAAAAATGTAACTACAGGGCTTGCTTGCTACACATGTAAACTTTCTCTGATGCCTCTTCATTTATTCTAAAATCATTTAAAAAATTAAATTCAAATCCTGACATCCATGTTAGTTATATTTCTCCCAAAATTTCAAGTAGATTTGACAACCCAAAAAGCTATACTGTTTGTCCTATATCTTCTGTATTAGTTTCCATGGGCTACTGTAACAAATTACCACACAGTGGATTCAAGCATATAACTTTGCGGTCCTACGGTTCTGGAGGTCAGAAGACTGAAATCAGGCTGCCGGCAGGGCAGCCCCTCCTCCGATGACCATAGAGGAGATTCTGTTCCTTTCCTTCTCCGGCGGCTGGTGACGCCAGGCACGCTCAGCCTGTGGCTGCATCACTGCAGTCTCTGCTCCGTGGCCTCCCTGCCTCCTCTTCTGTGTATTCTCCTCTTCTGTCTGTCTCAAAACTCCCTCTGTCTTTCTGTTAGTAGGTCACCTGCCACTGTATTTAGGGCTTTCCTAGATAATCCAGGATTATCGCATCTCAAAGTACTTAAACCACACCTGCAAAAGATTCCTTTTCCAAGTAAGAAAGCACCATAGGGTCCAGGGATTTGACATAGCTAGCTATTCAGTTTAGGTAGCATTTTTTTTGGCCTACCACAGCTTCTGGAAGATACGGGTTCTCAGCTATTTACCCTGGAGGTAAAGCTTTTTCGGTATCTTGAACAATTTTAAAGTGGGATCTGATGAGATGGATAACATGCCTGGAAAGTAAAGGAATAGAAATCTTTCAAGACTTGATTCCATGTGGATAAGTCTTTATTGCTTCTCTTCCAACCACACAGTGGATAGTTCAAGGAAAGGCAGTTCTCTGACCATGTTTACCATGGTATAAACAGGATATTTACACCTACTTAAGAGATGCATACCTATTTATTAATACCTATTAAGGAAATTTTTACCTGTGTTTAAGAGAATTGCTTAAAGTCAATGTCACTATACCACAAATTACAAGTTAACATTTAGAGACGTTATTTGTACCTCCTTCAAAACACCTTAATTTTCTACAAAATGATATTCTTACCCATTTTTTATAAGCTTGTGACAGAAAAGAGACAAGGCTATTTTTAAAATTTGTAATACTTCTATAAATGTATTGGTCTTTGCTACTCAACATGACAGTATGAAGTGATAAGTGTATGCTACTTTTTTGATAAACAAACAATTAAGAATGTGTCTTCTGACATAGTATAGTAATAGGAGTTAGAAACATATATATATATATATATGGTTTTATTTAGCTTTGGTTTCCATAGCCACATTATTTGTGAACTATGATTAAATATTCATCTTAGAGAATATTCTCTGAGAAAAGCCTGGTATAAAGGTTATATTACAATAAATGCCATATTTAATTCCATTTGAGTACATCCCCCTGTTGTCTCTCATATCATTCTGGTCAAAATCCCCTTGCTTTCTGCTGTCCTCCTGCCATAACCTGCCCCAAGATATTTGTTCTTCTTGTTCCTTCTTGGATTGAACCTGGGTTGTTCTTTCTACAAATACTTGCAATACTTGCAGAACTTGATTCTTCATATTCTTCATCTTTGCAGAGATGACACATTCTCAGTGATCCCTATTTAACACTGCAAAGTTTCCATCATTGAAACTATTTGCCCTTTTACATTTTTTTTTTCTCCATAGCATTTAATACTTCCCGGTGCCGTAAAATATATAACTTATTACCCACATATCTCCACTAAAAGATCTCTTTCTTGAAAGCAATGGGCATTCTTTTTGCTTGTTTTGTTCCCTGAAATATTCTAAACATCTAGCACATACCTAGCACTTAGCAGGTTCTCAATAAACATATGTTGAATAAACTTAACGCCAAATTATTAAGATACTCCTTGTGGCTCTTGACATCTTTGCCTTCAATTTCACATTATCTTTCAGTTTCCAGTAGAAATATAGAAATGCTCAATTTAAAATTTTTATTGTATATTTTCTATGCTGCAACTAGCTTAAATGAAATGACATACATGAAAAGCTTATACCATGGATATCTTGAGACATATTTTAAATTAACTTGTACCTAAACATGCTTAGTATTATTGTAAAAGACACTTCAAGGTGATGCCAACAATAATAAAGTGAAATTCAACTTTCAAATTACAAACTTAGCTTAAACATCTTTCTTTTATAGGAAATAACGTGCTAACTTCTGTAGGTCCTTGGATATACAAATTAGCTCAGAATAAGTCTGCAGTCGTCTGACAAAGCTGGTGTGTTCATAGTCCTTAGACTAGAGTTATTTAGATAAAGGGTCAAACTTTATTTAGTGGTAGAATGAGAGTGAACTTTCACAGTACATGCTTGAGGTATTTTTAATAGGTCCTTCCTTAAAGGAGTCAAGAAAACTATTCATTTAAGGACTCTGAAATTCTGACTTGACTCAGGTCTAAAGAATGAGGAAGACTGTGCTTGGTTTTGGTTTAGTGCTGTCATTCAAACATCTAGTTATCCATATCTGCAATCAACCTGTTCCTTCTGTTGTTTTTTGGTTATACAAATCATTCAAGATGTCAGTGAATTTCTTATTGATTTCATTCCTGGGAATCACATAATTAATTAACTTCTAAGAGACCTTCATGAATCAGACCATTCCCAAAGATTCTGTTTCTTTACCCACCCTAATTCTTGTTAGACACCTTGTCATGTGATTAACCACAACCTCCTGTGCTCAGCTTCAGTGGATATTTCCCTGACTGTTGATATATGGGAAACCCATTCAATTGTTGCCCTCTCCCCAGGCTTCCAGGCCTAAAGAAAACTGCAAATTTGGCTTAGTTTGTTTATTTAGATTTCGCCACTTTGCTAATAATAGTAAATTTCAAGGAAAGGAAATAAAAGAGTGTTGTGGAAGTCCCTATCAGGAGATCCAAGGAGAGATGGTTAGGTAGAAATAATGAGCTGATTCAATTTCCTTGTCTTCCAAAATTTTTGCAACAGATTTTTCATGTTTGATGACACTTAGCACAGATTACTTACAGCACTGTTCTCTTTCTTATTATCCAACCAAAAACTATTAGAACCTAAGGCACCTGCGTGAATCTGCAGTCTCCCGTGTCAATATAGTCAGTTTGGTTCAAACTTCTGTTCATTCTGCATTCTTGGGCACTTTCAAATGTGTATTTCTACAAATATTCTTCAGATTTTTTCAGATGCTATTTAGCCAACTTTGGTGATTTTTCTTTTTATACCTTTCTTGTTCTCCAAACTTTCTGCATTTTTTTCTACCCCTGCATCATCAATAAGGGCTGAACTTCTGATTCTTAGCTAAAGGCAGAAAGGGGAGATTCAGGGAGAATTTGAGCTTTCTTTTATGAAAAAGAAGTGGCCTACAGGGAGAGAAGTGCAGTGGGCAGTATTTCAAAGAAGTTAAATGATTCTTGTTACTGAAGTCCTCCAAAAGCCTCCTAATGTCATTATTATAATTATATATATTATATATAATTATATATAATATATTATAATTATTATTCTCCTGTAGTAGAGAAAAGATGGAGTTGTGAATTAATAGGCAGGCTAATTTGTCTCTCTCTGTATATATATATGCACATACATATATGTGTGTGTGTGTGTGTGTGTGTGTGTGTACACATACATATATATTTCTCATTGTTTGTATTCTCATTTGTATCACCATAGCTTTTAAATGATTCTTTTAGTATCATCATGTTTTGGGTCAACATCTAAGTTATGTCTAAGGGGTTTGAATTTGTCACATTAAGTCATACCATCTTCTAGTGCAGCCAACTTATCCAACCTAATAGACGTGCTATCAACCTAATTGACAGCATTTGTGTTAAATTGGTGGAGAAACAAGTATCTAATCCTTGCAGGTTTCACCTCAATCTGTTTACAGGATTTGATGACCTATTTTTACTATAATATACCAATGACTGGAGGCTTCCTATCTCATGTCTTATTATTTCTCAATAACCAACTCTGAAAACCCCACTTATCTTAAATCAATCTTGCTAAAACCTAGTTTGGCACTAACTTTGGTGCCTATTAGAATTCTTTGATTGCAATCAATAAAATCTGACTCTTAATTTATGCAAATAATTTAACAATTAAAAAAGAATCATATTACAGAAAGTATACTGGATGGCTCTTAGAGTTGATGAAAGAGAGAGAAAAAATTCTGATCCAGACATGAAATAAAACAGAGTAATTCTGGCTATCTTAGCAATAGGGACTTACTGGCAGTGTTTAAACTGTCATTATCTAAGTGACATAACCTCAAAATTATTGGGTTACTGCCTTTGTGAACAAGATTCCTAATGCCCAGATTGTAAACAAACTTATAATACTACTAAATTTACTTGGCATCACTTAGCCAAATAAAATAATGGGGGCCAAAAACAGTCTAAGCATTTTACTCATTTTAACTCATTAAATATTTAAAATAACCTTAAAGAGTAAAAGTAATTAATATCTTCTTGTGACAGAAGAGGAAATCAAACTCAGAGAAGTAGGATATTTGGTCCAGGTCACAGGGCTACAAAGTAGTGAAAAGATTCACACAAAACTGGTGTCAGTCAGCTCTGAGTTCCACCAGTCTTCCGTGTTGCAAATTCATGGATTTGAACTGTATTTAGGTTTTAACAACTGTTATTTTTCTGCAACAATGCAAATTTTTTCTCATTATATCGGGTGATTTTACAATTTTTTTCTTTTTACAAAATTATAAATGCCTTCTTGTATCTAAGACATAGTCAATTCTGTAAACACAAGCCTTTGAAAATTATGATAATTAAAGCTACAGATACAAACTACAGGGACTCATTCAAAGCAAATTTGCACAAATAATTCTTTTACTTTATAATTTCAAAGTTACAGGTTTTATTGTGGCTCCACTGATTATGAATTTCTAGTTTTTCATATTGAGGTTTGAGTATGCTTCCTAAATATTTAATTTTTGCAATTTATGGAGATTTTCTGTAACTTAAATTATAATAAAATAATAAAAACCTCAAAAATATTCAAATGAAAATAAAATTTATCACATTGCAGACAAATTTTAACATGGGTTTATTGAAACAGTCTTACATTAATCCAATCCTCTGGAGTTATTTATTTATTTATTTTTGCTCTGACAAAGGGTAAGACAAGTTTCCATTCTTATGCAGTCAATTTCTAAATTTCCTTTTTTGCATTATATTTTTTGACACTATGCTTCTTACTATACTTTTTATACTCTAATAAATGGGCTTTGTATTTGATTAGGATAACCCTCATTAATCACTCAAAAATATTTTTCCTAATAAAATATTTATTGTTAGTTGCTACTATTGGCAAATATAGTTTCTTGGTTTTTGAATTTTCTTTATTTAATTTTCTAAAACTGGATTACATATATATATATATGTGGTGTATACACACACATACACACACACCTTAGTATATGTAAATATACCTTTTTTAATAGTCAGTTTGAAAATCTTGGAATATAAGACAGAATTTCAAGTCATTTGGCCATACTAGACAAGATGGTATGGTTGCTATGCTTTCCATGTATTTCTATGGGTTTAGTTTATTTTAATACAGAATTTATTTGCTCTCATTGATTTGCTATGCAGTAGTTTGGGAAGTATACATCCTTCAAAAAATTCTAAAAACATTTTTATTTACTTACGTAGGTCAATAATAAAATAGTATTTTGTCATCCCACCGATACATATCATCCCTATGAAATGTGAAAATCTGTTTTAATTTGTATCCTCTCATATTCTCCTATATTATTCTGACTTGTATAATATTCATTTAAGATCTTTCCATTTCTTTTCATGCTTCCATAGCTCATTTCTTTTTAGAACTGAATAAAATTTCATTACCTGGATGTACCAGTTTATTTATCCATTCACCTACTAAAGCATATCTTGGTTGCTTCCAAGTTCTGGCAGTTGTGAATAAAACTGCTATAAACATCTATGTACAAACTTATGTGAACGTAAGTTTTCAACTCCTTTGGGTAAATACCAAAGAGGGCAGTTGCTGTATCTTGTGGTAAGGAGTGTGTGTAGTTTTTAAAGAAACGACCAAACTGTCTCCCAAAGTGTACTATTTTGCATTCCCACCAACAGTGAATGAGTTCCTTTTGTTCCATATTCTTGCCAGCATTTCGTGTCCGCAGTGTTTTATATGTTGTTCATTCTAATAGGTGTGTAGTGGTATCTTGTTTTAATCTACATTTCACTGATGACATGTGATGTGGAACACGTTTCCTAAGCGTATTTGCTATGGTGTATTTTCTTTCATGAGGTTATCTGTTAAGATATCGGGCTGATTTTTAAAATCAGGTTGCTTGTCTTTTCTTTTTTTACTTTTTTGTGCAGAGTAAATATAATTTATTTTTGTAAGTAATGAGTCATTAATAGGCACTTCAGGATATAACTAAAGGGAAAATTATAGCAGCTGACTGTAAAGCTTGACGATTTTTTTCTTTTTACAGATACAACTGGCATACCTTTGTGTAAGTTTAAGGTATAAAATGTGACGACTTGATGCAATTGTACATTACAATATAACGAGCACCATAGCACTAGTTAACTACTACATCAATCAGACCACATAATTATATCTTTATTGTGGCGAGAACAATTAAAATCTGGTCTCAGAGAGACGTCAGTGGGACGGCGGCGACGTCAGCGTAACGGCAGCGACGACGTCAGCAGGACGGCTGGCTGACTGACAGCTCCTGAGAATCCAAGGACACCGTGAGAGAATGGCAGGACACAGGGGTGAGTGTGAAGCACGCCCTGCACCGGAGACCAAGTGGCCACACTAGGAGGGTAAGAGAAGCGGCTGCGTGTTGGCTGCACTGCCCGTTCCCTAGGACTGTAGGTCACCGGGCAGAGCAGTCTCCCCTGAGCCCTCCAGCCTTCAGTGGGGTAAGGGAGCCCAGGGAAGATGGCCAGCCTCCCCCCAGTGCTGCCGGACGCTTTGCAGGAGCCCCTACTCTTACCTCACACTGTGGCATTGTGGGAGTGCTCTGGGATCCACCGCTGGGAACCTGACGGTGACGGAGATGGAGGAGGGTCTGCCACAAAGAGTATGTAGGGCTTGGACGACCGAGTTCGTACCTGCAGTGCCCATGCGGTAATCCCAGCCAGAGGCTTTGATCCTCTGGGCAGCAAGTCAGGGGTGCACTGTATCCACACGGTGCAGTCGGGTATAGGTTTGCCTAATCAGATCCTGACAGACGGAGTTTTTCGGGCCCTAAAAGCCCGGTTTACCTGGAGCCTGGCAAGGAGCTGAATCAGAGCCCCACACGCTGTGGAGAGTGTCTTCCAGCTCCATTTGACCAGAAAGGCCTGTGGCAACTCCTGAAAGCAGTGTATAGCCCAGTGGCAATTGAGCAGAGAGGAAGGAGAGCTGAACTGATTGTTCCCAGAGCAAACCCCGTACTGGGTGCAGAGCATTTCCACAGGCAGGTGGATTCATTCAGCCAAGGTTGAGGGTAGTTCCCAATCTCTTCCAACTGCAGAGTCTGTTTGGGAAATTGAGAGTAGCCTGGAGTGGCCCTTACCCATCCTGCCCAGGACTGAGAAATAGCTTTACCCGATGCAGAGTGTCTTCCAGACTCATATGAACAGAAGGGCTGGCGACAACTCCTGGAGGGGGCCTTAACTAAGCTGGAAGAATTGGGGATGGGTAAATGTAAGGTTCATGTTCAATGCTAGAGATGTCAAGGGATGACAGAGAAGAGGAAATCTAGGTTTAACATTAAAATTACACTATAGGAGGTAGAAAGTGATTCAATTAGAAAGCCTAACAAATAGTAGAGATTTCACTTTTGAAGATGGGTGAAAATAGGGTTTTGTACTTGCTGTGAATGAAATTGTGCAGCTTTTCTCAGAATCTCTAGGTGGTTGTACTAATGAGCAATAATTATGAGTTTGGGACTTTGAAGACAAGTATAGAGAGATGTGGTTCTAAATTTCACAGGCCTAAAAAACAATTTGGTGAGATCCATGGACCTTTAAGTCAATGAGCAGACACAAGTATACATACACACCAAAAATTACAAACCATTCTGGTGATATATGATTATGTTTGAAATCATCAGAGTTAAACCCCCAAAAAATGTTAAGTCTGAAAAAAACACAATCTTAAGTGGAATTTGAATCAAATACAGAGTAGACCTCATGAGGTAGAAAGAGAACAAAACAACACAAGTAAAAGCTAAATACATTGAACCACTAAAAATAATGCTGAAGAAAACAAAACAAAAGACAAGAGTCTTTAATATTAGTGGGAAGTTCACCATTGCTAAATGCTACTCTACTATCAAAGAAGATGAGAATTTAAAATAGGGCATAGAGTTGTCAATTACAAAATTGTTAGTCTATCTTAGGTAAGATAAATTCTTTTGATGTGGTAAGAGGAGAGAATAGACTGATTGAAGGGTGGATTCCCATTCACAAAAGTTAAAAGATAGTGATTGAGAATATTCATTCTGATTTGACACTTGGGTACTATTAATGTACTGTGTTGTACTCTTAGTGTTACGCATTCATATTGACTAGTGGGCATTATAAACATTAACTAAAATCCCATAATTCTCCCTTTAGTGAAACTGTTTCATTCATAGTTTCTGTAAAGTTCCATGGTAATGACCTCACCTTGGCCATAACTGCCTGGAAAATCATCCCAGACTCATGCCTAACTATCCTTTGTGCTACTGAGTATATTGGGATTTCTCTGCATTTGGTCAGTAAATTGCTTTATTAATTGAACCACTGAAGAAAAAAAACTACATCAACATGACTGGTCTTGAAGACCTCTACAAACTCTCCCAGAAATTCCACAATAAATTGCTGAGGGAAATATAAGAAATAAACTAATAATTATAGGAGTTTATACTCAATGGTGAATGAATAACTAACATAATCCCCATTTTCATTGATAGCTTATCTCATACTGCTCTGGCTTTGGGACGGTTGGATCTTCCTATCCCCATCTCTGACTGGAGAGAAATTTAATAGTTCTACTTAGTAAATGGCTTATGTTCTGTTTAATTTGTCGTTCTTAACCAGTTCCTTTATTTTTATTCGAAGAACATTTGCACTTATTATTTACTCCATTTCCTTTTTTGTCTTATGCACTTCCTATTCAACTTATTTCAGTTAAGACAATTTTTCATATTTAGATACACATTTTTTATTTTATTTCCCTTCCCTTTCAACTCTTTAGTTATTCAAAAAATGTCTTTGTGGACCTCTCCCTGTTTTCTTGTTTTATATTTATTCCATTTTTGAGTCAAACAATGACCTCTCTTAAGGACAATAAACATAAAGCTAATGGTAAACATATTGGTGAAAATGAAAGTCATATATTTTAAGTGAATTTAGTCTTAAAAACACATGACACTATATTTGATAAACTTTGAAATTGCTTAGAACCTCTCATATGAATCTCCACAAATTTTATACCTACCTCTTTTATTGTCCATTAATGAAAATACTTTACCCTTCAAGAACCAGAATTCATAGTAACTTTTTAAACTCCCATTCAAATTTTCTATTTATTTCTGCTATTGTCATATTGTCTCCACTGAATTACACTGAAAAAACACAAGTTTTAGCAGCAACAAGGGATAAAGTTGATATTTGTTTACTGTAGTCTGGAACAAAATCAGTGTTTGAAGTAATTTTTCTATGAGTAATCCATTTGACTTTAAAAATATGGCTTTTTGAACGTGGAATCTCCCATTGTTACGATTGGATAACATTGAATAAACTAACAAGGAACTGAAACAAATAGTTTAAAAACAATATTCAAAATAGTTCAATGAAAAAAAGACACCTGAAATTATATGAACTCAACATTTCCATTAGTAGATCTTTTCTTGCATAATCACCAGTTTGTTCATCAAAGTTAACATTTTACTAGCGGTGAGCAAGTTTCCCCCATGATTAGAAGCATCTAAATCTGAGCAGCACTCTTTGGCATAACTCTAAATTATATGCCATTTATTTAAGCAGTTACTGTGTAATTAGTGTGTCTTAATTTGAGCATTAAAAATGTATTGAGTTCTACATGCAGCATTTATAATTACAAGATCAATTTGTGGTTAACTGATTTCACTGCTAAGATTTCTGTATCTGGAATATGTATATGTAGGTCCAAAACTGCCAAAGTAGAGAATTTTTTTGTTGGAGAATGCCTCAATAAAAATAAATCATTTATGGTGGATTAACATTGAAACCTGCAAAGTGTAAAACCCATGAAAGAACCAAGAATATGTTAGAAAGAAACTGTTACTTAGGTTATATATGTATGTATATATATGCGCTTATACATGCAGACACATATGTGCACACACATACATACATATGGTTATTCCAGGTTAAGCTGCCCTATTTAGGCAGAAAAAAGCCTCTGTGTAGAGTTTGATTTGTATTCTTCCAAAACCAGACATTTTAACATAATATGGCTTTTTCTTTTAAATAGTGTTTTATGACCTCAATAAGCAATGTTCTGAAAATATTCCTGTATTGTATTTCTGTGTTGGCAGAAAACACTTAGTCTCATACTCTATGCAAGTTCCATTGCGTAAACATGATTGACTTCGTAGATTATGTCCTGATAGAAACATGTTTATTATTTGACTAAAGTCGAAGAACTGATTTCCAAGGGAAAAATTGGAAATTTTAGAATACCATTACTTGGACTTGCAGAAGATTAAAGAAGTATTTAAGAGCATGAATCTGGAGTGCAGTACAATCTGTGATAGGAAAGACAGTTAGATACTTCATTTCCTGTGCATAGTTTTGCATGAATGACCCTGGTAATTTTTTCCTCTTAAATCAAGTCAAATATTTAATATTTACTACCAGAGGTATAATTCTGGAAATTAATGTCATATAAAACTGGAAATTAATACAATAATATATAATTTTTGAAATTAATACAGTAATATATAATTTTTGAATTCAATATATTATACTACAATATAATTAATAAACTATATGAATATACTAGTAAAATTAGTGTATACATTAATGTAATGTAAAAAAGAAGTGAGAAATTTGGGTAAGATATTTAAAATGATACGAATTTCACACAACACTGGTGTCATATATTTAAGTAATGCACCAGTAGCTTTGTCTGCAATGCAGTCCTTCTTTGAGTTTCACTCACCTTTTCCGGGAAATGCTGCTGATTGGCCTTCTACCCAAAGAAGTAGCCATTTATGATGAAATGATATTTTCTTTCTGGAATAGTTCCAGGGTGAACACCTGTCACAATCTGGGTTAATCCTATTACTGGTTTTACGAGTTTTGGAGCATGGAGTGGAAAGAAAAAATGAGAGAAAAAAGAGAAGGGAAAAAAGGGAGGGAGGCAGAGAGAGAGGGATACAGGAAAGGAGGAAGGGGAGAGAGAGACAGAAAGAAAAAGAGAGGGACCCGTATACATAGAGAGATAGACCAAGAAAATGAAGTCTGTCTTATAGTGACAACAGTAGAGCATAATGTACCTCAGTAACTATTCTAAGAACTATACTAAGAAGTAGAGGACACTATCTACAGCAAGAGTGAAGAATGAAGCAGATACACTTGGAGAAAAAATACTGTCTTGATGGCATTTGAACACTGGTTCCCAATAAATTCTTACATGAGTTATATCCTATGAGACATATTACTTAGGCTGGTTGTATGGGCTTCTGGTACTTGCAATGCAAAGAATCCTCATTTTGTGAATAAAATCAGGTGAGATAATGATAATTGCAGAATAAATGTTTTAAAAAGTAATTTATGATTAAAGATCACAGTGAATAAAGTAACGATGATTTAGAAAACACCAATTAGTTATGGCTTAGATATATTCATCTAAATATTTCATATTAATAAAAATTTTGTCTGTGGAGGAAAACCTAAGATAGAAGTTCCTGGCTAAGGCATTAACCTAAAACAGACAATTAGGTATGACAATTTAAAATGTTTAAAATTTGCAGTTTTTCATCCATCTGTAATTTACTACCACACACTCTTGTAAGTAGAGTCACTGTTGCAAATTATGGTCTATCAAGAATTGAATTAGTGAGCGTCAGCATTTTTTAATCCATTTTCTCATAATGACATACCATCCACTTCCAATTTCCATCTGTAAGTTCTATCTATATTTGTTTTATATTAATGGTCTGGCACAATTTCATGTTGCAATAAAATTCTTTATTGATAACTTCTTCCAAAGAGCTTTTGGGTAAGAATGCTACTTTGATTAATAAGAGCTCAGGTCTCCATTAAATGTCCCTATTAATAATACACTGGAGGTGCTCTAAAGATGGATGTCCATAGCCCTTTGATCACCACTTCATCTTACTAATATCACTTGCCTCAACACACACAGAAATACACAAATATTAGCTGAGCATGAAGACAGTAGTTGAATACCTGTCCCTAGTAGAGACAATTTTTAAATAAAGTCGAGCTTGTTATATGATGAAGAAAATAATAAACCACTGACTGGCAATGATTAAAATTTATCAGAGAAGCAAATAACTCTTTTATTTTTGCTACATTTTTGAGCTTGATTGAATAGGTAAGAAAAAGGATACCAAATTTAATCTTTGTGCTTGCTTTAAGCTTTGAGGGGGAAAAACAGTCTAAATGTAAAATATTATTACTTATACTTTGTTTATAACTTAGAAGGAAAGAGCAGCAATTTCTTCCTACATACTTAGTCACTCTTTTCTCTCAATATCCATATTGCTTATTCAGATTAAATTTGTAAAATATAGCAGAAAATTAACAGATCATTAAATAAGTATGAGAAATATCATGGAACTTTCATTGTAATTTTAAAGCAGTTGTATAAATGATTATCTCTATTGTAATTCCTGGCTTCATTAAAAATAATTCATCTTTTAAAAAATATGTTTTAAGGTGAACTTTTATACTCTTTACCAGTATCACTAAAACTGCAGCAAATCAAATGTTCAGATGTATTTCTAAACTACTTCACCAGTTTCCCTCCGTTTTTTCCTTCCCATAAGTGTGAACATTACTAACTACTATGTCCACTTCTGCACTTCTTGTATGCTTTTCCCAAAGAATTTATATTACAACAAGCCTTCAACTATTGTATCAGTAGAGACAAGAATCTTTGGCTGGAACATGCTTCCACTTTTACTTTTCATTGTAAAATTAGGAATGTTCTACTTTGGGAATTACAAAACTGTAAAACACTCTAGAGACCATATTCCTTACTTTTCTTGTATTAGAGTAAATAATGTAAGATAGCTTATATGATTCAACAAAGGTGAAAAAGAACCAAATGGAAATCTTGTTTCCTGTTACATAACTCATTTTAAATTTGGACATGAAGTTATGCTAAATCATAAAGTGATCCTTTGAACATCAAATACTGAAAAGTAATGAGGTTCAATATCTTTTTAAATTTTTGCAATCAAATGTCTTCTTTTTTTTTTTTTTTGGAAGAGACGTTGTATGGATTGGAGTAAACAGCAATGTGAAAAGAGCAATCAAGAAAATTTATATTTTATATGATTATTATCCTTCTCAAATTAGTCAGTCAATACTTTTTATTTTTTATTTTTATTCATTTTGTTATCATTAATCTACAAGTACATGAAGAACATTGCAGAGTCAAATGTCCTCTTTTAATTCACTCTTAGTAAATCTAAGATTTGTACATTTTTTTGTTGCTTGGAAATTATTTGTCATGCATAGGAACCTTCTAGTTAATGCATTTGGAATCCATAGTTGGAAGTTAACCTGAAATTAGAAATAAAAATCATAACTGACGACTTCAAAAATCTATGTTCTACTAAAATCTAGGTGATACGAAGACTTTTAGAAAGTTAGAGTTTGTGTAAGAACCCATGAAAAAATAGAAAATTTGACATGTAACTAAGAAAGAATGAAATGGAATAAACAGCATGATACTTCCCATAAAAGTGTAGGCTGACAAAATTGCAGAGGTGGATTCAAGCTAACATTTAATCCTTACAAGGCAGGAATTATTTTTATACAGCCAGAATATCAGTAATACCAAAATCTGACAAAGATAAATATTAAAGATATAAAAATAAATATAGCTTGTGGATATTCAAATTTATAAAATATTAACAATATATTTTAGACAAGTGAGTTCATCCAGAAAGGCAAGAATAGATTATTTGTTCTAAATCAATTAATGCCATTCAACTGAATAATATAGATGCGGGCAAATGCAGTACAAGAAAAGTCAGAGAAAACAGCAACAGACATTATGGGGTAAAAAGGATGGCTTATGTAAACAATCCATACCATCATTATGAAATAATTATAAAGGTAAATTTTAGACAAATGCTAGAGGCTATCCTAAAAGTTCCTTTAGTGCACAATCTTCTTTGTATTCACAGGAACTATTTTGAAATGCATTAAAAACTTTTTAAAACACATTTAATGACCCTTTTCTTACAGATTTCCTTGGAAATACTCCTTATCATGCTTGATAATTAACATAAATTGGTGGAGAAGCCAACACCAAGGCATGGTTTTATTAAAGGAAATAGCTTTGTGAGATAGAATAAGAAGAGACTGGGTAGGCTGATAGGGCAGTGCAAGTCTCACCTTGAGAGCAAGAGAAGGAGAGAAAGTTGGGTGGGAACATCCTGAGTTGCTGTAAGTCTAATGCAGTTTGGCAAAGACATTGGGAAGTCTTCAAGCCAAGTGATGAGAGTAGTTGTTTATACTAGAAACAGGTCTGCCTTAGTATCCCTATTACACAGTCTTAGCTAGGAGTAGCCCATGGGATATGTGTGTTTGCAAAAATGTGATAATGGATTTCAAAGTGCACCAACAGGGTCATCATTAATTATATTGTCAAGGCTATTACAATTAGTATATCCTAATACTTTAAAATTAATATATATTTACCTTCCATTTATTTTATGCAATTATATAATACGCATATATAATATATATATCACATACATAAATAAATAGCAACAAATATTTTCATGGAAATATATATAAATATCTACATATATAGCTAAGAGATATCTATACACACTCTTTTTGGATACAACATTTCAGTGTTCTTGAAATCTTGAATGTAAGCAATGAATTGTTATCAATGACTAGTTACAGGCTTCTTTTATATTCTGTGTAAACTTCAGAATAGATAAAATGATTATTATTTCACATACTTTAGAAATTCAGTTCTGTTGAGAAATTAATGATTATAAAATTCCACTGTATAAGAAATAAGAAAATATGTCTATGCTAGCATGTAGAAGAGTTAGTAGATTAGAAGTCCTTAAAAAAACTTGAACAATCTTTTCAACTACATTCTCTTTTTAAATCTTCACTATTGATTTCATTTTCCATCTTATTGATTTTTATCCTTATTTCCTCCCATTTCTTCGATTTTTCTCCACTCTTTCTCCACTTTCTTTGTATTTTTATTCTTTCTTGTTTTCTGATACACTGAAATCTTTCTAAATATACGTATTTGTGATTTTCGTGTGATCATTTCCATGTATATGTATGTTCACAGGCTGGAGTAATAACATAAAAGAAGTATCTAGCTGAATATTGGGGAACATTTTTTAGTCTTTTAAATAGACAGAAGATGGAATATGGCCAATTGAAGTTTTTTAGCTGCCTCTCCCTGACCTCACTTAGCTTGTGACCAGCAAGTCAGACGTTGATGGTAGATGGGACTGTATTGTTTTTCATCATCACTGAGGCAATTGAGAGTTCAGTCTGTCCAAAGTGGATGCTGGGGACAATAAAGATCAATTTGAACAGTTTTTTAGCATGCTTGGCACATACAAACAGGCCAATGTGTTCAGACTATTCCATAATTTCAGTGTTCAGTTATGTTTTGTTATGGGAATCATGAAAATGGAAAAATTCCCCAAGCTTGAGTAAAAGAAATATTCAGTTAATTTAAAGTTGTTCATATTTGGGTTCTAGATCTATATTACACTGTTGCAGAACCAAAAACCATTTCTTTTTTGTAGCCTAATGTTCTTATTCATGTAGTAAATGCAAATGTTTTTAAAATCAAGAGTTTATTGACTCAGCTGGTGAGAATGCTACTGGCTAAAAAACAGCTCAGAATTTTTTATTTTTTATGGTAGTTTTTTTCTGAGAACTTCTTGCTTGAACTTAGCAATTTCCTTCTCATTCTGCACTTCAAGGAGTCAACACAACTGCAGCATGTGGTTGCCAGGATACATGTGCAGACACTGCCTGATGAAAGTGCAATATAACAGCTTGATTTGTCATCAAAATGGAGAAATCTTTAGGGAAAAGTGACTTGGTGAGTAACACCTAGAATCTGCAAATGCTCGTTCTCTTTTTAGTTAACAAAGCAAAATCTATATATAGCAAGTACCATGTACGTATGTGTGTGTATGTTGGTGTATCTCTGTACTGAAATATAGTTGTATAGTTACATATTTCTAATGTGAAAGCCACATGAACAGGAATAACAGTTTACAGTTGATATGTGGTTAAGTGTTTGCATTTCCTACATAGAATCAGCAGATAATGCAATTGCATAATTTCCAGTATTGGTTTGTCATACCTTCTTAGTCTTACCACCTTAATAGTATAGTAACAGTTGACTTATTTCTCATAGTCAGTAAGCATTACCCTTACAAAATTTCCAGAAGAATCTTAAATAACCTATGATTGCTAAATTTTCCATTTGCTACACCCAAACCATTTTCAAAATGGACGTTAGTTTGAAAGACTGTTTTCTAAAGTGTCTCAAATGAATTTTTGCACTGTGACCAACCCTATGACATGTTGCTTGAAATGTCCACTCATTAAGGTTATCTGGGAGATGGAGTCTAGTCAGTCCTAAAAGGTATTAAACACTTGTACATTTCTCTACATAAGATGTTTTTAGAAATGTCCAAATTATTTTCATAATGTTGCCACTATAAAGGAAAGCTTGTATGTAATAAACTAAAATAACAAAATAGCATATTCTCATCATAACTTGATTAATTTTGTTGCACAGAATCCTTAATTTTGTAGTCGTATGTAATTAATCTCTTACCTATTAACTTTTAATAGAATTAAAGTGGTTAAAGATGATTGATAAAGAGGGCTAAAAATGAGAAAGAAAGAGATTCAACTTCTCAGTATGCTAGGACATTAAAAGCATAAAGGAAATGTTATGTGACTTCTAAGTCATTTACTGTTTAAACACTGCAAATATTCTGCAAATGAAATTCCTCAGTGCTCTACCCTTGCCATGTTTCCAAAAAGAGCAAGTATACAGATCTTATCTTTTCTAAAATAGAGGAGCTCTAAAGGGAATTTCAAGTTGTAAGGAATTTCTGTTTCAAAATCTTATGTAACATATAGAGATTTAATTGAGGATATTAATTTCTGTACTTTAGATGCTGACACATAACCATTTAACATTCATGTCATTGACAGATATTTATTTCACCACTGCAAGCTATAACATATAAAAATTTAATTATAGATATTCATTTCATTCTTTTAGCCTTGATGTATACCTATTTAACTACCATATCATAGATACATATATTTTCACCAATACAAGCTGTGAAATGTTAAAATTAAACTGCAGACATTCATTGCTTTATTCTAGTTCCATACACATAAAAACCAGGTACCAAATTGTAGACAAACACTTTATTGTTAAGTACTAGTAATAAAATGATAGTTTCAATCATTAATAAGTAACATTTCAAAGAATAACTGTAACTATAAATTTAGATTTGACAAAATATCTAATAATAAACATATGAAACAAATCATTTAAAACTACTTCAAAACTAAAACTTAAAATAGATTAAGTTTTTTGTAAAAATTAAGCATGTGTGTTATCAAATGTCAAGCAGTAGGAAAAAAACACATAAAGTAAAAAATTCACACCCAAATCCTAACACTTGAAATCAGTCTCTGACAAAATTCATTTACATTTATAGAGAATGTTTGCCCAAAAAGAGATACAAAGTTAGATATAGTTAGGTAGATAATAGCAAACTAGATAGATAGCTGATTGATAAAAAGATAGATTATAGATGGATGGATGGTTAGATACAGAAGGATAGAAAGAATACTGCTTTAGAAAAAAATGATTAAAATCCTATTGCACTTAGAGAAAAAAAATGAAGCTAAAGACAAAATACAGAAATTAATGAATTTCAGATAAATTTATCTTACCACAAGATATAGTTATTATAAAATCTATTAAAACTTAGAAAACCTATATCCAAAACTGTACATTGGATATAGCCATGGCAGTGCTTTGGATCACCAGAGAGAGATTATAATTACTGATGTGTGTTTCACTCCCAAATGTTCTGATTTAATTGGTGCAGGAGGGTGTGGCTTGATTATCAGAGGATATTTAAATGTGATTCTAAGGTGAAAACCACAGGTGAGAATCACTGTTCTAAAGCAGGGAGAGTTATAGTGACAATCTTGAGTTACATAATTATAAAAAGTTGTAAAGCCTATAATTTTAAGCATCTTTTAATCAAAGTATATGTATACAGAGACAAAAGAGAAGAAATGAGCAGATTTACACTTCTATAATTATTCTATCACTTCCTCAATTTTTTTTCTTACTAGAAATATATTTTGTATAATCAAATAATTCTCACAGTTGTTTAATCTTGGTTTTTGAATTGGTTCAGTGACACAGATACATTTTCAGTGTGGTTTCCTCTTTCCCTTTGCTTAATCATATCTTGAATACCTGAATTTAACCGTTATGTTTTCTTTCCATCTATCTATCCATTCATTCAACCAATTATGCATTTATATGTGTATTTATGCTATAGTTTTTTAGACTGGAATCCTAGGAAACAAAATTCTTGGTTTATATTGTTTTTATCAGGACTTTGTAAGATTTACTTTACATTTTACATTGTAGTCTTTGAATATTGCTAGGGAAATATAAAGCAAACCAGAATTTTGCCTGTTTCAAGCGACCTTTTTTTTCCTGTCCATATGCTCATGAATCTTCTTTTTCTTTCAAGTTCTTTAACTTTAATCCCATGATGTTTCTCATCATGTTTTTTTCTGGTAAATGATATTTCCTTATGACATAGCTCAAGTTTTTATTTGAATCAATATTTCTTTTTAACTGTGATGTGTTGTGTGTATTCAGTTTTGTTTTGCTTTCCAATATGATGAGTTATGCATGTAATGGAGTTCATTCATCTTCAGTATCTGCTATTTTTAAAAAATTGTTGTTTCTTTGTGAAATAAGGAATAAACAGAAGAACTTTCATAAAAAAATAGAAAAATAAATAACAATATTTTAAGTGATTGTGGACTTTCTACTCAGGCCAACATTTGGAATTTCCTAGAATCTCAGAAGCCTCCTGAGAGCTTCTTATTTCCCCCTTGCAAGGTAAACATTATCCTGAAAGTTCTGTCCAATTCATTAAGTTTCTCTATGGGATTATTACATATATTTTCATTCCTGAGCACTCTATCAAAATTTTCAATTATATAAATAAATTAATGCCATATACATTCATTTGAGACATGTTTCTTTTGCTCAACATTATGCTGTGGATATGAGGTTATGCTGATAAATACACCTTGTCGTTCATTCAAGTTAACTGCTGCTATATAGTATTCCATTGTGTAAATGTTTCACATACTTTTTAAATGTGCTAAGCTCTTGATGGACATTTTCCAATGTTTTCCCAATATTTTACTTTTTAGAAGAATGCAGTTATTAACCTTATTACCTGTATTTTACATATGTATTATATACATATGAGTTACTAAAAATAAATGTAACCTAGTCATGTAATTTCTGAATCCTAGGATATGTTCATATTCACCTTACTCGGTAATATCAAGTATTTTAAAACAGTTTATTGAAAATTTTGCTCCCCAAAACAAGGGATAAAAATGATATATGTCTAATATGTCCTCATATGTCATATATATATATTCATTAACATTTACTCTTTTTTTTGACAATCTAACATATGTAACATAATATATAATTTGTGTGTTTAGTCATTTTAAATATAATTTCTTTGTATTTGGACCCTTTGTCCTAAGTATTCTTTGAAATTCCTATTAATATATTTGCCCATTTTTTCCAGTAGGTTGATTGTTCTTTCTTGTTGCTTTGTAGATTTTCTTTATTCTGGATATTTATCCTTAGTTGTATATTTAGTGTTTATCTTTATCAAATGTGCTAGACTGTTCCACACTGATCATGATAGTTCTCCCACTGAACCGTACCTTGAACTACTAGTCCCTATTGAACCTCACCTTCCCTACTCAATTCCACATTGTTTCTAAGTTGGACCATCTGCATTTACTTGGACAGTTGGTATTAATGAAGATGATGTAAACATATGTTGTATAAGAATTTTCTCACTGGAAATTACTCTCTTGGAAGTTTACCTTTGGCTACCAGTCATCATGCTATGTTCTAGATAAGAAGGCCAGATAATACTTTTTACCTTCTCAGTCTAAGTACCTTTGCACCTGCAGACCAATACTGAGAGAGCTGCATTTGAGGAATTCCAAAACTCATTTGTATCTGGACCTGATTTAGATGATGAGATTCTAGATTTCAAGATGATGTCTGGTGCCACAATGGGACATAATGTGACATTAGGGGATGTGTGGGGCATTAAGTATAGTTTGCATGTGGAGGAGATGTGCAGCATTAGGAGTCAGAGAACAGATTGCAGTAGAATGTTACATGGTGGCCTGCAACAAAATATGCCCCCCATCATCACAATTTTTAGTAATTCTCTCCCATATTGCTTTTTGGCTTAGTCAACTTGCTTTGGCCAATGGGGTATTATCAGCTTTGACGACATGTGCACATTGGGCCTGGTCCTTCTGCAGTGTTCCCTGTTGGGTACCAGCTGCCATGCTGTAAAACCAAAGTTGTTAGATTTATCTTTAGAAAGTTATACTCTTAAGCAATTATAAAAGCTCAAAGGAAATAAAAAGGCCTTGAATAAAATTATGAGGATTTCATGTCCTTACTGACACATGATAGGAAATTATTTGAGGCTTTTGAGGAGAGGTGATAGTCTGATTTAAATTTTAAAATAAGAATTGAAAATAACAAACCTCTTTCTCTACCTCACAAAAGAAGAAAAAGGAATTAAAGGGAGTCAGGGAGGAAGTATCAAAAGATGGAGTCTGATTTAAAAGCTTTTAAAATAATTCAGATAAGTTACATAATAATAACCTCACTAGTAGAGACAATTGGATATTTTAAAAGAAAAAACTTAGGAAAGACCTAATTTTTTATTTGTTAATTTCCCTTTTTTATTGATTGATTGCCTAAGTAACTAGGAATGTTAGGTTACTATTTTCTGAGATAAAGGAGAGTGTGTGAAGACAGGGTTGAAGTGAAGGAAATCTAAGTTCAGTTTTGGATCTCTTAATTACAAGGCATTTATTTCATGTACACATAGTTATGTTGAGTAAATAGATACTTGAGTCTGAAGTCTAGTGGATAGATGCTGGCCCAACATACAAATTTTGGAGTCATCAGAGAATGAGATATATTTAATGCCCTGGGACTGGTGAGATAACTAAAATAGAAAAGAAAATATGTTTGAAAACGGAATTTTGAAGCCCTTCCACACTGGTAGTTCTAGATGAGAAATAACCATCAGTAGAGACTGAGGAAGAATACTCAAAAAAATGAGAGGAGGATAGCCAGGGGTACGTGCTGTCTATCCTGGCTGACAAAGAAAAAAGAAAGTGCAGTACCGGGAAGGGGGGCATCTACTGTGTGCAGTGCTGTGAAGTAACATCAAGTCTGACAAGTGACCTTTACTTTCAGTGGCACACAGATCATTGATGATCATGATTATAGCTGTGTTTGTGGAGTCAAAAGCCTGGATGGAGTAAGTACAAGGAAAAATTCAAAGAGAAAAAAACGGAGAAAATGTGCCTAGAAAACTCTGAGTACTAATATTATAAAGGGAAGGAAAGAAGAAGAATGTAAAATGGTGGAAAAATTAGGATCAAAAGAGGCATTTAGTTTTTTTTTTAACATGGCAGAAATGATCACATATTCGCTTGCTTATTAAAAGATAATGAAGAGAGAATATCTGAAGATGCAAAAGATAAAGAGAATGATAGAAGGAGTGATGCCTTAATTAGGCAAGAAGACATGGAATCCAGTGTGCAAGTAGAGAGAGTGGCCTTTCCTCCATCTCATCATCACCTTTCACCTCAGTAACAGAGCCCCAGGCAGAGTATACGAGTACAGTGCAGGTTGATGTGAAGGTGGAGGCTTGTAGAAATTGTGTTCTTATCCCTTCATTCTATGTCTAAAATAAAGCAAGTACTTCAGTTGTAAATTCCAATGGGGAGAATTTGTAGATATAAAGAAAAAGGAGCTCATATTAAGCAATCACTGGAACTAGAATAGTTAATATTCTTTCAAAATTACATCCGTCTTCTAGGCAGCACTCACGGCTGTTTGGTTCATCTTCTCTTCACTCTGTTGTCGAGGGAGGGGTTCCTGCCCTGAGTAGCATGAGATGCCTGATCATACAATGTCTGACACAGAATGGATGAGATGAACAGTTCATTAGTCACACACACTCTTTGCCCAGGGGAAGTCAAGGAGCCATGCAGGGCCCCACATGGGTTACACTCAAGAACAGAGTGAACTAGCAGGGGTGTGGGAAGCTAGATTTGTGGTAACAAGAGGGTAGTTGACACCTGATTCCTGCAGGAAGATGTTTTATCTTGTTTGAATAATTTCATAGGCTGGTGGGGAAGTAAAATCCATTAGATCCAGGGCCCAGTGGAGTATAGCTGGTCTGGCTGATAGAGGAACTAGCTGAGTGGAAAGCATTTTCCAGTGGACAGAGGACATATTTGATGAAAGTGGGTAACTTATAGCTAGACCTTTGGGCCCCTGTGATGCTCAAAGATGTAGCACTTAATACAGAATCTTAATTTTAGGCATTAATACCACAAGGACCCAGTAGTGGGAGAGGTGAATTCAGAAACATAATAGTCAAAGTATCTGCATGATTTTTTATTCCATCAGCTATATATGTTTATCATATATTGTCTTCTTTAAATGCCCATGACTATTCCTTAAGACTTTTTAAAAGATACTATTTATGTAAAATATAAATGAAATTATAACTTTTTCATTATAATCTTACTTACATGGATAATTTTCCCCAAAGTCTTCCCTAATTCTTCCCACTGCTCATCCCCACCACCCCCACCACTCCCAGGCCACAGGAAGCCTCTGATTTGTTTGGTACCCTTGAATGAGCTCTATGAGCTCTATATACTTAATCTAACGTTGGTTTGGAAGGAGGAAGGAGTAGGATGGAATGGTGCAAAACCTCGGCTTTGGCACATTGTCTCAAACATATACTTGCCAAGTCTACTCTGCTTTAGGGATAGGCCTTCCCCTCAGTCTTTAATACATTTGCAAGTCTATTTTTATCACAGCAACAAGCAATATCACATAGGTCACAGCTGTTTATGTAATAATGGTTCTCATTCACTCTTTACCACACTTTTCACATACGGCAGAAGACTATGTAGAGATAATAGGAATGCTAAGTACATATAGTAAGTATAGATTCTCCTTCAGTTCCAGCTTCTGTATTACTGTGCAGTTTTTTTAAAATGAAAGATTAGCTATTATTACTTTATTAACAATCACATAAAAAATGAGCCTGAGGCAAAATAATCCAGCTTAAAAGCCCATATATCAAACACACTATTAGACCTATACATAGTCATGGAATACAAAATAATACAATAAAATTTAAAGTTGAAAAAGATCTTAGAATCCATATAATCAAACTTCCTAGATTTACATTTGAGTAATGTCTAACTTCCAGTAGTTAGCTTACAGTAAGTAGGGGAATCAGCTATGAAGTAAAAGAATTTCAACCAGGCCTCTAAACTCTTAGTTTAGTATGTTTTTCTTTCTTTTTCTTTTTTTTTTTGACAGGGGATCTCTCATATTTATTGATCAAATGGTTGGTAACAACAATAAAATTCTGTATAGGGGACTCAATGGTCAATGCACAATCATTAATCCGCCCCAAGCCTAATTCTCATCAGTCTCCAATCTTCTGAAGCATAACGAACAAGTTCTTACATGATGAAAAATTCTTACATAGTGAATAAGTTCATACATGGTGAACAGTACAAGGGCAGTCATCACAGAAACTTTCGGTTTTGATCACGCATTATGAACTATAAACAATCAGGTCAAATATGAATATTCGTTATGATTTTTATACTTGATTTATATGTGAATCCCACATTTCTCCCTTATTATTATTATTATTTTTTTTTTTTTAAATAAAATGCTGAAGTGGTAGGTAGAAGCAAGATAAAGGTAGAAAACATAGTTCAGTGCTGTAAGAGGGCAAATGTAGATGATCAGGTGTGTGCCTGTAGACTAAGTGTTAATCCAAGCTAGACAAGGGCAATAAAACATCCATGGATGCAGAAGATTTCTCTCAGAACAGGGGGGGTGAGGTTCTAAGCCTCACCTCTGTTGATCCCCAATTTCTCACCTGATGGCCCCCCTGAGACTGTGCCTGTCTTAGGTTGTTCCTCCCTTGAGGAATCTTACCCATCTCTGGCTAACCAGTCATCTTCTGGGGCCATACAGGGAAATGTAAAGTTGGTAAGTGAGAGAGAGGCAATATTGTATGAAAAGGTTAGCTTTTTACTTCTTTTCAGATTTATGCCCTGTGGCTTTTATGCCCAGTATTTGTCTTGAGGTATCTTTATCACTTGGAAGAATTATGATACTCAGTAAATTTGATTTGAGGCACGAATTCTATTTAAGTGTTGTAATTAGGAAGGAAGAAGGAAAGCTATAGGAGTAGCAGACAGAAGAAAACATGGGAAGATTCATTATTTCTTTGACGTACCTTCTTGTAGAGTAACATAAGCATGTATAGGTTTTAAACTACTAATTAAATTGCATACACACATTAACATAATAGGAATACAGTTACATAACCAAAGCAGACCTATAATTACTAGCCATCTCCAGTGAAACCAAGAAAACCAGTTAGGCACCCTAGGCATTTGTGAAAACTTATCTATGATATGGTGGATATTGTCCACCTGAACTTGAACAGTCTGAGAGAAATCAGACACATTAAAACAACCCATTCTTGGGGACTGTTCACATCCCATATGTTCTTTTAACAGTAGATAGTCTGTAGTTGTAAGATTTTGGAGCTCTACAACTTGCACTTCTCCTAATTCTTGGTTGACTTCCAACAATGTAGATCCAGTCAAATTTGTTGTTTTACTGTATGCACAGGCCAGCTTAGATATCTCCTTCTTCATTCCAATGGCAAGTCCAGGAACCAGTGGGATGAATGCAGCTACAACTGCAGCATCGCCTGGATCTTTGTTGAGGTTTTTTGATGATCATCTTCTGGTATGACTCTTACAGAGAGTGCTGATGTTGGAAGTTCTTTTTCATATCATATTTTAGTTCATTTTCTGGGTAGCCAAATTAGGCTTTGATCCTCTATATAAACAGAAACAGACCCTTTGCCCACACTTTGATATGCCCTTTATACCATTGTGTAGAAGTCATTGGAGGTCACCACACAGGAACTGCTTTTTTTTTTTTTTTTTTTTAAGAGAAAGGAATATTATCAGAAAAATATACCTCCATAGCCAATCATCTGACACCCCTTAAGTGATCAAAATTAAGGATATTTAAACCATGCATTAATCATTGATTTACAGATAGTTTTATCCTATCAGGGAGTAACCCCCCTTTTTTCTTTTTTGTTATCATTAATCTACACTTACATGAAGAATATTATGTTTACTAGGCTCTCCCCTATACCAGGTGCCCCCTATAAACCCCTTTAGAGTCACTGTCCATCAGCATAGCAAAATGTTGTAGAATCACTACTTGTCTTCTCTGTGTTGTACAACCCTCCCCTTTCTCCCACCCCCCTATGAATGCTAATCTTAATACTCCCCTTTCCCTCCCCCATTATCCCTCCCTACCCACCCATCCTCCCCAGTCCCTTTCCCTTTGGTACCTGTTAGTCCATTCTTGGGTTCTGTGATTCCGCTGCTGTTTTGTTCCTTCAGTTTTTCCTTTGTTCTTATACTCCAAAGATGAGTGAAATCATTTGGTATTTCTCTTTCTCCGCTTGGCTTATTTCACTGAGCATAATACCCTCCAGCTCCATCCATGTTGTTGCAAATGGAAGGATTTGCCCTCTTCTTATGGCTGAGTAGTATTCCATTGTGTATATGTACCACATCTTCTTTATCCATTCATCTACCGATGGACATTTAGGTTGCTTCCAATTCTTGGCTATTATAAATAGTGCTGCGATAAACATAGGGGTGCATCTGTCTTTCTCAAACTTGATTGCTGCATTCTTAGGGTAAATTCCTAGGAGTGCAATTCCTGGGTCAAATGGTAGGTCTGTTTTGAGCATTTTGATAAACCTCCATACTGCTTTCCACAATGGTTGAACTAATTTACATTCCCACCAGCAGTGTAGGAGGGTTCCCCTTTCTCCACAGCCTCTCCAACATTTGTTGTTGTTTGTCTTTTGGATGGCAGCCATCCTTACTGGTATGAGGTGATACCTCATTGGAGTTTTAATTTGCATTTCTCTGATAATTAGCGATGTGGAGCATCTTTTCATATGTGTGTTTGCCATCTGTATTTCTTTTTTGGAGAACTGTCTGTTCAGTTCCTCTGCCCATTTTTTAACTGGATTATTTGTTTTTTGTCTGTTGAGGCGTGTGAGCTCTTTATATATACTGGACGTCAAGCCTTTATCGAATGTGTCATTTTCAAATATATTCTCCCATACTGTAGGGTTCCTTTTTGTTCTATTGATGGTGTCTTTTGCTGTACAGAAGCTTTTCAGCTTAATATAGTCCCACTTGTTCATTTTTGCTGTTGTTTTCCTTGCCCGGGGATATATGTTAAAGAAGAGGTCACTCGTGTTTATGCCTAAGACGTTTTTGCCTATGTTTTTTTCCAAGAGTTTAATGGTTTCATGACTTACATTCAGGTCTTTGATCAACTTTGAATTTACTTTTGTATATGGGGTTAGACAATGGTCCAGTTTCATTCTCCTACATGTAGCTGTCCAGTTTTGCCAGCACCACCTGTTGAAGAGACTGTCATTTCGCCATTGTATGTCCATGGCTCCTTTATCAAATATTAATTGACCATATATGTTTGGGTTAATGTCTGGAGTCTCTGGTCTGTTCCACTGGTCCGTGGCTCTGTTCTTGTGCCAGTACCAAATTGTCTTGATTACTATGGCTTTATAGTAGAGCTTGAAGTTGGGGAGTGAGATCCCCCCTACTTTATTCTTCTTTCTCATTATTGCTTTGGCTATTTTGGGTCTTTGGTGTTTCCATATGAATTTTTTAATTATTTGTTCCAGTTCATTGAAGAATGCTGCTGGTAGTTTCATAGGGATTGCATCAAATCTGTATATTGCTTTGGTCAGGATGGCCATTTTGATGATATTAATTCTTCCTAGCCACGAGCATGGGATGAGTTTCCATCTGTTAGTGTCCCCTTTAATTTCTCTTAAGAGTGACTTGTAGTTTTCAGAGTATAAGTCTTTCACTTCTTTGGTTAGGTTTATTCCTAGGTATTTTATTTTTTTTGATGCAATTGTGAATGGAGTTGTTTTCCTGATTTCTCTTTCCATTGGTTCATTGTTAGTGTATAGGAAAGCCACAGATTTCTGTGTGTTGATTATGTATCCTGCAACTTTGCTGTATTCTGATATCAGTTCTAGTAGTTTTGGGGTGGAGTCTAGGGTTTTTTATGTACAATATCATGTCATCTGCAAATAGTGAAAGTTTAACTTCTTCTTTACCAATCTGGATTCCTTGTATTTCTTTGTTTTGTCTCATTGCCGTGGCTAGAACCCCCAGTACTATGTTAAATAACAGTGGGGAGAGTGGGCATCCCTGTCTAGTTCCCGATCTCAGAGGAAAAGCTTTCAGCTTCTCACAGTGCACTATAATGTTGGCTGTGGGTTTATGATATATGTAAAGGCTGTGGGCCTTTATTATGTTGAGATACTTGCCCTCTATTCCCATTTTGCTGAGAGTTTTTATCATGAATGGACGTTGAATTTTGTCAAACGCTTTTTCAGCGTCTATGGAGATGATCATGTGGTTTTTGTCCTTTTTTTTGATGTGGTGGGTGATGTTGACGGATTTTCTCATGTTGTACCATCCTTGCATCCCTGGGATGAATCCCACTTGCTGATGGTGTATGATCCTTTATATATAGTTTTGAATTCGGTTTGCTAATATTTCATTAAGTATTTTTGCATCTATATTCATCAGGGATATTGGTCTGTAATTTTCTTTTTTGGTGGGGTCTTTGCCTGTTTTTGGTATTAGGGTGATGTTGGCTTCATAGAATGAGTTTGGGAGTATTCCGTCTTCTATTTTTTGGAAAACTTTAAGGAGAATGGGTATTATGTCTTCTGTGTGTGTCTGATAAAATTCCGAGGTAAATCCGTCCGGCCCGGGGATTTTGTTCTTGGGTAGTTTTTTGATTACCGTTTCAATTTCTTTGCTCGTAATTGATTTGTTTGACTTTCGTGTTTCTTCCTTGGTCAGTCTTGGCAAGTTGTATTTTTCATGGAAGTTGTCCATTTCTTCTAGGTTTTCCAGCTTGTTGGCATATAGGTTTTCATAGTAGTCTTTAATAATTCTTTGTATTTCTGTGGTGTCTGTCGTGATTTTTCCATTCTCATTTCTCATTCTGTTGATTCTCTTTTTCTCTTAATAAGTTTGGCTAGAGGCTTATCTATTTTGTTTATTTTCTCAAAGGATCAGCTCTTGGTTTCATTGATTTTTTCTATTGTTTCATTCTTCTCAATTTTGTTTATTTCTTCTCTGATCTTTATTATGTCCCTCCTTCTGCTGACTTTAGGCCTCATTTGTTCTTCTTTTCCAACTTTCGATAATTATGATGTTAGAGTATTCATTTGGGATTGTTCTTCCTTCTTCAAGTGTGCCTGGATCGCTATATACTTTCCTCTTAAGACTGCTTTCGCTGCGTCCCACAGAAGTTGGGGCTTTGTGTTGTTGTTTTCATTTGTTTCTATATATTCCTTGATCTCTATTATTATTTGTTCATTGATCCATTGATTATTTAGGAGCATGTTGTTAAGCCTCCATGTGTTTGTGAGCCTTCTTGTTTTCTTTGTAGAATTTATTTCTAGTTTTATTCCCTTGTGGTCTGAAAAATTGGTTGTTAGAATTTGAATATTTTGGATTTTGCTGAGGCTCTTTTTGTGGGCTATTATGTGGTCTATTCTGGAGAATGTTCCATGTGCACTTGAGAAGAATGTATATCCTGTTGCTTTTGGATGTAAAGTTCTATAGATGTCTATTAGGTCCATCTGTTCTAGTGTGTTGTTCAGTGCCTCTGTGTCCTTACTTATTTTCTGCCCTGTGGATCTATCCTTTGTGGTGAGTGGTGTGTTGAAGTCTCCTAAAATGAATGCATTGCAGTCTATTTCCCCCTTTAGTTCTGTTAGTGTTTGTTTCACATATGCTGGTGCACCTGTGTTGGGTGCATATATATTTAGAATGGTTTATATTAGAATGGTTTATATAAATATATTTAGAGGCTTATCTATTTTGTTTATTTTCTCAAAGGACCAGCTCTTGGTTTCATTGATTTTTTCTATTGTTACATTCTTCTCAATTTTGTTTATTTCTTCTCTGATCTTTATTATGTCCCTCCTTCTGCTGACTTTAGGCCTCATTTGTTCTTCTTTTCCAACTTTCGATAATTGTGATGTTAGACTATTCATTTGGGATTGTTCTTCCTTCTTCAAGTGTGCCTGGATTGCTATATACTTTCCTCTTAAGACTGCTTTCACTGCGTCCCACAGAATTGGGGCTTTGTGTTGTTGTTTTCATTTGTTTCTATATATTCCTTGATCTCTATTTTTATTTGTTCATTGATCCATTGATTATTTAGGAGCATGTTGTTAAGCCTCCATGTGTTGGAGTGAGCCCTTTATCATTATGTAGTGTCCTTCTTTATCTCTTGTTACTTTCTTTGTTTTGAAGTCTGTTTTTTCTGACATTAATACTGCAACCCCTGCTTTCTTCTCGCTGTTGTTTGCCTGAAATACGTTTTTCCATCCCTTGACTTTTAGTCTGTACATATATTTGGGTTTGAGGTGAGTTTCTTGTAAGCAGCATATAGATGGGTCTTGCTTTTTTATCCATTCTATTACTCTGTGTCTTTTGATTGGTGCATTTAACCCATTAACATTTAGTGTGACTATTGAAAGATATGTACTTATTGCCATTGCAGGCTTTAAATTTGTGGTTACCAAAGGTTCAAGGTTAGCCTCTTTAGTATCTTACTGCCTAACTTAGCTCGCTTATTGAGCTGTTATATACACTGTCTGGAGATTCTTTTCTTCTCTCCCTTCTTATTCCTCCTCCTCCATTCTTCGTATGTTGGGTTATTTTGTTCTGTGCTCTTTTTAGGAGTGCTCCCATCTAGAGCAGTCCCTGTAAGATGCCCTGTAGAGGTGGTTTGTGGGAAGCAAATTCCCTCGGCTTTTGCTTGTCTGGGAATTGTTTAATCCCGCCATCATATTTAAATGATAGTCGTGCTGGATACAGTATCCTTGGTTCAAGGCCCTTCTATTTCATTGCATCAAATATATCATGCCATTCTCTTTTGGCCTGTAGGGTTTCTGTCGAGATGTCTGATGTTAACCTGATGGGTTTTCCTTTATAGGTGACCTTTTTCTCTCTAGCTGCCTTTAAAACTCTTTCCTTGTCCTTGATCTTTGCCATTTTAATTATTATGTGTCTTGGTGTTGTCCTCCTTGGATCCTTTCTGTTGGGGGTTCTGTGTATTTCTGTAGTCTGTTCGATTATTTCCTCCATCAGTTTGGGGAAGTTTTCAACAATTATTTCTTCCAAGATACTTCCATCCCTTTTCCTCTCTCTTCTTCTTCTGGTACCCCTATAGTATGGATATTGTTCCTTTTGGATTGTTCACAGAGTTCTCTTAATATTGTTTCATTCCTGGAGATCCTTTTCTCTCTCTCTATGTCAGCTTCTATGCGTTCCTGTTCTCTGATTTCAATTCCATCAATGGCCTCTTGCATCCTATCCATTCTGCTTATAAATCCTTCCAGAGTTTGTTTCATTTCTGTAATCTCCTTTCTGGCATCTGTGATCTCCCTCCGGACTTCATCCCATATCTCTTGCGTATTTCTCTGCATGTCTGTCAGCATGTTTATGATTCTTATTTTGAATTCTTTGTCAGGAAGACTGGTTAGGTCTGTCTCCCTCTCTGGTGTTGTCTCTGTGATCTTGGTTTGCCTGTAATTTTGCCTTTTCATGGTGATAGGAATAGTTTGCAGAGCTGGCACAAGTGACGGCTGGAAGGACTTCCTTTCTTGTTGGTTTGTGGCCCTCCTCTCCCGGGAGAACAGCGACCTCTAGTGGCTTGTGCTGAGTAGCTGAGTGCAGACAGGGCTTCTGCTTCCTGCTGGGCTGCTATGGAGTTTATCTCCACTATTACTATTGGCGTGGCCTGTTTCGGGCCGGTGCTCCAAAATGGTGGAGGTGCTTTGGAGGGGAAGTGGCCGGGAGGCTATTTATCTCTCTAAGGGGCCTCCGTGCTCCCTGCTGCCCAGTGGATTAGAGTGCCCAGAGATCCCCGGATTCCCTACCTCTGGCTTAGTGTCCTGCCCTGCCCCTTTAAGATTTCCAAAAAGCACCCGCCAAAACAAAACAACAAAAAAAACAAAAAGAAAAAAATGGCCTCTTGTTTTTCTTTATTTCCCTGCGCCAGCCTCTGGCACCCGATCACTGGTCTTGCTGCCCTGTTTCCCTAGTATCCAGGACCCTATGCATGCACTGTGTCTGTGCTCTGGTGCTGATGGCTAGAGCTGGATGTTTAGCAGTCCTGGGCTCCCTCTCCCTCCCCGCTCCGACTCCTCTCCTCCCGCCAGGAGCTGGGGGGAGGGGCACTAGGGTCCCACCAGGCCGGGGCTTGTATCTTACCCCCTTTGTGAGGCTCTGGGTTCTTGCAGGTGTGGATGTGGCCTGGATGTTGTCCTGTGTCCTCTGGTCTTTATTCTAGGAAGAGTCTTTGTTATATTTTCATAGATGTATGTGGTTTTGGGAGGAGATTTCCGCTGCTCTACTCACACCGCCATCTTGGCTCTGCCTGCTACTGTGCAGTTTGAATTGAACCTATTTGCAACTGTGGAACCTGGTCTTATCCTACTAATCAAAGGATCATTCAGAAATATGTATGTTGGTACAAATTTCAAGAAAATTAGAATCCTTTTAAGGGCACAGATGATATATGTTGACTCTTAGGTTCATTTTGTTATAGACACAGTATATGGCTATGACAATGTCTTTGTTTCTTCACAAATTGTGTCATTCCCTAGGTATATCTGTCAATCTATCATCTATCTCTCTATCTCTCTGTATCTATCTATCTATTTATCTATCTATATATCTATCTATATATCTATCAATATATACTTTCTCTCTCTACACACACACACATAATTGCATTGGAATTCATGGAAGAAGAATGCTAAAGGTATTTCAATATTCTTATCTTTCAGTTTATAAACATAAAATATGTTTTAAATTATCAATGAAAGAAAAGTTTAAGTGGAAAATACAGGTGGAGAAATAGTTATTTTTTAAATCATTATAATTCTAAGTACTGTCAAAAATGGTCCTCAGTGATGTCAGTGAAACCAGCAGAGTAACGATTTCCAAAAATCTCTTCTTCATAATAATATATATTTTTATGTCACAATAATTTATAATATAACTCTAGATACTCATCAAAGACTTACAGCAACCCAGAGAGTACAGGTTTGGAGCCCATTTAGGGCCTCATTCTAAGAGAATTAATACTTTTTTACTTTTCTGGTGGTTTCCTGGAAGATCTCACTTGAAAGGCTATTTGGGTTTGACAGATCCCAAGGCTTGACCAGTGTAAAAAGCCTTTTTCCTGGGAGGGAGGGGCATTGAACATAATTAAATGCAGTTATTTAACTTTGTGGCTTCCTAAAGTAGTGGATAATATTGGAGAAAACAAAAGACTAACAAAAATGTTAACAGGAGAAGCTGGGAAATGATATGTCCAGAATGCCTTTGAAAAGCTCTGACATATTCCTTGGAATCTGGAAAACCATGCACATGGATAGGACATTGGACAGGTGTGCTCAGGGCTGTGCACACCCTTAAGAGAGGTTTGAAAAGGCTCTTAGCTTTCATGTCAGGTTGACCTTGAGGTTCTGCACAAGTAGGAAGTGAAGGTTAAGGAATAGTTGTCAACTCCCTGGCTGAGTATTGAAGGTATGCCCAGAATACATGAAGAGTCCCTTGGCAAGCACTTGAAGACTTATTGGTACTAGGTATTTAAGGAAATCTCTGTCTAACCATAAGGTTACCACTAAGTTACCCAAGCAGAGACTTCAGACCACACACAATAAAGAACACAGACTTTAAAAAAATTTCCCAGAAAAGTTATGACAATTAAACTATGTGATACTGCTATAAGGATGAACATATAAATCAAATGGAATAAAATTGAGAGTATGGAAGTAAACCTATACATCCTTGGTCAAGTGATTTTTGACAAGGTGTCAAGAAATTTCAATGAGAGAAAAGTATAGCCTTTAACAAATTGTGCTGGTACAGCTGGATATTCTCATGCAAAATAAATAATGTGTAAATCAACCTGTTACTATGTAAAAATTAACTCAAAATGAATAAGAGACCTAAGTGTAATAACTAAAACTATAAAAGCTTTTAAAGAACACAAAAATGTAAATCTTCATGAGTTTGGATTAGGCAATAGTTTCTGATATATGACATTTCTGATATATGACACATTAAATATAAGCAACCAAAGAAGAGATAGATAAATTGGACTTCATCAAAATAAAAATTACTTTCATATTATGAAGAACCCTATCAAGAAAGTAAAAAGGCAACTCAAATGGAAGACATATTTTCAAATCAGGCATCTGATAGGGGTCTACTATCTTAAATATATACACAATTCTTACAACTCATAAACAAAATAACTACCTGATTTTTTCAAATGTGCAAAGTATTTGGATATCAATTTCTCCAAATAAGATATACAAATGGCCAATAAGCATTCAAAAAGATGCTTAACATTATTAAGGAATTGTAAAGCAACTAATATACCACTTCCATTCACTCGGATGACTCTAATCAAAAAGATATACAATAACAAGTGTTGCAGAGTATGTGGAGACCTTTGAATTCTTATGTATTACTGGAGAGAATATGCAATGGTACAACAACCTGGAAGACTGTGGCAATTACTTGGACAGTCAAACATAGAGATATCATATGATACAGCAATAGTACAACTAGATATATGCCCCAGAGAGTTGAAAACATATGGCTCATATTTAAATCTTATAAATTCATAGCAGACTTCAAAATAATTAAAAATAGTAAACAGTGTCCATAAATTGATGGATGAATAAACAAAATGCAATATAACCATACAATCAAATATCTGCCAGCCATAAAAGTGAATGAAGTACTGTTACATGCTCCATCACAAGTGAATATTATGCTAAGTGAAGAAGTCAGACACGAAAGGCCACATGTGCTGTGATTCCCATTTATATGAAATGTCCAGAATAGACAAATTCATAGACACAGAAAGCAGATTAGAGATTGCTAGGGGCTGGAGGGAAGAGGTAATTAGGAATAGCTGCCAATGGATATATGTTTTCCTTTTGGATGATTGAAGTGTTCGGGAAGTAGATACTGGGGATGGTTGCTCAACTCTGTGAATATGCTAAAAACCATTGAACTATACACTTTAAAAGGGTGGATTTTATGGCATGTAAATTATATATCAAAACATATAGCAAAATAATGCATCTAGATAGAATCATCAATGATTACCCAAACCGTTAGGTGAAAAGTTGATAAGTAACTTTATAATAGATGAATCTGTCTGAGAACTGCTGAGCATTATTCAAAATAAGACAGACATACATTAAGTGCCTCCTAATATGATGCAATGAAATTGAACTTGTAAAATCTATATCAATGTGTAGGATATAAAGTTTAGATAAAAATGTTAATGATACCATAAGAATATAAAAAAATCAATCAAGATGGTGGAGAATTCTACAAGAAATTGACTTAATTTCTTTAACAAATAAGTGTTTTGAAGAAAAGCAGATGGAATGGAAATATAGATTCAGGGAGACCTAATACATAAAATGTTGAACAAGAAAAAAGACATTTTTCAGACAATCTAGGAAAACATACATATATTGGATGCTAGAAATATTAAGAAGTTATAGCTTATAAAATTAACAATAATTCCTTAATATCACCTAATACTAAATTTGTATGAATTTGTGTGGATTGTTGACTCTGGGTAATAATGGGCTCTTGGGACTCAAAATACTATTTCTTCTCTTTTTGTGTATGTTTGAAATTTTCATAATACAAAACTTTTTCAAAATAAACCTAATATTCAGCAGCAATGGCTCAGCAGTAATAAGTTCATCTACTGATCTAGGACTTTCTCAGTGGAGAAGGCCTTAAGGAGCCTTGGGAATATCTTGGAACTTGGAATCAGAAAGGCCTAGATGTGAATATGGCTCTGTTACTTATAATCAATATTACCTTGAGCAAGTTGCTTGTTTTCCTGAGTGAGTTTTCCCATCTCTGAGCAAGAATAGTATTACCTACTTCAGAAGGTCTTTGGAGGAACAAGTGAGATAATGTATGTAAAGTGGGCATCATTACATATGTATATAGTGCCTGGAATAGAATAAATGCCCCATAAATGTCAACGAACTTAAAACCTGGCTCTAAAGTAGTTGTCTCACTTAAATCAGATTTCAAAATAGCAAGCTATGTTTTCAATTCTGAGTTGATTCTCACAGAAAAAGGACAATCAATAGTGGTTCCTTAACTCTTCTTGCATCTCCATACTGTATTAGGAAAATTAAAATAGCCAACTAATAATTTTGAAAATAAATTAATTTCTGATGGTTCCTGATGTAGTAAAGGGGATGGTTGATAAAAGTCATGCCTATTTTGAACAAAATTATAAATGATAAAAATGCCAAGAAGCAGAATAGAAATTAAAGATGGCAACGTGAGAGGAGAGACAGAGGCTTCCTCCTAAAACTGGATACAACTAGAAAATTTAATGGGCGCAACTAATCCTGAGAAAGGAACAGGAAAGAGGATGGCATCAGACTGCACACAACTGGAGAAAAGAGCAGACCTCAGCTAACGGGTTAACATACGAGAGCTGTGGCTTAGTGGGACCTGAGACCCACCCACACCCCAGCTCACCAGAGGGAGGAAGACAAACGGAGCAGGAAAGGAGTGGAAGGCTTGGAACTGCTGAATACCTAGCTCTGGAGATCTGCTCTGGGAGCACAAACCTACATTTCATGGTGCTTTCATGAGACTCGCATGACTACTGGGTTGGAAAGTTAATACAGGCAGAGTTCCTGGGGACACTGGGATTCCGGCTGCTTGTGGAAAGCAGGGATCCATATCTGGCAGCTCTGGGACAAAAACTTATACCTGTGTGACCGGCCCACTGGCTCAGGCAGTGGAGACAGGCACAGCAGCCAGGAGGCGGGGAACAGCTCTTTCCTCCCCCCAGTACCGCTCCCCTGTGACCATTGACATTGCTGCAGGGGCTGAGCAGCTCCAGAATAGAGCTTCTGGACACTAGAGGGCACCATACACAAACATGAAACGCCAAAGGAACCTTGCCAGAGTAAAATTGTTAATACAACTCCCAAGAAAGATTTAAGTGATATGGACCTAGTGACTCTTCCTGAAAGGGAGTTCAAAATAAAAATCATCAACATTCTAATGGAGGTACGGAAAGACATCCAAGAACTCAGGAATGAATTCAGGTCAGAGATCCAATCGTTGAAGAACACAATGGAGGGTATTAAAAGCACGTTGGATATGGTGGAGGAGACAATATATGAAATAGAAACTAGAGAAGAGGAATACAAAGAAGGGAGGCACAGAGAGAAAAAAGGATCTCTAAAAATGAAAGAATATTGCGAGAACTGTGTGACCAATCCAAGCAGAACAACAATCACATTATTGGGATACCAGAAGAAGAAGAGAGAGAGAAAGGGATAGAAAGTGTCTTTGAGGAGGTAGTTGCTGAAAACTTCCCTAATCTGGGGAAGGACATAGTCTGTCAGGCCACAGAGATCCACAGATCCCCCTACACAAGGGACCCAAGGAAGACAACAGCAAGACACATAGTAATTAAAATGGGAAAGATCAAGGATAAGGACAGACTGTTAAAAGCAGCCAGAGGCAGAAATAAGATCACATACAAAGGAAAGCCCATCAGACTAACATCAGACTTCTCAGCAGAAACCTTACAGGCCAGAAGGGAGTGGCATGATGTACTAAATGCCATGAAGCAGATGGGCCTGGAACCAAGATTACTTTATTCAACAAGATTATCATTTAAATTTGAAGGAGTGATTAAACAATTTCCAGATAAGCAAAAGCTGAGAGAGTTTACCTCCCACAAACCATCTCTACAGTCTATTTTGGAGGGACTGCTATAGATGCAAGTATTCCTAGGGTTGGACAGCTGTCACCAGAGGCAGTAAAACCATGGTAGGGAGGGTGGAGCAGCTGATTGTGAGGCAAATGCAAAATTAAATTGACTATCCCCAAAGTCAATCAGGGGATAGACAAAAAGTACAGAATTTGATACCTAATATATAAAGAATGAAGGAGGAAGAAAAAGGAGGAGAAATAGAAAATAACCTTTAGGTTGTGTTTGTAACAGCATACTAAGTGAGTTAAGTTAGACTCTTAGATAGTAAGGAAAGTAATCTGGAACCTTTGGTAACCATGAATCTAAAGCCTGAAATGGCAATAAGTACATACCTATCGATAATCACCCGAAATGTAAAAGGGCTGAATGCACCAATCAAAAGACATAGCATCAATGAAAGGATAAAAAAACAAGACCCATCTATAAGCTGCTTACAAGAGACTCACCTGAAACCCAAAGACATACACAGACTAAAAGTCAAGGGATGGAAAAAAGATAATTCATGCAAACAATAGGGAGAAAAAAGCAGGTGTTGCAGTACTAGTATCAGACAAAATAGACTTCAGAACAAAGAAAGTAAGAAGAGATAAAGGAGGACATTACATAATGATAAAGGGGGCAGTCCAACAAGAGGATATAACCATTATAAATATATGTGCACCCAACAAAGGAGCACCAGCATATGTGAAACAAATACTAACAGAACTAAAGGAAGAAGTTCTGCAATGAAGACTGCAATGCATTCATTTTAGGAGACTTCAACACACCATTCACTCTAAAGAACAGATCCACCAGACAGAAAATAAGTAAGGACACAGAGGCACTGAACAACAAACTAGAACAGATGGACCTAATAGACATCTATAGAACTTTACACCCAAAAGCAACAGGATACACATTCTTCTCAAGTGCACATGGAACATTCTTCAGAATAGACCACATACTAGGCCACAAAAAGACCCTCAGTAAATTCAAAAAGATTGAAATCCTACCAACCAACTTTTCAGACCACAAACATATAAAACTAGAAATAAATTGTACAAAGAAAGCAAAAAGGCTGACAAACACATGGAGGCTTAACAAAACGCTTCTAAATAGTCAATGGATCAAAGACAAAATTAAAATGGAGATCCAGCAATATATAGGAATAAATGACAACAACAACACAAAGCCCCAACTTCTGTGGGATGCAGCGAAAGCAGTCTTAAGAGGAAAGTATATAGCAGTCCAGGCATATTTAAAGAAGGAAGAACAAACCCTTAGAATAGTCTAAGGTCACAGTTATCAAAATTGGAAAAACAAGAACAAATGAGGCCTAAAGTCAGCAGAAGGAGGGACATAATAAAGATCAGAGAAGAAATAAACAAAATTGAGAAGAATAAAACAATAAAAAAAAATCAGTGAAACCAAGAACTGGTTCTTTGAGAAAATAAACAAAATAGATAAGCCTCTAGCCAAACTTATTAAGAGAAAAGGAGAATCAACACACATCAACAGAATCAGAAATGAGAAAGGAAGCATCACGAAGGACCCAACATAAATACAAAGAATTATTAGAGACTACTATGAAAACCTATATGCTAAGAAGCTGGAAAACCTAGAAGAAATGCACAACTTCATAGAAAAATACAACCTTCCAAAACTGACTAAAGAAGAAACACAAAATCTAAACAAACCTATTACCAGCAAAGAAATTGAAGCGGTAATAAAAAAACTACCCAAGAAAGAAACACCCGGACCAGATGGATTTACCTCGGAATTTTATCAGACATACAGAGAAGACATAATACCCATTTTCCTTAAAGTTTTCCAAAAAATAGAAGAGGAGGGAATACTCCCAAACTCATTCTATGAAGCCAACATCACCCTAATACCAAAACCAGACAAAGACCCCACCAAAAAAGAAAATTACAGAACAATATCCCTGATTAACGTAGATGCAAAAATACTCAACAAAATATTAGCAAACCGAATTCAAAAATATATCAAAAGGATCATACTCCGTGACCAAGTGGGATTCATCCCAGGGATGCAAGGATGGTACAACATTCGAAAATCCATCAACATCATCCACCACATAAACAAAAAGAAAGAAAAAACCACATGATCACCTCCATAGATGCTGAAAAAGCATTTGACAAAATTCAACATCCATTCATGATAAAAACTCTCAGCAAAATGGGTATAGAGGGCAAGTACATCAACATAATAAAGGCCATATACGATAAACCCACAGCCAACATCATACTGAACAGCAAGAAGCTGAAAGCTTTTCCTCTGAGATCTGGAACAAGACAGGCATTCCCACTCTCCCCACTGTTATTTAACATAGTACTGGAGGGCCTAGCCCCAGCAATTAGACAAAACAAAAAGGAAATACAAGGAATCCAGATTGGAAAGGAAGAAGTTAAACTGTCATTATTTGCAGGTGACATGATATTGTACATGAAAAACCCAAAAGACTCCACTCCAAAACTACTAGAACTGATATCAGAATACAGAAAAGTTGCAGGATACAAAATTAACACACAGAAATCTGTGGCTTTCCTATACAATAACAATGAGCCAATAGAAAGAGAAATCAGGAAAACAATTCCATTTACAAATGCATCAACAAGAATAAGATACATAGGAATAAACCTAACCAAAAAAGTGAAAGACCTCTACCCTGAAAACTATAAGACGCTCTTAAGAGAAATTAAAGAGGACACTAACAAATGGAAACTCATCCCATGCTCTTGGCTAGGAAGGATTAATATTGTCAAAATGGCCAACCTTCCCAAAGCAGTATACAGATTTGATGCAATCCCTATCAAATTACCAACAACATTCTTCAACGAACTGGAACAAATAGTTTAAAAATTCATATGGAAACACCAAAGACCCCGAATAGCCAAAGCAATCCTGAGAAAGAAGAATAAAGTGGCAGGGATCTCACCCCCAACTTCAAGCTCTACTATAAAGCCATAGTAATCAAAACAATTTGGTACTGGCACAAGAACAGAGCCACAGACCAGTGGAACAGATTAGAGAATCCAGACATTAACTCAAACATATATGGTCAATTAATATTTGATAAAAGAGCCATGGATATACAATGGGGAAATAACAGTCTCTTCAACAGTTGGTGCTGGCAAAACTGGACAGCTACATGTAGGAGAATGAAACTGGATCACTGTCTAACTCCATACGCAAAAGTAAATTCAAAATGGATCAAAGACCTGAATGTAAGTCATGAAACCATAAAACTCTTAGAAAAAAACATAGGCAAAAATCTCTTGGATGTGAATATTAGCGACTTCTTCATGAATATGTCTCCCCGGACAAGGAAAACAGAAGCAAAAATGAACAATTTTTTTCTACAGTATGGAAGAATATTTTCATAATGACAGATCCAATAAAGGCTTGACATCAAAAATATATAAAGAGCTCACACTCCTCAACAAACAAAAAGCAAATAATCCAATTAAAAAATGGGCACAGGAGCTGAACAGACAGTTCTCCAAAGAAGAAATTCAGATGGCCAACAGACACATGAAAAGATGCTCCACATCGCTAGTTATTAGAGAAATGAAAATTAAAGCCACAATGAGATATCACCTCACACCAGTAACGATGGCTACCGTCCAAAAGACAAACAACAACAAATGTTGGCGAGGTTGTGGAGAAAGAGGAACCCTCCTATGCTGCTGGTGGGAATTTAAATTAGTTCAACCATTGTGGAAAGCAATATGGAGGTTCCTCAAAAGGCTCAAAATAGATTTACCATTTGACCCAGGAATTCCACTTCTAGGAATTTACCCTAAGGATGCAGCACTCCAGTTTGAAAAAGACAGATGCACCCCTATGTTTACCGCAGCACTATTTACAATAGCCAAGAAATGGAAGCATCCTAAGTGTCCATCAGTAGATGAATGGATAAAGAAGATGTGGTACATATACACAATGGAATATTATTCAGCCATAAGAAGAAAACAAATCCTACCATTTGCAACAACATGGATGGAGCTAGAGTGTATTATGCTCAGTGAAATAAGCCTAGCGGAGAAAGAGAAATACCAAATGATTTCACTCATCTGTGGAGTATAAGAACAAAGGAAAAACTGAAGGAACAAAACAGCAGCAGAATCACAGAACCCAAGAATGGACTAACATTTACCAAAGGGAAAGAGACTGGGGAGAATGGGAGGGTAGGGAGGGATAAGGGCAGGGAAGAAGAAAGGGGTTATTATGATTAGCATGTATAATGTGGGGTGTGGGGTAAAGGAGAGGGCTTTGAAACACAGACAAGACAAGTAGTGATTCTACAACATCTTAGTATGCTGATGGACAGTGACTGTAATGAGGTTTGTGGGGGGGTCTTGGGGTAGGGGAGAGCCTAGTAAACATAATATTCTTCAAAAAAATTAAAATAAGTAAATAAATAGATAAATAAAGAATGAGCTTTGAAGCCATAAAAAGACATGAAGGGATCTTAAATGCATATTACTAAGTGAAATAAGTCAATCTGAAAATACTAGATGTGGTATAATTCCAACTGTATGACATTCTGTAAAAGGCAAAAGGAGAAAGTAAAAGTCAGTAAAAAGACCAGTATTTGCCAGGGGTGGAGAGTGGTGGGTGAGGAATGAATAGGAAGAACACAGAGGAATTTTAAGGCATTGAAAATACTCTGCATGATTTCATAATAGTGGATGCATGCAGTCATACATTTGCCCAATACCATAGAATGTACAGCACCAGGAGTGAACTGTAATGTAAATTATGGACTTTGTCGATATAGGCTCATCAGCTTTAACAAATATACCACCCTTTTAGGAGAATATTGACAGTGGTGGAGGCTGTTTGTATATGGGATTATATGGGAAATCTCTGTACTTTCCCTCCATTTTGATGTGAAAGTAGAATGATTAAATTAAAAGGAGATAAGTAAAATTGTATATATATATAAATGATCCAGCTATATGCTGTTTAAAAGAGGCATGTGTTAATACATGGACAAAGATATGTTAAAAAGAGCATAAAGATTTACCAATACTAATCATAAGAAAGCTAGAATGTAAATATAATTTAAAGAAAACTCAGCATAATGAATATTCCCAGGAATAAGAGACATTTCTTAGTAATAAAAATGTCAACCATCAAGAAGACACAGTCATTTTAAATAGGTATCAATTAAAAAGAGAGTACCTAATTGAAGATACAAGGCAAAAATAAATAGACCTGAAAACAAATACTGACAAATCCAGAGTTATGGTTTAAGATTTTAATAGTATTCTGAAGTGACAGGAAAAGCAGAACAAAAACCAGTACTTAAAAGCTTGAACAGCACTATTAATCAATAAAAAAATGGCCAAAAGATTTGAACATGAATTTTGAAAAGGTAGTGATATAACTGACCAATAAACCAACAGAAAAATATATGTTTTAAATCATTAGGGAAATGAAATTAAAGCCATACTGATATTCTAACACAAAACTATAATGCTAAAATTAGCAAGATTGACATATTACATATACTAAAATTATATATATATTATATATATGTATTTGCTATTACATTTTATATAATAAAAATACTTTTTAGATTTAAAAAATTGTCTATAAGTAGTATTTAAGTCAATCACAATTTTCTATTTGACAGTGAGAAACATAACTTTAAGAACAATATATAGGTAGTTTGACATATACATGACCAATTTAGTTTAGATGTTTTCCCTTTAAGTTTATTAGTCTGGAATTATTCTGTACTGTGTATCTCTGGTCTTAATATTTATTTTACCACCTAATATTAAATACTGTTTAATCAATTAAATGTATGCAAATTTATTGGATAATTTTTGGCTGTCTACAGAAGCAACCACCTTCCATCTTTTGATGGAGTTATGACTGTGAATTTACTTATTTATTTAAATTAAAAATGTGTATATTTAAAGCATACAAGGTGATTTGATATATATATTCACATTGTAATGATTACAATAGCCAGGCTAATTAATATATCATCTTACATAGTTGTCATTTTTTGTGTGATAAGTGCACCTGAAGTCTACTATCTTAGTATATTTCCAGTTTACAAACATAAATATTAAGTGTAGTCATCATGCCTATACACCATGACTTATTAATCTTGTGCAACTGCAGCTTTGTACCCTGTGACCAGCATCTCCCTGTTTGCTCTACCCCTGCCAAGCATAGTTAGCACCATTATTGTACTCTCTTCTGTGAGTTCAACCGTTTTTTTTCTCCAGAATCCATATATACGTGAGATCCTGTAGCATTTGTCATTCTCTGTCTGGCTTATTTTCCTTAGCATAATGTCCTCCAAGTTTATCTATATTGTCATAAATGCCAGGATTTCCTTCTTTCTCATGGCAGAATAATATTCTATTGCATATTATATATATATATGCAATTTGTCATGACTATCCATTTTGATTATATTTATATTAAAATAATTTGACAATGAGAGGAAAAATTAATGCAAACAACTTTATGTGTAGATAGAAACTTTAATATGAAATTATGGTAAATAATTGAAAATTATCTGATTCACCATGTGTTTACAAAAGAAACACATTTGAACATTTGGCAATGGGGGTGAGTTTTGTATCAGACAATTTTAAAAATCATAAAATGTAATTAATTTTAGTTTACATAATAAGTACATTATTTCCATATAGAGCACATTTATTGTGTATTTATAACTTTGTGATTAAATGAAAAACACCTTCTTATACAGAGATATACCAGTGTTGAGATCATCATTTATTCCTCCCTCCAGTATTTTCACATCATTCATTTGGTTCAGAAAGTAGAAAATTACATTTTGTTATTCCTTTTTGCTAGCAGTAGTTGTTTGGTTACATATATTATTAAAACCCCTTAAATGTGACATTTATTTTTTTGATGTATAACAAAAAAATCACTCAAAATGCACTCATATGAACAATGACAATATAGCTTATTTGATAAAATTCCTCCAGTTTTCCTATGAACTGAAGAAGCAAAGAGAAAAATGAAAGAACTTTCAGTAAGATACTTTCAGGCCAATCTCTTATCTATTTTGAGTACTCAGTATGTTTTGGTTAAATGGTCAATTTTTGAGATGTTCTCTATAAATTCTTCCTCTTACCCATAATAGTCTCTATGTTCATAAAAGGATGGTGGCAATTTCAAGCAACCAGGGTCACCTCAGTAAAAGAGACTTATACATTCAGTTCCAAACCATTGGAGTGAAGATACCACAAAATAGATTTGGTCCAGAAAAATCAGTAGAAGTTTATTCTCTTTGGGAAACAGACTTTCAGACTTAATCCCAACCCTAGCTCTTCCCTGGATGATATCTAAGAGGGTAACAGAGGATTTCCAATCTCCCTTTTTAACCCCCAAGTCCAATCCCTAGTGATGAGGATGAGCAATGGAGAAAGACAAGATTTAGCTTAATTTATTAATGTCAGTCTATCTTCAAAATGTGTGTATTTAAATAAAAAAGGCTCTTTGCCCAAATGCCTTGGTTTTCATATCTGTATGTGCCCTGTTGCTACTGGCTACTCTAGTTGTGACAAGGCTCCTTAATCAAATGGTCATTCTTTTTTCTGATGGCATTCATGTTACAACATTTTAGGCTGTTCAAGTATTTACTTTGAATATTAGGGTATAAATTCAGCATTGAGATTGAGATGTACATTTCTCATTCTGGTCTTTATTCAGGCTTGGTCAGGATCTATACCTCTGTGACCAGTTTGGTTCTGTTTTATATCTTGTGATATTATGGACACCTCTGAGTCTTGATCATATTCTTCATCCAGTCCCTGAGAGAGTTCCTGCCCCTCATTCCCTTCTGTGGAGTTGCCATGGTCCTGGCTGTATTAGGGTCCACAGAGGACTTCTCTCAAGTTGGTGTCACCCCACAGGGAAATGAAGGCTAGTTTGAGTGAGCGAGCAGTTCCTATCTCTGCTTGATCTTGCTGTTCATGTTGCATCTGCTTTGGGTCCACTCCCTGTTGATGAGAGGCCACCATTCTGCTGTTCTTGCCCGAGGGTTTCAATTAGAGAGTGGTGCAAATAACTTTTCCATTATGAGCTTTTGAAATTCAGAAATATTATAACCATAACACAAAGCTTCCTATATTTTTTTCCATCTTCTTTCCTTATGAAAAATACTGGGAATGAGGAGAGAGTCTTTCTTTCCCACCTGTATGCTTGATTCTTTCTAATTTTTACTGAGATATAATTCATATAACATAAAATTTCACATAATTTAAATTCACCATTTTAAAGGGTATAGCTTGGTAACTTTTTGTACATTCACAAGGTCATGGAGTTATTACCACTACTCCATTCCAGAATATTTTTATTACCCAAAAGGAAACCCAGTAACTGTTAGCAATGACTCCCGATTGTACCCTCCCTCTTTTTCTTAGGAAATCACTAGTCTACTTTCTGTCTCTATTGATATATCTGTTCTGGAAATTTCATATAAATAGAATTGTAAAAAATGTGGCCTTTTGTGTCTAGCTTCTTTCACTTAGCATAATTTTTTCAAAGTCTGTCCATGTTGTGCATGTATCATACCCATTAGGGTGACTATAATTAAAATAATGAAAAATAAAAATGTTGGAGATGTGGAAAACTGGATACATCAAACATTGCAGCTACTGTAGAAAAGTTTGGCAATTCTTGCAGAAGTTAAACATACAGTTACCATATCACCCAGCAATTTCATTCCTAGGTATATACCCCCAAATCCTGAACACACATTCATACAAATATTTGCACACATATATGCACAACAGCATTATTCATAATAGCAAAAAAATGGAAACAACCCAGGAGTTCATTAGCTGATGAATGGATAAACATAATGTTGTATAGTCATATAATGGAACATTATTCAGCCATAAAGAGGAATTTTAGAATCTTTTAAAAAATATTATGCACTCTTTATCAACTTTTCTCCCTTTCCTAAAACAGATGAAAGGATATGGATAAGTAGACATACATTGTATTACCAAGAAGACATGTATAAATAAGGGAATATTTTTCCAATTATTAAATTCAGTCTTTGTTGGAATAATTTTGAGTGCTAATGATGAAAAATCAAATTCAAGGTGTCTTAAACTACAGAGAAGTTTTACTGACTCATGTTGCAGAGGAATTTCAGAATAAAGATGATGACCAGGCAAGATTCAATTAAGTTCTGGCTCCTTTTACACAGATTCTAGTTTTTCTTGTCTTCTTCCGTATGTTTAACTCAGAACCCAGTTTCACAGTATGCCGGCCTTACATTTCTTGAATTTAGAATATAGATCAGAATAAGATTTATTCATTGATATAATATAATAAAAGTTTAGGTTAGTTAATTTATTTGAAAGAAAGAAGTTCATTTTGATTTAGGCAAACCTGAAACATCCTTTAGAGGAGCAGACAAAAATGGCAAGTAAGACACTGAATAATGTTTACATTCTTGTGACATTCTATAATATTCTGTGAGATGCTATGAATTTGACCAATTAAATTAGAGGAAACGCAACTAAGACAGAGAAGTCTTTTCACTACTTTCAGTTTCCTTGGAAATGGAACTTCTCCTATGATAATGACAACAGTTACACAAAATAAAATATAGAAAAACTAAGGTGGAGTGGAAAGGGATGTAGACAGAGCTATTTGTGGGGATGTTTAAGGAAAAAATTGGGAAAGGTTGGTGCAGAAACCAAAGAGTAGATCACTGAGGTTAAACTTTGGACTGATCATAAAAACATTAAATAAGACTTATGTATTTGAAATTGTTTTACATTGAAAGCTCAGCCCATTGAATCTCCAGCTTACTTTCAGTGAAATTAATGTAATTAATGAGTTAAATGTAAGTCTAAGCTGCTTCAGGGAAGAAAGTACTAGGATATAATAGAGTAGGTAATTTAATAGCTGTTTGTTAATCTAAGAGGTATTTTAACATATTTTGATCTAACATTGTCCAGATGAAAATGGAATTATTTCCTGAAGCTCTTTCATAAATGCAAGAGAACCTCCCCAAATCTTTTTCTTCTTCTTGACCTGCCTTATTTCAGTGTCCATTCCTTAACCTGTTTCCACAGCCAGAAAATGTAATGTGTTGATTGGGTTAGATTCCTATCAAAATTAATGTATCATTATGACACAGAAAGTCATTGAGTGTATATGGAGGAGATTATAAAATGCCCACTAAGTACCTTTCATAGAATATTTGTTGAGTAGTAATCGTATACCAGGTAATGTAATAGATAGTAATGGTACAATAATGTGCAACACAAATGCCTCTGTATCAGGTAGCTGACAGTCTAATACAAGAGTCAGAGATGTAAATATCTAATTCAGATTTATCTGAGGAATAACACTCTACCTGAGAATGAAGTATCAGGCAAGATACTATATAAATGCATGTACCTTGAAAATGCATGATTATTTATTAGAGGACAGTAGGTAAAAGGCTGCAGTGCCAGGCAAGGAGGAAGAGCACATGCCAAGGAAGTGAGGCATGAAATAGCTTGTAGATGAGTTAAAGGAAATGTGACTGGACAGCATCCATAGACAAATACAGTATGGTCTTGTAGACTAAGATAATGTAGTTTTTATGGCATAAACAGTGGCAAAAATTTTGCCTGTATGATATTTAATTTACTATCCATGCTAACATTTGTGTGAATAATTGTGTATGTGACAAAGGAGAAGGGTGGAGCAGAAAAAGGAGTCCAGTTAGTAGGCCATTTATATGTTAAGTTAGGCAGGTGAGGGAATCTAGATGGAGAGCCTGCAATACTAACGTTCAAAAAAAGACCTGACCTCTTGAATAAGATTTATGATTCAGCAGTTGTTATTAATTAGTGGAGTAATGGTATCAAATACAAAATTATATTACTTCATAATATATTCACATGCACATATACACACAATCAGATATAGTATTTGGACTTATGGATATTCAGCTTGAATCCTTTATAGTTTCATTATGTAGAAGAGGAATTTAGAGTCAACATACCTAATGAATACTTTAATAATCATAGAGATTTTCCCATTGGAATATTTTAAACCAAACTGAAGTTTCAGTAATATTGAAATGAAAACAAAATACCTATGATTATAGGCATTTGGTGTTATTTAAAATATGAAGTGCTGATGTGAGTTTTTGTACTGGGGGCTCAAGTTTTGTTATTTTGTTGATAATAACATTAGACCCTTAAGGTATAGTGTCATTCCATGGAAACAATGATTCCTCTGAATATTCTAGTTAGGAACATCCTCTTTTGATCTCTATTTTTGTTGCCCTTGGGCCTAGAATTTAAATCTGTTTAATTGCAGTTATCCCCTTTCACTGGGGATCCTTAACCATTTTGGCCAGCATTTATATACTTTAATGCCTTACCATGGTTAATTTGCATGTCTGTTTCATATTCAATGTTAACTCTTTTGGATGTGTGGGATTCTCCTAAAAGAAATTGATGTATAATTCATTAGCATTCATTTGGAAGCTTCTACTCTTAACAGATTCTAGGGAAGATAATTACTAGAATTGAAAGATGGCTTTTGGTATATATTCTATATTAGAAATATGCTTTACATTAAAATCTCATCAAATATGCATAGTACCTTATTAAGAACATTATTATTATTTACTGAATGAATATATGGAGTTGACTCCCTTTGAGTATTACAATATACACATATTGAAGGTGTAATGCTTAAGTCCATTGATACCACATTGCAGTTAACTGTTCTGCTTTATAAAGTGGTTTTGTAAATGATTTTGCTGATTAGGGTTTTAAAGAATATAGAAGGGAATTAGAGAATAATATAAGAAAAAGACTAATGGCCTCATTAAAAACTGTTTTGCAGAAACTGCATGCACTAAAATGCACACAGTAGCAACAATTAGCTGAGTGAATGGGCAATGAGTCCTGATTCTCTTACTTCACCAGTAAACTCTGTCAGTACATAATTTGTGAGGCATACCATTACCTGCTAATGACTCTATGATACAGTTCAGATGGATTTTTACAAGGGGAATCAATAATTTCTGAAAGCATTTAGAAGGTTTTACTTAGATTGCTAATATGATTAAGTAGGAAGGGGGGAAACATCTATAATTTCTTTAACCTTTGTCTTACTGGAATAATGATTTATTAAATAAATCCATAGTGTTTCCTATCCTAAAGAACAGTTTAGCAATTTTTTCCAATGATTTTATTGTGACAGTAGTACATATATCTTTACTTATTGCTAATAATCACAAATGTATCATAAATATATAGCTAAAAGAAATAACATCTACAGTGAGAGAACCGTGACAAAAATAGCCTCCATTTTGAGAAGGCATACTGCAGTTGCATAATACAATTTTAAATAGACTTTTTTCCCTTCTGTGTACACAACACTGCATATTATGTTGTTGCAATGGATTAGTCTACACTTCCCTGATATTGTGGAATTCTCCTCTGCCTGAGTGGTGATAGATAGTCTTAGCTTCCCTTTTTCTGGCTTACTTGCTTCCAGACAGAGCTTTAACTTAAGATTCTTGGGAGGAATTTCAGATCGAACCAGGGAAAGGAAGTGAAAACTCAATGGTGTAAACTATGGTTTATCTTTGCATTTGAATTTCTTGACTTTTCCTGGTTTGAAATATAACTTCATTATCAGCAACATATAGAATTGGAGGCTCTGTGTGTGATGAGTATATAATAAGTCTTTAGGTACGTTTGACAAATGCTGATCCAACCCAAAATTTATTGCTGTCCTTTTTTTAAAAATGCACCTGTATTTCTGCATACACATCCAGCACAAAAGTCATTGTGTATAGATTAGATTTTTCCCCTCTATGTGTTTTTATAGATTTAATTGGATTTTAAGATACAAATATAAAAACTATCTTACCTGTAACTCTACTAACATCTTTTTACAATTTTGCATTTTGAAGTTCTGTTCCTCAGTTTATACTTTAATACTAGAGATTTCCATCATTCAGTTCCCTGGAAATCATTCAATAAAGCACATTGCCAAGCTCACAATATATTAGCCTTAGTAGAGTACATTTTAGACATTCAGGGGAAAGTGACATAGCTCCTTGATTTTAATTATTAGTTTATATGATTTATTCACTCATTTATTTATTTTATAATTGTTTATTTGACTGTAATCACCAATGATCTTGATGATATGGAGACCACAGAGAGAAGTAGACATAATCCTCCTCTGTACGCATCATGGAATTTTATGTAATCCCTGAAATGAAAGCTGACAACATTTAATCGTGTTTAACAAAAGCTAAATATTTCCTTTTTCTCAGAAAGTAATTTACCTGATGCTTCTTTCCTAAGTCTTTAGGAAACATATCAATCAACCACTCAGCATATATTTATTCAATATTCACTATATTTTGGCACTTTTCTAAGATAAATAAGAAAAGCTCCATGCCCTATGGATGTTTCCTTAGGATCTAACAGAAGAAAAAAAGATAAAAGACAGCTAAAATATGGTGTGCTGGGTGTAAAGGAATGAGATAACATTAGAGGATGCTCTAATCTAGGCTGGACTTGGTCTAAATTAAGGCTAGGATTTTGGATGCTATCCTACAATAAATGATATCTGAGTGGACACCTGCATTACAAGCACTAGATGGGTGGGTTTAGAGAAAAGGGGTAAGTGTTCTAAAGAGAGGAAGCAACATGTACCCTAATACAGGGTAAAACAGTAAAATGTTTGGTTAACTAATAGATGCTAAGTAGGCAAGATGGGATGATAATAAGGGATGAGAATGGAAAGGCAAATAGGAACCAGGTCATATGCCATATTTGGATGCCAGCAGATGAGTGATGAGGAGCCAGTGAATGGCTTTCTAAATGAAGAACAATCCAATCAAATGTGTTGTTTTGAAGACATGACTCTGTACACAGTATAGAAAGATAGTGTGGAGGGGGAAAGATTGCATTGGAGGGAAACTTGAAATAATTCAAGTAAGGGATGAGTTGTCTAAACTAGTAGAGTTGGTGGAAACTAGGAAATGGCTTAGCAGAAGAAATTTACTAAATTGGTTACTGAAGGGATAGAAGAATCAGAAGTCAAAGATGGCTGCCAGCATTTTGTGTGTATTTTGTTGTTTGTTCATTTTAGTTTAGGTAGATGGTATTACCAGCAGTCTGCTTAGGAAACACATTGGGAGGAGATTTTTCAGAGAAGATGAGATTTCTTTAGGTAGAGTAAGGTAAGTTAGTCAAGGGACATCCAAGTGAAGATGTTTAATATGTTTAGCTGGAAATGTATAGTCAAAATATGCTGAAATCATAGGTTTAGATGAAATTGCCAGAGAGGCACAAAATCAGGAAAGAAAAGAAAGAGGTGAGAGAAAAGCCATTAAGCAAAGAAAAAAGCTGGTAAAGAAATGTCAATCAAGTGAGCCAGGAACACTTTATTATTATCAAAACTGGGTAAGAGAACAGTCCAAGAAGGAGAGTTGCCAACGCTGTTGAGAATTCAAAATAACAGTTGAAGTGACCATTGAATTTAGTAATAACAAAATTACTGTTACCTTGTAAGAACTTCTTAAGGGTTTAGTAGTTATAGTAGTCAATTTATTATTTTTTTAATTTGTTTATTTTATTAAAGTATAGTTGATACACATATTATATTGGCTTAAACTATACAATACAGTGATTCAACAGTTACATTCATTATTAAATCCTCACTCCAACAATTTTAATTACCATCTGTCAACATAGAAAGATTTTATGAACTATTGACTAGATTCTCTATACTGTACTTTCATCCCATGACTGATTTATAGTGTGATTGAGATTTTGTGTCTCTTAATCCACTTCAACCATTTCACCTCTTCATCCCATACCGTCCCCCATGGTAACCACCTGTCAGTTCTCAGTGTCTATGGGTCTATTACTAATTTATTCATTTTGTTTTGTTTTGTTTTTAGATTCCGCATATGAGTGTAATCATATGACATTTGTCCTTCTCTGCCTGGCTTATTTCACTTAGCATTACCCTCTACGTCCATCCATGTTGTCAGAAATGGTAGGATGTCTTTATTTTTTATGGTCGAATAATATTCTATCATATATATGTACCACATCTTTGTCCATTCTTTTTTTTTTTATGGACACTTTGTTGCTTCCATGTCTTGGCTATTGTAAATAATGCAGCAATAAACAGAGGATTCATATATCTTTTCAAATCACATATTTTGTTTTCTTTGGGTAAATTCCTAGAAGTGGAGATACTGTGTCATATGGTATTTCTATCTCTAGTATTTTGAAGAACCTCCATACTGTTTTCCATAATGGCTGCATCAGTTTAGTTTCCCACTGACAGTGTAGGAGGTTTCCCTTTTCTCCACATCCTCGCCAACACTTGTTTCTTTTTGTCATTTGGATAGTAGCCATTCTACTGGTGTGAGGTGATATTTCACTGTGGTTTTGATTTGCATTTCCCTGACAATGAGTAATATGGAGCATCTTTTCATGTGCCAATTTACTATCTGTATTTCTTCTTTGAAAAAATGTCTGTTCAGGTCCTCTGCCCATTTTTTAATCAGGTTTTTGTTTTGCTTTAGTTTGGTTTTTGGTGTTGAGTCAAATGAATTCTATATATTTTTTTTATTTTAACCCCTTATTGACTAAATCATTTATGAATATACTCCCCAATACTATAGATTGCTTTTTTGTTCTGTTGATGATGTCCTTTGCTGTACAGAAGTTTTTAGTTTGATCTAGTCCAAATTGTTCATTTTTGCTTTTGTTTCTCTTTCCCTGGGAGACATGTCCAGAAAAAAATTGCTCATGCTATGTTCAAGAGATTTTTGCCTGTGTTTTCTTCTAAGAGTTTTAAGGTTTCGTGACTTACATTTAGGTTTTTAATCCATTTCAAGTTTACATTTGTGTTAGACAGTAATCCAGATTCATTCTCTTACATGAGAAGTCATGGAGCATAATACCCCCAGCTTTATCTTCGTTCTCAAGATTGCTTTGGCTATTCAGGGTCTTTTGTGATTCCAGATAAATTTTAGGATTATTTGTTATAGTTCATTAAAAAATGCCATTGGTATTTTAATTGGGGTTGCATTGAATCTGTAAATTGCTTTGGGCAGGATGGCCATTTTGACAATATTAATTCTTCCTATCAATTAGCATGGGATAAATTTCCACTTATTTGTGTTTTCTTTTTTTTTTCTGATCAGCGTCCTGTAATTTTCAGAAAATAGGTCTTTCACTTCCTTGTTTAGGTTTATTCCTAGGTGTTTTATTATTTTTGATGCAATTGTACATGTAATTGTTTTCCTGATTTCTTTCATTGTTAGTATATAGGAATGCAGCAGATTTCTGTATACTGATTTTGTATCCTGCAACTTTGCTGAATCCAGTTGTTAGTTCTAATAGTTTTTTGGTGGAGTCTTTAGGGTTTTCTACATATAGTATCATATCATCTGCAAATAGTCAGTTTTACTTCTTCCATACCAATTTGGATGCCTCTTATCTTTCATCTTGTCTGATTGCTATGGTTAGACTTCCAGTACTATGTTGAATAAAAGTATGGGAGTGGACATCCTTCTTTTGTTCCTGATCTTAGAGGGAAAGCTTTCAGCTTTTTTCCATTGACTATGATGCTAGCTATGGATTTGTTGTATATGGCTTTTATTACATTTAGGTACATTCCCTCAATAGCTGTTTTGTTGAGAGTTTTTAATTATGAATGATGCTGAATTTTGACAAATGCTTTTACAACATCTATTGATATGATTATGTGATTTTTATCCTTCTTTTGTTGATGTGGTGTATGATGTTGATTGATATATGAATATTATATCATCCTTGCATTCCTGGAAATGAATCATACTTAGTGGTGATGGATGATCCTTATGATGTATTTTTAAATTTGGTTTGCTAATATTTTGTTGAAGATTTTTGCATCTATTCTTATTAGGGATTTTAGTCTATAATTTTCTTTTTTTTTAGTAGTGTTATTGTCTGCTTTTGGTATTAGAGTGATGCTGGCCTCGTAGAATGTGTTTGGAAGTATTCCATTCTCTTCTATTTTTGGAATATTTTAAGAAATATGGATAGTAGCTTTTCCTTAAATGTTTGGTAGAATTCAGCTGTGAACCTGTCTGGTACTGGCCTTTGGTTTGTTGGGAGTTTTTCATTACCAATTCAATTTTGTTAGTAGTAATTTTTCTATTTATATTTTGTTTCTTCCTGGGTCAATCTTAGAAAGCTGTGCTTTTCTAGGAATTTTTACATTTCTTCTAGATTGCCTTTATTATTGGCATATAATTTTTCATAGACTTCTCTAATAATTCTTTGAATTTCTGTGAGAGTGTTTGTAACTTCTTTTACATTTCTGACATTATTTATTTGTGTCCTTTTTTCATGATAAGCCTAGCTAGGGTTTTGTCTATTTTGTTTATCTTTTCAAAGAAACAGCTCTTGGTTTCACTGATTTTTTTTCTATTTTATTATTTTCCATTTTATTTATTTCTACTCTTATCTTTATGATGCTCCTCTACCTACAACTTTGAGTTTCATTGTTCTTCCTTCACTGTTTTCCTTAGTTGTGAGTTTACACTGTTTATTTGGGATTTTTCATGTTTTTTCAGGTAGGTCTATATTGCTATTCTTCTCTCCTAGAACCGCTTCTACAATATCCCACATATTTTTAACTGTTATATTTCTGTTTCCATTTGTTTCCATGTATTCCTTGATTTCCTCCTTGATTTATTCATTGATCCATTGATTATTCAGAAGCATATTTTAAGCCTCTATGTGTTTGTGGTTTTCTGGTTTTCTTCTTGTAATTGATTTCTAGTTTCATACCATTATGATCTGAAAAAGTGCTTGATACAATTTCAATCTTTTTAATTCATTGAGGTTCTTTTTGTGTCCTAATATATGATCTATTTCAGAGAATGTTCCATGTGCACTTCAAAAAAATGTGTATCCTGCTGCTTTTGGGTGGAATGTTCTGTATATATCTGTTAAATCCAAATCCATGTGGTCTAATGCAGTGTTCAACACCTCTGTTCCCTTATTTTTTTGTCTAGATGATCTTTCCATCAGTGTAAGTGAGGTGTTGAAGTTCCCTAATATGATTGTGTTGCTATTTCCCTCCTTAGATCTGTTAGTATTATTTTATATAATTAGGTGCTCCTATGTGGGGTGCATAAATATTTATGATTCTTATATCCTCCTGTTGGACTTATCCCTTTATCATTATGTAATGTCCTTTTCTATGGCTTGTTACTGTCTTTGTTTCGAAGCCTAATTTGTCTGATATAAGTACCGCTATTCTTGCCTTTTCCTCCCTATCATTTGTATGAAATATCTTTTTCCACCTTGCACTTTAAGGCTATGTATGTCTTTACATTTGAAATGAGTCTCTTGTAGGCAGCATGTAAATGGGTCTTCTTTCTTTATCCATTCTAACACCCTATGTCTTTTGATTGGTGTATTTATTCTACTTACATTTAAGGTAATTATTGATAAGTATGCAGTATTTGCCATTTTATTGATTATTTCATGTTGTTTTTATAACTCCTCTCTGTTCTTTTCTTCCCCCGTTATACTCCTCTCTTGTTATTTAATGGCTTTTTTAGTGTTGTGGTTGGATTCTTTTCTTTTTTAAAATTTTTTAGGTATCTATTTTAGACTTTAGGCTTGTGGTTATTATAAGGTTCATACATAGTTTCCTAAATATATAACATTCTCTATTATGTTGATGGTTGCTCAATATTGAACAGAATCTAAAGTACTACTTTTTATTCTTTCTCCTCCATACTTTATAAGATGTCAAAGCTACATCTTTGTGTATCCTTGACTGCTCTTGTCAAGATAGAGGCAGAAATTGGAGTGATGTGGCCACAAGCCTAGCAATGCCAGTAGCCACCAGAAGCTGGAAGAACAAAATCTAGTTGATTTTACTACCTTGGTTTTTTTTTTAACTTCATACTTGCTGAGTAAGTAATTTGTCTATAAGCTTTATTGTATTTTCATTTTCAATGATGAAAATATTTAGACTTCAGAACATTTCCATCTATAGAAGTCCCTTTATCATATCCTGTAAGTCCAGCTTAGTGGTGGTGAATTCTTTTAACATTCATTTATCTGGGAAATGTTTAATCTCTCCTTCAAATCTGAATGATAACCTTTCTGGGTAAAGGATTCTTGGTTGTAGGGTCTTCCCTTTTAATACATTAAATATTTCATGCTACTTCCTTCTGGCCTGTAAAATTTCTGCTGAGAAATCTGCTGATAGCCTTATACATTCTCCCTTATAGCTGAGTGCCTCTCATCTGCTGTTTTTAAGATTCTTAATTTTTTTTCTTTGTCATTTTAATTAGTATATGTCTTGGTGTTGTCTTCTTGGGGTTTGTCTTGTTAGGGGATCTGTGCTTCCATGACATGGGTGTCTGTTTCCTTTCCCAGACTGGGAAGTTTTCAGCTATTATTTCTTCAGAGAAACTTTCTAATCCCTTGTCTCTCTCTTCTCCTTCTGAATCCCTGATTATGTGAATATTGTTTTGTTGGAAGTGTCCCACAACTCTCTTAGCATCTTCTCATTTTCAGAAATCCTTTTTTCTCTTGTTCCTTGGCTTAGTTACTTTCAGGTTCTCTATAAGCAGGTAGAAAATAAAATTTAAATTGATACAATACTACCTTGAAGTTTGGCTGTTAAGAGATCTAGCAACATGAGAAAAAGAAGAATTAAACACAATCAATGGGAACTATTAGGATTATGTATACCATTCCACTCAATTTCCTTTTCCTTTAGCTATCTTCTCAAGAGGGATTATCTTTGCACATCCTCCTAGTAAATTTCATCAGTAGTATGTTCCCTTTGCCCTATGTGCAATCAGTATGTATTAAATGATAATCAATTAAGGTTAACCCCATCAATATTCAGAATACTGCCTCAGCCACTTTCCCTGAATGGGAGTGACAAAGATTCCAGATTTAACTGTCTTTTCTGTCCTGGAGCTCCATTCTCTCATACAAAGGCAGTTCCTTAATATTTAATATTTAAGGTGTGGCTTGAATGTTTTCTAAGCATGTGGAAGGTGTCCCTTATAAGCAGCCCCTACCTCATATCTCTTCATCTACTCTTCTTGGGAACCTCTCCTTTAAACAGTCTACTTCCCCTTATTTTTTGTTGTCTCTGCCATCCATCCTTTCTAGATTTACCCTAACTCTTTCTGCATAATGGTGAAGTTCCCTTTTCTCAGTCCTTTCTTCTGTGTTATAATACCCTTGTCTTGGGTACTTGCTAATTCCAACCACTTTCTGCTGGTTTCTTAAATTGAAGGGAAAAGTGCTTACATAACAATGAGAATGGCTTTCCGTGCAAATATTAAGTTCTGACTTTTCCATGGCAGGGGAAAAATGCTGTAGACTTCCTTGTCCTAGAGAGAATATTTTTTCTTTATTTTTATATATGGAATAATGTTAGGTTAACATCACTGTGAAACATAGCTTCTCATTTACAAGAGAAATATAGAAAATATTTTTATATGATAATAGAAAAAGGAGCAGGAAATAAAGGGCCTTACACTATCTCTCACTTATAGTTCATCAATCTAGGTCACATTTCTGAAGCTTTCTGAAAATCAATTATTTTTATTAGTAAAATAGGTACAATAATTAAGTTTACCTGGTAGGGTAGTGGTGAGATGAAGAGAGATAATCATTATAAAAAAACCTCTGGTATATGTTAGACTTTCAGTAAATGATATCCATTATTATAGATAACTTTCATTCTAAGAAAGTAATCTTATTTTCTAATCTTACAATGTAAAAAGTTCAGAACATTAACACATCCTCACCCAGACTAGACTTTCAACCTTCTTTAGGTCAAAAATGGTCAAATATCGATGATTTCATATTGTTAACTTGATATTATATAAATAGAGTGATGCCACATGCTTGACCTTGGCCATATTTAAGAGCCAGAAGAACTCCTTTTATAGAAGAGGACAGAAGAAATTTGTTAGTGTGATGAAGGTAGTGGCCAAATTCTAAAAGGTTGTTTACTGAATAGTTTAAAATGTGTTTTTTTTTTGCAGTTTAAATATTGTGTTTATGTTTTTATTTGGGTTTGTTATGAAATGAAAGCACTAATAAAATTTTTAGTATACAGTAAATTTTATTTCTTGTGCAAATCTTCCATGATTTACTTATCATTATTAGTTGATAGAAATACATTTTGGGCATGGCAACATTTTAATTATGCCGACCCTCATTTTAAAGTTCCCCAGATGGAACTCACATTTTTAATAGCTGACAGGCAATAAATATTAAATTGAGTAAGTATAGATACAAATTCTAATTGTACTATCTGATTATAGAATAAACACTGAAAAACTACTATTTTTTGCTTTGATTTTCCATAATTTGAAATCTCCCACCAATATACCTACGCTGTCATACATAGAATTGTATGTACTTCTGAAACTGTCTTCCCTTGCAGTCCATGATTTTCTGTTCAGGAAACAAATTAATGTTATAAATTGCCAAGCAAATTTTCCGCCAAAATTTACTATTCTTGAGTGGGAGAATACACAGGAGAAGGAGGACCCTATAATTAAATTTAAGCCCAAGAGGAAATTCTCTGTGATTATCTAACTTTATGCAGACATTCTAGCATTCATCTGTTAAGAATAAAGAATAAAACAGATATAAAAAAAGTTCGGGGATTAAAGATGGCAGCGTGAGAGAAGAGACAGAGGCTTCCTCCTAAAACTGGATACAATTAGAAAATTTAATTGGTGAAACTAATCCTGAGAGAGCAACAGGAAAGAGGACAGTGTCAGACTGCACACACCTGGAGAAAAGAGCAGATCTCACCGAACAGGATAATGTACCAGAGCTGTGGCTCTGCGGGACTCGAACACTTCCCCCACCCCAGCTCACTGGCGGGAGGAAGACAAACGGAGCAGGAAGGGAGTGGAAGGCTTGGGACTGCTGAATACCTAGCTCTGGAGATCTGCTCTGGGAGCACAAACCTACATTTCATGGTGCTTTCATGAGACTCGCATGACTACCGGGTTGGAAAGTTAATACAGGCAGAGTTCCTGGGGAGACTGGGATTCCAGCTGCTTGTGGAAAGCAGGGATCCATATCTGGCGGCTCTGGGACAAAAACTTATACCTGTGTGACTGGCCCAGTGGCTCAGGCAGTGGAGACAGGCACAGGAGCCAGGAGGCAGGGAACAGCCCTTACCTCCCCCCAGGTACCAGTACCGCTCCCCTGCGACCTCCAACATTGCTTCAGGGGCTGAGCAGCTCCAGAATAGAGCTTCTGGACACTAGAGGGCACCATACACAAACATGAAAAGCCAAAGGAACCTTGTCCAGAGTAAAATTGTTAATACAACTCCTGAGAAAGATTTAAATGATGTGGACCTCGTGACTCTTCCTGAAAGGGAGTTCAAAATAAAAATCATCAACATTCAAATGGAGGTATGGAAAGACATCCAAGAACTCAGGAATGATTTCAGGTCAGAGATCCAATTGTTGAAGAGCATGATGGAGGGTATTAAAAGCAGGGTGGTTACGGTGGAGGAGACAATAAATGAAATAGAAACTAGAGAAGAGGAATAGAAAGAAGCTGAGGCACAGAGAGAAAAAAGGATCACTAAAAATGAAAGAATATTGAGAGAACTGTGTGACCAATCAAAGCAGAACTATATTTGCATTATAAGGATACCAGAAGAAGAAGAAGAGAGAGAAAGGGATAGAAAGTGTCTTTGAGGAGGTAGTTGCTGAAAACTTCCCTAATCTGGGGAAGGAGATAGTCTCTCAGGCCATGAAGATCCACAGATCCTGCTACACAAGGGACCAAAGGAAGACAACACCAAGACACATAGTAATTAAAATGGGAAAGATCAAGGATAAGGACAGACGGTTAAAAGCAGCCAGAGGCAGAAATAAGATCACATACAAAGGAAAGCCCATCAGACTAACATCAGACTTCTCAGCAGAAACCTCACAGGCCAGAAGGGAGTGGCATGATGTACTAAATGCCATGAAGCAGACGGGCCTGGAACCAAGATTACTTTACCTGGTGAGATTATCATTTAAATTTGAAGGAGTGATTAAACAATTTACAGATAAGCAAAAGCTGAGAGAGTTTACCTTCCACAAACCATCTCTGCAGTCTATTTTGGAGGCACTGCTACAGATGAAGTGTTCTTAGGGTTGGATAACTGTCACCAGAGGTAGTGAAACCATGGTAGGGAGGGTGGAGCAGCTGATTGTGAGGCAAATGCAAAATTAAATTGACTATCCCCCAAGTCAATCAAGAGATAGACAAAAAGTACAGAATTTGATACCTAATATACAAAAAATGAAGGAGGAAGAAAAAGGAGGAGAAATAGAAAATAACCTTTAGATTGTGTTTGTAACAGCATACTAAGTGAGTTGAGTTAGACTCTTAGATAGTAAGGAAAGTGACTTGGAACCTTGGGTAACCACGAATTTAAAGCCTGAAATGGCAATAAGTACATACCTATCGATAATCACCCTAAATGTAAATGGACTGAATGCACCAATCAAAAGACATAGAGTCACTGAATGGATAAAAAAACAAGACCCATCTATATGTTGCTTACAAGAGACTCACCTAAAACCCAAAGACATGCACAGACTAAAAGTCAAGGGATGGAAAAAGATATTTCATGCAAACAATAGGGAGAAAAAAGCAGGTATTGCAGTACTAGTATCAGACAAAATAGACTTCAAAACAAAGAAAGTAACAAGAGATAAAGAAGGACATTATGTAATGATAAAGGGCTCAGTCCAACAAGAGGATATAACCATTATAAATATATATGTACACAACACAGGAGCACCAGCTTATGTGAAACAAATCCTAACAGAGCTAAAGGAGGAAATAGAATGCAATGCATTCATTTTAGGAGACTTCAACACACCATTCACTCCAAAGGACAGATCCACCAGACAGAAAATAAGTAAGGACACAGAGGCACTGAACAACTCACTAGAACAGATGGACCTAGTAGACATCTATAGAACTTTACACCCGAATGCAACAGGATACACATTCTTCTCAAGTGCACATGGAACATTTTCCAGAATAGACCTCATAATAGGCCACAAAAAGAGCCTCAGTAATTCAAATAGATTGAAATCCTACCAACCAACTTTTCAGACCACAAAGGTATGAAACCAGAAATAAATTGTACAAAGAAAGCAAAAAGGCTCAAAAACACATAGAGGCATAACAACATGCTTCTAAATAGTCAATGGATCAAAGACAAAATTAAAATGGAGATCCAGCAATATATGGAAATAAATGACAACAACAAGACAAAGCCCCAACTTCTGTGGAATGTAGAAAAAAAAGTCTTAAGAGGAAAGATTATAGCAACCCACACATATTTAAAGAAGGAAGAACAAACCCAAATGAATAGTCTATCATCACAATTATCAAAATTGGAAATAGAAGAACAAATGAGGCCTAAAGTCAGCAGAAGGAGGGATATAATAAAGATCAGAGAAGAAATAAACAAAATTGAGAAAAATAAAACAATAGAAAAAAATCAATGAAACCAAGAGCTGGTTCTTTGAAAAAATAAACAAAATAGATAAGCCTGTAGGCAGACTTATTAAGAGAAAAAGAGAATCAACACACATCAACAGAATCAGAAATGAGAAAGGAAACATCACGACAGACCCAACAGAAATACAAAGAATTATTAGAGACTACTATGAAAACCTATATGCTAAGAAGCTGGAAAACCTAGAAGAAATGGACAACTTCTGAGAAAAATACAACCTTCCAAGACTGACAAAGGAAGAAACACAAAAACTAAACAAACCAATTACCAGCAAATACATTGAAGCAGTAATAAAAATCTACCCAAGGAAAAAAACCCCGGGCCAGATGGATTTACCTCGGAATTTTATCAGACATACAGGGAAGACATAATACCCATTCTCCTTAAAGTTTTACAAAAAATAGAAGAGGAGGGAATACTCCCAAACTCATTCTATGAAGCCAACATCACCCTAATACAAAAACCAGGCAAAGACTCCACCAAAAAAGAAAATTACAGACCAATATCCCTGATGAATGTAGGTGCAAAAATACACAATAAAATATTAGCAAACCGAATTCAAAAATATATCAAAAGGATCATACACCACAACCAAGTGGGATCCATTCCAAGGGTGCAAGGATGGTACAACATTGGAAAATCCATTAACATCATCCACCACATAAACGAAAAGAAAGACAAAAACCACATGATCATCTCCATAGATGCTGAAAAAGCATTTGACAAAATTCAACATCCATTCATGTTAAAAACTCTCAGCAAAATGGGCATAGAGGGCGGGTACCTCAACAAAATAAAGGCCATATACGATAAACCCACAGCCAACATCATATTGAACAGCGAGAAGCTGAAAGCTTTTCCTCTGAGATCGGGAATAAGATAGGGATGCCCACTCTCCTCACTGTTATTCCACATAGTACTGGAGGTCCTAGCCATGGAATTAGACAAAACAAGGAAATGCAACCTATCCAAATTGGTGAAGAAGAAGTTAAACTGTCACTATTTGCAGATGACATAATATTGTACATAAAAAACCCTAAAGACTCCACTCCAAAACTACTAGAACTGATATCGAAATACAGCAAAGTTGCAGGATACAAAATTAACACATAAATCTGTGGCTTTCCTATACAATAACAATGAACCAATAGAGAAATCAGGAAAACAATTCCATTCACAATTGCATCAATAAGAATAAAATACCTAGGAATAAACCTAACCAAAGAAGTGAAAGACCTATACCCTGAAAAGTATAAACACTCTTAAGAGAAATTAAAGAAGACACTAAGAAAAGGAAACTCATCCCATGCTCTTGGCTAGGAAGAATTAATATCGTCAAAATGGCCATCTTTCCCAAAGCAATGTACAGATTTGATGCAATCCCTATCAAGTTACCAACAACATTCTTCAATGAACTGGAACAAATAGTTCAAAAATTCATATGGAAACACCAAAGACCCCTAATAGCCAAAGCAATCCTGAGAAAGAAGAATAAAGTTGGGGGTATCTCACTCCCCAAATTCAAGATCTACTACAAAGCCATTGTAATCAAGACAATTTGGTACTGGCACAAGAACAAAGCCACAGACCAGTGGAACATATTAGAGACTCCAGACATTAACCCAAACATATATGGTCAATTAATATTCGATAAAGGCGCCATGGACATCAGTGGGGAAATGACAGTCTCTTCAACAGATGGTGCTGGAAAACTGGACAGCTACATGTAAGAGAATGAACTGGATCTCTGTCTAACCCCATACACAAAAGTAAATTCAAAATGGATCAAAGACCTGAATGTAAGTCATGAAACCATAAAACTCTTAGAAAAAAACATAGGCAAAAATCTCTTGGACATAAACATTAGCGACTTCTTCAGGAACATATCTTCCCGGGCAAGGAAAAAAAAAGCAAAAGTGAACAAGTGGCACTATTTCAAGCTGAAAAGCTTCTGTATAGCAAAGGACACCATCAATAGAACAAAAAGTTACCCTACAGTATGGGAGAATATATTTGTAAATGACAGATCCAATAAAGGACTGACATCCAAAATATATAAAGAGTTCACACACCTCCACAAACAGAAAGCAAATAATCCAATTAAAAAATGGGCAGAGGAGCTGAACAGACAGTTCTCCAAAGAAGAAATTCAGATGGCCAACAGACACATGAAAAGATGCTCCACATCGCTAGTTATCAGAGAAATGCAAATTAAAACCATAATGAGATATCACCTCATGCCAGTAAGGATCGCTACCATCCAAAAGACAAACAACAACAAATGTTGGCGAGGTTGTGGAGAAAGGGGAACCCTCCTACACTGTTGGTGGGAATGTAAATTTGTTCAACTATTGTGGAAAGCAATATGGAGGTTCTTCAAAATGCTCAAAATAGAAATACCATTTGACCCAGGAATTCCACTTCTCGGAATTTACCCTAAGGATGCAGCACTCCAGTTTGAAAAAGACAGATGCACCCCTATGTTTACCACAGCACTATTTACAATAGCCAAGGAATGGAAGCAACCTAAGTGCCCATCAGTAGATGCATGGATAAAGAAGATGTGGTACATATACACAATGGAATATTATTCAGCCATAAGAAGAAAACAAATCCTACAATTTGCAACAACATGGATGGAGCTAGAGGGTATTATGCTCAGTGAAATAAGCCAAGTGGAGAAAGACAAATACCAAATGATTTCACTCATATGTAGAGTATAAGAACAAAAGAAAAACTGAAGGAACAAAACAGCAGCAGAATCACAGAATCCAAGAATGGACTAACAGCGACCAAAGGGAGACTGGGGAGAATGGGAGGGTAGGGAGGGATAAAGGCTGGGAAGAAGAAAGGGGGTATTATGATTAGCATGTATAAGGTGGGGAGTGGGGCAAAGGGGAGGGTTGTGCAACACAGAGAAGACAAGTGGTGATTCTATAACATCTTACTATGCTGATGGACAGTGACTGTAATGGGGTTTGTGGGGGGGGATTTGGGTGAGGGCAGAGCCTAGTAAACATAATGTTCTTCATGTAATTGTAGATTAATGATAACAAAATTTTTAAAAAAGTAGAAAAAAAAAAAAAAGAATTTCCCTGTCAGATAATTAAGTCACCCTAGGTAATGGACATGGATGGTCACAATAATAAAAAGTAACCAAGTCTGAGAAAAAAACAATTCTTCTACTACTTCTGCTTCCTTCTTGACCTTTAGCAAGTTACTTCATCTATTTGGGTTCTCATTTTCTCTGATAACTTTTCTTATGAAAGAATTTTTAGTGTTCCCTCTCAATCTTCATGGTTCTATAAAGGAGTTATTCCTACAATGAGTATATATTCTTCAGTTCAATTTTTAAACATAGTAATTCACATTTATTGAGTACCAATTAGGTAAAAGGAATATGTTACATAATATAGAGAAGAATATTAATGAAAAAGTAGGGAAATAATGAATCAAAGATTTTTTTTCTTACACCACAGTTCAAAAGTTTGAGTGATAATTACTGCTCAAGGGCAGGATGATGTGTATTATAACAAATCTGAATGCTTTACTTCTATGAAAATATATATACCTGCCTCTTATTTGGAAACTTGGTTAAGTAAAAATTAAATAAATAAAAAATAATAAAGCTATTACAGTGTTGCAAAATAATACCTCACTGTATAAAAAATATGGACTGAAAGTTGGAGTATTAGTAGAGAACTTGGAGAACCTTCATTTCTGTCTGCTGGCTTTAAGGGCAAAAAGGTCTCAGATGTGTCTAACTCACTGGATAAATCAAGCTGAGTTTTAAAAAGGATTTTTTTTTTAGCGTTAAATGGTCTATTTCTATGCCACAGTAAATGGTTTGGGGATTATCTAACGCTTTGGATTATCTGCACCATTAGTGAGGATAATAAAGAGCTGAATGCATTTTGCAATGAAATAGCATGGTCTATTAGGCTCATGAATAGTTTGAGAATGAAGCACTGGAAAGCCTTTCTTGCTGCATTTATGCACAACAGTTTAATTGACTGCAGTGTCGTTGAGGGGGTTTTCTGTTGTTTACAATTGACAGTACATCCATCACTTATTCAATGATTAGTTTTAAAATTGATTATGGTGAATAATTATACAGATAAGGAAAAGCTTCTCAAGAAGCTTTTAATTCTGTTTATAAAGGCAATATACTATCATTTCATGAATATCTTGTCTTGTTTCAGTTTTCTTGACAAGTACTAGTTGTTATTTTTGTCCTCCCATTTTCAATGGCATCAAAAAGAATTACCAAAATACTAATAATTTTCAGGAAATGTATTTCAAATAATGTGAAAGAAATCAATCTCAGTTATCAGAGTTTAAAACTCTGATAGATTGGCAGAAATTCATTTTCCCTAAAAATATTCCAAGCATTTCTACTCATGGAAATCATAAAACCTTAAATGAGTTTTTTTTCCCTCTAAACATTACCACATGTCTGGCACTTAAATATCCCTATCAAACTTATGATAAAGATAAAATTCCTTTGTGTTCCTCTCTGAAGCTATTTTTGTTATTTTTCCATGGTCCACAGTCATAGTGATGCTGTAGAAAATGGCATTCTTCACTCACTAAATCAGGCATGAATTTGCAATGGTATTTCATGCAGAATGTCTGGCATAGATCATATTACTCTTTCTAATTTTGAAGTTCTAAAAATAACTGTACAATTTCTTATTTCTTGTAGAGAAAATAATCCAAGTACCAGGAAATATTGAAATGTAATTTTAACTACATCATTTATTTCACAATAAAAATATTTAAGTAGAAATAGCCTTTGGTGCTTTCTTTGACATTTATTAAGTTATACAGAAAATAATAGAAATAAAACCTTGGTACTGCTATCACTATAAAGAGATTTATATAAATTGTTTTAAGTGAAATTTTCCAATATAACCAAGTTCATTCACTCATTCATTTATTCTTATGCTCAAATTTTTTTTTCAAGTCCTGAAGAATGACTATGTTCTAATTGATAGGGGTACATTTTAGAGAATGGCCAAAAGAATTTCCCTTCTCATGAAATTTACATTCTAGTCGAGTAGACAAACAATAAACAATTAACTACTCTGCTTCTGACTTGAACAAAATACCAAAATTGAGAGTCTAGATCTTGTTTGCTTAGTGGCTGCCAGATGATACAATCCAGAAGAATGGGAGGGGCTAATCCTCTGAGAAATGGACTTTACTCATTGGAAATTGGAGCTGGTAAAGAGGTAACAAGATAATTTTCCTCTCATTCTCCTTTCCATATACTATTACCAAAGAGAGCAAGATTAATCACAACAAAAGTTGTTCATGGGGACGATAATACAGCATGGAGAATATAGTCAATGATTCTGTAACAGCTTTCTACATTAATAGATAGTAACTGCACTAGAGGAGATGTAGGATTTAATAATATGGGTAACTGTTGAACCACTGTGCTGTATATTTTAAACTAACATAAGATTGTATATCAACAATACTTCAATAAAAAAAAGAGAAAGATTATATTCATATAGAAGCCAAGAAAAATTTATATGAACAAAAACTGAGGGAATATCCTATTGATAAACTCTGACCAAAGAAATTTCCATGTATGAGCAAATGAGAAAATGGTAAACGTAGAGATTAATTTTAAAAAATAAAAAAAACTTTTTATTATGAAAACCTCGTACTTATCCTAAAATGGAAAAAGTATGGTAACAAACTCTCATATATATCTATCACTCAATTTCAGCAAGTATCAAAGCATGGCTCATCTTTTTTAATTGAAATATCTTTGATATACAATCTTATATTGGCTTCAAATGTACAGTACAGTGGTTCAAAGTTACCCATATTATTAAATCCACTTCAGTCCAGTTCAGTCATTATCTATTAATATAAAAAGATGTTACAGAATCATTGACTATTTTCTCCATGCTCTACTTCCATCCACATGAACAACTTACATTGTAATTGTGAGTTATTGTGCCCCTTTATACTCCTCCTGGTAACCCTCACCACCTGCCTCAATACTTCCCACTTGGTAACCACTAGTCCCTTCTCAGTGTCTGAGTCTACTGCTCTTTTGTTCCTTCTTTTTGCTTTGTTTTCATATCCCACAAATAAGTGAAATAATGTGGTATTTGTTTTTCTCTACTTGACTAATTTCACTGAGCATAATACCCTCTAGATTCCTCCATGTTGTGGCAAATGTGAGGATTTCTTTTTTCTTTTTAAAAATGGATGAATAAAAAAAAATACTGTGTGGACCTAAAAAAAATGGATGAATAATATTTCACAGTGTATATGTACCATATCTTCTTTATCCATTCAGCTATTGATGGACAGTTAGGTTGCTTCCATATCTTGGCTATTGCAAATAGTGTGCTGATAAACATAGGGATGGACATATCTTTTAAAATCAGGGATTTTGTTTTCTTTCAGACAAATTCCTGGAAGTGGGATTACTGTGTTAAATGGTATTTCTATTTTTAGTTTTTTGAGAAACCTCCATAGTGCTTTCCATAGCATTTACACCAATTTACATTCCTACCAACAGTGTAGGAGGGTTCCCATTTCTCTGCATCCTTGCCAACAGTTGTTATTTCTTGTCTTTTGTACAGTGGCCTTTCTAACTGGTATGAGGTAATATCTCATTGTGGTTTTGATTTGGGTTTCCCTGATTAGTGATGTGGAGCATCATTTCATGTGGCTGCTGCCCATTTGTATTTCTTCTTTGGACAAATGTTGGTTCAGGTTCACTGCCCATATTTTAATTGGGTTATTTACTTTTGGGATTTTGAGGCATGTGAGTTCTTTATACATTTTGGATGTTAACCCCTTAAGATGAGTCATTTACAGATATATTCTCCCATACTGTAGCCTGCCTTTTTGTTCTGCTGATGATGTCCTTTTCTGTACAGAAGCTTTTCAGTTTGATGTAGTCCCACTGTTCAGTTTTTAGTTTGTTTCCCTTGCCTGAGGATATGTGTTCAAAAAATAATTGCTCATTCTTATGTTGAAGATATTTTTGTCGATGTCTTATAATTTTCAGAGTAGAGGTCTTTCACTTTCTTGGTTAGGTTTATTCCTAGGTGCTTTACTCTTTTTGATGCAATTGTAAATGGAATTGTTTTTCTAATTTCTCTTTCTTCTATTCATTGTAAGTATATAAGTATATAAGAATGTAATGGATTTCTGTGTATTAATTTTGTATCCTGCAACTTCGCTGAATTCATTTGTTCTATTAGGTTTTTGGTAGAGTCTTTAGGGTTTTCTATGTGTAATATCATGTCATCTGCAAGTAGTGAGAGTTTAATTTCTTCTCTACCAATTTAGATGCTTTTTTATCTTTGTTTAGTCTGATTGCTGTGGCTAGGACCTCCAGTACTATGCTAAATAAAAGTGGGGAGAATTGGCATCCTGGTCTTGTTCCTGATCTTAGATGAAAAGCTTTCAGCTCTTTACTATTAAGTATTATGTTGGCTGTGGGTTTGTCATATATATATAACATCTATTATATTGAGGTACATACCCTCTAAACCTACTTTGTTGAGAGTTTTTATCATGTTTGGATGTTGAATTTTGTCAAATGCTTTTTAGCATCTATAGAGAATATCATGTAGTTTTTATCCTTTTTGTTAATGTGGTGTATGATATTGTTTGATTTACAAATACTGTTCCATCCTTGCATCTCTGGAATGAATCCCAGTTGGTCATAATCAATATCTTTTTATGCATTTCTGAGTTCAGTTTCTTACTTTTTTGTTGAAGATTGTTGCAGCTATATTCATTACAAATATTTGTCTGTAATTTTCTTTTTTTGTGGTGCCTGTGTCTGTTTTTGGTGTTAGAATGATGCGGCCTCATAAAATGAGTTTGGAACTATAACCTCCTCTTCAACTTCATGCAATACTTTAAGAAAAATGGCTATTAGCTCTTCTTTAAAATGTTAGGTAGAATTCAGCTGTGAAGACATCTGTACCTGAATTTCCTTTTCATTACTAATTCAATTTCATTGCTGATAATTGGTCTAAATGTTCAGATTTTCTGTTTCTTCCTGGTTCATTCTTTGAAGGTTGTATTTTTCTAGGAAGTTGTCCATTTCTTCTAGATTTTCCAATATTTTGGTATATAATTTTTCATTGTATTCTCTAATAATTCATTATTTTTCTGTGATATCTGTGGTGATTATTCCTTCTTCATTTCTGATTATGTTTATGTGTGCACTCTCTCTTTTTTTCTTGATAAGTCTGGTTAGGTGTTTGCCTTTTTTCTCTGAGAACCAGTTGTTTATTTGGGATTGTTCTTGTTTCTTGAAGTAAGCCTGTATTGCTATGTACATCCCATGTATGACTGCCTTCACAACATCCCACAAATTTTGGACTGTTGAATTTTTCTTTTCATTTGTCTCCATGTGTTGCCTGAATTTTTTGATATTTTTCATTGATCTACTGATTATTTAGAAGTATGTTGTTTAGTCTCTATGCATTGATAGGCATTTTTCTTCTTTGTGTAATTTATTTCTAGTTTCATACCATTGTGGTCTAAGAAGCTGCTTGATATGATTTCAATCTCTTTGAATTACTGAGGCTTTTTAAAAATTCTTTTTTAATTTTTATTTTGATATCATTAATCTAAAATTACATGAAGAACATTATGTATACTAGACTCCCCCATTCACCAAGTGCCCCCCACAAACCCCATTACAGTCACTGTCCATCAGCATAGCAGATGCTGTAGAATCACTACTTGTGTTCTCTGTGTTGCACAGCCCTCCCGTGCCCCCCACACACATTATACATGCTAATCATAAGGCCCCCTTTATTTTCCCTGCCCTTATCCCTCCCTTCCCACCCATCCTTCTCAGTCCCTTTCCCTTTGGTAGCTGTTAGTCCATTCTTGGGTTCTGTGATTCTGCTGCTGTTTTGTTCCTTCAGTTTTGCTTTATTCTTATACTCCACATATGAGTGAAATCATTTGGTACTTGTCTTTCTCCGCCTGGCTTATTTCACTGAGCGTAATACCCTATAGCTCCATCTATGTTGTTGTAAATGGTAGGATTTGTTTTCTTCTTATGGCTGAATAATATTCCATTGTGTATATGTACCACATCTTCTTTATCCATTCATCTACTGATGGACACTTAGGTTGCTTCTATTTCTTGGCTATTGTAAATAGTGCTGCGATAAACATATGGGTGCATCTTGTCTTTTTCAAACTGGAATGCTGCATTCTTAGGGTAAATTCCAAGAAGTGGAATTCCTGGGTCAAATGGTATTTCTATTTTGAGCTTTTTGAGTTACCTCCATATAGCTTTCCACAATGGTTGAACTAATTTACATTCCCACCAACAGTGTAGGAGGGTTCCCCTTTCTCCACAACCTTGCCAACATTTGTTGTTGTTTGTCTTTTGGATGGTAGCGATCCTTACTGGCATGAGGTGATATCTCATTGTGGTTTTAATTTGCATTTCTCTGATGACAAGTGATGTGGAGCATCTTTTCATGTGTCTAATTGGCCATCTGAATTTCTTCTTTGGAGAACTGTCTGTTCTGTTCCTCTGCCCATTTTTTAATTGGGTTATTTGCTTTTTGTTTGTTGAGGTGTGTGAGCTCTTTATATATTTTGGTTGTCAACCCTATATCGGATCTGTCATTTATGAATATGTTCTCCCATACTGTAGGGTACCTTTTTGTTCTATTGATGGTGTCCTTTGCTGTACAGAAGCTTTTCAGGTTGATATAGTCCCATTTGTTCATTTTTGCTTTTGTTTCCCTTGCCGAGAAAGATATGTTCATGAAAAAGTCACCCATGTTTATGTACATGAGATTTTTGCCTATGTTTTTTTCTAAGAGTTTTATGGTTTCATGACTTACATTCAGGTCTTTGATCCATCTTGAATTTACTTTTGTGTATGGGGTTAGACAATCATCCAGTTTCATTCTCTTACATGTAGCTGTCCAGTTTTGCCAGCACCAACTTTTGAAGAGGCTGTCATTTTCCCATTGTATGTCCATGACTACTTTATCATATATTAATTAACCATATATGTTTGGGTTAATGTCTGGAGTCTCTAATCTGTTCCACTGGTCTGTGACTCTGTTCTTGTGCCAGTACCAAATTTTCTTGATTACTGTGGCTTTGTAGTAGAGATTGAAGTTGGGAAGCGAGATCACCCCCCAACTTTATTTTTCCTCCTCAGGATTTCTTTGGCTATTCAGGGTCTTTGGTGGTTCCATATGAATTTTTGAACTATTTGTTTCAGTTCATTAAAGAATGCTGTTGGTAATTTGACAGGGATTGCATTGAATCTGTATATTGCTTTGGGCAGGATAGACATTTTGACTATATTAAATCTTCCTAGCCAAGAGCATGGGATGAGTTTCCTTTTGTTAGTGTCTTCTTTAATTTTTCTTTAGATTGTCCTGTAGTTTTCAGGGTGTAGGTCTTTCAATTCCTTGGTTAGGTTATTCCTAGGTATTTTATTCTTTTTGATGCCATTCTGGATGGAATTGCTTTCCTGATTTCTCATTATATTAGTTCATTGTTAGTGTATATGATAGCCTCATATTTCTGTGTATTAATTTTGTATCCTGCAACTTTGCTGAATTCCAATATTAGTGCTAGTAGTTTTTGAGTGGAATCTTTAGGGATTTTTATGTAAAATATCATGTCATCTGCAAATAGTGACAGTTTAACTTCTTCTTCACCAATTTGGATAGGTTGCATTTCCTTGTTTTGTCTAATTGCCATGGCTAGGATCTCCAGTTCTATGTTGAATAACAGTGGGGAGAGTGGGCATCCCTGTCTTGTTCCTGCTCTCAGAGGAAAAGCTTTCAGCTTCTTGCTGTTCAGTATGATGTTGGTTGTGGGTTTATCATATATGGCCTTTATTATGTTGAGGTACTTGCCCTCTATGTCCATTTTGTTGAAAGTTTTTATCATGAATAGATGTTGAAGTTTGTCAAATGCTTTTCAGCATCTATGGAGATGATCATGTGGTTTTTGTCCTTCTTTTTGTTGATGTGGGGAATGATGTTGATGGATTTTTGAATGTTGTACCATCCTTTTATTCCTGAGATGAATCCCACTTGTTCATGTTGTATGATCCTTTTGATCTATTTTTGAATTTGGTTTGCTAATATTTTATTGAGTATTTTTGCATCTATGTTCACCAGGGATATTGATCTGTAATTTTCATTTTTGGTGGGGTCTTTGCCTGGTTTTGGTATTAGGGTGATGTTGGCTTCATAGAATGAGTTTGGCAGTATTCCCTCATCTTCTATTTTTTGGAAAACTTTAAGGAGAATAGGTATTATGTCTCCTCTGTATGTCTGATAAAATTCCGAGGTAAATCCATCTGGCCCAGGGGTTTTGTTCTTGGGTGGTTTCTTTATTACCACTTCAATTTTGTTGCTGGTAATTGGTCTGTTTTGAGTTTCTGTTTCTTTCTGGGTCAGTCTTGGAAGGTTGTATTTTTCTAGGAAGTTGTCCATTTCTTCTAGGTTTTCCTGCTTGTTAGCATATAGGTTTTCATAGTATTCTCTAATAATTCTTTGTATTTCTGTGGGTCAACTCTGATTTTTCCTTTCTTGTTTCTGATTCTGTTGATGTGTGTTGATTCTCTTTTTCTCTTAATAAGTCTGGCTAGAGGCTTATCTATTTTGTTAATTTTCTCCAATAACCAGCTTTTGGTTTCATTGATTTTTTTCTATTGTTTTGTTCTTCTCAATTTTGTTTATTTCTTCTCTGATCTTTATTATGTCCCATCTTCTGCTGACTTTAGGCATAATTTGTTCTTCTTTTTCCAATTTCGATAATTGTGACATTAGACCATTCATTTGGGATTATTCTTCCTTCTTTAAATATGCCTGGATTGCTATATACTTTCCTCTTAAGACTGCTTTCACTGCATCCCACAGAAGTTGGGGCTTTGTGTTGTTGTCATTTCTTTCCATATATTGCTTGATCTCTATTTTAATTTGGTCATTGATCCATTGATCATTTAGGACTATGTTGAAGCCTCCATGTGTTTGTGAGCCTTTTTGTTTCCTTTGTACAATTTATTTCTAGTTTCATACCTTTGTGGTCTGAAAAGTTGGTTGGTAGAATTTCAATCTTTTTGAATTTACTGAGGCTCTTTTTGTGGCCTAGTAGGTGGTCTATTCTGGAGAATGTTCCATGTGCACTTGAGAAGAATGGTTTTCCTGTTGTTTTTGGATGTAGAGTTCTGTAGATGTCTATTAGGTCCCTCTGTTTTAGTGTGTTGTTCAGTGCCTCTGTGTCCTTACTTATTTTCTGTATGGTGGATCTATCGTTTTGAGTGAGCGCTATGTTGAAGTCTCTTGAAATGAATGCATTGCATTCTATTTCCTCCTTTAGTTCTGTTAGTATTTGTTTCACATATGCTGGTGCTCCTGTGTTGGGTGCATATACATTTATAATGCTTATATCCTCTTGTTGGACTGAGCCCTTTATCATTATGTAATGTCCTTCTTTTTTTCTTGTTACTTTCTTTGTTTTGAAGTCTATTTTATCCGATACTAGTACTGCAGCACCTGCTTTTTTCTCCCTGTTGTTTGCATCCATTATCTGTTTCCATCACTTGACTTTTAGTCTCTACATGTCTTTGGGTTTAGGTGAGTCTCTTGTAAGCAGAATATAGACGGGCCTTGCTTTTTTTATCCATTTTATTACTCCGTGTCTTTTGATTGGTGCATTCAGTCCATTTACATTTAGGATGATTGTTGAATGATATGTATTTATTGCCATTGCAGGCTTTAGATTCATGGTTACCAAAGGTTCAAGGTTAGCTTTTCTAGTATCTTACTGTCTAACTTAACTCACTTATTGAGCTATTATAAGCACTGTCTGATGTTGCTTTATTTCTCTCCCTTCTTATTCCTCCTCCGCCATTCTTTATATGTTGGGTGTTTTATTCTGTGCTGTTTTGTGTTTCATTTGACTGCCTTTGTCTGTAGTTGATTTTATTTTTTGCCTTTAGTTAGTGTTTGGTTGGTCTGCTTTCTTTGGTGTGGTTTTATTTTATCTGGTGACATCTATTTACTCTTAGGAGTGCTCTCATTTATAGAAGTTCCTCTAAAATACCCTGTAGAGGTGGTTTGTGGGAGGCAAATTCCCTCAACTTTTGCTTGTCTGGTAATTGTTTAATCCCTCCTTCATATTTAGATGATAATCATGCTGGATACAGTATCTTTGGTTCAACGCCCTTCTGTTTCATTGCATTAAATATATCTTGCCATTCTCTTTTGGCCTGTAAGGTTTCTGTTGAGAAATCTGATGATCACCTGATGGGTTTTTCTTTGTAAGTGACCTTTTTCCTCTTTCTAGCTGCCTTTGAAACTCTGTCCTTGTCCTTGATCTTTGTCATTTTAATTATTATGTGTCTTGGTGTTGTTCTCCTTGGGTCCCTTGTGTTGGGAGTTCTGTGTGCTTCTGTGGTCTGAGCGACTATTTTCTACCCCAGTTTGGGGAAATTTGCACCAATTATTTCTTCAAATGCACTTTCTATCCCTTTTTCTCTCTTCTTCTTCTTCTTCTTCTGGTACCCCTCTAATGCAGATATTGTTCCTCTTGGATTGGTCCCACAGTTCTCTTAACATTGTTTCTTTTCTGGAGATCCTTTTATCTCTCTCTGCATCAGCTTTTATGTGTCCCTGTTCTCTGGTTTCTGTTCCATTTATGACCTCTTGCATCTCGTCCTTTCTGCTTTTAAGTCCTTCCACAGATTGTTTTATTTCTGTAGTCTCCCTCCCTACTTTGTCCATTAGTTTTTACATTTTTCTCTGCAGCTCCCTCAGCATTGTTATGACCTTTATTTTGAATTCTTTTTCAGGAAGATTGGTTAGATCTGTGTCCCCAGATTCCTTCTCAGGGGAGGATGTCTGGGTTATTCTGGTCTGGATCAAATTCTTCTGCCTTTTCATGGTGATAGAGGTAGTTGTGGGGAGTTGACACTTGTGCCAGCTGGGAGAACGTCCCTTGTTGCTCGTCTGTCGCCTTCCTCTTCTGGGAGAATGGTGACCCCTAGTGGCTTGTGCTGGGCAGTTGTGCACAGACGGGGTCTCTGATTCTTGCCCAGCTGCTGTGGAGTAAGCTCTGTGGTTGCTGTGGGCGTGGCTGCTCTCAGGCTGCTGCTCCTATGGTGGGGCCGTGCCATAGGGGGAATGGGTGGGAAGGTATTTATCACTATGAGGGGCCTCCAAACTGCCCTGTTGCTCATGGGGTTAGGGCTCTTGGATTTCCCCAGGATTCCCAGCTGCTAGACTGAGTGTGTCAGGACACTTCTGTCCAGCTGTGAGTCCCCTGTCCCTTTAAGACTTTCAAAGAGCTCTTGCTTTCCTTTTGTCCCAGGGGCTCCAGCTGCGGGGACCCTCTCACAGATTTTACTGTCCCATTTCCCTAGTATCCAGCACACCACGCACTGTGTGTCTGTGCTCCTGGTGCAGATGGCAAGGGCTTGGTATTTAGCAGTCCTGGGCTCCCTCTCCCTCCCTGCTCCGACTCCTCTCCTCCTGCTGGTAGCTGTGGTGAGGGGTGTTCGGGTCTCGCTGGGCCACAGCTTGTATCTTACCCCCTTCACGAGGCACTGGGTTCTCGCAGGTGTAGGTGTAGCCTGGCTGTTGTCCTGAATCTTTTAGTCTCTCTTTAAGAATAGTTGTATTTGTTTTATTTTCAAAAATATATATATGGTTTTGGGAGGAGATTTCAGCTGCTCTACTCATGCCTCCATCTTGGCTCCTCTTTCTGAGGCTCTTTTTGATGATTTGTGTGTGATCTATTTTGGAGAAGTTTCCATGTACACTTTAGAAAAATGTGTATCCTGCTTGTTTTGTGTGCAGTGTTCTGTAGATATCTGTTAAGTCCATCTGGTCTATATTAAATTTATATTAAGTCTATACTAAGTTGCTGATTATTTATTTCAAACACAATTTAAAGGTACTTTTTTTTCTTCCTCTTCCACACTTTATGTATCAGATGTCATAACCTGCACTTTTTGTGTATCCCTTCATTGACTTTTTTTATAGTTTTTTTTTTTTTGCTTCTCCTCTTTTGCTTTAAAATTGTACTTGCTTGGTAATTAATTGGTCTTCTACCTTTACTGTGGTTTCATTTTCACTAGTGAAAGCTATTTAGCCTTATGAACATTTGCTTCCACAGCAGTTCCTTTAACATATCCTGTAAGTCTGGCTTAGTGGTCGTGAATTCCTTCAACTTTTGTTTATCTGGAAAGTATTTAATTCTCTGCTTCAAATTTAAGTGATAACTTTTCCAAGTAGAGAAAGCATGGCTCATTTTGTTTGATACATTATCTCACCTATTAGAAATACTCTGTTAGATAAATTTGAAATAATTCCTAGCATCTTTGCATTTAATCCAAAATTATTTTAAAATGTAAGAATTATTCTAAGTAATTATATTTATGATTTAAACATAAAATAATTATATATTTAATAGAATATTTAAAAATAAAATAATAAATATAAGTATATAATCAATAATTGTGCATGTTTCTTTAATTAAATCATACTTTTTAACAGTTTATTTGTTTAAAGATTGAAGGAAGGTTTGTGCATTGCAACTGTTAGATACATCTGTTATAGTTCTTTTATATTATATATTTCAATACAGTTTCTCTTTTTATCTCTCTTTTATTACAATTTACTTGTTGAATGAATGAAGTTATGTGTTTCCCAGAATTCCTAGAGTTAGATTTGTTAATTACATTCTCATGCAGCCATTTTAAGTATCTTACAGGATTCTCTTGTGTAATTTCTTTACATTAGTATATAGACCACAATACTTTGATAACTTTGTAAGTTCAGTTGTTTCAAATGTTTGTCTTGTTTTTGTGATATTAGTAAATACTGAATATTATTAGTGTGTAGATCCATTTTTTGACCTAGAATTGCAAAATTATGATATTCTAAGATAATTTTCATATACAAAATTACTGTATAAACAGAAATGATTTGATATCAACTATTTGATTACTCTGAGGTGCTTTTTTATTGGAAAAGCAGAAAAATTGTATCAATTTCAAAATAAAGAATTAAACATTTAGTATTTTCCTATGGTAACTTTTTCTTTTAGTATGATTATAAATTCATGCATTAATACACATTTGATGTTTTTAAATTCATTGCATTGTAATTTTCATTGATGATCAAATTATCAGATTCTTGCTCAAAGGGAAGGGTCACTTCACTTTGGTTCCTGAGACCTTCTGATTTAATTTAGTACTCCAATTTTATATTTTCTATATGACAAGAGATTTCAGGATTGTCTTTTACTTTTTCTCTACCATATCTGGAATCAGCATTTTTTAAAAAGAATCTCTTATTCAGAGTAACTATGATTTATTTTCAATTTGTTGGTATAATTATATCTGTTAAATTTTTAAGTACTCACTATAACAAATGAAGTAGAATATGACCTGCTAATGGTTAGAAAACTATGATGGAAGAAAAAATGCTTAGTCAACTCAAAATATAGTAGGAATAAAACAAAATATGAAACAAATTAATAGACAAGATATAAGCAACGAATTTCAATTTGTGAGTAATGACAATCACCTTAAGTGAAATAAAATAGCTAGTAAAAAACATATATTTCAAGACTGCATTGTTTTAAAATTTAGTCCTTTGCTTTTTTTTTTTTTGTATCATTAATCTACAATTACATGAAGAACATTTTGTTTACTAGGCTCTCCCCTTCACCAAGTCCCCCCCACATACCCCTTCTCAGTCACTGTCCATCAGCATAGTAAGATGCTGTAAAATCACTACTTGTCTTCTCTGTGTTGCACAGCCCTCCCCATGCCCCCCCACATTATACATGCTAATCGTAATGCCCCCTTTCTTTTTCCCCACCCTTGTCCCTCCCTTCCCACCCATCCTCCCCAGTCCCTTTCCCTTTGGTAACTGTTAGTCCATTCTTGGGTTCTGTGATTCTGCTGCTGTTTTGTTCCTTCAGTTTTCCTTTGTTCTTTTACTCCACATATGAGTGAAATCATTTGATATTTGTCTTTCTCTGCCTGGCTTATTTCACTGAGCATAATACAGATTCTACCATTTGCAACAACATGGATGGAGTTCGTCCTTTGCTTTTGCAAGACAAAGCTAAGAACTAACACTGAAACTTTGGAATTAAAAGAATAGTTATAGAGATAACTGGGTAATAGTAGCAAAATGAAAGCTTATGTGAATATATTACTCTTCGTGACAAAATAGACATTAAAGCAAAAACACTTTACAGAGGTAAAGATAGTCACAATTTAAAGATAAACATTTAAACTTAGGAAGAAAATATAAGATTCTGACGTTTCTATATACCCAATAGCACAGTTTCAAAATTCAGATATTTATAGTAAAATCCAGTAAATCATTATCATAAGAGGTTTCAGCTTGCCTTTCTCCATAAACAACACAAAAGAGAAAAATGTCACTTAAGTTAGAAAACATGAGTGCATTAACATATAGAACTCTGTGCCCAAAATCAAGAAGACATGTTCATTTTTCAGGTGTGACCCCTGTCACACATTTTATGCAAACGTACCCTTGTATACATTTTTTCATGCAAACAAAATTACTAGTTCCAAACAAATGTCCAAATATTATGGACAATGTCAACCAAACATTCCACTAGGAGACAATATAAGTCTTCCACAAAGTCTTCCAAAGAATATAAAACTACTTTTATGAGATCAGATTAACTTCAAAACCAAATAGAATCTAGAAATTTATAGTATGAGAATCTAGAGCAGAATATCAAATCTTTAAGTGGACATATATAGGGAGTTTTTATCCATTTCCTTTTTTTCTGAATAAGTCAGCCAGTAGGTAGCATGCATTCTATTCCTTCTTTCATATTTTTATAAAGTCAGACTACTCCTGAAAATTTGGGGAATAAATAATGAGAACAATATCATAAGCTATAGTTATTTGAAGGTGCAAAATACAATGACTGTCTTGGCATGGACAATATATGGCTTTATCCTTTAAACAGTCAACTTTGGCAGTATTTTGTAGTAATGAGGCTGACTTGTATGGTTGTGGTATTTGGTTTTTACTGTTAGAACCTGGACATATGATGTTAGTCATTAAATGCCAGCAAAGCAGCATTTTTAAGTGGTCAAATCAATGCATTTTGTTTCATATTTGGCCATAGGCCATTTCAGACAATTACATGCATGAGACTGTTAAGTGCTGTTCTTAAAAGAAAAGAGCTGAGGATCTCAACTTAAGCAAAATCTACCATTTCAGAAAAAAGAAAGAGGCATTTGTGTCAGTGACCACATAGAGGCCATGATCCTCACCATGTTTGGACCATAGAGACCTCAAAACTGCATGTTTATTGCAGAATGTGCATTTACCAAACCTTCTGGCCTCAGAAAAAGTGTGGTCTATGGAGGCCATCTTAGTCAATCTGAGAAAACTTCCTTGGAATCCTGATGCAGAATAACACAGGTGCAGCTACGTCTGGACACCAAACATTATGGAGATAGGATCAAATCATTTTAGGTCTTGAGCAGAGTAATATTGATGACCCTAAAACTGAAGGTGGTTAATTTTTACATGTAGTAATAGCACTAGTGAAATTTTAGCTTTCAATTCTCATACTATGATAGGCAGGGCTCACATCTTACATTTCATTGAGTAGGTTGGATAGGGAACAAAGGTACTTCAAATAGGACCTGAAAACAGGATCAGCACCACTGCACCACTGAGCATTGAACCCTTCAACCAAAACGTTATGGATCTGCTTCTCCATAGGCTAAAGATTGATTTTTTTTCTAAAAGTGGCAAATGAGGGGCCAATTAATTTCTAATTATCTTGAATACCTTATTATCTTCTTAGACTCTGTAAAAGGCAAGGAATAAAGATATCAAATTCTAGTTTCAGTAGAGCTGCTTAGAAAAAAACATGAAGTAAAAATGCAAATAGATTAAAGATAGTGGCATGAGAAGTGAAAGAGAGAAATCATCCAAAAACCACATAAAATATAAATATATAGTTAATACAACTAATCCTAAAAAAGCAACAGGAAAGAAGTCTGTGCCAAACTGCATGAACCTGGATAAAAGACAAGACCTCACGAAAAAGGGTAAGGTACCAAAGCCTTGATACAGTGGGACCCAAGCCATTTCTCCACCCCAGCTCATGAGCAGGGAGTGGGTGGAAGACTAGGACTGCTGAACACCCATGCTGAACACCCAGCCCTGGAGATCTGCTTTGGAAACACAAACCTACATAACATGGCTCTCTGGAGTTTAGTGGGGTTGGAAAGCTAAGACAGGTGGAATACTTGGAGAGACTGCGATTCCAGCCATTTGTGGAGGAAAGGGATCCACATCTGGCTACTCTGGGACAAAGGAAAGGTGGGCAGTCTGAGAGACTTCCTAGCAGCAAGAGGGCTGCTGAAGGAGTGGGGACTGAATGGAGCCTTCTGCTCAGGAGAAGGGATAGGTGGACAAGGTTGTCCAGGCCCACTCTGCATAACAGGTTGGGAATATTCAGGAGATTCAGATGTTCCATTCCCCTGGCTGTCTACTCAGCTCCAAACCCAACCCCCCCCACTGTGATACAGAGCCAGTTGCGCTATCCTCCTGGCCTGCCGGCACTGGCTTGCAAACCGGCAGTCCCTGCCCTGGTATTGGGCAAGCCAGAGGAAGACCCCACCTACCACAGCTACAAATGCAAAGGACAGAGGCTTACACCTGTGTGCTCGGCCCACTGGTTTTGAAAGTGGAGACAAATGCTGAAGCCAAGAAGCAATGAACAGCTCATTCCTCCCCCCAGGGACCAGTGCTGCTTGCCTGAAACCCCTGACATCATTCCAGGGGCTGAGTAGCTCCAGAGACTAGAGCCTCTGGGCACTAGGGAGCACCACATACAAATATGAAACGTCAAGGGAACCTGGTTCAAACCCAAATCTCACAAACACCAGAAAAAGACCCAAGTGAAACAGAACTCATCAATCTTCCTGAAAGAGAGTTCAAAATAAAAATCATAAACATGCTCATGGAGGCAAAGAAAAATATTCAAGAACTCAGGGATGAATTAACAGAAATTCAATCATTAAGGCATTCCATATCTGAAATGAAATATACAATAGAGGGATTTAAAAGCAGATTAGATTTAGTAGAAGAAACAGTAAATGGAATAGAAATTAGAGAAGAGGAATACAAAGAAGCTGAGTCACAGAGAGAAAAAAGGTGCTCTAGGAATGAAAGAATATTGAGAGAACTGTGTGACTAATCCAAATGGCACAATATTCACATTATAGGGGTACCAGAAGAAAGAGAGAGAGAAAAAGGGATAGAAAGTGTCTTAGAGGAAATAATTGCTGAAAACTACCCCAATCTGGCTCAGGCTATGGAGCTGTACAGATCTCCCAACACAAGGGACCCAAGAAAGACAGCACCAAGACATGTAATAATTAAAATGGCAAAGATCAAGGAAAAGAGCAGACATTTAAAAGCAGCTAGAGAGAGAAAAAGATCATATACAAAGGAAAACCCATCAGGCTATCATCAGACTTCTCAATAGAAACCTTACAAGCCAGAAGGGACTGGCATGATATATTTAATGCAGTGAAACAGAAGGGCCTCAAACCAAGAATACTCTATCCAGCAAGATTATCAATTAAATTTAAAGGAGGGATGAAACAATTTTCAGATAAGCAGAAGCTGAGAGAATTAACCTCCCACAAACTATCTCTACAGTATATTTTGTAGGGACTGCTATAGAAGGAAGGGTTCCTAAGGCTGAACAGCTCTCACCAGGGGAAATAAAACTACAGTAATGAAAGTAGAACAATTAATTACTAAGCAGATGCAAAATTAAATCAGCTACCACCAAAGTCAATCAAGGGGTAGACAAAGAGTACATAATATGATACCTAATATGATACCTAATATATAAAGAATGTAGGAGGAAGAAAAAGGAGAAAAAATAAACAGAACCTTTAGGTTGTGTGTGTAACACCATACCAAGTGAGTGAAGTTAGACTGTTAGATAGTAAGGGAATTACCCTTGAACCTTTGGTAACCATGAATCTATTGCATCAAAAAAATAAAATACCTAGAAAAAAACCTAACCAAGGAAGTGAAAGACATATATTCTGAAAAGTACAAGACACTTACCAATAAATGAACACACATCCCATGCTCATGTATAGGAAGAATCAATACATTCAAAATGGCCATCCTGCCTGAAGCAATCTACAGATTCAATGCAATCCCTATCAAAATATCAACAGCATTCTTCAATGAACTAGAGCAAATAGTTCTAAAATTCATATAGAACCATGAAAGACCCTGAATAGCCAAATTAATCCTGAGAAAGAAGAATAAAGTGGCGGGAGGGAATTATGCTCCCTGACTTCAAGTTCTACTACAAAGCTGTGGTAATCGAGACAATTTGGTGCTGGCACAAAAACAGACCCATAGATCAATGGAACAGACTAGAGAGCCCAGATATAAACCCAAGAATATATAGTCAATTAATATACGCTAAATGAGCCATGGATATACAGTGGGGAAATGACAGCATCTACAACAACTGGTGTTGGAAAAACTGGACAGCTACATGCAAGAGAGCGAAACTGCATTATTGTCTATCCCCATACACAAAAATAAACTCAAAATGGATCAAAGACCTGAATGTAAGTCATGAAACCATAAAACTCTTAGAAGAAAACATAGGCAAAAATCTCTTGAATGTGAATATGAGCAACTTTTTCCTGAACACATCTCCCCAGGCAAGGGAAATAAAATAAAAGTGAGCAAATGGTACTACATCAAGCAAAAAAGCTTCTGTATAGCAAAGAACACCATCAGCAGAACAAAAAGGGGTCCTACAGTATGGGAGAATATATTTGTGAATGACATATCTGACAAGGGGTTAACACCCAAAATATATAAAGAACTCACACTCCTCAACACCCAAAAAGCAAATAACCGTGTTAAAAAATGGGCAGAGGATCTGAACAGACACTTCTCCAAAGAAGAAATTCAGATGGCCAACAGGCACATGAAAAGATGCTCCTCATTACTAATTATCAGGGAAATGCAAATTAAAACCACAATGAGATTTCACCTCACACCAGATATGATGGCCAACATCGAAAAGATGAGGAACAACAAATGCTGGCGAGTATGCGGAGAAAGGGGAAACCTCCTACACTGCTGGTGGGAATGTCAACTAGTTCAACCATTGTGGAAAGAAATATGGATATTCCTCAAAAAGCTCAAAATAGAAATACTATTTGACCCGGGATCTGCGCTCCTAGGGATTTACCCAAAGAAAACAACTTCTCAGATTTAAAAAGACATATGCACCCCTATGTTTACCACAGCAGTATTTACAATAGCTAAGATATGGAAGCAACCTAAATGTCCCTCAGTAGATGAATGGATAAAGAAGATATGGTACATATACACAATGGAATACTATTCAACCATAAAGAATCACATCCTACCATTTACAACAACATGGATGGAGCTAAGAGGGTATTATGCTCAGTGAAATAAGTCAGGCAGAGAAAGACAAATACCAAATGATTTGCCCCACTTGTGGAGTATAATAACGAAGCAAAACTGAAGGAAAAAAATAGCAGCAGACTCACAGACTCCAAGAAGGGACTAGTGTTTACTAAATGGTAGGGGTCAGGGAGGATGGGTGGAGAAGGAGGGAGATGGGGATTGCGGGGTATTATGACTGGTGCACATGGTGTGTGGGGGGGTCAGCGAAGATAAATAGGAACTGTGGCATCTTACTACACTGGTGGACAGTGATTGTAATAGGGTGTGGGGGGGATTCGATAATAAGGGTGAATATAATAACCACATTGTTTTTCTTGTGAAGCTTCATAAGAGTGTATATCAATGATACCTTAATAAAAAAATGCAAATGTGTATATGTGAGTGTATGTGTACATGTGTACCTTATGTCACACATCATGTTCCCCAGAAATCACACTCAGACAATATGTGTGAGAGAGAGAGAAGGAATCATAAGTAAGAAGAAGGAAAAGCCACATGCTGTGAAGTCTCAAGTGCCTCAGCCAAACCCACAGGGAACTTGGGAGCTGGGATTGCTGTGTAAAAATGTCTTGAATTCCAGAAATCCTGTTTGCCAAGTCTTTGTATCTCCTGTCTTTACTATAAAATTTGCATTGCAGAATTGCACATTAAAATTATGTATCTCATATTACATACAATTAATACTATATTGTTTATTTATACAAAGTGTGTGTGTGTTAAAGCAACTAAAACTCTTGAATCTACCAAAAGCAGAAAAGCAAAATTCAAGAATTCTAGAAAAAGGAAGAACTGCAAAGTAGATAGGTAAAAACCCATATTTCCAGTGAAACATTTGCCAATTTTGGTTTATGATAAAAAATGAAGATAAATGTAACATTGGAATATACTCATACATACATCATGTGTATATGGTCATTCAGTTAATGACAAGGGTATCAGTGCAATGCAAAAGGGAAGGTGTGATCTCTTCATTAAATAGTGCTAAGTCAAATGAACATCATTTTGGGGAGGGAGATAAGTGAATGCTCACTGATCTCTTATTCTACAAGGAAAAAGTAAATTTCATAAGGATTAAACATCTAAATAGATATAAATCTTTCAGAAGAAAACATTGACAATTATTTCTGTGCTTTCATGGTTGTGTGCATGTAGACAAGGATTTCTTTAAAGAACAGTAAAATTTCTAACTATAACAAAATTAACAGGAAAATATTCAGGTGAAGAAATTCTACCTATTTACATCAAAACACTGAGAAGGCAAGTCAAAATTTTAGTGACCATAATGGGAATGCACCAACAATGGAATATTATCAGAATATATAAAGAACTCCTACAAATAAGAAAATGGCAGAGAACTCATGGAAGAAGAGACAGAAGTCTTCAACTTCACACAAGATGCTTTCCTGTGACTACCTACATGTGAAAAAATGCTTGACTTCTCTATTCATCAAATAAATGAATAATTGCCATACAAAAATGCCAGATCTATCACAATGGCTAAAATTAAAAAGACAGACAATATTAAGTTTAGACAAGAAAATGGAGCAACTGAAACTCATTCACTGCTTGTGAAGTGAAATTTGGTACAGCCAGTTTGAAAACGCTGTCAGTACCTACTATAGCTGAACATAAAACATACCCTGTGATCAGGAAAGCATAATTATATGTGTATACTAAACTGAAATGTGAATATCAATCACCAAAAGGCATATGTAAATATATTTAGTTTTTATTTAAAAAGCTCCAACCAGGAAAAAATCCACACCTACTGTAGAATGCATAAATTATAGTATGTTCATGAATGAACATCATGTTCATAATGTAATTCTCTATACAGTGAAAATCAGTGAGCTGCTTATCTGGGTTTTAATGTAGAGTAGAAGGCATACTTTGAGAATAAAGACACAAAGGTATATGCACTGTATGATTCCACTTATATGAATTTCAAAAATAGGCAAATCTAAACTAAATGTTAAATATTAGAATAATGGTTCTCTGGGGTATTACGGCAGGATGTAGTGCCCAAGGGGACATGATGAGAGCTCCTTGTGCCAATGATGTCTCATTTTCTTAATCTGGGTAGATACTGATTACACAGTATGTTAGTGTCATGAACATTTATTAATCTGTATATGTATCTCCTTTTCTGTATTCCTATTAAACTTGAGTAAAATTTTTACCAAAAAAAGGAATATAACGGCAAAGGGATAAAATAATACATATAAAATCCTAAAATAATTACATTCATTCTCACAAAAAACAATAAGGCTGCAGCTGCAGAAAGAAAATAACCCTGTTTAGGACTCAAGCACTTTTTTGGCTAAGATGAGAAGAATAAGAATTTGAATATAAACTTAATGACTCTTTTAACTCAAAAGGGGGATTTTATGTCACAATTTAATTTCTTTTATTCCATGTGATTGTGTGTGTGTTTGTGTGTGTGTGTGTGTGTTTGGACTGAACTTACATTGGTATTTAATTATTAAATTCTTATTTCAACCAAGGATTTTGATAATCAGAGGGGTTTATATTCTACCTTAGAATTTCTAGGTTGAGCTTTTATTATTAGCAGGTATATATGTATATATATTACTCACACACAGATATGCACATGTATACATTTTTGTGTATGTATATGTATGTATATATACATATATACATACACACATATAAGTATAAATACAGACCTGCAAAGAATAATAAAAAGGGGTGAATAGTCAGTCTTGGCTACAGAGGGGCTTTGGAATTTATTTAATTAATGTACTATATAGATCAACTGCAGAGATTCTGGAGGTAAAATTATAATTTTTCAACATTATCCCCCAAAATTCTGGAGAAACATTAATTACAATGGAGGTGTGATCTCAAAAAAGTGGAAACATATATCCTGAGAGATGGCTGATCTCCTCTCCTGTCACAGGTGGGATGACCATAGCCCTGTTAACTATATGCTGAATGGTTAAGGACAGAGAGTTAATAAAATAAAATATTAAGGACTATTGTAGCATTGTTCTTCTTCCCACACCTTTATATTTTTACATAGAAGGTGCTTAAGTTGAGTAAAGCTCTTAGTGAACTCAAGGCTTTAACCTTGAGGGAAGCCAAGGGTCAAAGGAATAATTTATTTGGATTTTTTTAGGGATTTGTATGAATGAGTAAGTATTTGACTATAGAATATGGGTAGGTTTCTGAAAACATAAATAGAGAGCTGTATGATAAAACATGGTAAATTGTTTCATTTTAAAATTTAGAGGTTATATCCACAAAAATGGATTATATAAGATCAAAAAATAATAAAAAAATAGAAAATTTTTTATAATATATGTAACAAAATATTAGTATCTTGATTATATAAAGACCTCTCAAAATTCTGCAAGAAAACCCAGCTTCCTAATAATGAAATGGGCAAAGGAAATTGATAGTCATTCCAAAGAAAAGGAAATATGAGTGGCCAAGGAAATATTAAAAGAGTTCTAAATATTACTTGAGTAATCAAGAACTGCAAATTAAAAGAAAGTTGATACCATTTCATTAAAATTAAAAAATTTAAAGTCAAATACCAGTTTAGACAACTTCAACAATATGGAGCAATGCAAATTAGTAAATGCTACTCTGGTGTGATTGTTCATTGTTGCAACCATTTGGAAAACCACATGGAATCAGTTACAAATGTGCATTCCACAAATCTACAAAATTCTCTCCTAGGAATAAATACACTATGCAAAAAAATCTTGTATATATGCAACATCAGATAAATAATGTCCATATCAGTATAGTTAGTAATAATAGAACTCTGGACACAATGCTAATTTTAATCAAGACCATATTAGATAAATAAATTCTAGTTTACCAATTCAAAGGAATACTATACTGCAGTACCAATGCATGCATTATTACTTATGGCAAGAGATAATAAAATAAAAATAAAGTAATCGTCAAACACAATAAAATGGCTAGAAATAAATCTAGTATGTCCAGATGGGAGAAAACATTAAAAAACTCGATGAAAAGTGGGCTTCTACAAATGGAAAGATAAACTATGTTCTTGGATAAAATGGCACAACATAACTAACATGTCAGTTTTGCCTATATTAATTCATAATTTTAATATTAATACAATTATTAATAATACAACCTATAAAAACAATGAAATTTAAATTTTATTTTAACATTTCAAGCATACTTCTATAATCTTAATATGTATTAATTTGTGTAAATCTCCAAATACTCCCAAGATATAGCATTATTGACATTGGTATTTATAGATATGCAAACTGAGGCACAATAAAGTTAGATAACTTGTTCAGAAAGTATAAATGCTGAGAACAAAATGGATTTAACCCATGGTCTGTGCTCCTAACCACAACAATATACTAAGTCTGTGAGTGAAAAGAAATAAACCCCAGGTTTTCTTTCCTTGAAGGAAGTAGCTCCTAATATGTTAATTATAAAATAGAGAATTTTGAATACTGAAAAATATTTGTCAAAGAAATGAGAGTGGAATAGCCATCCCTAAACATATTAAAAGTCTTCAATAATTTAAATTTGAATTTGACACATGAGCAGACAAAAATATTGAACAGAACAGAAAATCCACAAACAGACCCAGTTATACATATTGTTCAGTATGTAGTAAAGGTCTGTCTCAAATCTATAGGGTAAAGTTAGACTTTCTGAATAAATTGTATTTAGACATCTAGATAGTCATATGGAAAAGATAACTTTTGTTTCATACTTCAGCACATTGTACATCAGGATAAATGCTGAATGTATCAAACTTAAAAGTATAAAGTAATAAAAGTACTAGAAGCAAATAGGTACATATTTATTTTTTGGGGGGGAGACAAAAATTTAGAGCAGTATAAGTGTTTTAAAATACAACACAAGAACTGGATATCATAAGTTAAAAATTGATGAAGTTTGCTATATTAAAAATATAAAGGAAGGCAAGCTAACCAAATGAAAAGAATGATATTTGGGGAAAAAAATACTGACAACTGATCACAGACAAAAGGGCTAATGTTTAAATATACACATGACTCCAAAATAAGAACTCAAAATCCAATAGAAAAGAAAGGAAGAAAACATATACAGACATTACACAAAGAATGAAGGATAAATATTCCAAAACAAATAATATATGCTTACATTCACTCCTAAGCAGAGAAATGCAAATTAAACTACATTGAGATGCCATTTTTCATCTAACAGATTGGAAAAAAATGCACTTTGACAATATACATTTTGGCAAGAATGTAGGGATATAGGCTCTCTCATTAATGTTGAGGATGAGTTTTAAAATGCTACAATATGCCTATGCAGCATGTTTTGGAAAATATATCAAAATTAAAAAGGCATTTATTTACTCACTTGACCCAACCATCTTCTGGGAATTTATTGTCCAGATATATCTGTAAGTTTATAAAGTAATGCTCAAGACTATTTGTTATAAAACCACTTATAATTACAGAGTATTGGAAATAATAGTCCAATTTTTATCATTCCTTTAATAGGGCACAATTTTATAAAATATCATGTACAAAATGAAATACCATGTACTCCCTAAGTACTAGCATGGAAGGATTCCCCAAGATAACACTGAAGGTGTACTCAAGAAATTAATAAAAGGTTTACAATTATGCCAATGAGATCATTATAGCTTCTTATTTTTAAATAATGTAAAATATTTCACTCTTGAATAGTAACTATAAATAAAAATGAAAGTTAAATATTTTCATTTTAATGAAAATGCTTATTTGAAATTTACTTGCTACAAAGGAATTTTCACTGTATTGACATTGGAAGTTTCAGGATTTTGTACTTTGTATGTTTCAAATGACCACAACTTCATTTTATTTTGTGATTTTTTTAAGACAGATGTGCGAATGAGTTAGTGGTCAGATTCTTTATTTGCTGACACTGGTTATGAATACACTCATCATCTAACAATTGGCTATAATGCTCTAACAGATTTCCTAGTCCTAACTCAAATGAAATTAAGATTAAAGAATTATAAAAATTAGCAATGAGGTGAGTAGCAGTCTATTTTAAGCATAGGTAGAAAAAAATGTTAGAAATAAGTATCATTGAATTGAATAATTATGTAGATATCAACTAAGTCATTCCTTAGACAGAAGACAATTATAGAGACTAACCGTTCTTTTAAGCCAGTGGCAAGCCGTGAGTATTTCACTGTTTTGATTCACTAAGGTATTTCTACTTCTTAGTTTTACCTAAATCTTGAAGATGAGCCTGATTGTATTATTTAATTGAGGAAGATTTAGTCTTGATCATATCTCTTACTCTAATGAAATAGTTATTTTCTTCTTTGGCTTACCTATATACGACAGATGAATGATTACATCTTTTGTATTACATGTAATATTGGCCTAACCTAAAGATGGAAAATGCTGTATTGTTACATTCATGTTTTTCATAGCATAATAGGTTTTTATTTGGGATTTACTTTGATTGAAAAATGATGCCCTATAATTATCAAGATATTTTACCAACATCAGTCAGGTTCATTTATATGAAAACTCAAATTAACAATGGTTAATGCCCAAGGATATCTGTGCTCCTACCAGGATTTTGAAAATTATTAGATTCTGCATAATATTAAAGAAGTTCATTGCAATTATTTTGATAATAATGCAACCAACTACTCCAGTCAAGATACTAGACTGATAGTCACATTTTATACCTAAACATGAGCTTGGCATGTTCTTATTTTGTTGACGGAATGCAATGTAAAAGTTTGCGCATTAAGTTATGGCTGTGAAAGGGAATGCATATAGCTGTCTTATTGCTGTCAGAGCTGTAATGCTGAGAGCAGTCAGCATCTGCTTTTCGGTAATTGCATCAGCCCTTTCTTACTATACAGGATCAAATGGTAATCACTTTGAAATTCTAAACCAACCTGCTGAGAGATAGGGGCCTTGCCATCACCCTGGAAAATCACCTGCCTCTTAGTATTTGCCACTTAATTAAAATAGCATCAGAAATAATGGAAGGATGGTGCTGAACATACTCTAGGAAACAATTCTGCAGAGAAGCCTTGGCGCCTGTGGTTAGACAAGAATTATTATTTATTAATTTATGGATTGCAGTGCCCATGCACCAGAGTATTTTATGACAACAGAATCAACAGTGTAACCTTGAAAACAATAAAAATCTGAGAAGGTATACTGCCCTAAAAGTATAGCAGTAATACTCTTTTGATTTGAGAAAACTCTAGAACCTCTGAGCTTCTTGACAGATACCACATCCAGAATTTTAAATTCTCAGGGAAATTAAATTGCCTTAGATGACCCTCGATAAATTTTAAAAGAGGAAAAATTGTAATGCTTTAAGTCACAGTCCATTTTGGATTAGCACAGTTTATTTTAAGCCTTAGTGGTTATATTTCCTACATCAGTTTTATAAATGTGTCTTATATTTCTATCAGTTTTCTGTAAATGTACCTGTCATTTTTGTCCATGTTAAATAAATGAAATGCATTTACTTTTTCAACTCAGAGTAAATTTTATTATCTTTAAATATGAGGTAAATTGTGTCTTTTGGTTTATCTTTTAAAACATTCTGGGAGCCTAGGGAAATAGAAAAATAGAAAGAAAGTTATTCTGTTTCAAAAATCCTAACCATATCACTGAAAAATAAATGTATTTAATATGAAGGTTATTTAACTGTACCACAGCTGTAACTGAATATATTCCTTCTGTTGTATATTGGGGGTTGTAACGGCTGTTTTCTCTCCAAAGGCATTTATGATGTTGTGATATATTTTTACTCCTATGGCCTCTAAAAATACAATCCAGAAAATAAAGTATTTAGTACCGAAAGAAAAAAGAAAATGAAGAACAGCTATGTTGACTATCACTGTAAATAAAAGTACCATTTCACAGAATAGATTAAAATGAAGTGTCTTTTCAAACTTTATTTCAATGTTTCCCTCAGTGAAATTAGTAAGATTGGCATGAAAACAATCCCTAAACATCAAAATCTAGTGGAGCTAATGTCAAGGAGAAGGTAGGGACATAGGGAAAAAAAAAAATGAACCTAGAATTGGATATGTTAAAAACAAATACCTGAAAAATATTGATGTTAATTAATAAGTATACCTATTAGGAAGTTTGTTCAAGATGTTTTTGGTGGCACCTTTTTGACAGATTTGCATAGTCAAAGCATGCCATCTTAAGCATTAAAACCAAAGTTTCTCTTCAAGTGGATAGACAGTATATACACCCTTGTTTAACCTTCTGATTTCTGCAAAAAGATACCTTGTGAATAATTTGGGGTAGAAATTGAAAACAATAGCAGTATAAATTGTTTTGGTTTTTTTCTCAGCTTCTTTAGTTTAGTCTTATTTTAAAAATGAATTAGAAAATAAAAATGCTGATTTGTATTTTGATTTTACTTAGAATTTTGTAATAAACCAAATCCTCCTAAAAATTAAGTCAATTTCATTTAACAAATATATATTATTTTTCTCCAATGTTTAAGACAAACTGCTAGAATTTTAGGGGAAAACAGATTATTTTGCAACTCACTAGATAGGTAAAATATCAGTTATAAAATCATGTAGTAAGTAAAACTTTAGTCTGTCTGCATCCATTGGCAAAATCCATGGTGATAACTGGACAGTCTCTGCTTGGATAATGACAGTCATCTTTATGGGAAGAAATTCCCATAGCAAGAAGATAGATTACCTGGAACCAAGTCTTCTGTGGGGATTGGAAAGCAGACCTCTAAGTCATGCCCATGTGAAATAGAAAATATCAATTTTACGTGCGACTGATGAGTAGAAAAGTATATCTACCTGAACTAAAAGTTAAAAAAAAAGATAATTTCATCTAAAGTCAAGTTAAGAAAAGTAGAAAGGCCATATGGATTTGCTTAACTATCACTGAAATTTACCTGGAAAGCGTTGTGCAGGGGAAAGATCAGGGAATGTCCTGGGAGTTGGTAGGCTAGACTTTAGTATGAATAATGCACTTCCTATCAGTGTAACTCTGAGCAAACCTCTTAGAGAGCTGATGATCAATTATCTGAACTGTGCAATCACAGTTTTGCAATAATGACTTCTCAAAGCCAATTTTACTCTGAAAATATCTGTTATTATGACTGCTATAATCCCACTATTCAGAAAAATTAATTTTAAAAAACTTATATGCAAATACATATAGGAAAAGAATTTAAGGAATGAAAATTATATTGCAAGTTACTTATGTACATGTGGTTCCAATGCAGGATTATTTTTAACAGTTGATAATAGAAAAAAAACATGTGAGTAGTAATAGGCCATTTAATTATTAAATTCTGATACATCCATATCATGGGGATAATATGCAGAAATTCAAATATATATTTAAGTAACATTTAGGTACAAGGTAAATGTTAATGATATAATACCTGTTCAAATATACATTTGTTATAACTTTTGTTAATACTATATGATATTGATTTAAATAATTATGTATTTATGTATATATATAGTTATAACTGTAGCTAGATATATGCACACCTAGTCATGCATAGCTAAACACATATATACCTTCTCACAAAATAAATCCAAGATGGAGACATAAAAAATGTTAACTGTATTTATCTCTAAAGAAATCATAGGAATATATTCTTCATTGCAGTTTTGTATTATTTTTAACTTTTCTGAAATAAGTACATACTGGTATTATTTTTAGAAAATTATGACTAATATTCTAATCAATAATGCTTTCAACATTAACCTATGCAGATAGTATGCTAGCGTCTGCATATGTACTTTTTTACAACTAATTGAAATACTGTTTTTTATCATATACAGCAGGTAAAGTGGGCTTCAGGAGATTGTTCACATTCATATGGACTAGTATCTGTCCTTTTAGAAAGTTGGGTGAAGTTTAAATGCAAAGCATGAGCTATGTAACAAAAAGAAGCGTAAAATTATATGTAAAATATTAATCAAGGCATCAAATTTTTCATATTTCCATAAAGTCATTTCTTTTTTAAAGGCCAATTTTGTTGTAACAAGAGCAAAAGCTCTTCATGAATCAACTGCAAGATGGTGTGAAAAAAAATTGCTTATCAATATAGAATGGAGAACATTAGAGGGGAAATGATCATTTATAAGAGAAAGAATGGCAGTTGAAGTCCAGTTTTTATGTTACTGTATATGATGGATGAGTTAATTCCTCTGACTAATGAACCAAGTCTCTCTCTTGGCCAGAACTAATGAACTAGGATGTTTTGCAGACTCAGTATTGTAAGGTAACCACTCTTCTGAGATAGACATGGGCCCTGATGACAGCAATCACAAGTTAAATAATGATCATGGTGAAACCTTACCTGAAGTCCCTCATCATTTTTTTTTTCTTAAAGGTGTTTAGTGGAGGGATAGTGGAGGGAGGTTAATGGAATATAACTAGGAGACACTTGGGAATTACCTAGTTTCAGAAACATAAGTCATTTCTTTATCACAGTAGGAAGGAGGGGTGACCATAAATAAAGCCAGGAATTCAGCTTGACAATATTTATATAATTTGTCTATTCATCAGCTTTTGTTCAATCTTTAGATTTTATCATGTCAAGTACATACAATAATCCATACTGTATTACCCTATCGTATGGATGATAATATCATGAGATGCTCATCTATATAAAGAAGAAAATAGAATGGTAGAGTAGTCCTGAATGATAGACAAGTCCCTGAGAAATATGAAAAAGGAAGGGACATCAGGACATCTGATGAATGAGAAACTATTTGAACCTTAAACATGACTCGCAAACTTTTCTTTGCACTCTCAGGGGATATTTCAACATCAAAGACACCTGGATGATGGAGATCCCTTTTGTTAGTATGGGGTTCTGTTATCCATGCATAATCTATCCACTACAGAACTTAAAAAATAGAATAGTCAATAGAGGATGAACAATTCTGTCATGCTATAAAACATTTCTTGACTTAATATTTCTTATTTATACTATCCAAGGTTTCCAGAAAAATGGTGCCTGCTTTAAATTGTGCCTGAAACTCTTGTATCAAATTCCAAAAGATCTCCTATATATTTGCATGTGGAACCATATAGCAAAAAGAAAAAAAAGATCAAACAGAATTTAATTTAGTACAGACCATGTAGCCCAGTGAAGTATCCAGAGCAAACATTCTTAGAATGCCTTTTCATGATATACAAGTAACCCCCAACAATTAAAAAGATGAAGTTACTTAGCAAACACATATAGAACTTGCTATGTGCCAGGCACTTTTCTCAATTTTTACGAGCAATAACTCATGTAATCATCATTAAAACTCCTTAAGGCAGGATAATTGTTATGCCCATTTAAAAGATGAGAAAATGAGATATACACAGTGGTTTTAGAAGTTTTCAGTTATACAGCTGAAGTGGCTGATCTGGGTCATAAACCATGAAGTATGGCTTCAAATCCATTGCTTTTAACCATTAGGTTTGTGTCTCCGTGTGTCTAATAACATCCAATCAAGCAGTAGCAGAACTGTGTGAGTTTCAACCCCAGTTTGACTGTGTACTAGCAAGTACAGAATAAGTTACTTAGCAACTGTTAGCTCCAGTTTCTGTTAAGTATACATTGGAGGTCATAGCATTTATCTAATAGACTTGTTATGGTGATAAATGGTATAATATAGAACTGTTTTTTTTCTCCTCTTTTTCTCCATTTTGGAAGAACTGGAAGAAAGGAGAATAAAGTCCTGTTTCTTGGAAAAACATCTTTCCATTTAGATTGTGTTCTATCCCATGTCTGGATCTGCCATTGCTCTTTTCAATGAGGCTATCAGATATTCTCTTTAATAGGTTAGCTGTCAATACAATGAAATTTTGACAGAATAACATAATTCTCATTATGATGTTGGAGTCACTGCAATAAATAAGAAACTATGCAGAAAACTAATACTCTGGGATCACAACACAAGAAGGATGTGGCAAGGTGGTATTCAAGGTGATTTTACTAATAAGATGTTCAAATTCTGGTACCTGATTCCTACCTACTTGAGACTGATGATTCAGTCTTGTGGGATGCCCTCCCAGAAAAGCTGAGAAGGTGCAGTCTGTACTTTTTCTATGGGCAATCTCCCTTATACATAAAAAGGCATTACAAAGTGATCAAGGCATTCATTTTCCCACCCCTCCCAGCTTTCCCAGAAGGCCTTCAGCTGAACCCTTCCTGGAAAAATAAGGGGAAAACATCTTTGACTTGCTACATCCTTGCCAATTGTCTTCTACTTTTTATTTTCATCTCAAGATGTCCCTATTTTCTTAATAGTTGATGACTCTCTCTCATTACTGAGGAAAGTCCAGGGATTGCTGACTTAGTTTCATCTTTTACCTATCTTATACTGACTTTCTGGACCAATTCTTAATTGGCTATACATTCTCTACTATTGATTTAACATTTTGGCTTCCATTTTAATAAATGAGTTCCCTCAAAACTCTTTTTTATAAAATAAATTACATTAACATCTCAATTGTAACCTGAAATTTTAATAATTTATCTCATATTTACATGAAAGATTGTCTTCTTTATGAGTTCTCCCTCTACCTTGTTATGTTTCTTATCATTATCCATCTATTTTATTGATGCACTTTCTTCATTATTTCTTAAAGGGAATGCATTATTGGTCTCTAACTGATGACACATTTAGGAAATTTATGCTGTTGTTTGCTTTAATTGACTGGTATGTTTTTTGAGACTTCATAATTTATTGATTAAGGGAGGTAGCACAGCTGTAAAAACAGTCCCTGTGGAAGCACTATGAAGTTTCACTTGAAATGGAGGGCATTTAATTAATGAATTAAAGAGCACTCACTTTCTGAAACGAATAATATTTCTGGCAAGCACAGAAGAAAAAGACAACAACTAACACATAAACAATTTGCAGAGTTTTGTGACTCTATTTATCTTACTGAAATGTAGGTATTTCTTTCTTGAACACTGAGATTGTGTTAGTTATGTGGCCTTTTAGACAATCTTTATTCCTGTATTGAGTAACTGCTTTGTACAGAATTCTTATTTTATTCTGGAGCAAACAAACTTTAATCTGACAAACCCAATCATGCCTTGATCATCTGAACAATATATAGTTTCCACTAACAGGCTTTAATTCTCCTTCCACCAGATCCCTTAAGAGATAGCTAGGTGCTATTCAAGTGGTTTTCCTTTATTCATCCTAAAATTAGTGAACACTATCTTCTTTATAAGTCTATACAAATTTTATTCTTACCATAAGCCTCTTCTCACCTTTTCTGGAATTTGGGAGATGTAATCAGAAAAACAAACTCAGTATCAAATTAATCATGACAGTAAACATTTTACTCACTAATCTCTATGAGTAGCTGTGATCAAAATAAAAATAGTATCTGTTCTTCTAGAACAGATGTGTTTGAATGTGGACGTTCTAGCTGTCCCAGTCCTCTATGACAGTCTCTTTTCTGTATTGATCAGAGTAGAAAATAAAAATTCATTGGAAATGCAATCTTTTCATGATATTATTAGTGGAAAGATGGTCTGAATTAATCATTTTAATAATTCCTGTTTTCCTAGTGTTTCTATATTGTTTCAAAAATGGTATGGAAAATTTTAGAATAATAAAGTCCCTGAAAACTTCAAACAGATTAGCATGTAATATCTATAAGATTGTAACTTGGAATATTAAGTGAAAAATAGAGGAGGTGAAATAATAGAGTGATAAGCAAATCACAAGAGAAAGAAAATACTCCTGGAGTAAGTAATTTACAGGAAGAGTAGTCATTTCTGGATGTAACTTTTCATCATTACTAGGATGTATCAACTATTTGAAATACAAAAAAACACCTGAATAATTTTTTTGAAGTTTATCAAATCAGGGAATGAAGTGAATGTGAAAGAAAAAGACTTCCTTTTGTGTTGGGCATACTATATAGCCCATTCACCTGTTTTTGTACAGCCTGTAGCTTTCAGGTGAGATATGCATTAGCAAATAGTTTAAAGAAGGAGATTTTGTCACATGTGACATTTAAATCAATTGCCCATATATGTTTGGATTTATTTCTGCACTCTCAATTCTATTCCATTGATCTATATGTGTATGCTTATGCTAGTACCACACTGTTTTGATTATTATAGCTTAATGGTAGTTTTGAAATCAGGCATGTGAGTCCTGCATATTTTTTTTTCAATATTATTTTGTCTCTCCAGGCCCCTTGTGGTTATATGAATGTGAGGATCAGAATTTCCATTTCTGGTACAGTTTGCTGGTGCTTGGGAGGACAACAGGGACAGAATTGTGTATTTTGATCTAAGTGTCCTATTGCCACCTTTTCAACCCCTTCCACCACCTACATGTAAATAGAGCACTCGTAAATTGCTTCATCTGAATCTATGCTTATAGATCTAGTTGTTGATTTTTTTACATCCAGCAATTCTTCTAATGAGCTTGTCCTCAGATAATGTATATTCTCCTGGTACTAACCAGAGAATTAGATGGAATTTGAAGTTCTTTTCTGAACAACAGAGTGTCCAAAAGATTATCCCTTTTTCTGTATGAGGTGTCAGTGTAAAAGAACTCCAGAGCATCTCTCCTCATTATCACACATTACTTACTATTATACCCCCTGAATGGTTAGTTAAAAAGGAGCTGACATTCATATTCAGGGAACAGGAATATGAATGTTTTTTCCGACTTAAAGAGTAATTCCCATAACCGAGAGACAGTCTTTAAAATCTTGTATCTTGTTTTTAAATACTGACAATGAATATGATAGAAAGTGTTCTTTTGAGGTAGTTTTTTCAATTTTGTTTCAGATGGAAGAGATGTGATAAAGTGCTTATGAAGGGTTTCTGCATGAGGATGAAGTTAGTGAGAAATCTCCAGACATGGGCTATGGTTTTCACTTGCTTTTCCTTGCATTGTAGGTTGACCATATTTTCTTTTATAGAAAAATGTGTATTTTTTATAGAAAAATGTGTATTGTGAGTATTTCTTGGCAAGATTGAGGATGGTTTGCCATGCATGCTTAGACTGCTGACATATTAAATAAAAAGTACATAAACATTTTGTTCCTTAAGAACAGAAAGGAACATAACAAACATGGATATTCCCATTAAACTAGTTATTCAACATTATAAAAGTGTTAAAATGGTTGACTAAAACATGGATTAATTAAATTAATTTTGACTATTTATATGTAAAGAAATTACCAAGTACTATAATGATACAGAAAAATCAATTTTTTAGCAATATTTTTTGTTGAATTATAACATTTTTAGACTGTCTAAATCTTACACTTAACTTGTAACTTACAACTTAACTTGTACACTTAATTTGTAAGTCTTAAACTTACAAATCATTTTTTTTAAAAGATATCAGTGAGCTTTAGAAATCTGTTTATCCTGAGGAAACTCTGAAAGGAATAAAAAGGGAAGATTATTTCTTTTATTTCATTCTAAGTAATTGGCACTGTAAGAACCTGAAATGGGAGTAGGTAAGAAGAAAGACAGAGGTTGACTTACACATTACTGAGTTCTCTTATTTAAAAGTATTTATAAGAGAAGTCTTGAAATAATGGTTTGGAGGAATACATTTTTTGCTTTTTTTTAATTGACACATGTAAGAGGTATAATCGAAGATAAAGTCATCATAGACAATTAGATAAGATGATTCTATCACTGAAAATATCTGTTTTTTATCTATAGTTCATATTACAAGCAATTTTTTAAAATTATATTGCAAAAATGATTTTATTTGGATATTACAAATTTGCTTTATTCCACTGTAAATCTAAATGTTTCAATTCATTTTTGTAGTGATTACTTATAATTGAAATTGAAAAGTACTAGCTTTTGCTCTAAAAATATCAAGCTTTATGTGCTCCTGTTACTGAATGAACATAATTAAAGAACAGAATAAACCTAGGCATGAAATTCTTATTCTCTTGAAGGACCTCCCACCAGATTGATGCTGTCTCTTGCATATGTTTCTTTTAAATAGGAAATTTTATTGTGTTTTGAAGTGAAGGGAAGAGTTGTAAAATTATGAATAATGATCTAAGGACAAATCACACAGTTTGCTCCATTTTTTTATTAAAACACAAATTGTTTGAAGAATATATAATTTTTTTTTACCTTTCCATCATCCCGGAGGTGAGATGAGAAACACTTGAAAAAGAGGCATGCATGTAGAACTATCAGTGACTACTGCTTATTAGGGAATAGGTAAATCCCCAGACAAAACAAAACAAAACTGGTATTGTTGTAACTAATAGCCAGGTGTACACTCGTGTGAAAATAAAAATTTTGGAGATAGAATCATACATGATAGTGCATGTGTATAAGTCTGTAAATTGGACTGAGGCAGGCTGGGAGGGCAGGCAGGTGCACAGGGCAGCACCTTGGGGCTGAGCTACCAGCAAGCAGAATGGAGTGTTTGGGGCTGACTTCTGCAAGCACCTGACCAGCCGGGCTGAGGAAGGGCTAAGGAACAATCGTCCACCTGCTCTTTCTCCTGCTCTTTCTCTTCCAGAGAGAGCTCCCTCCAGCTCTTGCCACTCTGGCACACTTTCCACTGCTAGTAAGTCTTTCACACTGCCACCTCTGTGTTGGGTCTCAGCAGGAAGGATGGAGCGTGCCTGTCCTCCACTAGTGATAGGAGTCTCAGCCTCCCAGAGTGCATCAGCTCTTCATGCGGTTCAGCCCCATTACCACCAAAGCCCCATGCAATGTGGACTTGTGTTCCCAGAGCAGATCTCCAGGGTCAGGTGTGCAGAATTCCTGTATGCTTATCCCCTCCCCACTCTGTTCCTCTCCCTCCCACTTGCAGTTTGGAATGGGGGAAGGGCTTGGGTCCCAATCCATTGTAACTCTGCCACTTTCCCCTTCTCTATGCTGTCTCTTCTCTTCTTCATGAGTTGTAGATGGTCTGTTCTGTAGTCTCAAGTCATTTTCAAGGTTAGTTGTATTTGCTGAAGTTGCTTCCTTGGTGTTTATGTGGGAGGAGGTATCTGCCTTGCCTTCCTACTCCACCATCTTTTTCCCCTGAGTTTCCCAAGAAAATTTGGATACTAATATTTATACTGCAAATATTTTCATCAAAGTGCAGTTTAACAACCATTTTATCACCTAGGAAAAAAATCTGACATATTAAAGAAATGTGGATTGTTTCGGAGAACTGTGCCTTATAATTTTTCTGCTGACCAAAGAGAGTCTTCCTCTGTGGCATTTAAATGGCTTCTGTCTCATTGCTGCATACTTGTCCATTCCCTAGGGTAAGTCTCTTGCAGTCATTCTATGAACATCAGGTTGCTCCATCAAATCAATTTCCATGAAAACCATGATGTTTGATAGGACTTTCATATAATCCATAGACTTTTTAGGTTTAATTTATGTCTCCCTATTATTACAATTCTTCATCTTTGAATGTGGTATGTTTCCATTTTCCAATGTCTTTTTATGTCCTTAATGAAAGTTTTATTATTTTCTCAATAAATATTTTATGCATATTTATTCTCGGTACTTTTTCATTTATATCACTATTTTAAATGGGATTTTTAAAATTACCCTTGCTACTTTATGTTTCTAGTATATGTGATGCTATTGAACCTTCTGTAGGAATTATTTTCTTTAGTTTGCTTGAATTTTCTTGGATTCTTGGTTTATTTAGTTATTCAGTAGATAATGAAAATTTGATATATCTTTCTCTTTCACCTTTTAATTATCTCTTTTCTTTATTCTATATTGTTTTACTACCCATGATTATTATAAATATTCAATACAAATACCAGTAAATGGGAATTTCTGTCTTCTTAATTTCTTTAAAGGAGCTCTGTTTTACTATTAAATAACACTTGTATAGATTTTTTCAAATAACCATTATCTTTTTAAGAAAGTTCTCTTATGGTTTTAGTGTAATGCATATTGTCAACTTGCATTCTTTGGATTTAACAAAATTTTACATTTAAGTTTTTTAAATGACTCTAGTTGGTTTTCACAATCATTTACAAATTCAGCTTTTCCCTTTGAAGTCATTTATGAAATCATGGGATAAGTTTCTCTTGGTCATTATAGTTCTCATTTTTTCTTTTTTTAATGACCTTTTTCTCATTGATGTTTATATGACAGATAACATGACTTTATATTCTTCACTTGAAATTATCTCTCATAAGCCCAAAGAAAACTTTCTTATGTTAAATATATGGACTTTTTCATGATCAACTACAAATACGTAGGTCAAAAGGAGCAATTTTGTGAAAAATCCCATGTTGATTGTTTTCTATGTGGAAGTTCTGCCATTCTTTATTGGTAAGTTTGTTCAGTGTAGTCCCAGATAGTGAATATTTTAAAATTTGAAGGTCATATTAACCCTGTCTCATCCACTCAAGCTGACTGTTGTAGCACAGAAGCAGCCATAGATAGTGTATTAAATGAGTCTGACTGCATTCCAGTAAAACCTTATTTTAGACACTGAAACAACCATTGACAGAACTGATGGGAGAAATAGACTATTTCACAATAATACTTATAGATTTCAATATGTCACTTTCAGTATTGAATAAAATATCTAGATAGAAAATCAAAATAGGGGACTTGATCAACACTGTAAACCAACTATTCCTAATAGACATATAGAATACTCCATATAGCAACAGAAAAATATATATTCATCTCAAGTGCACATGTACATGCAGCATTTTCTAGGATAAACCATGTTAGGCCACAAATCATTTCTCAATATATTTTAAAATATTGAAATGATAAAAAATATGTTTTATGATCATAGTGAAATGAAAGTTGAAATTAATAGCAGACAGAAAGTGGAAAATATGTGGAAATTAAACAACATAGTCTTAAAACAATGGGTCAAGGAATAAATTACTAGAGAAACTAGAAAATACTTTGAGATGAATGAAAGCAAAATCACAGCATACTAAAACTTACAGGATGCAGCAAAAGCAGTACTCAGAGAGAAATATGTAACTGTAAATGCCTACATTAGAAAAATAGAAATATATCAAAACAATAACTTAATTTTATATCTTAAGAAAATAAAAAAAAAAGAATAGCAAGCCAAATTCAAAGCAAGCAGAAGGAAGAAAATAAGATAGAGTAGAGATAAATAAAATGAAGAATAGAAAATAGTATAAGGCATTCATGAAACCAAGTATTTGTTTTTTGAAATGATCAAATTATTAAGTCCTTCAATAGACTGAAGGAAAAAAAGACAGAATACACAATAAGTAAAATCAGAAATGAATTCAGGGACATGACTACTCAATTTGCAGAAATAAAAGATTATAAGAGAATAACTGTAAGAAAGTACAGGTCAAAAAAATTAAATAAATAATCTAGATGAAATAGAAAAAATCTTACAAACACAAATTTCCACATCTAATCCAAGTAACAAATCTAAACATACCTATAACAAGTTAAAAGATAAATTAATGAAAAAATCTCCCAAAAAAGAAAAGTCCAGGACCAGATGGCTTCACCAAATTGTGAATTATATCAAATTAAAAGAATAATTCACAGCAGTCCTACTCACTCTTCCCCCCACACAACAACAAAAAAATAGGAGAGGAGGGAAGACTCCTAACATGCTGTGGGGCCAGCATCACTGTGATACACAAGATAACTCAAGAAAAATAAACTAAAATCAGTATTCTTTATTAATATAATAAAAACAGTCCTCAAAATATAGCAAATCAGATTCAATAATACATTGAAATGGTACATTCTGAATAAGTATTATTTGTCATAGGAACACAAGGGTATTTCAACATAAGAAATCCAATCAATATATCACACAACATTAATAGTACAAAGGGAAAAATAACACACATTTATCTGAACAGATGGACAGAAAGGATTTGACAAAGTTCATTTAAAACACTTACTGTAATTTTATACTCATTTCAAATAGGTTGTCCATATTTCTTATTAATAATATTCCATGAAGCAATATTTATTTTATTTTTAGTTTTTCTTTTGCTTGAACATTAGCTTTTTAATATTTATTGTACCTGGTCAATTTACTAGCATTCAGTCATCCTGTGACCTTTGTAATTGAATCATTTCTTTTTTCATTGTTATTCAGTTGTATCACCAAGATAGAATGATGTCTCTTTATAATGATTTAATGTTATGACCTATTTCCTTATTATTAAATTATTGATATTTCCATAATAAAGTTATGTAATATTGAGAAAATATGAATTATAATTCTTGATTATGTGAATGCCTCTAATGAAAAACCTTCACTATTAGGTTGTTCATTTAAGATGGACTTACTTCTTTTCTCAATTTATCAGAACTCTGTGCAGGAGTTTATTCATTAACTTTTCAGAATATTCTAAATTAATTTTGTGCTTTATTGAACCTTATGTAAATTCCAGTGGTGTAAGTATGCATGTGATTTTTTTTAATATGCTAGCTGCTAACATTTCAGTTGATATATACAACCAAGATTTGTATTTTACTCTCGCCATCGTCCGATATGTCTTTCCTTGTTCAGCAGGCAGTTTTTCTCCACATGGTGAATCAGGGATCCAGTATCCTTGTCCCCTGTGCTTTTACCATTCATTAGGACCTGCTTTAAACTGAAAGCATGCTTTAGTGTTACAGTGTTTCTTAGGTTTCCCTGCTTTCCAAGAGAAATAATTACATAGTCCTACCTACATTCAAAGGAGATTTGGATGGGGTAGGACTAGAAAATGCAATCGCTGGGTAAACAGCATCTTCTCAGCAGCAACTCTTTATATAGAAGTTGAAATATGAATAACAGTTATCATTACAAGAGTGACAACCTGTAATTCCTAAACTACTTAAACATAGTACTCATTTCTACCTTTGTCCCTTTTTCAAACAGAACATAACAAAGTGCTACTCTAATACAACATTTTTAACCACAATTTGTCTTTCTGTATATTGATAGGTTTGTTAGGTTTTCAGTGCCTGAGCAAGGACAAAACTATTAAAGTTGTAATAAATATTTTTAGCTAACATTAAGGGAAGTTGATCTTGATAAAAAAATAATGCATTTGGTTATTGATGGACATAATATACTTGTATGTTATTCATGTTGTATAAACTGCTAATTTGCCCTCAGGTTTTATAAATCTTCATTAGACTCAGATTCAAAAAGTATTAACATTTTTATATAAAAAAATCAATCCCTATTTTTTATAAAACAAAGTTTTAAATGAGTGAAATAATTTTGTATCATTTCTATTGCTTTTGCTGTTGTAAAAGACTAGAAAGATGCACCATGTATATTTGCATAGATGAACTAAATCCTTTCAGACACTTCTGTAAGTCTCCTGTGAAGTTAAATGGGCAGATTAGTTTCTGAGTATTTAAGAACCATCACTATGATATTTAAACAATAGTGGTCTTCAAACTTGTGACACAATCACCAGACATGCCTATTAACAACTTGTGGTCTGAGAAATACAGACTTTGGTAGGATTTATAAATATAAAGTTTACTATTTTTTAGTATCTCAAAGGATAACTTTGCATTGGGTATTATATGACTGCAGTAGTGATCCATTTAAGATCTTGGTCTTAAATGATTGCTTATATTTAGTTTTAGGAACAAGTTGCATGCATAAAAGGGAGCAGAAATATTGAAAACACAGTATGGGAAGTTTTGTCAATAATTACAACACTAAGCCTTCAATAAGGTGGTTATTGGTATTTAAACTACTGAATGTAGTAGGGACCTAGATAATTCACTTCTCAACAAAGAAAAAGGGAAATGAAACAGCAAATGAGTAAGATATTTAAGTGACCACTATGTGTTTGTATGTATTCTAGCAGTAGAAGGAAAGTGAAATAAATACTCCAATTTCTTTTTTGGTTTAAAATAATTGGAAGGGACTTAGAAATTTTGTGGAGTCCAGTATTAATATTGATGAATAGCACAGCATAGAGAAATGAAGAAAGGATGTAGTAGTCAATGAAGTCATCACAAAGAAAGATGAAAAAGATCGATGGGTAAAATTTGCAAAGAAAATGTGACTTATATGGATTTCACTTCTTGAAAGATGTAGATGAAGGAATAATCATGATGTTTTGACAGGTAACCTTCAGTCTGAATTACATCATAGGGAGGGCAGAGGTCCTGTGGGAGGGGTAAATAAGTTTAGATCTGTAGAAGAGTGTCAGATTTCAGAAAGCCCTTTTGCTGTTTTTTGATTTTTTTATTATGAAAATAAGTAATATAAATTACATAAAGTTATGAATTATTTAAGTAACACAAGTAGTAATACAAAAATTATTCAGTCACATCAGAAATAGTCAAATTGATATCACTTCCTAATAGCACTTTAATTTAATCTTTTTACAAAATTGTGACCATGTTATGTGTTAGTGAGAATTTTCACATATAACTAAATCTTCTTGAAATGCCTAGTTTTCTTTTGAAAATACTTGTCAGTTGCCTGATAGCACCTTATATGGTAATACATACATTACACCAACTTTTTTCATATTACCAAGTTAAAAACTTAATCACTTCTTCTACCTTCTCCGCATCTTCCTCCCTCTCACCCTCAGTCTCTCTCTCTCTCTCTCTACTACTTCTTCCCCTTCATTCTTTCCTTCCTTCCCTCCTTCTGCCCTTCTTCTTTCCTTTCTTCCTTTCCTCCTTCCTTTTTCCCCCCTTCTTTTATTCCATCCTTCATTTCTACCAACTGTTACATAGAATATTAAGAGGATTAATCTCCAATTTATTATTTTGTCATTTACCTGAATAGTCTATGGAAAAAGACTTAATAGGCGGGACAGCCTTCATTACAGCGGAGCATAGGGCGCAGTAGAATGACGGGTACGTACGATGAAGTGAAGGGAGCAAGGGTTCCAAGTCGGGGGACATGCTGGGGTCTGACAGGTTACCCTAGGGATTCATTTGTCTCGGTTCTCCTTCCCCATTCCCCTATATGGATTGTCTCTCCCATATTTTAATCCCCACTTAATTTCATGTTTTTGTATTTTTTTTTTTGTAGATAATTATTTTTTATTGAAGGGTAGTTGACACACAGTATTACATTAGTTTCAGGTGTACAACACAGTGATTCAACATTCATATACATGATAATTCTAGGTACCAGCTATCACCATAAAAAGTTGTTACAATATTTTGACTATATTCCTTATGCTATATACATTACATCCTGGTTACTTATTTATTTTACAATTGGAAGTGTGTACTTTTCTTTTTTTTTTTTGTGAGGGCATCTCTCATATTTATTGATCAAATGGTTGTTAACAACAATAAAATTCTGTATAGGGGAGTCAATGCTCAATGCACAATCATCAATCCACTCCAAGCCTAATTTTTGTCAGTCTCCAAACTTCTGAAGCATAACGAACAAGTTCTTACATGGAGAACAAATTCTTACATAGTGAATAAGTTACATGGTGAACAGTACAAGGGCAGTCATCACAGAAACTTTCAGTTTTGCTCATGCATTATGAACTATAAACAGTCAGTTAAAATATGAATACTCATTTGATTTTTATACTTGATTTATATGTGGATACCACATTTCTCTCTTTATTATTATTATTATATTTAATAAAATGCTGAAGTGGTAGGTAGATACAAGATAAAGGTAGAAAACATAGTTTAGTGTTGTAAGAGAGCAAATGTAGATGATCAGGTGTGTGCCTGTAGACTATGTGTTAATCCAAGCTAGACAAGGGCAATAAAACATCCACGGATGCAGAAGATTTCTCTCAGAACAGGGGGGGTGAGGTTCTAAGCCTCACCTCTGTTGATCCGCAATTTCTCACCTGATGGCCCCCCTGCAACTGTGCCTGTCTTAGGTTGTTCCTCCCTTGAGGAATCTTACCAGTCTCTGGCTAAACAGTCATCTTCCGGGGCCATACAGGGAAATGTAAAGTTGGTAAGTGAGAGAGAAGCCTTATTGTTTGAAAAGGTTAGCTTTTTACTTCTTTGCATATTTATGCCCTGTGGCTTCTATGCCCAGCATTTGTCTTGAGGTATTTTTACCACTTGGAAGAATTATGATACTCGGTAAATTCTATATGAGGCACGAATTCTATTTAAGGGTTGTAATTAGGAAGGAAGAAGAAAAGCTATAGAAGTAGCAGGCGGAAGAAAACATGGGAAGATTGATTATTTCTTTGACATATCTTCTTGTAGAGTAACTTTAGCATGTATAGGTTTTAAACTACTAATTAAATTGCGCACACACATTAACATAATAGGACTATAGTTACATAACCAAAGCCTACCTGTAATTACCATCCATCTCTAGTGAAACCAAGAAAACCAGTTAGGCACCTTAGGGATTTGTGAAAACTTATCTATGATATGGTAGATATTGTCCAACTGAACTTGAACAGTCTGAGAGAAATCAGACAAATTAAAACAACCCATTCCTGGGGACTGTTCACATCCCATATGTTCTTTTAACAGTAAGTAGTCTGTAGTTGTAAGATTTTGGAGCACTAGAATTTGCACTTCTCCTAATTCTTGGTTGAGTTCCAACAATATAGATCCAGTCAAATTTGTTGTTTTACTGTATGCACAGGCCAGCTTAGATATCTCCTTCTTCATTCCCATGGCAAGTCCAGGAACTGGTGGAATGAGTGCATCTACACCTGTAGCAGTGTGTGGATCTTTGTTGGGGTTTTTTGATGATCATCTTCTGGCATGAGTCTTCCAGAGAGTGCTGCTGTTGGAAGTTCTTTTCCATATCGTATCTTAGTTGATTTTTGGGGTAGCCAAATTAGGCTTTGATCCTCTGTATAAACACAAACAGACCCTTTGCCTACACTTTTATATTTTATATGCCCTTTATATCATTGTGTATAACTCATTGGAGGTCACCACACAGGAACTGCCTTTTTTTTTTTTGGTATCATTAATCTACACTTACATGATGAATATTATGTTTACTAGGCTCTCCCCTATACCAGGTACCCCCTATAAACACCTTTACAGTCACTGTCCATCAGCATGGCAATATGATGTAGAATCACTACTTGCATTCTCTGTGTTGTACAGCCCTCCCCTTTCTCCCTCCCCCACATGCATGCTAATCTTAATACTCCCCTTCATCTCCCCCTCCTTATCCCTCCCTACCCACCCATCCTCCCCAGTCCCTTTCCCTTTGGTACCTGTTAGTCCATTCTTGCGTTCTGTGATTCCGCTGCTGTTTTGTTCTTTCAGTTTTTCCTTTGTTCTTATGCTCCAAAGATGAGTGAAATCATTTGGTATTTCTCTTTCTCTGCTTGGCTTATTTCACTTAGCATAATACCCTCCAGCTCCATCCATGTTGTTGTAAATGGTAGGATTTGCCCTCTTCTTATGGCTGAGTAGTATTCCATTGTGTATATGTACCACATCTTCTTTATCCATTCATCTATCGATGGACATTTAGGTTGCTTCCAATTCTTGGCTATTGTAAATAGTGCTGCGATAAACATAGGGGTGCATTGGTCTTTCTCAAACTTGATTGCTGCATCCTTAGGGTAAATTCCTAGGAGTGTAATTCCTGGGTCAAATGGTAAGTCTGTTTTGAGCATTTTGATGTACCTCCATACTGCTTTCCACAATGGTTGAACTAATTTACATTCCCACCAGCAGTGTAGGAGGGTTCCCCTTTCTCCACAGCCTTGCCAACATTTGTTGTTGTTTGTCTTTTAGATGGCAGCCATCCTTACTGGTGTGAGGTGATACTTCATTGTAGTTTTAATTTGCATTTCTCTGATATTTAGCGATATGGAGCATCTTTTCATGTGTCTGTTGGCCATCTGTATTTCTTTTTTGGAGAACTGTTCAGTTCTTCTGCCCATTTTTTAATTGGGTTATTTGTTTTTTGTTTGTTGAGGCGTGTGAGCTCTTTATATATTCTGGACTTCAAGCCTTTATCGGGTCTGTCATTTTCAAATATATTCTCCCATACTGTAGGGTTCCTTTTTGTTCTATTGATGGTGTCTTTTGCTGTACAGAAGCTTTTCAGCTTAATATAGTCCCACTTGTTCATTCTTGCTGTTGTTTTCCTTGCCCAGGGAGATATGTTCAAGAGGTCACTCATGTTTATGTCTAAGAGGTTTTTGCCTATGTTTTCTTCCAAGAGTTTAATGGTTTCATGACTTACATTCAGGTCTTCGATCCATTTTGAGTTTACTTTTGTATATGGGGTTAGACAGTGGTCCAGTTTCATTCTCCTACATGTAGATGTCCAGTTTTGCCAGCACCATCTGTTGAAGAGACTGTCATTTCGCCATTGTATGTCAATGGCTCTTTTATCAAATATTAATTGAGCATATATGTCTGGGTTAATATCTGGATTCTCCAGTCTGCTCCATTGGTCTGTGGCTCTGTTCTTGTGCCAGTAACAAATTGTCTTGATTACTATGGCCTTATAGTAGAGCTTGAAGTTGGGGAGAGAGATCCCCCCTACTTTATTCTTCTTTCTCAGGATTGCTTTGGCTATTCTGGGTCTTCGGTGTTTCCATATGAATTTTTGAATTATCTGTTCCAGTTCATTGAAGAATGTTGCTGGTAGTTTCATAGGGATTGCATCAAATCTGTATATTGCTTTGGGCAGGATGGACATTTTGACGATATTAATTCTTCCTAGCCATGAGCGTGGGATGAGTTTCCATCTGTTAATATCCCCATTAATTTCTCTTAAGAGTGACTTGTAGTTTTCAGAGTATAAGTCTTTCACTTCTTTGTTTAGGTTTATTCCTAGATATTTTATTTTTTTTGATGCAATTGTGAATGGAGTTGTTTTCCTGATTTCTCTTTCCGTTGGTTCATTGTTAGTGTATAGGAAAGCCACAGATTTCTGTGTGTTGATTTTATATCCTGTAACTTTGCTGTATTCCGATATCAGTTCTAGTAGTTTTGGGGTGGAGTCTTTAGGGTTTTTTATGTACAGTATCATGTCATCTGCAAATAGTGACAGTTTAACTTCTTCTTTACCTATCTGGATTCCTTGTATTTTTTTGTTTTGTCTGATTGCTGTGGCTAGGACCTCCAGTACTATGTTAAATAACAGTGGGGATAGTGGGCATCCCTGTCTTGTTCCCGATCTCAGAGGAAATGCTTTCAGCTTCTCGCTGTTCAATATAATGTTGGCTGTGGGTTTATCATTGATGGCCTTTATTATTTTGAGGTACTTGCCTGCTATTCCCATTCTGCTGAGAGTTTTTATCATGAATGGATGTTGAACTTTGTCAAATGCTTTTTCAGCATCTATGGAGATGATCATGTGGTTTTTGTCTTTCTTTTTATTGATGTGGTGGATGATGTTGATGGATTTTTGAATGTTATACCATCCTTGCATCGCTGGGATGAATCCCACTTGGTCATGGTGTATGATCCTTTTGATGTATTTTTGAATTCGGTTTGCTAATATTTTACTGAGTATTTTTGCATCTACGTTCATCAGGGATATTGGTCTGTAATTTTCTTTTTTGGTGGGGTCTTTGCCTGGTTTTAGTGCTAGGGTGATGTTGGCTTCATAGAATGAGTTTGGGAGTATTCCCTCCTCCTCTATTTTTTGGAAAACTTTAAGGAGAATGGGTACTATGTCTTCCCTGTATATCTGATAAAATTCCGAGGTAAATCCATCTGGCCCGGGGGTTTTGTTCTTTGGTAGTTTTTTGATTACCGCTTCAATTTCATTGCTGGTAATTGGTCTGTTTAGATTTTCTCTTTCTTTTTGGGTCAGTCTTGGAAGGTTGTATTTTTCTAGGAAGTTGTCCATTTCTTCTAGGTTTCCCAGCTTGTTACCATATAGGTTTTCATAGTATTCTCTAATAATTCTTTGTATTTCTGTTCGGTCCGTTGTTATTTTTCCTTTCTCGTTTCTGATACTGTTGATCTGTGTTGACTCTCTTTTCCTCTTAATAAGTCTGGCTAGAGTCTTATCTGTTTTGTTTATTTTCTCGAAGAACCAGCTCTTGGTTTCACTGATTTTTGCTATTGTTTTATTCTTCTCAATTTTATTTATTTCTTCTCTGACCTTTATTATGTCCCTCCTTCTGCTGACCTTAGGCCTCATTTGTTCTTCTTTTTCCAATTTCGATAATTGTGACATTAGACCATTCATTTGGGATTGTTCTTCCTTTTTTAAATATGCTTGGATTGCTATATACTTTCCTCTTAAGACTGCTTTTGCTGTGTCCCACAGTAGTTGGGGCTTAGTGTTGTTGTTGTCATTTGTTTCCATATATTGCTGGATGTCCAGTTTGATTTGGTCATTGATCCATTGATTATTTAGGAGCGTGTTGTTAAGCCTCCATGTGTTTGTGAGCCTTTTTGCTTTCTTTGTACAGTTTATTTCTAGTTTTATGCCTTTGTGGTCTGAAAAGTTGGTTGGTAGGATTTCAATCTTTTTGAATTTACTGAGGCTCTTTTTGTGGCCTAGTATGTGGTCCATTCTGGAGAATGTTCCATGTGCACTTGAGAAGAATGTGTATCCTGTTGCTTTTGGATGTAGAGTTCGGTAGATGTCTATTAGGTCCATCTGCTCTACTGTGTTGTTCAGTGCTTCCGTGTCCTTACTTATTTTCTGCCCGTTGGATCTATCTTTTGGGGTGATTGGTGTGTTGAAGTCTCCTAGAATGAATGCATTGCAGTCTATTTCCCCCTTTAGTTCTGTTAGTATTTGTTTCACATATGCTGGTGCTCCTGTGTTGGGTGCATATATATTCAGAATGGTTACATCCTCTTGTTGGACTGAGCCCTTTTTCATTATGTAGTGTCCTTCTTTATCTCTTTTTACTTTCTTTGTTTTGAAGTCTATTTTGTCTGATATTAGTACTGCAACCCCTGTTTTCTTCTCGCTGTTGTTTGCCTTAAATATGTTTTTCCATCCCTTGACTTTTAGTCTGTACATGTCTTTGGGTTTGAGGTGAATTTCTTGTAAGCAGCATATAGATGGGTCTTGCTTTTTTATCCATTCTATTACTCTTTGTCTTTTGATTGGTGCATTCAGTCCATTAACATTTAGGGTGACTATTGAAAGATATATACTTATTGCCATTGCAGGCTTTAAATTGGTGGTTACCAAAGGTTCAAGGTTAGCCTCTTTAGTATCTTACTGCCTAACTTAGCTCACTTATTGAGCTGTTATATATACTGTCTGGAGATTCTTATCTTCTTTCCCTTCTTATTCCTTCTCCTCCATTCTTCATATGTTGGGTGTTTTGATCTGTGCTCTTTCTAGGAGTGCTCTCATCTAGAGCAGTCCCTTTAAGATGTCCTGTAGAGGTGGTTTGTGGGAAGCAAATTCCCTGAGCTTTTGTTTGTCTGGGAATTGTTTAATCCCACCATCATATTTAAATGATAGTCGTGCTGGATACAGTATCCTTGGTTCAAGGCCCTTCTGTTTCATTGCATTAATTATATCATGCCATTCTCTTCTGGCCTGTAGGGTTTCTGTTGAGATATCTGATGTTAACCTGATGGGTTTTCCTTTATAGGTGACCTTTTTCTCTCTGGCTGCCTTTAAAACTCTTTCCTTGTTCTTGATCTTTGCCATTTTAATTATTATGTGTCTTGGTGTTGTCCTCCTTGGATCCTTTCTGTTTGGGGTTCTGTGTATTTCCATTGTCTGTTCGATTATTTTCTCTCCCAGTTTGGGGAAGTTTTCAACAATTATTTCTTCCAAGATACTTTCCATTCCTTTTCCTCCCTCTTCTTCTTCTTGTACCCCTATAATACGGATATTGTTCCTTTGGGATTGGTCTCACAGTACTCTTAACATTGTTTCATTCCTGGAGATCCTTTTATCTCTTTCTATGTCAGCTTCTATGCTTTCCTGTTCTCTGGTTTCAATTCCATCAATGGCCTCTTGCATCCTATCCATTCTGCTTATAAACTTTTCCAGAGTTGGTTTCATTTCTGTAATCTCCTTTCTGGCATCTGTGATCTCTCTCCGGACTTCATCCCATTGCTCTTGCATTTTTCTCTGCATCTCCTTCAGCATGTTTATGATTTTTATTTTGAATTCTTTTTCAGGAAGACTGGTTAGGTCTGTCTCCTTCTCTGATGTTGCCTCTGTGATCTTGGTTCGCCTGTTGTTTTGCCTTTTCATGGTGATAGGACTAGTTTGCAGAGCTGGAACGAGTGACGGCTGGAAGAACTTCCCTTCTTGTTGGTTTGTGGCCTTCCTCTCCTGGGAGAACAGCGACCTCTAGTGGCTTTTGCTGGGCAGCTGCGCACAGACAGGGCTTCTGCTTCCTGCCCGGCTGCTGTGGAGTTTATTTCCGTTGTTGCTGTGGGCGTGGCCTGGCTTGGGCAGCTGCTCCAAAGGGGTGGAGTCGCGTTGGAGGGGGCACGGCCTTGAAGCTATTTATCTCCGTAAGGGGCCTTCCTGCTCCCTGCAGCCCAGGGGATTAGGGTGCCCAGAGATCCCCGGATTCCCTACCTCTGGATTAAGTGTCCCGCCCTGCCCCTTTAAGACTTCCAAAAAGCACCCGCCAAAACAAAACAATGACCACACACAAAAAAAAACGGCCGTTCATTTGTCTTTATTCTCCGGCACCAGCCTCAGGCATCTGCTCACTGGTCTTGCTGCCCTGTTTCCCTAGTGTTGGGATCCCTATCCCTTTAAGACTTCCAAAAAGCGCTCGCCAAAACAAAACAGAAAAAAAAAAAAAAAGAAAAGAAAATGGCCGCTCGCTTTTCTTATGTCCTCCAGCACCAGGCCTCCGATACCCTCTCCCCATTCTTGCTGCCCTGTTTCACTAGTATCCAGGGCCCCACGCATGCACTGTGTCTGTGCTCTGATCTGGTTGGCTGGAGCTGGTTGTTCAGCAGTCCTGGGCTCCGTCTCCCTCCCGCTCTGCCTACTCTTCTCTTGCTGGGAGCTGGGGGGAGGGGCACTCGGGTCCCACGGGGCCGTGGCTTGTATCTTACCCCCTTTACAAGGCACTGGGTTCTGGCAGGTGTGGATGTGGCCTGGATGTTGTCCTGTGTCCTCTGGTCTTTATTCTAGGAAGAGTTGTCTTTGTTATATTTTCATAGATATATGTGGTTTTGGGAGGAGATTTCCGCTGCTCTACCCATGCCACCATCTTGATGTTTTTGTATTTTTAAGATGAGTGTAGGTTCTTCTACATAAATAAAAGAGCGGTGTTATAAACTACAAAAAATAATGATTAAAAAAATAACACTCAAAGGACTGAAATTTCAAATGTGCTTGGGCAGTTCCAGGGACCACACAATATTCTTTATATCCCAATATGTAGTCAGAGCATAGAACTAATTCAACATATATTATTGTTTGTGTGTTTTTCTTTAAGCATAGCATCTTCTGTTACAGTGGAATTTAGAACACTTCTTAGAACACTTAAAATCAATCATAAAGTCTTCCAACAAAAAATAAATTTGAAAAAATATCTTAACAAATTATGAGTAGAATTGTATTTTCACCGAATGTTTACAAATACAGGTATAAAACCTCTATTACCTAGACTCTGTGTCTCTAATAAGTTCTGTGCTGTTAATGTCACTGAACTCTTTTGTAAGAATAGAATGAAAAATAGTAATTGTAAAAGTGTTCTTTCTGATGCTCAGCCTCCTGTAATTTTTATCAAGCCTAACAAAGCATCATAGGCTTGAAGGCATTATATACATAAATCTATACCCCAGTTATATTGTTTATATTGGATCAGTTTTCTTTATCATTTTTGGGCTGTACCAATAACTAGTTCTGAAATTTGAGTAATTTTATAAAATTCTTTTAAGCAATATTATTATTGAAAAATGTTTTGTATGGTCATTCTCCATTCTTGTCTATCCAAACCTAATTTTTCATTTCTTTAGCTACTGTATTAAAGTATCTATTCAAGCAACCAAAATGGATATTCTACTTTGACCAAAAGACTTATGAATGGGCAAGAAACTGCCAGGTTGTCAATGTCCTTTCCTGTGTAGGGAACTGGTTTTTGGAAATATGAATAAACAATCTTTCTCTTAGTTTTCAGGTTGAATAGTGGTTTAATAATGTCCTTTTTCTTAGACCTTGACACATTTATTTGCATTTGTGAGTTTTGCTTTCACACTCTTTATTGTTCAGTTCTTTCCTCCTACATATAATAGGTAATACTAAGGTCTCTGAATATAACAGACCCTCTTTTCTCTTAGACCTATTTTTTCATCACTCCAGTATTTGATTGTTAGGAAATCTGCATCTATTTGAAAATCTATGATGTAGAAAAACTTTACTATCTGAAAGCAGTTTTGCTAGCTTTTGACAAGAATTCAAATTCAGGTTTATCATTTGTCCATTCACTGTTTTAGAAAGGTGGGATCAGTACTTGGGGCAAATGCATTTAAAATTTCCATGTACCATGCATTCATTCTCCAGTTAGAAGAACTTGTTCTGTTTCTTTTGCTTAATAAAAATTGCGTGTGTATATGCATACAATGTACAACATATTGATTTGATATACATTTAGGTAATGAAATGATTGCTACAACCAAGATGTCATATGTGTATGTGATGAGAAATCTACCCTTGATATCTACTCTCTGAGAATATTTTTAAAGTTCAATAGTCTTACAAAGGATAATCATCATGCCTCTACATCAGATCTTTAGACTTATTTATTCTCCATAATTACATATATTTACCCTTTGACCAGCAAATCCCTATTTCTCCAAGCTCCAGGCCCAGTAACCATTGTTCTACTATCTGCTTCTATGAATTTGACTCTTTTTTTAAGATTCCACATATAATTGAGATCATACAGTATTTGTATTCTCTGTCTGGCTTATTTCACTTAGCATAATGCCCTCCAGGTTCATCCATGTTGTCATAAATGGCAGGATTTCTTTCTTTCTCAAAGCTGAATTATATTCCATTGATATATACATAACTTCAAGTAAGAAAAAGAAATAAAAGGCATCCAAATAGTAAAGTAAGTAGTAAAATTGTCTGTTTGAAGAGTCATCTTATCTATAGTAAACACTAGTGATTCCATCAAAAAAACTGTTGAGAATTAATTTAAAAATTTAGTAAAGCTGTAAGATACAAATCAACATGCAAAAATCCATTGCAATTTGATATATTAACAGTGAACTCTCTGCAAAAGAAATTAAGAAAACAATACCATGTACAATATCATCAAAAATGAATAACACACATAGGAATAAATTTAATGAAGGAAGAAAAAGGTCTGTACATTAAAAACTATGAAATACTGATGAAACAAATTGAGGAAGACAAAAAATAAATGGAAAGATATCTCATGTTCATGGATTGGAAGAATTAATATTGTTAAAATGTACCATCCAAAGCAATCTACAGATTCAGTGCAATCCCTATCAAAATTCCAATGGCACTTTTCAAATAAACTAAAAAATCTTAAAATTTATATGGAACCACAGACATCCCAGATAGCCAAGGCAACATTGAGAGGGAAATAAAAACAACCCAAAAAACAAAAACAAATCAATCACAAAGTTTGAAGCATCACACTGATTTATAAATATACTACAAAGCTATAGAAGTTAAGATAACTATTGTCATAAAAATAGACATATAAACCAATGGGACAAAACAGAACAGAGAGCCCAGAAATAAATCTATACATTTATGGTCAGTTGATCTTCAACAAAGATGCCAAGAAAACACAATAGGAAAGTGAAGGTATCCTCAATAAATGATGTTAGGAAAACTGCTTTTTTTTTTCCTTTCCATTTTCATTATATCTGTTTAATGTCAAGTGTAAATCTCCCAAGGATATAATACTATTTTAGCTGATTCTTGCTTACAATCCAGATGGCTTCACAAAATAGTAAGAAGCCTGATGCAGTTACTTAGAATAGAAAATTGAGTTCACGCTCCTCGGTTCCACTTCTGAATGTGTGACTTGGAAAAAAACTTCATATTTATCAGTATTTCTGATTATAGATTTTTGAGAATAATAAACTTTTGTAGGGATATCACAACAATCATTACATTATATTTTCAGACTCATGGAGGAGTACCACCTATAAATAATCAGATAGCCACTGTTATAAGAAAGGATGCTAAGAAGCTGAACTTTCTATCTTTCTGACACACAGTCCCACACTATTCATGCAACTGACACTATTTTCTACTAAACAAAATTCCTTAAAACTGCTTTTCTCAGAGCTTCCTATTTTACATAGTACCTAACCTTGTTTCTTTATCTATTCAATTAAACAAAAAATACTGTGCCCTTAATGTATGCAATTCAGTGTTGGATGTTTGGGATGCAAAGATGAATAAGAAGATGAATATGAAGACATTTAAGACAAAAACACAAAACAAAAAGACAAGCCATAAACTATCCCACTTCAGGGTTCCTTTCCTCTCTTACATTGACTCTGCACCCTCTCCTCAAAAAAAGAAAAAAATTAAATCCACTCTGCATCTAAAATATTTGTCAAGTCCTTGACTGCTTCAAATTATTTTCAGGATAAAATCCAAGTTTCTAGGCATGACTATTTAGGGCATTTGAGGGCTTGTTTCTCTGTCTCTCCATCTTCTGTTATTTTATATTTCACAATTTCCATGCAAAATATAAAATGCCTGTAATTTCCCATTTACTTTGTCTTGCTTTATTCTTTTCTCATGTACTCTCTCCCCAAGAAAGTCTTTATTTTTTTATTTTATTTTTTATTTTGGTATCATTAATATACAATTACATGAAGGACATTATGTTTACTAGGCTCCCCCCTTCACCAAGTCCCCCCCACATCCCCGTTCACAGTCACTGTCCATCAACATAGTAAGATGCTGTAAAATCACTACTTGTCTTCTCTGTGTTGCACAGCCATCCCCGTGCCCCCCCCAACACTATACATGCTAAACATAATGCCCCCTTTCTTTTCTCCCCACCCTTATCCCTCCCTTCCCACCCGTCCTCCCCAGTCCCTTTCCCTTTGGTAACTATTAGTCCATTCTTGGTTTCTGTGCTTCTGCTGCTGTTTTGTTCCTTCAGTTTTCTTTTGTTCTTATACTCCACATATGAGTGAAATCATTGGGTACTTGTCTTTCTTCACCTGGCTTATTTCACTGAGCATAATACCCTCTAGCTCCATCCATGTTGTTGCGAATGGTAGGATTTGTTTTTTTTTTTATGGCTGAGTAATATTCCATTGTGTATATGTACCACTTCTTCTTTATCCATTCATCTACTGATGGACATTTAGGTTGCTTACATATCTTGGCTATTGTAAATAGTGCAGCGATAAACATAGGGGTGCATCTGCCTTTTTCAAACTGGAGTGCTGCATTCTTGGGGTAAATTCCTAGAAGTGGAATTCCTGGGTCAAATGGTATTTCTACTTTGAGCATTTTGAGGAACCTCCATACTGCTTTCCACAATGGTTGAACTAATTTACATTCCCACCAGCAGTGTAGGAGGGTACCCCTTTCTCCACAACCTCACCAACATTTGTTGTTGTTTGTCTTTTGGATGGTAGCCATCCTTACTGGTGTGAGATGATATCTCATTGTGATTTTAATTTGCATTTCTCTGATGACAAGCGATGTGGAGCATCTTTTCATGTGTCTGTTGGCCATCTGAATTTCTTCTTTAGAAAACTGTGTATTCAGCTCCTCTGCCCATTTTTTAATTGGGTTATTTGCTTTTTGTTTGTTGAGGTGTGTGAGCTCTTTATATGTTTTGGATGTCAACCCTTTATCAGATCTGTCATTTATGAATATATTCTCCAATACTGTAGGATAACTTTTTGTTCTATTGATGGTGTCCTTTGCTGTACAGAAGCTTTTCAGCTTGATATAGTCCCATTTGTTCATTTTTGCTTTTGTTTCCCTTGCCCGGGGAGATATGTTCAAGAAGAGGTCCCTCATGTTTATGTCTAAGAGATTTTTGCCTATGTTTTTTTGTAAGACTTTTATGGTTTCATGACTTACATTCAAGTCTTTGATCCATTTCGAATTTACTTTTGTGTATGGGGTTAGACAGTGATCCAGTTTCATTCTCTTACATGTAGCTGTCCAGTTTTGCCAGCACCATCTGTTGAAGAGACTGTCATTTCCCCATTGTATGTCCATGGTTCCTTTATTGAATATTAGTTGACCATATATGTTTGGATTAATGTTTGGAGTCTCTGTTCTGTTCCATTGGTCTGTGGCTCTGTTCTTGTGCCAGTACCAAATTGTGTTGATTACTGTGGCTTTGTCGTAGAGCTTGAAGTTGGGGAGTGAGATAGCCCCCCACTTTATTCTTCCTTCTCAGGATTGCTTTGGCTACTCGGGGTCCTTGGTGTTTCCATATGAATTTTTGAACTATTTGTTCCAGTTCATTGAAGAATGCTGTTGGTAGTTTGATAGGGATTGCATCGAATCTGTATATTGCTTTGGGCAGGATGGCCATTTTGACGATATTAATTCTTCCTAGCCAAGAGCATGGGATGAGTTTCCATTTGTTAGTGACCTCTTTAATTTCTCTTAAGAGTGTCTTATAATTTTCAGGGTATAGGTCTTTCACTTCCTTGGTTAGGTTTATTCCTAGGTATTTTATTCATTTTGATGATATTGTGAATGGAATTGGCTTCCTGATTTCTCTTTCTATTAGTTTATTGTTAGTGTATAGGAAAGCCACATATTTCTGTGTGTTAATTTTGTATCCTGCAACTTTGCTGAGTTCCAATATTAGCTCTAGTATTTTCGGAGTGGAGTCTTTAGGGTTTTTATGTACAATATCATGTCATCTGCAAATAGCGACAGCTTAACTTCTTCTTTACCAATCTGGATTCCTTGAATTTCTTTGTTTTGTCTAATTGCCATGGCTAGGACCTCCAATACTATGTTGAGTAATAGTGGGGATAGTGGGCAACCCTGTCTTGTTCCCAATCGCAGAGGAAAAGCTTTCAGCTTCTCGCTGTTCAGTATGATGTTGGCTGTGGGTTTATCATATATGGGCTTTATTATGTTGAGGAACTTGCGCTCTATACCCATCTTGTTGAGAGTTTTTATCATGAATGGATGTTGAATTTTATCGAATGCTTTTTCAGCATCTATGGAGATGACCATGTGGTTTTTGTCTTTCTTTTTGTTGATGTGGAGGATGATGTTGATGGACTTTCGAATGTTGTACCATCCTTGCATCCCTGGGATGAATCCCACTTGGTCATGGTGTACAATCCTTTTGATGTATTTTGGAAATCGGTTTGCTAATATTTTGTTGAGTATTTTTTGCATCTACGTTTATCAGGGATATTGGTCTGTAGTTTTCTTTTTTGGTGGGGTCTTTGCCTGGTTTTGGTATTAGGGTGATGTTGGCTTCATAGAATGAGTTTGGGAGTATACCTTCATGTTCGATTTTTTGGAAAACTTTAAGGAGAATGGATACTATGTCTTCTGTGTATGTCTGGTGAAATTCCGAGGTAAATCCATCTGGCCCAGAGGTTATTTTCTTTGGTAGTTTTTTGATTAACGCTTCAATTTTGTTGCTGGTAACTAGTCTGCTTAGATTTTCTGTTTCTTTCTGGGTCGGTCTTGGAACATTGTATTTTTTAGGAAGTTGTCCATTTCTCCTAGGTTTCCCAGCTTGTTAGCATATAGGTTTTCATAGTATTCTCTAATAATTCTTTGTGTTTCTGTGGGGTCCGTCATGACATTTCCTTTCTCATTTCTGATTCTGTTGATTTATGTTGACTCTCTTTTCCTCTTAATAAGTGTGGCTAGAGGCTTATCTATTTTGTTTATTTTCTCGAAGAACCAGCTCTTGGTTTCATTTATTTTTGTTATTGTTTTATTCTTCTCAATTTTATTTATTCCTTCTCTGATCTTTATTATGTCCCTCCTTCTGCTGACCTTAGGCCTCTTTTCTTCCTTTTCCAATTTTGGTAATTGTGACATTAGACCATTCATTTGGGATTGTCCTTCCTTCTTTAAATATGCCTGGATTGCTATATACTTTCCTCTTAAGACTGCTTTTGCTGTGTCCCACAGTAGTTAGGGCTTTGTGTTGTTTTTGTCGTTTGTTTCCATATATTGCTGGATGTCCATTTTGATTTGGTCATTGATCCATTGATTATTTAGGAGCATGTTGTTAAGCCTCCATGTGTTTGTGAGCCTTTTAGCTTTCTCTGTACAGTTTATTTCTAGTTTTATGCCTTTGTTTTCTGAAAAGTTGGTTGGTAGGATTTCAATCTTTTTGAATTTACTGAGGCTCTTTTTGTGGCCTAGTATGTGGTCTATTCTGGAGAGTGTTCCATGTGCACTTGAGAAGAATGTGTATCCTGTTGCTTTTGGATGTAGAGTTCTATAGATGTCTATTAGGTCCATCTGTTCTAGTGTGTTGTTCAGTGCCTCTGTGTCCTTACTTATTTTCTGTCTGGTGGATCTGTCCTTTGGAATGAGTGGTGTGTTTAAGTCTCGCAGAATGAATGCACTGCATTCTATTTCCTCCTTTCATTCTGTTAGCATTTGTTTCACATATGTTGGTTCTTCTGTATTGGGTGCATATATATTTATATTGGTTATATCCTCTTGGACTGAGCCCTTTATCATTATGTAATGTCCTTCTTTATCTTTTCTTTACTTTCTTTATTTTGAAGTCTGTTTTGTCTGATGCTAGTATTGCAACACCTGCTTTTTTCTCTCTGTTGTTTGCATGAAATATCTTTTTCCATTACTTGACTTTAAGTCTGTGCATGACTTTGGGATTGAGGTGAGTCTCTTGTAAGCAGCATATGGATGGGTCTTGCTTTTTTATCTACTCTGTTACTGTGTGTCTTTTGATTGGTGCATTCAGTCCATTTACATTTAGGTTGATTATTGAAAGGTATGTACTTATTGCCTTTGCAGGCTTTAAGTTTGTGGTTACCAAAGGTTCAAGATTAGCTTCTTTGCTATCTTACTGTCTAACTTAACTCACTTATTGAGCTATTATAAACACAGTCTGATGATTCTTTATTTCTCTCCCTTCTTATTCCTCCTCCACCCTTCTTCATATGTTGAGTGTTTTGTTCTGTGTTCTTTTTAGGAGTGCTCCCATCTAGAACAGTCCCTGTAAGATGCCCTGTAGATGTGGTTTGTGGGAGGCAAATTCCCTCAACTTTTGCTTGTCTGCAAATTGTTTAATCCCTCCTTCATATTTAAAAGATAATCGTGCTGGATACAGTAATCTTAGTTCGATGGCCTTCTGTTTCATTGCATTAAGTACATCAAGCCATTCTCTTCTGGCCTATAGGGTTTCTGTTGAGAAGTCTGATGATAGCCTGATGGGTTTTCCTTTGTAGGTGACCTTTCTTTTCTCTCTGGCTGCCTTTAATACTTTGTCCTTGTCTTTGATCTTTGACATTTTAGTTATTATGTGTCTTGGTGTTGCCCGCCTTGGATCTCTTGTCATGGGAGTTCTGTGTACCTCCGTGGTCTGAGAGGCCATTTCCTCCCCTAATTTGGGGAAGTTTTCAGCAATTATTTCTTCAAAGACACTTTCCCTTTTTCTCTCTTCTTCTTCTTCTGGTACCCCTATAATGCGGATATTGTTCCATTTTGATTGGTCACACATTTCTCTTAAAATCTTTCATTCCTGGAGATCCTTTTATCTCTCTCTGCATCAGCTTCTCTGCGTTCCTGTTCTCTGTTTTCTAGTCCATTAATGGTCTCTTGCATCTCATCCATTCTGTTTTGAAGTCCTTCCAGAGCTTGTTTTATTTCTGTACTCTCCTTCCTTAGTTCTTGCATATTTCTCTGCAAGTCCATCAGCATGGTTATGACTTTTGTTTTGAATTCTTTTTCAGGAAGACTGGTTAAATCTATCTCCCCGGGTTCCTTTTCAGGGGAAGATGTAGCAGATGTTGAAGCTGTCTGGGTTAGTCTTGTCTGGATCAAACTTTTCTGCCTTTTCATGTTGATAGGTACAGTTGTGAGCTTTTGGCTTTCTGTCAGCTGGGAGAGCTAAGGCTTTCCACTTGCTCCTGGCCTTTCTTTTCTGGGACAACTGCGACCCCTAGTGGCTTGTGTTGGGCAATTGCGTGTAGGCTTGGTCTCTCTATCTTGCCCGGCCTGTATGGAGGAAGCGCCCTTGCTGTGGGCGTGGCCAGCCTCAGGCAGCTGCTCTGCTATGGCGGAGCCCCAGAGGAGTAATGGACGGGGGGCTGTTTGGCTGTTTACCTCTGTCAGGGGTCTCAGAGCTGTTTCCCAGGGGATTAGTGCGCCCGCAGTTCCCTGGAATTTCCAGCTGCTGGACTGTGACCCAGCATGCTTCCATCCAGCTGTTGGGTCCCTGTCCCTTTAAGACTTTCCAAAAAGCACTCGCTTTTCTTTGTCACAGGGGCGCTGGCTTCGGGACCCGCTCAGAGGTCTTGCTGTTCTGTTTCCCTAGTTTCCAGCACTCCATGCATGCACTGTGTCTGCGCTCCAGTGTGGATGGCTGGGGCTGGGTGTTTAGCAGTCCTGGGCTCCCTCTCCCTCCCTGCTCCAACTCCTCTCCTCCCGCCAGGAACTGGGGTGAGGGGTGCTCAGGTCCTGCCGGGCTTGGGCTTGTATCTTACCCCTTTCGCCAGGCGCTGGGTTCTCGCAGGTGTGGATGTAGTCTGGCTGTTTTCCTGTGTCTTCTGGTCTCTCTTTTAAGATTGGTTGTATTTGTTGTATTTTTCAAAAATGTATATGTTTTCCAGAGGTGATTCCCACTGTCTTTCTCACGCTGCCATCTTGGCTCCACCTCCCTAAGAAACTCTTTTTCCATCTTTTTTAGTAGTATCATTCTCCCCTTACTTAGGTCAGGAGACATCTCTTCCAGACACCCTTTGTTAATTGCCAGATTCAGTGAGTATTTTTGCGTGTCCTTTCATGGCACCCATGCGTATATCTATATTATCTATATTAGCATGAATAACTACATATAAACTCTTGTTTCTGCTCACTGCTCCATACTTAAGCTCCTTGAAGACTGGAATCATTTCTTCCTTTTTTTTTCTTTTTTCTTTTATAATTACTATCCTCTAGCTCAGTTTGTAAAGCTATGTTTGTTAAGGGGCATATAGTAAGCAGCACTTTAGGGTATTGGGGCCATATGATGTTTACAACTACTCAGCTCTGCAGATGTATCATCAAAGCAGCCATCAGCAATAAGTAAATGAACATGGTTATGCTTCAATAAAACTTTACTTATAAAACAGGCTTGCTAGATTTAGGTTGCTGAGTCTTGCTATAGCATGGTGCCAATAATAAAGTGCCAAATAAATGTAAAATGAGGGAAGAAATGAATGGATCCCTGATATATTAGTGGGCTTAAATTCTAAATGGGTAAAATGACTGGTACTCTGTTCCCATTGCAAGAGCCTTGTACTATAACATCCTACTCCTCTAGTAATTGTTGTCTTGTCTTGAAATCCCACAGTAGTATTTGATGCACTTTCACTTGTTAATAAGCTTTCCTAATGTTAAGTTGCCTGAATGACAACAGTTTTCTCCTCCACATACTGTTTTCTGTTGATCCTCTTCATATGCTATGAAGTCCCTTTGTCTACTGCCAACATCCTACACTGTCAGCCAGTCATTAACAAGTGTCTGCATATCTTTTCTGAAACAGATATGAACAGCCACGGGCTTTCTCCCTACCAAGACCATGTGCATCAGGGAGAATTACAGTCAGGTGCAAGAATGGAAGATCATATTTCATTGACTTAAACAGTTGAGTTTTTTTCTCTTAAACAACAATAATATCACAATCTAAGGTTTGACGTAGCTTAATAGTGCTTTTAAGAACTCAAATTCTTCCCATATTTTGTTGTATTACACTCTTTATATGAGATTTTTGTCCTCATGTTCACAAGATAGCTGCTGAAAATGTAGGTAGCACACCTACTTCCCAAGTGGGAGGAATGGTAAAGGAGACTAGAACAGCTTCTTTTCTTTTTTTGTTAAGATATCATTGACATACACTCTCATGAAGGTTTCACAAGAAAAACAATGTGATTATTACATTCATCCTTACTGTCGAGCCCCCCATACCCCATTGCAGTCACTGTCCATCAGTGTAGTAAGATGCCACAGAGTCCCTATGTGTATTTTCTGAGCTACACTGTCTTCCCAAACTTGGCTCCACAAATGACACACACCATGTGCACTAATCATGATACCCCCAAATCCCCTTCTCCCTCCCTCTTCACCTGCTCTTCCACACCCCTCCACTTTGGTAACCACTAGTCTCCTTGGAGTCGTGAGTGTGCTGCTATTTTGTTACTTCAGTTTTGCTTTATCATTATACTCTACAAATGATGGAAATCATTTGGTATTTGTCTTTCTCTGCTGACTTATTTCACTAAGCATAATACCCTCTAGCTCCATCCATGTTGTTGCAAATTGTAGGATTTGCTCCTTTCTTATGGCTAAATAGTATTCCATTGTAAAGATGGCAGCATGAGAGGTGAGACAGAGAACTCCTCCCAAAACCACATATAATATTAAAATATAATTAATACAGCTAATCCTAAAAGAGAAACGGAAAGAAGGCTGCGCCAGACTGCATACACCTGGAGAACAGAGAAGACCTCACAAAACAGGATAACATACCAAAGCCTTGATCCAGTGGAAACCAAGCCATTCCTCCACCCTAGCTCACTGGCAGGAGAAAGAGAAACAGAGCAGGGAGGGAGTGGAAGCCTAGGACTGCTGAACACCCAGCCCTGAAGATCTGCTTTGGGAGCACAAACCTACATTGCATGGTGCTCTGGAGATTAGGGGTTGGAAAGCTAAGACAGGTGGAATACTTGGAGAGACTGAGATTCCAGCCATTTGTAGAAAACAGGGATCCACATCCGGCTGCTCTGGGACAAAAGAAAGGCAGGCAGCCTGAGAGAATTTCTAACGGTGAAAGGGCTGGCTGCTAAAGGGGAAAGGATTGCACAGAGCTTGCTATTCAGGAGAAAGGATAGGTGGACAAAATTGTCTGGGTGCACTTTGCCCAGCAGGTTAGGAACTTTCAGGAGCTTCAGGCACTGCATCTCCCTGGCTGGCTACTCAGCTCCAAGGCCCCCCCCCCCATGATACACAGCCTGCTATGCCTTCCTCCTGGCCTGCCGGCACCAGCTCACAAACTGGCAGTCCCTGCCCTGGTGTCAGGCCAGTCAGAGAGAGGCCCTGTCTATGGCAGCTACAAATGCAAAGCACAGAGGCTTACAACTGTGTGCTCGGGTCACTGGTTCTGACAGTGGAGACAGGCGCTGCAGCCGGGAAGCAGGGAACAACTCTTTTCTCCACCCAGGCACCAGGGCCACTCCCCTGTCACCCCGACATCACTCTAGTGGCTGAGCAGCTCCAGAGACTATAGCTTCTGGGCACTAGAGGGCTACACATACAAATATGAAACGCCAAAGGAACCTGGTTCAAACCAAAATCTCACAAACACCAGAAAAAGAGCCAAGTGAAACTGAAGTCACCAATCTTCCTGAAAGAGAGTTCAAAATAAAAATCATAAACATACTCATGGAGGTACAGAAAAATATTCAAGAACTCAGGGATGAATTAAGGACAGAGGTTCAATCATTAAGACATTCCATATCTGAAATAAAATATACAATGGAGAGATTTAAAAGCAGATTAGATGTAATAGAAGAGATGGTAAATGGAATAGAAATTAGAGAAGAGGAATACAAAGAAGCTAAGGCACAGAGAGAAAAAAGGATCTCTAAGAATGAAAGAATATTGAGACAAATGTGCGACCATTCCAAATGGAACAATATTTGCATTATAGAACAGCGTATTTTCATTTATGCCATGGTCTATATTGCATGACCATTCCTAGCTGAAATGCATATTGCAAAATAGTGGTATCACCGTTTCAAGTTCTATAGCAGAAAACATCCAGGGTATAGGGTTGAATGGATATTCACTAATTTTCCCAAAGTTTGTGCCACAACATGCTATGTTTATGTACTGTTCTGCCAAGCTGGATCTTTTATTACACTTGCAAGTAGGTCTAAAATCTCCAGCTTAGACCAAATAATTCCCAGGTGTTTTTTAATATCATGAAATTTCACATTAAATTAGGGCTATTTTGTCACCAGGTAAATTTAATAGTAAATGATGACTATTTTGTGTGCAAATTGTCATTTTGTCTAATTTTCAAACTCTTAACATCTTCACTATAAGACCTCTTTACATTGAAACAATTTTCTCCTATTTTATCTAAATGTTAGTACATTTTTGTTATAAAATTCTTCGTAGAATATGAAAGTATTATATATGTTCTAATATTTGATATTTGAAGGACAATTTATATTTTCAATGTAAATTTAAAATCACATATCCATTAATCCTATTTGAATATTATATTGACCCACTTATTCATTCCTTATGAAATAAAAGGTTTTTAGGAGAGAACTTCAGTAATTGGCTGTTATAGTTTAGGTGATGAAGTATTTCATATTCATTCTTCCATAATGAAATATCTGTGCCTTCTTATCTAAAAATTCATACCCGAAGAAAATAATTTGGTTGTAATTCCACATTTCATAGACATATTGCATTAGACTTGTCACTAAAGAATTGTCTATTTTGTGATAATAATTATTAGTATTTCAAAATAATGGTATTACAGTGATGAAATATATATCATCACATAAAGATCTATTGAAAATTTACATGATAGGGAAGAAGCCAAAGAGCAAAAGGAATTGTTATTTTCTTTTAGAACTAAAACACCATCTTTTCTATGACTGCACAGATAGTCTAAGATTTCTGCTTTTGGGCTTTATTTTTGCTCTGTAGGAATGTATATATAAATAACTTGATGTTTAGAAAGGACTTATATGAAGAATGATATATAAATGCTAAGTAATATTCCTTTACTTTCAAGAAGGTAAACAAGGATACTTGAGATTTGTTATAAAAATCTAAATCACAGTTTATAATATATCCATTTAACTAGTAAAAGTGTAATTATGTATTTATGTGAGATAGTATGTTTTCAAATTGTCTTATTGCAACAAAGATAGAATTATTTATTATACTCCATTTAAACCTTTAACCCTACAAATAATATATGACTATACATGATATATTCATCATTCTCTTCCGTCAGTGATAAGATATAAAAAATTAGTAATAATAATAATTCCTTTCTTTTTAAATATTTCCTTCCTTGTTCTTTTCAGGTTCCCTTTTATTATAGAGTTACCCTAAGGAACCCCCAAATTGGCCTCTTGCTTAAATGAAAATTAGTCTCTGCAAATGCAATCTCACATTATCCTTTTAGGTTATTACATTCACTCAGATATTAATGAGAATAAATATTGAAGTAGCTTGAAATCAACTACACTCTTTTTATTTATTTTTTATCTTAATATATAAATTTACCCTTACAGGAAATAACACAAATAATTCGGTGTGTTCCCATATTCTCTTTGCCAGATTTCACTTAATGTCAATATGCAGCAAAACCATGATACAAGAATTCAAACTAAGAAACTAACATTCATACAATTCTATTATCTAAATTAAATTCTTAACTAGAATTTCTCCAGATATATCATTACTGTCCTTCTGTTTTTGTTCCAGGATCCATTCCATGAGCCCGCCTTACGCTTAGTTGTTATCCTTAATTTTCTCCAACCTGTGACAGTTCCTCACTCTTTCCTTCTTTTTAACAGCCTTGACACTTCCGATGTGTATTGTTGAATTCTTTTTTAGAGTATCCTTTAATTTGGGTTTGTTTAATATTTTCTACATGTAAATGATATCATATTCTTGGAAATTTTTATTGAGATATAATTGACATAAACACTGTTCAAAGTTAAGGTACACATACAATGTGTTGATTTGATAGTTATATATTACAATATGATTACCAATGTAGCATTAGCTAACACCTCTATCATGTCACATAATTTATTTCTTTTTTACAGTGAAGACATTTAAGACCTAGTTTCTTAGCTACTTTGATGTATATTATACAGTATTGTTAACTATAACCAAAATTCAGTGCTTTAGATCTTCAGAACTTATTCATCTTTTAATAGAGAAAGACAAACACTATATGATATCACTTATATGTAGAATCTAAAACAGCCAAACTTGTAAAAACAGAGTAGAAGTTGGGTAGGAGGGTCTGGGAGTGGGGGAAATGGGGAGTTGCCTGATGTTTTCTTATGATTAGATTTATAATATGCATTATTTGACAAGACTGCCTGGAAATGATGTGCCTTTCTCATTGAATCATTTTTGGGGATATATGATGTTAATATATCTTATTATTGGTAATATGAACCTTCATCAATTGTGTAAGGGGTTATCTGCAATTGTTAAGTTACTGTTTTCTCCCTTTGTCATTAATAAATGTATTGGGATAAAAACTTTGAGACTATGTAAATACACTATTTTACTTTTACCACTAGTTTTGATATTCATCAGTGGGTGTGGCCTGCAACAATTATTATCATGGTGTTCTAATGATTATTTTCTATTTCTTTCATTTATGTTTATTAATTAGGATTCTTAATATGGAAAGACCATTTTTCTTTTCCCCATTTCTTTATTCATTCAATAATTTATATCAGTATGGACTCATGGATTCATATTTTGTTCTATGAATTATATTCCAGTTCTATTATGTTTTGTATGGAGCTCTTTCACAATGCCCTTTTGATCTGCTTCTATTTCTTTCTGAGCACTTTTTAACTTTCTGGTATCTCAAGATGCTCCAGGATATTTTATATTTCCCCCGCTCTAGCTTTGAAACAAATCAGTTGTCCAAAAATTCTGGTTCCTTTTATTGGAGAATGGTATTGCAAAACCAACATCTATGTTCTGGATTTTCCCATTGTTGTTAGCTGTCACTACTTATAAGCTCATTCAGCAAATGGAGCTTGGAAATATATGTATGTATACTAATCCATGTATATACATATATCTGTATTTATTTGTGAATTTATCTACCGTGTATATATTTTATTTTGATATTGTTAATGTACAATTACTTGAAAAACATATGGTTACTAGACTCTCCCTATTATCAAGTCCCCCCACATACCCCATTACAGTCACTGTCCATCAGTGTAGTAAGATGCTATAGAATCATTACTTGTCTTCTCTGAATATACTGCCTTTCCCATGTCCCCACCCCCCTACATTATGTGGGCTAATCATACTGCCACATTTTCTCCCTTATCCCTCTCTTCCCACCCATCCTCCCCAGTCCCTTTCCCTTTGGTAACTGTTAGTCCATCCGTGTATGTATTTGTAAATGATACATTCACATTGATACCTCCATTAAATGTGACATTATAGCATTCATTGTAGCCCTTCTAACTTCTCCTTGTCACTTCTTTGTCTAACAAAAAGAAACCTAACTCTCATGATCTAAGATACATTTACTTGTTAAACTGTAGAGTTTCAGAATTTTAATCCTTACTCCAATGAGAAACAAGTATACAAATCCTTAAACCACTTTTAATAAAACATTTTATCAGGGGAGTGCAGTTAGTTTACTTTTGGTATTATGACTTCAAAACAATCACAAATCACTCATTAAATGTGTAGGTATATAAAAGGCTTTCCGTGTTGTTCATTTGGCTGTTTTAAAATAATGCACTTTGTTTTCAGGGCTAGATTTCTGTGTAAAGCTAATTAATTATATTCCTATGTGTTACACATTTTGATATAAGTACAATGTCTCCCCTATATATTTTCCAGCAGAGAGAGGAAAATGGGACTCAAGTATCACATTGCCTGACTCCTCTGCAAGTGCTGAGTTAGCTACCACGCTAGAGCAGATATGCCCCTGAAAAAGAATTCAGTGAGCTGTCATGCTCACCAGGAAAAACCCTGGACAAATGACTACACCTTTAGACTCCCAAGGACAATGGAGTATAGATGTACAAATTATTGCCATTATTATAATTGCACTCCTATGCCATATTGAATGACTTTCATGAATTAGCTTTCATAGAAAGTGTGTGAATAATCTATTACATAATAAATGAGAATGAAAGGAATGGGCTATATTAAATTAAAAATTAAGTGGTTGCATATAATTGAGTATATTATATACTAATATTCAGATAGATGCTCCCACACTTCATTGGGTTTTGCTCATTTTTCTGTGAAAGGTCAATTTTATATCAGTTTTTATAAAGAATATTTGTTGGCACTTTTTTAGACGACATAGATTAGTGAAAAATCCCCATTCTGATAGTGTCTATAGAGCACATTTATTTTACCTTTTATAATACACTAGCTTTAAAATCTAATTTTCAGCCATATTTATGTCTCTCACAGACAAAGGTATGTAACAAGAAAATGAATGTAGTGGGAAAAAGGCATAGATTCTCAAACACATATAAAATGGGATAGCAGGAATTAGTGACCAATTATACATAAAGACTTTGATATCTGATAATATTTTACTCTATTATTTTGTACACCACTGTTTTATCAACATTGCCAATTCTCTCTTATTTTATTCTTTTAAATTTTATTTTGGTATCATTAATCTACAAATACATGAAGGACATTATGTTTTCTAGGCTCCCCCCCTTCACCAAGTCCCCCCCACATCCCCATTCACAGTCACTGTCTTTCAACATAGTAAGATGCGGAAAAATCACTACTTGTCTTCTCTGTGTTGCACAGCCCTCCCCATGCCCCCCCACACACACTATACATGCTAATCGTAATGCCCCCTTTCTTTTTTTCCCGCCCTTCTCCCTCCCTTTCCACCCATCCTCCCTAGTCCCTTTCAGTTAGGTAACTATTAGTCCATTCTTGGGTTCTGAACTTCTGCTGCTGTTTTGTTCCTTCAGTTTTCTTTTGTTCTTATACTCCACAGATGAGTGAAATCATTGGGTACTTGTCTTTCTCCACCTGGCTTATTTCACTGAGCATAATACCCTCTAGCTCCATCCATGTTGTTGCGAATGGTAGGATTTGTTTTTTTCTTATGGCTGAGTAATATTCCATTGTGTATATGTACCACTTCTTCTTTATCCATTCATCTACTGATGGACATTTAGGTTGCTTACATATCTTGGCTATTGTAAATAGTGCAGCGATAAACATAGGGGTGCATCTGCCTTTTTCAAACTGGAGTGCTGCATTCTTGGGGTAAATTCCTAGAAGTGGAATTCCTGGGTCAAATGGTATTTCTACTTTGAGCATTTTGAGGAACCTCCATACTGCTTTCCACAATGGTTGAACTAATTTACATTCCCACCAGCAGTGTAGGAGGGTACCCCTTTCTCCACAACCTCACCAACATTTGTTGTTGTTTGTCTTTTGGATGGTAGCCATCCTTACTGGTGTGAGATGATATCTCATTGTGATTTTAATTTGCATTTCTCTGATGACAAGCGATGTGGAGCATCTTTTCATGTGTCTGTTGGCCATCTGAATTTCTTCTTTAGAAAACTGTGTATTCAGCTCCTCTGCCCATTTTTTAATTGGGTTATTTGCTTTTTGTTTGTTGAGGTGTGTGAGCTCTTTATATGTTTTGGATGTCAACCCTTTATCAGATCTGTCATTTATGAATATATTCTCCAATACTGTAGGATAACTTTTTGTTCTATTGATGGTGTCCTTTGCTGTACAGAAGCTTTTCAGCTTGATATAGTCCCATTTGTTCATTTTTGCTTTTGTTTCCCTTGCCCGGGGAGATATGTTCAAGAAGAGGTCCCTCATGTTTATGTCTAAGAGATTTTTGCCTATGTTTTTTTGTAAGACTTTTATGGTTTCATGACTTACATTCAAGTCTTTGATCCATTTCGAATTTACTTTTGTGTATGGGGTTAGACAGTGATCCAGTTTCATTCTCTTACATGTAGCTGTCCAGTTTTGCCAGCACCATCTGTTGAAGAGACTGTCATTTCCCCATTGTATGTCCATGGTTCCTTTATTGAATATTAGTTGACCATATATGTTTGGATTAATGTTTGGAGTCTCTGTTCTGTTCCATTGGTCTGTGGCTCTGTTCTTGTGCCAGTACCAAATTGTGTTGATTACTGTGGCTTTGTCGTAGAGCTTGAAGTTGGGGAGTGAGATAGCCCCCCACTTTATTCTTCCTTCTCAGGATTGCTTTGGCTACTCGGGGTCCTTGGTGTTTCCATATGAATTTTTGAACTATTTGTTCCAGTTCATTGAAGAATGCTGTTGGTAGTTTGATAGGGATTGCATCGAATCTGTATATTGCTTTGGGCAGGATGGCCATTTTGACGATATTAATTCTTCCTAGCCAAGAGCATGGGATGAGTTTCCATTTGTTAGTGACCTCTTTAATTTCTCTTAAGAGTGTCTTATAGTTTTCAGGGTATAGGTCTTTCACTTCCTTGGTTAGGTTTATTCCTAGGTATTTTATTCATTTTGATGATATTGTGAATGGAATTGGCTTCCTGATTTCTCTTTCTATTAGTTTATTGTTAGTGTATAGGAAAGCCACATATTTCTGTGTGTTAATTTTGTATCCTGCAACTTTGCTGAGTTCCAATATTAGCTCTAGTATTTTCGGAGTGGAGTCTTTAGGGTTTTTATGTACAATATCATGTCATCTGCAAATAGCGACAGCTTAACTTCTTCTTTACCAATCTGGATTCCTTGAATTTCTTTGTTTTGTCTAATTGCCATGGCTAGGACCTCCAATACTATGTTGAGTAATAGTGGGGATAGTGGGCAACCCTGTCTTGTTCCCAATCGCAGAGGAAAAGCTTTCAGCTTCTCGCTGTTCAGTATGATGTTGGCTGTGGGTTTATCATATATGGGCTTTATTATGTTGAGGTACTTGCCCTCTATACCCATCTTGTTGAGAGTTTTTATCATGAATGGATGTTGAATTTTATCGAATGCTTTTTCAGCATCTATGGAGATGACCATGTGGTTTTTGTCTTTCTTTTTGTTGATGTGGAGGATGATGTTGATGGACTTTCGAATGTTGTACCATCCTTGCATCCCTGGGATGAATCCCACTTGGTCATGGTGTACAATCCTTTTGATGTATTTTGGAAATCGGTTTGCTAATATTTTGTTGAGTATTTTTTGCATCTACGTTTATCAGGGATATTGGTCTGTAGTTTTCTTTTTTGGTGGGGTCTTTGCCTGGTTTTGGTATTAGGGTGATGTTGGCTTCATAGAATGAGTTTGGGAGTATACCTTCATGTTCGATTTTTTGGAAAACTTTAAGGAGAATGGATACTATGTCTTCTGTGTATGTCTGGTGAAATTCCGAGGTAAATCCATCTGGCCCAGAGGTTATTTTCTTTGGTAGTTTTTTGATTAACGCTTCAATTTTGTTGCTGGTAACTAGTCTGCTTAGATTTTCTGTTTCTTTCTGGGTCACTCTTGGAAGGTTATATTTTATAAGAAGTTGTCCATTTTTTCCTAGGTTTCCCAGCTTTTGTTAGCATATAGATTTTCATAGTACTCTTTATTAATTCTTTGTATTTCTGTGGGGTCCATCGTGATTTTTCCTTTTTCGTTTCTGATACTGTTGATTTGTGTTGACTCTCTTTTCCTCTTAATAAGTCTGGCTAGAGGCTTATCTATTTTGTTTATTTTCTCGAAGAACCAGCTCTTGGTTTCATTTATTTTTGTTATTGTTTTATTCTTCTCAATTTTATTTATTTCTTCTCTGATCTTTATTATGTCCCTCCTTCTGCTGACCTTAGGCCTCGTTTGTTCTTCTTATTCCAATTTCGATAATTGTGACATTAGACCATTCATTTGGGATTGTTCTTCCTTCTTTAAATATGCCTGGATTGCAATATACTTTCCTCTTAAGACCCCTTTTGCTGTATCCCACAGTAGTTGGGGCTTTGTGTTGTTGTTGTCGTTTGTTTCCATATATTGCTGGATATCCATTTTGATTTGATCATTGAACCATTGATTATTTAGGAGCGTGTTGTTAAGCCTCCATGTGTTTGTGAGCCTTTTTGCTTTCTTTGTACAATTTGTTTCTAGTTTAATGCCTTTGTGGTCTGAAAAGTTGGTTCGTAGGATTTCAGTCTTTTGGAATTTATTGAGGCTCTTTTTGTGGCCTAGTATGTGGTCTATTCTGGAGAATGTTCCATGTGCACTTGAGAAGAATGTGTATCCTGTTGCTTTTGGATGTAGAGTTCTATAGATGTCTATTAGGTCCATCTATTCTAGTGTGTTGTTCATTGCCTCTGTGTCTTTACTTATTTTCTGTCTGGTGGATCTGTCCTTTGGAGTGAGTGGTGTGTTGAAGTCTCCCAGAATTAATGCATTGCATTCTATTTCCTCCTTTAATTCTGTTAGCATTTGTTTCACATATGTTGGTGCTCCTGTATTGGGTGCATATATATTTTAATGTTTATATCCTCTTGTTGGACTGATCCCTTTATTATTATGTAATGTCCTTCTTTATCTTTTCTTACTTTCTTTATTTTGATGTCTATTTTGTCTGATACTAGTATTGCAACACCTGGTTTTATCTCTCTGTTTTTTGCATGTAATATCTTTTTCCATTCCTTGACTTATGTCTGTGCATGTTTTTTGTTTTGAGGTGAGTCTCTTGTAAGCAGCATATGGATGGGTCTTGCTTTTTTATCCATTCTATTACTCTGTGTCTTTTGATTGGTGCATTCAGTCCATTTACATTTAGGTTGATTATTGAAAGGTATGTACTTATTGCCATTGCAGTCTTTAAGTTTGTGGTTACCAAAGGTTCAAGGTTAGCTTCTTTGCTATCTTACTGTCTAACTTAACTCACTTATTGAGCTATTATAAACAGTCTGATGATTCTTTATTTCTTTCCCTTCTTATTCCTCCTCCACCCTTCTTCATATGTTGGATGTTTTGTTCTGTGCTCTTTTTAGGAGTTCTCCCATCCAGAGCAGTTCCTGTAGGATGCCCTGTAGAGGTGGTTTGTGGGAGGCAAATTCCCTCAACATTTGCTTGTCTGCGAATTGTTTAATCCCTCCTTCATATTTACAAGATAATCATGCTGGATACAGTAATCTTGTTTCAAGGTCCTTCTGTGTCATTGCATTAAGTATATATCATGCCATTCTCTTCTGGCCTATAGGGTTTCTGTTGAGAAGTCTGATGATAGCCTGATGGGTTTTCCTTTGTAGGTTACCTTTTTTTTTCTCTCTGTCTGCCTTTAATACTTTGTCCTTGTCTTTGATCTTTGCCATTTTAATTATCATGTGTCTTGGTGTTGCCCTCCTTGGATCCCTTGTGATGGGAGTTCTGTGTACCTCTGTGGTCTGAGAGGCCATTTCCTCCCCTAGTTTGGGGAAGTTTTCAGCAATTATTTCTTCAAAGACACTTTCTATCCCTTTTTCTCTCTTCTTCTTCTTCTGGTACCCCTATAATGCGGATATTGTTCCATTTCAATTGGTCACACAGTTCTCTTAAAATTCTTTCATTCCTGGAGATCCTTTTATCTCTCTCTGCATCAGCTTCTCTGTATTCTCCCTCCTTAGTTCTAGCATATTTCTCTGCAAGTCCATCAGCATGGTTGTGATCTTTGTTTTGAATTCTTTTTCAGGAAGACTGGTTAAATCTATCTCCCCAGGTTCCTTCTCAGAGGAAGATGTAGAAGATGTTGAAGCTGTCTGGGTTAGTCTAGTCTGGATCAAATTTTTTTGCCTTTTCATTTTGATAGGTGCAGTGGAGTACTATTGATGCATCTATCACCTGGGAGAGTCAAGCCTCTTTCCACTTGGCTCCTGGCCTTTCTTTACTGGTACAACTGCCACCCCTAGTGGCTTGCATTGCGCAGTTGCATGTAGACTGGGTCTTTGTATCTTGCAGGGCTAGTATTGAGGAAGCTCCCTTGCTGTGGGCGTGGTGGCCAGCCTTAGGCTGCTGCTCTGCTATGGCGGGGCCCTGGAGGGGTAATGGACGGGTGTCTGTTTGGATGTTTACCTCCGTGAGGGGTCTCAGAGCTATTGCCCAGGGGGTTAGTGCACCTGGAGTTCCCTGGAATTTCCAGCTGCTGGACTGTGACCCGCGATGCTTCCGTCCAGCTGTTGGGTCCCTGTCCCTTTAAGACTTTCAAAAAGCACTCGCTTTTCTTGGTCATGGGGCACCCGCTTGGGGACCTGCTCAAAGGTCTTACTGTCCTATTTCCCAAGTATCCAGCACCCCACACATGCACTGTGTCTGCGCTCTGGTGTGGATGGCTAGGGCTGGGTGTTTAGCAGTCCTGGGCTCCCTCTCCCTCCCTGTTCAGACTCCTCTCCTCCATCCAGGAGCTTGGGTGAGGGGCACTCGGGTCCCGCCGGGCTGCGGCTTATATCTTACCCCTTTCACCAGGCGCTGGGTTCTCGCAGGTGTGGATGTAGTCTGGCTGTTGTCCTCTGTCTTCTGGTCTCTCTTTTAGGATTAGTTGTATTTGTTGTATTTTCGAATATATATATGTTTTTGGGAGGAGATTCCCACTGTCCTGCTCATGCCACCATCTGGCTCCGCCCCGCCAATTCTCTCTTAAAACTGATAACAGAGGATAATTCACTGATCACTTAATTTTGACACAAGAATTGTTCCCAAGACTCACAAAACTTAGAAGGAAAGTGTCAAGAAATTCAATTTGTCAATTAATTTAGTTTCAATCATGAGTGGAGAGATATGAAAATCATTACTTTCCTGAACTGAAAGAAATGATAACATAAGGTGTAATATTAACCTAATACATATAGTTATTTAAAATCCTTAAAAAGTATTTAGAGAACCATTTTTCCAGATATTAAAATATTTTTATTACTTAACTTGTATTGGTTTTTATAACCCTGAATTGAAATTATCCTAAAATAGTCTTATTGAAATATGTTACTAATTCAAAGATGGAAGATAAACAATTTCAACCTTATCCCTCCTAATTTATTAAAAAGTATTTATTAAGTACCTACTCAGTGGCAGACACTCATCTTAGAAGGAGGAGGGAATTAATTAGGGAGTCATGTAGAATCCAGACACATGCACTAAGGTAATTCTAAGCACCACCAGTTTATCAAGAAGCCTTCTCAACTGGAGGGAAGGCCTTTACTGGCTGCATTCAAGCCGTAAGGTGCACTGAGGCCCTTTGAAGGTAAGGGGTTTATGACAGAGAGAAGGGAAGGTCAGAAATGGCCAAAACCAAGAGGAAGATTTCAGAAAGGTTAAGGGGAGGGCTAGGGAAGGGGAAGCAGTACATAAGAGGATGAAGACAAACATAAGAGATTTGCCTGTGTCTCAGAATATGAAGAAAGAAATGTTTTCAAGCAGGCAATATCTAGTTCACAAAGTTGCTGTTTGTGTTATTATTTTATTTAATGTAATAAAAATAGTATTTACTAATACTTAGATGCTTCCTCCTCTGTACAAGACACTAATATTAAGAGTGCTACAACTCATACAGTAATTATACAGAAAGTTAATATTATCCCTATTTGATGGGGTGGGGGAAGATAAAAGGATTGAGTAACTTGTAAAGTTCACATGATTAGCACGTGGTTGAACTGGGATTCAGACCCTCACAGTCTAGCTCTAGTCTTTTCACTTTCCTACTGTGACTTAATACTTCTCAAATATTTAATCAAATGTTAACCGTTTCCCCTTTTAAGGAGAGATGGCCGTAACACTGTTCCCACTACCAAAAGTGCTAAAAAGGTTAAGGTTAGTTGTGCTGTGCTGATGTTATGAACAATTTGTTCAATAGATACAAATTTAAAATTTTTCTGTTAGGAAAATTTTCTCAAAAAAATTTCCATAACTATGGATATATAGTTATAATGCTGTCTTTCTTTTTCCCTCTTTCTTCCCATGCTTTTCCCTTCACTTTGTTCTTCCTTTTTTCTTCTTCAGATAAGCTTTGCTTTTGATTTTAATAATCTTTGTAAAAGTCTACCAGTAATAACAATATAGGAAAAATAAAAATGTATGTAGTCATTCATTAAATGACTACAGTGATGTAGTCATTCATTAAATTTATTACTACTAAATGCCTCCAAAAATGCTTTGTGTGCTTGACAGATTTTAAATTCTGAATGGTTTGCCAGTAAACACTCAAAGCCTGAAAAATGTTCTTTTTTCTAATAAAGTTATTTCAGTTTGCTTAAAAGATAAAACTTGGAGAGTTTGTTGAGTTCTGAATTGAGCCTGTATTGGTGATTCTTTTGACAATATTTGCCATAATTCTTACTTTTATTCTGACCTATTTAAAGATCAGTTTAAATTTATTTATCTTCTGAGTTATATGCAGTTTGCTATTCTTTGTGTGTGTGTGTGTGAGTACTTAAGATTGATGGATTAAATGTCTTCTGAAGATTAGCATACACAACATGACTATCTAAATACTAAATCAGGTCAGAATTTACAATGTTTGAATCACTGAATTTCTGATTTTTAATTAAGACACCAATAATACAATTTCTGCTCAGTTCATTCATTTTTGTTTGCAGACAAGTTCATACCTAAGTCTTTTTCAATATCATTTACTAATGATCTAGGCAATTCAGTAAAAAGAATTATAACATAATTTTATACAAAACTTCTTTCTTAAATGAAAGTTCTTCTCTCTGCTTGGTGTAGACTAAATATTACCAAAATTTTTCCTACCTGATTGATTCTTCCCTACATAAATGTAGCAGACATGGGGGAAAGACTTTTTAACAGGGCTGAGACATTTTGATCCACTTGAGCTGTGCTCTGCTTCACCTCATGATTTAGAAAATCAATGACATATCAGTTTAGTAATCACTGATCCATGAGGTAATTGCACCTTCTAATATCTTCAGCATAAAACTTCTGAAATGGGCTAAGCCAATGACCAGAGGGTAAAACACGTTGATTTTTCAATTTTGTGATTAAATTGAGAAATAATATCTGTTTGATTTCTAATGGAGAAATAATATTGCCTCAGAGGTATAAAACTACTATTAAACATGCTTTCATCATATTAAGATTATTATTCTTCCAAACAACTGGATTTATTATGCTACAGATGATATTTACCTGCAAAAGTTGTGTAGGCATCTATCCTAATTCATTAAAACAAGGACTATGGATTTCAGGATGGAGACTTGGGCACTTCATTTCATTGTTAAATATGGTGGGGAATTATCCCCCCTGCTTTTGTTATGCTGCTAAGAGACATTTTAACTAACTATATAGAATTCTTCTTTAGGAAAGAGATATGGGCTTAAGTAAATACTAAACAAATTGAGTATTAACACACAGGGAGAAAGTAAGATTGATGATCTGACAAAACATTAATTAAAAGAAGGAACATTGCCAAGATTTTCTTGTATAATTCAATTCCACATAATTCAAAGGCAAAATTAATCTACTATTTCTTATTTGACAACAAAGAAAGAGCTTTATATTGATTATTTTTTTAAATGTGTGCACACATGACATGGTAAAGCTCTATAATCAGAAACATAGCTGTTTAACCTCAGAGGTTTGTCTTTAAATTCCAGAATTTCACAGACACAACAGAATATTTAGTTGAAATGAAATGAGTTTGCACTTACTTCTGCAGGTTTCTAGGCACACACAAACATCAAATACCAATTTCAGTGTTAATTAAAGAAATAACACTAAATTTGGCAATTTTTACTTTGAGCAGTTGCCAGTTTGCATAGCCTAACATATGCTGAATATTTTATATACAAGTGATTTATTGCAAATTTTACCAATGATGGCTGACACTATTTTTAACATTTACTTGCCCAAGTATGAGCTGTTTGAAATAGCAAATGTCATTACATATTGTAATACTGAGCGTATTTATTATTTTAATCCCTAGAAGCTTCTTTAAATTTATCTCATGTCACTATCATTTCAAAATTGTGATTTCCAAATAATTTTCTTTTCTGTTGAAGACTTCTTGCAATTATTGTTTGAAATCATTTAATTCTTCTATTTTTTAATTCTTCTATTTAATTAAAATATAGCTGACATACAATATTATATTAGCTTCAGTATAAACCATGATTAAACAATTATATACACTACAAAATGTCCTCAGAATGCGAAATACATAAAAACAGACCTGTTTGCAACCAAAGTCTGAACTTTCAATAATAATTCTGAAATACTGGTTTATCGGTTATAGAACACTGATGTAGCTTAGAAAGCAGACATTTGACCTTTAAATTTTCTGCCCTGGAATGTGTAGAAAGACAATGTTTGAATAGAAAAAGGACTTTGGAAATCTGAATTATTTGGTTCTCCCAGAAATCAGACCTGAGGCATGAACTTAGGGTCTGTTACTCTATTAGGAAGTGCACAACCAGGGAAGCAGAAATAAAAGAGGAGTGAAGGAAGGAATAGGAAAGTCGGTAAGAGGGTGTGGTACTACGTTGCTACCACTTGAAACCAAGTGGAAATGATTATGTGCTTTCAAGAGACTCTTCTGAAAGGCCACAGAATCCCTGATCCCAAGGAAATTCATGGTGAGGCAGGGGAGGAAGGAAGAGAAAGCATTCATATACCAGCTTTTAGGATTTACAGAGGAATGTGTGCACCCACAGGGTGTTAACTCCAAAGCACTTAAAAAAAAATTTTTTTTTAACAATTTAAAAATTGTTTTCTACTTCCTGAGTAGGTCTCTGAGGCAAAAGGGAAGTTTTGGGACATGACTTGATGGAGGAGCACTCCAAGGGTCATTGTCTTGTGCCCACTTGAAGTTAGGAGAAACCCATGTAGAACTGGTCATTGACAGCAGTTACTGAAGAAAAAATGGCCAAAGCTGGGCATAGGTGAGGCCCAGAAAAACTGGAGTGCCGTAAGAGGTATTTGAAATAAAAGCAGAGCTCTTTATTCACACTAGAATTAAAATTTACAATTACCATTTACAATTGACCCATTAACCTGTACATGTATTCAGAAATGTGGCACTAGCCATTCATGTAGCAACGACCTCTGAGTGAACATTTTAAAGTCTGTTACACACATTGTACTTTATTTTCTTTATGGTGCTAATATTTATTTAGAGATACAGATCTACCTTAGAATAGTTGGACACTTGAATAGTTACATATTTCTGAGCGATTTGACATTTTAAGATTGAAATAACATTGGATTTCAAAATAAGCTTAATATTATAGACCATTCAAAATCACTTTGAAATTTGAAAGCAGAAAATTTTTCAACTGTGTTTTTATAAAATGTAAATTCGTTTTCTTTATTTCCTGGGAAAAAAGTGCTTTTATTTTACCTCAAAAATGGTGCTTATGCCCTCAGACTGTACATAATGAAATCTATGGATAAGGAATAGTTATTTGTCATATCAAATCTATGGATAAGGAATAGCTATTTGTAATATCTAAAGTAAAGCTTATTTTTAAGGTAATTTTCATTTGTTGCAGAGAAAATGAGAGTAAAGAAATAATAAAGAGAGTAATTGTATTTACTTCTTAGTTTCCATGTTATAAGCCAACTAATCATATAAATTTCAGAACTGACAGACCCGTATCACTGACATTATAATTAATATTTCAATTTTATTTTGACTTCTTCCAAAACCTAAATTTTTCTTCAAATTTCTCAATAGTCATTATGTATAGTTTAATTCATATTTATATTCACATATTTTATCTAAATATTACTTTTTATATAACATTTATATTTAAGTTTGGGAAGGGCATATTTAAGGATTTTAATTGGATTTCCTTCCTATTCTTCATGAAAACTGTAACTTAAAATATGTAGAGGGCAAATCAAACATAAGTAAGATAATTGCATGATATTCTTCTGGTATATTTGTTCCTTTCATTGTTCATCAAATTTTTCTAGCCAGAGTCACATTTTCTAAGATCTTTTTGATGATCAGCTTTATTTTTCTTAAAAGGAATATCTTCTGGCCAAGATAATTTATGCTAAATAATTTCAAAGCTCAAGAGGAGGACCTAACACTGTCTTGAAGCAAACAATTATTTGGTAGGATTCTTTTAGTGTAAAGAAATTCTCAAAATCAGAAAAGGAATTTAAACATGCTAAATATCAACATTAGTAAATAATTTAGATAATTAAAAAATTTTCAAATATGCACATTGGGAAATAAAAGATGCCAAATTTAGGTCAAATATCCACAAGACAGCACAAATAAAATGGCTTTCTGGATATTAATTGATATTACCAGTTCATTTATATTTCTGGAGAAACTTAAAGGAAAGAAAAACCTTAACTGCTCTCACATGTATTTAAATACCATACCTCTGTAAGAAAACTCTACAAAAATATGTTTATTTGAACTCTAGGAAAAACACTAAATCTAACAAATTTGTCTACATGAAATTTCAAATATTATTTTAGTTTATTTTAGATTTCTTAAGCCCTAGACATCAATTTGCTCTGTAAGCATCATTCAAACTTCAGACCATTAACTAACCTTACAAATATTTAGTCTCAATAAAATGTAGTAATTCATAAAGACTGATGAAATTGTATTTACTAAATTGCTTTTGATTATATATAATTTCCCCTACTCTTAGAGGAGAATTAATGTTTAAATGCACTTTCCAAATATGGCTTGAAATGTCTCTTGACTAAATATTATATGAAATAGACTAATGTGCTATGAGGATAATTAATAACAAAACGGACATCTGTACATTCTATAAAGCTAAAGACTCCAAACTAAGCTCCTCAAAGAGAACAATGGTTAAAGAAAATGATATGATTTATTTGATTCTCCTCCCCAATTTGGTTAGTTTTATTTTAACCTGAAGGTTTCAAATTGCCTCTGTTTGAAAAACAAAAAAAATTCAAAAATCAAGCATATGTAAATTGCTGCATTAGCAAGCCCCACATGCTTAGTTTTCAACATGCTAAAGAAATAAACAAGAATCATTGATATGTCCCAAATGAATCACATTATTGGTTTAATCTAGCAGTATAGCTATTTAGAACTATAGGGAAGTTAATACTTTAGCTTGGGTATTATCTGACAGTTGAGAAAACTATCTTTTCTAAACACAACCCTATTGTACTGACAGTAATAATAAAAGTTCTGATGACAAATTGTCTAAATTTGAGAATGCTATTTAAAGGCAACAGGCTTATTTGTTTTCATAAAACAAGTGTAAACAAATGAAATACATTTCTGGGTCTGTTGAAAGTCTAAAATTGAAAGCATTCAAAATATGTTAAGCAATTTGAATTATAACTCATTTTATAAAGCTTATAGTGCTTGGGGAAAAAATGTACCTGATTCACAGCTAACATGAGATTTGCAATACAAAATAAGGTAACAAGGAAACCAATGACACAAGCCCCAGGGTAATGATACTTGCTGAAACAAAAGAAAACCGTATAATAATTCCAGGGAAGGGCTCTGCAACCACACAGAAAATACATTTAAAAGAAAAAGAAAATGATATCTTACCGTAATGCTGTCACTTCACACACTTTTCATCAGATTTGGCACATTTCACATGTCATACTACTATATGAAAAATAAATGTGTTCATTATTTAAATAATTTAATTGCTCTTCAATATAAATAAAAAAAGAGCTTGAGAATTTTCTACTAACTCTGATTTCTCACACCTAAAATATAACCATTGGGCATTTGTTCTTAATTAACAGCTCCAACATAATCACATTTCTCATTAGTGAGCAGGGGCGAGGAGGTGAGTGAGAATGAATCCTTTCACATCAATATTAAGTCAGTGACATTTCATCCTTTGCCAGGAATCTGGCTTTTTGGATTTGTTTTCAAAACATGACTCCCTTCTTACAAATATGCTAAAATTTATATTTTCACTGATGTTATGATAAACTGCTTTGCAGTTCTTATATTGCTAAGGAGTATGTTTGGTTAATTCAACATTTTATTGAGTACTGAAGGATACAGTACTAGACTAGTAAATGATAAACACAAATAGAAAGCTGTATGAACACCCTATATTCTGTTTTTCTCAGTGATTGCTCAGTGACCTCATGGAGCAGTTTCAAGAGTAATGCATCAATATATTATCAATTTTAAGAAGTTTTATTTGTATCTTAAAATATATTTGGCTATAAATATTATTTTTATTCATGCTTATAACCAAATTCATTGTTTCAGCAACATGCTGCATGATAATAATGGTAGAATGTGGTATATTAAGTATGCAATATTCATTAACTCATTTAAATAAACTATTGAATAATGTTTTGTGCAGCGTTTATTGTTAAGAATTTATATTAAAGAACTGATTGCATATAAACTTAAATTAAGCATTTTAAGCCATCTTATCATTAAGAAATGTGTTTAAATCAATAAAAGTATTTGAAAACAAAATTGTCAAGTTCCAGTCATATAGGTGGTCAATTAGCACAATAAACGCAAGGGAAAGTGACAGTCAAGTCTTTACTTACTGTGACACTGCAGGCAAGAGGCAAAAGGGAAAGCTGTTGTCATCCTGGTGTTTCCTTTTCCCCCACAGAGCAGTGCATGCTAATGATCAGATGACATGCAGTTTAGATGCGGGGAAATGACTAAGTCAAAGCCTCCCAATAAAGAGGTCTCTGCAAAGTCTCAGCCAATAAGGAGACCTCCAGGAGGCTGTGCCTGGGGTAGGAATTCACATGTGCACATGAGCATGGTCAGCCTAGGAGTACTCAGTCCTTGACTGCAGATCCCTCTAGACAACAGCACACACTGACTGCACACCAGTCTGGTGAGGTGAGGGCACCGTCCCTTTATGAGGTCTTTCAGGCAAAGCTATGTAACTGACTGTAGCTCAAAGGGTAAGTACAAGACTGTGGCATAGAAGAGAACTTCCTAAAAATAACTTTTTTAATGGCAAAACGTAATGCAGTTGGTCTACAGAATGAACATATTAAAAACTAAAGTAGCAAAGTTTTCTGTTAACATTAAACTGTATTTTTCTGATAACTTGACAGTTTGTAATCCATCTAAAATATCTGACTTAGAAGGAACACTGTTTAACTTTCCTATTGTTCAGAAAATTTTCACCTTGCAAATAAAGCACATTCATGAGATGAATCCAGAAACTCATTTCCCAGCTTTCTTTGCAGTTATCATGGAGGCTTATCACCTAGACTCCTCTGACTCTTTTAAAATTAAAGTGTTGGATAAAAATATTTAAAAACCCACAGGTTTCAAATGAATTGTACAAGAAAATAAGAACCCTCAAAAGCCAAAAAATGAATTAATAGTTGAAAAGTTAAAGAAAAAAAATAGAAAGAGAGGAGGAGGAAAAAGAAGGATTCAAACCAGTTTTAGCTCTTTGGATAATTGCTGAAATCAAATAAACACAAGTATGTCTCTCTCTTTCCCGCTTTATTTCTCATTTCATTAATATTTTTGCATATGGTGAGTTTTCACAATTTTAGGATCTTTATATGATACACTGGTTTTACCTTTGTATCACTATCAAGTGTCTTTCATTTTAATAATGCTTCTAATCTTGAAGCTGGCTATGTCTGATATTAGCATACTTATACTAGTTCTTCTGTTTAGTGTTTGCATAATAGACAATATCATTTACAGTTGTATTGGCAGACATCAACTATAGTGGAATAAATCTAACATAAAGTTATAGACCTCCATGTGAAAACAAAAAAGTATTGTTCAGGGAAATTAAAGAAGAGTTAAATAAATGGAAGAATATCATCATGCTCATGAATTGAAAGATTCCATATTGTAAAGATGACAATTCTCCTCACATTAATATATTAATGATAATATGTAATTTCAACATAATCTTTCCTTTTCTTTTGCAGTAATTGTATATCAGAATATAAACTTTACATAGCCATGCAAGGACTCCAGAATAGTCAAGGGAATGTTTAAGAAAAAGAACAAAGCTGGAGGACTTACACCATCACATAGTAAGACATATTATATAAAAGTAAAGTAATTTCTAATGGGTCATTTATTTCATGTATTTAATCAAAAGTAACTATACTAATATTTCATTAGTAATAGCATAAAAATTTGATTGGCACAAAACATTAAAGCCATGAAATGGCTTTTCATTTCCTAAAAGGTTATGTATAATGTTCTTAGCAAATGAGTAAATACTTAGTTTAGTGGTATGCTTTAACTTTTAACTATTGGTCTTGGGACAGTTCTGTAAAATTATATGTTTTGTTTCATTACATACTCTCTTTAGAAAATAAATTAATAATAAATCAGAATCTGCAGAACAAATTAGTAATATAACACATATCATGAACAGATAATGAAACATAAACAAGGAGTACACATCAGGGAGTGTAATGATTCCTCAGCAAATAAATGTTCATGTAATTCATCATTTAAGTTGATTAGTGGAAAATGCCATGAAGCATCAGTACATGTTCCATAATGCACTTGGTACAATTCCATAACCATTAATGTTAAAAAATAATAATAATATCATAATATAAATACAGTTTCTCAACCTAGTAAAAAGTACTTCTCAGAAACCTAGAGTTACCAAGGATGCATGGGATTGATTATACATAATCTATGTCTCAAAATATAAATTGTGTATTCCTCTTTCAAAAGAGGGTATCCTGTACATGCTGGCCTTCTAGAGTCATGAGCCTGGCACATCAGACTATCTGTCAAAACTATCCTTCCTAGTGCCCAGCTGTTTCGTTCATTCTTTTATTAATTTATTCTCATTAATTTTATGAATATGTATTGAGAATCTACTTTGGGCAATATATTTCATTAAGTATAGGTGAAGATAAAAGACAAGTCAGATATAGAACTTGCTTTCTAATAGCTTTTAAAATTATATTGCCTATTGTGTTTCACAATTACATATCTATGTCTACATTATCTGTTTTCTCATGCATTTTTATCAGACGAATTGTCTGATAATTTTGATACTTGATGTGTAGGTGTGTATGTTTATGTGTATAAGTTGGAGAGCAGTCAGAGTAATTGAATTGACTTATAGTCTAAAATTAAAATGACCCGTATAAAACCATACATGTAGGTGTTTATTTATTTTTTATTTTATTTTTTTATTTTGGTGTCATTAATATACAGTCACATGGGCAACATTGTGGTTACTAGATTTCCCCCATTATCAAGCCTCGACCACATACCCCATTACAGGCACTGTCCATCAGTGTAGTAAGATGCTATAGAGTCACTACTTGTCTTCTCTGTGCTATACTGCCTTCCCCGTTAGGTGTTAATTTAAATAATTTATTGAATAGTTATGCTCATATATTTATAACTATTGAAATTCATTAAGGGAATATATGAAAACACAGTAAGTCTGTAAACTTCCTTTCATAAATTTTATTTGAAACAAGTACTGGCTTCTGAAGTTGAATAAAATAATTCAATATTTTCTCACTATGACAATGAATATGTATGTTAGACTTTCAGAATGTACAAAATGCAGATTTTCTTAGGCTTGTGTGCCTCTAATTATTACTTTATCAGTCTGTCCCTTTTGGTGAATACTTTAAGTTAATTTTTACCAAATTAAATGCCAGATATAATGTATTATATTTCATGTTTTTACCTACTAAAATCATAATGCTGATTTATTTCTGTGATCTTCTATTTAAAGCATGAACAAGAACTATTAAACTCTCATTCCAGAAAGGAAATTTTTATTATTAACAGATGCATTCTAACTGGGGAGTCTCATGCTGCTATGAAATATGAGTCTTACTTCAAGATGCATTTGTTCATTGTGTGTGTGTATAGGGACCAGGCGATGGTTCCGCTCTGGGCTCAGCCTGCATTCTTGGCTCCTGTTGTCATCAGCTCCCTAAGTGTTTCTGCAACCCTCGTCCCCAGTGACCTGCCCATTGTTGTATTTCTTCCTGTGCAAACACTGTTTTACCAGTACAGATGAACACTCTCTCCTCCTCCCTATTTTGCTCTAATAAAATCCCCATTTTTCACAAACAGGAGGTCATTTTTCCCGCCTCATTTTTCAAGAACCAAATTATGACATTTCAAAATTTAAGTAAACAAAAAGTACAGTCTTTCATAGTGACAGCAACTGAACTGATGTATGAACCTGAAACACCAAATGACTTATTCCTGATGATATTTGAAGAAGACCCTTGTAGTTTTAAAACATGTCAAAATGATTTGTTTTGGCATTGCATTATGGTCCTTGTTTATCTAAGTTCTTAATGGGCTATGTTTCATTATCCAGGGTGTAGATTCTTGTTATAAATTAGATCCCATCTGCTAACATCTCATCATTAGAGGTTCAAAGGACAGATAATGCCATGCACTCCTTCTTTAATCTCATAAGCTTGGAAGCTGCCCGATTGACTTAACTGAAATCTTGGAAGCAGTAGAAACAGTGACAAACATGAAACTTCTATTTTTTCTTTTAACCTTTAGAGTGAAGAGCAGTACAATTATGTCTAGACAGTCTCCAAGATGGACAGAACCTGTTTTCTTGTCTGGATATCTTGTGAGGGAAAAATAAGTGTCAGAGAAATTCCCTTTTCATTTTTGTTCCATTCACAGAATCATAGGGATGTGTTTTAAGAAGAAAGTACTTGTAACCATCAACACAATGCTATGCCTGTCCCCACACTGCACTGTGTGCATGAGTAGTGATGAATGAAAAGGGTTGCTTGTTAGAAGCAGATGTTCTCTTTGGATCTAGGTCTCTACCTCTCAAGAGTGACTAGCTAAGAACCCATGACTTCCCAATGCCAAAAAATTATTGTTGCTGTTTTATTCCATGACTGTAATGGGGGATGGTGATACAGTTCACAGAGTTTAAAAGGTTAAGATCTGGAGTTAGAATGCAAAATTGTGAAAGCATCCTCTACTTCTTCTTTGTCCTTGTGGGATTTGGGAGAGGGGTGACCCTTGAGCCCTAACTGAGTGTTCATATTGACATGTAATTAAAATAAAACAACTGCACATATTTAAAGTGTATAATTTCTCATGCTTTGATATATTTAGACACCAGCCAAATCCATCACAAGCAAGTAGTGAACATATTCATCACCCCCAAAGGTTTATTTATACTGTTTTTAATTCCTCTCCTTTGCCCCACTCTGTCTTTCTCCCATTGTCCCAGGCAATCACTGGGATTTTGATTGGGATTGTATAGAATCTATAGATCACTTTTGGGAGAATTGATATCTTAAAGATAGTGAATCTTGAGACTTACATAACAGATACATCTTTCTCAGCTAAGTTTTATAGCTTTCTGTGAACAGATTTTATTCATCTTTTGTCAGCTATGTCCCTAAGTATTCCACTTCTGTTGTTATTATAACAAATGGTATTGAGTATTTAAAAATTGTGTCTGACTTTTCTTTGCTAGTATGTAGAAATAAAATGTATTCTGAAACCTTGCTAAACTTACTTCTTATTTCTGGAAACTTTTTTGTAGACTCCATCAGATTTTCTATACAGATGATTATATTATTTATGCATAAAAACAATTTCACTTTTTCCTTTCCAATATGCATATTTATTTCTTTTTCTTTTTTTTTAATTTTTTTTGCACTGTCTTGAACTCCTAGGAATACATTAAATAAAAGTGGTATGAGTAGGTACTCCTGTTTATTCTTGATTTTAGAGAGAAAGAATTCAGTGTTACACAATTAAGTACAATACTAGCTGTAATCTTTTTGTAGATGCATTTATCAGTTTAACAAAGTTTCCTCCTATTCCTAGTTTGCTGAGAGTTTTATGAGAATGATTTTCAGATTTCGTCAAGTAGTTTATTTAGGCATATTGGGATGATTTTTTTAAATGTTGTACTCAATTCATATGTTGAGTTACATTAGTTAATTTTTCTAATGTTAAACCAATTTTAAAATCCTGGGATAAAATCTATGGAGTCATAATGTTTCACTCTTGTTATATATTACTGGATTTCAGATGCTAACATTTGTTTAAGATTTTTGCATCTAAGTTCATGAGGGATGTTGGTTTGTTGGTTTTTCTCTCTTCTTTCTTAATGTGTTTGCATGATTTTAATATCAGGATAATGTTGACTGGATAAAATTCTTCAATTTTCTGGAAGGGCTTGTGCATAAATGGTATTTTTTTCTTAAATGTTTATTAGATACAACTGGTGAATACCTTTGAGCCTGTTGGTGTATGGTTCTAACTTCAAATTCAATTCATTTAAATTACAAGGTGCTATTCAAATTGTCTGCATATTGTTGAATGAACTTTGGTAGTTTATATCAGGGAATTTGACAATTTCATCTAAATTGTCAAACTTATTAGCATAAAGTTGTTCATAATATTCCCTTATCATTTTGGATCGTCATCTATATAGTAATGTCAACACTTGCTTTCCTGACTTTGTTAATATTTGGCCTTTACTGCTTTTTCCTCATAAGTTTGACTACTACACGAGTTGGTAAATGTTGTCCTGTGTAGAATCAGATACTAAATATTTTAGGCTGAAGCCCACCTCAGTTGTCTATTGCATGTTCTTGTTTTTCCTTTTTTGTGTTTGATAAAAAACACCTAACATAAAATCTGCCCTCTTAAAATCTTATATGTACTCTTAGTATTATTAACATGCACACATTATTGTATAGCAGATATCTAGTACTTCTATCTTTCATGACTAAATCTCCATGCCCATTGAATAACTCTCCACTTCTCCTCCCCCCAGCCCCTGGAAACCACCATTTTGCTTTCTGCTTTTATGAATTTGACTAAGTTAGCTACCTCATATGAGTGGAATCATGCAGAATTTGTCTTTCTGTGTCTATTTTATTTCACTTAGTATATTGTCCTCAAGCTTGATCTATGCTGTAGCATATAGCAGAAACTGATTAAAAAAAACTGATTAACAAAAATTAGATTAAAAAATGAGCAAAGGATTTGAATAGACATTTCTGCAAAGAAGACATGCAAATGTGCAACAGGTATAAAAAAAAGAAGTTCAACATCACTAATTACCAGGAAAATGCAAGTCAAAACTGCAATGAAATATCACTTTACTCCTGTTAAGATGTCCATTATCAAAAAAAAAAAGGAAAGAAATGCTAATCATCAGGGAAATGCAAATCAAAACCACAATGAGATATCACCTCACACCATTTAGAATGGCCATTATCCAAAAGACAAGAAATAGCAAGTGTTGGCAAGGATTTGGAGAAAGGGGAACACTCCTACACTGTTGGTGGAAGTGTAAATTGATAAAATCACTGTGGAAAACAGTATGGAGGTTCCTAAAAAAACTAAAATAGAAATACCATTTGACCCAGTAATTCCACTTCTAGGAATTCACTCAAAGAAAACAAAATCCCTGATTTGAAAAGATATATAATATACACCCCTGTGTTTATTGGTGCATTACTTATGACAGCCAAGATATGGAAGCAACCTAGGTGTACATGAATGGATAAAGGAGATGTGGTACATATCCACAATGGAATATTATTCAGCCATAAAAGAAAAGAAATCCTCCCATTTCCAACAACATGGATGGATCTAGAGGGTATTATGCTTAGTGAAATAAGCCAGGCAAAGAAAGGTAAATACCATACAATTTCACTTATTTGTGAAATATAAAAACAAAGCAAAACAGAATGAACAAAATAGCAGTAGACTTAAAGACACTGAGAAGTGAATGGTGGTGGTTACCATGGGGGAGGAGTTGGAGTGGGTGGCTGAGCAGAGTGAGGGAGACAAAGAGGCACAAAAATTCTCAATCATAATGTAGGTTGGTCATGGAGATAATAGTGCAGCATGGAGAATATAGCCAATGATTCTATAAAATCTTTCTATGTTGACAGATGGTAACCTGTCTAGAGAGAGTGAGGATTTAATAATATGGGTAACTATTGAACCACTGTGTTGCTGTATATTTAAAACCAATATAAGATTGTATATCAATAATACTTCAATTAAAAAAAAAAAGAAAATAACAAATGCTGACCAGAATGTGGAGAAACTGAAACACATGTGCACTATTGGTGGGAATATAAAATGGAGCAGCCATTAGTATGAATATCCCTTCAGAAATTAAAAATTAAACTACTATATGATCCCAAAGTCCCACATCTGCATATTTATTCAAAAGAATTAAAAGCAGGATCTCCAGAAGATAATACTTTCATGTTCATTGCAGCATTGTCCACAATAACCAAGAGGTGGAAACAACCTAAATGTCCTTCACAGAAGAAATGGATAAATGATGGTATATATATATATATATATATATATACAGTAGGATATTATTCAGCCTGAAATAAGAAAGAAGTCCTTTTGTTTTTTAATAACCTTAAAAAAAAATTCATAGTACACAGGCCATACAAAGTCAGATCCAGGGCCAAATTTGACCCATAGCCAGTATTTGCTAGAACGGGTGGCCTTAAGTTGTATCAATTTGTTGATCTTCTCAAAGCACACATTTTAGTTCATTGATCTTTTTAGTTCACTGATTTTTCATTATTTTCTTGTCCTTAATATTGACTCTGATCTTTCATATTTTCTTTCTTCAAATATTTTCAATTTAATTTTCTTGCCACTTTCTAGTTTCTTAACATAGAAACAGAATTTATTTCTAATAATGTTATTTACTGATACAATATTCCTCCTAAGTACTGCTCTAGTGGCACCCCACAAATTTGATATGCTGTGTGCATTATGGTCTACCTTCATAAATATTCCATGTGTACTTGAAAAAAATGTGTATTCTGATGTCATGTGGAGTGCTTTAAAATGTCAGTTAGGTCAAATTGGTTGATAGTGTTGCTTGTAAGTCTTCTGTATCCTTAGTGACTTTCTGGTTATTTCTTCTATCAGTTGGTGAGATAGAAGTTTTGAATTATCCAGGGATAATTATCGTTCTTTCTATTACTTCCTGCAATTCTATTAGGTTTTGTTTAATGTATTTGGAAATCCTCTTATTATGTGCAAAACAATTCAGGATTGCACATACTGTTGATGAATCGATCCATTTGTCTTTATGACCTTATATTCTTTATTCTTTGTCATATTTTTTTACTCCAATATCTACTTTGTGTTTAGGTGTATGAATTAATGTACCCTTTCCAGATTTCCTTTGACTAGTTTTCATCCTTTTACTTTAAGCTTGTTATTGTCTTTATACTTAAAATGGATTTCTTGCAAGCAACACACAGTTGAATCTTGCTTTTTTTTAGTCTAATCTGACACACACTGACTTTTTATTGAAGTGTTTTGACCATTCATTTTAATTGTGATTCTTAATACCATCTTGCTATTTGTTTTTTATTGGTACCCTCTGTGTTGTGTTCCCTTTTTCCTCTTTTCCTGCCTTCTTAGATATATGGGACATTTTTGAAAGCTTGTTTTCTTTTTTTTAATGGGTTTCTAGCTATAACTATATGTTTTGTTATTTTTATTGTTACTTTAGGACTTATATTTACACATCTTTAACATCACTGTTTACTTTCAAGTGATATTATACCACTTCATGTAGTATATAGAAGTCTTAAAATACACTCTCATTACTCTGCTACCTGTATTTCTGGTATTATTCTCATTTTACTTGCATGTTGTAAACTTTCACAATTCAGTGTTATTTTTAGCCAAGTACTTATCTTTAAAGAGATTTATATAATTTGTAAATAATACTTTTAAAATGTGGTTTGTATTTTGGTGTTAATTATTTTTTCCATCTAGTGTTATCTTCCTTCTACTGAGAGACTTCCTTTAAATTTTCTTATCATGCAGGTCTGCTTATAATGAACATTTTCAGGCAAGACTAGTACTCAAAAGGCCATTTTCTTGGAAGAAGTTTTAAATGGTGTTGTGTTCTACATGATTGTTGTTAGTATATAGTAATATTTTTCTATGATAATCTTGTATCCTGCAACCTTGTTAAACTCACTTATTAATTTCTGGGATTTTCTTTATAGACAACTGCCAATTATGTCATCTTCCTTTCCTATCTGGGTGCCTTTTATTTCTTCTTTTTACTTTGTTGTTCAGGTTAGAAATTCCAGTACTGTATTGAAAAAGAGTAGTAAGAGAACACGTCTTTGCCTTATTCCCTTCTGAAAAGAAAACATTCAGCCTTTCACCACTAAATATGATATTAGCTGAAGAGATTTTTCTGGATATTTTCTATATCAGATTGGAAAGGTTCTCCATTCCTAGTGTGCTGAGAGGTTTTTTTTTAGCATAAATGATATTGGATTTTCTCAAATGCTTTTTATGTGTCAATTTACCATATTATTATATCAATTTATTTTCTATTTTAGTCTATTGCTATTGAATATTTCATTGATATTTTATATTGACAAATGTAGAACCAGTTCTGCATACTGCATACCTGGAATAAATTTCTCTTGCTTTTCTTGTAAAATTGATTATTTTATTCATCTTTGGATTTGATATATTAATATTTTGTTGAGAAACTTCATATGTAAGTTTATGAGAGATTTAGCCTGGAGTTTTCGTTACTTGTACTATCTTTGACTGACTTTGTATATTTTGAAAGATATTTAAGCTTGGTATGGAATTCTAGGTTCATAGCCTTTTGTTCTGTTTTATTGTTGTTTGGTTGATTTTTTCAGTAGTTTGAAGATGTTTCTCTACAGACTTTAGGTTCCTTATTTCTGAAGAGATTCTGCTCTCGTCATTACCTTTGTTACTTTAATATACAACTTTTCCACTCCTCTGGATACTTTTAGGATTATGTCCTTATTTCTGATTGGTGCAATTTGATTATGACACACTTTGGTTTAGTGTTTCCATATTTCTTATGCTGGTTTCCTTGACCTTCTTGAATCTGTAGGCTTTTTCTTCAGCAAATTTGGCAAATTTCAACCATTATCTTCAAATACTTTTCTTTTTCAGGCGTCTCTCTCTTCTCCATTGGGAATCCAGCTATGTGTGCATTAGACCGTTCAGTGATGCTCTGTCCAGTTTTTGTTTTCCCTTTGTATTTCATTTTGGATAGTTTATCCTACTTTGTGTTTAAGTTCCTTGCTTCTGTCATGTCTAATCTACTATTTGTTATATTCAGTGTATGTTTCATATTAGACATTGTACTTTTTACTGCTCAAAGTTCAGTTTGGATCTTTTTATATATCCCTTATCATTACTTAACTGTATAAGCATATTAATACAATAACTTTTTATGTCCTTGTTTTCTAATTGTAGCACCTGTGCTATTCTAGACCCACCGCAAGTGATTGATTTTTCTCCTTATAATGGATCATATTTTCCTTTTTCACAGACCTGATAATATTTTATTCACTGTGAGGTATTATGAATTGTACCTTGCTGGGCCCTGGTTATCTTTGTACTCATAAAAAGTCTTGAGCTTGCTTCAGAGACACAGTTAAGTTACTTGAAAACAGTGATACTCTTGGGTCTTGATTTTTAAGATTTGCTGAGTGGAGTCAAAGCACCATTTTATTCTCCCTATTGTGTAAAATGCTTCCAAGTACTCTTCCTTGAATTACAAGTTTTATACTCTGGCCAGAATATAGTTATCAGGTATAATTGCTTCTAAACCATTTGATGTTCTTTCCTGAACCTTAGTTTCTTCATATCTGTGCACTGATTAGGACTCTACTAGACATCTTTCACAGATCTTCAGGGTTCTCTCTCTGTGCAGCTCTCCTCTCTAGTTCTCTGTCCTTCAAATACTACTGTCTTGTCTCCCTGGACTCATTTGTCTCCCTTCCTCTGGAATTCTGTGCTTTGCCTGGGCTCCCCTCCCTGCTTCACATTTGGTATGCTCTATCAAGGCCATAAACTGGTGCAATTTTAGTGATATTACAGTTATTATTTAAAATTGCAAGCAAGAATATTATATATCTGTGTTGCCCAGGGCAAAGAATAAAATATAGGCCTAGTACTTGATTTTATTACTTAATTATATCAGGAATTTGTAAAAAGTGTTAGTGTCACCTTTTATATAATGTTAATAGGGTAGAAGTTAGAATTAAAAATTTTTGAGAAGAATTATAATAATTTAAGCATGTGATACCTTAAAAAATTTGGCATTTAAAAAGCTGCTGGAAGGCAAGCAAATTTAGTAAAACAATTGGAGGACAATAAGCTTGCTTGAAATGTTCATAATTGTTGAATCAGAGGTTCTAATTTCAGGACACTTTCCTAAATAAATCATATGAAATTAACAAAAAGATGTATATGTAAAAGATATCAGATGTTGGTATTTATTATACAGTGTTTCTACTTTAAACTGTCTAAACTGTGAGTCTGTGTCAGTAAATTATGGCCCATTATTTGTATCAAATACACTATAGCTATTAAAAAATAATATCCAGTAAGTGAACATATGTATATGTGTGTATTTGTATGTGTGTGTGTATTTGTAGGGAGATAGAGATTGAGAGAGAGAAAAAAAGAGGAGATTTATGCTAAGGAGCTGGTTTATTGATTGGTCAGTAAAATCTGAAATTTGTATGGCAAAACAGCAGGCTGAAGATGCAGGCAATATTTTATGTGTAGTCTTGAGACAAAATGTTTTCCTTTCCGAAAACCTCAGCTGTTGCTCTTAAAACCAAACAGATCAGATTCAACTGATTGGATGTAGCCCACAGACATTATCAAGGGTAACCTCCTTTACTTACAGACAACTGATTGTAATTGTTAACCACATCTACAAAATTCCTTCCACAGCAACACTTAGATTAGTATTTTATGAAATAACTGGGTGCTATAGACTAGACATTTTGGCACGTAAGAATAACCATTCCATGATTTCTCATGAAGCCATAATGGTTTCTAGAGGTACTTCAGCAGAAAGAGAAATGTGGAAAGACAATTTCTGCACCATCTATTTAAAAAATGAGTCCTTGTTGTAAGTTTTATTAGTTCAAACTTTTAAAGATTTCTTCTTAAAAAGAGTTTACAGATCTAAAATGTAGTTAGAAAAACAGTTTGTTCTTTTTTTTTTTCTAATGGCTTGGCTAAGTACAGCAATAATATTGAGTAAGAAAGAATTTCTACAGAAGGAGACAGAGCTTTGAGTCCAGGGATACCAAGACAAGTATTTGAAGGAGAGAGAAACAAAGAGAAGAGAGTGGCACATACAAAAACATACAAAGTAAAATAAACTAATGTTAATAGTATTAATATTAGCTGACTTTTTGAATTCTAATCATATGGTGGGCTTTGTCATAATACTTATGTAAGGAAAAGATTTTTTTAAACTTTTACTTAAAAAAGGGGATGTAACTTGTGCAAAAATAATACAACTTCTGCATGTGATATTTAAAAATTCTAGTCATGCTTGTCCCACTGTCATAGATTTTATTTTCCAAAGATGGCCATAGAAATACTCTAGTTTCACATGCCTTTCATGACTATTTCCACATTCCCATAAAGAGGCAGATTTTATTTCCCCTCCCCTTAAATCCAGATGGGATTGTGATTTGCTTGTAACTAATAGGACACTGCTGAAATGATTCTTCATAACTTCATAGACAAAATCATAAAAGGCATTGGAGCATCTTCTACTTTGCTTACTGGAATATTCATTATTAAATCTTCAGCTGCCATGTTTGCAGTCTGACTGCCTTGATGCTGTTATGCAGTAAAGAATCTTAAACTATTACTTGTGAGATGCACGTGGAGAAACCCTAGGATAATATGAATGTAGAGTGAGGTCTCCACCCAGACCCCCTTCTGTTGAAGTCACTCACTGCAAACATCATAGATATGTTGACCTAGAACCACCCAAACGAGTGCTACCAGGAGCTATGATGAATCTGACATTTTATGCCTGCAAAAAACAAGTTATCCTGCTGTAATTTCATAGATGCTGGAAGAACACAGATTCTTAAATCAGAGACAAAGGACTTTATTTCTCATGGAACAGTAGACAGTAGAAGCATGAGCTTCATGTTGGCATCAGTTCAGCTTGTTGACCCAAGATGTAGATGGATGATGCAGAGTGGTCCAGGGTGAGGTTGCACGCATAGTGGTGTTGAGGCACAACTGAGTAATCCAAACTAAGAAACTCCTCCCTTCCCAATCTTATGAGGGGACTGATAACAGACCTAACAAATTTGCCCAACCTGCCCAGAGGGAGACATTATTTTTATTACCCTGATCAGGAAACACATGTGCCCTTTGCTTAAAGACAGAGACACCATATCTTCCATGCCATTTGCTAGGCAAACATCCTTGAAACAAGGATGGAGCAAAGATGTCAATGCAGCTTGCTCAGAAGATGGGCAGAAATAGACAGAGAATTGTTACCCAACAAACCCTTCAAATTTCTGACCCACAGACACAGTGTAAATAATAAAATGAAATAAAATGTTGTTTTAAGCCATTGAGTTTTGGTGTGAATTTGAGCTTATGGTAATAAGGGAAATAATGCAATTAGATGCTGAGGTCTTAGTAATTAATTAATATGGCTACATTAATCAAAATATTAGCTATCAACTAACACCAAGGACCTGGTAGAATATTTTAAAAAATGAGTTAATCTTTAAAGGGAAGATGGAACTAAAGAGATTTAAATATTATTCAGAACTCAGAGCATATCCAAGGTAGGATATTACATTAGAATATCATGAGAAATTACCAAGTACAATGGAAATGAAAGGAAGGAAAAATGAAGTCAAATATGATACAGAAATCCAAGGCAAATTAATCAATTTTCACTTAACTATGGCTACTGTAACAAATTATCACAGACTTGATTGCTTAAAGAAACATAAATTTATTCTATTACAGTTCTAGAAGCCAGAAGTTCATATTTAGTTTCAATAGGCTGAAATTATGGTTTATCAAGACCAGGCTCCCTCTAGAGGCTTTAGAGGAGAATCTTTTCTTGCGTCTGGTGACTGCTATCATTCCTTGGCTTATGGCTTTATCATTAAAATCTTTGCCTTACCTTAAATAACCTAATTCTACTTGGATTGAGTTGGGTTGAGCTGATCCTGGATTTATTGCCATTGAGTATGCTCTGTTTTTTCACACAATAAATGATGACAGTCCCCAGGCCAGGCCTTTTTTACAGAACAGTTACAAAACTCAGCTGCTTGTATTTGTACCCAGAGAGGATATTTTTCTGGAGAAACCTAACTTCTCTACAGAAAAGACATATAGATACAGTATTTGGTTTATACAGTGAAAAAACCCAGATGTTCAGCCAATTATTATGCATATCAGTCAATATATGCTACCCACACAGAGCTTCTAATATTTTGGCACTCTACTTTAAAAAATGAACAGGCACATCTGTGTGCATGAATGTGCCACTGGTGCAGTGCTGATAATAGGGGAGGCATGTATGTGTGGGGATTGGGAACATATGGGAACTTCCTACTTCCTGTTAAATTTTGCTATGAATCTCAAACTGCTCCAAAAATAAAGTTCATTAATTATAAAAAGAATAAGCCCCCAAGAACCCCTAGTTATTTGAATAAAGATTTAATGCAAGAGAGACATTAAGAAAGAAAAGATCAGATAAAATAAACATGAATTAAAAACTGTAATGAATATTATAGAGATAAATAAAGATTCTTTATCCATGAAAATGTGTTATTTTTAATAAGGAACAATGGGAAAGAAATAAGCTCATGGAAATTTTAAATAATATAATTAAATTTGGTAAGCAAATTTTAGAAGATAAAGTAGTAAAATAAAATTTTCACAAAGTAGAAGATAAATATAAAAACAGGGTCAGTATACAAAATTCAGTCTTTTCTACAGTATATACAAAATGGGAAAATGAAGGAAAAACATCTAGCAAAAGAAACTGGTAAAGAGGAAATGTTCCAGTGCAGGACATCGTTGTTTTTTTGATTGAAAAGACCTAACAAGTTCCTCACAAAACCAAAAATATCCTGATGGACTAATTGAGTGCAACCCTGGAGGAATAGAGAGGTCAGAAAAGAATATGTCTTGAGGATCATTGAACGAGAAAGAATAGTTTTAGCTAATATCCCTCAATCTTTCTGAAGAACTAGATGTTTCTTCCTGTGCAGGATGCTTTGTCCCTTGAACTTAGATTAGAACATATTCTTAGAAAATAAAAGAAAAGAGAAAAAAAAACCAGCTAACATCCAAGCTCCAAATGACAAGGCAGCAAGAAGGCAAGCTTCAATAAGTAGAAAGTACTCTGAGGAATGAAACTCTTTGGTCTTTGTATAAGCAAAGGAGAGTGTAAGTCTTCCTGAGAAGCTTTGAAGCAGGGAAATGATCTTCTTGGAGAGGAGACTTCTATTGTCATTCAAATCAGTGCATAATGTGGTATGGGTAAAACCACCAAAAATGGTGTTGCTGACACTAACAAATGCAACTCCATCATTAGTGAAGTACCTCGATATCTCAAGCAACTAAGTATTCTTCTTTAGTAGCTTTCAAAACCCTCCTTTCCCACTGAGTGAAAAACTAAGAAGGGTATATGTTATACCTGCTGTAAAGTATCATTTCCCTTCCATATAATGATAAAAATTGCATACATTCTATATTGGTCTAATTAATAACTTGAAAGCACCCCTCTAGATTTTTACTTGTAGAGACATAAGAATGGCAGTATTTTTACAGACAGGGTGTTAATAGGTTTTCCTTTCCACTTTCTTGCTGCTCGTCACACACCTACTAATGGAAGGAGCCAAATAGGCAGTAAATATGGCACATTACAAATAAAAATAAATCAAACCATCTATTATAAGAGTTCCAAATTTGGAGTATGTTTTCTGAAAAGGAGACAAATTTAAGGCAACAGACTCAACCATAGTAAAAGTCCAACCTTGGAAGACTTTACATTGTATGTTTTAAGCAGGAGATATTGACAACTTTAAAAATTATGCTGGTGTGGCAGATAAGCACAGTGGGGTATTTATTTGATATTTTATTCATTTATTCACAGTACTTATTAATTTTTGAAGTGTCAATCACTGTGCTAGGAGCTGGATTCTATGCTTTGTTGCACTTTCAATAAATCAAAAAAGACCAAAATGTATGAAAAGGCTGCTACACTTTTTTAAAACTCAAATGACAGTTTAGTGATCATTTGCTTTTTGAGGAAATGAAGGGCAAGTAGTTTGAGGTTTCAGTAGGTCTTTACTACACACCAAAAGAAAAGTAACATCCTTTGAATAAAGGCTTTAAATAAAGGTTTCCGATTATTAATATTACATTTTTAGTGTGGCTTTGAGGTGAGATGCCTTTTAAAATAATCTTTTTTAATTGCTAAGAAGAGAATAGGAGAGTGAATTGTTTTGAAATTGAGAGCTATAATATTTTTACTAGTTTAATTTCTTTCTTAGAATGTATGATTCAAAAATCAAATCAGTGTGTCATACTCTTAGTTAATGCAAAAGCATGGCCAGATTTCTACTTAGAAATCTAGCACAGATTCTGTTGAAGACGTCATAAAAGTTAGCGGGTGATACATATGTTTACAATCTGAGGACATGATTTTATTCAAAAGAAACTATGGGCAGAGATTTTTTTTCCTCCTATAGAATTTGAAAAAGAAAATGAGTAAATGAGCGATAGAAGTAAGAAAATAATTTGTATTTAATTAACTGGGGAAAAATTATTCCTTAATCTTACAGCATAGGGAATATAGTCAGTAACATTGTAATAACTTCATGATGACAGATGGTAACTATACTTACCATGGTAAGCATTAGTTAATGTATATAATTATCAAATCCCTGTGTTGTATCTGAAGCTAATGCAATAATTCACACCAAACTGTACTTCATTCCAAAAAAAAAAAAAATAATGACTCTGGAATTCCAAGTCTGAATTGAATCAAGAATCAAAAACCCATAAGTAACACTCTATATCACAGCTTGAAAAGCTTTTGTTTACTATAGCTACTATATACAAAATGGGGGAAAAAAAATATCTAGCAAAAGAAACTGGTAAAGAGGAAATGTTCCAGTGCAGGACATGGTTGTTTTTTTGATTGAAAAGACCTAACAAGTTCCTCACAAAACCAAAAACATCCTGAGGGACTAATTGAGTGTAACCCTGGAGGAATAGAGAGGTCAGAAAAAAATATGTCTTGAGGATCACTGAACGAGAAAGAATAATAGTTTTAGCTAATATACCTCAATCTTTCTGAAAGGCTAGATGTTTCTTGAAAAAAGGAGTGAGAGACGCAATGGAACAAAATAACTAAATAATTTAATTTAGTTAAAATAAAATAAAATAATTTAAGCCATTACATACATTATTTTCTCAACATCTCTCACTCTCATAGTGTATGTAAAAGATTTGTCTTCAGGACACTCTGAAAGAATAAGGGGTATTTGCACAATAATGTAAATAATAAAAGTGAACACAGAAGAAAGAATCGTGCGATTACATATGCAGTTTTGATTTTATAAATTCCTAAAGTTATAAACACATTGTAAACTATACCTATTTTCTGTTATTCATGGGAAAAGAATTTTTTTAAAAGAAAAATTCTGTACTTTTTCATTTAAGAATGTATTACAAAACTAAAAGGCAAACATATAATGTTCTATTTATATACATTTTCTTAAATTCTTAGCTTTCTCTATAGAGTTAGAGATAACATCTTAAAAATTATTAGTAAGAACTAAGTATACATAATTTCACTTTAAAAAATATTAAGAAAAAATATGTAACACTTCAGATATACTTTTACTTCTTCAAGAAGTTTGTGGAGGAGTGAAATAATTTCAAATGGAGATGATACATTATCAAATGTAACAACTGTTAATCTCATCTAATAATCTGAACTAAATGCTAGAAATTTGCTTATCAAAATGGATATTTATTCATTAATTCACTTATTCAATAATCATTAAAAATAAATTATGTTTACTAGCCAGGCTCCTAGTAAAATAAGGTCTCTTATTTTCAAAAAATTATCGACTAGTGGGAAAGACAGGAAACTGTATTTTGAGTTGATAATTATTATGGTAACTATAGTCAAGCATAAGTATTCATAAGAAAGAAGGAACATATGAGAATAAACACTGGTAACTATGTGAGTTTCCTTTTTTGTCACCTAAAATCAAATGGATTCCTTGTAATCAATTTGATGAATGTTAAATTTTCTTATCTAAACTACAGTTTCAGCAAGAAGAGGAGAAAAATACAAATGAGGACATCTATTATTAAAATCAATTCTAGAAACTTTCTCCTGAAAATAAAACTTCATTGTAGTTGGGTAATTCTGTATATTTTGTTAATAGCTTTTTAAAGTCCTCATCAAAAGTACGCTGCTCTTTGATTTTTCAACCTGGGGTCTTTTTTCTAATGATGGATTTGTATTCAGGTTGAATTGAATAATAATGTTCCTGGAGATGGGCTCTTGGTCTTATCATGAGAGAGAATTCAAGAACAGACACAAAAATTGGTTGAGCTTTAAGAGTTTATTTGGAAAATAAGAATTTAAAGGAAGCTAAAGTGCACACCTAACAGAGGGATGCTGGCAGACCCAGAGGATGTTGCACTGGGGAAATAATAGGGAGCCTTTTTATGTAAACAGAGATGAATATTTATCAAGTAGGGATAGGTTTCAAAGGGAACAGGTGGAGTCTCCTTGGAGGTCAGGCTTGTTCCATCACATGGGGTGGGGGAGTTTTTGGCTATATCTTTGGAACTGTGGTGTGGGAAGACACGATTTTTTGCTATCTTAATGATGGAAGGGCATGATTATTGCTATGTTAATGAGTGTATAATATATTTTGGAGTAAAGTTTGGGTCAACTTCTCCTCTGTGTTTGTACCAGCCAATTCCAGCTGGTCTGTCATCTATATTTTTATTCCCCACATCCTACAAGAATGGCTTACTGGGAATGTGTAGAATGTAGGCATCTAGCCTAATGTAAAACCCTTCCCTGATCATGACTGGCTGTCTACCTACTCTAACAATATTATAATCATTTTAAGTTATAGATTATTTAAAAATATTGAAATGGCAAGATTTTTTTCTCCCTGTCCCTCTATACTCTATTACCTTTCCTTCCCCCTTCTTCTCATTGTACTTTTCCTTCTTCTTCTACCTCATAGAGGCTAAGTACACACAAAAATGGACAAAGTGATGAAAAATTGGAGAGTAAATTCTCTACCAAAAAGTAGATGGCCTGAAATTGCTACTACAGAGATCTTTTTTTTCCCACAAACTAGTTGCTTTTCTTTGCTGACTAGAGTCCAAGATTTATTTTTCACTGGTATTTCACAAGATCACAGAAGTACATATTTTTAAAGCTGGGTTGAGTATTAGAAAGTAACATAAACCCTTAATTTTACAGATGAGAAAAAAAAGAGTCTCCAAAAATATGTGATATTTTCAGTCTCAAAATGAGTCCCAGTGCTTTAAAAATTCACCGCTAAAAGTCAAGCCTTTTTATTAAAGGGGATGTGGGAGGCAAGGAAACAAGTGGTAGATGGTAAGTCCAGAATAGACCATTGGAATCATCACATTCTGATAACTAAACATTTATTTAAATATTCAAGTAATTGTATATCCATATGGCCATGCATAAAAAATTTAAAGAGCTAAATAAATTGAATTCACATTTTAAAACCATTTGGAATTCATATATGATCAGGTAAATTTTGTTTCTCTTTAAACTGCAAGGAATTCTCTTTCAATAATCCCATATATTATAAATATGAATTGGGATGAAGACATTCTCTGAACTTGATCAACTTTATGTTTTAGACAATTTAAAAATCTAATACCAAAGCTAATATTTTCCTTTATACCTTCCTATCTTCCTTTTAGAGAAATATTCATGGTGGCCACTTTACTGTTTAAAGTAAAAAAAACTAAACTAAAAGCATTTACCTATTTTTGTGTTCAGCAGTTTTGTTTTTGATTTTTTAACTTCCACTTAGGTCATCTCTATTTCACCTAGTTTCTTTGCAATTCTCTTTTTCATAGGGTAAATTTTGACTGTACTTCTATTTGGAGGTTTCTCTGAGATTGAATATAAGAAAGTGATCAGGACAGGAGCATAATAGATATTTGCAAGGGGCTTCAGTGTGACTTACTAAGGACATAGCTGAAATCTTCTCCATTCCTAAATCCTATTGTTACTATGGAGATCCTAAAGGCAAGTAATATGTTTTCACAGTTGCTAATCCAGCTTTAGAAATAGGTTGAAAACTGCGTATGATATATAATCTCAGAACAGCCCTAGTAGAACTTGAAGAAGCACACAGGCAGGATTCCCACAGAGGTGGGAATACCAGCAGGTTGGCTACCAACCTAGCTTGTTTAACTCTCATTAGAATCAGCCATTATAAACCAGCCTTGCAACGTTGAACGGATGACACCTGATTTAAATATCGAGAAATGCATCCTTTCTTAAAGAACTTTTCTCCCTCTTCTGGTTTGACTGTATACATATACATGGTATTGTTTTCCATTTTGAAAAGCAAAAGTTTTAATGGTTTCTGTAGTATAAGAGCTATCAAAATGTAGACAGAAGAGGTATGTACTTTGTCCTTTTCTTTCAACTATAAAAATATATCTTTATAGGCAAGGGCTGATCCCAGTTTTGGTTCCTGAAAGTCAGACAGTTTGACAACTCTCTTTCAGAAAAAGAACACAAAAGTTTAAAAGTATGTAATTGCACTGAGAACTGAATATTTATTTAGAATGTGAACAAGAGAGCCTTAGAAGCAATTAATGAAAGGAAGAAGTTACAGAGTTTGATTTCCATGAGCTAGGATCCTAGTAAAATCACCATTTGGCTGATTTTTTTTGTCCATTGGCAAAAAGCCATGAATAATGAGTGTATTTTATCATATTGTTCCGTAATCCTTAACTCCTTATTTAACAGAAATACTGTTTTTAAAATCTTAAGATATTAGTGTCCTCAAGTTTATTCATTTTATAATGCACTATGTGATGTCAGAGAACCTAATAGTTTTATTTATATTTTTAAATAAATTGTTTTATTAACTCACATGTTTATCAGATAGGAAATACTTAAAATAGTAATTAATTTGAACAACAACAACAAAAGAAATGCTATTGTATTTACTTTGTCATATTTGTCAGGAAAGTATATGCAAGTGTGCTAATAATGCTACCTTTTTATTTTAGAATAAGTAGAAACTTAAAAATCCTTTTCTCCTCAAATACATAGTCTCATCCCCCAGTTGTTAGCTGAACAAAATAAAGGATACTTGCTTTTGTTTATTAAAAATCTGAAATACTTGACAGTTTCATACTGCTCAAATGTGAAAGTATGATCAAGAATTTTCCTCACAGTGCTGCAATATAATATTCACTAGTAACAGATCAAAATTATTAATTACTTTGGGATTTTGATTGTAGAGAAATAAAGTGTTCAATCAGGTGTCTGTGTAACAAGAGTTGTCTACACCACTACAAATCCAAAATTTTCCTATTAAAAAAGCAGTAGAATTAACCACTGTTGAAAAATTAAATTCTGTGCTTTAAGGATAGAGATTTTATTTAAGCTATAGCTTTCTTCTTCATTGATTATCCAGACCTCCCCAAAAGTAAATTATAAAATATTTCACATCAGTTTAGAGGATATCAATGTAAGTAAAATATAATCATGGTGCATATAGTTTTCATAAAAAAATTAGTTCCCAGATAGTTTTTAGATGTTTGCATGTCAGGACTTTTTTTTCCTCCAAATGTACTCAATTAATCAACTGCATCATAATTACTGGATAAACTGATGGTGCCAAGATCTGTTTCCAACCCAGTGAACTATAATATTCAAGGTGGGTTCCACATATCTACATCTTTAAAATAAGATGTCCAGGGAATTTGCCTGAAACTGAAGTTTATGAACTGCCTTAAAAACAATTTTCTTGTTGCATTTTATTAGTAAACATTAAAAAGTAATTATTTAACTGTTTCGTACATTTGGCTTTAAATATTGAAATGTGAGAGCAACCTTAGTTTCAAAAAAACCAAAACACTTCACTGAAGTGCTAAAGATATTTGCAAAGCCCCTATCTTTATACTCTTATATAGTTCTTAGATAATTTTAAGATTCTTTATCACTTACAAATTTGGATATAGAACTGAACTATCACATTAAACTTCCTTTATTTTTTCAGTGACAGATATTTACTTAATGACTCAAAAATTATGAAAATCCCATAATGCCTGTTATAGGAAGTATGATTTGATTTATGAATTACCATAGACAAGTTAGTATCATGATTTCTAGACAAAGCAGATGTAAACCTTGATAATCTGACAAACTGTCAAGTTTTGATAACAAATTTTTCTATAATTTATGGGTAAAGTTCAACTTTGAGTTAGTTTTTTATGAACCATTAGTTTATTTACCCAATGATAAACTTCAGAGATACATGTAAGAGTGCTCTCTCAAAACTCTCTCTAGGCATGTTCAAAGCTTCCTGCAAATAATGTATGATTCATAGAATTCAAGGAGAAATATCTGTCCTTACCCATCCACATATAATTAATCTAACCATCTTTTTGTCTCCCATTTCTCCCTTGGTACTTATTAGAGTAAATGTAGATCAAAGATAAAAGTAACCTACAGGCTATTCAATCACAAATATACATAGATCTAAAATCATAGAGAGACCAGGTTCCTCCGGGTGGGTCTGTGGTTCACAGCCCAACAGTGAAAAGCAGCTCTGAATGCTGTTTGACAGTTTTAGCCCAGTGTTTTCTGTCCTATTCCAGACCCTGGGCATCCTTCCTTGGCCAGAGTGACTGCTTCTAGAAAGTAATTTTGGATTGAATTAGAGCTTTCTGAGACAGACAAAACATACTTTACAGTAGGCAAATTGAATTTCTCTGGTTCGGTGACTTGCTGTGCCACGGCGCCTCTCAAGAAGACTTTCACATTATTGAGAGCTGGTAGATTTCCTTGTAAAATAGCCACAGACAGCACACACATACTACTCAGCTGATTCTTTGTCTGCCATTTCTCTCAGAAATATTTCTGTTTATCTTTCACACCCATACAAACTATTTAAATGAAACATACAAAGAGATGACATAAACTATTGTCTATGTCTTTGAAAGGAGTATGTTTCAAGTGCTTACTAATTCATGAAGAGGTCCTGAAGGAAAGGCTTAGCTCAGTATCTAGTATTGTGCAAATTCAAAGTATCTTTAATGGATTAAAATGGAAGGGCTATTTACTTATCTCACATCCAACTATAAATGGAAAATTGGAAATACTTGTAATGATTTGATTAGGAATACTATGTGGTATCAGCTGTTGGAGAAAATTGTTTATCCTAACAATTTAAAAGAAATGATCCTCTTTATAATTTTCCCCTTTGCAACATTCCTAAAAATTATATACTCCTAAAAATGAATTTATAACAAAGATGTTACATTCTAAATAATTTTTGCCCCAATAAAGTCTGAAATTTCTACTGAGTGTTCAATATGTGCAGGAAATGAGAGCAATTTGGTGGGGTAGTATCAGGGGAATTGGTAGCAGTCTTAAAAAATAACTTCACATATTCCAAACTACATGGTTGATTCAAGAATAGTTTTATGATTATAATAATTCATCAGGCAGAGAACAGTTTATCTTTTTCACAGACAGAATCAACATTTGTCATTTCATTCTTAATTTTTTTTCGTAATATTATCTTTATTTCTGAAACACCTCATCTTGGTGATTTTGTAGTCACATTACCCCAGGAAAAGTATGCCTATATACTTTTCCACATGATATCAAGTGCCACCTCCATACTGCTGTCTCCTATAAACGATATCACTTTGCATCCCAGGTAAAATTTCATGCTAGGAAAAAAAAATTCAGGGTCACCTGGCAGTGAGGAGCATTCATTCTGACACAGGGGAGAGAACTGCATTTAATCAGAAAATGCAGAGTTCTTGGTGATTCTTTGCTCAGAGGTCCCTTGGGCTTGGAGCCCTAGTAACAGATGTGATCTCACGCCTAGTCTAAAGAGAACAGAGCCATGGGCGGAAATACCTCCCTCCATCAGTGAGAGAGCTTCTGCCAGAAGCAGCTTTCTCACTAGGAGGATCCTAGAAACATTGCCAAATTAGACTCTTCCAGGCGAGAAGTCACTGGGCATAAAACCTCCAGTGATTTGGTGCTGTTCACTGAGCAAACTAGAAAGCATATGTGAAGGATTCACGAAAGGGCTTGTGTGCGTGTGCCGCAGCCCCTGGGTTCAGGGAGCGGGGGCAGGTTTTGTTGCTTCCCTCCTGAAAGTACTTTCTCAGGGTCTGTTACATTGTGAAACCTCTGGCAAAACTAGGGTATCTAGAACACATGGGTTGGGAAGGTTGATAGTATGTGTTTTCTTTACCCTGTTTGTTTCAGTAGTTGGTTTGATTTTATTTTGTGGGTCAGTATAATAGCAAAACCATCTGTTTTCTGTTTTTCTTCCCTTTTTATTTTAAAAGTATAAATAAGACCTTAAGAAGAAACTTGAAAACAGATTGTAATAATGCTTCATATGTCTAACAAGATTTAAAAAGGGTTCTATAAATAAAAACATGAAATAAAATAAGATTTGTTATAGATATATGTTTACCCTCACTTTAAAGAAGTAACACAACATTCAGGGTTTTGACCAAAAATCTGAAGCACTTTAGTGTATGGTAAAATTTAAAGTGATACAGTGGTTTTGAAAGTGATTATGTTTTGATAAATTACACCATACAATTCTACGAATACAGGTTAGCTGGCTTGTTAGCTTCTTCTCTGTCAGAAAGAATGGCTTTAACATATTATTTGTTTTATTTTGTTTCAGAAGCTTTGAGGTCCCATGCATGGGCTAATTTAACAGAAAAAGCTGTATTTTTTACTGCTTTGCATATTAATCAGTTATTTCGAACACCCCTGCAGAGAAATATCATAGAAACAACACATTTTAATGGAGTAGTGCAAAGATACCCTAGAGAATTAATTACAATGAGCTGTTTGGCTTTTCATTATTTTATGGGGTTAAGAGGACAGTTGATGAGGTAATGAGACATGAAACATTTCCAGTATTTCTCAGGGAAAGGAGAATACAATTCAGTTGGATCAGAAGAATTACTGAAGAGATACTAGGTTGGAAATGATGGTCTCGATGACTGAAAGCCTAGAAGCAGCCTGTGTTCTGCCATATTAACAAAATAATGTGAAACACCTCAAGTAATGTTACCAATGCATCAACTAAATTAGTAGTTTTCAGGAAAGGATTAGTAAATAAAACAATGGGTGACCTCAAGTTCAGAAGTCCACACAGGGGAAATTTTATCAGAGCTAGTCTGAAGAAAGTAATTTTAAAATCAACTGCTAGGTATTGCTAATCTAATCAGGAGTCTTCAGTCTGTAGTTGAGAATCTTACTTTACTATTCCTTGGTTGGAATGTATTCCTCCGAACATAACGAAGACAATGCAACCCTAAGAATTGCAATGATACCCACCCCCCCGAAATACTTCCCCCAGATGCAACTCACTTCAAGTAGTAAAAGGGAAGAATGAGATACAAAGTGTTTTCTGAAGCAATTTTACAGGACTAAATGTGAGAGAGCTTTCTTTTAATCATGTCTCAGCTTACATTTCAACCATGTCTCCCAGAATTCCCTCCTGTATCCCCTGCTCTTTAATTGTATATAAATAATTTCTGCTCCTGATTCATGTTTTAAACTTTCTTGACTTAGTGCCTTTCCTCTGCCCAAGGTACAGTTCCTTTCTCTTATTTCCACTTGCCCAAAGTAAGCTCAGCTTTCAAATTTGGTACTCCTTTTTCCTTAAAGCATTCCCTAATCCTCCCAGCTGGAAGTAATTGGCAAAGGGCACAGCCTATGCTGTAATCGCAATTTATAAAACTCTCAAAAAATAGCACATTCTGTTTTGTATTATAGATATGTTTGTATCTCCCTTTAATTCTACTAACTCCAAGCTCTTTGAGGATAAAAATCACATTGTATTGCTCATAATATGAAACAGTATCTTAAACTTAGTAGGCACTTGTGGATAAAGTGAAGGCTCCTGTGGCCAGGATTCTCATCTAGTCCTGGTTGGCTGGCTCACTACACACGTGTGGGTAATACATTGTTACTGACTCTATATAAAGAGCTCCGCCCAGTGCTCTGGGCCACACGGTGGCGTAGCTGCAAAGCTGCTGGGGAGCAGGGACTGGAGTGGTGGCGGCAGTGCTCTAGGATGGACTGAGACAGCTGTGGGCCGAGAGGCCCAGAGGCAGAGACCGGCTTGCTGCATGCAGACTCCCTCTGAGTGGACGGGATTCTAGTGACTGACCTGCCACCGTGGGAATCAAGTTGGGTATAAACTCTTTCACCCCAAGAACGTTCTACTGTCATTTCTTTGGTCTCATTGAATCCGTAGTGAACTTGCCTGGGGCTGAAACCCATTGGCAAGACAGCACTTAGTGTAAATTTGTATTAATTAATGATCCTTTGATAGTCGTATTGAAAAGAATTGCTCCACTCTAGTTCACATAGTTAAAACTTTCTTGGGAAAACTCACAAAATTTAGAGTTTTAATTAGTAGCCAAATCATATGTAGAAATTGATTTAAATTGCAGAACTTTTTCCTCAGAAATCTGTCTGGTCAGATTAATGTAAGTGTATATATCAAATATAAAGAAGAAATAGCAAAAATAAAAGGATGACAAGTGGAAAAAAAGCAAATAATGCAATTTTCTTTTGGCAAAATACACAGCTTTTAATGATACAAGAAAAATTATTGTATAAATTTAATCACAAAGATTAACATTTAATTTTTATCATGCTTTTTGGAAGTAGAGTAAAAAGTAAACTGATATGGATAAAAATAATCACTAATCCAAAATCTGACTGGATTTTCCAATCAGGATCTCAGTAAATTCTTAGCATAATTGAGAACCATATTTGGATAGTGGCTGGAATTAGAAATGATAGGTGCAATTTAAATAATGGTGAATAGGAAGGATATTTCTTTAACAATTAGAGGAGGTTATATGATCTCTGTTGATTTTCAAAAACTATATTATAACAATTACATCTTTTTATAGCTTGATTTATAAATAACTTTGTTATGTATCATTTATATTTGAGATTCATTGTATGAATCATTTATTACAAATCCCTATATACTGGATATTTAGCATGTGCAGGAATATACTTCAGGTAGGCCTGAAGCCCACCCAGGCTTCTTAGAGGCTAGAGCACCATAAATACTTATCCTAAGAGAATGATCTTTACTTATTCTCACATAAACACTCAGGAAAGGGTTGGTTTTGTTGCCACTTACTTGAGGCAATGGGCTGGCACAAACATCTAGAAATTCCAGAATATTCTGGTGTATTTGAACCACTTCCCACTTCTGTGACCCCTACAGCCCACCTGTAACTCTGGGGGGAGAACATGTTCCCAGCTCGGAGCAAATAACTTTTGAAGCTGAAATCAAAGGCAGAAATAAAGCAGGAAATACCTGTTTATCACTACAAACTGTCATCTAAAAAACCTGTTTATTGCTTACAAGCAGTTGTCTACTTCTGCTTGCCCATGTCTCCAGCGACCTGGCTGCAAAAGGACCCCACCAAACTTCTCCAGTCCAGATATGTGCTTTCTTTCCACCCACCTTGTAATCACCTATTGATATGGAGATGAACTACTTATCTCCATCCCTTGGAAACACCTATTGATGTGGAGATGAACCAAGGCCAGGCAAGAGAGATTCTGGAAATATTACAAGTTTACCCACACCACCCATGCTTCTAGAGAGGATCTGAAAGAAGCTGTCAGCTTCAGGACCCATCTGTAGTGATTTGAAATATAAGGAGTCTTTCTTCCCTCCATGGAGGACAGTTCCATTGATTCTCTTGCTTTGTATAATTATTTTTATTTGCTTTATATATATATACACACACACACACACACACACATACATATAGCTACATATACAGCTATATACAAAGGTATATAGTAAAATTATGTTCTGGCACTAGGGTTCTTTCAATATTATTTTTCACATTTTCATAATTATTTCATTGGAATAAATTCCTATTAAATTTGGAGTAGAAATGTAGATAGGACTGGTTGAAGGGGCATCTATGCATTGGTGTTTGTTTTTTTAGGTAGAAAGATAGACATGTGATCTGGGGAAGGGAAAGATAAGGTTCAAGGGGAAAAAATGCCCAGTTAGGGGGTCCCACTTAAAGACAAAAAAGGCTTTGCAGGAAGATAACTTCCTTGCCTATCAGGACCAGGCCAGACTTGACCCAACCAGATCACAATGTAGGCACAACTGAACAAAACTAAACACTGCCCATACCACACCTCATCATAACCTCATTAAAATAAAATTACAGTTTTGCTTCTACCAGCCCATCCTTCCACCCTGTGGGCTTTTCTGTGTGAATTTTGGTAAATAAACATGAACACCAAGAAGAATGGGTTTACAACTAGAGCTGTCAATCAAATGACCTCACCCTGTCAATCAAAGGGGCACCTCCCTGCTAGGATGTGATAAATAGACCCTCCCCTAAAAGATCAGAGCCTTTGTCTACCTTGACTCAGGCCTCCCTTGGAGTGGATTCAAATAAAACTTGCTCTCTGCTTTGCTATTGTTTCTCTGTCTTTCAAATCTTTGTTTCAGTGGGGGCAAGAACTGAGGAGAACAAACTTGACCCGCAACAGTTCTATATACCTTATTGCTTGAATCTTTGATTTTATTAAGGATGCCTTCTTTAATTTTCAGTATGAATAAATCAGTATGAATAAAACTATTTTTTTCTTTACCTTTGTATTTATACTTTCCTATTCCTTATTCTTGTGATTTATGTCTTCCCACTCTTCATATTTGTGTATGCCAAAAATCATTTTAAAGTATTTTTTTTAGTACACTATATATTTTGTGGAGTAAACACTGTAACTCACTGGTGGACTTGGTGTTCTCCTGGAGATATGTCAGCAGCTAATTGCTGTCCTGGTTTCACAGAGGTGACCACAGGAACGTTCTTGGATCAGGCTGTATTTTCCCCAAGACTCTGAAGCTGATGGATCTGAACATTGCTCCTTCTTAAGAAAGGATATAATGTCACTAGAAGTTAATACTTAAAAGTCTACACCCTTTAGGAGTCTTGATGAGTTTGTGGTGAGTCATTCATAAATACATTTGTCTGTAGTCATTTGTTAAGACTCTCTTTGTTTTCAGATGCAAGAATACCTAAATTCATTCTAATTATTCATTTTAGATTTATTTTACTATTATTTTTCTAGCTCTTTGTCCAATGGATTACTTTATCTTTTTAACTTAGCTTATTCAATTGAAGTACCTTAGTTATAAATTTTCCCTGACAGTTATAAATGTCCCCTGTTTTATTAACGTCATATTTAGTAGTCTTATTTTTATCATTTTCTAGTTTTTAACTATCATACTTCTCCCTTGACCCAGACAATTAAATGATTTTTTTTTCAAAGATTTGCCTTGGTTATTTTTATCCCTTTATATTAATATCTAACATAATTACATGTGGCCAGATGTCATGTATAACATTACTCTTTTTGAATTTTGAATTTTTTACAAATAAACATATACTCCCTTCACCCATTTCTCCTGTTTTCCCTTTTTAATGAAGTATCATTGAACTCAATACATTATCAGTTTTTGTTGACACTCCACAGACATTTTTAAATAATGCATTCTCTCCCTGTGTGGGATAAAGCATCTCTAATTCTGAAATTATTAACTAGTCTCTGGATGGACTACTGAGACTCATGTGGTTTGAACTTTCCAAAAAGAGTACTGGTTAAGTTTGCCATAATTTGAACTAGATCCCCTGCCTGTCCCCAAGGTCTGCTATCACTACGATTTTATAGGGTCTTCCTTTGGGACCCTGGAGTTGACAATACCAAAGCTCTTAAAATTAATGGAAGAGAGAGGAATAAGATTTGGAACACAGTATCAGGATGCATGAAAGAAATGTAAGAAAAGTATTCCAAAATACTGTAACTGTATTCATATGAATGTCAAGTGAGAAAGAACTGAGCTCTTCTGAATACATGAAATTATAAGAGAGAAAGAAAACAGAAGATAGCCCTGGCTTTTCACATATATCTTACTTCCTCTGTGTTTGGGAAAATGGTCATATATGGAAGAAGTACATGATAATCCATAAAAACAAAAAGGCATTGAGTATTGGAGGAAAAGCATCCATATTATTTTCTAAAACACCTAAGTATCTTCATTTTAGAGGTAGAAATGGAGACTCAAAAGTAGCAGTGAGAAATAAAAATGTATTTAGTCATAGAACACTTTATTAGAAATATTTGTATTTGGTTTTAATAAAATTATTTTGATAAGGAATTTATTCTGTATTCTTTATCTTACACTTTTTGTCAAAAAAATGTTTCTTGAGTTTTCTTTACCACAGAGATTTTTAGACAGCATGGATTCATGAAGGAGGATTTTTGAATGCTTATTTGTGATCTTAAAATAATTCATTTGAATACTATACATATAGACATGAAAAAAATGAAAATGCACAAAATGATACACAGTGAACAATAACAGAACCGTGTTTTGAACCCTCACAATATCCAACTGCCTACATATAAACCTGTTTTTAGATTTTCATATCTTTGCATTTCAACAAGCCTATCCAATGTGGTGGACTGCTTTTCTATGCTTGTGAAAGGTAGACAAAACAGTCTCACCAAAAATAATGAAAGAAGAAACAAACAAACAAAGGAAGAAAGAAAGCCAAGCACTGTACATGAGAGAGAAATGTAGATGAAGAGCCTATGTGTAACAGTGTGTTAAAGAATGAAAATTCAACTGAGTAAACTGGAAAATCTAATTGGCTTTATTAAACAGTTCATGAATTGGGCAGCATCCCATCTAACAAGTAGAAGTTTGCTCCAAGGAGATGTACAAAATTGAAGGGTTTTACAGGCAGAAAGGAGGCGGGACAATTAGCAAAAGAAAATGATTGTTTTGGGTAAGGCTACCTTCTCTTAGGGGGGTGAGCAGGTCTTACTAGGTGGATTACCTCCTCTTCCTTGGAGGATGGGGACCCACTTGACATATTATGTCATTGGTGCTGACCAGAAAATGCCTAAAGGATTGGTTAAGACTCCATTTCCGGGGGACGTTGAAACTGCCCTGGGCTTAAGTATTACACCCTGGTTTGGTGAGTTGGCCTAGCATGAGATTCCATTTTGGACTTGTGGTTTTCTTTTTAACAAGTGTAAAAGGTAAGAGAGCAGAGAACATAGTTCAATTCACAAAGGCTTTCTCTCTACAGAACTTTCAGATTCCCACACATCTCTGCTATTTATTCCCTGGCTACTGCCCAGTTTGTTGACTTAAGGATCATGAAGAATTTTGAAACCCAGCAGCATCTGCACTGACCAATACTATCTCACCTATTACAGGTAAGTGTTAATTACTCTATGCATCTTGTTAATAACTTTGAAAGTGTTTATATATTCATTGCTAATAAGCTGTACCATGGCTACCCTCTAACATGGATCTCTTACACAATAGAATCTGACTGATTAAAGTAAGCAGTCCTAAGGACAACAAAAATGTTCATACTCACCAGACATATATTTATTTAGGAATCAAACTTACTACACTTGCCATTTTTTTTTTGCAGCTGAACAACTTTTCTGAGATTATCATTGCCAGTGAGATCTGGAGTCTTTCTGGTCCTTTTAATTCTCTGACTTAGATCATTAATAATAATGATCTGCAATGATAAAATTTTGAGTTGACATCAATGTATATAGTGTTGCAATCCTGAATATGTTAACTGAAGTACATTTCTGCCTCCCTGAGTTTTAGTGTGCCTGACAAGGAAGAGATACTTCTGGCTTGGAAATAAATTTATGGCCTAGCGTTGTTCAAATTCTACTGTAATGGGGTATTAGCTCCTAGATAGCTGCTTTCCTAATGTTACAGAAGCTGAGAATAAGTGTGTGTGTGTGTGTGTGAAAGCCCTAAAGCCATATGTATTCTTCTGTTATGATAACGTTACTATTAGTCTTGATTGCTTTTGACAATGGTTACAGAATTGCCCAAAGCAAGAAGTTCAGTTTTGTTCACATTTTCCCCCTTAATTTGGGAGAACGTTTTTATTTCACTTTTATTTGAAATGAGTTCCTGTGCTGTTATTATGGCATTTTATGTGGCTTGTCATTGTAGTAATCAATTTTATATTTTCTTCACACCAGTTCAACATTCTGCTCTTGACGAGCATTTTGTCATATTTACTAGGGTTCTTGTCATACATAGGAAAACGCTTCCTCTATTTGTCTCCTATATTTTCTTTTTCCCTTGTTAGTAATTTTGCTATCTCTATATCAATGTTCTGGCTGGTTGCAATTACAAGTTTTCCCAGCTGGGAGCTTGTAGCATTTTCTGTCTCTGCAACATGCTGATCTGCTCTGATATGAGTTCCAATTGTTTTACCTTCGTGTTCTGCATTTTTACCATGCTTTGTTGAAAGGGAACTGTCGAATTTGAAGGGGTAGAAGTTTTCTTTTTTGCATATTTCACCTGAGACGAACTTCATATTGCTTAGGTATCTTCCCAGTGAGATGAAAATCTTGAGGTTGAGCTCTAGGAATTGCTGCCTAGAGATTCCAGTTTAAGTATAATCTGTAAAAATGTGGAAGGCAAAAATGATTAAATTCAAATCCTGAACGGGAAACTAATTGACCCTGGCCATGACAGCAAACATTAAAAAGATTTTTACTTTGTATTCAGTGACTGTGCAGGTATGTGGGTGTGTGCACACGTGCATTGGGTATGTAGTGCTCCAGGGAGATCAGACTGTTAATTTTTGCCACAGATTGTTGCTATTTCCCTGGAGCCTTTTCTTTCCAGAACAATCTGTTGATAGTGAAGGTGCTCCTCTAGAAGAGTGGCACGCAATTGCAAATCAGAATCACCTGAATGGCAAGGTAAAGCACATAGATTTTAAATCAGTACTTGTGGGGTGGAATTGGCATTTCTAACATGTTTCTAAGTAATGCTAATGTTGCTGGTAAAGGGACCAAATTACTCTAAGCAATAAAGACATGACATTAATGGAGACTAAATTTTTAAGTCAATGCCTCTTATATTTTTCAGAATATTATTTAAATGCTCCTTTAGGCATGACAGCAACCAAGGGAGTACAACACTAGCCATCAATTTCTCCTAAGTTCAAAATTCAAGAAAGAATTTTAAGTTATACACACACACACACTGCCCTGCTATGTAAAGTTTATATATTTGAACAAGTTGTTGATTTGGCTTAAAATTTATATATGATATAATATAGGTTGAAATGAAATAGATTTAATCTCTAATGCTTCAACCATTACTTCAAACCCCATGCAAAAGAAAGCAAATGCACAATGGAGGGAGTGACCCAATTTGAAATGACACTGAGGCAAGTTTGCTTTTCTACTCAGTAACTTTTATTTTCCAAATTAGCAAAATTTGATATTCCAGTTATAAATATTTGCAGATCTGACTAGGGAAAGCCAGACAGGGAAATTCTGAGCTAAAAGGGTAAAAAAATTATAGGTTTTCTAAATGAGTTCATTTTGGAGGCTAAAGAGTTCACATAGTAAAGGCAAATTCCTGGAGTAATAAGAGACCCACAGTTATTCCTGATGTCTAAGAAATTTAGTTAAAACCAGCCATTAAAATATTAAGATGAAATATAGAAAACTGTTTTAAATACATAATTATAGGCATCTATTCATAATATTATTTTAGATAACATTTCAGTCTTTAATATCCTGTATTTTGATGATAACATGAGAAGCAAAATCTTGGAGGGATTGGAAAAATCCTGAAAGGACTTTAAACAACATTTGAATAATAGAGGAGCATAGTTTTATTTTCTCTTTTGGGTTGTTTCATACATCTCTAAAGTCAGGCACACAAAGTATTTGCTATATAACTATTTCTGTATCACTTTAATTGCTTGAATCCCTTATTTCCTAATGTCTATTACTTTCAGTAGCTTAACTGAGATAAAGTTGACATTAATAAACTGTACATATTTAGTGTACAATACTATTAGTTTTCATACACATATATGCCTATGAATTGGGCAAACAATCACTATAATTAACATCTGCCCCCAAATATATCCCACCCTTTGCAATTCCTCCCTCACCTTTTATCTTGCCAATGGGTTTCAGCCCTGGGTGAGTTCGCTATGGATTCAGTGTGACCAAAGAAATTGACAGTAAAACATTATTGGGGTGAAAGGGTTATACCCAACTTTATTTCCAGGTGGCAGGTCAGTCACAAAAATCCCATTCACTCAGAGCGAGTCTGAGTGCAGCAAGCTGGTCTCTGCCTCTGGGCCTCTATGCCCACCGAGCTGTCCTCTGGGCCTCTCTGCCTGCAGTCATCCTGCACAGCTGTCCTCCAGCCTCTGTCCTCGGCACTGCCACTACTCCAGCCTCTGCTCTGCTCTCCTGCAGCCTTGCAGCCCTGCCACTGTGTCACCCACAACACTGGGTGGAGCTCTTTTTATAGAGTCAACAACAACATATTGCCCACAGGTGTGCAGTGAATTAGCCCATCAGGACCAACTGAGAATCCTGGCGACAGGAACTTTCATTTTATCCACACCTTCCCTATTATCCTTCCTGTCCCCAGGAAGTCACAGCCTTCTGACATTATACATGAGTTGGTATTTCCTATAATTTTATGTAAATGGATTCATATAGTATGTGCACTTCCTCATTCTTCCTTTTTTTAAATTATTATTCATCTTCGTTATTTGGAGTTTCACCCACAATGTCACATTTATTCTGAGGCTCTCTTAGAGCACTTTTCTGTTGTCCCCTCCACCATAGAATATAGAGGACAAAAAAAAAAGTAGTGTTTATCTGCCACAAAGCCATTTTTCATAAATATCTACAAAAGTAATAAAACAGAAGCTGAATTACAACATGTACTTTCTCTCACCTTCCATCCTTACTTGGAAAAACAAATCTTCAGCTTCCACTTCTAAACTTCCCCTCATTGAGAAAATAATTCCATAATGGGAGTTAGAGAAGGTAGTAGAGTGAGAGAGATTTCCTGAAATACTTTTCTTAAAACAAGCCCTGCCTGAAAGTAAAACATTTGGAGGAATGTATCAAAAACAAGATAAAGTGCACCCACAATACATATTTAGAAAAACTGCTTAAAACACACACGAAGCCCTCACCCACCCCGGCCTTCCCTGGCTCTACTTTCCATTACCTAATACTCTTTTTCCTGTCTAGGTGGCTTGTCATTGTAGTGCCTGGTCTCGGGCTGGCTGCCAGGCTCTGTGAACCTTAACTCCCTACACTGGGTTCTCATAGGCCTTGGCTAAGGGAGAACCCTGATAAGGAATATGAAAACTGTGGCACAGCTAAGTAGGTGTAGCTCCTGGTTGGGGGTGGGTCAGTGGGTGACTGGGGCAAATAAACTAGTGAAACTGGTGAAGCTGAAATCAGTTAAGGGAAAAGCTGGATTGGGAGAAACCTTTTATTTGTTCACAAGAGGCCTGGCTCCATTCAGCCCTGTCTAGCAGCCACTCTCACTCTCCCATTTTTTCCCTGCATGATGCCCTCTCCCTTCTCCCCATGCCTCCTCGGGGAGGAACTCCACAGGCAGATCCCTGGTGACTGACAGGTGCCAGACCAATTATGAAACAGATAGGAGGAAAGAATAGCTTCTCTCCACCCCTTGTCTTGGAGGTTGCAGGAAGCAACAGTATATGTAAAGGCCAGGTGGGGAAGTCTGGAAATTCCGCACTTTGATCCCACTGTAGGAATAGCAGAACATTTTATAAATGGCAGACTCTCAGAGGTGGAATAGAAACCTGTGAGATAGCTCTATAGAAAATCCTGAATCAAGCTTGTGTTTAGTTGCTCAAGTTATTTTCAAAAAGAGTAAGACAAGTTAGCCTAACATCTAGATCAATATGTAGCTTAAGAGTTCTTCTTGTTGCAGTTTAAAACCCAGAATGCCTATTTTTAAAATTGAGAAAAGGTTATTTTTCAAAGAAGTTAAATGTTTCCATAGAAAAGAAAAATGCAAAAAATGCACAGATAGAGTGAATATTCAAATGAATGTTGGAAAAATTTTATGAATACAGTTTTGTTTTTAGAAATCCATTTTATATGTATCCCTGGTTATTACCAGTGAGAAATTGATCAAAATTAGGTATTAAGTGATTTGTGGACAATTACATAGCAAATGAAGAAAAGAAACAGAATTATGACTGTGATTTTATATTTAGTCACTGAGATATGCACTTTCAATCCTACTATATGTCTAGTGAGCACTGATAGTAAGCCCTGAGGACCATCATCCTTTATTGTAGGTGTTTTCCCACCCCCTTCCCACTCCCCCAGCCCCACTCCCCCGGCCATCTACCTATCTACCATTCTATCACTTTTTACTAAATGATAGGTTATCCATTCATTCCATTAGAAAATTTTCAAGTTTTGAACTTTGGGATCAATGCCCTTTTTCATCCTCAGGTATAGCACTTTATTCTTGAAAGGCTCTGGACAAACTTAAATAAGTAAAAAGAGGATAACATTTTTTTCTGGTTTCCTTTCGAAACAGTTGTTAAAACCTGGGTATAGAGCCACTGAACCACATGCTGAGATGGGGACTGGGAGGCTTCACGTTTAATGTATGTGATGATGCCCCCAAAAGTTGGAGTGTGCTGCATGTGTGGGCTTATGTAAGAGCCCTTCCTCAGGTCTCTGTGCCTCCATTTACAGGTTTTATGTCAGTTTTTTCTTTTACTGTTATCAACAGTTATTACATACACTGACATGTTTAATCCAAATGACTCACTACTTCTCACAATTGAAGAATAGCTGAACGATATGGAACTTCATGAAACAAAATCATCTCTTCCTATTTCATTACATATTTTCCTTGTAACAGGCTTGGCCAACACATCCCTTCAGTATGATTAGATAAGTGAAGAAATTATATTAGATTTAGTTCCCTGAAAGACCATCTACAGTAAATACAGCAGTGGGTTTCTATTTAAATTAAAATTGATTGTCTGCCCATTGGTTCTTCTAAGCTCTGGAACTGGAAAATTAAAAATTCACACATAGCAATTTTGATTTGCTTCTGAGAGAAGGTTCTTGATTTAGACACCCAGCAAGTTGCTTACAGGTAACTATATAGTGAGGAAAATATAAACAGTATTATTCTATTTGGGAGGTTTTCATGATTGTATGGTGAAACCTGAAAACAGATGCTACCTCTGGGCTTCTTAAACAATTATCATAAACTAGTAGGTGTTGTTATTGTTTAATACACAACAGTGTTTTAGCATACCCCCTACTTATTTAAGATAACCTCAATGTACATTGTTATTCCAGTGTAATTTTCCCAGTCTCCAAATTATTCGGGTTGAATGATAACTTGTATTATTATCTTACATACTGGAAACTCTTTTTAGCAGCAGACCAGGAACATACTCAACACTTTGCAACTGGGCTATTGCTCTTTAGTTCAAAGGTAAATTTTCCCAGTGCTGATCTGGGATGAAACACCATCAAATTTAAATCATATGGAATCATATTTGGATTTCAGAAAGACAGGTTTCTACTAGTATTTAGAACCTTAGAGTTCTGTGATTCTAGTAAAATAATTAAGTTTTGATGTAATCATAAATTTAAATGGATAATGAATGAAATGAAATTTGTCTTCATCATCAAAGCTGTCCAGGCACTTTTCCTGATAACCGGACCATCTCTGTTTAAAACTAACTTTTTAAAGATGTGTTCACTAAACATGGACAAAAAGGGACATAAGAGAAAAATAAGAGTCCTATCTCAGAGCAATGTGCAATCTAAGTCTGGTACTCACAAGAAATGAAGTGAAAGAATCAAGTTTCTAAGCCTAAAAGTACAAAATAGGTCAAAATCTCTCATTTTAGGAATTCCAATGTATATTTCCCCTACAGGGACCAGATGTACCTTCTTCAGACCTAGCTTATGTTATGATCCACTTAATCTTCACAACCATCATATTCTGAGTATTAGAATCTCAATTGAGTATATTAGAAGTAGATGCTTTGAGTATTAAGTAGCATAAGACCCTGTAATTAATCATATAGAGATCCATGAGTCAAACTCAGCTTTGGTGAATATGTAAAGGCTACATAATATATGATTCTAGATGTATTACATCCTGGAAAAAGCCAGCTATGGAGACATTACAAAGTTCAGTGATTGCCAGAAGTTGGCAGGAGAGAATGGGTAAGTAGGCAAAGCATAGAGGAACTATAAGGCAGTAAAAACATTCTTCCTAATGTTATAACGATGGGTATATGTAATTATACATTTGTCTAAATTATACATTGTCTAAAGGATATACAACACCAAGAGTGAACCTTAAGGTAAATTATGGACTCTGGGAGAATATGATTTGTCAGTGTAGGTTCACTGATGGTAACAGATGTACTGCTGTGGTAAGCGGTGTTGATGATGCGGGAGCATGCGTGTGTGTGGAGGCAGGGGGTAAGGTGGAATATCTCTGTACTTCCCCTTCAGTTTTGCTGTGAACCTAAAACTGTTCTAAAAAAAAATCAAGTCATCTATCTATATATTTATCCATACAATCATTTATTTATTTATTTGTTGTACTTTGCTTAATCTGGGATTAAAATTTTGATTTTGATGTTTACAATGATGTACAATTTGTATTGGCCAAGATGAATTACTTTTATTAGGTAAAGGAGATTCTCTTTTGAAAGACTTGATAACTTTTTTATCATGAAGGATGTTGAATGTTATAGCAGGATTATTGGGGTGATCCTCGCCTCTTTATTGTGTGGAATTAGGCTAAATTTGTAATGTTTATTCATTCTCACAGTCCTTTGAATAATGCACTGTTGACATGACTCAAAACATATATAAAATTTGTAAATATATATAAATATTCAATTAAAATTTATGTTCACATACTTGTGTGAAGTGCTGTGAAGAGTCTAAGGTTTTATCATGCTTACAAGCCAAGCCAAAAAGTTAATCAATCAATTTCATAGATGCTAACATAAGACATGAAACTACTGGGTCAACAGATAAAATACTCTTATACTCATAATAATGGCCATAGTTAGAGTATCACCATGGAGAATTATTTCTCAACAATGTCCATATCTCATTTCTTACACTGTCTTTCTTTCTGAAAAAGTTCCTATAAGTGTGTCATTTCATTGGTCACTCTGAACAGTCTGACTGATACAGACTCACCACCCTCCGATTTGTCTCATTCAACATGCAGTTAAGACTACAAGACTACAAGACTACAAGAAGCATTTGGGCCAAACCTTCAGTAATGAACCTAACCATGTCCATCATGGACCTTAACAATTCTATAAACTTGCAAGGTATACTTTAAAAAGCCAGATGACTTTCTCCTTAAGTTTCTGTAAAGATCTTCCTACATGGTCTGAGGTTCAAATCTGGCAGGGCAAGATGTGTATTATTGATTTCAGACTATATTTTGGCTTGCAAGAAGGAAATCTGAAGTAATTTTTTTCATTTATAACTCTGGACAGTGAGTTGCAGCTGGTATGCATGTCTTCCAGGGATCAGGTGGTGTCATTGCTCACTTCCATCTAAATTCTGAAACAAAATTTTTAATGATTTTTCTAACTGGATAACTCCAATTACAGAGAGAACTGCCCACTGGTCACAGAAATAATGAGTCAGTTGTACCTACAAGAAGCTTCCACATGTAACTGAAGGTAGCCTCATTTTGGAGGCATCTCCAAGTGATCTGAGGGATATATAATCTACTGCTGCAGTTTTATTACACCTATAAATCAAGGTTCCCTGTAAGCCAGAAGCTTTAATATGAATACCATTTCCATTTGACAAACAATGCACATTAGTTCCTTCCCACCGTGTTAGTTACAGTATCCAAGTAAACTTACCTCAAAATGGCAATTAGACTAGAAAGTCAGTAGATTTCCATAGTAAAGGCATTCAGTTTTGACAAAAGCTCAATAGTAAACTAGTAACAATTTTTAAAAATAAATCTCTCTCCATGCCAAGATGTTGAATTCAAAACATCACGGTGTGCTTCCATTTGCTGGAGGCTCTAATAAGCAAAATCATCATCCACAGAGACTTGTAGCTCAAAGGGCTATTAGGTTGTTTGCGTCGAAGTTAGAGAACATGCCTCAGCTTGCTATATATGTCCCTACACAGACTATTTGTTTGTGACCCACTCACAGTGTGCTGCTTTGTGGGCAAGCTGATATAAAGGATCAACTATAGTAACCAAGAAAGGCATATTCGGTCTCTAGTACACAAAGGACTCATCAAGATTCTGAATCTGTTTTTGGTGATGGTGGTCTATGAGATAAGAGTTAAGGTTTGTCTTCATTATTGAAGGGACTGCAAATCTCCCCCACATAGTGCATGTAACTTTTCTTGGCAAGTAGGTCCCTGAATAAATTTTTAACCATTGGCATATGTTTGATATCCCTGCACTTAGGTCTGTTGAGTCCAGGACTTGTGACCTGCAGCCAACAGGACATCATATAAATAAAGAAACTTTTCTATCTCAGGAAGTAAAGACATTCACACTAAATCATGATCTCATTGCTCATTGGCAGAAGTAGGGGAATTTAAAGAGTTTATATATCCCTTGAAAACTACTGTAAACGTATATTAGAGGACTTACCACATGAAATGGGAATTGGTCTTAGCCCTCAATTGCCAGTAGGATATCAAAGAAAGTTAAGCAATGTCTAAGACGGCATACCCAGTGTCATCAGTCTGGGCAATGGATTCAATTACAGACCCATTATCTTTTTTTTTTCAGGCAACCATCCAAAACTTTATTTCCCTTAACTGATAAGAATGGGGTAGCAAAGAGTTTTGAGGTACAGTTTTTGGTGACTGAATATATTTTGTGCCACTGATCATGCATAGATCCACATGCCTGATACTCAGCAAATCAACTGAGAGGTGATCAGTGCTGACATTCTCTTATTAATATTAAGTAACCCAGCTAGAACCAACCAACCACACATACAAAGAGATGGACCAAGAAAGTCCCTGTGCACAGTGGTGAGATTTTCCCTAGAAAACAGACTGGGCCTATTTCTACAGGGTAATTGAAGCTTAAAATTTGTTGTCAGAGGGAGTTGCAAGCATTTCATCCTAAAAAATTTCAGATCAGGAATTATGAATCATCTAACCTAGTAAACTGGGGGAAAATTATCCACAAACTAATTTTAATCATTGTAACTGCCTGGGAGCTTCTCCTTTAAATTGTCTGGTCTTCTTTCTGTCCAGGCTTATATTGCTTCTGGATCTTCTTAACCATCCATATTCTCTGAGGGTTCTGTCCCTGAACTCCTTAATTCTACAAACCGGGGAGATCTAATTCATGCTCATTGCCCTGTTTCACCTGCCATTTATTTGGTGATGGCAGCCAGTCTGTATCTCCAGACTGACCTCTGTTTGGAGTAATAGACCTGTGTTACCAGTAGCACCCTGGATATCTGTACCTGAGTGTCTCTTAGATGCCTTCATGTTACAAATAGAATTTCAGACGCAATTTCTGAAACAGAGCCATTGGGGCAGTAATTAAATTTAGTTCATAATAATCCACTATAAGTCTCCAGATCCCATGAGCCTTTTTACTTATATACATGGCTACATTTCTTATTACTCCTGCTGCCTTTAAGACCTAAACAAGGCTGTGTTTTCCCTTTCTCTCCCTGGAATTCTATATTGCTTCTGTTGGACCATCAGAGTGGGAAGAGGGTAGTCTGGAAATGATTTACATTTCCTCATAGTACTTCTCTACATGTAGCTATTCCCAGTTAGGAGGATATCCTCTGAAATTTATGAGCATTTATATTACAAGCATGTAAAACATTAATCACAATTTAGATATTCAGCAGAAGTCACAACAGATAAATTTCATCATTCCTAAGAGCCCCACCTGCAAGATAATAAACATCAGTTTCCCTCCCTGCTGTGAATCTTCTCCCAAATCCATCTGTTAAATTTGAGTTCCCCCTGCCCAAAAAGAGCAGGTAGAGTGGTGACTTGGGTGTCTGTATTTGACAAAACCATACAGTTTGAGTCACTCCCTTCCTCAAAGTTCCTCAGTATTCTCAGATGGGCGTGTATGGTCGTTGGGTTCCCCTGGGAGATAAAGAGCTCTTGACTGCACCACTGGTCATTATTTTCCCTAGAACAGCAGAGGCCAAGGGAGACTGGAAGGAGGGATCAGGGGCATGAGAGGAGAAAGTAGCTCAGCACCAGTAAACCTAACTTTGTATTTACTTTTTATTTGGGGCAGTACGGTAGTGGCTTGTGGATCAATCAAATGTATTTCTGGTGTTTTCTGTTCATTCAGTGCTGTATTTGTTGGTGAAATCTTCATGTCTGATACTATATCAAACATAGGGACCCGTTGACGAAGCCGTATTCTTTTTAGATGGAGCCCAGGGTTTGCCCTCTTTAACTGGCTTTAGCTTGACTGGTGCATTCAGGGCTTTATAAAAATATCCACGTTAGTTTGGACCACATTCTGTTCCATTGACATAGTAATACTTCCTAAGTTTTTACCTAGTTTTTACATATGGGCTGCTGGAGTTTTCAAGCATGATGGGGAAGGCCAGAAGAATGTACCTATGTATCTTTGGATCAATTCCTGTTCTCCAGTAAATTACATTCATCAGTATCACAAATTGAATCTGGAGCAGTAAGATGTGTTTTATTCTGGCTTTGAATAAACTTAGAGCCACATTTTGAGGTTATTGATAGTAACTCTAAAGTATTTATCATCTATATACCTGCATTTCAACATATTAATTTACACATGTATTGTATTTTTACATTTTTCTTGGTTCTAGTAGATTTTTTTAATTGAAGCATTAGAATCCTGTAATAAGAATTTACTCTCTTCAAACTTCAAATTATTTAATTAATTGTAGTTTATAAATAAATATTGTATAGAGAAATAGGTAACTATTCACAGATGTCCAAATGAGTTTTATAATTTTTCTACACTGCTGAACCTTCAATAAAAGCTAGATGCTGGTTCCTTTCTTTGTCCACAGACACCTATGCATGTGGGAGCACACATACATACTAAAGCTTTACATTCAGGCAAGAATATGTAGATGGCTCAGCTAAACCCTCTTGCCATTTGTGGAAGGGATAATATTTCCCTCTGCAAGTGAATAAATTCAGTTGTTTTGTATTTGTGAACAGCAACTATTACAAAAATTTTCCCATTCAATTGTACTAAAATAATTCAGACTTATTTCCCTAATGGGTTTCATTTTATCTCCAATTACAGAATGAATTTATGTTTATTGTAAACAGCATTGAAATTCCTTTTGTTGAAACACCACTAGGACTAAAATCTTCCCTAAGTATCTTTGACTGGTTTAGTTTAATCTTAGAATGATGTTCCTTTCCACTTGTTCATTCCAAATTACTTCAGATCTTGATTATCATCCCTGCGGATTTTCAAACAGATCTTCTAGCTTTTTCTGATTTCCAAGTGGAAATCTTTAAGTTTTCAATGCAAATATTATATTTTAAGCTGAAACATTCTCCAAAGAAGTGTCTAGTCAAAAGTTTAAAATTGGCTAGACACAGAAACACAATGCATATAAGACCTGATTCAAAATCATATTACAAATTGGTTGCATAGCTGAGAGTAGAATTTAGGGCTGTTTATTCTTTTTCCATCTTTGCTTAATCCACAAAAGAAAATAATTGGTTTAAGATGAGAGGAGAAACAGTTCTAGATGAACTCCAAAGTTTTGTCCTTCTCTGAAACTTTTAGACTTCACACAACTTATCAAAATAACTCTTCTTTTTATGAATGTGTTTGTGTGTTTATTAATTTAGCTCATACTCTCAAAGCAAAAAAAAAGACAAGAAAGAAATAGCCCCTAATATCTATTCAGTTTTAAATACAATAATAGCTATTCAGTTTTAAACACAAATTCATGAAGTTGGCAAAAAAATTTAAGGACGATAAGGTAGTAACCAAATGAAATGGTGGATTCAATGGCCACAAGCTATAAAATATTACTTAAAGAAATTCAATACAGGGTACACAAATCCAGTAATATTAATTAACTAGTGAATGATACACATTCATATGCCTAACCAGAGGATGAAAGGATATACAGCAAATAGAGAAGCACGGAAGAGGTATCACAGTGCTCCTGTGTTTGGAAAGCCATTTATTCTTTCATTTCTTTCTTCAAATGCTTGGTTTAAATAAAGCAAAGGATAAAGATTATTATATGTGTGTCTAACATAGTAAGCATAGTAACATATTGAAGTATATGAATACACTCATGTTTTCCCAACACTCTCTGTTCTACCATATATATGTTTAGTTGTGGCCAGGCATCCCTAAAGCTGAAGGATAAGTTCTTGTGCATGTGCTTTACATTCCTTGAGTAGAGCAAAAATTCATTGTCATCTACTGCATTATTAATTCACTTTTTTTTTTCTTTATATTTCATCTGAACCATACTCTTTGGCTCTGGTAGTGATCATGTGGAATGACTACTGCAGGCACCAGAATGACCCAGAGGTTCTGATCACTTAGAACAGAGAGAGATTCTTAAATGCATTTGCCAGTCCAGACACTGACCTAACTAGAACCCTTGACCTATCTGGACACAGGGATTTCCCTGAAAGTCTAACCACATATGATGTATTGCCCCTTTCAGATAATTAGAACCTCTCCATTTCCTGGGATAGTTCAGGTGTGTGAATTTTTTCATGCATAGAGTCTGGAGTAATCTCACCATTCCTTCTACATACACTGGGATTCCCATATTGATGACTGGGTATCCACCAACCAAGTTACCACCCCAGGCACCACAGCCCCCCTGTGTGTGAGCTCTACTGGGTCACTTTGCAAGGAAGAGGAGGAATGAGACCAGACCAAGAGCTCAAAGACAGCATCTCCTTTCCACGAATAGGAAATCCATATAGCTAATACATATATGTACAGATACTCAATACTAAACAGAATTTTCTATTTACTAATTCTAATTTAATCATGAATTAAAAAGAGAGAAAATAAAATCCTTAATTGTATAGATATTACCAGAGTTCATTCATTACAATAAAATTTGAAGTAAATCTTTTCTTTCCTGAAATAGAATGAATATATAACCTTTATCTTGTTTGTGAAATAAAATTTGTTTAAACACTACAATGTGGTAATGACAATATAAAATTTAAAATTTGATATTATTGTTTACACTCTTTTATCAGTATTTGGAGGAGTAGCCATGCATGACTTCAAACTCATACAAGCAGTGCCTTTGAGTTACTAATCAGTTTTTAAAAGTATCAGCTAAATGAAAGAATATTTATCATTAAACTTAAAATGCTCAACTTCTCTAGAACTTAGGGCACTGTAAATTGAAAGAACAAAAGGACATACATTTGACTTCTTAGATTCTTAAAAATCAAGAAAATAAACCATATTATTCAGATTATTAGAATTAAAAAAAAGATTATTTCATTGAATAAGAGTTTGATATTGTAAAACCTCCCAAAGAAAATTTTAACTTCTTGAGTATAACAAAATTAAAATTAGTCATATATTTTACTAAGGAATCATCCTCTGGAGAGCCTTCCCTATAGTAATAAAAATAGTAGAGAAGAGTTGTGGAAACAAAAAAACTCTTTGTATATATAAATAATTGAATAAAATATAAGTTCTATGTAATATTTTAAGTTATTAAAAGACATTGCTGTTAAATAAGCCAGGCGGAGAAAGACAAGTACCAAATTATTTCACTCATCTGTGGAGTATCAGAACAAAGGAAAACTGAAGGAACAAAACAGCAGCAGAATCACAGAACCCAAGAATGGACTAACAGGTACCAAAGGGAAAGGGACTGGAGAGGATGGGTGGGAAGGGAGGGACAAGGGTGGGGAAAAAGAAAGGGTGCTTTACGATTAGCATGTATAGTGTGTGGGGGGGCACGGGGAGGGCTGTGCAACACAGAGAAGACAAGTAGTGATTTTACAGCATCTTACTATGCTGATGGACAGTGACTGTGAAGGGGTATGTGGGGGGGACTTGGTGAAGGGGGGAGCCTAATAAACATAATGTTCTTTATGTAATTGTAGATTAATGATACCAAAATAAAAAAAAATAAATAAATAAAAAATAAAAGACATTACTTACACCAACATCTAAAGGTCAAATAGATTGTCAACTAAATATATGTGTATATAATTTATTTTAATAAAGTTGTTTTATAAACAGGTATGTACAAGTATAAAGAAAGTTCTTGAAGGATGCAGGTAGATTGATGCCATGAGATGCAGAGATATGAGATGTAGGGCTATAAGAAGGTAGAGTGTGAGAAAAAGATTATATTCAATTATGTTATATATATTTTTTAATGTAATAATAATATATATCAGGTAAACTTTAACTATATCATTACAAGTAATTCATGGCCACACTATTTATATAAAATAGAAATATATTTATAATATGGCACATATTATGTATGTTACATTTACATATAATTTAACAATACTTTGTAATATATAGTATAACAACTTACATATAATAATAGGCAGAAAATAGCATGCCTATTACATTTCTATATAAATATGATATATACATGCATAAATATATGCACAGAAAATTTAGAAATAAAAAAATATTTTACGTACCCAGTAGAGAAGGACGTAAAACAAGCACATACAAATATTTAGTCACTTCAGAAAGCTCATAGCGTATTTGAAAGAAAACATTTATATTCATTATATTATTATGTGACATTATACAATGAAGAGGCAATTAAATAATTATTTGGAATGCAAATAAATACTAATGGGAAAAGGAGAAGGTAGGTACATAGGGAAGACTTTAATTCATTTAATTTAAATATGAAATATTGAGCTTTTTACAGTATCGATTTGTTTTTCCACATGAAACTGACAGTTATAGGTAGAACTTCTCAGAAATTAACATATATATGTCTTTTACTTTAAATACATACCTTGAGAAAATTAAATACACACATTGAGCAGATTAACACTTTATAAATATACTGTAATATAATTTGACATTCACAAGATTTTTTGAAATAGACACTAAAATCTGGTAATGAGGTGAACATTAACGGTTAATGAGTATCTTCATGTTTCTGTCATAACAGTGTATATCTGTATTTTTATATATTACCTCACTTGGAAAAAGAGTCAAAAGCCAATATTTAAAGCCTGATTTGACTGACTGTTCCCTTTCCAGAAACAGTCCTGGTGATACCAAAGCTTCACTATTAGATTGTCAGTCTTACCCATATTATGTGTTCTCTCATAAAATAAAGGGACACAAGTCCACTCTCTATGCTTCCCCCTCACTATAGGCCATCGTGTGCAGGCTTGGTTGAATACCCAAGTGTGGAGGAAGTGGTAGGCACCATCCCACCTCTCACCAAAAATGCCTACAAGATCTAAATCAACAGCACTGCCCAATAGAAATTAAAAATCTTAAGTGTGCCATATATTCAATTTCCAGTTTAGCTACAATGATTTTTTAGAAAGGTAAAATTTATTTTAATAAATTTAATTTAACTAATTTCAGCATGTAAACAAAATAAAATATCGAGATTTTTATATTCTTTTAGTTTTTTACTGTGTCTTCCAAACCAAGCATATCTTACACTCACAGCACATCTCAACACCAGCCACATTTCAGGGGCTCAGTGGACATTTGTTCTTACTGGCTAGCATACTCAAAGTACAGACCTAGGTCTTCCATCCCTCTACCTGCTGGCAGCCAAGGCCTCTTCAGTAAGTTACTGCTACTAGGGACTTTGAATCTTGGATGGGTAACACAGAGAAAAATAGTTATTGAGTTGTGTGAAAGCAAGAAGAGTGATGATTCCTATAATATGCTGGCTTTCTGGTTAGACTTTTCCACACAAAAGATGATTTTGTCCTGTCTCCTTTTTTGCCTCTCTGAAGTTACCATATTTAATTAAAGCCTATTTTCCAAATCTGTTTTTGCCCTTTCCCATTGCTTCAATGATCCTGATATCCTTCCAAACAATTTTAAGAGAAAGACAAAGTCTGATAATGTTTCTTGAGACTGAACCCTTCCAAATGATTACATAATAAACATTTGGATAAAATTGAAAAACCTAACTATGGCCAATACTCTAATTTTTATTTGTAAATATTAGAGATATAGTATAGTTGGATATAGAGACTGTTCTTTTTTCATAATAAAAACTGCTGTGAAGTACAACATGTACTCTGGATGAGTGGCCATGTAATTAATTATAACTCTGGAACTGCATTCATTCTCTTGCCTATTGACTCTCTCTCTTATTCATTCTTTCAGCAAATATTTAATGTTCAAGATAATGCACACTAACACATGAAGGTGAATAACAACATGGTATATCAAAACCAAGGATTTATTTTCCTGGAGGATTTGTGCCACATGCACATGTATAAATTTCAGACGAGTACCTCATGATTGCTCTAAAGAGGGCTCTTCCATCTGGAGAAAACAGAGTGATGGTTTGGGGAATAGGTGCCCAATGTCCTAGGATTTAAGGGATAAGAAGAATTTCAGTTCCTAAAAATATGGATAATACAGATGATTAAAGGAAAAAAGTGTATAAAGGCTGGAAAGTTACAGACCATGATTTTGGAACCAAGAGTGACCAGTTCACCTGGAATCTGATAGTGCTACAGTGGGGCAGAGGTTTTGCCCGAGTGTTAGCCAACTGAGTTTTTCTAAGTTTTGCTGATCCACTGACACTTTATCACTTGCTTCTCTTTTGTAAGTGAGACACCTTGCAAGATACTTAGTGTGAGATTTGGAAGCAGAACAATGCTAATTGGCCCATGTGGGGATTAGACCCTTAGCCTTGACTTCATTAGCACAAGTCTAAGCAGCTAGGGCACCTAATTTAAACTGGCTCAAAGTATAGATCCTTGTTGTTACATTCTTATCCCTTTACTTTAAAAAAAAAAAAAGCCAAAACTGTTCTAATACTACTTCTCTGTACAAAACATCTCATGAAACAGTTTATATGCCCTTATTAATACTTTAAAGACAGGCTTCTAAAAGAATATGGTTACACATGTATGTCTACATTTGATTTATGAATCAGACCATCTATATTCAAAATTTTAGAAATCCTTTTTTTATTAGCATGTGAGGATAATTATTATATGTCCTTTAAAGTTGGGCATAGGCTTAACTACTACAAATTTCCCTTTCCAATAAGTCCAGTAAAAATAATAATAAGTTTTGTTAATTCATGTTGAATAACAGATCTTCAAGAAAAAACACTCTTTAGCCATTATAAAAAAATTAGATTTGCTGCAATTCATAAAATTTCACAAATAAAAGTAATCATTTATCCATTTTTGTGGTCCCTTTCTCCAGAAAAATAGTAAGTTTACTACATTTTAGCAGTGTGTCTTAACTTTACATTATCACCTTAGCATACATCAAACAACCACTGTATTAAAATATATATTTAAAAGCAGACACACAAGATCCTATTGGTTATGAAATCAAGCAATTATAGTTGCTTAAGAGTAATAAAACTGCATAGACAGTTTATATTATGGGCACTTTAAAATACCACATGAACCATAAAATAAGGAGATTAGATGCTGAAATTTTCATAGATGGGGTATTAAATGGTGAAATAAAACAGAAAAGACATAGTACCACATGTGCACACTAAATATAGTAAAGAGAACCAGGCTGTTTTTTCATGATTCTGGGAAAGTTTCCCAAACAGCTGCAGGATTAAAATACAAAGGTGTATTTATTTTACTTCCAAAAGAAGGATAAAGTAAACAATTTGCAATCGGAACATTGTTAGTAAATAAGAATAAACATTTATTAACTGAAACACATACATACTTTTTTGTCTGAAATTCATCAAAGTGTGCAGTAATTTTTATTAATGAAACCAAAGCTTTATTTGTAAGAAGTTTGGTAGGCCTTTCCCTAGCATTTTCTGCAAACTGAGCAGATGAGTTGAAGTCATATTTATAGAGCTGTGAGAAATTTTAAATTTAGTTTTTCCTTCAAAAACTCTTCAATATGTCAGTATATAAGAGTTGAAATTATTTAAATATAAATACCACAAACTGGATTTGAAAAAAATTACATATTTCACTATTCAGTTTTTATTAAATTTCAGGTGTTTATTAGAGGAAAAAATCTAAATGACTCTTTTCCTACAGCAATTCTTTCCCTGCTTAAGAAGGAGGGATATATTCCATGAAAAATGTCTGCATTTATGCTTGAAGAGGCCTAGGACTTGCTCTAACACCCACTTTTCTAATGACTAATGACGTTGAGCACATTTTTGTGGCCATTTGCCATTCCTATACCTCTATCTTATTTGTTTACATATTCATTTAAAACTTTTGCTCAATTAGTGTGTCTAGGTCCTCAATTAGCACCAGGTCCTACCTCCTTGTGGCTTAGAGTACCATGATATTTGCTATGGTCACACAAAAATTGGGTGGCAGTCCAGACTCAGAACAACCTCTGTTTCCCAGGTCCTGTCCTTATCCTCACTCTTGGTGTTTTTCCTGCCATCCTCCTAACAGAGAACACTAGCCAGTAGACACAGGTCCACCTGCACTGATGTTTTGCCAGTGTTGGTCTAGTAAATACAACTTGTTTCCCCATTACATAGTCATTTCCTAAATGATTTCCCCTCCTTGCTAATTACTCAGCACTTAGGAAATACAATCCGGGGCATCTAAATTCTGGTCCTGGTTTTCTTTTTTTTTTTTTTAACTAAAAAATATTTTATTTAAATATAGTTGATATATAATATTATATTGGTTTAAACAGTTATCTATATTATTAATTGCTCATCCCCATAAGTGTAGTTACTGTCAATATACAGAGATATTACAATATTATTGACTAGATTGCCTACAGTACTTTCATCCTATGACTAATTTGTATAATAATTGAGATTTTATGCCTCTTTATCATCTTTACCTACTTCACCCATAACTTCCATTCCTTCTCCCATGAAAACTACCAGTCTTTTCCATGTCTGTGATGGTATTTCTGTTTTGTTCATTTGTGTGTGTGTGTGTGTGTGTGTGTGTGTGTGTGTGTGCGTTTTCAGATTCCACATATAGATGAATTCATACACTATTTGTCTTTCTCTTCTTGTATTTTACTTAGCATAGCACCCTCTAGGTCCATCCATATTGTCTCAAATGGCAGGATTTCTTTCATTCTTTCTTATTTTTGTTTTTGTTTTCTTCATATCTGGGTGTTCTTTCTTTTTCTTTTTTTTTCTTAAGGTATCATTGATGTACAATCTTATGCTCAAATTTCACATGGCCAACATTGTGGTTACTAAATTCCCCCTATTTTCAAGTCCCCACAACATAGCCAATTACAGTCACTGTCCATCAATATAGTAAGATGCTATAGAGTCACTACTTGTCTTCTCTGTGCTATACTACCTTCCCTGTGCCCCGCTTATATTATGTGTGCTAATCCTAATGCCCCTTAATCCCCTTATCCTTCTCTCCCCACCCACCCTCTCCAGTCCCTTTCCCTTTGGTAACTGTTAGTCCTTTCTTGGGTTCTGTGATTCTGTTGCTGTTTTGTTCTTTCAGTTTTTGCTTTGTTGTTATACTCCACAAATAAGTGAAATCATTTGGTACTTGTCTTTCTCTGCCTGGCTTATTTCATTGAGCATAAGATGCTCTAGCTCCATCCATGATATTGCAAATAGTAGGATTTGTTTTCTTCTTACAGCGGAATAATATTCCATTGGGTACATGTACCACATCTTCTTTATCCATTCATCTACTGATGGACACTTAGGTTACTTCCATATCTTGGCTATTGTAAATACTGCTGCAATAAACAGAGGGGTGCATATGTCTTTTTGAGTCTGAGATCCTGTATTCTTAGGGTAAATTCCAAGGAATGCAATTCCTGGGACAAATGGTATTTCTATTTTTAGTTTTTTGAGGAACCTCCTTATGGTTTTCCACAATGATTGAACTTGTTTACATTTCCACCAAAAATGTAGGAGGGTGCCTCTCTCTCCACATCTTCACAAGCATTTTTTGTTGTTTGCTTTTGGATATTGGACATCCTAACTGGTGAGAGGTGATATCTTATTGTGGTTTTATTTTGCATTTCTATGATGATTGGCTATGTAGAGCATCTTTTCATGTGCCTGTTGGTCATCTGAATTTCTTCTTTGGAGAACTGTCTGTTCAGATCCTCTGCCCATTTTTTAATTGGATTATTTGATTTTTGGTTGTTGAGGTGCATGAGCTCTTTATATATTTTGGATGTCAATCCCTTATTTGATATGTCATTTATGAATATATTCTCCCATACTGTAGGATGCCTTTTTGTTCTACTGATGTCCTTTGCTGTACAGAAGCTTTTTAGTTTGATATAGTCCCACTTGTTCATTTTTGCATTTATTTCCCTGGAGTGAGGAGATATGTTCAAGAAAAAGTTGCTCATGTTGGAGGGTGGAGCCAAGATGGTGGCGTGAGTAGAGCAGCGGAAATCTCCTCCCAAAACCACATATATATCTATGAAAATATAACAAAGACAACTCTTCCTAGAATAAACACCAGAGGACACAGGACAATATCCAGACCACATCCACACCTGCGAGAACCCAGTGCCTTGTAAAGGGGGTAAGATACAAGCCCCGGCGCGGCGGGAACCGAGTGCCCCTCCCCCCAGCTCCCGGCGGGAGAAGAATAGGCAGAGCGGGAGGGAGACGGAGCCCAGGACTGCTGAACACCCAGCCCCCGCAATCCAGACCACAGGGCAGACACAGTGCGTGCACGGGGCCCTGGATACTAGGGAAACAGGGCAGCAAGAATGGTGATAGGGTGCCGGAGGCCTGGCGCCAGAGGACGTAAGAAAAGAGAGCGGCCATTTTTTTTTAAATTTTTTTGGCGAGCGCTTTTTAAAACTCTTAAAGGGACAGGGAACCCAATACTAGGGAAACAGGGCAGCAAGACCGGCAAGCGGGTATCGGAGGCTGGCGCCGGAGAACAAAAGAAAAGTGAGTGGCCAATTTTTTTTTTTTTTTACTGTTTTGTTTTGATGAGAGCTTTTTGAAAGTCTTAAAGGGATAGGGGACCCAATACTAGGGAAAGAGGGCAGCAAGACTGGTGAGCAGATGCCTGAGGCTGGCGCTGGAGAATAAAGAAAAACGAGTGGCCATTTTTTATTTTATTTTTTATTTTTTTAATTTATAAAATTTTTTTTTCTGTTTTTTTTTTGTGATCATTATTTTGTTTTGGCGGGTGCTTTTTGGAAGTCTTAAAGGGGCAGGGCAGGACACTTAATCCAGAGGTAGGGAATATGGGGATCTCTGGGCACCCTAATCCCCTGGGCTGCAGTGAGCACGGAGGCACCTTACGGAGATACATAGCCTCTAGGCCGCTATCTCTCCAACACGACTCCTCCACTTTGGAGCAACGGCCCGAGCCAGGCCACGCCCACAGCAACAGCAGAGATAAAACTCCATAGCAGCCGGGCAGGAAGCAGAAGCCCTGTCAGCGTGCAGCTGCGCAGCACAAGCCACTAGAGGCCGCTGTTCTCCCAGGAGAGGAGGGCCACAAACCAACAAGAAGGGAAGTTCTTCCAGCCGTCACTCGTCCCAGCTCTGCAAACTATTCCTATCACCATGAAAAGGCAAAGCTACAAGCAGACAAAGATCACAGAGACAACACAAGAGAAGGAGACAGACCTAACCAGTCTTCCTGAAAAAGAATTCAAAATAAGAATCATAAACATGCTGACAGAGATGCAGAGAAATACGCAAGAGATATGGATGAAGTCCGGAGAGAGATCACAGATGCCAGAAAGGAGATCACAGAAATGAAACAAACTCTGGAAGGGTTTATAAGCAGAATGGATAGGATGCAAGAGGCCATTGAAGGAATTGAAACCTGAGAATAGGAACGCACAGAAGCTGACATAGAGAGAGATAAAAGGATCTCCAGGAATGAAACAATATTAAGAGAACTGTGTGACCAATCCAAAAGGAACAATATCCGTATTATAGGGGTTCCAGAAGAAGAAGAGAGAGGAAAAGGGATTGAAAGTATCTTGGAAGAAATAATTGCTGAAAACTTCCCCAAACTGGGGGAGGAAATAATCGAACAGACCACGGAAATACACAGAAATCCCAACAGAAAGGATCCAAGGAGGACAACACCAAGACACAAAATAATTAAAATGGCAAAGATCAAGGACAAGGAAAGAGTTTTAAAGGCAACTAGAGAGAAAAAGGTCACCTATAAAGGAAAACCCATCAGGCTAACATCAGACTTCTCAACAGAAACACTACAGGCCAGAAGCGAATGGCATGATATATTTAATGCAATGAAACAGAAGGGCCTTGAACCAAGGATACTGTATCCAGCACGACTATCATTTAAATATGATGGTGAGATAAAACAATTCCCAGAAAAAACAAAAGCTGAGGGAATTTGCTTCCCACAACCCATCTCTACAGGACATCTTACAGGGACTGCTCTAGATGGGAGTACTCCTAGAAAGAGCACAGCACAAAACACCCAACATATGAAGAATGGAGGAGGAGGAATAAGAAGGGAGAGAAGAAAAGAATCTCCAGACGGTGTATATAACAGCTCAATAAGCGAGCTAAGTTAGGCAGTAAGATACTAAAGAGTCTAACCTTGAACCTTTGGTAACCACAAATTTAAAGCCTGCAATGGCAATAATTACATATCTTTCAATAGTCACCCTAAATGTTAATGGACTGAATGCACCAATCAAAAGACACAGAGTAATAGAATGGATAAAAAAGCAAGACCCATCTACATGCTGCTTACAAGAAACTCACCTCAAACCCAAAGACATGTACAGACTAAAAGTCAAGGGATGGAAAAACATATTTCAGGCAAACAACAGCGAGAAGAAAACAGGGGTTGCAGTACTAATATCAGACAAAATAGACTTCAAAACAAAGAAAGTAAAAAGAGATAAAGAAGGACACTACATAATGAAAAAGGGCTCAGTCCAACAAGAGGATGTAACCATTCTGAATATATATGCACCCAACACAGGAGCACCAGCATATGTGAAACAAATACTAACAGAACTAAAGGGGGAAATAGACTGCAATGCATTCAGTCTAGGATACTTCAACACACCACTCAACCCAAAGGATAGATCCACTGAGCAGAAAATAAGTAAGGACACGGAAGCACTGAACAACACAGTAGAGCAGATGGACTTAATAGACATCTACAGAACTCTACATCCAAAAGCAACGGGATACACATTCTTCTCAAGTGCACATGGAACATTCTCCAGAATAGACCACATACTAGGCCAAAAAAGAGCCTCAGTAAATTCGAAAACATTGAAATCCCACCAACCAACTTTTCAGACCACAAAGGCATAAAACTAGAAATAAACTGTACAAAGAAAGCAAAAAGGCTCACAAACACATGGAGGCTTAACAACACGCTCCTAAATAATCAATGGTTCAATGACCAAATCAAAATGGAGATCCAGCAATATATGGAAACAAATGACAACAACAAAACTAAGCCCCAACTTCTGTGGGACACAGCAAAAGCAGTCTTAAGAGGAAAGTATATAGCAGTCCAAGCATATTTTTTAAAAAGGAAGAATAATCCCAAATGAATGGTCTAATGTCACAATTATCAAAATTGGAAAAAGAAGAACAAATGAGGCATAAGGTCAGCAGAAGGAGGGACATAATAAAGATCAGAGAAGAAATAAATAAAATTGAGAAGAATAAAACAATAGCAAAAATCAATGAAACCAAGAGCTGATTCTTCGAGAAAATTAACAGAATAGATAAGCCTCTAGCCAGACTTATTAAGAGGAAAAGAGAGTCAACACAAATCAACAGTATCAGAAACGAGAAAGGAAAAATCACGACGGACCCCACAGAAATACAAAGAATTATTAGAGAATACTATGAAAACCTATATGCTAACAAGCTGGGAAACCTAGGAGAAATGGACAACTTCCTAGAAAAATACAACCTTCCAAGAATGACCCAGAAAGAAACAGAAAATCTAAACAGACCAGTTACCAGCAATGAAATTGAAGCAGTAATCAAAAAACTACCCAAGAACAAAACCCCTGGGCCAGATGGATTTACCTCAGAATTTTATCAGACATAAAGAGAAGACATAATACCCAATCTCCTTAAAGTTTTCCAAAAAATAGAAGAGGAGGGAATACTCCCAAACTCATTCTGTGAAGTCAACATCACCCTAATATCAAAACCAGGCAAAAATCCCACCAAAAAAGAAAACTACAGACCAATATCCCTGATGAACTTAGACGCAAAAATACTCAACAAAATATTAGAAAACCGAATTCAAAAATAGATCAAAAGGATCATAAACCATGACCAAGTGGGATTCATCCCAGGGATGCAAGGATGGTACAACATTCGAAAAGTCCATCAACATCATCCACCACTTCAACAAAAAGAAAGACAAAAACCACATGATCATCTCCATAGATGCTGAAAAGGCATTTGACAAAGTTCAAAATTCATTCATGATAAAAACTCTCAGCAAAATGGGAATAGAGGGCAAGTACCTCAACATAATAAAGGCCATTTCTAATAAACACACAGTCAACATTATACTGAACAGCGAGATGCTGAAAGCATTTCCTCTGAGACTGGGAACTAGACAGGGATGCCCACTCTCCCCACTGTTATTTAACATAGTACTGGAGGTCCTAGCCACAGCAATCAGACAAAACAAAAAAATACAAGGAATCCAGATAGGTAAAGAAGAAGTTAAACTGTCACTATTTGCAGATGACATGATACTGTACATAAAAAGCCCTAAAGACCCCACCCCAAAACTACTAGAACTGATATCGGAATACAGCAAAGTTGCAGGATACAAAATCGACACACAGAAATCTGTAGCTTTCCTATACACTAACAATGAACCAACAGAAAGAGAAATCAGGAAAACAACTCCATTCACAATTGCATCAAAAAAAATAAAATACCTAGGAATAAACCTAACCAAAGATGTGAAAGACTTATACTCTGAAAACTACAAGTCACTCTTAAGAGAAATTAAAGGGGACACTAACAGATGGAAACTCATCCCATGCTCGTGGCTAGGAAGAATTAATATCGTCAAAATGGCCATCCTGCCCAAAGCAATATGCAGATTTAATGCAATCCCTATGAAACTACCAGCAACATTCTTCAATGAACTGGAACAAATAATTCAAAAATTCATATGGAAACTCCAAAGACCTGAATAGCCAAAGCAATCCTGAGAAAGAAGAATAAAGTAGTGGGGATCTCACTCCCCAACTTCCAGCTCTACTATAAATCCATAGTAATCAAGACAATTTGGTACTGGCACATGAACAGAGCCACAGACCAATGGAGCAGACTAGAGAATCCAGACATTCACCCAGACATATATGGCCAATTAATATTTCATAAATGACTCATGGACATACAATGGCGAAATGACAGTCTCTTCAACAGATGGTGCTGGCAAAACTAGACAGCTACATGTAGGAGAATGAAACTGGACCATTGTCTAACCCCATATACAAAAGTAAAATCAAAATGGATCAAAGACCTGAATGTAAGTCATGAAACCACTAAACTCTTGGAAGAAAACATAGGCATAAACCTCTTAGACATAAACATGTGTGACCTCTTCTTGAAGATATCTTCCCGGGCAAGGAAAACAACAGCAAAAATGAACAAGTGGGACTATATTAAGCTGAAAAGCTTCTGTACAGCAAAATACACCATCAATAGAACAAAAAGGAACCCTACAGTATGGGAGAATATATTTGAAAATGACACATCCGATAAAGGCTTGACATCCAGAATATATAAAGAGCTCACACGCCTCAACAAACAAAAAACAAATAACCCAATTAAAAAATGGGCAGAGGAACTGAACAGACAGTTCTCCAAAAAAGAAATACAGATGGCCAACAGACACATGAAAAGATGCTCCACATCGTTAATTATCAGAGAAATGCAAATTAAAACTACAATGAGGTATCACCTCACACCAGTAAGGATGGCTGCCATCCAAAAGACAAAGAACAACAAATGTTGGCGAGGCTGTGGAGAAAGGGGAACCCTCCTACACTGCTGGTGGGAATGTAAATTAGTTCAACCATTGTGGAAAGCAGGTTGGAGGTACATCAAAATGCTCAAAACAGACTTACCATTTGACCCAGGAATTACACTCCTAGGAATTTACCCTAAGAATGCAGCAATCAAATATGAGAAAGATCAGTGCACCCCTATGTTTATCGCAGCACTATTTACAATAACCAAGAATTGGAAGCAACCTAAATGTCCATCGATAGATGAATGGATAAAGAAGATGTGGTACATATACACAATGGAATACTACTCAGCCATAAGAAAAGGGCAAATCCTACCATTTGCAGCAACATGGATGGAGCTGGAGGGTATTATGCTCAGTGAAACAAGCCAAGCGGAGAAAGAGAAATACCAAATGATTGCACTCATCTGTGGAATATAAGTACAAAGGAAAAACTGAAGGAACAAAACAGCAGCAGAATCACAGAACTCAAGAATGGACTAACAGATACCAAAGGGAAAGGAACTGGGGAGGATGGGTGGGTAGGGAGGGATGGGGGGGAAGATGAAGGGGGATATTAAAATTAGCATGCATGTGGGGGTGGGAGAAACGGGAGGGCTGTACAACACAGAAAAGGCAAGTAATGATTTTACAGCACTTTGCTGTGCTGATGGACAGTGACTGTGGGGGGGTTTGTGGGGGGGACCTGGTATAGGGGAGAGCCTAGTAAACATAATATTCATCATGTAAGTGTAGATTAATGATACCAAAAAAAAAAAAAAGTCAGTTCCTGTGTGGTGACCTCCAATGAGTTCTACACAATGGTATAAAGGCATATAAAAGTGTAGGCAAAGTGTCTGTTTGTGTTTATGCAGGAATCAAAGCCTAATTTGGCTACCCTGAAAATGAACTAAGATATGATATGAAAAAGAACTTCCAACATCAGCACTCTCTGGAAGACTCATGCCAGAAGATGATCATCAAAAAACCCCAACAAAGATCCGCACACTGCTACAGGTGTAGATGCACTCATCCCACCAGTTCCTGGACTTGCCATGGGAATGAAGAAGGAGATATCTATGCTGGCCTGTGCATACAGTAAAACAACAAATTTGACTGGATCTATACTGTTGGAACTCAACCAAGAATTAGGAGAAGTGCTAATTGTAGCACTCCAAAATCTTACAACTACAGACTATTTACTGTTAACAGAACATATGGGATGTGAACAGTCCCCAGGAATGGGCTGTTTTAATTTGTCTGATTTCTCTCAGACTGTTCAAGTTCAGTTGGACAATATCCACCATATCATAGATAAGTTTTCACAAATCCCTAAGGTGCCTAACTGGTTTTCTTGGTTTCACTGGAGATGGCTGGTAATTACAGGTATGCTTTGGTTATGTAACTATACTCCTATTATGTTAATGTGTGTGCGCAATTTAATTATTAGTTTAAAACCTATACATGCTGAAGTTACTCTACAAGAAGATATGTCAAAGAAATAATCTTCTCATGTTTTCTTCCGCCTGCTACTTCTATAGCTTTTCTTCTTCCTTCCTAATTACAACCCTTAAATAGAATTGTGCCTCATATCAAATTTACCTAATATCATAATTCTTCCAAGTAGTAAAGATACCTCAAGACAAATGCTGGGCATAGAAGCCACAGGGCATAAATATGCAAAGAAGTAAAAAGCTAACCTTTTCAAACAATAAGGCTTCTCTCTCTTACCAACTTTACATTTCCCTGTATGGCCCTGGAAGATGACTGGTTAGCCAGAGACGGGTAAGATTCCTCAAGGGAGGAACAACCTAAGACAGGCACAGTCGCAGGGGGGCCATCAGGTGAGAAATTGGGGATCAACAGAGGTGAGGCTTAGAACCTCATCCCCCGTGTTCTGAGAGAAATCTTCTGCATACGTGGATGTTTTATTGCCCTTGTCTAGCTTGGATTAACACATAGTCTACAGGCACACACCTGATCATCTACATTTTCTCTCTTACAACGCTAAACTATATTTTCTACCTTTATCTTGTATCTACCTTCCACTTCAGCATTTTATTAAAAGTAATAATTGTATAGAGAGAAATGTGGTATCTACATATAAATCAAGTATAAAAATCAAAAGAATATTCATATTTGAACTGATTGTTTATAGTTCATAATGCATGAGCAAAACCGAAAGTTTCTGTGATGACTGCCCTTGTACTGTTCACCATGTAACTTATTCACTATGTAAGAATTTGTTCTCCATGTAAGAACTTGTTTGTTATGCTTCAGAAGATTGGAGACTGACGAAAATTAGGCTTGGGGTGGATTAATGATTGTGCATTGAGCATTGACTCCCCTATACGGTATTTTATTGTTGTTAATAACCATTTGATCAATAAATATGAGAGATGCCCTCAAAAAAAAAATGTTGCTCATGTTTACTTTCAGGAGAGTTTCACCTATGTTTACTTCTAAGAGTTTCATGGTTCCGTGACTTACACTCAGGTCTTTGAGTTTACTTTTGTGCATGGAGTTAGACAATACTCCAGTTTCATTCTCTTACATGTTGCTGTCCAGTTTTGCCATCACCAGCTGTTCAAGAGGCTACCATTTCCCCACTGTATATTTGTGGCTCCTTTATCATATATTAATTGGCCATATGTGTGTGGGTTTATATCTGGGCTCTCTAGTCTGTCCTTTGTTCTTTAGGTTTGTTCTTGTGCCAGTATTGTCTTGATTTCTGTGGCGTTGTAGTAGAGCTTGAAATCAGGGATCATAATCTCTCCCATTTTTATTCTTCCTTCTCAGGATTGCTTTGGCTTTTCAGGGTTTTTGTGGTTCCTTGTGAATTTTAGAAGTATTTGCTCAGTTTCCTTGAAGTATGCTGTTGGTATTTTGATAGGGATTGCATTGAATCTGTATATTGCTTTAGGCAGGATGACCATTTTGACAATATTAATTCTTCATATCCATGAGCATAGGATGCATTTCCATTTATTGGTGTCTTCTTTAATTTCTCTCATGAGTGTCTCATAGTGTTCAGGATATAATTCTTCCACCTTCTTGGTTAAGTTTATTCCTAGGTATTTTACTCTTTTTGATGCAATTGTGAATGGAATTGTTTTCCTTATTTCTCTTTTTGCTAGTTCATTGTTAGAGTATAGGAACATAACAGATTTCTGCGTATTAATTTTGTATCCTGCGACATTGCTGAATTCTGATATTAGTACTTTTGGAGTGGAGTATTTAGGGCATTTTATGTACAATATCATGTCATCTGCAAATAGTGACAGTTTAACTTCTTTACCAATCTGGATGCCTTGTATTTCTTTGTTTTGTCTGCTTACTGTGGCTAGGACATCAAGCACTATGTTGAATAACAGTGGGGAGAGTGGGCATCCCTGTCTTGTTCCTGATCTTAGAGGTAAAGCTTTCAGCTTCTTGCTGTGAAGAATGATGTTGGCTGTGGGTTTGTCATATATGGCCTTTATTATGTTGAGGTATTTGCCCTCTATACCCATTTTGTTGAGAGTTTTTATCATGAATGGATGTTGAATTTTGTTAAATGCTTTTTCAGCATCTATGGAGATGATCATGTGGTTTTTGTCCTTCTTTTTGTTGATGTGGATGATGTTGATGGATTTTCAAATGTTGTACCATCCTAGCATCCCTGAGATGAATCCCACTTGGTCATGGTGTATGATCCTCTTGATGTATTTTTGAATTTGGTTTTCTAATATTTTGTTGAGTATTTTTGTATCTATGTTCATCAGGGATATTGGTCAGTAATTTTCTTTTTTTGTGGTGTCTTTGCCTGGTTTTGGTATTAGAGTGATGCTGCCCTCATAGAATGAGTTTGGAAGTATTCCCTCCTCTTCTATTTTTTGGAAGACCTTAACGAGAATAGGTATTATGTCTTCTCTGTATGTATGACAAAATCTGAGGTAAATCCATCTGGCTCAGGAATTTTGTTCTTGGGTAGTCTTGGGTAGTTTTTTACTTACCAATTCTATTTCATTGCTGGTAAATTGGTCTGTTTAGATTTTATGTTTCTTCCTTGGTCAGTCTTGGAAGGTTGTATTTTTCTAGGAAGTTGTCCATTTTTTCCAGGTTTTCCAGCTTGTTAGCATGTACGTTCCCATAGTATTCTCTAATGATTCTTTGGATTTCTGATTGGTCCGTCGTGATTTTTCCTTTCTCGTTTCTGATTCTGTTGATGTGTGTAGATTCTCTTTTCCTCTTAATAAGTCTGCCTAGGGGCTTATCTATTTTGTTTATTTTCTCACAGTACCAGCTCTTCATTTCATTGATTTTTTTCTATTGTTTTATTCTTCTCAACTTTTTATTTATTTCTTCTCTGATCTTTATTATGTCCCTCCTTCTGCTGACTTTGGGCCTCATTCGTTCTTCTGTTTCCAATTTCAATAATTGTGACTTTAGACTATTCATTTGGGATTGTTCTTCCTTGTTTAAACAGGCCTGGATTGCTATATACTTTCCTCTTAGAACTGCTTTCATTGCGTTCCACAGAAGTTGGGGCTTTGTACTGTTGTTGTCATTTGTCTCCATATATTGCTTGATCTCTATTTTAATTTGGTAATTGATCCATTGATTATTTAGGAGTCTGCTGTTAAGCCTCCATGTGCTTGTGAGTCTTTTTGCTTTCTTCCTACAATTTATTTCTAGTTTTATACCTTTGTGGTCTGAGAAGTTGATTGGTAGAATTTCAATCTTTTGGAATTTACTGAGGCTCTTTTTTTGGCCTAGTATGTGGTCTATTCTGGAGAATGTTCCATGTGCACTTGAGAAGAATGTGTATCCTGTTGCTTTTGGGTGTAGAGTTCTATAGATGTCTATTGGATCTATCTGTTCTAGTGTCTTGTTCAGTGCTTCTATGTCCTTACTTATTTTCTGTCTGGTGGATCTGTCCTTTGGAGTGAATGGTGTGTTGAAGTCTCCTAAAATGAATGCATTGCATTCTACTTCCGCCTTTAATTCTGTCAGTATTTGTTTCACATATGTTTGTGCTCCTGTACTGGGTGCATATATATTTATGATGGTTATATCCTCCTGTTGGACTGACTCCTTTATCATTATGTAATGTCCTTCTTTATCTCTTGTGTCTTTCTTTGTTTTGAAGTCTATTTTGTCTGATACTAGTACTGCAACACCTGCTTTGTTCTCCTATTGTTTGCATGAAGTATCTTTTTCCATCCCTTGACTTCAGGTCTGTGTATGTGTTTGGGTTTGAGGTGAGTCTCTTGTAAGCAGCATATAGATGGGTCTTGCTTTTGTATCCATTCTGTTACTCTGTGTCTTTTGATTGGTGCATTCAGTCCATTTGAATTTAGGGTGATTATTGAAATATATCTACTTATTGCCATTGCATGTTTTAAATTCATGGTTACCAAAGGTTCAAGGGTAGCTTCTTTACTATCTAACCATCTAGCTTAACTCACTTATTAACCAATTATAAACACCATCTGATGATTCTTTATTTCTCTCCCTTTTTATTTTTCCTCCTCCATTCTTTATATTTTAGGTGTTTTATTCTGTGCTCTTTTGTGTTTCATTTGACTGCGTTTGCAAGTAGTTGATTTTATTTTTTGCCTTTAGTTAGTATTTGGTTGGTCTGCTTTCTTTGCTGTGATTTTATTTTCTCTGGTGACATTTATTGAGCCTTAGGTGTCCTTCCTTCTAGAGCAGTCCCTCTAAAATACCCTGTGGAGGTGGTTTGTGGGAGGCAAATTTCCTTAACTTTTGCTTTTCTGGGAACTGTTTAATCCTTCCTTCATATTTAAATGATAATCGTGCTCCATACAGTATCCTTGGTTCAAGGCCCTTCTGTTTCATTGCATTAAATATATCATGTCATTCTCTTCTGGCCTGTAAGGTTTCTGTTGAGAAGTTTGATGATAGCCTGATGGGTTTTCCTTTGTAGATGACCTTTTTTCTCTCTCTGGCTGCCTTTAATACTCTGTTCTTGTCCTTGATCTTTACCATTTTAATTATTATGTGTGTTCATGTTGTCCTCCTTGGGTCCCTTGTGTAAGAAGATCTGTGGGCTTCCATGGTCTGAGAGACTATTATCTCCCCTAGTTTGGGGAAGTTTTCAGCAATTATTCCTTCAGAGACACTTTCTATCCATTTTTCTCTCTCTTCTTCTTCTGGTACCCTAATAATATGAATATTGTTCCATTTGGATTGGTCACATAGTTCTCTTAGTATTCTTTCATTCCTGGAGATTCTTTTATCTCTCTCTGCCTCAGTTTCTCTGTGTTCATGTTCTCTGATTTCCATTCCATTAACAGTCTCTTGCCCCTCATCCAGTCTGCTCTTAAGTCCTTCCAGAGATTGTTTTATTTCTGTATTCTGCTTCCTAACTTGTTCCTTTAGTTCTTGAGTATTTTTCTGCAGGTCCATCAACATGGTTATGACCTTTATTTTGAATTCTTTTTCAGGAAGATTGGTTAAATCTATCTCCCCAAGCTCCCTCTCAGGGGTTGTCTAGGTTATTCTGGATGGATCAGATTCTTCTGCCTTTTCATGGCAATAGAGGTCCTGCTTGCTGGTCCCCTTGCCCTCCTAGAAGCACATCTGTGGGCAGTTGGTGCATGTGTTAACTGGGCTGGGATGTCTGTGCAGGTTACCCACACATGGGGAGCAGTTTTTTTTGTAATATTCTGAGCCGCCGCAGGTGGGGCAGCCATCGGGACAGACCAGAGCCCTGTGGGGATGGGCAGGCGCACCGGGTCTGCTCTCCTGCAAGAATGGCGACCCTTTGCACCCCGTCCTGGCTTCCTCTGTTTCTGTGTGCCCACAGGCACTCTGATTCTGGCCCAGGCGGTTGCAGAGGAGGTTCTTGGCAGTTGCAGTTGGCGTGGCCACTCTCAGGCTGCTCCCCTGCTGTGGTGGGGCTGTGCCAGAGGGGGAATGGATAGGAGGCTGTTTAACACAGTGAGGGGCTTCAGAGCTGTGCTGACTTCCAGGAAGCTATAGTGCCTGTATTTCCCCAGGATTCCCAGCTGCTGGGCTGAGTGTGCCTGGATGCTGCCATCCAGCTGTGAGGCCCTGTCCCTTTAAGACTTTGAAAAAGCACTCACTTTTCTTTTGTCCCAGGGGCACCAGCTGCAGGGACCCGCTCGCAGATTTTACTGTTCCGTTTCCCTAATATACAGCACACCATGCAATGTGTGTCTGCGCTCCTGGTGCGGATGACTAGGGGTGGGTATTTAGTAGTCCTGGGCCCCACTCTCTCCTCACTCTGACTCCTCTCCTCCCACTGGGGAGCTGGGGTGAGGGGCACTCGGATCCCACCGGGCTGCGACTTGTATCTTATCCCCTTCGTGAGGTGCTGAGTTCTCGCTGATGTAGATGTAGCCTGACTGTTGTACTGTATCCTTTGGTCTCTCTTTTAGGAATAGTTGTATTTGTTGTATTTTCAAAAATATATATGGTTTGGAGAGGATATTTCTGCTGCCCTACTCACACCACTATCCTGTTTCTTCTCTTGGGTAGTTTTTTGATTATCAATTCAATTTCATTGCTTGTAATTCATCTGTTCAGATTCTCTGTTTCTTCCTGGGTCAGTTTTGCAACATTATATTTTTCTAGGAAGTTGTCCATTTCTTCTTGGTTATCCAGTTTGTTAGCATAGAATTTTTCACAGTATTCTCTCATAATTCTTTGTAATTCTGTGGTGTCCCTAGTGATTTTTCCTTTCTTAATTCAGATTCCGTTTATGTGTAGATTCTTTTTTTCTTGACAAGTCTGCTATAGTTTTATCTATTTTGTTTATTTTCTCAATGAACCAGCTCTTGGTTCCATTAATTTTTTCTATTGTTTTATTCTTCTCAATTTTATTTATTTATGCTCAGATCTTTATTATGTCCATCCTTCTGATTTGGGGTCTCATTTATTCTTCTTTTTCTAGTTTCAATAATTTTGCCTTTAGACTATTCATTTGGGATTGCTCTTCTTTCTTTAAGTAGGCCTGGATTGCTGTGTACTTTCCTCTTAGAACTGCCTTTGCTGCATCCCACAGAATTTGGGGCATTGTGCTTTTGTTTTCATTTGTCTCTATATATTACTTGATCTCAGTTTTAATTTGTTCATTGATCCACTGATTATTTAGAAGCATTTTGTTAAGCCTCCATGTGTTTGTGAGCCTTTTTGTTTTCTTTATACAATTTATTTCTAGTTTCATACCTTCCTGATCTGAGAAGTTGGTTGGTACAATTTCAATCTTTTTGTATTTGGTGAGGCTCTTTTTGTGGCCTAGTATGTGTTCTATTCTGAAAAATATTCTCAGTGCACTTGAGACGAATGTGTATCTTGCTGGTTTTGGGTGGAATGTTCTATAGGTGTATGTTAGGTCCATCTGTTCTAATGTGTTGTTCAGTGCCTCTGTCTCCTTAGTTATTTTCTGTCTGGTTGATCTGTCCTTCATTGTGAGCAGCATGTTGAAGTCCACTAAAATGAATGCATTGCATTCTATTAATCCCCTTTAATTCTGTTAGTACTTGTTTCACATAATTAGGTGCTCCTGTGATGGGTGCATAGATATTTTAATGGTTATGTGCTCTTGTTGGACTTACCCCTTTATCATTATGTAATATCCTTCTTTGTCTTTTGTTACTTTCTTTGTTTTGAAGTCTATTTTTCTGATAACTACTGCAACTGCTGCTTTTGTGTCCCTATTCTGTGAATGAAATGTCTTTTTCCCTCCCTTCACTTTTAGTCCGTTTATGTCTTTGGGTTTGAATTGAGTCTATTGTCAGCAGCTTACAGATGGGTCTTACTTTTTTATCCATTCTATTACTCTATGTCTTTTGATTGTTGCATTCATTCTATTTACATTTAGGGTGATTATCGATCGGTATGTACTTATTGCCTTTGCAGGCTTTGGATTCATGGTTACCAAAAGTTCACTGGCAGCTTCTTTACTATGTAGCAGTCAATCTTAACTCACTTATTATGCTATTATAAACACAGTGTGAGGATTCTTTTTTCTCTCCCTTTTGTTTCTTCCTCCTCCACTCTTTATATGTTAGGTGTCATATTCTGTACTCTTTGTGTATCCCTTGACTGACTTTGTGGGTAGCTGATTTAATTTTGCATTTGATTAGTATTTAATTGGTCTACTTCCTTTGCTATGGTTTTATTTTCTCTGGTGACAGCTCTTTAGCCTTAGGCACACTTCCATCTAGAGCACTCCCTTTAAAATACAGTGTAGAGATGGTTTGTGGGAGGTAAATTCCCTCAACGTTTGCTTATCTGGAAATTGTTTAATCCCTCCAAATTTAAATGACAGTCTTGCGGGGTAGAGTATATTTCAGGACCTTCTTTTTCATTGCATTGAATATATCATGCCACTCCCTTCTGTCCTATAAGTTTTCTGCTGAGAAGTCTGATGGGTTTTCCTTTGTGGGTGATCTTTTCTTCTCTCTCTGGCTGTTTTTAATACTCTGTCTTTGTCCTTGGTCTTTGCCATTTTCATTTTTATATATCTTCATCTTGTCCTCCACAGGTCCCTTGTGTTGGGAGATCTGTGGACTTCCATGGCCTGAGAGACTATTTTCATCCCCAGATTGGGGACGTTTTCAGCAATTATTTCTTCAAAAGACACTTTATATCCCTTTTCTCTCTCTTCTTTTTCTGGCACCCTTACAATGTGAATATTGTTCCATTTGGATTGGTCACACAGTTCTCTAATTATTCTTTCATTCCTAGAGATCCTTTTTTTATCTTTCTGCTTCTTTGTATGCCTGTTCTCTAATTTCTATTCCATTTACTCTCTCCTCTACCTCATCTAACCTGCTTTTGAATCCCTCCATTGTTTGTTTCATTTAAGTTATCTCCCTCCTGAATTCATCCCTTAGCTATTGATTATTTTTTATAGGTCCATTAGCATGCTTATGACTTTTATTTTGAATCCTTTTTCAGGAAGATTGGTGATTTCAGTCTCACTGAGCCCTCATTCTGGTGTTTGATGGATTTTGGATTGAACAAGGTTCTTCTGCCTTTTCATAGTCGTGGAGCGATGGGAGTGGTTGCAAGTGAGTGGTGCAGTGTCATCTGGGAGGACAAAGTCCCTTCTTGCTTTCCTGTTGCTGTGCCTGTCTCTGCTGTTTGTGCTGGTTAACCATACACAGTGAACAACCCCTGGGGTAATCCCCTAAAGTGCGGTGGGAGGTGAGGTCCTCCTGCTGGCCTTGGCAATGACAGGAGTCACCGGAAAGCAGTGTGGATATTTACAGGGAGGGAAAAGCCCTTTTTTGCTTCCCAGTCACTGTGCCTATTTCTGCTGTCTGTGCCAGTTAAGCAGGGAGCAGTTTCTGGGTTTGTCCCCTAAGCTGCCATGAGTGGGATGGCCCTTGGGATGGTCTAGGATGATGGTGGTCATCACTGGCATGTGGTGTGGGTGTTTTCAGGTATGGAAAAGCCCTTTTATACTTCCCAGTCACTGTGATTGTCTCCACTGTCTGTGCTGGTTAACCACATGCAGGGAGAAGTCTCTGCATTAAGCTATGTATTTTGTAAGTGGAGCTGCCCTCTACCTGGTCTCCAGCAATAACAAGGACAGTGGGTTTGAGTGCAGGTGCTGGCAGGGAGGACGGAATGGCAGGCTGCTTATTGTGGTGAGGGGCCTCAGGGCTGCATTGCCAACCAGGGACATAGGGCGCCTGAAGTTCCTGAAAGTTCCCAACCTGCTGTGCTGAGTGTGCCAGTACAATTTTGTCCACCCATTCCTTTTCCTAAATGCTTGCCTCTTTATCAGCCTTCTGACTGTTGAGAAGTCTTTTAAAGTGCCTCCTTTTATTTTGTCCCAGGGCAGCTGGTTGTGGGAACCTGTTCACAGTCTCTAATTTCCAGAGCACTATGCAATGTGGGACTGTGCTCCTGGGATATATTCCCAAGGCTGGCTATTTAGTAGTCCTGTGCTTCCAATTCCACCCCTCTCTGATTCTCTTCTTCCTGCTGGTGAGCTGGGGTGGGTGGAGTGCTCAGGTCCCACCAGGTCACAGCTTTTTACTTTACCCTTTTATGTGAGATGTTAACTTCTCCTAGATGTAGACTGGCTAGTGTACTCTTACTTCTGATCACTCTTTTAGGAATGGTTGTATTTACTGTATTTTGAAAATATATTTGGTTTTGGGAGGATCTTTCCGCCTCACTTCTCATGCTGCCATCTCCATCTTTTCTTCTCCCCCTATGGATTTCTTTCTATTTTGTGGCTGAATAATATTCCATTGTGTATATGTACCACATTCTCTTTCCATCCATTTATTGATGGACACAGGTTGTATCTTGGCCATTGTGAATAATGCCTCAGTAAACAAAGGAGTACATATTTATTTTCAAATCAGTGGATTTGTTTTCTTTGGGTGTATTTCCAGAAGTGGAATTGCTGGGTTGTATGGTATTTCTAGTTCTAGTTCTTTGAAAACCCCTATACTTCTTTCCATGGTGTAGAGGTAGAATTTTGCCAACACTTGTTATTTCTTGTTTTTTGGGTAGTATTCATTCTGACCAATGTGAAGTGATGTCTCATTGTGGTTTTGATTGAAATTTTCCTGATTATTAGTGATGTTGAGCATCTGTTCATGTGTCTGTTGGCCATCTGCATGTCTTTGGAAAAATGTCTTTTTATGGCTTTTACCCATTTTGCATTATCTGGGTTTTTTGATGTTGAGTTGTTGGAATTTTTATATATTGTAGATATTAGCCTCTTACTAGATGCATCATTTGCAAATATATTCATATATTAGGTTTCCTTTTGTTTTGCTGATGGGTTTTTTTTTGGTGCAGAAGCTTTTTAATTTGATGTAGTCCCACTTGTTTATGTTTGCTTTTGTTTCCTTTGCCTAGGAAGATGTATCCAGAAAAAAATTACTAATCCTGATGTTAAAGAGATTTTTGCCTGTTTTTTTCTTCTAAAAGTTTTATGCTTTCAGGTCTTACATTTAGGTGTGGATGCTACTCTGAGTTACTTTTTCTATATGATGTAACACAGTGGTCCCATTTCATTCTCTTGAATGTAGTTGTCCAGTTTTCCCAACACCATATATTGAGAAGATGGTCTTTCCCCATTAGATATTCTTGCCTCCTTTGTCATTTATTAATTGACCGTATAGATGTGGGTTTATTTCTGTTCTGTCTGTTCTGTTCCATAGACCCATGTATCTATTCTTGTTCTTGTGCCATACTCTTTAATCGTTGCATCTTAGTAATATAGCTGAAATCAGGGAGTATTATACTCTCAGCTTTCTTCTTTAGATTGCTTTGGCTATTCAGGGTCTTCTGTGGTTCCACTTGAATTTTAGGATTTTTTTTCCATTGTTATGAAAAATGCCATTGGTATTTTGATAGGGATTTCATTGAATCTGTATATTGTTTTGGGTAATATGGCTATTTTATTAATATTAATATTTCCCACCTTTGAACATGGAGTATCTTTCCTTTTATTTATGTCTTCTTCAATTTCTTTCATCAGTGTCTTATGTTCTTTGCACAGATCTTTCACCTGTTTGGTTAGTCTTTTTCCTATGTATTTTTTTATTTTTGATGCAACTGTAAATGGATTTACAATTGTAAATGATTTGTCTCTCTGCTAGTTCATTGTTACATGTAGGAAAGATTCATATTTCTGTATTTATTTTGTAACCTGCAACTTTACTAAATTATTAATTCTGATAGGTTTTTGGTAGAGTCATTAGAGTTTTCTATATATAGCATCATGTCATCAGCAAATAGTGACAATTTTAATTCTTCCTTACCACCTTGGATACCTTTTATTTCATTTTCTTATCTGATTAATGTGGCTAGGACTTCCAGTACTTTGTTGAGTCAAAGTGGTGAGAGCAGACATCCTCATCTTGTTCCAATTTTAAAGGAAAGCTTTCAGCTTTCCCTATTTAGCATGATGTTAGCTATGGTTTTGTTGTACATGGCCTTTTATTAAGTTGAGTTATGTTCCCTCTATTACACTTTGTTGAGAGATTTTATGATGAATGGATATTGGACTTTTGACAAATGCTTTTTCAGCATCTATTGATATGATCATATAGTTTTTATTCTGCCTTTTGTTAATGAGGTGTATTACATTAAGTGACTTAGATATTGAACCATCCTTTCATCCCTGGAGTATACTCCCCTGGGACATGGTGAATGATCCTTTTAATGTATTTTTAATTTGGTTTGCTAATATTTGTTTCAGGATTTTCACATCTATATTCATCAGGGTGTTGTTGTATAAGTTTTTTGTTTTTGTTTTTATAGTGTCTTTGTCTGGTTTTGTTACTAGAATAATATTGGCCTTGTAGAGTGAGTTTGGAACTATCCCTTCATTTTCTACTTTTAACATGGATAGGTATTAGCTTTTTAAATATTTGGTAGAATTCACTTGTGAGGCCATCTAATCCTGTATTTTTGTTTGTTGGAAGCTCTTTTGATTTACCAATTCAATTTCATTACTAGTAATTGGTTTGTTCAGATTTTATGCCTTTCCCTGGGTCACTCTTATAAGATTGTATATTTTTAGGGATTTTTCCAATTCTTCTAGGTTGTCCAATTTATTGGCATATAATTTTTCATAGAATTTTCATATATCTTTTTGAATGTCTGTCATATGGGTTGTAACTTCTCTTTTTCTGGTTCTGATTTTATTTATTTGTGTCCTCTCTTTTTTTCTTGATAAATCGACTTAAGGGTTTATCTGTTTTATTTTCTTAAAGATCCATCTCTTGATTTCACTCACATTTTTCCTATTGTTTTCTTCATTTCTATATCATTTATTTTTGCTCTGATCTTTATTGTGTTCCTTCTTCTACTAATTCAGTTAGTAATTTCTTCATATATTTAGATGTTCATAATAGGCGTATGTTATAATGGACCTAAATAAGCTAATAGCGTTTGCATCTGTAGAGATGGCTTAAAAATCATCTTACCTGCCTATACCTTGGTCTTAGATATATAGTCTCCAGAAATGTGAGACAATAATTTTCTATGTATTTATGCCACCAAGTTTGTGGTAGTTTGTTAGAGACTCTCTGGCAAAACATATAAACCAATTAATGTGAAATATGTTTATGTCTATATTTGTTAGTGGATGGTCAGCTATATAGAGTTTAATTCCAGGTATTCGTGTAAATACCAAAAAATATTTATAATACTAATTAAAAACAACAAGAATCATAATATTGTTATATTTCAATGTACAAAATACTGAAAATAATATACAATACTGGATTCTGTAAAACTGAAAATCACTTACTACAACCTCTGTGTTATCGATCGGTACAGAACATCAGTCAATGCTCTTCAAACATTTTGTAATTGTTATTATTCGCACACAGAGATGAAAAGTAATTAGTAAAATAGAAAACAAATTGGAATGGTTATAGTGCACTCAATGCATGATAAAGAACAATTTGAAACTTTGGAGTATAATTTGGGTTACAGTTCCAGAGAAGGCCAAAAGATATATAGTTTAGGAAAAAATGTGGGTAAGATTCCTGTTTCATACATTTGGAAACTATTTGGGATATGCAAAGATAAAGCAAATGGGTAATTTCAGCAGTTTGTACAGAGTGCTTACAACTTAAAATATAAGGTTCACATTAATATCAGATATTAGGTCATGCTAGAATGCTTATGAGATGAAAAATAATACATTCATCCTGTATTATGAAATATTACATCTGTTACATTTATTGAGAGGTTACCATCCTTAAATGTGAATATGAAGGCATTGTAGTGTAAATTAATGAACAAGTAGAAAATGTATAATTTAGCATCTATATTTGGTAAAGAAATGATGAAATGTAATGGTACATTAAAGGTAAAAAGTAAAGAAAATAGGTAGCAATGCATTTGGAGGTATCAGAAATAAATGTTTAGATTTAATTATAGAGGGAGTAATAACATGAATAAATAGACAAATATTAACTTTTTAAACTATAGTATACATTAGGATAAAGGACAATTTAAAAATTTTATATTTCTGTTTATTTGTGTAACAAATTTTCTCTAAGTTTGGATCCAAATGAAATCCATTCATCTATCTTATAACAATTTGGTCAAAATATACTTGAAAACCTCTCAGGTTCTGTTGTAACCTTCAATAAGTTTATTCAGAAGATAGGCGAACATTGACCCAACTTATTCCAGTTTGAGAATGGGTTATATTGTTCATTGCAAATCAAGCAAGAAATTCTTGTTCAAAACTCTCCATTATTCCTTTTTTACATGAAAATCTGGCATAAGCTTTTTTGGAAGAAAAAATTGGAAGAAAAGATCAAATATAACAAACATGACCTGTCATCTTCATCTCCTGTAAGTGATGCATATGTATTTCTCTTAGGTCAGATCTTCTTTACCATACAGTTATAGAGGCTGTACCCTAAAAATTGCACAAAAATGACTCATTAGATTTCTACTGTCATGAACAAACCTTCTGGAGTGGCAAAACAGTTGAATTCCCAACTTCTACTGCCAACTTTAAGGAGGAAGACAAAAAAGTTGAATGTAAAAGCACATGTTTTTTAATTCAATATGTTCTTAAAAACAAAATTTGGACAGATTTGGTACACAGCAATTGAAGAAAAAAAGAGGCTAATATGATTGTACTTCAAGACTCCAAAATTTTAAAGCAAATGGCAGTTCTGAAAAGTAAGATTTTGACCTTTTATACTTCTGTTGTTAGAGTGGTAACATCTTAACCACACACACAGTAAAGAAGATACACATGTTAAAAGTGATTATATTTTAAGCATCTCCCTCAGTTTCATTACCATTAAATGGTCTTTGCTGATGCTTCAGTTCTCAAAAAACCAAACATTTCCCTGATGCCTCTTAATTAGTTAGCTATTAAATTCACAATTGTGTACCCATTTTGTTTCAAAGTTGTCCTGAAATTTTTATTTTTATTTTTTAATTATTTGCTTGTGCATTTTTCAATTTTTAATTTTAGTCTTTAGAGATCATAACAATTCTCTATTTGATAATAATATTATTATATACACTGTTTGAAAAGAAATTAATTTCATTTTCATTTTACATTCTTCTCTGAAAATTGAAATACAAAATCCTATTTTTACTATATTAAATGGTATTTGGAATTTTCTTTGGGGATTATACAGTATGCAAAAGCAATTTATTACAAAACAGCCATACGTGCACTGGTTAAAATTAGCCTATAATGTTGTATTGTGTCTTATGATTCACAGCTCTCCTATAGTTAATGATGAAATCATAAGAGTAAAAAGAAACATTTCACGGGGAAATAAATCATCCTTAATGAAGTGTGTTTTTAGATATTATAGTTTCTTGTCTAATATAATTATAAAAAGCATCACAGTAGTTTACCCCCTCTTTATAATAACAATATCAATCCATACATATATAGATTATTATTAGCAGGCATTTATCATATATAACCATTGTATATCATTCTTATAACAAATATCTGTCCTAACTCTGATTTCCATTTTTAAGGGGAGAACTGAAACATAGTTAAATAATAGCCTCTTCTTTGTCCTCCTTGTATGTCATTTTTTTCATTCATTTATAATTTTCCCAACAAAAATCATTAAAATCGTTACTATGTGCCAACTATCATGCTCTGTGTTAAGTATTTAAGTCTGAATCATGCAGATGCCCTTCTCAGATGGAATCGAGATTGAATATGTTTGATAAAATAAAGTCCATGGTATTATAGTGCATCATGTAGTTCTTTAAACATTTTCTAACCAGGATTTTTTTTATTCTCAGCCTATCACAAGTAGTATACAAATTATTGTGTACAAAATGTTTAGATGAGATCATATAATTTTATACTTGTATTTAATTTGCATGGTTACTAATGAAGCAACTGAGAGAAAGTGAAAGTGACTAGCAGGGGCTCTGTAGTCAAACCATTTGGGTTGGAACCTCAGTCATTTATTCTGTGATTTTGGATTCTGAATCTCATTTTTGCCATGTTCCAAGAGTGAAAAAATACACTACATTTATTATGAGGCTGAAAATTGCTTGCCTATGCCTGACTTTTAATATACACTGAGGAAATATGTACCTACTCCCCAAAACAAGATATTCTCCTTCCCTATACATGTTAAATGTAGTCTTCTCTATTCAGTTACTCAAGCTGAAAACATTAAACTCTTGTCCGGTATCTCTGATCTCTCAGTCCTCCATTGATTAGTCAGTCATCAAGTCTGGCCAGTCCTACTCTCTATATTTCTCTTAAATAGAACCCCTACTTAATTTTCATATGACTTAGTATATAGACTCTTGCTACTTTTACTTGCACAATTTTTAACAAGAAGCATTTACTTACCATCAACTAAAAAATATAATTTCTAGGAATACGTGTCGAAGGAAGAAATTCAAACGGTCATTTCTACCCTCTTGGAGCTTAATATAAAGTTGGAGAAACCTGATTTAAATGCTTAAAGTTATAAATAATTTTATTTTTAAAATACACTTTGATGTTTTACCATAGATTCCACACGAGATTAATTGAATAATAACATAGACAATGAACATAGGAGTCTTAAAAATTGGAAATAACCATTGATTAAAGATTTTTAGGAAGGCTTACAAGTTAGTGGGGATTTGACTTGGTTATATTTTGATCAGCCCAGAAAAATGAGCATGTTATTACTAATTGTAGATCTAAATGAATTAAAGTAGCACTGTTTGAAAGACTTAAAATTTAGAGTCCCTTCCCTCAACCTTAGACAGTGAGGGATTCAGGTCTTTGGCTTCAGTACTTTTTGTGCCCTCGGAGGCAATTTCTGGGAGACACTTGTAACTTCAAGCAGTCAGTTTAATGATTAGCTTTCAAAGACTTGATCGATCCATTGTATAGGATAACTGACTGTAGCCTAAGTCACTTGAAATCCTATATGTTTATTCTCTATTCAAACATATGCTTAGATATATGAGGTTGTCATGCCAATGGGTTTCAGCCCCAGTCAAGTTCACTATGCATTCAATGAGACCAAAGAAATGACAGTAGAATGTTCTTGGGGTGAAAGAGTTGTACCCAACTTTATTCCCACGATGGCAGGTCAATCACTAGAATCCCATCCACTCAGAGTGAATATGCATGCAGCAAGCCAGTCTCTGCCTCTGGGCCTCTCTACCCCTGCAGTCAACTCAGTCTCTGTCATCGGTGCTGCCACCACTCCAGCCTCTGCTCTGCTCTCCTGCAGCCTTGCAGCCGTGCCACCGTGTCTCCCAGAGCACTGGGCCAAGCTCTTTATATAGAATCAATAACAACGTATTTCCCACCTGTGTGTAGTGAGCTAGTCAACCAGGGTCAGGTGAGAATCCTGGCCACAGGAACCTTCACTTTATCCACAGAGGTTATAAGATTTGAAATATAAAGTTCACATTTTAAGTTAATAAAACAATTTGAAACTGAAAATAAATGCTAGGTGCTTGAGAACAGAGTACTAGAAACTCTTGTTCCATGAATGAGTGAAACCTGGGAAGCAGCTCAACAGTACTATCTCACATAGGCTTTCCTACCACTTCATAGGTGGTGTTAACCATTCCCTCTTATGTGCTATTATACTTAACTGATGCCTAGTTCTCAGTCTTTATACTAAATTAAGTGTTTTTAAATATGCTGTGGGGAAAGTGGAAGTTCCTATGACCAGGGATCCTCACCTAACCCTAAACTACTTTATGATATAATTGGCCTACTGCTAGGCTAGGCTACTGCTTCCACATCTGTAGGCAATGAGCTATTATGACTGAGTCACTATGTAAAGAGCTCTGCCCAGTGCTCTGGGCAGAGGCAGAGCCGGAGGTGGATTACAAACCTGCAGGCTGCTGATGCAGACGTGATTCTAGTGCTCTACCTACTGCCATGAGAATAAAGCCGGGTATACACCCTCTTACCCCAAGAACATCCCATTGTCATTCATTGATCTCATTGAATCTGTAGTGACTTCTCTGTGGCTGAAACCCTCAGTCAGCACATACAACTGCCTTTTCATTTAGAAAGCAGGTGTGCAAAGCAGCAACAAGTTTGTTTGGTTTCACACTAGGTGGCATGCTTACTGAGCACTTGGGGGGAGAGGTACCTGTTCATCACTCAGTTCTTTTCTTTAGGTGACAAGAAATTATGTAGTTTTTTACTGGACTGATTATCTTCTTTTTACTAAATTGAATAGATGTGTGTGTATCTGCTAGATATGGTTCTGTTTTGAATAATGGCTGTACTAAGCTGGCTTCAACTGATAGTTGTTTTCCATGTCCTATAGGCATTTTGATTGATTTTTACAATTCATGGGTTCTTTAAACTTGCCTGAACACAATTCTTTCTCTTCACACATCAAAGAACACACACTGTATTTCATTATCTCAATTGATCGTTTTAACTTCTAATCTTCATGGAAGGATTCCAATCATTGTCCTGACTCCTTAAGTCTTTTACTTTTGTTAGTTCAAACCCCCTTTGCTTATTTGACTTTGAAACCAAAATACTTCAAATGCTAAATTTGAAGATAGGGTAACTTTTTTTTTCTCTCTTTCTACTTTGCCTCTAGGCTTCTCTGGCACTTCTGCCCGAATAAGGTCTTTGACAATCCAGAAATTGTATATTCCCAATTCCTGCAGCAGTTTATGATAAACATAGCAAGCATGTAATGTTTATAATATCGCAAACTACTTGTTGATTTAAGTGGCCATTTCAGGAAGCTGTTTTCAAACCTTCCCATACCTCGTATACTCCTATAGGCACAGAGAAAATGGAATAATTCTGCTGCCTCAAAAGAAGAATATATGGGATTGTGTGGTAAAGATTCTTTTTAAATTTTTTAAAAAATAATTTCAGACTTAACACAGGAAAGTCACATAATAAAAATAATTACCATTAAGCCTTCACCCAGATTCACCAAAATGTAAGTTTTACCAAGTGATATTTGTCATAGCATTCTCTTTCTATATATATTTTGTTTTCCTGAGCCCTTTGACAACAAATTGATACCACTAACCCCTTATGATTTCAATATGATACTCTTATGATTTCAATGTTTCCTATAAACAGAGACATCTTATTAATAACCTTAGTACACACACACACAAAAATAACCTTAGTTACAATTATCAAAGTCAGAATATTAATATTTCTACAATACTATTACTAGTATCTACAATACTAACATCTACAGATTTAGTCAAAACTTCTCACTGGTACCAAAAATGCCCTTTATATCAAAACAAACAAAACAATTTCTTTTTTTGGTCCATTATTACATGATGCATTGAGTCGCCCCATCACTTTTGTTTCCTTTAAACTAGAAGTGTTCCACAATCTCTTTGTTTTCCTCAGCCTTATGTTTTTGATGAGTATCCACCAGTTATTTCGTAGAATGTCCCTCAAATTGGGTTTGTCTAATATCTCATGATTACAATCAACTATACATTTTGCAGGAATATAACAGATATTTGGCTCAGTGTATCATGTCAGGAGGTAACTAACATCCCATTACTGGGATGTGAACTGGATTAATGGTTAAGCTGTTATTTACCCTATAGCTCTAATGTAAAGTTAATGATTTTTTCTTTGCGTTTAGTAAGTATCTTGTAAAGAGGGATGGTGAGATTCCTGTTTCTCATTAAACTTCCTACTTTGAGCATCCATTGGTGATCCTTGTCTGTAACTGTTATTACTATGATGTTTGCCAAACAGTAATTTTCTAATTCTATCATTCATTTTACATTGAGTAGTTACATGTATATCATAAAAAAATAGCTTTCTCTTGTCCCATATTTATATATTGACATATATATATCTGCATGGACTCCTGGATTATCATTTAGTCCAAGAGTTATAATTACTTATTATCATTATTCATCTTAATTATCAGTATGTCAGTTTAAGAACCTATCAAAATAGCTATGTGCCTACTGATGTGTCCAGTCAACATTTCTTAGTGTCACAAAAAAAATACATTTCAGTCTTGCAATTTTCTTGCCCAAACCAGAAGAAATCATGTATTAAAAGAGCCTTAGTTTCTTTTAGTAAAGAAAGATAATTAAGAACTAAGACCTTAATGCTAATTATGCCTATTTCATTTTGTAGATCAGTGCTTCTATTACTTCTTGGTAGACAGAACCATTAAATACATACACAGATAAATATAAACACACATATCAACTATATTCATTTATTTGTCACTCTATTTAAAATAGATTTTATATAAAATTGAAAAAAAATTATTGAAACATACAACAAACTGAAGCTGTGAAAGGCAGAAATTAAAAAACTGGATAGCCCTAAACCTATTAAGTAAATGTCTTTACAGATCTTCCTTGATTTACAACGGGGTTGCGTCCTGATAAAAGCCCATCATAAACTGAAAGTGCATTTAATACATCTAACCTACCAAATATCAGAGCTTAGCCCAGCCTACCTTATACATGCTCAGAACACTTAACATTAGCTTCTAGCCTGGCAAAGTCATCTAACACAAGGCCTATTTTATAATAAAGTGTTGACTGTCTCATCTAATTTATTGAACACTGGCAATGAAAGTGAAAAACAGAACAGTTGTATGAATACAGGATGGTTGTTAAGTGTATTGTTTGTTACCCTCATAATTGTGTGGCTGACAGGAGTGGCAGCTCACTGTTGCACTAAGCATCATGAGAGTATTTGCTACATAGCACGAGCAAAGAAAAGATTAAAATTTAAAATTTGAAGTACACTTTCTACTGAATGCACATCACTTTTGTACCATTATAAAGTCAAAAAATCATACACCAAACTATATCAAAAGTCAGATCCCTCTGTATTAATAAAAAGCAAGAAATCTTCTATAAATTGCAGATGCAAATAGCATTCCTAGTGAAAGCTTTCTAATGTAATGAAAATAATGCCCACCTTAAGCTCTTTCAAATATAAAAGAATTAAATACTTTCCAATTTGCTTTTTGAGGTCAGAATAACCTTGATTCTATACTTATAAAGGACCTCACAAAAAATATTACAGTTCAATTACTCTTTTGCACATAGATACAAAAATATTAAATGAAGTTTTATATATACATAAATTTTCAAAGAACTCAAAATTACATGTAAATACATACATGTTCATGGCTATTATTTAGTAGATATTCTAATTGGCTTTTTTATCCAGCATGTTTCTTGATTTAATTATATAGCTCTGTTGTTTCAATACAGTTCATCTTTCTGATTTTATGCCTTAAATAATTAAAAATATGTACAGTCAAAATCTGTTTTTCCAGTACTTAGTGTATCAGTTAATGTTTTTGTTAAATCTGCTGATTCTCTTTCAAAGTAATACTTTTTTTGAATTTCTAATGTATTTTTTCTCTTTGTTGAAGTCCACTGTGCTCTGAACTGTGAAGTTGTTATTAGGTAACAATTTTGAATTGGTTGTTACCTCTCTGTTTTCAAAAACTTTTTTGTTTCTGGAACTTGAGGATTTCTCCTTCTGTCTCTTGAGATACGTTTTCTTTAACTCTCTATGTGTATACACACACACACACACACACACACGTTTTGGGTTTAAAAATGGACCCATCTTTGTCAGCAGACTACTCAATTTTGCATTTCCACTTTTGAAATTATAGTTAGCATTTTAGAACACAAGTACTTTATTTTAAATATGTTGTCTCTATTGATTCTTTTAATGTTACCAAAAGTCCCATGTATGAGATCCCTGACAATCTTACCTCATATTTTAAAAAATTTCCTCTTTTGCTCAATAACAAACCTGAGGTAAGAGAGATCTGAAAACTTGTCCCATGTCACATAGCCTTTAAGAAGCAGAGAAGGGATTTTGGACTTAGATAGTTGCATAGAGCTGACAGCATTAATAACCTTGTTATCTAATCTTCCTGAATCTTCATTCCCTTCAATTAGATTAACTGATTCTCATTGATAGAATTTTGATCTGAAGATCCATTTTCTTTCTCCCAAAGTACATGTTATAAAAAACCAAAATTTGAAAATTTTATTTCATAGCCTCCCAGATTCCAGGAAATAGTGGTGGTGGGTTTTGACTTTTTTGTTTGTGTTAAAGTAGTGGGATTAGCAGCATCTTGGTGCTGCAATGTGAAGATTTTGTTGACAAATAATTTTATTTGTTATTTTCCCTAACTTGCACATGATCAAAAATGATCTAACCTCTCTTTTTACAATGACACCAATTTCCTCCTTTACTGAAGCTATGACCACTATCTCTCACACCACTAAACTGTCTTATATCTGTTGATCTTTCTTAAAATACCTAAGGTACATGGAAAACCTATGCTTAGCATTTTTTCATATACTTTTACTTTAAAGTATTTTTAGAATGCACACTTAAATACTTAGTTCAAGCCATACATTGCGTTCTTTATATAATGTCACGTATCCCTAAGTTACTGAGAAGACTTCATCAGTAGAGATTGTCACCAAAACTTTTCAGAATATATCCAGTGAGAAAGACAGGCTTAAAAACAGTAACAAATAAAAGCCAAATTGTCCAGAAATTAAAAAGTTTATTAATCAATTATTTTTCCACCCATTCATTCACTAATTTGTTCAAGAAATATATATATGTATGTTTATGTAAAATGTATATTTATACATATATGTGTGTGTGTATTTGATTACCTACTATCTACTACATGCCTAGTGTAGTATTTTAATATTTTATTCATGAATAGAATTTTGATCTGAAGTTCCATTTTCTTTCTCCAAAAATAGATGTTTTAAAAAAACAAAATTTGAATATTTTAAGCACTAGTGATACAACAATGATCAAGAAACAGAATCTGGGCCCTCACATTGCAAAATTTCTAGGTAAAAATAGAAAATAAATAAACACTATACTTACAAATGATCGTTGTTGGGAGAAAATTCTCCACAGATCTCTCAGATTTCTCAGATTTCTGTAGAGGTTGGGTCTTCGGAGTGGAAGGTATGTTGGTAGAGCAACAGCCTTGGAATCTAGCGGGAGTACTTCCCTCTGGAAGGATTTAGAGACATACTTACATAGAAATGTTTATGGTAGTTAAAAAAAGCTCTCTCTCTCTTCCCTTCCCAGAGTCATTTGCTTATATTCCAGGATAGTAAATCTAGGGAGCTTTTCCTCTCCCACTGGGAGGAGATTTTCTTCTATTTAAGAGAAAGGGGAAATCTTTCTCTTCAGAGTGGAGGGTGGGTAGATTTGCCAGCATCTCCATAAAATCTCAGAGTCTCCTAATTTCAGGCCTTCTCTCCTGTGGTGCAAACCACTGCACGTGTCAGTGAACATCTGGCCCTCCTCATGCTGCTCTGTAAGAACCGGGTATGGGTGACTGACACAGGAAGTTGCTTCGTCTGCTGCTTTTGATCTTTTCCTGTGGTCTGTTTCTGACTCAGCACTCTCAATCTCTTTATTGCTATATCGATTTGTATCTTTCTATCTCTGCCTCTATCATCTCTCTCTCTCTCTCTCTCTCTCTCTTTTCCTTTGTATGTATGTCTGCATATCTGTAACACTTCAGCTGGGTAACTAGTTAGTTTTGTGATTTAACAATCATATGCACTATACAGAAATTGTGTAGAGTGAGACAAAGGAGATACATGGATATATGGGTGGAGATGGACATATTTAAGGGAAGGCTCTCATCTAGTGAAACTAGGACCTAAAGATAAGGCATCATCAATACAAAGAAAAAAAGGAAAAAAAATGAGAAGAGAATGAACATGAAATGAAGAGAGATAAAAAAAATACTAACATGGAAGAAGCTTAAAAAGTTAGTGTGTGTTATGGAATACAACAGAGGATAGTTTTTCATATGGTATTGTAATAATGACGGCTAGAACAGAGACGTGTGTGCTGTATTTGGCAACGTGAAAGTCATTGGTCATGTTCATATGATACATTTCACTGAAGTGGCCAGGATGATGCTTGATAGGAGTGGGTTAATGGAAACTAGGAGGTAAGAATACAGACATACCAAGTGCATTCAGTTCCTTGAATTTTTATTTCCTTTGTAAAGCTGCAAAGAGTAAACTTGAGAGATATATATAGTTTCAAGTAAATTCCTTTTCTTTTCAAGATAGGGTTAATAAAGAGGAGAAGGGACTCGTTGGGTATTAATCTTCGGGTAGTAAAAACCTGTTGGCTGTTAAAAGAGATGGAGTTCTGTGTAGTACAAAGAACACTGAACAATGTGGCCAGGGACCTGTAACACAGTTGTGGGTCTTCTGTTACTAGAAGTGTCAATTTGGACTAATAATGACTTACCTAATATTCAATTCCTTCATCTCTAATATCGGAAAATGCTTTTACCTCTATAGATTGCTGTTGTATGATTAAAATATTTTTAACTATGAGAGCACATTTTCAAAACCAGTTGGAGCTATATAAAGATTTATTTTACCAGTTTACACGACAACAGAAGAAAAATAAAACCACTTGATATAATTAATAATGTGTCAAAAGAAAGCATAATGTTCAATACAGTGTGCTTACTTACATTTCTTAATAACAGAATTTTGTTATTTTAATATAGAAAATTATAAAACTCTTATAATAATAAGGGGAGACACTATCAGTTCATAGCCAATCTTCATTATCTCGATGGTGGTGGAGGTCCTGGAAATTAGTCAAAATACTCACTTAGCAACTGTAGTTTATTTTACATATAAAACATCAGAGATCCAGAGTAGTTAAAATAGTTGATAAAAATGTAATGAATGTTATACTTTTATACTAGACTAGAAAGAGTTATCTTGATAACCAATCTCACAATTTTCTAGGCTAAACATATGTTTTATGAAGAAATGACGTTACATTTGCCTAACTTTTAAAGTGGTTTACCATCCCCTTAAAGTAAGTAAGCTGTGAAGTATTTTAGAGAAAATGATGCTAAGTACTTTTGGTAAAGGGAACTCTAAAAAAATAAATGACGAAAGTCCGTAGTCTTGGAAATGCCTAGAGTTTAACTGTGTCTTCCAACTTAATTGTTCTGTATTTTCTAGATCCAGGCATCATCCTTTCTCTCATTTTATTAACTAAGTGATTTTCAAATTTTGCTGTGGGGATATTTGTTTATTGGCATGTTAAATTCTATCTGATATGTTAAAAAGTTCCCAAAAGAAAAATAAAGAGAAAACTTTTTTCTCTTTCTCCAGTTTCAGATTTTTGATCTTTCTCTTTTAATCTGAAATGTAGAAAACTGGTTTGGGATGAGTGGGAAAAGAGGTTTCATTATTTTCAAACTCTTTTGACATGCTTTGTTTTGTATCAATACAGAAGAAGGGGACAAATGCTGTTCTTCCACTATTTTATTCAAATGTCCCCATCTTTTCTTACTAATTAAAATATCACCATTTTACAGTTTTCAAAGATCTGAAGTTCACACACATATTTTGCATACATGTAGGGACCTACCTATGATACCTCTTTGCTCTCCCCCTTGCTATCAATCTGCCACTCCACTTTACCCTTCACTGTATAGTGATAATACCTACAAAGCTTCCAGGGACTGTACATCAATACCATTTCCCACTGTTCATTGAATACGAAAAAAACAATGAAAAGGAACTGCTATGAGAAGAGATTTAGGGCCTCTAATGTAAGTCAATCAAATTGTGTATTTTTTTTAAAGACTGAATCATTGATTGAATTGTGATATTTCTAATTACTCATATGACAGTCTTCTATCTTACTCTAGTATATGGAAATTATATAGCCCAAGTTAAGTCTTAGATTTTTACTCTGTCAGAATTTTTAGAATCTAATACATCTATATTCACTGGTTTGAGGATAATTCCTTGGTCTCCATAGCCTGCTAGTCATCAAATTGTTATTTTTTTATTTCTGCCATGCCCCTTCTGATACTTACTAGATGCCATCTATTTGATTAAATACAGTTTTCGTGAAATAGATCTATTTGATAGAATTAAGAGAGTGCTGTTAAATGTTTCCTCTCAAGAGCTACTCTTAACTTCTTCACTTGGTACTCCAAGTTTTATATATGGACAACAACAATTACAGGTCAAGTTTGTGATTAAAAAGGACAACAAAATCTTCCCAAGTTGACTGATATTGAGTGTCTAACATAAACATGGAAGGTTTACATTTTTTAATCTGCCTGTGATTTCATTTCTAGCATAAATGGAAGTACGTTTCTCCTTAAATGTTAAAGTCATGAATATAGTTGGTGAGGAAGGAGTTAAAGTATTTGGCTTAATATCCATTCATTCCCATTACCAGGGTACAACCCAGGGGAAAGAAAATAGGGCAGGTGACCTGGCCTAATCTCCTTGTCAAGGACCTCTGGGTAAATAGACTAATGATATCTGTTAGGAGGAAGAGACCTTATCTATAGAACCCCTTAGCAAAATGTCCCCGGCTAAAGGATTACTTACAGTAAATAAAATTGCAATCACAGGATTTATGAGGCATGGCTCTCTAGAGAATGTCACATAAGCCATACAACTCTGTGAGTATAAAATAGAGATGTTATATAACTTAAATGCCTCCTGCTGTGTTAAGTAAATCCACAGAAGCTCCTTTGGCAACCTCATCTCCTATTCTGGGTGAGAGAGAGGCTAATACTGGAAGAAAGGATCTAGTAGGTTTGCCAGAGTTAGCAAATACAAATACAGATGCACAGTTAAATATGAACTGGAGAAAAACAGTGAAATTTTTGAGTGTGTAAGTATGTCCATGCAATATTTGGGGTTTACTTTGTAACTGTAAAATTGAAACAGTTATCTTACCAGCAAAGGCAGATTTACTTGGGAGTAGCAGAGAATTGCAATCCAGGACATGCAAGCTATGGCAGAACCATAGGCATGTCCAGAAAGCAAAGGAGAGGAACACTCTTTTATAGAGAAAGGGGCTGAATTAGGAAGGCTGTTTCTAAACCAAAAGCTCATAGAGTAAATTGGGAGTCCCACATATCATGGCTTCTCATTGGCAAGATTAGCAGAAGGTGGAAGCCTTCTTCCTGATGGGTGGTAGGTAAAGTAGCTAAAACAATAAGGTGTCCATCTCCTTTGGTGGAATCTGAGATGTACAAGGGATGGTGGGCATGAGAGCTTCTCCTGCAGGCCTCTCAACTCCATGTCAGTAAAGTTTCCCTTAATTAATTTTAACACCTTATACTAAAAAAGTGTTGTATTTCTGAAATTTAAATTCACCTGGGCATCCCATATTTTATCTGGCAACTCTAATCTGGAGAAACAATTGGAATGTCCAAGGCCTTTGGCATTTACCTTATTCATTGTCTTTTTCTCTGCAGTACCTGTATTTTCAAGATCATTGATAAGCTTGGTACAGGGTAGTCTCTCTGACTCGTTAAGTCTTATTTGACAATTTGATCCTGTGTATCAGCCAACAGAATATATATACATACATATACATGTAAATGAATTTTACTCAATGCATCACTATTTTAAATATGCTAAAGTATTTGTTTATGAACCACTAACATATTAGTCTTCTTACGTATCAACCAGGAGCCAACCATGTACTTATGCACATGCTACACAGACACATAAAATTCACATCCACACCCACCCATGCATATTTTCACTTACCAAAAAATTATGTCCCACATACAAGAAAAATTATCTAACAGAAATTAGACAAAAGTATGACTGGCTATCCCTTTAATGTCATATTGGAATATTATTTAATGAACACACAGGATTATTTAATTCCCCACAAGAATTTATTAATTTTTTTTTACCTTTGTTTGACTTCCTACTTACACTTGACTAGAACTCAGAACCTATGAAATTCTGTTAGTTTGTAGATGTTTTCTTGTAGAAATGAAAGCAGTTTTTCTTGTAGAAAAGATAATCCTAAATTCTATGTCATTATTGCCCTGTGGGAGAGTAACTGGTTTCATATTCCACCCAGACGTAACAGCATTCTTTCTTTCAGAGTCCATTTATATGCACCCTCTCAGGTTCTTCTTTGAACCGACTTTATCATCATCTTTTTAATGTGATAAATAGCACTTTGGCACATGTTCCTTCTATGTTTTTATGCAAATCATATTCTTTAACTTTTCTGAAAATAATACTTTGACAAACCTAATATTGAAGGGCCTAGTTTGTTAGGGAGACTGACAAATAATAGATGAATTATTATATTCTTCTGGCTTTACTAATTTATATGCTTCTATGAGATAAGACATTTAAGAACAATGACTGCATTGAATTGTGTTTGCATTTAGGAAGTGACTGAGTCAAATTTTTCTAATTAAACTTTTCATTATGTTGTAGATGGTAGATGATTAATAAATTGAACTCCAGATGAAATATTTGTTGATTAAATGACATGTTCCTCAATATACCATATGCATCTAAAAGAGAATAGTAAATAGCACCTGATAGCATTCTGATAGCATCCCCAAAGAGGTTCTGTGGTGTGATATGTTAAACCAGTTCTTCAGTAAGAAAGAATGAATAACCTTTTTTCTTAAGTGACTTTTGTCCTATATACCTTATATAACTTCTGTTTAACTTTCAAAATCTACTCTTCACACTTCCCTCTACTCTTTGGCTCTTAAGGCTGACATGTCTGGAAATCTTCAAGTTTACTTGCCCTATGGATTTAGTCTGCTTTTATCAAATGCTGGCAAGAGCTATGAGAGACACTCTTCACACCACCAGTAGCAATAGACTACTTCTTATTCTTAAGGGTTTTAGAGTCTAAGCTCAGCAAAACATGGGCATTATGTAAAATGACTACAAAGGATTACAACTCCCTCAATATCATATAATTAATTAATTAATTGATTGATGTATGTCCTACTTTTTTCCAAGGAGGATAATCAGACTACTTACTGAAGAAACATTTTAAAAATCAAAGAATGATGTAATAAAAGAAAGTTCTGTGAAAGAAAAGATAAGATCTGAGTGAGGGAAAAGTGGTGTGAGATGGAGTTAAGATAAAGTGGCTATCATGATGACCTTTCCCTATACAATTTTGGGAAGTCACAAATTTGTCTATAAAAATCGTGAACAGGGAAACTTTATCCATTATAATTCATTATATCTAAATGGAAAGAATATTGCTTAAGGAAACTCAGCTTCTCATAAGATAAAAGGTCAATAGCTATTTTTCCTCTAAGATCTTCATTAAAATCTTTGTAATGTTAGGTATCACATTTAACAAATCACTTATATGAGTACAAGTTTAATAGGGGTTTTGTTTTTTTGGTTGGTGTTTTGTTTTGTTTTCAACAATAGTATCACAGTAAGATGGATAATTTACATACAAGTGCAATTCATATGCCAGTACAAAATTTTGAGGGAAAGATTAGGGGTAAGAGAAGGAAGAATAGTAGAATGTAATGTTGCTATCTAGGGGAATATTTAGATAAGTGAAGTCCATTCGACTGGATTTTTGGTACCTCTTGAGCTATACTAAGCATGAGATTTTACTCTGTCAAATGCCTCATTTGCCAATATTGCACATTGCCAGTTAAGAGACTCACAGATAGAGATGTACTACAGTCACAGTAGGAGAAGACTAATGATCTTTTTGAGGAGGTTCAGAGGCTAATGAAGACTTGTGTCTGAAGTGAACTCCTTCTCAGTCTGCCCTGAACAGAAGTGCTGGCAGGGCCATGCTTTCTCTTACAAAATTATTTTAAAACAACTCTGCCACACAGTCAAATGGATAAGAAGGGCAGAAAAGCTTGACCCACAGAGCCAGTAAGTAGTAACTTTGTAATCTGAACTAAGCCTATCAAACCACATAGCCTCTGCTTTTCCTAATACATCATTAGTAACATTTATTATTAGCTATTAGGATTAATATTACTCTGGACGTTATTATTGGTAAGATATGCTTGTAAATACAGATGTTCCAAATAATGATGTGACAACCTTACTCAGTAAATATTGCCACTTCACAATGAATTACTCCAAAATGAAGTGGCTCTTAAAAATAAGATGTTTTAGCATTCCCTACTAAGTGTCTAACTGCTCATTACGAATGAAAATGTGTTTCACACATGCTGGTCTTTGCTCTTTATATTTTTAAAGCATTTTACACTTAAGGTTTCATTACCTTCTCCAAAACCCTGACAATAGTTGGCAAGCTTTATAAACTAGTAACCTGATCAGCTTGCCTTAGGGCCACCCAGCAAGTCAAAAGCAGCCAAATAAGGGCAAGGCCCTAGGCATTGTAACTCTTTTTTCCTGTGTTGCAGAAATACTTCTCTATATGAAAAAAATGTACTTTTTCTTCAGAAATGTATTTCATGTCTATATTGATAAGTTAGTATTATTTTTAAAATTATGTAAAGAAAACTTGAGAAAGTAAACAAGTTTATAATGCTGTAAGTTCTATTGTAAAATTTTTTAGCTATTAGTACCAGGAAGGTAGAACTTTCTGAGTCACAAACTACTTGCAACTAATGATCGATAATCAGCTGCCACATATACTTAGTTATGAGGAAATATTTTACAACTTTTCTGCAAAAAGTCATCTTTAGTACATGTCTTCTTAAATGAATATTTACTTTTTCTGAAAATTACTCAAAAAAGCTAAGAGGCTTATTAAATTAACTCCATAATTCATATGAGATTATTTGCATAACCATTGCAATGAAGCTTTCCTCCCTCATGCTAAATCCATTCCAAAGATAATTGTAGAATAAAATTATAGAGCTTACAAGCAAAGAGGCCCATAGAGATAATTGCTGTTCTTGCTATGCATGTAAAGAAGTCTAGGTCAAAAAGATTAAGTGACTTGTTCAAGGTCATACAACTAATTGGTGAGTAGAATTTAAAGCCCACTCCATAATGTTGTGTTTATGATCTATTTAATAGCTTTCTGTGAAAGAGCAGTAAATAGCTTAATCACTTGATCACAAGAGTACATTGATTCGACAAGTCAAATATGACACAGCTTAAAAGGTACGTTTTATGAAAGATGTTTACCTTATCCTTGTTTACACAGCAAGGAACTTTGAGGAGTTAATTTCAAAACTGTAAGCTGCATGAATCAACTTAGATGAAAAACAAATACAGAAAATCAAAACAACCTCTAAATATTTTAAGTAGATAAACTTTATAATATAATGTAGAAACATGACATATTGCGTTTGCAGCTCAGTGAAATGGAAATTGATTCAAAATTCTTAATGTCAAGTCAGTTTACAAAAAGATCAAGAAAGTAGAAAATAAATCCATGTGATAAACTCACTGTGATCACTACAAATAAAATTAAAGTTTTTTTTTTTCTTTTAAAAGAATAGTCAGAGACTGAAATTGAAGATATCTGATCTAGGGTTAAAATACTTTCAGTATACTCAGTCCGTACTTCGATTGTTTAACTTAAATAACATGAAACTATGAATTCAGAAATCAAATTTAGATATTTGTACACATTTATTAATGAACATAAAATGTTTTTAATAGTAAAGGTTTGAGCTATTACGATCTTAAAGAAGGAATTTCAGTCATTGTGAGTTCCTTGGCTGTGCTATGAACAAAGACGTTAGAATAATGATAATATAAACAGTAAATGCTTTGATTTTTTTTCACATTTAGAATGAATCCATATATATTCTATTGTTCTTTGTATATTAAGTTTGTACAACAAATTTAATTATGATTTAAGAATAGAGTGTAAATCAGCCAGTACAGAGGTTAGGAAGTGGGATGAGAAAATCTTATGGAACAGAAGACGTACAAATATTCTCATTTTACAAAGAAAGCAGTCAAGAAGTACTGTCTAATGTTGACAGAAAAGAAAATAAAGATTTATTAGAGTATTATTCCAAGTTAGAAATTTAATCTACGGTACTAAATAGGATAATAAAAATATTTAAATGAAAAAGTTCAAGTGTTGTCTAACAATCTCTTCTGCTACAATTTACATACAAAACTTAATGCATAGTCTTCATAAATTAAAAAAGAAAAACATAGTATATTTTTTAAAGATAAAAGATCAGCCATCAGAAAAGAAAAATTTCCTTAAAATATCTATTAATAAGAATGTTCTGGGGAATGGGCAAGGTACTGTTCCTTCATATTCTTTTATTTTATAAATCATGTATATTAATAAACTTAGACTTGATTATGAGTTGCCTATTAAAATAATAATTAACACAAATTCTGAGTTAAAGTTTTCCCTAAATAATCCCTAATCTGTTATGAAATTTCACTAAAACTAATTAAAAGTATAAAATATATGACTATTTCAAACTATATGCAATGAATACTGATACAAATATAGCCTGTTCCTTGGCATAAGCTTTAATGGAGAATTGATAGTTTTTAGCTATATTTCAAATTAAGTTAAATAATTCACTGAGTACCATAGTTATTAATAGCAAACTAATATATGTGCAAATTTAGTGGATTGTTGATTGTATTGAATTAAATCCCACTCTCCATTCTGTTAGAAGTCTTTCAGAATGGAAAGACAACTTAAAGTAATGTATTTTTGAGGCTAAAGACTAAACCTAAATCTAAAGTTGACTCAAAATGTTAGGAAAATAGTTTTAGGTACTCTAATGCTTATAATCTTATTAATTTTTATTATTCACTCATTGGGGATATTTAGTATCAGGAATAATGTTTTTTAAACCAGTGAGAACAAATGAGAACCATATATTCTAGGCAATTAAAATTAACCACATATTATTTTAATGTTTTGAATAATATAATAATATCAGTATTCTATAGTCAGCATTTTTATGCAATATGAGCATATTATATTTTTGAAAGGTAGGTATATCTTAGTTTTGATTAATAATTTTAATAACATTATAAGTGGTGGAATATATTTTAACCAAGATTTTAAAATCTGAAATGATACTGCATTATAAAAATGTCACAGATTATTAAAGAATTTAAACAGTGCATATGCATTATTTTGTTCTGTAGGGGATGTAGTGTTCACACAAATATTTACATGTAGTGTACAAATTATTGCATGATATCCGAGATATTTCTTAAGTGGTATTTGTTGTAAGAAATGCCAATAAGTGATCATGCAACAGCTGATGAGTCATTAACTTCTCTGAGCTACAGGTTCATACCAAGTTCAAATTGTGAATTCCAAACAATGAGTTATTTTTACATTTTTAACTTTTAAATTATCTCGTAGAAATCTTAAGTTATCTTCCCACTAAAAAATACAAGCACCTAAATTACGGAAGTAAAACAAAATGATTGTGTCATACTAGTTCTGTTTAAGCGAATGGTGACAGGAGTTTAAGGGATCCTATAGCAAATTGCAAAGGCTACATGAGCAGAAACAAACTGTAAATGAATTGGATAGAAATGATTTAAAGTGTGAAACAGTAAGGGTGTAAATGTGCTTTGTTGAGATACAGAGAGCATACTTCATCAAAAACGAACAGCCACTACTTAGATCCAATTGATTGTTGCCAGGGAGAAGGTGGGTCTTGTGTTGCAGGTCAGCAATTTTTCTACAGAAGTCATAAATCTATATTTTTATGTGAAATGCCTAATTTTAAAATATGGGCAGATGATTTAAATAATGTGAGCCAAACAAAACAAATCCGCTGGTCAAACATGCTCTATAGAGAACAAGATTTTCCTTGTTCTTTTTACTGTTTCATAGTTACTACAAGAAAATTTTTTTTATTCAATAATATATAATTAGATACTTAACAGAAATATTATAATGCATTGGTTTTAATTAGTATTTACATTAATTTATCAGACTATTTCATTTTAATATTAAGATTAAATGGAGGTATTCTTTAATGACTTGTCCTGCTTTATATTGATATAATACTTAACTGAGTCATTATTATTTATAATTACATTTTATCCCTAAGACTTTCCCATTCATCAACTTTTAGCATGATAAGAAATTATATCATCTTTGAACCCTGAGGGAACAGAAAATTAATTAAATGTTGGGGAAGTAAATATGTTTTTGAAGTAATTCTCTAAGACAAATGAAATGTGATGGTGTAGCATAATGGAGTATAGTACCTTTCCTGTAGTTCATTTTGAATGACACTTGATGTAGGAAAAATAAAAGTGTGCCACAATTTCTGATGTTAAGAAGTAGAAAATGCAATATTTTTAATGCTATTCAACTTTCCAAAAACTGTGTGACTATAAACACACACACACACACACACACACACACACACCTACACTCATGCTAAATCCAAACAGTAAGCTCAGTTAGCAATAAATAAATTTTATTGTAAGCCACTAAGGTCTTGGCCTCTGATGTTAGATCCTCATGGATAGTTTGTGTGTGTGTGTGCGTTTGTGTGTGATCCACTTTATACCTGGTGCCTTGAATACTGACAGATGCATTATATAAGTTCTCTATAAATATTTGTTTAATAATTTGAGTATGCTTTGGGGTTTTTCATGGCACATCTTGACAAATGTGTTTTTGTCTCTACAAGCATACTTGTAGAATATCAGTGTTAGAGAAATTGTTGGGAATTGCAGGAGGAAAAAAAACACTGCTTGAACCGTGAGCATGGTGGTAGGACAACAACAGACAAGGCAGTCTCATTGGCCATTTGCACAGAAGGATCTGAAGGTGAAGGGAGTATTCTATTTATATAAAAAGAGAGAGGTGAACCAAAGAGGTCATGTGAATTATCTACACCAGAGAAATACAACGGATTTTCTATCAGTGAGCTTACTGTGTCTTCTATGTTTGTTTTGAACTAAAAGATTGAAAGAGTGCTGTGTTATTCAGGTTCAAACCCTTTACTGACCTTTCAACTTCTGCAAGATGCCTTAACAACTTTAGACTTTTTAGTTATTGGTTCAAAGATAAAGTGTTATGGGTGTACACAGGTTTTGTCCTCTCGGTTGCAAATAAATTGAAGCAAAACTAAATTCAATTTAATTTTCCTTTGGCACAGTGGGTGATCATTGAAATTGGCCATTTGCAGTTCAAAAGACCTGAACTATGCTGTGCGTTTATTGACAAAACTTTTTCCTAGCCATATGTATTCCATATGATGTACTATGCTCAAATTAATTTTTTTTCTTACTCCCATTAGGAAAGGATTATAACTAGAATGTGATTTTGATATTTATGAATGAAAATGTTTACCTTTGGTGCAATATTTCTAACAAGATTACAACATATCTTAACTCCTACAAAGCTGGTGGTATCCACATTTGAAGAGTTACTTTGTATAGTTATTAAAATTATTAAATCCTTTCTTACCTATTTTTATAATACAAAAATGACAATTTATCAATTATATCCTGAATGAACTCTGAAAAAGTAAAAAAAAAAAGATTTTTTTGTTAATGAAAAGAAATTCAATGTCTAATTCACAAAAATATGTACTTCTCTGCGTAGAGTCCATAGTGTAAAATGTCTCTCTCTTGTTTTCTCATTGTTTTCTACTTTCACTCCATACCATAGATAATTACACAAAAGAGGCTAACAGTCATAGGGAAACAAGTTTGAATACTAACTCAGGGCTTCAGAAATCTCAGTCGGTTATTTGCAGTGCCAAACACCCAACTCGTGGCAGAGACCTTACATACCATTTTAGATCAATTCATTTATATAGATTTATTATCTATTAGATACTACATATTCTTTCTACCTGCTGGAAAGCAAAGTTAAATTGACTAGATATCTAAACGCAGAGACTATGTAGTCCAGTGAGGGATCAGTTTTTCACAATATAATCCTCAAGCACCTGCATCAGTATCATCAAAAGAGGTCAATAAAAATGAAGATATATCGGACCATCACAGAGTTAGTGTATGGGAATATATGAGGCTAGCACCACAGATTTGTTATTAACAATCAATTTGAAAATCATTCTTCCAAACTAATCCTTTAATTTTAAGACTTCTAAAGTAAACAAATATAGTTTCAAATAGTTAAACTTGGCTAATGCATACAGTTAATGACTAAATTAGAAAGCTGTTAAATTCAGCACATCATTTCATTTTTTCTCTGGGCTCCAAATCACACTACCATCCTTGCACACACTTAAACAAACACATGCCTCTAGTATTAACAGCCAAGGCACTGCCCCCCTGTACTCCTAGCAGGGGGAGTTTCATCTTATTTGTATTCCTAATTCCGTCCATGCCTCTCTTGCACACACAATGTTTCCCTCAATGAGTTACTGGCAGAAACTGGTGGATAAGCACATTGGAATATATGATGCAGGGAGCATTCCATAATTTCACAACTCTCCAACTCTTCAAATATTTCAAGGTTGTTTAAATTGAGTATTATATATAAACTAAGGGAAAGTCAAATCCATATTTCATACCTTTGTGAACCATGCCTCAATAAAGCACTGAGCTAATATGGAAAGATGTTATCCAAACTATTAATTCTTACTTCTGAACTCCCAGTTGCTGACTCATTACCCTCCTACTAAGGTCCAGTGTGAAATGTAAAATGATACAGTAAATAGATGCTAAAGGAGGGGTTTCTTAAAGAAAAAAAAATAAATCCAAACATTAAAAAAAGACTTATGCTGATTCTATTCACCTGATCTATTAGGAAAAAAATGTGGTGATTTTATAACCTTAGAGTTTTAATTGTTTACCATTTATTTTATTATTCTGAGAACCCCTTGGTCTCCTCCATTTCTAATCTTTAGGATATTTAGTGATGATTCAGTTTCCTTTATCTAAGAAATCTTATTGATCTAGAAATTATCAGTTCTTCCTGCAGCTTCAATAGCTTAGAGATGGTTGCATTTGTCCTCACACAATCATGTTAAATAAAGTCAGTGTTACTGATAATATATCTGACAAACTTTTTTTTTTTTCTTAATACGAGTTCATTTTAATTTGACTACTTCCTAATAGCATCCAGGGAGGCAACTTGAATATTTCCAAATCCATTTTAGGCAAGCTTCTTCCAGGAAGGTTTCATGCTGTTAGTTAATCTCATCCTTAGTGATTTAATTATTATTTAAACAAAAGAAGTATTATTTTTCTGAGATTTGCCTGTGTTGCCTTTTTCTCTAATTCTCAGTGCCAATCCTTACAGTGAACCTACTGGGAGATATAAAGTCTTATATAAAACAAGCTCAAGTACAACATGGGGTCCTTTTCTGCATGTTTGATTTTTTTAAAAATCATGAGCAAATCATTTATGGAACAGATAGTGTTCAATGCCATTTTACCTCTTCTTTTATTTATCTTACTTAAATTCTTCACACTATACAGTGCTAGATTAAGGCTTTTCTAAAATGTATTGAAAATATTATTTCAGTATGTGTTTATAGTCTCAGTAATATTTTCAAGAGCCATTCTCTCACTAATGACATATTATAATTTTACCTTCATAGTTTTAATGGACGTATTTTGTGTAATGAGTAAGGATACACTAAAAAGTATATTTGACCTAAAAAACATGAAGTGGAAAGCTCATAAAATACTGTCTCAATAATGAGTTCCACAAAAATATGTAAGAAAAGAATAGTATATAGTAGAATAATATGTGAATTATTAACAGATGCCAATTCTGCTGATTTCTTTCCCAGTCACCATATTAACTTTGTATTATTTCCTTATTTTGGTTATTAAAATATGAGTCTGGCATTGCCCCAGGGAGGGGAGTGGTCTTAAGGTAATTACTGAACTAAGATGCCAAATTCACAACTTTGTGTTTAAAAAATAAACTCCCCCCAAAAAGTTTAACTGAAATAAAATAAAATAAAAATGAAATGAAATGTACAGAAGAAAACTAGACTACCACAACTCCTACCACTATCGCTCTCTTTAAGAAGAAATTTGAAAGGAATGCAACAAGAGGGGGAGATGCCAATGGTACAGACCTGCATCCTTCTGTCCCCTGCTCCAAATCTGAAGTTGAGACTCTAGGATCTCCAAGTTAAGACTCTAGCAGGAAACACTTGCACCCACTCTTTGTGTGGAATTCTGAGAGTAGGCAATTTTCAGATAATCTCTTTCACTACAAACAGTGTGGAAGCAGTAGAGTAGAAATGTCTTTGTGGAGTGTTAGAAGCAGATTGGGCCTGGTGATGGACTCAGGTAAGCAAAGAAAGCATCTGGACCTTCCCAGAGCCGAGACGACTGTGAAACAGATAAAGCTTCAGGACAGCATGTGACCTTGAGGGTTTTGCTGGTACACTGAGAGACTGAGACCATGGTTTCAGGCTGAGTAAATATAGGGCATCTCCATATACATATATCTGGAAGTGAATATATTAATTTCTCTGACAGATGAAATATTACTTGTTACAGAATTGCTGAAATGTTACTCACAGTGAGGAGAAAAATCAATCTATAATTAAGCAAAAATACCAATGCTGTATTTCACAAACAAAAAGGATTTCTCTTGATAAAGGCATTATAAAATATATGATTTAGCAGTGTATTTAATATTTAGATATATGACATTTCTGTATAACTAATGAATAAAATATTGAAAATAGTCCATATTTTAGAATCAAATACCTATTATTTAATTATTTTTAGATAATTGTTTTGGCAAAATATTGTGGCCAATTCAATTTAAAACAAAGGAGAGTTTGGATGATAATTAAATTGTCATTACAATTGTCATGAACAAACTCTCTATAATACAGGAATCATTTTTCAATATTAAAAGACCTGAAATATTTTGTTTTTCATTAACATTTCAATGTGCAGGTCAGTGATTATTTTTTTCATGACACACCAAATTAAAATTTACCTTTAGCTCAGTTTTACTCAAACATTTCTGATTGCTTAATTGTTTTTTCCCTCAGATATCTTGAATACTAAACCTTAATAGTGGTTAACTCTGAGGGCTATTGCTTTAGTATACAAGTAATGTCAGGCTTAGGATTATATACATTAAATTAAATGTAAATATGCAGGGACCATAGTCTAGTTGATTTGAAAGATGTCGGTACAGAAATGTAGAAGAGCATGCAATAGGCTTTTAGCACCTGCAGATCCTGAATGACCACATGAACTCTGAGTGTTCAGAGGTGGACGCCCAATTCTGCCAAGTTATTCTTTTTCTCTCTGGTTTGTCACATGTAGATGTATTTAATATGTTTCTCAACTTTACCTGAACACATTAACTGTAACATATTTGGCTTTACAGGGTACACTTAAATTAAGTGACTTCATTTATACCTGCAGAGAGTAGACATGGAGTTAGATGTCCAAAACAGCTGTTCACATGTCTCCACAACGAACAGTTTTAAGGAGTAGTGGCAGAGGGATTACTTTGAAGGAATATTGGGAATATTTGTTTTTTATTTGCATTCTTTAATTTTTAACAAACATGTTAGTTTTATAATGAAAATAAAGCAAATAAGAAAATGAAATTGTTTCTTTGAGCTATTTATGCTACATTTCTTGAATTTAGGAAGAGAAAGTTATTTTCTACTTCTTTAATTATTCCACTTTAAGTAACAAGCCAATAATTAAAGACCCCTTAATCAGGCTAATTATATAAGAGGCAGATTGCCCGTGGAGAGGGCCCAACTTCTGTTACAGACTCTCCCTAATACTTTCAAAGTTTCCTTAGGATTATTCAGCAATATGTACGTCTTCTGCATCTCTAAAGAGGTTCCATTTACTTTTTCTAAGACTTATTGAGGTATATTGTGCATAAATAAGACTCACCATCCACTGAGATACACTGCAACTTGTTTTTGACAGACTTATACAGTGTTATACTACCACCCCAACTGAGGTATACTACATTTTCATTATCTCAAAAGTTCCCTGGGTCACTTGGCAATCAGCTCCCCAACATTGCCAAAGCCAGGCCCTGGCCATTGCTGACCTGATTTCTCTCCTTACAATTTCCCTTCTTTAGGAAGTTATTTAACTACGCAGTGGATAGTCTTTTGTGTCTAGCTTATTTCATATAGCAATTTTTACATTTAGCCCTACCATTGCTTATGCCAGTGATTATTATTTTATTTCTGAGTTGTAATAAGTATGCATGGATTGTGATTTTTTTTAAACCAATGCCAATTTGATGACCATCTGAGTTGTTTTCAGTCTGGGATTACTGTGAATAAAGCTGTTATACATATGCACGTACACATGCCTTTGTGTAAACTTGTCTTCCTTTCTCTTGGGTAAATGACTAGAAGTAAGATTTCAGGATCTTATGGTATGTACAGATAAGACACTGTCATGCTCTTTTCCATAATAGTTACAAAATTAGGTTGATTTTTAATTAAGTTGTAAATGTTCTGCATGTATTTAGGATAAAAGTTCTTTATCAAAAATGTGTTCAGCAATTATTTTCTCCCAGTCTGTAACTTTTTCCGTTTTCCTAACGCTGTTTGTAGAGGTGTAGAGTATTACATTTTGACACAGTCCAATTGATTACATTTTTTCTTTCATTTTTATGTTTTTTTTTTCATATGGAAGAAGTCATTTCCTAATCCAGTGCCACAAATATTTTATTCCATGTTTTCTTAAATAAACTTAATAGTTTTTAGGTTGTACAGTTATGCCTATTATCCATTAAAAATCAATTTTATATAGGTTGCAAGATATATAAGTCAAGGTTTATTTTTTATATGAATATTTAATTGATCCAGTGCTATTTGTTGAAAAGACTATTTTTTTTCCTCCAGTGAATTACCCTGGCACCTTTCTCTTTGTAAAAATCAATTGAATATATATGTGCAGATCTATTCCTGGACACTGTGCTGTTTTATTGATCTCTGTGTCTGTCTCTGCAATTCTGTACTAACTTGCTTATTGTACTAGATAATGTTTGTTTTAAAGTTCTTTGCTTAATGTAGGTCCTCTACATTTCCATATAAAATTTCAAATAGGCTTATCAGTGTCTACAAAAACCTTCCTGATACTTTGTGATTGCATTGAATCTACATATCAACTGGGAAAATTACTAACTTAATAATATTGAACTTTCTAGTCCATAAATTCAGCAGGTATCTATTCATTTGGGTCTACTTTAATTAAATCCATCAACATTTGATAGTTTTAAGTATACAATTATTTAACATATTTTCTTTAGATTTATAGTAGGATTTTATTAATACAATTATCAGTATTGTTTTATTCTACCACTTTTTCAGTTATTTTTGCTATCTAGATAGGCATTTGATTTTTCATTTATCTTTTATTCTAAGACCTGCATAAACTCACTTATTAACATAAGTGAGTTGGTTTTTTCCCAAGATCATTTTGGATTTTTTATGTAGTTCATGTTACCTCTCTCTCTGTCACACACATACAAGCAGTGTTATTTCTTGCTTTCAGTCTTCATGACTTTTATTTGTTTTTCTCATACTGTTACACTGGCTATGTTAGGTAGAATGACAGACATGAGCAGGATGGAAAACAGACAGGAGCCCACCAAAATGACTCAGGGGGTAATCAGATAAAGCCAGAGAGCCAAAAATGACTCAGAGTTAATCAGATGAAGCCACAGGGGCCAAGAATGACTCAGGAAATGTCCAGAATCTCCCCAGATAAGACATATCAGAAGCACAGGCAAAGCCCAGCCCATGTCCTCATTTCACCAATCAGATCAGGCCTAGGGGGTCAAGAGTTGTCAGTCAAGGGCTTCTCTGCCCTGCCAAAATGTCATAAAAGAAGCCTCACAATAAGCAGCGAAGCCTGTCTAACCTTAGGCAGTCCTGCTCAGTTAACTCTGTTACAAACTGCATTAAAACATAGTTTGCTTTCTTGACTTTGGTTTCACATCTCACTCTGTGTTCCTTCCTAACATTTAGGACTTTTAGTGTAATGTTAAATAAAGGTAGCGCAAGTGAACATCATTGCCCTGAGATTTTAGGAGAGAACTGTTCAGTCTCTTACCTTGTAGTTCAATGTAAGTCCCCATAGATTACTTTTATTAGTCTGAGAAAGTTTCCTTCCATTCCTAGATGCTGCAAGTTTGTATAATGTACATATGCTGAATTTTGTGAAATACTTGTCCACATTCATTGAGATAATTTATTTTATAATCTGTTGATTGGGTGTTACACTGATTGTTTTTTAAATGTTCAGTTAATTTTGCATTCTTGTATTATCAAGATTATCCTTTTAGTATACTGTGGAATGTTACCTACTAATAGTGATAAAGGATTGTGTTCACATTTATGAGGAATATTGGTATATTGTTTTCTTGTAATCTCTGGCATTGATACAAGCAAATGCTGACCTCAAAAAATGAGGTGGGAAGTGTTCTGGTAGAGATGGTCTAGAATTAGTATTATTTCTTCCTCAAATGTTTTGTAGAATTAACCAGCTAAATCATCTTCTCTGCAGTTTCCTTTATGGAAAGGTATTTAATAATAAAATCAAATTATTCAATACATCTAGGGATGTTAATTCTTCTTTCATGAGTTCTGTTATTTTATAGGTTTCATTGAATTTGTCCATTTCATCTAATTTGGTGAATTTATTGAGTTCAAATTATTCATATTACTCTTTAGTATCTGTAGGATCTGTAATGAAGTCCCCTCCTTCATCCTTCAGTATGTTTAATTTGTGTTTTCTCATATATATTTGTATATGTGTGTGTGTGTCTATAGGCTGGAGGTTTGGCTCAGATATTTATTAATTTTATCAATTTTAAAAAAATAAACATTGGTTCATTGATTTTTTTTTCTGTTTTCAATGTCTTTGATTTCTGCTTTTCTGCTTATTGTTTTCTGCCTTCTGCTTGCTTGAGATTTAATTTGTTCCTCTTCTTCTAGTTTCTTAAATGGAGGGAATTCTGATTATTGCTTTGAAGCAACTCTTCCTTTTGTAATATCAGCATTAATGTTGTAAATTTCCCTGTTTACACAGTTTTTTGCTAAGTCTCAGAAATTTTTGTATGTTGTGTTCACATTTTCACTTAATTTCAAATATTTTCAAATTTCTCATGTAATTTACTTTTTGAACCATGGATTATTTAAAAGTATGTTCTTTAGCTGCCAAATTGTATTAGTTTCTTACTGCTATCAATAAATTACCACATACTTAGTGGCTTACAATAACACAAAATTATCATATTGCAGTTATGGAGGTCAGAAGTTTGATGTGAATCTTACCGGGCTGAAATTAAGGTGTCTGCAGGACTAAATTCATTCTGGAGGCTCCAGGTGAGAATCTGTTTCCTTGCCTCTTCCAGCTTCTGCATTCCTTGGCCCTTTTCTCCATTTCCAAAGTGGTACATCAACCTCTGCTTCTGTAATTGCATCTCTTTTTCTGACTTCATAATCTCCTGCCTCTCTAAGGACCACATCTAAGGACCAGCCTAGCTAATCCAGAAAATTTTTGCTGTCTCAAGATCCTTAATTTAATCACATCGCCAGACGTTTTTTTTATCATATAATAATTTATTCATAGTTTGTGGACATCTCTGGGGGGGCCATTAGTATGTCTATCACAGAAATATTTGGGAATTTTTTCAGGTGTATTTCTAACATTTATTTTTAGTTAAATTCTGCTCCTGTCAGAGAATGCATTTGGTATGATTTGTATTATTTTAAGTCTGTTGCTTTGTTTTATGGCCCATAACATGCCCTATCCTATGTTAATGAATTGTTTACTTGTACTTGCATACAGTGTATATGGTGATTTTATTGGGAGAAATGTTTTTTATAATTTGGTTGGTCAGTTTGGTTGATAGTGTAACCCAGGAACTGCATGTCCTTACAGACTGCGTGCTAGTTTCGTCAGTCTCAAGTCCCCAGCTATTCCTCCTTTCAGTTTTATATCAGCATTTCCTTCATGTACTTGAAATTATGCTGTTATTTGCATATTCTTAGTCCCTTAAGGCGGCTATAAAAATACTATAGACTGGGTGGCTTAAACAAGCAACTTCTCACAGTTCTGAATGTTGGGAAGCTCAAGATCAAAGTGCTGCAGATTTGGTGTCTAGTGAAAGCCTGCAAGCTGGTTCCTAGCAGGCCCTGTCCTCACTGTGCCCTCACAGGGCAGAAGGCACAAAGAAGATCACTGGGGTCTCCTTTATAAGGGCACTAACCTCATCAATGGGGCTCCACCCTCATGATTTGATCATCCCTCAAAGGCCTCACCTCCAAATGCGATCACAATGGGGATTACGTTCCAAACTGTGAGTCTGGGAACATAAACATCCAATCCATAGCACATATATACTTATAATCACTGCATTTTTGTGATGTATTAAACTCATCATTATGAAATATTTTATTCATCACTGGTGATATTTCTTAATTACTTTCTATTTTAATGTGTAATTGTTATATATTATAATAAAATCATATATACATATATGATCTATTTTACATCTTTATATTTAAAATGGAGATTTTGTAAATAGCACAGTGTTGTCTTACTTATTCAGTGTGACAATGTGCACATTGTAATGCACACATTTTTAGACCAATTATATTTAATGAGTTTTTGAATCTACTTTATTCCTTCACTCTAGTTTTTATTAAAATAACTCTTCTTTAAATATTTTAGTGCTTGCTCTAGAGTTTACAATTCACATATTTACTTATCACAGTATACCTTTAAATAATAGTTTATTCCTTCATAAATTATATGAACTTTACAATATATTCACATCATCTTCATCCCATCTCTTGTGCTACTGCTGTATACATTTTTCTTTTATGTTATAAACTCCACTTGGAATAAAAAGCTTATGAGTAAGGGCAAAGTCCCTATGTAGAAGGGAACTTTTTATTCTAAATAGTTAGTTTTTAGTCATTCTAAATCAATGGTTTTCAACATGGGACAATTTTTCCCTTATTTCAGGTAAATTTTGACAATGTCTGGAGACATTTTTGTCCACCTTGGGAGTTGTAATTGGCATCTAACAGGTAAAGGCCAAGGAAGCTGATAAACATACTACAAATGTACAGGATGGCTCTGCCCCCCACAGTACAGAATTATCCAGTGTAAAATGTCAATAGTAGTTAAGGAAATAGAGAAAGCTTACATTAAACTCATATGTTTATTCAGTATCTGACCTATAGTCACTCATCAAAATTTTATCTGATTTCTATGATCAACTTTTGGAGCAACCGCCTTTTCATCCAGTGCTGTATCTGAGGTGATTCACCTACAACATCTCTGTTCAGAGAAGCTTGTCACTCCAGATATCTGTTTCCTTCATGGGTTTACAGTTTCAGCTCTTTGAAAGGAAAATTTAGGATTTTGTAAGATATTTCATTTTTCTCATTATCAGGATCAGAGAGACATTCTCCTGTAGGTTTCTACAGCCTAAGTGGAGATAGAATTCTATACATTTATTTTTTTCTTTTCCTTCTGTGGTCACTTTGGAATTTTTCTAGGAGTGAAATATTTACAAATGCTCAAGAAACTGCACACACACACACACACATATACACACATAAAGTGCAAAGAATTAATAGATATGGCAAAAAGAAAGATGATTTAAAAGTTTCAGTCATATTACTTCTTTTAATATCACTAAGTCCCTAGCCAAAATAAAGAGAATAAGTATAGTAAACAGAAGAGGCACTCTTCTGGGAAGGCTATTCAGAGGCTATTATGGATAGATGAGTGTAGAGAAGTAAGATAAGTTTCATAAATCTTGATTGCTCCCTATATATATGCCCAGAATTATGAGAGATCTCAGGAGAACATACAAAATGTAATGTCATCAAGTCAGTACATTCATGAGGAAATAAAAGACATAGTTCCTATGAAACAGGTTTTCAGAATTGTGACTTTTAGACTTTTGAAAGTAGAAATCATGTAATTCAGCTAAATCATCCATGTCTTCTACTAATAATGCTGAAATCCAGAATGGTGTATGCAAGATCACACAGGACATAAATGTAGTGGCTGCTATGTTGTAGGAGAGGTACTAGCCTGACAGTAAAGGTAACTGCATGTTAAATCACTAAATTATCTTTCTTAAATAAAAAAGCTTAGCTCACCTTTCATTTCTGTAGTTGTATAATTAAAATGGTTGGACTATAATGTTGCAATTAGAAGGAATAAACAAAACATATATCAACATCAAAATATTGAAAAATAAGTTTCAGAACAGTATACACAGTCTGATACAATTTATATGCATTAAAAACACACAATACACTATTTTGTATTTATGGATAGACATGTAATATATAAAATAAAAATGAACTATTTAAATTTACACCAAACTCATGCTAGTAGTTGCTTCTGAGATATGGGTAAGAGAAATATTATTGGAGCATATGGTTAAAAAAAAACAAAGCTTCACCTATATCTGGGATTCAGTTTTTCAACCTTAAATGGGAATGATGATAGTATGTACCTAATAAAACTGCTATGAATATTAAATAATCTAATATAGTAAAGTGTTTAGAATAAGTGATTGCAATACAGTAAGGTGCAGTTATCATCATTAATATTTTGTAATTGGGGCATCAACTCTACCTCTTGAGCTAATGATATTCATAGACATTCCAGGTAAATCCTGAATCTTCTGCTATTCCTAGCAATATAGCAAGCACCTTGGGAGACAGAAAAACATTTGCTTCCAAACAGCTTTTAACACATCAAAGCTATGTATTTATCAAACTACTGCAGTGTATGTTGAGAGAAAAATGCTTGTATATCACTGATGATTTTTGTAAAATCTTTTATTATCATCCTAAAATAATATAGATTTTACATACATTGAGAATATCACATTGATATACAAGCAAGATTTGTGAAATTGCACATCAACTTCTAATTTTAATTTGTTTTTAGTATGTAAAGCAGAAAGTCCCAATTACCATAGTATATAGCATAGTGGCTTTTTAATTTCTGTTTGTGGCATAAATTCATTACTACAAAATTTGATATATTATCTAACTCATTATCTTTTTACCTAACTATACCTTCAATACATAGTCATTTTTCAATAAAGTATGTATTGTAATGCTAACTTGAAATAATATTCTCTGCTTGTGTAATTTGTAATGAATGAATGAATAGCATTTATGAAATATTATTTTTAAATTCACCATTTCACACATCCATCTGCTAATATTTTAACTATACTTGCTCTGTTTTATGTTTATAACAGATATATTAATTTGAAGTAGATTAAAATATATACTTAAAAGAAACTTGTTTCAATGTTGTAATAATTTAGAATTCTAGTCTATCAGTAAATATATGGAAATATTATTTGCATTTCCTAGTTATAACTTAGGTGTGTCTAAGCAAATGAAGAAATTTTCAGGTTTATTTTTAAGATTAAATTTAAATCTAATCAAGCAATGGTACCTTGACTCATCAACAAATGATATTATGGACTCCAGAGCAATTATTTCAATGTGGCATGCAAATTAGCAGTAGTTTAAATAATATATGCACAAATTCACATAGCAAAAAAGCAATAATTTTATTTTATAGCTCCAAGGAGTTGAATTTTAATGATCACTAAACTTTAAAGCTCCTCTTAAGTCTCATAATAAAAGATGAAACATTTTCCCTGTTATTGATTTTAAACAATAGCAGAAATTCTCCAGATTACGTCAAACTTTGTATCCTAAGATAGCAGTTCTCAGTCTTGTAGCTTCTTGTACAAATTTAGAAAACAAAAATTCACTTAAAATAAAAATTTCCTATAATCCTTATTGCATGATTCATCAGATTAAAACAACATTGTGGTTCCTGGAGGCAGAGATAATTCATCCTTATATCCTTTATCTTTAGCATGTGTCATGGTGTACTGAAGGCACTAAACAAAATCATGTTATATCTGAGTGAATGAAAGAAATTGCTTTATATAGTGTAGATTTGGTCTATATCTCTGAATTGCCCTTACTTTAAGCAGGAAATTTAAAAGAAGAGAGACCAAACTCTTCTCTAAATTTAAAGGAAGGGAGGCTAAAGAAATGGTGAAATTGGACAATCAGACCCATCTTTGATACAACTATACTCAACTACTCCCTGCATAAATCCTGAATTTTTTTTCTATACCTGGCAACTTATGAGACACCATGGGTTACAGAAAAGAAGAGGAAGATAATATTCTATGTTTCATAAGTTTTTAATATGGGTATTCTTAAAATATTAAAAATGTCCACTTATCTACCTATCCATCTGTTTATCTATATAGCTATAATTCGGATGTTTTGTCTTAAATTTATGCACCTAAAATTGTCCCTTTGAAATTGTTAACTTTACAATCTATTTAAATCCTTCTGGAAATTTGTATAATGTCTCCACTTTTTAAAATGCTTGGGTAACAAAGCCCTCTTTATTTTAGGTGTTCATACATGTGGGAAGTTAAATATTTATTGCCTGTAGAATAAATCCTGAACTATTCAAATGATGCCAGAACGCATTTAATTGTCATCCTGAATTCTATATCCTTTTAACAATAAAAACATATTAGACAATTTAAACTGGTCACACAGGACCTATTTAATTTAAACAACAAAAACTTTTTGTATGTAATACATTTTAAATATGTGATAGGCCAACAAAAAAAAAAAAAACTAAAAGCTCTTACCCAATCCCAGATTCAATGAAATACTGTTCTTATCACCAAAAGAGATTCCAAATTTATGAGAAATCAAAGGTCATTATGTCTTTTGAGAGAATAAATGTCTGTGTAAAAAACAGCTTTATGATCTTTATTACATGAATAGGAATCTTTTCTTAAAAAAAAAAGCTGTCCTTTCGATTCATAGGCAAATGAAAATGCCTGCTGATGGTTTTTCAGAACTGCAAGTACTAGAACTGTGAGCAGAAACTATATCCATTTTGAACCTCATTAAATATCAAATAACATATATTTAGAGAAAAAAATTTAAATATATTTGCATATCTATTTTTAATTCCAGGTTTGCCATATATTTGCGGTAGGGCTGGTCAGTGCTTCTCTAAAGAGAATGAAGGCTGCATCATTTCTATAAATCAGCAGATTATGTGGTTACTTAGATGGATTAATTTGGGGAAATCAGAAAACTAATTTACTAAATGTGAAGCTTCCACACCTGGACTGCCTTACCTAAAATCCCCACTGTTAGTCCATTTCTTTTGAATTTTAAGACTACAAAATAGATCCTTGTTTCAGAATGTCCTTATTGAATCTGTTGTGTGTTGTCTGGACGTAGGACTGCAACATTCAATTTAACCTGGCTTTAAGTTAAAATAAAGATGACTATTTTTTTAAAAGGAGTAATGTTAAAGAAATTCTAGCTTCTTTTCCTTTTACAAAATTACTTTGAGATAACAGTATGTATAATCAGTACACAAAAATCAATTTTTTTTGTAAGCTACCAACAAAGAATTGAAAATGAGATTTTTAAATGATGTTTGCAATACCATAAAAGCCATGTACTATTTAGGAATAAATTTATTTAAAATGCTGAGATTTCTAAACTGACAACTATGAAATATTGCCAAGAGAAATGAAAGAAAATCTAAATATATGGAGAGGTATATCGTGCTTATGAATGGAAGAAAATGAAGGAAGAGAATACAAAGAGCAATATGATAGATGAAGGCCAAATCAGATCGATAATCATATTAAAATGAATATCAGTGGTCCAAACAAACCAATTAAGGGCAAAGATTATTAGGTCATATAAAATAGTAAGACTCAATGTTTAAGTATGTATCACTACATTACAAATTACCCCAAACTTACCAGGTTAAAACTAAAAACGTCATGTCACAGACATCTTTTGAAGGTCAGATATCTGGGAACAGCTTTACCAGGAGGGAGGTTCTGCTCATGGTCTTCTGTGAGGTTGCAGTCAAGTTGTTGTCAGTACACCACCCGAAAGGCATCATGTGCTGAAAGATCCACTTGGCAGGACAACTAATTCCTCACTGCGTGGGCTATGTCACAGTACTAATTGAGTGTCCTTGTAAAAAGCAAAGAATTTCCCTAGAATGAGTTATTTAAAAAGAGTGTAAGGAGGGAGCTGCAGTGTCTTTTAGGACCTAGTTTTTGACGTCTTGCACCACTGCATTTGCTTTATCCAGTTTGTTAAAAATGAATCCCTAAGTCCAACATACACAAAAGGGGAGGAGATTTAGACTACAATTCTTGAAGGAAGGAATGTCAAATAATCTGTGGCTATATTTTAAAATTTCTCTATCTGTATGCTCTCAACCAGAAACTACTTCTAAGTATAAACCACAGATATGTTAAAAAGAAAAAGAAAAAGATATGCCATGCTAGCACTCATATAAATGGCTGGAATATATTAATAACAGACAGTAGAATTTAAATCAAGAAATATTATCAGGGATGGAGACAGTTATTTAATAGTGGTAAAGCAATTTTTGAAGTAATTATAATAATTCTATTTAGAGAGCTATTATAATCCTATAAACCTAAGAAGAGAACTTCAAAATACATGAAGCAAATAATAAAGCTAAAAGGAGAAAGAGACAAATTTACAAGTACAGTTAGTGATTTCAATTCCTCCTCTCTCAAGAAACGATAGGATAATTAACAGAAAGTAACTTAAAAACAACAACAACTATATATCACCCTGACCTAACTGACATTTATAGAAAACCCCATCCAATAGTTCTTTTCAAGTACACATGGGGTATGTACCAAGATACACATTATACTGGAACAGAAACAGAAGAAAAAAAACACACTATGGCTCAATAGATTTAAAAGAAAATGCATATGAATTGTAAAAGAAATAAAAGTCCCATTACTTATAGGTTGTGTGATCCTTTATGTAGAAAATCCTATGGAATCTAGTCCTACAAAAAAATGAGGTTACAGGCACTATTAATTGGATTATCAGGGCTCCAGGTCCTTGTATATCAATATACACATACACAAAAAAAGAAGCAATTCTTTTGTATATATCAGCACTGAACAATCAGAAAGTAAAATTATAAAATAATTTTTTAAAATACCATGAAAATATGAAGTAATAGGGACAAATTGAATAATAGATGTGTAAGATCTTTATAGTGAGACTAACATATCTGAGAGAGATCTAAGAACTAAATAAATGGAGAGAGATACTCTATTCACATATTCTGCAAGGAATAAAATCTGAATAAATGTGATTATACCTGAATAGAGATGATTTTTTATTGAGATGTAATTCTTGTAGTTAAACGTTACCCTTTTCAGGTAAAGTAAGTGGTTTTGAGGATATTAAGGAAGGCTGTAAAATCATCACTATTTTCTAATCCAAGAATCTTTTCATTAACCTAAAAGGAAATCGCAACCTATTAGCGGTCACCCCCGTTTTTCCCTCCCTCCAGCCCCTGGCAATCAATAATCAACTTTATATCTCTAAATATTTACCTATTCTGGACATTTCATATGCACAGAATCACATAATATGTTGCCTTTTGTGTGTGGTTACTTTCATTTAGCATAATGTTTTTGTCATCCATCTATGTTTTAGCAAGTGTATTTTATTCCCTCCATAGTTGGTCATTCATCTGTGTTGTAGGATGTGTGAGTATCTTATTCCCTTCAAAGTTATATAATACTCCATTGTATGTGCAGACCACAGTTTTGTTTACCCAGTCATCAGCTAATGGACATTTGAATTGTTTCCACTTTTTGGTTATTATGAATAGTGATGTGAACATTTGCATAAAGGTTTCGTTCTGAACATATGTTTTCAATTCTTGTTGGTCTATACCTAGGAATAAAATTTCTAGATCATATATTAACTGTGTTTAACTTTTTGAGGTTGTCAGCTGTTTCCTTAAAAGCTATACCATTCTGTAATCCCACCAGCAAAGTATGAGGGTACAATTTTTTCACATTGTCCTCAAAATCTCTTATTGTCTTCTTTTTTATTATTGCCATTCTAGAAAGTATAAAGTGGTATCTCATAACTTTGATTTGCATTTCCCCAGTGACTAATGATTTTGAGGAACTTTGTGTGTGCCAATTGGCCACTTGTGTATTTTCCTTGGAGAGATGACCAGATCTTTGGCCATTTTTTAATGGACTGAAGTCCAATCTTCGACTTTTTTTGTGAGTAGTTTCTTGGCTACCAACTCAATCTATTTACTTGGTAAAAGTCTGTCATACTTGTTACCGCTCTGTTCATGTTGCCTATTTCTTTTTGAGTTGGTTTTGGTAGTATGCGTATTTCTGCTAATTTTCCCATTTCATCTAGGCTTTATAATCTTTTGCTATATAACCATTCTTAGTATTTCTCTTAACTGATTTTATTTCTGGAAGGTCTACAGTAATGTTCCCTCTATCATCCTGATTTTAGTACTGAGACTTCTTGTCTCATTTCAGTCTTGTTCTCTTGTGCAGTCATGTTAACAGTTTAATATTTTGAATTTTTCAAAGAACAAAGCTTTAATTTTGTTGATTTTTTATTGCTTTTGTATTTTCTATCCTTTATTTCTGCTCCTTATCCTTGCTTTTGCTTTAGTTTGCTTTTGTTGTCCAGTTTCTTTAGTTGGACAGCAGCTAGGTTATTGATATTGATTTGATCTTTCTTCTTTTTTTAAGATCAAAAAGCATGTATCACTGCTTTTTGATCTTAAAAAAGCAGTGATGCATGCTTTTTTAAGATCAAAAGCATGATCTTAAAATGCTTTAGAGGCATTTACAGGCATACATTTCCCTCTGACACTGGTTTAGTTTCAGTCCATAAAGCCTGGTATACTTTTTGTTTTATTCATGACAATTTATAAGTTCCATTATTATTTATTCTTTGTGCCATTACTTAATTTATGAGTTTGCTACTTCCATATACCTGTTAATTTCCAAAATTTCCTTCTTTTATTGACTTCTGATTTAATTCTACTGTAGTCCAAGAAGACAGCCTTTATTATTTCAATTATTTTTGAAATTTATTGAGACTTATTTTATTAATATTTGGCCTGTTGATTACAACTTAACATCTATAATGATCTAGGTCAGATTAGTACCAATTTATTCCAATAATATACAAAATACTTGTTCCTATGTAGTTCTATTTGCTACTTCTTCTTTGTACTACAATTTTTATACAAATTACATCTTTATGCATTGTGTGCCCTTTAAAATAGATTTATAATTCCTTCAGGCAATTTAAAAAAAAATCATATAGTAGGAAAGGAATGTTGCAAACAGAAAAGATTTTTATAATGTTTTAACAGTGGAGTTACGTTTAAAATTGCCTTTTAATTTCTATGTGTGGATTCAAGTTCCCGTTCAGTATATTTTCATTTCAACTTGAAGGACTCTATTTAATACTTCTTATAGAACATATGTGCCAGCAAATAGCTCTCTTAATTTAAACAAAAACTGAATGTTTTGATTTTTCCTTTATATTTGAGGGATACTTTTGCCATGTATTGAATTTTTGGTTGACAGTCTCTTACATTCAACATTTTGAATATGTCATCCTACTGACTTCTGGTAGTGGTTTCTGATGAGAAATCAATAATTAATCTCATCAAGGGTGTCTTGTATGTGATGAGTTGCTTTACTCTTGCTGCTTTCAAGGCTCCCCTCTTTGTTTTGGCTTTCAGTTTATTATGATATGTCTTGGTGTGGATTTCTTTGCGTTGATCCTACTTGACATTTGCTGAGGTTCTTGGGTATGTAGATCCATGTATTTCATTTATTTGGGGTGTTTCTACCTTTATTTTATCAAATATTTTTCCCCCTGTTTTTCATTCCTCTCTTTCTGGGACTCCTCCTTTGGTGTGCTTGATGGTGTACCAAAGGGCTCTGAGTATCTACTCTTTTTTCTACACTCTCTTTTCTTTCTGTCCTCAGACTTGATATTTTCAGTTCACCTATTTTCAAGTTCTCTGATTCCTTCCTCTGTCTTCTAAATCCAAAATTGAATTTTTCATTGAAATTACTGTACTTTCAATTCCAGAAACTTACTTATTTTTTATTTTTTCTCCTTACTCTCTATTTGGTTAGACATTATACTCATTCTTTCCATTAGTCTTTAAAATATATTTCCTTTTACTTATTTGAACATATTTAAAATACTTTGTTTTAAATTTCTTTCTAGTAAGTCTAATGTCTGGGCTTCCTCAGGAACAGTTTCTATTGCCTCTCCCATTTCTACTTTTGTTTGAGTCATACTTTATTTGCATGGCTTACAACATTTTTTTGTAACTGTGCATTGTAAATAATATCATACCACAACTCTGGACATCAGATTCACCCCCTTCCCTTGGCCTTGTTGATGTTAGTGTTCTGTTTCTGTTGTTTGTTCATTCACTGAGTTTATAAACTAATTCTGTATTCTGTAGTCTTTATTCTTTATTGTTTGTGGCTCTGAGGTCTCTCCTTACTCAATTCTGTATTCAGCTAATGACTGGAAAGAGATTTCCTAAAATTGTTGGAAAACAGACATCTCCCTGTACTTGTTGAGAAGCTCTTTATTCATATTGGAGGGCACATCTTTGTCCTCATCAGGCCAGTTGACATCTCTGACTTATTTAGCCTTCACTTTCTTCATGTGAGAGCCTCAATATTAGCCAAAAGTGAGAGCTTAGGGCCTTCTCTTTCTCGAATGCACATGCAACTGTGGGTGTGTGCTCCAATCTATGCATGTGTGTGGTTTTCCAGGCTCCCAGGAATATGTCAGAGCCTTTCAAAGTCCTTACAGACAACTCATGCCCCAGGTTTTGTTTGAAGCTTTTAGTTAACCTGTGTTTTGCTCTGTTACACATGCCTTAAATAGCTACAAAACTAAATAATTGCTTGTATTTGTTTATAACAACACCCTAAGGGAAAATTATTCTCCTCTCTTACCTTCTATTTAAAAACTCCTTTATTCCTTTGTGAAACCTTTATGACTTTCACCTATTCCTTTGTATGACATTTCACTGCCCAAGAGAACTTTGCTGGAGAAACCCTCTGTGTGTCTTATCTGTCCTTCATTAAGCACCAAGCTAAAACTTGTCTCTTTTGGCATTTCTGATCCTCTCTATTTCTTAAACCTAAAAAGGTTTATCAGAAATAACTATGTGGCAAGAAATTTTTGGTTTTCCCCAAATTTTATCTCACTTCATTTTCAGTAATTCCTCTTCCATTTCATATGTTCCAATCAAAGATGGATTTTCCCAGGAGAATTTAATATTTATAAGTTTTTCATGTTTTTCCTGCAGGTTATTTACCTTCTACAAGATTAAACTTGGATGAAAGCAAACCACACTTCCAAAGAAATTCACAGAGAATTTTCCATTTAGTGTTGCCCGAACTTATAGATATTCTGTCTCTGACAGGACAATATTCTCTGAATCCCCAAGTTGAAGCCAATTCTAGAGGCTGGTATACTTGCATTCTTTGGCTTCAGTTCTCTGCCATCATTAAGTAGTTTCAACAGCAGCCCTTCTCCCATCCTTTATAGCTATAAAAAAGTATTGTTTTAGTTTTATTTTATCTTCCTCTTTCCAATAATCTTTGGAGATAAGACAGTAAACAATAAATACAACAACAAATACCACATGATATTCTTTTCAAAGCAGACATATCTCAAGCACTTATCAGATATTAAATGTCTATCTAGAGGTACTAGAGGTAAACAGTCATTTTTGATAAATAAATTTTATGGTTTGAATTTTTAAATGTGTATTGAAATTTCAGAAATGAGGAAATCAAAAACGGCTGGAGCTGTCTGGAAAAACAATATGAATGAGTGAGGGACAGAAATGAACCAAGTATTAAAGAATGAATAGGATTTAAGAAAAAAGGAAATTCAGGAGAGCAGTCATGCGCCAGAGTCAGACCATAAAGTCCATCAAATAAATCCCATATCAAGCTTGACAGACCCAATGTTTCTTTCTAAATAAATGTTGAGAATACATAACTGCTGCTCCAGGCTGGCTATAAGGCTTTGTGGACTGGTATTCTATTATCTCTCTGAAATGGATGGGAAGTTGTCCAACATAAAAGATGTTACTTGGTCAAAAACAAAAAAATTCCTTTCTGCTTCTCTCAAATGTATTCTTTCTTCCACAGCTAGCTAGATGCTTTCTCCAGGTGCTTTATATTTACTCCATTCCTTCCTGCACTTCCCTAAGTAATCCAGATAATATTTCATTAACAAGAGTGCTTTGTGAAAAAAAGATTGCTACCAAGTACCAAAAGATTTTTAAAAAAGAAAACTCAGTGCTGCTTTGACTGATAAAATGATAGTGAATGTGACACAAGTAGAAACATGAAAAGTATGTGCAGAGAGGCTGACTCTCATTTTGTTCCTCCCTTTACCAGGAGAACTTGCCCATTGTAATCGCTGGAAGATAAGAGACCCGAAGCAGAGCTGACTTGCCCCAGTCAACCCAGCAGAGACCATCTTAGATGATCAGATAACCAGTCAAGCCCCAGGTATGTGAGTGAGTCCTGTCAAGATTAGCAGAGCCAAATGGCAGGCAGTTTAAAGAGCAAGTTACTGCACAGAGGCATGAGCAATAACAGCCAAGCCACGTCTAGATTAGCAAAAGCCGTATGACAAGCCGGTCTTAAATGTTTCTTGTTGTATGCCTCTGAGTTGTGGGTGGTATGTCAGGCAATACCACTGGGTCAATAGATAACAGATATACTCAGCTTCTGGCCAAAGATGTAGCCTTTTTATATCCATAAAAGGAAATACCCTTTAGTCACTTCATCATGGTAGCCTGATTAAGCAAAATCTAGATTTTTTCTGCCTGCCCAACATTGCTACATTGCCGAGACCCAATAACAGAGAGCATTTTTGTCAACTGACAAGAGAAAAAAGGTCCACTGCATCCAGGATTCTTCCTGGAATTAGCAGGTGGCCAAGAGCTACTACAAATCCTTTGAGCATGACCTGATTCCTAACAGATGGCTGAGGTGTTCTTTCTGTGCTTGATTTTGTTGTTTTCACTTTCTTCTTTTCTAATCAAAATGATATGAGGAAATTAAATCATAGGCTATCAAATTTGAGGAAATGATAGAGAAAAAGTGGAATTCACCATTTCAAATACTGAAGAAAATGTATGTGTTCTTAAGCCTACCACAATTCACTCATTCATTATATTTGCCTGGATTTTAAATGCATCTTAACTTTTTAATTATATGCCTAGGAACTGTCATGAAATGAATGTCCACCATGCGCAGTCACAGATAAACTCACATTTGTATGACTGGTGAAATAGGATATTTGCCTAGATCTTTTTACTTCTTACAGTCTTGGAATCAGATGCTTGTATATGAGTACAGATAAAAGTTATGCTCAATTTTAGAAATTAATATGAATTAAGCCTCTGCCAAAAGGAAGGATGTAGAGGTCTACCATTAGATAGAAGTATTCCAAGTGGCCTCTTTATCCTAATAAAACCCTTATTCAAATCTTTTGTGTTTCGACTTTTCCTCATCTAAATCTCCACCCTTCTCCATGGTTCTCTCTGCAACCAGAGGCCATTGTGTCTTGACCACATTTATATATCCAGTGTTTTTAGGTGTTCATCCAATAGGGTAGCCCTGGCAGGAGATCATGAAGAAGGTAGTGAGGTCAGGTTCCTTACCCCCTCACTCTCCCTGCATGTTTTTGTTGGGTTGCCAATGATAGGTCATTTTTCTCTTGAGACAGAAGACCTAATCCTACCTTTTCTGATCCCAGATTCTGGTAACACAGCCCTTTCCTACATCTCTGCCAACACTGGGGTACACTCCTGGCCACTACACTGCCCCTTGTCTCTCTTTACCCCACAACTTTGCAAATTATTGTGAATAAAGCCTCCCAGATTTATAACTATCCTGTATTGTGTTTGCCACCTATTTACTGTAAGGACACTAACTGGTAAATTGTTTATTCACAGTCCTCAAAATTTTTATTTTTTTCATTGAACAGTTAACTTTTTGCAGGAGATATGAATATGTGTCCAAGTTCTTGGGTAGATTGGAACCTGCCTGGCTTTTGGAAGGATAGGAAAAGTATCTGCATTGCCATCATGTGACTTGCAGTAGAGAAAACAAACAGAATGGCACAATATAACATGGCATCAAAGTTGTAGTGTATAAAATGCAAGACAGAACTATGTTCTGACTGTATAATCTTGTTGGCAACCTAAGCTTTAATTTCTCCATTTGTGGAATAAGCATTTGACTGTTTTGTTTACCTTCAGCATCAAATGAAACAGCAAATAAACACATATAGAACTCTAAAATTTTTAAAACCAGTTTTTGTTAAATATTTGGGACTACCTTATTTTATGTAATTTTGGGCCAAATTAAATTAAAATGTATAAGATTCAGAAACTCATATGTGTTTGAGTCCCCTTATGTATAGATAGATTTTTTTTCCTATTAAAAATTAGGGTAGAGTCCTAGGTGTGTTAGTGAATCTCAGTGAATGGAGATATCCAATAAACTACAAAGTTTCTAAGACAAATTTCACTAAATACATCTAATTTCAGCATTATCATATTTTGACAAATCTAGGTCATTCCCATGAGTAAATATTACAGAGGTCTTCTAGAAACTATTTAGAGCCACTCACTGATAGTTTCACGAAACAAACATCTAGAAGGCAATCTCATTTTCTCTGTCTCTGTTATTCACGTAAAGATGTCTCATATCATAGAGCCTTATGTGTGGTCTATTTGTTGTTATCCACGGTCAGTGAAACCTTGGCAAAGTGTTCTGCTTCTCCCCTTGCTTGGTACAGTGGTTAAGTCAGCGATTCTTATCATGTCTGAAGAAACACCACCCATCAGGGGTCACATTTACATGCTCTATTGAAAAAGAACTTTAGCTGAAAGTGTTCTAATAGTTCAGATCCTGCTGTGAAACATATGTGAGGAGACATTAACCACCTACATGTGTTAGGAATGTAAGAAACATGGAAAAACTGTGCAGTTTTATAAACTGGCAAAATAATTGAAACTTAATGAGGAGGTTCTCTGAGCAGAAAATGACCCCTGGTGCTGTGCCACTGAGCTCCCACTTTCTGGTCACTGGGAAAATGAGTAAGAGCATGAAGAGCAGTCTCAATCCCACTGAGCCCATTTTTTTATTCAGCACTGATTACCTTCTAGGTGTTCTTTTTACCACTTAGTTATTCAAAACAGTTTTTGCTCAGCTGATTTGGATTTTTTTCAGTTTATAAAAAATGAAGAGAAACTTTCTTTTAGTATTTTCACTCAATGTCCTGAGTACAGAATTAGTGAGCTTCTAACTAATCCTCATTCAATTTTAGTGACACAGTTGCAAATGAAATCTAAAATTCTACTGAATTTGAACTGCTAGGCTCATTATTATAAATTCAAAATCAATCTACCTTTTTCAATAGCATTTTTCTTCTACTAAGAAACCCAAGAATTTAGCTCTGTATTTCTCCAGAGACAGGAATCTATGTTTGGTTCTTTGTATTTATGCTGCGCAGTCATCCAGGGCATGTAGACTGTCTCCTGGCTAGCCAGGGGCCTCCACTAAGAGATGCTCTCCAGACCTGAATTTATGGTCAATGCTGTTTCCTTTTTAAAAAAATTTTGTATAATCTATTTACCCAACATATTCTCCCATTTCTCAGATGGATAAAATTCCCATTCCAGTTAACCTCATCTTATCCTTTACAATAGTAATGCAGTTATTAATGGAAGAACCTCAGTTTTTGTCCATTTCACTGGTTTGCTTTTTAAACCCCATACCCCCTACAACCCAGCTTCCTTTTCTACTCTGTTTCAGATCTCCCTGATCTTGTTAGATCTTGCAAGCTGTAATATTAGAAACATAGTGTGTTTTTGTCTTTTAATGGGCTAACATACCGCCTCTAACCCTAATTTTCCAGAATTGGTAAATTATAACTGTTGTAGAAAGTGATCAAGGTTGTACTTTATGTCAGATTAGCTAATGTGTTAGTGTGAATGTGGAGCAATAGAAAGTCTCAAGACACTGAAAATGGGAATATAAAATTATAGAGCCATTTTGGATTAGATTAGTCATTTTTTAATGATATTAGATGTACACATATTATGCTCCTAGGTATTTAATGAAGAGAAATGAAAATATTCATACAAAATTGTACACACATATTTATAGAAGCTCTATTTGAAATCAGCAAAACCTGGAAGCATCAACTGTTCAGAAATAAGTGAGTGGATAAACAAATCATGGTTAATCTATACAAAAGAATACTAAACAATAAAAAGAATGAACTGTCAGTACAACATGGATGAATCTCAAAATAATGATGATGAATGAAAGAAACAAAACAGAAAAAATGGTACATACATGTATAGGATTTCATCTATTTCTATTTCTAGAAAATAAAAACTAATATATCATGACAGAAAATAGATTATTGTTTGGGATGGGGTCCGGATTAGTTGGAGAAAATGATTATAAAAGGGGGGTCAAGAAAATGTTTTCAGATAATATTTATGCTTATTATCTTGATAGATGTCATGCTTACTATCTTGATAGTAGTGATGAATGCATAAGTTAAAACTTGAAAATTTGTGTGTTCTACATCTGCAATTTATTAAATATCAGCTATACTTTAAAAATCTATTATAAAGCACAGTATAAGGAAAACTGAACATGGACTTCATATTTGAAGATATTAAGTGGTTGAAAGGTAGTGTTTCTTTAGAGAATGTGACAAATCTTTTTGTGGCAAGGTTCTGAACACTGGAGAAGAATGGAGGAAACAAATATTTTCAAATGGAACATTACAATTTAATAGTTAAAAACAATTCAAATTCCAGATATAGCTCTATTTATTCATAATATACTATAATATAAATCCTAATGTATAGAGGATAATAATAGTTGCTGCTGCCTCACACAAACAAATGATTATCTCCTTGATCTCTTTCCTAAGAACTGAAAGCTGCCTGGTTTAAGACTTCATTCAAATGAAACAAAATATTACCTACCTTCTTACAAACAATGAAATTAAGGAGAGGCATAGGCATGTATAAATTCAACAAATTGTTATAAATTAAGAGAATGTGAATACTAAACTTTTGCAACTGAAATTAATAGATAAAACTTATTCATCAAAAGACAGTAATTTGAAAATATGTCCATTTTATATTTAGACTAATTAAGGGATAGAGACAGAGAATGAGAAAAGGAAAAGAAAGAATAGGAAAGAGGAAAAAAATGGTTGAGACACAGCATGGGTAGAAAGAATAGGAAATTGAACAAAACAAAACAGTATTAAACAAAAAAGCCAAAAACCGGAAATGGAAAGGGAACTATACAAAAAGAAGTTAAAGAAAGGTAAGGGACTTGAGTGTTAAAGAGTGGATTTTTTTCTTTTTAATCAATGTAGGTAAGAAGATAGGTGATATGTATGTGAATTGTGTTTTTACTTATTTATTTGCAGAAAGCACCAAAATATTTTTATCTGCCTGCATTTCATCAAAGGAAATGGAGGTGAACATGTGTAGAGCATTAGTGTCAGTAAGATTTCTTTCAATTTGGATATGTAGGTTGACCATATATTACCTTTAAGGTCTATCGGCAGATTTTTTTCCTTTTCATGAGATTTAAAGTGGTAAGTAATTTGGAGAAATATTTACTTCGTGGTTTTAAATGTTAAAATAAATAACCTAAAAAAAAGAAAGATAAAAAACTTGGTAAAATTGAAGGGTGGGTGGGGAACTGTTACCAGATTTTCTCATCATGTCACAACCCTTCTCCCTCCAATCCCAGAAAAGTTCTTCATCCAAATCAGTAAATCTCCCCTTGCTGGACTAGATGAGGAGTTTACTGGCAAATTGCAGACATTTATCCTCTCATAAGCTACCTACATGAATAAACTGTCTGCTGGGGTTCAGAACCAAATGGATACTTTGTATCTTTAACCTTTAGACAATAACCTCGTTGTGAACATTAATTTCAACAATTTAAAACAAATGTGAACCCTATGTAGACTTCTTTTTCTTAGTGTCTTGAAATTTCCTCTTATTTGCTATTAAAATAATGCTTTAACCCAAAACAAAAAAGCAGCCTTAACTTAGGGTCGTTGTAACATCAACCAGATAATGATGTCTTTTTTATACAAACTTCCTCAGATGAAATTAGGGACTACATGATTTTGCTCCAGTCAACTCAGGCAGAGTAGATGTTTACTCTGTAGAAAATAGTGTTTTTAAACAAAAAATAGGAGATTTTGTTCTTAAACTGCAAAATAAGTTACTTGCAAACTCACAGCTATTATATATATAGCTCTTTATATGTCCAACCAGGAATTTTTCTAGTAGTTTCTTACAATTATTGACTTTCACTGTGTACTGAAATGCTCAGCTGCAACTTCTGAGAGGTTACTGGCTGAAATATAGAGCAGTTACCACAATTTGATAACACCATATTTATTTATAAAATCCAGAGCAGAAATCTGATAATCTAAAAATGACTATAAATTAGAGAAATAAGAGATAAATGCATGGAACTTTTGTAAAAAGTAATCATAATATCCATATAATCTTCATGATCTTAAAATAAACATAGGTAGGACTTAAGTTTAAAAAGAGACTCATTACTCATATGTTTTTATAGTCATTGATAACTAACACTGGAATAGAACTTTAGTATCATCTAATTCTAGGGGTTTTATTTCCAGAAATCATAAAAATAAAAACAACCAAACTAGTTGAAACCTCCGAATTTTCAAGATGAAGAATTTTAAAAATTTCTAAGAATTGATTTGACTAATGTTAAAGGCTCGTCGGGGTTTAACTATTCTTGACTATAGGTACTCTGGCTCCTAGGCCACGCCTCTTTATATCACACTGTAGATAATTTCTCTCAGTGGTTAGCACACATGTATTTTGGTAGTTTGTGCCCAAATCAAAAATAAGTAAAAGCTTACTCCATCTCTTTCGAGGTAGTGTTCAGCAGGAAGACTTTCCTTCACCTTCCCAAACTGAAACTCTGTGTACATTAAACAGTAACTTCCTACCCCTCTCTCCACAGCCCTGGCAATCATCATTCTACTTTTTGTGTCTGAATTTGACTGTTCTACATACCTCATATAAGTAGAATCATGCATAATTTGTGTTTCTGTGACAGGAAATTGTGCAGGAAAACAGAGGTTTCAGGATTAGTGTAAGCCTGAACTTCTGAATTCATGGTATCTTAGGCTAGCATGACTGACTGTTTCATGTATTTTCCTATCCTCAATCCCTGAACAGCACCCTAACTTTCCTTACCCTCTGCTTTCTACTTTACTGAAAAAATTAAAGCAATAGAGGAGAACTCCCCCCACAGTCACCCACCCACCAGCCAACACAACCACATATTCCTACTCAAACTGGTGTCTAGTTACAGCACTTTCAGTTGCACTTGCCCTTACCTTTTTTGACAACACAAAGCCATCACGACACACTTCTGTTCTCTCCTTCACGTATAATTTATTTTTTCCTCTCTACTGAATCATCTTCTTCTAAAGCATCATGCCATCTTTTTTCTATCTGAAACAAAACTTTACATTGATCCCACTTGCCCTACCAGTTACTGCCCTGTTTCTTTGCTACTTTGCAACGTATTTCCTCAGAGAGTTAATGCCAGTATTTTTAGTTCCTTTCCTCCCCATTCCTTTTAACAACAAATATGTATCCATTTCAAAGAGTCTTCTCTCCAAAACAGTCCTCTTGTATCAACACACCACCCCAACATTGCCAAATCCTTTGGCCATTATACAGTTTTAACTTTCTAAAAACAACCATAAGCAAATTTTTATATAGTTGATTATTTCTTTCTCCTTAATACATATATCAGTCAGAAAAGCTGGGTTACACTACACTGAAAACCATCACCCAGGCCTCAGTATATTAAAAAATTGTCTGTGTCTCTCATTCATTCTACATATTCATCCCAGATTGCCTGGAGTCTCATCTCTGCTACATACACCCTCACTTGGGAACCAAGGCCGATGGTGATGGTGGTAGAGCAGCCACTATTTGGAAAAGAGAGCTAGTTTAAATGCTTGAGCCAAGAAGTGACACATGCCACAGTTCACTACTCAGATCCTCCTTGGTCCCAACTTATCTCTCAAACCCACATCTAATCTGTCAGCAAGTCCTGTTTTTCTTATTTACAAAAAATACCAGTGTATGGCCACTTCTCATTATCTTTAGTGCTAATATCCAAGCCCAAACTGACATAATCTCCTTGAATTATGGTAAAATATTCATAACAAAAGTCTCCTTCTTATTTGCACCCCAACAGTTTATTCTCAACACAGTAGCCTGATTTTTAAAAATGTTAAACAACACTATTATTCAGCCTTCAAAAAGAAGGAACTTCTGACACATTCTACAGCACAGATGAATCTTGAAGACTGTATTGAGTGAAATTAAACAGTTACAAAAGCACAAATTATGCATGATTCTACTTATATGAGGTACATAGAACAGTCAAATTCAGAGACAAAAAGTAGAATGATGATTGCCAGGCCTGTGGGGAGAGGGATAGGAAGTTACTGTTTAATGGACACAGAGTTTCAGTTTGGGAAGGTGAAAACATTTCTGGAGATGGATGGGCGTGATGACTGCACAATGTGAATGTACTTAGTGCCACTAACCTATATGCTTAAAACTGCTTAAAATGGTAAATTTTATGTTACATGTATTTTACCACCAAAACAAATGTCAACAACATAGCAGTCCTCTGCATCTATTTCTGAAGGTTCCTAATTTCACTTAGAGAAATGTACCAAAGCATTTACCTTGGTCTGTATAGCCTTCCATTACCTGTCCTCACTCAGTAAACTCTGTGATAATCACACCTACTATTCTCTCTCTCACCTACTTTGTCCCAGACATACTAGCCTCTTTGTAACACTATCATCTTATGCTCTTTTTGCTCCAGCCATGGCCAGTTCTCTCTCAACCTTGCAATCTTTGGCTGAATCTCATCTTCTTAATGAATTATCTTGATCACATTGCTTTAAATGTTTGTACGCATCCAGAATTCTAATCACTATAAACTGCTGTACATTTTATGTAGTGCCTACCATCCTCTGAAATATTATATGATTTGATTAGTTTTTATGTATGTTTGTTTATTATTCACTGTTTTCCTCTAATTGCTAGAATATAAGTTTCCCTAGGGTAGAAAACATTGCTGTTTAGCTTATTGATATATTTAAAGCACCAAGGACAGTATGAGACTCCTAAAGGTACATAATAAATATTTGTTGAATATTGAATAAATAAATGCCATTCTACTACTCCCAGCCTATGTTCATATTTGATCTATGGCTTTCCAATTTCAATAACCTAAGAATATATTTGCTCTCATTTTCTACATAAACCTCATAGGCCACAGTTACTTCAGTTTTCTTCCAGGCCTTATAGCCACACCAAGTTGTTGACAATCACTTGAATTAGGCATTTTTTTTTCTGTTCAATTGCTTGCTTTTTCTCCATTTCTCTGCTTGTTAACATACTTGCAAGAATAAGAACAATCACCTAAAAGGGAGTGAACTTTCACAACAGTTTCATTTTTTTTCTTTTTTTGCTACAACTGTTGTGGTAATTGTAAGCTGCTTTTGTAGACAGCTACTATTTACTAATGGGAGATTTAATTGTAGTAGTATAAGTGGTATATGTATATCATCTGAAATTTTATTTTAGTTATTCCATTTAGATGGTGTCGTCAATATTTGGTAATAACTTCAGGCAAAAATTTTTATCATGTGTTTGCATGTGAATAGCAAGGACATTTAATTAAAACAGAATAAATCGCTAGGAGCAATAAAATATTTTCACTTAAGAATTTCCAATTGTTTTAGAAGTACAGACTTTTATGATTCAAAAATATATGAATTATGCTTTGTGATTTGACATTTGAAACTAGATTCTATAAGAAAATTCATTCTTCTACCAATGAGACAAATTCCAATAAAATTTCTACCTGGACTTTGGTGGCCATTCTAGATTGTTGTTAAAAAACAACAGCAACAAATATATGTCTATATATCAAGCACCAAAATCAATTGAAAGTATTTGTTGAATGCATTCAATGTGTTCATCTCTACATTCAAAACTGTATATACAATATTCATTTTATTCTGTTTTATATACTTTTTAATTATTTCATCAAACTAATTTCAGAAATTCACTTGAATACCTTCTGAAATTTATATATAGACAGACCTTTTACACAATAAAGTCAGAGTAAATGTTAAAGATTTATTCTTGCAATTATGTTTGCACTTTGCAAAAATGGTCTTTCAAATAGTGGTTTTCCCATTTAACTTCCCACTCCCTACCCCATACCTGGGAAAGAGCTGGCTCCCTGCATGCTGCTTCAATCATTGCTTTTGAGTAACCCTGGGAGTAATTACTTGCAACCCCTACATTTGTACCAGCAATCAATTCAGATTCCACAGAAAAAAAAATTTAGCCTGAATTGTACTACTTAATGGTACTATGCTTTAGCTTGAAAAATAATGCAGTCAGCTGTATATGAAAGCCCTGAATATTTTAAAACATGCAAACAAAGGTAAACGTGGTCCAATTCTTCAAGTTCCATTTTTCTATCATCCTTTTTCAAACAGGGCCCAGGATTTGAATGCAGAACTAGTAATGACAATGACTTTTTCTACTATTCTAATGATTTCAGAGTAGTTTCATTCTTTTGAGTATCAAATTCAAGATTCATACTTTTAATTTGATTGTTGACTCAGTGATAGACTAGCAAATATTTAATAATGGGCTCTTAAGAAATGTATGCAAGTGTGTAACTAAATTTATTGGGACTTTTACTTATATAATGGATGTGTAGCACATAGTAAGAAATAATTATAAAGTGGACTGTTTATTGTAAATTCTTTGTAAAGTTGTTTTTCACAGAATGCTCTCATTGATTTTTACCCAATTTTTGTAAACATGAAACATGATTACAATGATTAAGAGGTTTAGTTCTAACATGTTAAAGATTACTATTTTGTTTACATTAATATGTAGGAAGAAAATGAAACATGATATATGTTGGGACTTCATTTATTCTTCAATGACAGAAGAGGAGACATTTTTGCTTAATCAGATAATGATTTTCAATTACTGGAAGAATATTTCCTCAAATTATTGTGCTGTTTACTATGTAATAGCTATATACATGACAAACTTTTATATTTAATCTACATTATTTACATTTTCTCCATCTCAACCCTAAACTCAGACATTCAAAAACCAGTAAGTAAAATCTTCATTTTTTGCATTTGCTTATTTCCATCATAAAATCCACTTAATGTGGCAGATTTCAAAATACTAGTGTGACATCACTGAGCAAATACTTCCACCTTACAGATAGAAGTTATGTTAGGCTATACATCATCAAAATGCCATCTTTAAATTCCTACAAGACTATTTCAGACTTTTTTCATAGACTTGGCAACATTTGAAATTTTACCTTGTCCACTGATGAAAATTCTAATGAGCTTATTCGCCTGCATTTTTCAGTCTTTAATGTACCACTTGCAGAGTTTTGCTAAAGGTGGTAATCCTTCTCAGCTGGTTTCTGTGAGTTTCCTAATATATACTTTGATATTCAGGGTGTGTAGGTTGTTTAGGCCCATAATTGTGTTTAATGGGCTATTCTCTTCAAAATCGGTTGTTACTAAACATGGCAAGCCAAACAGAGTTAGGCCAATAAAAATTAGATTTATAGGTTTACAACATGAAATTTTGTTAAATATAAATAATAACTAGCATATCTTTTTGATTTTGCAGCAAACTATGTAACGTTTACTATCCTACATATCATCGTTCAGTAATGATTTGGAATACTGTCTGACAGTAATAAGCTGCCAGAGTAATGCAACAATAAAATGCTTTTTTGTGTAATGATTTCATTTGGCAAAGGTTTATTTACACACAAAGTGACTTCTGTTTAAAGCAGTCAATAAGGAAGGCATTTCTATTAATGACAGGAATATCTGGCTCATGCCAGGCCGGTCCTTGCCTTTTGTTACATGTACTTGGATAACCATCAACTTCACAGGAAATCCAATTCTGGCTGGGCATAAGTAGGCAAACTAAAGTGCATGTTGAAGTGACTCACTGGGAATTTTCAGGCAAATTAATTGGTAAAGTGGAGGACAAATCACTTTAGAGCTGAATTACGAGGAGTTAATTTTTTTTTTCATTTATTGGGCATGTCCTAGCACTGGCTATGTTCATTCATCCATATAGAAAACATATGTAAACTGGACTTCTGAGGTGAGGCAAGATGAGGAGGGGGATTATTCAAAAGCTCAAGAATTTGAGGTAGGGAAATCAGTATTTTAAATGTCAAAAGCTTAGCATTTATTATGATAAACTTCTTTCCTTCCTTTGCAAATCTTTATTATGTAAGAAGAAATGCCAGGTTTTGAAAAGGTTCAATGATTATCTAAAACTAAGTTTAATGTGTTTGAATTCATTTTAAGTGAATCTGTTTTTCCAAGGATGTGTTCCCTAAAATCTACGCCCATCTGTATTTCAAGGAAAATCATTGCATGTGTTTCTAATTCTTCTATAAACATACCATTTAAGTATACCATTGCAAAGGACAGTAGATAGCCAAAAAGTATATAAACTTTTTCCATAGAAACAAAAAGTTTTAGGAGCCAAGTGTAAAAAAGTATGATTCCAAAATACTCTAACAGTTACCAAAAGAAAAAAAAGAGCTTCACTCAGTCTCAAACTTCTCTTATGCATTTTACCTTATCCTTTCCATCTACTTTTCACTTTCTCTGTATTTATTTTTTAAGCACTACTTCTTAAACTAGTATTTTTAAGAAGCAACTGCCTCTTTCTAGTCTTCTAAAGCCATGCACCATGCAACTAACTAGGTTAGGAGAAGCAAAAGTTACAGGAAATATGAAATTACCATCATGTGGCTCACAAAACCTATTGAATATTTAGGTCATAATTTTAGAAAGAAACTATAGAGTCAAAGAAATGTCAAAAATCTGGACATTTATCAAATATATAAAGTTAAAGCACTTAATGAATCTTGTTGTAAGCCTATACTATGTCCAAAAGGCTACTTCAATAATTAAAGTGAAATATTTTGTGAAAAAACAATATATTTTCCTTCAATGAAAATGAGCTAGTTTCTTTAGCAGTCTGATGACATTAAATAAGTTTGTCTTTTACTTTTTTTGTCATGCTCCAAACAATCCATTTGAAGTCCCAAATGTTTCACTGGCTACTTGCATGATCCAAATTAATCAGTTACTTGTCGTACCTTTCATTTGGTGTTTGTGGCCAATTGCTGGGCAACACTATATGCTATATAGAAACACAAAACTCAGGACTGTATATATCTCTGTGTCCTATAGACCTCAGCCATGAAGAGGCAGAACTAATCAATGCAATTTTCCAAGGCTGGCCAGCCTGATTTATCCAGAAGCACCACAGATGAATGAACTAGGTGGTGATCTATCTGTGAACTGTGCTGACCATTCTGTTTTTCTATGGTCCGTTAGACTAGTTACAGACCTCTGTCTATGATGCAAAGTAAAATGGACAGTTGAGGGAATTATCTGAACAATTCTGGTGAAAAGAAAGCTTGTTACTAAGAGAAAAGTGAGTTGGGGGGGTGCCTTAATTATCCGTATTGAATTTCTATATTGATCACATTCACAAGACAATTGCTTGACTCACCGCTTCATTTTGCTTGGGTAGACACGGACTAAGGTAATTGAAAGCAATTAAACAGCAGTGTCTGGGGAACCATAAGTGACAACTTAGGTCAGATATTGTGGTGCAGGGTAGCTTCATCAACAAGTATTTGTCAAAACCCTACTGTGGTAGATACCAGGAAGATTACTAGTTACACAGAGAAGAGAAGGACTAACCACAAACTGGTGGAAACAAGGCATGCATCCATGAAAAAGTTTGGTGAGATGGGCACCAATTCAACAGTGAGTTTCAAAATAAAAAAGCTGTGTTTTAAGTAATATGTTGGTCTCTTTCTGAAGCCTAGTGGAACTCAAAAACCTTGTGGTTAGACATAAGATTGGCTTTGTAAAAAGCCATTTAAGTATGTGAGGAAGAGTGGGAAGATTACTATTGAAATCTTCGATTGAATCAAGCAAAGCACTCTGACCATCCTTCTTTGGAAGGCAGATATATCTGGGAGGAGTCAGACACTTAAGTGCACTAAATCCCTAAGGCCTTTCCGTAAGGAAAGTGAATTGTCACTTTCCACCACAGTGACAGGTGAGAACAAGTTGCATAAGACCACTGAATGCCTGTGGGAAAGAAGTGAACTATGAAGAAAGGATAAGTGAATACTGCAAATAAATTTTGCACTCACATAACAATTTCGCCCTGAGCCAGCTAGATGGACCAGCAGGCCCTTTAGGACCAAATGATGATTGTAGTGAATGTGACAGCAAGTTAACCAATCTCCACCTAGAATGCTGAGGCCAGACCTGTCTACTACATGTCTGTCTGGACATTTCTTTTTTAATGGGAACAATATCATTAGTAACTTCAGTAACTTTATCTAGAGTCACAGTTGTTGTGTCTCTTGGAATAGACACACACACACACACACACACACACACACACACACAGTAACTGAGTCCTGTATTACTGCAGAATAGGGAAGTATTCAATATTCACATATATTTATTTTTATAATGTAACTTTTTTTTTTGTAGATAATTATTTTTTATTGAAGGGTAGTTGACACACAGTATTACATTAGTTTCAGGTGTACAACACAGTGATTCAACATTTATATATATGATAATTCTAGCTACCAGCTATCACCATACCAAGCTGTTACAATATTTTGACTATATTCCTTATTCTATACATTACATCCCGGTTACTTATTTATTTTACAATTGGAAGTGTGTACTTTTTTTTTTTTTTAAAGGGCATCTCTCATATTTATTGATCAAATGGTTGTTAACAAAAATAAAATTCTGCATAGGGGAGTCAATGCTCAATGCACAATCATTAATCCACCACAAGCCTAATTTTACTCAGTCTCCAATCTTCTGAAGCATAACGAACAAGTTCTTACATGGAGAACAAATTCTTACATAGTGAATAAGTTACATGGTGAACAGTACAAGGGCAGTCATCACAGAAACTTTCGGTTTTGCTCATGCATTATGAACTATAAACAATCAGTTCAAATATAATATTCATTTGATTTTTATACTTGATTTATATGTGGATACCACATTTCTCTCTTTATTATTATTATTTTTAAGAAAATGCTGAAGTGGTAGGTAGATACAAGATAAAGGTAGAAAACAGAGTTTAGTGTTGTAAGAGAGCAAATGTAGATGATCAGGTGTGTGCCTGTAGACTGTGTGTTAATCCAAGCTAGACAAGGGCAATCAAACATCCACGTATACAGAAGATTTCTCTCAGAACAGGGGGGGTGAGGTTCTAAGCCTCACCTCTGTTGATCCCCAGTATCTCACCTGAAGGCCCCCCTGTGACTGTGCCTGTCTTAGGTTGTTCCTCCCTTGAGGAATCTTACCCGTCTCTGGCTAACCAGTCATCTTCCGGGGCCATACAGGGAAATGTAAAGTTGGTAAGTGAGAGAGAAGCCTTATTGTTTGAAAAGGTTAGCTTTTTACCTCTTTGCATATTTATGCCCTGTGGCTTCTATGCCCAGCATTTGTCTTGAGGTATCTTTACCACTTGGAAGAATTATGATACTCAGTTAATTCGATATGAGGCACGAATTCTATTTAAGGATTGTAATTAGGAAGGAAGAAGAAAAGCTATAGAAGTAGCAGGCGGAAGAAAACTTAGGAAGATTGATTATTTCTTTGACATATCTTCTTGTAGAGTAACTTCAGCGTATATAGGTTTTAAGCTACTACTTAAATTGCGCACACACATTAACATAATAGGAGTACAGTTACATAACCAAAGCAGACCTATAATTACCAGCCATCTCCAGTGAAACCAAGAAAACCAGTTAGGTACCTTAGGCATTTGTGAAAATTTATCTGTGATATAGTGGATATTGTCCCACTGAACTTGAACAGTCTGAGAGAAATCAGACAAATTAAAACAACCCATTCCTGGGGACTGTTCACATCCCATATGTTCTTTTAACATATATAGTCTGTAGTTGTAAGATTTTGGAGCGCTACAATTTACACTTCTCCTAATTCTTGGTTGAGTTCCAACAGCATAGATCCAGTCAAATTTGTTGTTTTACTGTATGCACAGGCCAGCTTAGATATCTCCTTCTTCATTCCCATGGCAAGTCCAGGAACTGGTGGGATGAGTGCATCTACAGCTGTAGCAGGACGTGGATCTTTGTTGGGGTTTTTTGATGATCATCTTCTGGCATGAATCTTCCTGAGAGTGCTGATGTTGGAAGTTCTTTTTCATATCGTATCTTAGTTCATTTTCAGGGTAGCCCAATTAGGCTTTGATCCTCTGTATAAACACAAACAGACCCTTTGCCTACACTTTTATATGCCCTTTGTACCATTGTGTAGAACTCATTGGAGGTCACCACACAGGAACTGCTTTTTTGTTGTTGCTGTTGTTATCATTAATCTACACTTACATGATGAATATTATGTTTACTAGGCTCTCCCCTATACCAGTTCCCCCCTATAAAACACTTTACAGTTACTGTCCATCAGCAGAGCAAAATGTTGTAGAATCACTACTTGCCCTCTCTGTGTTGTACAGCCCTCCCCTCCCTCCCAAACCCCCATGTTTGCTAATCTTCATGCCCCCCTTCTTCTTCACTCCCCTTATCCCTCCCTACCCACCCATCCTCCCCAGTCCCTTTCCCTTTGGTACCTGTTAGTCCATTCTTGGGTTCTGTGATTCTGGTGCTGTTTTGTTCCTTCAGTTTTTCCTTTGTTCTTATACTCCACAGATGAGTGAAATCATTTGGTATTTCTCTTTCTCTGCTTGGCTTGTTTCACTGAGCATAATACCCTCTAGCTCCATCCATGTTGTTGTAAATGGTAGGATTTGTTTTCTTCTTATGGCTGAATAATATTCCATTGTGTATATGTACCACATCTTCTTTATCCATTCATCTATTGATGGATATTTAGGTCACTTCCAATTCTTGGCTATTGTAAATAGTGCTGCGATAAACATAGGGGTGCACTGATCTTTCTCATACTTGATTGCTGCATTCTTAGGGTAAATTCCTAGGAGTGCAATTCCTGGGTCAAATGGTAAGTCTGTTTTGAGCATTTTGATGTACCTCCATACTGCTTTCCACAATGATTGAACTAACTTACATTCCCACCAGCAGTGTAGGAGGGTTCCCCTTTCTCCACAGCCTCGCCAACATTTGTTGTTGTTTGTCTTTTGGATGGCAGCCATCCTTACTGGTGTGAGGTGATACCTCATTGTAGTTTTAATTTGCATTTCTCTGATAATTAGTGATGTGGAGCATCTTTTCATGTGTCTGTTGGCCATCTGTATTTCTTTTTTGGAGAACTGTCTGTTCAGTTCCTCTGCCCATTTTTTAATTGGGTTATTTGTTTTTTGTTTGTTGAGGCATGTGAGCTCTTTATATATTCTGGACGTCAAGCCTTTATCGGATGTGTCATGTGCATGTCTTTGGGTTTGAGGTGAGTTTCATGTAAGCAGCGTATGGATGGATCTTGCTTTTTTATGCATTCTATTACTCTGTGTCTTTTGATTGGTGCATTCAGTCCATTTACTTTTAGGGTGATTATTGAAAGGTATGTACTTATTGCCATTGCAGGCTTTAAGTTTGTTGTTACCAAAGGTTCAGAGTTAGCTTCTTTACTATCTTACTGTCTAACTTAACTCGCTTGTTGAGTTATTATAAACGCGGTCTGATGATTATTTCTTTCCCTTCTTATTCCTCCTCCTCCCTTCTTTATATGTTGGATGTTTTGTTCTGTGCTCTTTTTAGGAGTTCTCCCATCTAGAGCAGTCCCTGTAGGATGCCCTGTAGAGGTGGTTTGTGGGAGGGAAATTCCCTCAACTTTTGCTTGTCTGGGAATTGTTTAATCCCTCCTTCATATTTAAATGATAATCATGCTGGATACAGTAGTCTTGGTTCGAGGCCCTTTTGTTTCATTGCATTAAGTATATCATGCCATTCTCTTCTGGCCTGTAGGGTTTCTGTTGATTAGTCTGATAGCCTGATGGGTTTTCCTTTGTAGGTTACCCTTTTTTTCCTCTCTGGCTGCCTTTAATACTTTGTCCTTGTCTTTGATCTTTGCCATTTTAATTATTATGTGTCTTGGTGTTACCCTCCTTGGATCCCTTGTCATGGGAGTTCTGTGTACCTCTGTGGTCTGAGAGGCCATTTGTTCCCCTAGTTTGGGGAAGTTTTGGCAATTATTTCTTCAAAGACACTTTCTATCCCTTTTTCTCTCTCTTCATCTTCTGGTATCCCTATAATGCGGATATTGTTCCGTTTCAATTGGTCACTCAGCTCTCTTAGAATTCTTTCATTCCTGGAGATCCTTTTATCTCTCTCTCTGAATCAGCTTCTCTGCATTCCTGTTCTCTGTTTTCTAGTTCATTAATGGTCTCTTGCATCTTGTCCATTCTGTTTTGAAGTCCTTCCAGAGCTTGTTTTATTTCTGAATTCTCCTTCCTTAGTTCTTGCATATTTCTCTGCAAGTCCATCAGCATGGTTATGGCATTTGTTTTGAATTCTTTTCAGGAAGATTGGTTAAATCTATCTCCCCAGATTCCTTCTCAGGGTCAGATGTAGCAGATGCCGAAGCTGTCTGGGTTAGTCTTGTCCGGATCATATTTTTTTGCCTTTTCATGTTGACAGGTGCTATTGACTGTCAGCTGGGAGGGCCAAAATTTTCACTTGCTCCTGGCCTTTCTTTACTGGGACAACTGCGACCCCTAGTGGCTTGTGTTGGGTAATTGCGTGTAGAGTGGGTCTTTGTGTCTTGCCCGGCCGGAGTGGAGGAATTTCCCTCTCTGTGGGTGTGGTCTGCCTTAGGCTGCTTCTCTGCTTTCGCAGCGCCCGGAGGGGTAATGGACATGGGGACTTTTTGGCTGTTTACCTCCCTGAGGGGTCTCAGAGCTATTGCCCAGGGGGTTAGTGAGCCTGGTTTTCCCTGTAATTTCCAGCCACTGGGCTGTGACCTGGGTTGTTTCCGTCCAGCTGTTATGTCCCTGTCCCTTTAAGACTTTCTAAAAGCACTCGCTTTTCTTTGTCACAGGGGCATCAGCTTTGGAACCCACTCAGAGGTCTTGCTGCCCTGTTTACCTAGTTTCCAGCCTTCCACACATGCACTGTGTCTGTGCTCTGGTGTGGGTGGCTGGGGCTGGGTGTTTAGCAGTCCTGGGCTCCCTCTCCCTCCCTGCTCCGACTCCTCTCCTCCTGCCGGGAGCTGGGGTGAGGGGCCTCGGGTCCTGCCGGACCACAGCTTGTATCTTACCCCTTTCACCAGGCGCTGGGCTCTCGCACGTGTGTATGTAGTTTGGATGTTGTCTTGTGTCTTCTGTTCTCTCTTTTAGGATTAGTTGTATTTGTTGTATTTTCAAAAATATATATGTTTTTGGGAGGAGATTCCCACTGTCCTACTCATGCCGCCATGTTGACTCCGCTTCCCCTATCATGTAGCCATTTTAACTCTTTAAATTCCTCAATAAGATGTCTCTCTCTTTATAATTTTATTAAAGGTATCCATGTAGTCGTATATAAGTAAATATTTGATGTGAAACTATTATATACTTCAGAGTAGCTATGATGTTAATAGTATTAAAATATAAATAATCACTGGATTAAATGTAATTTGCCATCATGTAACAGTTGAGATTTTGCTTATAAAATAAAACTAGTTATTTTTAAACCAGAAATTAATATTAAGTCAAATAGCATGTAGAAATAAATGTGGATACTTTCTGGCAATGTTCCAGTGATTTTAAAGGGAAGTTCAATATGTCATAGGGATCAGATCCTCCAATGACACATGTCCTTTCATGTTCATCTTTGTCACTGATGTTTAATGCTGGTCCTGGAAAGCAGAATGACAGAAACATGTTCTTGTTTTCTCGGAAGCTGGTTGTGCCATTTTTACCTACCCACCCCCTAGTACACATGCACACACTTCCTTAGGTACTCACCTACACTCTTGTGAAAACACAGACTCATTTCTATTTAGAGCCAACCACAAAAGTGCAAAAGTTCAGAGAAAACTTGTGATGAACTAATTTCCTGCTTCAGACGATTTTTTGAAAAAAATTGATCTATTCCATTTGTCTCTCTGATTTAATCTATGACTGTCAAATAAAAGATTGGTACTAATATACATATAAGTACTATGATTCTACTCAGCTGTAAAGATAAAACAATTGTTACCCTTTACCATAATTGTATTTCACCTTGAATCAACCTGAATTATAACTGAGAAACTGGAGAAGTTACAATTGGCTTTACTTGCTCATTCAGCTGTTACTCTTCTAAAAGATCTGAACCTTCCCGCAAATCCTCAGAGGCGATACAATTCTCTATTTTAATGAATTCACTTGCACCCTGCAGAGAATTAATTGCTTTGGAAGCAACCCAATGGTCTGACATGCTGAGAGGCCCACTGGTAGGTTGTTTTTTTTTCTCCCCTAATAAAGTGCTCTAAGGTTAACTGACCTCCTGACCAGGTATTATATCTAGTTCTGTTATTCCTCCCTACCTATCTCTCTGCCCTCTGTCTTTTTCTCTACACACATACACACACAAACACACACACACACACACACACATACACGAAAGGATTGTGAGATCCCTGATATTATTTAAAAAACTGAAATACTTTGTTGCATAAATACAACTGGAGGATTCTGTGGTATGTAAATCCATGGGTCAACTCACTACAATTCTCTTTCTGAGGAAAACAAGCAACAAATTGTTCTCTGTGAATATTTCTTGGCTGTTAACATCTGTAGCAAGAAACAGATTTGCCATACTTGTATGTAAAATGATGTGCCATCCTGTGATTCCTAGATGAGGCTGTAATCTCTCCTAGAATCATATTCCTTACCTAGAAGACTGTAATAAAACAGCTCATATAAAGGTTGTTGTGAAAATGAAACCAGTTTTAAATGACTTCATGCTCTAAACTCAAAATCTTCAATGTCTTCACCAAATTTATTCACTAAGCATGTGGCAGTTTGGATTAAAATTCAATATATCCTTGTTATGTTGGGCTTATAAATGATCTGTAAAATCCTAAGCAATGTAAGTGACTGGAATCACTTCAAGTGGCAAATAATTAATTTTCCCCTAATTTAAGATGTCCATTTCTTGGATAGAGATATGAAAGAATTCTAGTTAAATCTGAATTTCACCAGACCTGTCTCCCAGATTAACACTCTCAATTTGTATTTGACATATGTATATAATAAAAAATACAACCCTGTGTCAGTGTTCTAAAGATAGATGTGCTGAAGTTGTAAATCATAGAGAAAAAATTTGTGACCCAAGGCTTCCAAAACGCATTATAAGGAAAATAGTACAAGTCTTCGTATGATATTTATATTTTCCCAAATTTCTGTCAATTAACTTATCTCAGTAATTGAATTAAAAAATTAGAATTAAATGTAAACATCATCCAAGTATACACTTGCATATTGAGAGAGGTAAAAGAAATTTAAACATAGACTAATATAAACATAAAACAATAAATCATATGTGTTTATATATCTACATTCTATGGTGCTAATTGAGATTGATCTCTGCTCCGTTAATATTAATGGGTTTCTGAAAGACAGCGTCTATAAAGAGTTAAACATAAGGACATTATTTTCCAAATATAATTCTCCAGTATGCAAATAATATTAGAGAATTTTTAAATTGTTCAGTATAATTAGGTTATCATACTGACAGGTTCCACATGCAAAGGTTTGATGCCTATTGAGTGATTTATATAAAGTCTTCAGAATCAAATAAATTGTAGTTTTTCTCTTTATCTAATTCAATTTTTGTATTTCTATAGTTGCTTTTAAAAATAACCCAAACAGGATGGGGTTAATTTGCTTCTCGTATTTAGCTTCTCATTTGTTTGAATTGGGAGAATCTATATACTTCTTCAGTTGGTCTATATGAATAAGGAAAGATAACTCTGACAAATATACTAAAATTATCAAAAAGATATAGTAAGAGTTCATGCTGAGTTTAAACTTAATTCTACATGTTTTTTAATCTACAACAAAGAAAGAGTGAATTTTGGAAAGTAAACTTAACCCTATTTAAAACTTGGAATATTTTTCTTTTGTAGCTCCTTTTAAAGAGTAACTCAATTAAAATGAATTATTTGTGTTACTTCTAAAGAATGATGATACTTCATTTAGCTGAAGTGCTTGTTTCAATAGTTTTGTTGCTGAAATTATGTTTGGATATCAAAACTCTCAAAGGGGCCTTCTGTTTTTTACAACCTTCTGCTTCGCCATGGCTCAGTGTATGTAGTAGTTCGCATGATGCACCCCCCAACACTGGAAGATCTCAGTATGTTTGTTTGGTGGTATGAGAGACAATGAGGAGGACATACAAACACATACACACACATGTATACACACACAATACTGTTGTCATGTTTAAGAATTTTAAGTGATTTGGAATAAGAGCATGAAGTGTCTTTTCAGCATCTAAAATAAAAACTCAATTGTTAAACACCCTAAAGATACCTTCTGATTTCAAAATTCTTGGCAACAAGTTTTGGAAACTAAATATAGGATTAGAAAAGATCATTTAAAAGGACAGTGAGAATTATTTTTTATTGGGAGAAGAAAGACAAGTTATTAAAGAGATTCATAGATAACATATTTGTTAAACTCTTCCTAGTACCTAGAAGTGGTTTTCAATTAATATCATAAATGTATAACAATAAGGAAGTAAGATAAATTTTGTAAATCAGTGAACATAAATTTTAACGACTTCTGATTGTATGTTATGTTTCTATTAATTTTACCAGGCATAACCACCTTATAGTTAAAAATTCCATTTTATGTTAAAATAAACCTCCTAATAGTGTCATGGAATATAGACTCAATGACAAGTTTCTCTATACCCACAAAAATGCAAAAATAGAGACCCAAAATGTCATTTGTTGCCTGAGTACTGAAATACAACTCCAGTGTCTTCAAGTAAATTAGAGAAATAAAAATTCTGGAGTCATGGATGCAAGAAGTGATAGGTACATTATTGATGTGCATTCTTTAATCCTCCTGGAATCCACAATGTCATGCTTCTACATTGCAGCTCTTCCAACTAAAAGGGTGCAGTTTAATTTTTCACCCTTTGACTTTGGTCTGGCCAAGTGACTTATATCATCAGTAGGCAAGTCTGATGATAGAATTTTAAACTTGCCATTTTGCAATTCCACCATCATTATGAAAATAATAAATCCCGGGAGGGGCGGAAGATGGCGGCGTGAGTAGAGCAGCGGAAATCTCCCAAAACAACATATATCTATGAAAATATAACAAAGACAACCCTTCCTAGAATAAAGACCAGAGGACACAGGACAATATCCAGACCACATCCGCACCTGAGAGAACCCAGAGCCTCGCGAAGGGGGTAAGATACAAGCCCCGGCCCCGCGGGAGCCGAGCGCCCCTCCCCCCAGCTCCCGGCGGGAGAAGAATAGGCAGAGCGGGAGGGAGACGGAGCCCAGGACTGCCGAACACCCAGTCCCAGCCATCCGGGCCAGAGTGCAGGGCGCTCGATACTAGGAAAACAGGGCAGCAAGAACAGTGAGAGGGCACTGGAGGCTGGGTGTTGGAGGACATAAGAAAAACCATTTTTTTTTTTTTTTTTGCTTTTTTGCTCTTTTGTCTTGGCGAGCGCTTTTTGGAAGTTTTAAAGGGATAGGGACCCCAATACTAGGGAAACAGGGCAGCAAGACCGGTGAGCAGAGGCCTGAGGCTGGCATGGGAGAATAAAGAAAAACGAGCGACCACCTTTTTTTTTTAATTAAAAAAAATTTTTTCTTTTTTTAATTTAAAATTTTTTTTCTTTTTTTTTTTTTTTTTTTTTTTGGTGGTCGTTGTTTTGTTTTGGTGGGTGCTTTTTGGAAGTCTTAAAGGGGCAGGGCGGGACACTTAATCCAGAGGTAGGGAATCCAGGGATCTCTGGGCACCCTAACCCCGGGGCTGCAGGGAGCAGGGAGGCCACTTACGGACATAAATAGCCTCCCAGCCGCTCCTGCTCCAACGCGACTCCACCATTTTGGAGTAGCTGCCCGAGCCAGGCCACGCCCACAGCAACAGCGGAGATTAACTCCATAGCAGCCGGGCAGGAAGCAGAAACCCTGTCTGCGCGCAGCTGCACAGCACAAGCCACTAGAGGTCGCTGTTCTCCCAGGAGAGGAGGGCCACAAACCAACAAGAAAGGAAGTCCTTCCAGCCGTCACTCGTCCCAGCTCTGCAAACTATTCCTATCACCATGAAAAGGCAAAGCTACAGGCAGACAAAGATCACAGAGACAACACAAGAGAAGGAGACAGACCTAACCAGTCTTCCTGAAAAAGAATTCAAAATAAGAATCATAAACATGCTGACAGAGATGCAGAGAAATACGCAAGAGAAATGGGATGAAGTCCGGAGAGAGATCACAGATGCCAGAAAGGAGATCGCAGAAATGAAACAAACTCTGGAAGGGTTTATAAGCAGAATGGATAGAATGCAAGAGGCCATTGATGGAATTGAAATCAGAGAACAGGAACGCATAGAAGCTGACATAGAGAGAGAGACAAAAGGATCTCCAGGAATGAAACAATATTAAGAGAACTATGTGACCAATCCAAAAGGAACAATATCCGTATTATAGGGGTAACAGAAGAAGAAGAGAGAGGAAAAGAGAAGGAAAGTATCTTAGAAGAAATAATTGCTGAAAACTTCCCCAAACTGGGGGAGGAAATAATCGAACAGACCACGGAAATACACAGAATCCCCAACAGAAAGGATCCAAGAAGGACAACACCAAGACACATAATAATTAAAATGGCAAAGATCAAGGACAAGGAAAGAGTGTTAAAGGCAGCTAGAGAGAAAAAGGTCACCTATAAAGGGAAACCCATCAGGCTAACGACAGATTTCTCAACAGAAACCCTACAGGCCAGAAGAGAATGGCATGATATATTTAATACAATGAAACAGAAGGGTCTTGAACCAAGGATACTGTATCCAGCACGACTATCATTCAAATATGAGGGTGGGATTAAACAATTCCCAGACAAACAAAAGCTGAGGGAATTTGCTTTCCACAAACCACCTCTACAGGACATCTTACAGGGACTGCTCTAGATGGGAGCAGTCCTAGAAAGAGCACAGCACAAAACACCCAACATATGAAGAATCGAGGAGGAGGAGCAAGAAGGGAGAGAAGAAAAGAATCTCCAGACAGTGTATATAACAGCTCAATAAGCGAGCTAAGTTAGGCAGTAAGATACTAAAGAGGCTAACATTGAACCTTTGGTAACCACAAATTTAAAGCCTGCAATGGCAATAAGTACATATCTTTCAATAGTCACACTAAATGTTAATGGGTTAAATGCACCAATCAAAAGACACAGAGTAATAGAATGGATAAAAAAGCAAGACCCATCTACATGCTGCTTACAAGAAACTCACCTCAAACCCAAAGACATGTACAGACTAAAAGTCAAGGGATGGATAAACATATTTCAAGCAAACAACAGTGAGAAGAAAGCAGGGGTAGCAGTACTAATATCAGACAAAATAGACTTCAAAACAAAGAAAGTAACAAGAGATAAAGAAGGACAATACATAATGATAAAGGGCTCAGTCAAACAAGAGGATATAACCATTCTAAATATATATGCACCCAACAAAGGAGCACCAGCATATGTGAAACAAATACTAACAGAACTAAAGGGGGATATAGACTGCAATGCGTTCATTCTAGGAGACTTCAACACACCACTCACTCCAAAGGATAGATCCACTGGGCAGAAAATAAGTTAGGACATGGAAGCACTGAACAACACAGTAGAGCAGATGGACCTAATAGACATCTATAGAATTCTACATCCAAAAGCAACAGGATATACATTCTTCTCAAGTGCACATGGAACATTCTCCAGAATAGACCACATACTAGGCCACAAAAAGAGCCTCAGAAAATTCCAAAAGATTGAAATCCTACCAACCAACTTTTCAGACCACAAAGGCATAAAAGTAGAAATAAACTGTACAAAGAAAGCAAAGAGGCTCACAAACACATGGAGGCTTAACAACACGCTCCTAAATAATCAATGGATCAATGACCAAATCAAAATGGAAATCCATCAATATATGGAAACAAATGACAACAACAACACTAAGCCCCAAATTCTGTGAGAAACAGCAAAAGCAGTCTTAAGAGGAAAGTATATAGCATTCCAAGCATATTTAAAAAAGGAAGAGCAATCCCAAATGAATGGTCTAATGTCACAATTATCGAAATTGGAAAAAGAAGAACAAATGAGGCCTAAGGTCAGCAGAAGGAGGGACATAATAAAGATCAGAGAAGAAATAAATAAAATTGAGAAGAATAAAACAATAGCAAAAATCAATGAAACCAAGAGCTGGTTCTTCGAGAAAATTAACAAAATAGATAAGCCTCTAGCCAGACTTATTAAGAGGAAAAGAGAGTCAACACAAATCAACAGTATCAGAAACGAGAAAGGAAAAATCACGATGGACCCCACAGAAATACAAAGAATTATTAGAGAATACTATGAAAACTTATATGCTAACAAGCTGGGAAACCTAGGAGAAATGGACAACTTCCTAGAAAAATACAACCTTCCAAGATTAACCCAGGAAGAAACAGAAAATCTAAACAGACCAATTACCAGTAACGAAATTGAAGCGGTAATCAAAAAACTACCAAAGAACAAAACCCCCGGGCCAGATGGATTTACCTAGGAATTTATCAGACATACAGGGAAGACATAATACCCATTCTCCTTAGTTTTCCAAAAAATAGAGGAGGAGGGGATACTCCCAAACGCATTCTACGAAGCTAACATCACCCTAATACCAAAACCAGGCAAAGACCCCACCAAAAAAGAAAACTACAGACCAATATCTCTGATGAACGTAGATGCAAAAATACTCAACAAAATATTAGCAAACCGAATTCAAAAATACATCAAAAGAATCATACACCATGACCAAGTGGGATTCATCCCAGGGATGCAAGGATGGTACAACATTCGAAAGTCCATCAACAACATCCACCACATCAACAAACAGAAAGACAAAACCACACGATCATCTCCATAGATGCTGAAAAAGCACTTGACGAAGTTCAACATCCCTTCATGATAAAAACTCTCAGCAAAATGGGAATAGAGGGTAAGTACCTCAACATAATAAAGGCCATCTATGATAAACCCACAGCCAACATTATATTGAACAGCGAGAAGCTGAAAGCATTTCCTCTGAGATCGGAAACTAGACAGGGATGCCCACTCTCTCCACTGTTATTTAACATAGTACTGGAGGTCCTAGCCATGGCAATCAGACAAAACAAAGAAATACAAGGAATCCAGATTGGTAAAGAAGAAGTTAAACTGTCACTATTTGCAGATGACATGATACTGTACATAAAAAACCCTAAAGACTCCACCCCAAAACTACTAGAACTGATATCGGAATACAGCAAAGTTGCAGGATACAAAATCAACTCACAGAAATCTGTGGCTTTCCTATATACTAACAATGAACCAACAGAAAGAGAAATCAGGAAAACAACTCCATTCACAATTGCATCAAAAAAAATAAAATACCTAGGAATAAACCTAACCAAAGAAGTGAAAAACTTATACTCTGAAAATCAAAGTCAATCTTAAGAGAAATTAAAGGGGACACTAACAGATGGAAACTCATCCCATGCTCGTGGCTAGGAAGAATTAATATCGTCAAAATGGCCATCCTGCCCAAAGCAATATACAGATTTGATGCAATCCCTATGAAACTACCAGCAGCATTCTTCAATGAACTGGAACAAATAATTCAAAAATTCATATGGAAACACCAAAGACCCCAAATAGCCAAAGCAATCCTGAGAAAGAAGAATAAAGTAGGGGGGATCTCACTCCCCAACTTCAAGCTCTACTATAAAGCCATAGTAATCAAGACAATTTGGTACTGGCACAAGAGCAGAGCCACAGACCAATGGAACAGACTAGAGAATCCAGACATTAACCCAGACATATATGGTCAATTAATGTTTGATAAAGGAGCCATGGACATACAATGGCGAAATGACAGTCTCTTCAACAGGTGGTGCTGGCAAAACTGGACAGCTACATGTAGGAGAATGAAACTGGACCATTGTCTAACCTCATATACAAAAGTAAACTCAAAATGAATCAAAGACCCGAAAGTAAGTCATGAAACCATTAAACTCTTGGAAGAAAACAAAGGCAAAAACGTCTTAGACATAAACATGAGTGACCTCTTCTTGAACATATCTCCCCGGGCAAGGAAAACAACAGCAAAAATGAGTAAGTGGGACTATATTAAGCTGAAAAGCTTCTGTACAGCAAAAGACACCATCAATAGAAGAAGAAGGATCCCTACAGTATGGGAGAATATATTTGAAAATGACACATCCAATAAAGGCTTGACGTCTAGAATATATAAAGAGCTCACATGCCTCAACAAACAAAAAACAAATAACCTATTTAAAAAATGGGCAGAGGAACTGAACAGACAGTTCTCCAAAAAAGAAATACAGATGGCCAACAGACACATGAAAAGATGCTCCACATCACTAATTATCAGAGAAATGCAAATTAAAACTACAATGAGGTATCACCTCACACCAATAAGGATGGCTGCCATCCAAAAGACAAACAACAACAAATGTTGGCGAGGCTGTGGAGAAAGGGGAACCCTCCTACACTGCTGGTGGGAATGTAAGTTAGTTCAACCATTGTGGAAAGCAGTATGGAGGTACATCAAAATGCTCAAAACAGACTTACCATTTGACCCAGGAATTGCACTCCTAGGAATTTACCCTAAGAATGCAGCAATCAAGTATGAGAAAGATCAGTGCACCCCTATGTTTATCGCAGCACTATTTACAATAGCCAAGAATTGGAAGCGACCTAAATGTCCATCAATAGATGAATGGATAAAGAAGATGTGGTACATATACACAATGGAATATTATTCAGCCATAAGAAGAAAACAAATCCTACCATTTACAACAACATGGATGGAGCTAGAGGGTATTATGCTCAGTGAAACAAGCCAAGCAGAGAAAGAGAAATACCAAATGATTTCACTCATCCGTGGAGTATAAGAACAAAGGAAAAACTGAAGGAACAAAACAGCACCAGAATCACAGAACCCAAGAATGGACTAACAGGTACCAAAGGGAAAGGGACTGGGGAGGATGGGTGGGTAGGGAGGGATAAGGGGAGTGAAGAAGAAGGGGGGCATGAAGATTAGCAAACATGGGGGTTTGGGAGGGAGGGGAGGGCTGTACAACACAGAGAGGGCAAGTAGTGATTCTACAACATTTTGCTATGCTGATGGACAGTGACTGTAAAGGGGTTTATAGGGGAGACCTGGTATAGTGGAGAGCCTAGTAAACATAATATTCATCATGTAAGTGTAGATTAGTGATACCAAAAACAAAACAAAACAAAACAAAAAAAAAAGGGCAGTTCCTGTGTGGTGATCTCCAATGATTTCTACACAAGGGTATAAAGGGCATATAAAAGTGTAGGCAAAGGGTCTGTTTGCGTTTATACAGAAGATCAAAGCCTATTTGGGCTACCCCGAAAATGAACTAAGATATGATATGAAAGAGAACTTCCAACATCAGCACTCTCTGGAAGACTCATGCCAGAAGATGATCATCAAAAAACCCCAACAAAGATCCACGCACTGCTGCAGCTGTAGATGCGCTCATCCCACCAGCTCCTGGACTTGCCATGGGAATGAAGGGGATATCTAAGCTGGCCTGTGCATACAGTAAAACAACAAATTTGACTGGATCTACACTGTTGGAACTCAACCAAGAATTAGGAGAAGTGCAAGTTCTAGCGCTCCAAAATCTTACAACTACAGACTATTTACTGTTAAAAGAACATAAGGGATGTTAACATTCCCCAGGAATGGGTTGTTTTAATTTGTCTGATTTCTCTCAGACTGTTCAAATTCAGTTGGACAATATCCACCATATCATAGATAAGTTTTCACGAATGCCTAAGGTGCCTAACTGGTTTTCTTGGTTTCACTGGAGATGGCTGGTAATTACAGATATGCTTTGGTTATGTAACTATACTCCTATTATGTTAATGTGTGTGTGCAATTTAAGTAGTAGCTTAAAACCTATACATGCTGAAGTTACTCTACAAGAAGATATGTCAAAGAAATAATCAATCTTCCCATGTTTTCTTCCGCCTGCTACTTCTATAGCTTTTCTTCTTCCTTCCTAATTACAACCCTTAAATAGAATTCGTGCCTCATATCAAATTTACCGAGTATCATAATTCTTCCAAGTGGTAAAGATACCTCAAGACAAATGCTGGGCATAGAAGCTACAGGGCATAAATATGCAAAGAAATAAAAAGCTAACCATTTCAAACAATAAGGCTTCTCTCTCACTTACCAACTTTACATTTCCCTGTATGGCCCCGGAAGATGACTGGTTAGCCAGAGACGGGTAAGATTCCTCAAGGGAGGAACAACCTAAGACAGGCACAGTCGCAGGGGGGTCATCAGGTGAGAAATTGGGGATCAACAGAGGTGAGGCTTAGAACCTCACCCCCCTGTTCTGAGAGAAATCTTCTCCATCTGTGGATGTTTTATTGCCCTTGTCTAGCTTGGATTAACACATAGTCTACAGGCACACACCTGATCATCTACATTTGCTCTCTTATAACACTAAACTATGTTTTCTACCTTTATCTTGTATCTACCTACCACTCCAGCATTTTATTAAAAATAATAATAATAAAGAGAGAAATGTGATATACACATATAAATCAAGTATAAAAACCAAATGAGTATTCATATTTGAACTGACTGTTTATAGTTCATAATGCATGAGGAAAACCTAAAGTTTCTGTGATGGCTGCCCTTGTACTGTTCACTATGTAACTTATTCATTATGTAAGAATTTGTTCTCCATGTAAGAACTTGTTTGTTATGCCTCAGAAGATTGGAGACTGACGAAAATTAGGCTTGGGGTGGATTGGATTAATGATTGTGCATTGAGCATTGACTCCCCTATACAGAATTTTATTGTCGTTAACAACCATTTGATCAATAAATATGAGAGATGCCCTCACAAAAAAAGAAAAAAAAAAGGACAGACTTCCAATGGTAAAATAAATAAGTAACCGGGATGTAATGCATAGCATAAGGAATATAGTCAAGATATTGTAACAGCTTGGTAGGGTGATAGCTGGAACCTAGAATTATGTATATAAATGTTTTATCACTGTATTGTACACTTGAAAGTAATGTAATGTATTACTCTGTGTCAACTACCCTTCAATAAAATAATTATCTAAAAAAATAAATAAATAAATAAAAATAAAGGAAATAATAAATCCCAGTCCACCAACCAGCTAGTCCAAAAAGGAGGAGAGACATAGGAAGCACAGCTGCCACAGCTCACCAAACAAACTCTCCAATGGGAGAGCCTTGCAGCCAAAGTCAGCCTAAAAAAGACAAAACCTAACAATCTGCCAGTAAGAAAGAATAAGTGGTTGTATTGCACCCACAAAGATTTTGGGGTTCCTATTTAAATGACATAATTTTGACAAGTTAACTGGTACAAAAAACTAAACGCAAAGGACAGTAAATTCGTAGGTAGGTATGTAGTTTAAAAAGGAAGGCGAGCCAAAAGAGAGCTGAAGTAGCATTCAAGAATTCAGGTCTTGACGGAGGTAGGAAGCAGCATTCCTCCCCTGATGTAATGGTCCAAAGGAGTAATATCGCTATGGCAGTTAAAACGTGTTGTACAGAGGTGTCACGAGCAATGAAAATGTCAGTGATTATACTGGCAAACACACATGGGGAATGTTCTCCAAGAGTAATGTCTGTATATTAGCTTATGAGTACCAGGGCACAGGACACCCCATCCAAACTCAAAACATTTCAGACTCAGCCATTTTGTTGTTAAAACCTGACTATGCCTTTGGGTTGAAATAAAAATTGACTATGCCTTTGGGTTGAAATAAAAATTCTTAATTCAGTCAATAAGTTAATCTTAAGGGATGTTTTTAATGTATTATACCCCATTTATTTGGCAAGAACCCTGGAATTATACATTTTGCCTTATGACAAGAGAGTAGGATCAAGGAAATACTCTAACAGTTTTTGTTCAGATCCCCAGATGGCTTTACTCTCAAGAGATAAGATGATTCAGAAGTAAACAAAGTAAGCCTTACAAATAAGAAAGCTCAAGTCTGATATGAGTGAATGTTGAAACCACAATGTTGTTCATGTGAAACCTTCGCAAGATTGTATATCAATGATACTTTAATAATAATAATAAAAAAGAAAGCTCGAGTCTGTTTCAATTGTGTCCTTTATTAAATTAAAATGAACTTGAACCATTCTGTCTGCCAGAATTGAGAACCTCTTCTCTGAAGGAAGACAGCATAATTCAAAATATCTATAATTTTTTTATGTACAATATAGGGCACAAAAATAAACTGTATATTCTGGAAAATCAAATGTTACACAGTTGCACTGGGATAAAAAAAAATCATAGAAAGGAAAACCAGTGACAAATATAAGAACTAAGTAGAAGGATTTAACCATGTATTGGACACAATTGAAAATAGAATTACTAAACTGAAATATGGATTACTACAAAAGATCCATACTGAGGTGTAGAAAGCAAAAATTTTAAAAAGGGTTTGGAAAACTGAAAAAGAAGTGTAAGAAGTATACAGAATATTATACAAATATTAATATATGGTAAATTGGAATCTCAGGAAAAAAATAGGAAAAACAATTTTTTGATGTATAGTTTATATACAATATTATTGTTGCCATTTTGCAAGTCCACCATCATTATGAAAATAATAAATCCCATACACAGTGATTCAACAAATACATACATTATTGAGTCCTCACCCCAACTAGTGCAGTCACTATCTGTCAAAATAGAAAGATGTCACAGAACCGTTCATCTTAGGTTGATTTCATGTCTTAGCTATTGTAAATAATGCACCAGTAAACACAGGTGTGCATATATAGTTTTGAATCAGAGATTTTGTTTTCTTCAAGTAACTTCCTAGAAGTGCAACTACTGGGTCATATGATATTTCTAATTTTAGTTTTTTGAAGGACCTCCATACTGTTTTCCATAGTAGCTAGCATAATTTACATTCCTACCAACTGTAGGATGGTTCCCTTTCCCCGCATCCTTGCCAACACTTGTTATTCCTTTTTTTTTTTGATAGTGACCATTCTGAAAGTTTGAAGTGATATCTCAGTGTGGTTTTGATTTTCATTTCCATGATTATTAATACTGTGGGACATCTCTTCATGTGCCTGTTGGCTATCTATATTTCTTCTTTGGAAAAATGTCTGTTCAGGTTCTCTGCCCACTCTTTAATCAGTTTTTTGTTGTTGTTGTTACTGAGTTGTAGGAGTTCTTTATATATTTTGGATGTTAACACTTTATCACATAAATAAAGATATATTCTACTATACTGGAGGTTGCCTTTTTGTTCTGTTGGTGGTGTCCTTTGCTGTACATGAGCTTTTTAGTTTGATATAGGTCCCACATGTTTATATATGCTTTTGTTTCTGTTGTCTGGGAGATGTGTCCAGAAAAAAATTGCTCATGTTTATGTTCAAGAGATTTTTGTCTACATTTTCTTCTAAGAGTTTATTGGTTTTGTGGCTTATTGTTATGTCCTCACTCTGTATTGAGTTTACTTTTGTGTATGGAATTAGACAGTAATCCAGTTTCATTCTCTTACATGTAGCTGTCCAGTTTTCCCAACACCATTTATTGAAGAGACTTTCTTTTCCCAATTGTATAATTATGTCTCCTTTATCATATATTGACTATATATATGTGGGTTTTCTTTGGGGCTCTCTATTCTGTTCCATTGATCTATGGGCCTGTTTTTGTGACAATACTGTATTTTGATTACTGTAGCTTTGTAGTATAGCTTGACATCAGGGAGCATAATGTCATGAGCTTTGTTCTTCTTTCTCAGGATTGCTTTGGCTGGTTGGGATCTTTTGTGGTTCCATATGAATTTTAGGATTCTTTGCTCTAGTTCATTGAAAAATGCTATTGGTATTTTGATAGGGATTGCATTGAATCTGTAAACTGCTTTGGGCAAGATTGACATTTTGACAATATCAATTCTTCCTATCCATGAGCTTGGGATAGATTCCCATTTATTTGTGTCTTCTTCAGTTTCTTTCATCAGTATCTTATAGTTTTTAGCATATATGTCACTCACCTCCTTGTTTAAATTCACTCCTATGTATTTTATTCTTTTGATGCAATTGTAAAGTGTTTTCCTGATTTCTCTTTCTGCTAGCCATTGTTTGTATAGGAGTGCAATACATTTCTGTGTATTGATTTTGTATCCTGAAACTTTGCTGAATTCAGTTATTAGTTTAATTCTAATTATTTTTTCTTGGAGTCTTTAGGATTTTCTATATATAGTATCATGTCGACTGCAAATAGTGACACTTTTACTTCTTCTTTACCAATTTTAATGGCTTTTATCTCTTTTTCTTCTCTGATTGCTGTGGATAGGACTTCCAATAATATGTTGAATGAAAGTGGTGAGAATGAGCATCCTTATCTTGTTTCTGATTTTAGAGGAAAAGCTTTCAGCTTTTTGCCATTGAATCTGATATTAGCTGTGGGTTTGTCATATATGGCCTTTATTATGTTGAGGTATGTTCCCTCTATACCCATTTTGTTGAGAGTCTTTATGATGAATGGGAGTTAAATTTTGTCAAATGCTTTTTCTGTATCTATTGAGATGATCATATTTTTTATACTTCCTTCTGTTAATGTGTGTAACATTGATTGATTTATGAATATTGTACCATCCTTGCATTCCTTGAATAAATCCCACTTAGTCTTGGTTGATGATATTTTTGATGTACTTTTGAATTTGGCTTATTTATAGTTTGTTGAGGATTTCTGCATATATATTCATCAAGAATATTGGTCTATAATTTTCTTTTTTTGCAGTGTTTTTGCCTGGCTCTGGTATTAGAGTGATGCTGGCCTCACAGAATGAGTTTGGAAGTATTCCCTCCTTTTCTACCCTTTGGGGAAAGGGTGGGTATTAGCTCTTCTTTAAATGTTTGGTAAAATTCATCTGTGAAGCCATCTGGTTATGGACTTTTGTTTGTAGTTTTTTATTATTTCCATTTTGTTGCTGGTAATTGGTCTGTTCAGATTTTCTGTTTATTCCTGGGTCAGTCTTGGAAGGTTGTACTTTTCTAGGAATTAGTCCATTCCTTTTAGGTTGTCCAAATATTTGACATATCTTTTTTTATAGAATTCTCTAATATTCTTTATATTTCTGTGGTGTCAGTTGTAACTATTCCTTTTTGTTTTCTGATTTTGTTTTATTGTGGATACTCTCTTTTTTCTTGATATGTCATCTAGGGGTTTGTTATTTTATTTATCTTCTCAAAGACCCAGTTTTGGTTTCATCGAATTTCTTCTACTGTTGTATTATTCTCTATTATATTTATTTCTGCTTTGATCTTTATTTGTCTCTACTTCTACTAACTTTGGGCTTCATTGTTCTTCTTTTACTGGTTTCTTCAGTTGAGAGTTTAGACCATTTATGTGGGATTGGTCTTATTGCTTGAGGTAGGCCTGTATTGCTATGTATTTCCCTCTTAGAACCACTTTTGCAGCATCCTACATATATTGAACTGATGTATTTTTGTTTTCATTTGTCTCCATGTACTGCTTAATTTATGTTTTGAGTTGTTCTTTGATCCATTGTTTATTTAGGAGCAGGATGTTTGGCTTCCATGTCTTTATTAAATTTTGTTTTGTTTTGTTCTGTTTTCTTCATGTAATTATTTTTAGTTTCATACCATTGTGATCTGAAAAGATGCCTCATGTAATGTCAATCTTTTTGAATTTATTGAAACTTTTTTTTTGTGCCCTAATATATGATGTATTCTGGAGAATGTTCCATGTGTACTTGAGAAAAAGTGTATCCTGCTGCTTTTGGGTGGAATGTTCTGTGTGTATCTGCTAAGTACATCTGGTCTAATGTGTCATTCAGTACCTCTGTTTCCTTATTTATTTTCTGTCTAGATGATTTGTCCATTGATTTAATTGGGGGTGTTAAAGTCCCCTAATGTGATTATGTTGCTGTCAGTTACCCCTTTAGGTCTATTAGTATTTGTTTTACATATTTAGGTGCTCTATATTGGATAGGTATTTATTTACAATTGTTGTTGGACTCATCCCTTTACAATATCTAATGTCCTTCTTTGTCTCTTGTTACTTTGTTTTGAAGTCTATTTTGTCTGATACATGTTCTGCTACTCGTGCTTCTCTCTCCCTTTTATATGTGCAAAATATCTTTTTCCATCCCTGCACTTTCAGTCTATGTAGGGCAGCATGTAGATGGGTCTTGTTTCTTTAGTTATTGATTCACATATACTTATTGCCATTTTATTATTTTCTGTTTGTTTTTGTAATTTCCCTCTGATTCTTTCCATTATTATTTGATGATTGTCTTTGTGTTATGCTTGGATTTCTTTTTCTAAATTTTGTGTGTATCTATTGTAGGCTTGAGGTTTGTGGTTACCATAAGGTTCAGAGATAGTTTCTTAACTATGTAACAGTTTATATTAAGTTGTTAGTCACTCTATTTTGAACACAGTCTGAAAGTATATTTTTCTTCTTCTTTCTCCTTCACACTTTATGCATATTTTGTGTGTCCCTTGGCTGATGTTATATATAGTTGTTTTTACTATTTTTTTCCATAATTAACTTCATATTTGCTTAGTAAGTAATTTGTCTACTACCTTTACTGTAGGTTTATTTTCACTGATGAAAAAATATTTAGGCTTAAGTACACTCCCATTAATAGAAGTCCCTTTAATGTGTCCTGTAAGGCTGGTTTAGTAGTGGTGAATTCTTTCAACTTTCGTTTATATGGAAAACTTTCACTTCTCTTTGAATTCTGAATGATAGCCTTGCTAAGGAGAGGGTTCTTGGTTGTAGGGTTTTTTTTCATTACATTAAATATTTCATGCCACTCCCTTCTGGCCTGTAAAGTTTCTGCTGAGAAATCTGTTAATAAGCTTATGGAATTTGCTTTACAGGTAACTGTTTGCCTCTCTCTTGCTGCTTTTGAAGATTCTATCTTTATCTTTAATCTTGGCCATTTTAATTACTGTGTGTCTTGATGTTGTCTTCCTGGAGCTACTTTTGTTGGGGGCTCTCTGTGCTTCCAGGACCTGGGTAGCTATTTCCTTCCCCTGATTTGTTTTCAGCAATTATTTCTTCAAAGAGAATTTCTACTCCTTTGTCTCTCTCTTTTCCTTCTGTGATCCTTATTATGTGAATATTGTTTTTGAGTTGTCACAGAGCCATCTTAGCATTTTCTCTTCTCATATTTAGAAATTATTTTTTTCTGTTCTTCCACTTGTTTTCATTTTCCATCTCACTGATCTCTCCTCTTCTTCCAGCAGTCTACTATATATTCCCTCTTTTGTATTTTTCATTTCTGAATTGTATTATTCAGCTCTGAGTAGCTCTTTTACAAATCTTCTGTCTCTTTGTTGAAGTCATCCCTGAGATCATCAATTCTTTTCCCCAGGTCAGTGAGCATCTTTCTGACTGTTACTTTGAAATCTTTATCAAGAAGATTGGTGATCTCTGTTTCATTTAGCCCTCTTCCTGGCATCTTATCTTATTCTTTTAATTGGAACATATTCCTTTGCCCCCTCATTTTGTCTGAGTTGTGTTTCTTCCTTTATATTAGCTAGATTTACTATGTCTCTTGGTGTAGAGAGTAATGGCTTTATGAAGAAGATGTCCTGTGGTGCCCAGAAGCTCAAGACTCTTTCCTCTCCATTGTCTGGTTCTGCCTTGCAGTGGAGACCCAGTTGCTGTTGGTGGGCTGTGGGCTGGGCTGCCTTTCTGTCTGCCTGCGGGCAGTGGCTGATCTCTGCCAGCAGAAGCTGGCAGCTTACCTCAGCATGCCCTTTGTGTGTTTTTCAGGGCTTCTGCTGGATGGTTGTGTGCAGGGCCACCCTCTACCTTCCAGAAAGCAATGGCAGCTGCAGCTGAACCAGGAAAGGCATGTGTACACGGGAGTGCCCTTTGGGGCTGAGCTGCCATGCAGGGAAATGGATTGTTTGGAGATGGCTCCCTCTGGTGCCTCATCAGTTGGGCTGAGGTGGGGCTGGGGAAGTGTTGCCCACCTGCCATTTTCCTCCAGAGAGAGCTCTGTCCAACCCCTGCCTCTCTGGCACACTTCCCACTGCTAGTACATCTTTCAAACTGCAGACTGTGTTTTGTATCTCCCAATGCAGCATGCTCGTCATCCATAATTCACAGGAATCTCAGCCTCCTAGAGTGCTCCACCTCTCCCTGGTGTTCAGCCCTGTTAATTACCAAAGCTCAGTGCAATGTGGACTTGTGTTCTCAGAGCAGGTCTTCAGAACCAGGTGTGCAGGATTCCTGAACACTCATCCCCTCCCTGCTCTATTCTTCTTCCTTCCACTTGTGGGCTGGAATGGGAGAAGGGCTTGAGTTATGATTGATCACAGCTCTGCCACTTTACACTTCTCAATGCATTCCTCTCTTCTTCACCAGGTATAGATGGTCTATCCTTCAGTCTTCAGGTCATATTCTTGGTTAGTTGTATCTGCTATTGTTGATTCTTTGGTATGTATGTGGGAGGAGGTTTCCACCTTGCCTTCCTACTGCACCATCTTTTCTACCTATAAGTCCTGTATTAGAAAAATAATCTTTAACAAAGTAATAGTTAATAATTTTCAAAAGCTGATAAAAGTTATGAAGCCACATATTTAGGAAGCCCTATTATCCCTAAACTAGTTAAATAAAAACAAAATTAGAAACAGCTAATTCAAAAAAATACAACTAGAAAATCTTAGAGGCAACTTGAAGAAAAGACTTTTTACATTTAAGGAATCTCCATTAAGTGTATTGCTGATACCTCGACCAAACAACAGAAATCAGAAGGTATATAACAATACCTCTAGATTGCAGAAAACAGCTGCTAGAATGGATGTGGTCACTGTCCAGATGGATCCCCCTTCCAAGACTAGGGTTCTTATTCCCCCAACTATGCTGAAGGGTCAAAACTGAGTCTCCATAGGGAATACCTCCAGCTAAAGTTAGCTGGTTTATCTAAGTTTATCCTACCTTACCAAAACCAGCCCACATACAACAACTGGTTGTTGTAGGTAAAAAAATTCATTTCACTTGCTTCTTAGGGATGATCAGAATTACTGTCTCAGAACTAGAGTGGCTGTTATATTTGCTGAGGCAATTCTTCAACTCTAATGCAATTTAGCTTCTCCCTCTGCCAAGCTTTCTTCCTTTGCTCCTTTCACATGGTCTTCCTGAGAACACAAGCAAATCACTTCTGGGAGAATATAACTTTACCTTTCTCTGGAGACAGCTACCAAACTAGAATTCAGAAGTGAAGGTGGTATAAAGGTATTTATTATTTTTCCCCACGACACATTTGTCATTAGCAGTTCTCACTAAATGAAACTAAAGGGAGGTGGCTGGAGAAGAAAAACGATTTCCATAACAAAACACAAATGTAAGTCAGAATAAAGAGCACTGGAAAACATATGCAGGTAAATCTAAATGGGTCTTTATACAATAATAAAAACAATGTCTTGTGAAGGTTAATGCCTATGCAGAGTAAAAATGACAACAGTAAACAAAGGCAAATGGAGTTAAAGTGTTCCAATTCTTAATATTTTTTGTTGATTCATGAAAGTACTAATTATATTTGTATTGTATTCAAATATGCACATTGTAAACTCTAGGATACATACTAAAATAATAAAAGAATATAAAACTAATGAAGGTAAATGTACTAATGAAAAGCATTTGATTATTTAAAAAGAAGACAAAATAGAAGAAAAGCAATAAAAAACAGTTGGGTCAAATAAACAGACTGCAAGGTGCTCATCATACATTCAAATATCAGTAATTAATTAATTTAAATGTAAATGAGCCAAATATTCCCTTTGCAATCCAAATACTTTTCAGGATGAATTGAAAGACAATTGTTTTTTAAAAATTTATTAAATTTTTTTATGTTGCTCACAAATTGTTTTTGTGTTGCCCATAAAAGAAACATCTGAAATATAAGTGCCAGAAGTATTAAAAATAAAAAGTTGGAAATTTGGAAATAGACATGTCATACAGACTCAAAACCAAAAGAAAACTGGTGTAAATGCACTCATATCAGAGAAAATAAATTTTAATGCAGGAAATAGAGAAGGATATACTTAATTATAAATGGGCAATTGTCTAAAAATATTTAACAAGTATGTGTGTGTGTTTAATAATATATCTTCAAAATATGAAAAGCAGAAATTGACAGAACTAAAAGGAGATTAGAGAAATTTAGTGCATAATCATGGAAAGAGATACGAGTACATATTTTCTTGCCCTCAGGGGATCTGGATTTAGTAATCTGGCAGAAACATGGATATGAATATATTAAAGCTCAACAAGTAATTCTATGTGTCCCTTTTTAATACTTCCCATAGAATTACTATCAAAGAGGAATCACTGGAATAAAAAGGCTCTTTAGTTACTAAGTGATAACAAAATGCTCACAGCAAGTTGAAGACCTAAGGTTGCACCCCATCTTCCTCATACCCTGTGTTTTCTGTCAAAGTCTTTTCAAAGATAAAAGCAGAAAATAGCACTGGCAGCAATCAGAGATTAACTTCTGACTGCTTGGACAATGTGGAAACTGAAGTAGGTTTGAATATAGAAATATTATTTGGTTATGAGATGTTTTTCAGTTTTGAAGATTTACTGAGATGAGTGAGTCAATGTCATATATGGGATTATGAGATGTGGGATAATAGACTTTCCTTGTAGAAAATTGAGAGGGATGGAATGGGGAACTAGGAGTATTTTCTAATACTACCAGTCTTACAGAATTAAAGAGATAGAAAATTGTGTTTGTTTTTTTAGGATCATAGTATCAAAAGAACATCATCCAGGGATATCATTCTTTCTCTTTAATAATAAATGAGCTCAAATCTAAAATGCTCTGTTAGACCATCTACAATTCCATTATTGTTTCATCATGCAGTGTATTTATTTTACAGCACCAGAGACAATGTAGTTTAATATTATTATGGTTATCAAAGATAAAATTTCAAACATTTGGTTTCTTATGTTAATAAAACATACTCTGTAAGTATCTCTGCCTTTGTCCAATACAGGGGAAGTTGCTGCATCTTCCCACCCTGCAATCGTTTGTTCGTGGACATTAAAACTGGTTATATAAATAATGGTTTTGTAAATAACAGTTTAACCTATATGCTTATAGCTTAATTTTCATATTTAAACAAGTTAGCTTGCATCCATTCATTTAAATTTAAAATCAATTATTCAATTCAAGAGAAAGATATACAAGAGATTAGGTACCAGCATTGCACAATTAAACTGTTTAAGAAACATATGGCAATATGGGAGTAGAAATTATGAGTAAACATTTTTCTAATCTATAAAAGATTATGATTGATTTTTGCTTCTCTGATTTATAAATACATACACATACCATTTTCTATAGGTAGTTAATAATTGCCTAAAGTGACAATTTCATATTTCTGAGAAATTTCCCACAAACTGAAGGCAATAGAATTATGCTTAAATACTTTTTTATAGTAATAAGAACCAAATGCATGATAGTAAAGCTGTATGGAATTTGACTATACAGTATTCTGAGAAAGGCATAATCTTCAATAGTAGGGTGCGCAGCATCCACTGTGAATTATTTTACTATAATGCTTAGCAAAACCAATTATTTTTCTGGTTACCAAGGATTAACAATGATTTATCTTGTAAACTCCCTTACCCACACACACTACCACAATTTAGCATCCATGTGTGGGTGAAGCATGGGCTATATGAATGGAGACATTATCCAAGCATAGCATGCAGTATAATTGTGGATTTAGCTTTTCAATTGAATTGCTTTAAGCAATGTTAAAAATACATATATATTATTCTCTAACAAAGGACTAATTTGCATTAGCAGTATGTTTGGTTTTTGTTGTTTTTATGATTTTACAGGTTTATTTCATTTAATAGAGATTCATGCAATTATGAAAATGTTATTTTTCAAGTACTTATCAGTACCAGACAGTATGGCTAGTTTCAGCCTAGGGCAATTATCAGTTAATTTGGCATCTATCTAGTAGATTGGCTCCCAAATCAGAAGGCTTTTCAGACTAAATAGCATTTATTTCATGAGTTGTTCACAAGTGCTCATCTGCATGTATGAAATTTTTCCTCTGACTCTGGTTTCTGAATGTGCACGTTAAGCAAAATTGTAGGGTTGAATATGCTTAAAATGTTTCAGATTCTGACTAACGTATTATCTTTTGAAGTCATTTTTAAAGTTTTCAATTCCCCCAGTTAGGATTTAATTATTTTAGTAACGATTCCTATCACTGATTCACCACGCTGCACCTGAAATGGGAAACCTGCACTGTGAACAGAAATGTAGGGAGATTCTAATAGAAATTCTGGGTCACTTGCATACAACACCATATGTAAGAAAGTGAAAAAAAAACAAAAAAACAAAGCAAGACCTAAACAAAACAAAAAACAACCAAGCATACAGTTGGTTTTCACGGGTTAGAAAATCTTTGTGTAGTTTAGCTGTCATATTTAACATGATATAGTAATGCTCATAGAGCAATCTAAAAAAAAATACACTATATGTTCATTTTTCATATACTGTATTTCTCTAATTGTAGGTACAGAAATCGAATTCATGCTAAGATTATATATAATTTTTGTCCTTTAACCTGCTTTGGAAAAGCACATTATTGATCTATGAAAATCTGAAAATAAATATAAAACTTGTTACTTTTAATTGTAACACAGCAGTTTAGTATGTATTTGTATATGTCCATGGTTCTTAATACTTAAAGAAAAATAAATTTGGGGTGTTTTTATTGTTGTACTAGTTTTTGTTTACTTAAAGTGATTTGTATGATCTGTGACATTGCTTTCTTTATGTCATTTTTACCCAAAATAGCAAAAATTTTACTTAAACAATGTTGCCACCTTCATATATTGCTCATTTGTTTTATATACAAATATTATATACAAATATTTTACATACAAATATTTTTACAAATTACAGTTTTTGTACTTGATAGTATTTTCTGAAAAGTCATCATGATTATGTAATGTATTTTAAAGTATAACACAATAAAGCAACACAAAAATTCTCCCATTTTGCCAGTAATCATGAGAAAACTTACTTTTGATTAGGTTCATTCTTCGTATCAAGATTTTTAATAGATTTAAGTTGATTTGTGAATTCACTTCTGCTTATTGACCACTGTGGTCAAAGTGAGTTAGTTTTAGAGTACTGCAAGGGAGTAGAGGAACTTAGTCTGTTAGAGTGGTGTTTAGTAGAACTTAACAAACTTGGAGTCTAACCACTTGCTTGGTCATTAGTAGCCCAAGGCTCCAAGTATACTAAGAATTGTCACTAACAATTATGCGAAAAGTTCATTTTCATTCTTGGCACACAATGGGAGGGTAAGCATTTCCTTGCTGAATCCAACTGAACTGATCATCTGCTGGCACACATGCGTACAGTCATTCTGATTATTGAGTTGCTTATAGTCAGTGTCACTTCAAGTTGGCAAGTTCATGTGCTGTAGTGATTGTAAATCTACTGCTCTGCAAGCTACTATTCTCATTAAAAAGTTTTTCTAAAAATTATTTCAATTGACATTTGTTTTAAGATTATTACTTCTGGTTTTTGTGCTATCTGGAAGAATATGGTATATACCATACAACTTCCAAGTGTTTGACTCATTCATGTATTTACTGATTTATCAAAATTTCAATGAGCAGCTATTACACCGGGCACAGCATGTTGGACAGTTGCAGCTGGACACTGAGCATTTGCAGATGAGTGGAAGACAGAGTCATAAGTGAATTTACTAAATGCAAAGATATATGATAATAAGATAAACACACTGCTCTGTTAGCATATTAGGTGTTTTTGTACTAATATTACTACAAACTAGATGAATTATTACATTTTTGGGTTTATGTAATTTCTTTGCAGTTAATGATTTCCAAAAGTTTACTGTCCACTGTAGAATTTATCTTCCTTATTTGTATATTTTTATTACTCATGTAGAACAGGGTCACACACACAGTTCAATCTTTAAATCATGTATTATGTCCATTCAGTAATTCTTTTCTAGGTATAACAATAATAATTCTAGTTTCATTCAATGCATTGTTGTTAACTGCTTGCTATGAAGTTGATTTGCTTCATCCCCTAATATTTATAGACTATCACACAATTTTACAGTTTATTACTATTCATCTGGTATTGCATTTACCACAAAACCTGAAGATTGCCAGCAACTTGAAAATTTCTCCTCTGCCTTCTTTTTCACTATCACATATATATAGTTGTGTGTGTGTGTATGTATATATATATATATCTAATTGTATAACCTCCTCTAGAAAACAAAGCAACTGAAAATAAACAATTATTTCATGTTTAAAAAGTTTCTTTTATTAGTATTAGAAGGTCCATTATTATTATAAGTGCTATATCTAAATAAGTCTTTTCTTAATAATACCCTATCATCCCACCTTGCCCACTGACCTGGTGTTTGATTTTACTAAACTAACTTTTCTGTAGCAGTTTTTCTCCATGTGTCTAGCCCTGCTGAGTCTAGTAGATTGGTCAGTCACATTTGCCTTTATAGAAGCCAAATTTCCTTTCATAGATGTGCAGATCACAACTATAAAATATGTATGGTTTATATAAAATAATCTCTATGTCACTTAAAATATACAAATTCAATGGATAGCTGATACTCAAAGGCCTAATACAAATATAAATAATTATGGAAGTTGGTGTATCATGAAAGGGTTAGGAATACACTATCACTAGGTTTTCTAGGAATAAAAAATTATAATTTTTCCCTAGTGGGAACAGATAGGAAATGTTAAGTTATAAAGGTACCATTAACAATGGTCTTTGAAGGTTGACTGGCATTCAGAGAGCCTCCAACACCAAATAAAAGAAAATACCACAAACAAAGATACTGAGGCCAACATGCAGACAGAGTTCTCAGGTATGGGGAAATTAATTTTGGCCAGAGTGTAGAGTAAACCAAAATTTCCATGGGAAACTAGCTAGAAGATTAGTTTGGGGCATTTTTTAGAAAATATTTCATGTAAGGCAAGCAAGATTGTAAATTTTTATCTGGTTAATTGGAAATGAAAATTTTGGATCATATTAATAAAGCATTGTACAATTACATGTATTTTTTAGGTTTGTATTTAAAACATGATTTTATAAAATGAGATAAAATACCAAGTATTTATTACATAATTACATATCTAAATAAATATGAAGCAGTGTTCTGAGACAAAACAAATATCAGAGAATTGGTATGTATGTGCATGGCCAAGAATTGATAGCAGAAGGAAAAATGCATTGTCATAAAATATTATGCATAAACCCCAAAATACAGCAGCTGTTTGACCATTTTATACAATGTGGTAAGGAACCACACAGCTCTGGGGAGACACAGACAATTCTAAATATGTGAGAGATATAAAGACAGAAAGATGTCAGAGATTTCATGAAAATAGGTTTTGATATGTTAAACAATAGTGAGTGAAGTTAGGTTTTTGAAGGCATAACAGGAGACTGAACTTTATTTCATATTTTGACTTGCTCATTGTGTGAATTCAAGTGTTCTGACTTAGAATGAAAACTGTAAGCTGAAACCTTCTGAGCTGTCATCAGTTTCCTGGCTCTAGATTCCTCAGAAAAAATAATGGGGGCTAATTCATTGTAAGAGAAAATGGAAGATAAAAAGATGGTCCAAGATAAGAAGCGATTCTTCATTATTCATTGAAGCTTGTAGCAACTATGCTTGAAGAGAGATGCTTTTATACTCCAGACACCTTGTGTGGCACAGCACTGTCCTTTTCTTGGATCTAAGGTTCTTGAGGCTAACAGATGAATGTGTTTCCATTTTGAAACTTCACTGGTGTGCATTCTGCTCAGAAATTACATAGAGTCTGACAAATCTCACCTCTTAAAATCTGATTTACTTTAACATACATCATTTTATTGTATCTCCATTTGACAGATATTTTTGTAAATGTTCATTCTTTAATTGGCATATAGCCCAAATAAGTTTTATGAAAAAATAATAGAGAGGATCTTCAGGGCTTTTAATTAGGTCAAGTCAATTTTCTCTTCTTCTTAACCAAAGGCATTATTATTAGAAAGTGCCTAATGTGATACAGGATTTCAAAAGCAGCACAATCGATGGCTTTTCCATTGTCAGGGAATAATAGGGCTGAAGCCTAATTACATTTCAAAAATGAACAGCAAAAAAATCTGCAGGTACAGTAGCCTTTTATCACAGGTCTAAGGTCAAATTTATAAAAGTAGAGATAAAAATCAACGATTTTCTCTGAATGCTTATTGTATATTGTAGACTCATCAGTCCTTTGTTGGGGTGGGCCATGATGTTATGATAGGTCAGTGTTGTAAAGTCAGTATGACTTCAAATGGGTACATGTTATTTGATTTAAATACCATTTTTTCCTGTCTCTTTATACCCATGGAAAGCTTAATTCACCTAAAATGTTTTCACCATAGTGCCTTCACTTTACTCCATTCATTTTACTAAAGAAAATTTGAAACAATGTACATTAAAATCTCCTCTGTGCACTAAACTGGATTCAACCACCATTAAAAAAAAAAGGTTACACTTGGCTAAAATTCAGTCCGTTTAAGATAATTTTCTATATTAATGTAATTTAAAGCCCTACTGATAAGCTGCTGTCTTTTAATATTTGTAGTATTACTACTAACAAAATCCTATACAGAAATCCTCTTATTATTTAAATGTACTCTTACCTTCATAGCTCACTTGATATATATATTACAGATTTTATAGCCAATGTAGTTATTCTTATTGTGTAGATAAGGAAATTGAGGCTAACCCCATTAAATGTATTGTCCAAGATTATACAACATGAGTTGTAAGCCTGTGTGTGTGTATGGTTAATAGAGATGAGAGACTGCCTTAAGACTTGAACTCAGTCCCTGTGATATTTGCCTGTGAACATTTCAATCTGCCAATGGCACCTTGAAGAGAAATGAGAAAACAAATGGAGAACCTGTCTCTGATCTGAAGGGAGAGGCCTGTTCAGCATTTTCTGTAAAGAAAAAAGACAAGCTTTTCTGCTAAATAGCACTGCAGGAGGAGCTGATTCTTCCAAGTGGTGGTATTATTAAAGGTGCAGAGATAAACCAGGAGGTGTATCTGCCTTATTGCAAAGATTTCAGTGTAACTCCTTTAAAAAAAAGTGCTCTCCCTGCCTGTCATTCCAACTGACTTCCTCTTCCCCATTGTTTCATTCTGACCCTTGTCAGTTTCTCTAGCTTCTCCTGAAACAGACACTAGGCAGCCCTTCCTTTTATTAAATAGAATCACAGAGTAATGTCTCCAAAGTGTATTATAGTTTTCCAAACGAAAGCAGTTATAATCATTTTCCTTAAGATTTTGATGAAGGTCAAAGAAGAAACTATTGATGTCCATAATGTCCATAACAATTTTAAATGTTAATGATTCAACTCCATAAAAATAGGCTTATATACAATTTTATTTTGAAGGATCCAAAATAAAATTAAGTATCTAAACTTACTATTTTTTTAATGGTTTTAAAATGTTCCTGCATTTGCAATTATTTGCAAATTACACAAAAATCAGAGAAGCAAAAATATCTGCATAAAAATTTCCATCCTTACATATGTTTAATGAAAAGGACTTGTCTAACAAAACAAGAATCATAAGACGCAATGATAAAAAAATTATTTGCATCTCATATTGCCCTTTAAAAAGCTGAATGCTGAATGTATCCTTCATCTTGATTTAACAATCAAATTTGAAAATAATTTAATGTTAAATTAACTTGTCTTTCCCATCTGATGATAAATATTGGTCAAAATGTCTCTTGCAGAAGTTTCTTGATCAGATCACTTGATTTAAATGATGCCAGGCGAAAAATCCTGTGGATTTCTGTCTTGTCCCACAAGTCATACATATTTGTCACATAATCATAGAGTGCAATCATCTAGATAAGCCTCTCTTTTTATGCTATCCTGATGCGTTATCCAGTCTCTCCTCCTTTAGTTTGCTTAAATGAGGTCATACCTCAAAATACTGTCTACTAACTACAGGGAGTGGATGGCGATTTCCCATAGAAACCCCATTCCCAGCCCTGAGGCGGAGAGCAGCCAACCCCTTCCACCCTCCAAAGCAATCCTCAATTTGCCAAGCTCATTCTCCTCAAAACCTACAGTTGCACTCCCTCCTCCCATTCAGGGTTAGCACATAGAGATTTTTATCAGGCTCTGTTTTCTCACAATTAGTGCCAATAATGGCACCGGAAAGTAGAACTTTGGGGCTGGATTTGGGAGTTGGATTGCTTTCCAGTCTGAAGGCAGTAGAAACCACATTGCCCCTGGCAAAGGGACAGTGATCATCCCTGGCATACAGTGACATCATAATGATGTGGCTATCAAAGCCATGTACTGGGAGATCAGGTGGCTGCCTGTGGGTAACTGGTCTGAAGAAGTTATAACTACAAAGATACTGGTGTAGCTCAACTGTTTCTGATTCCAGTGAAAGACTGGAAATGACTGACAGGTGAGTAGCAGTGGATTGTCAATTTAAAGGTAGACAGTGAAGCTAGCGGGTTGCTACAGCAGCTTTAAAGGAAACTGTCATCCTCTGCAGTCTCAGAGCAGACCGCGCTCTCGGCGTGCTGCTGGGCCTTCAGAGAGACTGAGCGGTACTTGAGTCAGCAAGTGGCTGTGGGCAAGAGCAGCCAGCGAGAACTGGTTGTTACCGCATCAACTGAAGTTATGTGTTTTGCAGGAATAGATGCATCAGCACTGCTGGAAATAGAAATGGTACATGAGGGATCAGGTTCAAGTCTTTCCAGGTGGCATGAGAAACTAGAGCAAACAGTGGGCTGGGTTCCCTTGTCACCCACTTACCTTTCTCTCTCAGCACATGCTGGCTTCCTGGATGTTCTCTGTGACCAGCCGCAGAGAAGGGAAGGATGGAGGCCTGGCTTATACATCAGTAAGTGTGATACATCAGCATTAGCCAGACATAGACTGACACTCTATTGCAGCTTTACTCAGACCACCACAAAGGGCAGTAGTGAGAAAACTGCTCAGGGTGCAGACCTGTGAGTGAACAAAAGGGAGACAGAGGTGTCCTGAGTTAAAGATAAGGACTGACTCCTCTGCTGTGATAAGCAATTGGGAAATTGGTCAAAAGGCTGCACAAGAACACTACACGGTCAGGAAATGTTCTCTGGGATCTGTGCACATGGGTGGACTTGGGAATGGGGAATACATTGAATATTACTTTAGTGACTACCAGAGAACATTTACTCAAGGAGGACTTTGCAACCACATGATGGAATCAGTGCTCTATAGACAGGACTCCAGAGGCCTTCCTGGTCCCTCCCGCCATGCCATGCGTGGGCACTGTGAGAAGATGCTGGGCTGTGAACCAGCAAGTGGGCCCTTGCCAGGCACTGATCTGCTAGCGTGTTGTTCTTGGACTTTCAGCCTCCAGTGAGAAATAAATTTCTTTTGTAGAGAAGCCACCTATCCATGCCATTCTATCATAGAAGCTCTAATGGATGAAGACTGTCAGTAACAAGATTTACAGAAGTAGAAACTTCTTATTTCTTAATTCTCTAATTTGTTGCTTTGGGATTTTATTATTTTTTTCTTACTCCAAATTTACCCTTTCATCTTTTTCTGTTGTTTTATCATCTTATTTTCTTATTAACTTTCTTTTTAGAGTTTTACTTGTGCAAATTTACTTATCTTTTCTGCCATTGAATATTTTCTTTTACATTTGGTCTGTTTTTTAAGTTTTAGCAATTAAATAATTAATTAAGTAATTTTTGAAATTTTCTTTTTCTTTTTTAATTAGCTCTTATACTTACATTATTCCTTACATTTTTTTTAATATTCTCAAAATTAGTATGGTAAGCTCTGTTCAGATCTACAACTGCTCTGACTTAACGAGTGTATCCTACATGATGTGCTTCCCAGTATAACTGAGAACTCCTTCCTTTCTGAGTAACAGTTTGAGTGCTGGGTGCTGTATTATGTCTTACAATGCCACTGTGAAGAAGCAACCCTAAAGGAAGGTCAGCAGGTGCTGTGTGTCACCCCTTCTTACAGACTTGAATAGTGCTGCTGTGGGCTGAATTACGTCCCTGCCGAGATTCTCATGTTGAAATCCTAAACCCCACTGCTCAGAATGTGACTGTGTCTCGAGATAGAGTCCTTAAAGAGGATATTAAATTAAACTGAAGTCACAAGGGTGGGCCCTAATTCAACATGCCTGGTGTCTTATAAGAAGAGAAAGGTAGGAGGTTAGGATGCAGGCACGAGGAGAGAAAGAATGTGAGGACACAAAGAAAAGACAACCATCTACAAGCCAAGGAGAGAGGCCTTAGAAGAAACTAACTCTAGGACACCTGGATCTCAGACTTCTAACATCCAGAATTATAAAAACAATTTCAGTTAAGCCACCAATCTGCCGTGCTTCGACAGCCCTAGCAAACCAACAGGAATGTTTTCACTTTCTCTTCTGAGATTATACATAATATGTCAACTATCCAATGCATTGTTCAATCAACCGTATTGGGTATATTGTCTTCTATGAATGTGTATCGTCTTATGTTTTGATAATTCAGCTCAATTCACTATGGAGAAATAGAAAGTGATTTTTCTTGCTTTTGCAAAAATGCTCATATTCTTTCATAGGACTATCTAATACAAAAGATTCCTTGGATCCTTTTTGACCTGCCAACTCTTCCATTCTGCATAACTTTTGTTTATGTTCTAGAGTATTTGTTTTAATTTTCAGAAATTTGTGAGTTAAATTTTGTTGTCTAATGCAGGTTGTCTTGCCAATGGGTTTCAGCCCTGCACAAGTTCACTATGGATTCAATGAGACCAAAAAATGACAATGGAATGTTCTTGGGGTGAAAGAGTTTATTATCCAGCTTGTTCTCCTGGCAATTGATCAAGCACTAGAAATACATCTGCATCCAACAGTCTGCAGGTCTGTAATCCTCCTTCATCTCTGCCTCCACCCGGAGCACTGGGAAGAACTCTTTATACAGTGTCAATAACAACATACTACCCACATGTAGTGATCAAACCAACCAAGGCCAGGTGAAAATTCTGACCATAGGAACTTTCACTTTCTCCTCACAGGTCTTCTTAGAATTAAAGTGTAGCCAGACTAGAATTCTCTATTCTCTCTCTTTTTTTTAAATTTCAAATTGAAATCACATTTCATTCTTCATTGATTGCTGCCTTTAAAGTTTTCTTAATTGTCTTAGTTCATTTGAACTGTTACAAGAAAATACCACAGACTAGGTAGCTTATAAATAACAAGAAATTTATTCCTCACAATTCTGAAGGCTTTCAAGTCTAAGATAAAAATTGCCAGCATGGTCACATTTTGATGAGGGTCCTCTTCCTGGTTCACAGCGGGCACCTTCTTGCTCTGTATTCACCTGGCAGAAGGGGCTACACAGCTCTGCGGAGCTTTCTTCATAAGGGCACCAATCCCATTCACAAGGACAACCCCGTCCTAGTGGCCTCTGCTCCTCCCAGAGGCCCCACCTCATCATACCATCAATTTGGAAGTTAGAATTTCAACATATAAATGGGAAGGGGAGCACATTCAGACCATAGAAATTATAACTATTTATATTTTAAGTGGTAGAAGCAGGAAGCATATTGTAGAATTCAACCAGAAATAAACTGCACATCATATTTGAAATACAACTTTCTTGCATCAAAAACTTTACATAAAATTACTAATGGTTTACCTGTAATTTATATCAAATGTTAGTTGACTTGAATATTTCCTTCCTAGAAATTTGATATGAATGGGACATGATGGAGTAGCTACTGGCTCTTTCAAATTTCTTTAAAGAGAGTGAAGTAATATTTATTTTCCCCTCCAAGGAAACAGAGATATCCAAAATCATTCTGCTGACCCTAGAATTAAACTTCCACTAAGTGAAGTCAATAACAATGTTTCTGTTGCCAATACCAATGATGACATTTCTCCCAGTGACAGTCATGTTTTACAGTAAGGACTGACCCAACGTCCTTTTTGTCTGTCATTTTCACCTCTTTAGTGCCGGAGGGGTTTGGCTCTGGGCAAGTTCAGTCTGGATTCAGTGAGACTGAATAATGACATGGAAAGCTGTGGGTAAAAAGTCTTATACCAAACTTTAATCATGTGGTGATAGGTGGCATTTTGGAATCACATCTGCATCTGGCAAGTCACAATCAGCAATCTGCCTCTGCGCCGAGCACTGGGTGAGAGGTCTTCATGTAGCAACAGACAATAATGGCTCATTGCCAACATGTATGTAAACATGTACCTACATGGTAGGTCGATTATTGTATCATTGCACATTAGCAGTGGGCAAGTAGATTGGGGTCAGGTGAGCATTCTGGCCATAGGATCTTCCATTTTCCCTACAACCTCCACAGCTCATACAAAGTTATAGGCACTACCTCACAGTTTCAGGCCATAGTAGCTCCACCAGGGAACTATTAATCACTCTTTCTCAGTTATTGCTTCTTTAGGCTTTCTGTTCTCCATGTGTTTGCAATTTCATCAAACTGATGTAGAAAGCCCTGTCATGTGATCAGCACACACTCTTTATAAAAAGCTTCAAACAGCCTTCACAGACTCATCGTGACCAGTAAAGCACAACAAGCACACTTCACATCCTGCCTCAGATGGTACTCAGACGTTGGGGAAACATCCTTTGAAAGAAAACACTCGAGTTGTGATGAAAGCAGGAAATTTTGATGCTGTTTTCATAAGCAGGTGATTTTCTCTTTATTTTTAGTTAGGGCAGAGCTTTTGGGAGTATTTTGGTTAACAAGTCTAGAATGGTAGAAATTGCTCATTGTTTTCACAGATTAGATGAGAAATAAATGTAAGCACTCATACTTTTTACCCAAGTCACATGATTTTATATTAGTACTTAAAGCATAAAAATCATTGTCAAAATTACACACAAAAGGATCACACTTTGTTGGTAACTTTGAATATTGAAAATTTTAATTGAGAATATTGATAGAAATAATGACCATGATTGTTGGCAGTAATTCTAATTACTTAAGTTTGAAATAGACATATATCTAAACAGTATTAGAGTTCCTTTTTATAAAACTTAAAAATGATAAAATTATTGTCAATACAGTAATAATAGAACAAAAAGGAAAAGTTTTTACTGTTTATTTAAGTATCTAAAGAAATTTGACTTGAGTAATTGTTTTCTAAATAAACTGAAAATTCTGATTAAAAATACTTTTATTATCAATAGGAAACAAAATGGCCTTAATGTTAAACTAGAAGGATCAAAATACCATATACAAGTAAAAGATAAAATGATCTTGTATCTCTAGCTTCATGTGTGTCATAAGTTGGAGAATACCTGAATCTGAAGGCATGCAAATTAGCTTTATTTATTACCATGAAAGAAAGAAACTAGAACTCTTGTCTCTTCTACCTGAGTTGCTTCTAGTTAGTTGTGTAATTAAATGTTTAAAATGAGATTTTCACCAAATCTTTTAGTAAGCTTGCTTTCAATTCTGTCATGAGTTTCATTTGCCCTTCACTTTCCTATACTTGTGTGTCTCTTAAGGTGCATCATTCGTACATTCTACACAGTTGAAGGAACTTGGATAATTTGATTTCATGAGAAGGGACACTGCCTGAGGCAATGGAAAGAATTGGAAGGTTTTAACATCAGAGATTGCCAGGGAATAAAGTAGGAATAAATGAATTCTGGGAAAGCTTTTAAGATTTAAATCCCTTTTAGTAGGTGCCATCCAAGGTAAAATTTTATTCTATTGTAAAATAAAAAGTCCTTTAAAATAGCAATTTTTTGTTTCTGCTGGAAAATTTTAAATTTTTATATAATCCAATTTTATCTAATTTTACTAAGATAAGTCATAAGTGTTATGACTTATTAGAGTGTGATTGAAGCCCTACATTCAGTATATTAAGATTCTTGTTAGCAATGTAATAGAACAAACACTGATCCCATGAAAGGCTCTGTGTTTCTAAATATAACAGGCAATTTAAAGACTATGTGTCTAGAACATAAACTCAAAGAAAGCTAGGACCATATTTAAATACAAATCATGAGTTTGTTGAGTAAGTTGTCGAATAACAAAAGGGTGAGACTATTTTAATCAATACTGACTATTTGCTTCTCCTACATATTTCCATGTTTCTTACATTATCAGATTACTTTGCTTTTCCACTTGACTTGCTCCTATGATGTTTATTTGTTATGGCTTTTAAGCTGGATTCAATTTTTCCAGCTATGTACCAAGGCAGCATGACATGAGCTCATTCAAATTTTCTTTAGTCTAGACTAAATCTAAGTTCACACATTTATACATTCAGTTTAATTATATAACTAATGAGAAATTTTACTAACTTTAATTAAGAAAGAGAAAATTTACTTGCTAAAAGCTGGTTTACTAAGTGCTATATGACATAGTGCCTTTTAAAATATCTTGTTCACTAAATATTTAAGTAAATTATAATTGCTTAAAGAACACTGGTAGCTTGTCTTAGTCAAAGTTAATAGTCAACAGAGAGATCCTTGGGTTAAATGAAGACTAATGTTCAAATAAATGAAGTGTAATTGGCAACAGTTTTTCATTCTGCTAATACTTTCCATAGCAATTTCAGATACAGAAATGTGACAATTTGGCCTTTTCAGTGTTCAAAGTTTTCTTTCAGTGTCTGTGACAGTCACTAGTCTGATTTATAATGACATCCTCCAGACCTCTTATAATGAGCTGTAAATCACTGTATAGGCTCATTTACTAAAAAGACCTTCTTTATATACTTTTATTTTGTTCTATTCTAATTATAATAAAATGAAATTTTATACTAAACTACTTATTTTACTAGTGCATTAGCATTTTATTTTTAAAACTTTTTATTAAGCTATTATTGATATACACTATTCTGAAGGTTTCACATGAAAAAACAATGTGGTTACTACATTTACCCATATTATCAAGTCCCCAACCATACCCCATTGCAGTCACTGTCCATCAGCATAGTAAGATGCCACAGATTCACTGTTTGCCTTCTCTGTGCAACACTGTTCTCCCCGTGTCCCTCACATCATGTGTATTAAATATAATACCCATCAATCCCTATATCCCTCCCTCCTGACATACCCTCCCACAACCCTTCCTTTGGTAACTGCTACTCCCTTCTTGGAGTCTGGAGTCTGCTGCTGTTTTGTTCCTTCAGTTTTGCTTCATTGTTATACTCCACAGATGAAGAAAATCATTTGGCACTTGTCTTTCTCCACCTCGCTTATTTCACTGAGCATAATATCCTTTAGCTCCATCCATGTTGTTGCAAATGGAAGGATTTCTTACAGCTGAATAGCATTCCACTGTGTATATGTACCACCTCTTCTTTATCCATTCATCTACTGTTGGACACTTAGGTTCCATATCTTGGCTATTGTAAATAGTGCTGCAATAAACATAGGGGTGCATATGTCTTTTTGAATCTGAGAAGTTGTATTCTTTGGGTAAACTTCAAGGAGTGGGATTCCCAGGTCAAATGGTATTTCTATTTTTAGATTTTTGAGGAACCTCCATATTGCTTTCCACAATGGTTGAACTAGTTTACATTCCCACCAGCAGTGTAGGAGGGCTCCCCTTTCTCTGCATCCTTGCCAGCATTTGTTGTTCTTAGTCTTTTACATGCTGGCCATCCTTACTGGTGTGAGGTGATATCTCATTGTGGTTTTAATTTGCATTTCCCTGATGATTAGTGATGTGGAGCATCTTTTCATGTGTCTGTTAGTCATCTGAATTTCTTCTTTGGAGAATTGTCTGTTCATATCCTCAGCACATTTTTTAATTGGGTTATTTGCTTTTTGGGTGTTGAGGCATGCAAGTTCTTTACATATTTTGAATGTTAACCCCTTGTCAATATGTCATTTACAAATATATTCTCCCAAACTGTAGGATGCATTTTTGTTCTATTGATGGTGTCCTTTGCCATACAGAAGCTTTTAAGTTTGATGTAGTCCCATGTGTTCATTTTTGCTTTTGTTTCCCTTGATCAAGGAGATGTGTTAAGGAAGAGTTGCTCATGTACATACTCAGGAGATTTTTGCCTGTTTTTTTCTAAGAGTAATGGTTTCATGACTTACATTCAGGTATTTGATCCATTTTGAGTTCACTTATTTTGTGTACTGTGTTAAACAATAATTCAGTTTCATTCTCTTGCATGTAGCTGTCCAGTTTTGCCTACACCAGTTGTTGAAGAAGCTCTCATTTCCCCATTGTATATCCATAGCTCCTTTATCACATATTAATTGACCATATTTGCTTGGGTTTATATCTGGACTCTCTAGTCTGTTCCATTGGTCTATGGTTCTGTTCTTGCGCCAGTACCAGATTATCTTGATCACTGTGGTTTTGTAGTAGGACTTAAAGTTGGGGAGCATAATCTCCCCTGCTTTATTCTTCCTTCTCAGTATTGCTTTGGCTACTTGTAGTCTTTTTTTGTTCCATATGAGTTTTAGAATGATTTGCTCTAGTTTATTGAAGAATGCTGTTGGTATTTTGATGGGATTGCATGGAATCTGTAGATTGCTTTAGGCTGGATGGCCATTTTGACAATATTAATTCTTCCTATCCATGAGCAAGGGATGTGTTTCCATTTATTGGTATCTTCTTTAATTTCTCTCATGAGTGTCTTGTAGTTTTCAGAGTATATGTCTTTCACTTCCTTGGTTAGGTTTATTGCTAGGTATTTTATTCTTTTTGATGCAACTGTGAATGGAATTGTTTTCCTCATTTCTCTTTCTGCTAGTTCATCGTTAGTCTATAGGAATGCAACAGATTTCTGTGTATTAATTTTGTATCCTGCAATTTTGCTGAATTTATATATTAAATCTAGTGGTTTTGGAGTGGAGTCTTTAGGTTTTTTTAAGTACAATATCATGCCATCTGCCAACAGGGACAGTTTAACTTCTTCCTTGCCAATCTGGATGCATTTATTTCTTTGTGTTGTCTGATTGCTAGGAATAGGACCTCCAAAACTATATTGAATAAAAGTGGGGAGAGTGGGCATACTTGTTTTGTTCCTGATCTCAGAGGAAAAGCTTTCAGCTTCTCACTGTTAAGTATAATGTTGGTTGTGGGTTTATCATATATAGCCTTTATTATGTTGAAGTACTTGCCCTCTATACCCATTTTGTTGAGAGTTTTTATCATGAATGGATGTTGAATTTTGTTGAATACTTTTTCAGCATCTATGGAGATCATTATGTGGTTTTTGTCCTTCTTTTTGTTGATGTGTTGGTTGATGTTGATAGATTTTAAAATGTTGCACCATCCTTGCATTCCTGGAATAAATCCTACTTGATATTGATGGGTGATCTTTTGATGTATTTTTGAATTGTTTGCTAATATTTTGCTGACTGTTTTTGCATATATGTTCATCAGGGATATTGGTCTGTAATTTTCTTTTTTTGTGGTCTCTTTGCCTGGTTTTGGTATTAGAATGATGCTGTCCTCATAGGATGAGTTTGGAAGTATTCCCTATTCTACTTTTTGGAAAACTTTAAGGAGGTTGGGTACTAGGTCTTCACCTAATGTTTGATAAAATTAAGTGGTAAAGCCATCTTGTCCAGGAGTTTTGTTCTTAGGCAGTTTTTTTTATTACCAATTCAATTAATTGTGATAATTGGTCTGTTCAGATTTTCTATTTCTTTCTGGGTCAGCCTTGGATGCTTGTATTTTTCTAGAATGTTGTCCATTTCTTCTAGGTTATCCAGTTTGTTAGCATATAATTTTTCATAGTATTCTCTAATAATTCTTTGTATTTCTGTAACATCTGTAGTGATTTTTCCTTTCTCATTTCTGATTCTGTTTATGTGTGTAGACTCTCTTTTTTGTTGATATGTCTGGCTAGAGGTTTATCTATTTGGTTTATTTTCTTGAAGAACCAGCATTTGCTTTCATTGTTTCCTTATATTGTTTTATTCTTCTCGATTTTATTTATTTCTGCTCTAAGCTTTATATGTTCCTCCTTCTACTGACTTTGGACCTGATATTTTCTTCTTTTTCTAGTTTTGTTAATTGTGAGTTTAGACTGTTCATATGGGATTGTTCTTCTTTCCTGAGGTAGGCCTGTATTGCAATATCCTGTCCTCTTAGCATTGCCTTCACTGCATCCCACAGATTTTACAGTGTTAAATTATTGTTGTCATTGTTCTCCATATGTTGCTTGATCTCTGGTTTTATTTGGTCATTGTTCAATTGGTTATTTAGGAGCCTGTTGTGAAGCCACCATGTGTTTGTGGGATTCTTCATTTTCTTTGCATAATTTATTTCCAGTTTCTTACCTCTGTGGTCTAAGAAACTGGTTGGCACAATTTCAATATTTTTGAATGTACCGAGGCTCTTTTTGTGGCCTAGTATATGATCTATTATTGAAAATGTTCCATGTGCACTTGAGAAGAATGTGTATTCTGCTGTTTTTGGGTGTGGAGTTCTATAGATGTCTGTTAGTTCCATCTGTTCTAATATGTTTTTCAGTGACTCTGTGTCTGTACTTATTTTCTATTTGGTTGATCTCTCCTTTGGAGTGAGTTGAGTGTTGAAGTCTCCTAGAATGAATGCATTGCAGTCTATTTCCCCTTTTAATTCTGTTAGTATTTGTTTCACATATGTAGGTGCTCCTGTGTTGGGTGAATACATATTTATAATAGTTGTATCCTCTTGTTGGCCTGACCCCTTTATCATTATGTAATGTCCTTCTTTGTCTCTTGTTACTTTCTTGTTCTGAAGTCTATTTTGTCTGATACAAGTACTTCAACTCCTGCTTTTTTCTCCCAATTAGTTGCATTAAATATCTTTTTCCATCCCTTCAATTTTAGTCTGTTTATGTCCTTGGGTTTAAAGTGAGTCTCTTGTAGCCAGCATATAGATGGGTCTTGTTTTTTATTCATTCAGTGACTCTATGTCTTTTGATTGGTGCATTCAGACCATTTACATTTCGGGTGATTATTGATAGGTATGTACTTATTGCCACTGCAGGCTTTAGATTTGTGGTTACCAATGGTTCAAGGTTACCTTCCTTACTATCTAAGAGTCTAACTTAACTCACTTAGTATGCTGTTACAAACACAATCTAAAGGTTCTTTTTTTCTCCTTGTTTTTCTTCCTCCTCCATTATTTATATATTAGGTATCATATTCTGTACTCTTTGTCTATCCCTTAATTAACTCTTGGGGTAGTTAATTTAATTTTGCATTTGCTTAGTAAATAGCTGTTCTACTTTCTTTGGTTTTATTACCTCTGGTGACAACTATTACACCTTAAGAACACTTCCATCTATAGCAGGCCCTCCAAAATACACTGTATAGATGGTTTGTAGGAGGTAAATACCCTCAGCTTTTGTTTATGTGGAAATTGTTCAATCCCTCCTTCAAATTTAAATGATAATCTTGCCAGATAATGTATTCTTGGATTAAGGCCCTTCTCCTTCATTGCATTAAATACATCATGCCACTCCCTTCTGTCCTGTAAAGTTTCTGCTGAGAAGTCTGATGTTAGCCTGATGGGCTTTCCTCTGTATGTGATCTTATTTCTCTCACTGGCTGCTTTTAATAGTCTGTCCTTATCCTTGATCTTTGCCATTTTACTTACTATATGTCTTGGTGTTGTCTTCCTTGGGTACCTTGTGTTGGGAGATATGTGCACCTCCATGGCCTGAAAGACTTTCTCCTTCCCCAAATTGGGGAAGTCTTCAGCAATTACCTCCTCAAAGACACTTTCTATCCCTTTTTCTCTCTTCTTCTTCTGGTACCCCTATAATGTGAATATTGTTCTGTTTGTATTGGTCACACAGTTCTCTCTCATATTTCTTTCATTCTTAGAGATACTTTTTTCTCTCTGCTCCTCAACTTCTTTTGTCTTCTTCTCTAATTCATATTTCATTTATTGTCTCCTCTACTGTATCTAATGTGCTTTTAAAATCTTCCATTGTAAGTTATATTTCTGATATTGTGTTCTGTAATGATTGGATCTCTGACTGGAATTTATTCCTGAGTTCTTGAATATTTTTCTGTACCTCCTTGAGCATTAATGATTTTTATTTTGAAATCTTTTTCAGGAAGATTCATGAGGTTGATTTCATTTGAATATTTCTCTGGCGTATTCATAATTTTGCTTTGTATCAGGTTCCGTTGATGTTTCATATTTGTATGTGGCCTCCTCTGGAGTGATGTTGGGATTGGCAGGGGAGCGGTGTTGGTACCTGGGGGAAGGAAAGAGCTCTTTTCTGCTTCCCAGCTGCCATGCCTATCTTCACTGCCTGAACCAGTGGGCTGGCACACAGGTAAAAACCTCCATGCTTTGCATTTGTAGCTGCTGTAGGCAGACCTTCCATCTGGCTGGCCTAACGCCAGGGTAGGATTTGCTGATTTGCAAGCCAGGTTGGGATGGCTGGGAGGAAGGCGCTGCATGCTGCATATCATGGAGGGGTCCTTGGAGCTCTGTAGCCAGCCAGGGGCTCGAGTGCCTGAAGATTGTGAAAGTTCTCAAACTGCTGGACAGAGTGCACCCAGACACTTTTGTCTACCTGTCTTTTCTCCTGAGCAGTAGGCTCTGTGCAATCCTTGCCCCTTTAGCAGACCTCTTGCTAAGGGCTTCCTTGTTAGGAAGTCTCTCAGACTGCCCACCCAGATCAGCTGGATATGGATACCTGCTTTCCACAAGCAGCTGGAATCTTATCTCTCCTGGTATTCTGCCTGTCTTACTTTCCAACCCCTAATCATGAGAGTACCATGAAACATAGGTTTGTGCTCCTAGAGCAGATCTCCAGAGCTAGGTGTTCAGAAATCCCAGGCCTCCACTCCCTCCCCACTCCTTTTCTCTTCTGCCAGACCACTACTTTGGTATGTTACCCTGTTCCATGAGGTTTATTCTTTTCTCCAGGTGTATGCAGTCTGGCACAGCCCACTTTCCTGTTGCTTTTTCAGGATTAGTTGTATTAACTATATTTTCATATTTTATGTGGTTTTAGGTGGAAGCCTCTGTCTCATCTCTCACACTGCCATCTTTAATCCCTCTAGTAGCATTTTAATTCACTTGTAAATTCACATAGAAAAATGTTAAAATGTTTGAAATGCAAAACATCATAAAGTCTTGTGATTTGCTATTAAAGAAGGAGAAAATGAGTGAATTAAATAGGATAATTAGATGATCTATTATTTTCTCCCACTAGACTGGTACTAACATTAAATAAACTTCTGATGAAGTGTTATTGTTTAGAATATAATTAATAACAAATAGTCCTGTTCTCTATATCAATAAAACATGTTAACTGGAATAGCTTTGGGAGATGTAAAACAAACAACTTAAAAACAAACACAGTTTTAATGAGCTATGTTGAAAAGGGTAGTAAAATCTTTCTATCACATCCTATCCAACTCTACCTGGGTGTAAGAGATCAGAGCATAATTGATGGAAATATCTGGTAAATCTTAAGATATAATTTCTTTTAAAATATGTTATTTTTTTCATTCAAGAATGCTTTATGTATATTGCAAAATAGCTGAAAAAATTTAATGTGTTTGTCTGGTTCCTTTGAGGAGCAGACACCAAGAGAGAATAAATGCTCAAGAAAATTATTAGGGGAAATGTTTATGATAGAAAACTGAAGAAGCCACTTGAGGCTGGGAGAGCTGTGAGATGCAAGTATGACCTACAGTGAGGGAACAAGAAGGGAGAAAGGAAGTTTATACAGAAGAAGTTTAGACTAGCGCACATCTGAGAAGAGTTCAACAAGACTGTCAGAACTCAATCCAAAATTGCACATCAGAGATACCCCCTGTCCCCGAGGACTGGACCTGACTTAGTATCCCTGCCACACTCAGTCATTGGCTGGAAACAGTCCATGGGAAGCATGGTCTTCATTTCTATCTATGTAGCGATGGACTTCTGAATGCAGCAGCTGAGACCCACAGTCACTTATGCTTTCTGCAATAGAATATCTCAGAGGCGTCTTCATAGCAAATATTGAAAAGTAGGACATTGATTAAATAAGTGATCTATAATCCATATAATGAACTAATCAATAGTAATTTTTAAAAAACTGAGTAAATCTATGTATATTATGAATAAAAATCAATATAGTTATTAGTAAGAGAAACAGAATTTGGGAAAGAATTTTGAATGTCATCGAATTAGGACAAAAAGATCAAACCTTAAATAATATTTATGCATCTACTTAGAAAAACAAATATGGAAACCAACTACTTTGGTATTTCTAGTGGAAGGAGAGGGTGATGATTGAGACTTTTACATACTATTGGGAATGCACGTTTTTAATCTAATCTGACTCTTGCCATCTTTAAGGAATGAACAGTGTTCTTACTAGAGCAACTTGCATAATTGACTTTATTCTTTCAATATTTCTCACTACTTATTTATTTAACTTTATTATTTCATGGTTTCTTGTTATTTTGCTAGTACGAGCAAAATAGCATTTTAATACCTTAATCCTAAACTTACTTTAGGTCACCTATTTTATTTAAGCATTCAGGAAATGATTCCTTCCCTTTCTTCAGGACGATGAAAAAAATTATTATATACATATGAGAAATCTTATCTCAAGTTGCTCTGGTGTAACTCTGTTTTCTTATTTTTATCTATTTAATTTTTAATTCATGTATCATTGATATATAATCTTATATTGGTTTCAAATATACAATGCAGTGGTTCAACAGTTACCTATATTATTAAATGTTCACCACCTATTAGGCAGTTAGTATCTGTCAACACAGATGTTACAGAATCATGGACTATATACCCCGTGTTGTAGTACTATCCCAATGACCAGCTTATATTATGATTGAGGAATTTTGTGCCCCTTTATCCCCCTTGCCCTCCCCACTACTCATTCCTACCTTGACCCATTGTAACCATTAGTACCTTCTCTGCATTCATAAGTCCACTGCTATTTTGTTCATTCTGTTTAGTTTTGTTTTTATATTCCACAAATAGGTGAAATCATAAGATGTTTGTCTTTCTCCACCTGGCTTATTCACTGAGCATAATAATACCCTCTAGCTCCATCCATGTTGTTGCAAATGGCAAGATTTCTTTTTTTATGGCTGAATAATACTCTATTGTGTATATGTACCACATCTTCTTTATCCATTCATCTGTTGATGGACACTAGTTGCTTTTATACTTGCCTATTACAAGCAATGCAGCAGTAAACATAGGGGTGCATGTATCTTTTTGAATCAGAGATTTTTCTTTCTTTGGGAAAATAGTTAGAAGTGGAATTACTGGGTCAATGGGTATTTCTATTTTTAGTCTTTTTGAGGAACCTCTACACTGCTTTCCACTGTGGTGGTACCAATTTGCATTCCACCAACAGTGGAGTGGTTCACATTTCTCCACATCCTTGCCAACACTGGTTATTTCTTGTCATTTTGATAGTGGCCATACTAACTGGTGTCAGATGATATCTCATTGTGGTTCTGATTTGCATTCCCCTGATGATTAGTGATGTGGAGCATCTTTTCATATGCCTGTTGGCCATCTGTATTTCTTCTTTGGAGAAATGTCTATTTAGAAACTCCATCCATCTTTTAATCAGGTTATTTGTTTTTTGGATGCTGAGTCATGTGAGTTCTTTATTTATTTTCAATGTTAACCCGTTATCAGATGAGTCATTTACATATCCTCCAATACCATAGGGTGCCTTTCTGTTCTGGTGATGGTGTCCTTTGCTGTACAGAATATTTTAATTTGATGAATACCCACTTGTTCATTTTTTATCATTTCCCTTGTCCTTGGAGATGGATCAAGGATAAAATTGCTCATACTTAAGTTCAAGAGATTTTTGTCTATGTTTTCTTCTAAGACTTTCATGGTTTCATTTCTTAAATTCAGGTATTTGATCCCTTTCAAGTTTACTAGTGTGTATGAAGTTAGACAGTAATCCAGTTTCATTCTCTTACATGTAGTTCTTTAGTTTTCCCAACAACAGTTATTGAAGAGGCTGTCTTTTCCCCCATTGTATACTCATGGCTCCTTTGTCATATATTAATTGACCATATTTTCATGGTTTATATCTGGACTCTCTGTTCTGTTCCATTGATCTATGGGTCTGTTCTTGTGCCAGTACTAAACTGTTTTCATTACTATCGCTTTGTAGTAGGGTTTGGAGTTAGGGACTATAATCCTCTCCACCTTTGATCTTCTTTCTTAGGATTATTTTGGCTACTCATGCTCTTTAAGTTTTTCATATGAATTTTAGAACTGTTTGTTCTAGTTCATTGAAAAATGCTGTTGGTATTTTGATATGACTTGCATATAAATTGCTTTGGGCAGGATGGCCATTTTGGCCATATTAATTCTTCCTTTCAATGTGTGTGGGACACATTTCTGTTTATTTGTGCCTTCTTTAATTTCTCTCGAGTGTTTTATGATTTTCAGAGTACAGGTCTTTCACTACCTTAGTTAGGTTTATTCTTAGGTATTTTATTCTTTTTGATGCAATTGTAAATAGAATTGTTTTCCTGATTTCTCTCTCTGCTAGTTCATCATTAGTATATAGGAATGCAACACATTTCTGTGTATTAATCAAGTTGCTGTGTAAAATTTTATATCCTCAACTTTGCTGAACCCAGTTATTAGTTCTAATAGTTATTTGGTGGTGCCTTTAGGAAGTTTTCTATGTACAGTATCATGTCATCTGCAAATAGAATTTAACTTCTTCCTTACCAATTTGGATGCTTTTTATCTCTTTTTGTTGTCTGACTGCCATGTTTAGGACCTCCAGTACCATGTTGAGTAAGAGTAGTGAGAGTGGGTTTTCTCATCTTTTTCCTGATCTTAAAGGAAAAACTTTCAGCTTTTCACCATTAAGTACTATGATAGCTATGGGTTGTTATACATGGCCTTTATTATGTTGAGGTACTTGCCCTCTCTACCCATTTTGTTGAGAGTTTTTATCATGGATGTATGTTGAATTCTGCCAAATAATTTTTCTGCATCTATTGAGATGAGCATATGGATTTTTTCCTTATTTTTGTTAATGTGGTGTATGATATTGATTTATGAACATTATAACATCCTTGACTCCCTTGAATAAATCCCATTTGGTCATGATGGTTGATCCTTTTGATATAGTTTTGAATTCTGTTTGCTAATATTTTGTGAAGGATTGCACCTTTGTTTATTAGGAATATTAGTCTATAATTTTCTTTTTTTATAGTGGCTTTGTCTGGTTTTGGTATTAGAGTAATCCTAGCCTCATAGAATGAGTTTTGGAAATATTCCCTCCCTTCTACCTTTTATGATACTTTAAGAAGGATGAGTATTAGCTCTTCTTTAAAAATTGGGTAGAATTTATCTGTGAAGCCATCTTTCCCTGGACTTGTGTTTGTTGGAAGTCTGTTGATTACCAATTCCACTTCAATGCTGGTAATTGGTCTGTTCAGATTTTCTGTTACTTCCTGGATCAGTCTTGGAAGGATGTATTTTTCTGTGGATTTGAACATTTCTTCTAGGTTGTCCCATTTTTTGACATATAATTTTTCATAGTATTCTCTAATAATTCTTATAATATCTATGGTATCTGTTGTGACTATACCTTCTTCATTTCTGATTTTGTTTATTTTTGTACTCTCTTTTTTTCTTGACTAGTCTAGCCAGTGGTTTATCTAATTTATTTTCTCAAAGAAACAGCTCTTGGTTTCATTGATTTTTTTCCTACTGTTTCAACACCTCTGTTTTATTTCTTCTATGACCTTTATTATGTCCCTCCTTCTACTAAATTTGGGATTCATTTGTTCTTCTTTTTTCAAGTTTTTTTAATTGTGAGTTTACTGTTCGTTTAGGATTATTCTTGCTTCTTGAGGTAGGCCTGTATTCCTATGTACTTCCTTCTTAGTACCACTTTTGCAGTGTCCCATAAATTTCAGACTATTGAAATTTTGTTTTCATTTGTCTCCATGTATTACTTGATTTTTCTTTTAAGTTGTTCATTGATCCATTGATTATTTAGAAGCATGCATATATTTGTAGGTTTTTTTGTTTTCTCATCTAACATTTCTAGTTTCATACCAATATAATTTGAGAAGCTGCTTGATGCAATTTCAGTCTTTTGAATTTATTGAGGTTTTTCTTATAGCCTAGGATGTGATCTATTCTGGAGAATGTTCTATGTGCATTTGAGAAAAATTTGTATTCTGCTGCTTTGGGTGGAATGTTGTGTAGATATCTGTTAAGTCCATCAATTCTAATGTTTGTTCACAGCCTCTGCTTCCTTATTTATTTTTGTCTGGCTGGTATGTCTATTGATGTGAGTGGTGTTAAAGTCTCCTAAAATGAATGTGTTGCAATCTATTTCACCCTTTAATTCTGTTAGGATTCATTTCATATGTTTAGGTACTTTTATGGTGGGTGCATAGATATATAATAATTATATACTCTTGTTGGACTGACCCACTTTTCATTACATAATGTCCTTTTTCATCTCTTGTTCTTTGTTTTGAAATCAGTTTTGTCTGATATAAATACTGCTACTCCTGCTTTTCTTTCCCTATTACTTACATGGAATATCTTTTTCTATTCATTCACTTTGAGTCTGTGTAACTTTTGGGGTATGAAATGAGTTTCCTGTAGGCAGCATATAGATGGGTCTTATTTCTTTATCAATCCTGCCACTCTGTCTTTTTTTTTTGGTATGGTTAATGTACAATTATATGAGCAACATAATGGTTACTAGATTCCTCCCACTATCAAGTCCCCACCACATACCCCATTAGAGTCATTGTCCATCAGCATAGTAAGATGCTATGGAATCACTACTTGTTTTCTCTCTGTTGTACTGACTTCCCTGTGCCCACCCCCACATTATGCATGCCAATCATAAAGCCCCCTTTTCCCCCTTGTCCCTCCCTTCCCACCCATCCTCCCCAGTCCCTTTCCCTTTGGTAACTGTTAGTCCATTCTTGGATTATGTGAGTCTGCTGCTGTTTTGTCCCTTCAGTTTTTTCTTTGTTCTTATACTCCACAGATGAGTGAAATCATTTGATTCTTGTCTTTTTCTGCCTGGCTTATTTCACTAAGCATAATAAACTCTGGATCCATCCATGTTGTTGCAAATGGTAGGATTTGTTTTCTTCTTATGGCTGACTAATATTCCATTGTGTCTTCTTTGGAATATTCCATTCCATCTTCTTTATCCATTCATCTACTGATGGACATTCAGGTTTCTTCCATTTTTTGGCTATTGTAAATAGTGCTGTGATAAACATAGGGGTGCATATGTCTTTTTCAAACTGGGCTGCTGCATTCTTAGGGGAAATTCCTAGGAGTAGAACTCCTGGGTCAAATGGTATTTCTATTTTTAGTTTTTTGAGGAACTTACATACAGCTTTCCACAATGGTTGAACTAGTTTACATTCCCACCAGCAGTGTAGGAGGGTTCCCCTTTCTCCACATCCTCACCAGCATTTGCTGTTGTTTGTCTTTTGGATGTTGGCCATTCTAACTGGTGTGAGGTGATATCTCATTGTGGTTTTAATTTGCATTTCTCTTATGATTAGGGATGTGGAGCATCTTTTCATGGGCCTGTTCACCATCTGAATTTCTTCTTTGCAGAAGTGTCTGTTCAGCTCCTCTGCCCATTTTTTTTATTGGATTATTTGGTTTTTGTTTGTTGAGGTGTGTGAGCTCTTTATATAATTTGTATGTCAACCCCTTATCAGATATGTCATTTATGAATATATTCTCCCATACTGTAGGATGTCTTTTTGTTCTACTGATGGTATCCTTTGCTGTACAGAAGATTTTTAGTTTGATATAGTTGCACTTGTTCATTTTTGCCTTTGTTTCCCTTGACTGGGGAGATATGTTCAGAAGGAAGTTGCTCATGTTTATGTCTAAGAGATTTTTGCCTATATTTTTTTCTAAGAGTGTTACAGTTTCATGACTTACATTCAGGTCTTTGATCCATTTTGAGTTTACGTTTGTGTACAGGGTTAGACAGTAATATAGTTTCATTCTCTTACATGGAGCTGTCCAGTTTTGCCAACACCAGCTATTGAAGATGCTTTCATTTCCCTATTGTATGTCCATGGCTCTGTTATTGTATATTAATTGACCAAATATGTTTGGGTTAATATCTGGACTCTCTATTCTGTTCCACTGGTCTGTGGCTCTGTTCTAGTGCCAGTACCAAATTGTCTTGATTACTGTGGCTTTGTAGTAGAACTTGAAGTTGGGAAGCGAGATCACCTCTGCTTTGTTCTTCCTTCTCAGGATTGTTTTGGCTATTTGAGGTCTTTTGTGATTCCATATGAATTTTAGAACTATTTTTTCCAGTTCGTTGAAGAGTGTTTTTGTTATTTTGATAGGGATTGAATTAAATCTGTAGATTGCTTTAGGCAGGATGGCTATTTTGACAATATTAATTCTTCCTAGCCAAGAGCATGGGAAGAGTTTCCATTTGTTTGTGTTCTCTTTAATTTCTCTTAAATGTGTCTTGTAGTTTTCAGAGTACAGGTCTTTCACTTCCTTGTTTAGGTTTATTCCTGGGTATTTTATTTTTTTGGTGCAATTGTGAATGGAATTGTTTTCCTGATTTCTCTTTCTGCTAGTACATCATTAGTCTACAGGAATGCAACTGATTTCTGTGTATTAATTTTGTTTCCTGCAACTTTGCTGAATTCAGATTTTAGATCTAGTAGTTTTGGAGTGCATTCTTTAGGGATTTTCATGTACAATATTATATCATCTGCAAATAGTGACAGTTTGACTTCTTCCTTACCAATCTAGAGGCCTTTTATTTCTTTGTTTTGTCTGATTATTTGAGATAGGACCTCCAGAACTATACTGAATAAAAGTGGGGAGAGTGGGCATTCCTGTCTTGTTCCTGATTGTAGGTGAAAAGGTTTCAGCTTCTTGCTGTTAAGTATGATGTTGATGGTGGATTTGTCATATATGGCCTTTATTATGTTGAGGTACTTGCCCTCTATACCCATTTTGTTGAGAGTTTTTATCATGAATGGATGTTGAATTTTGTTGAATGTTTTTTCAGCATCTATGGAAATGATCACTTGTTTTTTTGTCCTTTTTGTTGATGTAGCAGAAGATGTTGATGTATATTCGAGTGTAGTACCATCCTCGCATCCCTGAGATGAATCCCACGTGATCATGCTATATGATCCTCTTGATGTATTTTTTAATTCGTTTTGCTAGTATTTTGTTGAGTATTTTTGCATCTATGTTCATCAGGGATATTGGTCTGTAATTTTCTTTTTCTGTGGGATCTTTGCCTGGTTTTGGTATTAGAGTGATGCTGGCTTCATAGAATGAGGTTGAAAGTATTTGTCCTCTCCTATTTTTCCAAAACCTTTAAGGAGAACAGGAATTATGTCTTCTCTAAATGTCTGATAAAATTCACCAGTGAATTCATCTCTTTATGTGTGTAGATTCTGGTTTTCTCTTAATAAGTCTGGCTTGGCGTTTATCTATTTTGTTTATTTTGTTCTTGGTTACTCTTTAGATTACTGATTCAATGTCATTGCTGGTAATTGGTCTGTTTAGATATTCTGTTTCTTCATTGGTCAGTCTTGGAAGGTTGTATTTTTCTAGAAAATTGCCCATTTCTTCTATGTTATGCAGTTTGTTAGCATATAGATTTTCATAGTATTCTCTAATAATTCTTTGTATTTCTGTGGTGTCCATAATGATTTTTCCTTTCTCATTTCTGATTCTCTTTATGTGTGTAGATTCTGTTTTTCTCTTTATAAGTCTGGCTTGGCATTTATCTATTTGTTTATTTTCTCAAAGAACCAGCTCTTGGTTTCATTGATTTTTTTCTATTGTTTTATTCTTTTTATTTATTTATTCTCTGATTTTTATTATGTCCCTTCTTCCACTGACTTTAGGCCTCATTTGTTCTTCTTTTTCCAGTTTCAATAATTGTGATTTTCAACTATTCATTTGGGATTTTTCCTTCTTTAAATAAGCCTAGGTTGCTATGTTTTATTCTATAGTCTTTTGTGTTTCTCTTGACTGTTTTTGTAGATAGATGAGTTTATTTTTTGCCTTTACTTAGTAGTTGATTGGTCTGCTTTCTTTGCTGTGATTTTATTTTCTCTGGTGACATCTATTTAGCTTTAGGAATGCTTCCAGCTAGAGCAGTCCTTTTAAAGTACCCTGTAGAGATGGTTTGTGTGAGGTGAATTCCCTCAGCTTTTGTTTTCTGCAAATTGTTTAATCCCTCCTTCAAATGTAAATGATAATCTTGCTGGATAGAGTATTCTTGGTTCAACGCTCTTCTGTTTCATTGCATTAAAGATATTATGCCACTCTGTTCTGGCCTGTAAGGTTTCTTTTGAGAAGTCTGATGATTGCCTATTGGGTTTTCCTTTATAAGTGATCTTTTTTCTCTCTCTTGCTGCTTTTAATACCCTGTTTTTGTCTTTGATCTTTGTCATTTAAATATTATATGTCTTGGTGTTGTCTTCCTTGGGTCCCTTGTGTAGGGAGATCTGAGAGCTTCCATCGTCCAAGAGATTATTTCCTCTCCCAGCTTGGGGAATTTTTCAGCAATTATTTCTTCAAAGACACTTTCTTCCCCTTTTTTCTCTCTTCTTCTTCTGGTACCCCTATTATATGAATACTGTTCCATTTGGATTGGTCACACAGTTATCTTAATACTCTTTCATTCCTAGAGTTCCTTTTATCTCTCTCTGCCTCAGTTTCTCTGTATTCCTGTTCTCTGATTTCTATTCCATTAACAGTCCCTTCCACCTTATCCAGTTTGCTCTTAAGCCCTCCTATTGCTTGTTTCATTTCTGTTATTTCCCTCTTGACTTTATCCCTTAGCTCTTGCATATTTCTCTGCAGCTCCATTGGCATAGTTATGACCTTTATTTTGAATTATTTTTCAGGAAGATTGGTTATATCTGTCTCACTAGACCCTCTCCCTGGCTTTTGAGTGATTTTGGGTTGGATCAGGTTCTTCTGCCTTTTCATGGCGATAGAAGTGATAGCCAGTGAGTGGCACATGTGTCAGCTGGGAGAACAAAGTCGCTTCCTGCTTGCTGGTCTCCTTGCCCTTCTCCACTGCCTGTGCTGGTTAACTGCATGCAGGATGCAGTCTCTGGGTTAATCTTCTGAGCTGCCATGTGTGGAGCAGCCCTCAGGATAGCCTAGGGCACTGGCAGGGGTTGCAGATAAGTCGTGTGTGTTCTCCTCCAAGAATGGTGCCCCTTCGTGCCTTCCAGACTTTGTGCCAGCTTCCTCTGCCTGTTCTGTGCAATTGTGCACAGGCACCAGCCTCTGGGTCTGACCCATTTAGCTGCTCACTGGGAGAAAAGTCTGTGGTTGCCGTGGGTGGGTCTTCTCCCTGGCTTGTCTGCAGCAATGATGGGTCATCCAGTTTGCTTGCAGTGCTGGTGGAGGGCAATGAATGGCAGGCTGCTTATTGCCTTGAGAGGCTTCAGAGCTGCATTGCCACCTGGGGGGTTACGGTGCCTGAAGTTCCTTAAAATTCGCAGCCTGCTTGGCTGAGTGTGCCAGGACTATTTTGTCCACCTGTTAGGCCCTTGTACCTTTAAGACTTTTAAAGTGCCCACTTTTCTTTTGTCCCAGGGGAGCCAGCTGTGGGGACCTGCTCACAGTCTCAGTCTTGGATTTTATTTTTCCACGTCCCTACTATCCAGTACACCATGCAATATGTGTCTGTGCTCCCAGTGTAGATTACTAGGTCTGGTTACTTAGCAGTCCTGTGCTTCCACTTCCTCACTCTGATTCTTTTCCTCCCGCCAGTAATCTGGGGTGGGGTGAGTGCTTGGCTCCCACCAGGTCACAGCTTCTTCTCTTACCCTTTTCATGAGATGCTGAATTCTTGCAGATGTAGATATAGCCTGGCTGCTGTACTATATCTTCTGGACTCTCTTTTATGAATAGTTGTATTTGCTGTATTTTCAAAATATGTATGGTTCTGGGAGGAGATTTCTACCACCGCACTCATGTTTCCATCTTGAGAAATCTCTCCACTCTGTCTTTTGATAGATGCATTCAGTCCATTTACATTTAAGGTAATTATTGATAGGTATGTACTTATTGCCATTTTATTAATTGATTTATGTCTCTTTTGTAGTTACTCTATGCTGCTTTCATCCTGTCTTATACTCTTGTCTTTTTATTAAATGGTTTTCTGTAGTGTTGTGTTTGCATTCCTCTTTTTTAATTTGTTGTGTATCTATTATAGGCTTTAGGTTTGTGGTTACCAAACATTAAAGTATAGCTTCCTGACTATGTAACAGTCTATGTTGAGTTGATTACTCTATTTCAAACACAATCTAAAAGTACTTTCTTTCTTCTTCTTTCTCTACACTTTAAGTATTAGTTGTCATAATCTATACTTTTTGCATATCATTTGATTGATAATCTGTATAGTTGGTGATACTACTTTTGTTTTAATTTCCTTTGAATTTCCTTTTTTCATTTATCAAGAAGATTTTTTTTCCATTATTTTATAGAGATTTTCTTATTTTCTCCTTTTTCACTTTTAAGCAATGAAGACCTTGTAATTTAAAAATTATTGACTAATTACTACCTCTGCTTTAATTTTACATGTGCTTGTTTATCTCCTCATTTTTGTCTTTTCCATTATAATTCAAATGAATTAAACCCTGCAAAAGTAAGAATACATACCTATCATAAAGTAAGGTCTTGGAATACAAAGTTGAATAAATTATAATTTTTGTCCCTAAAATAATCACATCTATAAGGAAAGGAAATATATATAACATGAAACCATGTGATATTTTTTATCTGGTGCATTTACCAAAATTAGAGGGACAACCAAGGAATATATGATAAATCTGCCTAGAGTAGATGGTGGAACCATAATAGAGAAGGAGTTATTTAAGGGTAAGTATTGTGGAACCTTCATAGGGGAGTAGTTATTTAAGAATAAATAGTATAAAGTCTCCTATTGGCTACAGAAAAAAAGAGGAAATATATTCAAATGTGTAGCAGTTCAAAGGCTTAATGACTTAAAGATTGTTAGCTTTAAAAGGGAAAGGAGGAAAATAATTTAAAAATGGAATGTCCATTACATTCCCTAATCTCTGTGGGAAGAAATGTTATAAATGTTTTCCTTTGAAGTGGGAGGATATTTACTTTTCCCATTAATATTATCATTTTTAAATATCTTTAAAAAATATTTCTGCACAGTTACTTTCAAAATGAATTTATACCATAATGAGGAAACTGCTCTCAATACTACATCAACTTTTCTTATTTTTACATCAAATGCATTATATAAATTTAAATATTTACTTACTAAAAACTGTTCCAAATAAATGTGGCTATTTCAACAATTGATATCTAAAAGCTAAAAAAGATTTCACCATTTAAAATATATCAAAATATTTGGAAAGTTCTAAAGAAAATCTAAACAGTGGAGTTTTAGAAAATGTGTAGAGCACAATTATCAAGAGATTGGAATCATGTCAGATTGACAGCATCTTGCACACATTTGGAAATACTTGTTCAGTGTTCTAAAATTACATACCTAGTGACCTACCATCTCACTTATTTTAGAGCTCCTTTGCCATCACAACAAAAATAGAGTTTGATTAAAGAACTATCGATGTTTGTAGAATTTTCCCAGAAGACCTAAGGTGCTTAAATTACAGTAGATTGGAGAATCACTAGATTTTTTTATGTTAGTTTTTTAAATTTTGTCTGTGCACTTACTTTTGCATTATATCCATTTGCATACCCTTTATTGCTATCCTAGAAATCTGTTTTAATTTATTGAACAATAGCTATTTTGAGTGTCTTAAATTATAAGATATATTAGAGTTGAAGTCTTTGCATCTCATGGGCATTGATTGTATGGGGGTCCTTCTACAGATAAATATCATGCAGTTGGTAGCTTACCACATGAAGTCATTTGATATAACAGCCATATTCCAATTTACACTCTATTAGAAATCATGTGTTTTAGTAAATAATCCAGATTACATACAACTACACAAATTCAAATTTCATTCATATGCCTAAAGAAATTAAAATATTTACTAAAGATACATTATCATGTACATATGTACTATTTCTTGATTAACTAGCAAAGATGTTGCTATTGTGTCTGTGATTTGAGTAGTTTGGCTCCTATATCTGCTAAAACTCTCCTCTGGTGAAGGAGTGGTGTAAAAAAAGTGGGAAGAATCCATCTTAATATCTCTGCATTTTTATATCCTCAACAAGCTGCCTGTCACCTACATTCATGTCTGCCTTTCATCAGAAGAGGTTCTATTTTTCCCTCTTCTAGTTCCTCTCTTGATTACCATTTCCTGCACATGCAGCACACATGAAAACCTAAAAAGAAGCTCTTTATGTGAAGTTTTTCATAATTGTACCTAAATCATACGGGAGAACTAAAGCCAAAAGACACACAGACCCGTTTACATACTCACACAAAGAATCACTCACTCATCCAACAGGCTTTATTTTTCCTAGATTAGCTAACTAGGTTCTTTGATGTCTGGTGAAAGTTTGAGACCTTTCTGGACAAATTATCAAGGGTTCACATATATTCTAACTATGCAGTTGATTCCCACCAAGACCACCCCATCTGGCCCTGAATTACTTGTTTTTATTGCTCTAAGGGAGATTCTAAATTCTTCCCATTTTGGATTATATCCTAAAGTCCTCTTCAATTATTTTGTTGTCCAGCAATACTAGTGCCAATCTCTCCTTTCACTCCCTAACCACTTCCTCCCCAGCATGAATGGGCAGAGAGTGGGGTATGAGTAATAGTGGGCTGTGGTACTTCCAAAATTCATTTGGGCAGCTGTCTAAAATACCAATATGGCGTGTACTCTAATAAAAAAATCTAACAATAATGAATTAAATTATTTTGAAACATAGCTTTATTATGGTTTTATTTTTTAATTTCACTCATCCTCATATGGAATAATGGAATAATGATATAAGTAACTTAGTAGGTATGGGGTAAATGGCAGAATTTTCAGAATCTTCTACCAAGGCTTAGTCCATTTGTATAACAATAGGTATTTACCACGCAGAGCCTCCTGTCAATCTGGGGCAAGGGATGGATATAAAACTGCCATTCTCTCCTCCCCTCTGTTCTTGGTATGTAATTGGTCTGGCATTTGCCAGTCACCATGAACCCACCCAGGAAGTTCCCCTTAGAAGGGGTCGGTGGGGTAAACAGAGCACAAGCTGCAGAGGAGACAGATGGAGCAGGGCCTTGCTAGTGAACTTGAGCAACTGTAAGAAATAAAAGCCTTTCTCCCAACCTGCTCCTTTCCCTTGACTAATTTCAGTTTCACTGGATTCATAGGAGACTCTTCCAAGGCCAGGAACAGCCTTCCCCTATGGAGCTACACTTGGTTTCCAAGTGAATCTTTTGTTTCATTTCATTTTGTTTTTGTTTTGTGTTTTAGCAGTAACTTCCATAATTACACTTAAAATAAATGTGCTCTCTAATATTGTAGTTCAGTTTTCCTTCTGATCTATATTTCATGTTTCAAGATCTGAGGGCAAATTTTACTAGTGTCTTTCCTAATTTTACTAGTGTCTTAATACTTTCTCAGGCTTCATTAAGTGACTATTCACATTAAGGACTTTTACTTAATTCAACGACAGCAGGGTTTTTGTTTCTTTTTATGCCATATTTGAAGTTATTAATAGCCACTTTTGATTAAGTGACACTAACAGCATGATCAGTTCATGTATAGTTCTCAAAGTTACTTTTGAAAAAAATTTTTATTCAATTTATTTGAACTAAAACAAAACCAAAAAACCAGCTCATCCATTTCTCCCATCCTCCAGCTCCCAACTCTGGCAACCACCAATCTGTACCAGTTTACATTCCTACCAGCAGTGTAGAAGGGTTTCCTTTTTTCCATGTCTTCATCAACACTTGTTATTATTTTGGTAACAGCCATTCAAACAGATGTGTGGTGATTTCACTGTGGTCTTGATTTGCATTTCCTTGATCAATATAGTTAAGCATCTTTTCATGTACCTATTGGCCATCTCTATGTCTACTTGGGAAAAATGCCTATTCATTCTTCTAATCCATGAGCATGGAATACCTTTCCATTTTTATGTCTCTTGAATTTCTTTCCTTAATGATTTGTAGATTTTTAGTATGCAAGTCTTTCACCTACATGGTTAAATTTATCTGTAGGTGTTTTATTCTCTTTGATGCAATTATAAATTGAATTATTTTCTTAATTTCTCTTTCTGATAGTTCATTATTAAAGAAATGCAAAAGATTTTTGTGTATTGATTTTGTATCGTGCAACTTTATTGAATTCATTTTTATCTCTAGCTGTTTTTTGATGACGTCTTTAGTTTTTTTTAAATTTATGATCATGCCATTTGCAAATAGTGCCAACTTTACTTCTTACTTTCCAACTTGAATGTCTTTCATTTCTTTTTCTTGTCTAATTGCTCTTTCCAGGACTTCCAATACTATGTTAAATAAAAGTGGCAAAAGTGGACATCCTTGTCTTGTTCCTGAACTTAGGAAAATATCTTTCATCTTTCACCATTGAATATGATGTTAGTTGTGTACTTACCATATAGACCCTTATTATGTCAAGGTATATTCCCTCTATACTCATTTTGTTGAAAGTTTTTAATCATGAATGGATGTTGAATTTTGTCAAATGTTTTTATTTTTTGCATTTATTAAGATGATCATGAGTTTTATCCTTTCTTTTGTTAGTGTAGTATATCACACTGACTGGTTTGTGGCTGTTAAACCATTCTCACATCTATAGAATAAACCCCACTTTATCATGGTGTATGATCTTTTAACATACTTTTAAATTCAGTTTGATAATGTTTTGTCGAGAATTTTTGCATCTGTATTCATGAGGGATATTGGCCTATAATTTTCTTTATTTGTGTGTGGCATTCTTCCTAGTTCTGGTATCAGGGTAATGATGGCCCTGTAAAATGATTTGAAAGAATCCCTCCATTCTATTTTTTGGAAGAGTTTGAGAAGTACTGGTATTAACTTTTATTTGCATGTTTGGTAGAATCCACCAGTAAAACTTTCTGCTCCCAGACATTTGTTTGTTGGGAGGGTTTTAATTGCTGATTCAGTCTCCTAGCCAGTAATTTGTGTGTTCAGATTTTCTATTTCATCATGATTCAGTCTTGGTAGGTTATATATTTCTAGGGATTTATCCATTTATTCTAGATTGTCTTATTTATTGGCATATAATTGTTCATAGAAAAAAGGAACAAAGAAGAAAAAAAAGGAAAAGGAAAAATAAATAAATAATTGTTCATAGTAATCTATTATAATCCTCTGTATTTCCATGATAACAGTTCTGACATCTCTTTCATTTCTTATTTTATTTATTTGAGTCCTCTTTTTTGTTGTTGTGAATCTAAGTAAAGGCTTGTCAATTTTGTTTATCTTTTCAACAAACCAGCTTAGTTTCATGTTTCTATTTTCTTTTTAGTCTCTATTTCATTTATTTTTGATCATTTGTTTACTTTCTGCCTTCTACTAACTTTGAACTCTGTTTGTTCTTACTTTTCTAGTTCCTTGAGGTGTAAACGTAAGTTGTTCTTTACAACTTTTCTTATTTCTTAAGGAAAGCATTCTATTGCTATGAACTTCCCTCTTAGAACTGCTTTTGCTGCATCCCTTAAATTTGTTATGATCTATTTCCATTTTTTTTTTCCAAAACATTTTTAAATTTCTCTTTGATTTCTACTTTGACCAACTGGTTATTCAGTAGCATATTATTTAATCTCCACATATTTGTGAATTTCATTTTCTTCATGTAATTAATTTCTAGTTTCATATCATTGTAGTTGGAAAAGATGCTTCATATGATTTTAGTCCTATAAAATTTATTAAACTTGTTTTGAGGACTAACATACAATCTATTTTGGAAAATGTTCCACATATCCTTGAGAAAAATGTGTACTATGTTGCTTTTGGAGGAAATCTTATCTGGTCCAACATGTCATTTAAAGCTGATATTTCCTTACTAATTTTCTATCTGGATGTATCCCTTGATATCAGTGGGGCATTAAAGTCCCCTACTATTATTATTTTGCTGTCTATTTCTCCCTTAAGTCTATTAATATTTACTTTATATATTTAGTTGCTCCTATGTTAGATAAATATTTATAAATGTTATATCATTTTGGATTGATCTCTTTATCATTACACAATTCCCCTTTTGTCTCTTAATGTGGTCTTTGCTTAAAAGTCTATTCTGTCTGATATAAGTATAGGTACTCCAGCTTTCTTTTGGTTTCCATTTACATGAAATCTTTTTTGATCCTTTCATTTTCAGTCTGTTTGAATCCTAGAATCTAAAGAGAGTCTCTTGTAGGCAGCATATAGATAGGTCTTGTTTTTTAATCCTTTCTGCCACTCTGTGTCTTCTGTTTGGAGAATTTAGTCTGTTTATATTTAAGTGATTTAAGTAATTATTGATTGATATATTCTCTTTTTTTTTTGTAGATAATTATTTTTTTATTGAAGGGTAGTTGACATGATATTACATTACATTAGTTTCAGGTGTACAACATAGTGATTCAACATTTATATACATGACAATTCTAGGTACCAGCTATCACCATACCAAGCTGTCACAATATCTTGACTATATTCATTACATCCCGGTTACTTATTATTTTACCATTGGAAGTGTATACTTTTTTTTCTTTTCTTTTTTTTTTTGAGGGCATCTCTCATATTTATTGATCAAATGGTTGTTGACAACAATAAAATTCTGTATAGGGGAGTCAATGCTCAATGCACAATCATTAATCCACACCAAGCCTAATTTTCATCAGTCTCCAATCTTCTGAGGCATAACAAACAAGTTCTTACATGGAGAACAAATTCTTACATAGTGAATAAGTTCTTACATGGTGAACAGTACAAGGGCAGCCATCACAGAAACCTTCAGTTTTGCTCATGCATTATGAACTATAAACAGTCAGTTCAAATATGAATACTCATTTGATTTTTATACTTGATTTATATGTAGATACCACATTTCTCTCTTTATTATTATTATTTTTAATAAAATGCTGAAGTGGTAGGTAGATACAAGATAAAGGTAGAAAACAGAGTTTAGTGTTGTAAGAGAGCAAATGTAGATGATCAACTGTGTGCCTGTAGACTATTTGTTAATCCAAGCTAGACAAGGGCAATAGAACATCCACGCATGCAGAAGATTTCTCTCAGAACAGGGGGGTGAGGTTCTAAGCCTCACCTCTGTTGATCCCCAATTTCTCACCTGATGAACCTCCTGTGACTATGCCTGTCTTAGGTTGTTCCTCCCTTGAGGAATCTTACTCGTCTCTGGCTAACCAGTCATCCTCCGGGGCCATACAGGGAAATGTAAAGTTGGTAAGTGAGAGAGAAGCCTTATTGTTTGAAATGGTTAGCTTTTTCTTTCTTTGCATATTTATGCCCTGTAGCTTCTATGCCCAGCATTTGTCTTGAGGTATCTTTACCACTTGGAAGAATTATGATACTTGGTAAATTTGATATGAGGCATGAATTCTATTTAAGGGTTGTAATTAGGAAGGAAGAAGAAAAGCTATAGAAGTAGCAGGCGGCAGAAAACATGGAAAGATTGATTATTTCTTTGACATATCATCTTGTAGAGTAACTTCAGCATGTATAGGTTTTAAGCTACTACTTAAATTGAGCACACACATTAACACAATAGGAGTATAGTTACATAACCAAAGCATACCTGTAATTACCAGCCATCTCCAGTGAAACCAACAAAACCAGTTAGGCACCTTAGGCATTTGTGAAAACTTATCTATGATATGGTGGATATTGTCCAACTGAACTTGAACAGTCTGAGAGAAATCAGACAAATTAAAACAACCCATTCCTGGGGAATGTGCACATCCATTATGTTCTTTTAACAGTAAATAGTCTGTAGTTGTAAGATTTTGGAGCGCTACAATTTGCACTTCTCCTAGTTCTTGATTGAGTTCCAACAGTATAGATCCAGTCAAATTTGTTGTTTTACTGTATGCACAGGCCAGCTTAGATATCTCCTTCCTCATTCCCATGGCAAGTCCAGGAACTGGTGGGATGAGTGCATCTACAGCTGTAGCAGTGCGTGGATCTTTGTTGGGGTTTTTTGATGATCATCTTCTGGCATGAACCTTCCTGAGAGTGCTGATGTTGGAAGTTCTTTTTCATATCGTATCTTAGTTCATTTTCGGGGAAGCCCAATTAGGCTTTGGTCCTCTGTATAAACACAAACAGACAATTTGCCTACACTTTTATATGCCCTTTATACTCTCGAGTAGAACTCATTGGAGGTTACCACACAGGTACTGCCCTTTTTTTTATTATTATTATCACTACTCTACACTTACATGACGAATATTATGTTTACTAGGCTCTCCCCTATACCAGGTCACCCCTATAAACCAGTTTACAGTCACTGTCCATCAGCATAGCAAAATGTTGTAGAAACCCTACTTGCCTTCTCTGTGTTGTACAGCCCTCGCTTATCTCCTAACCCCCATGCATGCTAATCTTAATACCCCCCTACTTCTCCCTCCCCTTATCCCTCCCTACCCACACATCCTCCCCAGTCCCTTTCCCTTTGGTACCTGTCAGTCAATTCTTGGGTTCTGTGATTCCGCTGCTGTTTTGTTCCTTCAGTTTTTCCTTTGTTCTTATGCTCCAAAGATGAGTGAAATCATTTGGTATTTCTCTTTCTCCGCTTGGCTTATTTCACTGAGCATAATACCCTCCAGCTCCATCCATGTTGTTGCAAATGGTAGGATTTGCCCTCTTCTTATGGCTGAGTAGTATTCCATTGTGTATATGTACCACATCTTCTTTATCCATTCATCTACTGATGGACATTTAGGTTGCTTCCAATTCTTGGCTATTATAAATAGTGCTGCGATAAACATAGGGGTGCATCTGTCTTTCTCAAACTTGATTGCTGCATTCTTAGGGTAAATTCCTAGGAGCAGAATTCCTGGGTAAAATGGTAAGTCTGTTTTGAGCATTTTGATGAACCTCCATACTGCGTTCCACAATGGTTTAACTAATTTACATTCCCACCAGCAGTGTAGGAGGGTTCCCCTTTCTCCACAGCCTCGCCAACATTTGTTGTTGTTTGTCTTTTGGATGGCAGCCATCCTTTCTGGTGTGAGGTGATACCTCATTGTAGCTTTAATTTGCATTTATCCGATAATTAGTGATGTGGAGCATCTTTTCATGTGTCTGTTGGCCATCTGTATCTCTTTTTTGGAGAACTGTCTGTTCAGTTCCTCTGCCCATTTTTTAATTGGATTATTTGTTTTTTGTTTGTTGAGGCATGTGAGCTCTTTATATATTCTGGATGTCAAGCCTTTATCGGATCTGTCATTTTCAAATATATTCTCCCATATTGTAGGGTTCCTTTTTGTTCTATTGATGGTGTCTTTTGCTGTACAGAAGCTTTTCAGCTTAATATAGTCCCACTTATTCATTTTTGCTGTTGTTTTCCTTGCCCGGGGAGATATGTTCAAGAAGAGGTCTCTCATGTTTATGTCTAAGAGGTTTTTGCCTATGTTTTCTTCCAAGAGTTTAATGGTTTCATGACTTACATTCAGGTCTTTGATCCATTTTGAGTTTACTTTTGTATATGGGGTTAGACAATGGTCCAGTTTCATTCTCCGACATGTAGCCGTCCAGTTTTGCCAGCACGATCTGTTGAAGAGACTGTCATTTCGCCATTGTATGGCCATTGCTCCTTTATCAAATATTAATTGACCATATATGTCTGGGTTAATATCTGGATTCTCTAGTCTATTCCATTGGTCTGTGGCTCTGCTCTTGTGCCTGTACCAAATTGTCTTGATTAATATGGCTTTATAGTAGAGCTTGAAGTTGGGGAATGAGATTCCCCCCTACTTTATTCTTCTTTCTCAGGATTGCTTTGGCTATTCGGGGTCTTTGGTGTTTCAATATGAATTTTTGAATTATTTGTTCCAGTTCATTGAAGAATGTTGCTGGTAGTTTCATAGGGATTGCATCAAATCTGTATATTGCTTTGCGCAGGATGGCCATTTTGATGATATTAATTCTTCCTAGCCACGAGCATGGGATGAGTTTGCATCTGTTAGTGTCCCCTTCAATTTCTCTTAAGAGTGCCTTGTAGTTTTAAGAGCATAAGTCTTTCACTTCCTTGGTTAGGTTTATTCCTAATTATTTTATTTTATTTGATGTAATTGTGAATGGAGTTGTTTTCCTGATTTCTCTTTCTGTTGGTTCATTGATAGTGTATAGGAAAGCTACAGATTTCTGTGTGTTGATTTTGTATCCTGCAACATTGCTGTATTCCGATATCAGTTCTAGTAGTTTTGGGGTGGAGTCTTTAGGGATTTTTATGTAAAATATCAGGTCATCTCCAAATAGTGACAGTTTAACTTCTTCTTTACCAATCTGGATTCCTTGTATTTCTTTGTTTTGTTTAATTGCCGTGGCTAGGACCTCCAGTACTATGTTAAATAACAGTGGAGAGAGGAGGCATCCCTGTCTAGTTCCCAATCTCAGAGGAAATGCTTTCAGCTTCTTGCTGTTCAATATAATGTTGGCTGTGGGTTTATCATAGATGGCCTTTATTATGTTGAGGTACTTACCCTCTATTCCCATTTTGCTGAGAGATTTTGTCATGAATGGATGGTGAACTTTGTCAAATGCTTTTTGAGCATCTATGGAGACGATCATGTGGTTTTTGTCTTTCTTTTTGTTGATGTGGTGGATGATGTTGATGGACTTTCGAATGTTGTACCATCCTTGCATCCCTGGGATGAATCCCACTTGGTCATGGTGTATGATCCTTTTGATGTATTTTTGAATTCGGTTTGCTAATATTTTGTTGAGTATTTTTGCATCTACGTTCATCAGGGATATTGGTCTGTAGTTTTCTTTTGTGGTGGGGTCTTTGCCTGGTTTTGGTATTAGGGTGTTGTTAGCTTCATAGAATGACTTTGGGAGTATCCCCTGCTCCTCTATTTTTTGGAAAACTCTAAGGAGAATGGGTATTATGTCTTCCCTGTATGTCTGATAAAATTCCTAGGTAAATCCATCTGGCCCGGGGATTTTGTTCTTTGGTAGTTTTTTGATTACTGCTTCAATTTTGTTGCTGGTAATTGGTCTGTTTAGATTTTCTGTTTTTTTCTGGGTCAATCTTGGAAGGTTGTATTTTTCTAGGAAGTTGTCCATTTCTCCTAGGTTTCCCAGCTTGTTAGCATATAGGTTTTCATAGTAGTCTCTAATAATTCTTTGTATTTCTGTGGGGTCTGTCGTGATTTTTCCTTTCTCATTTCTGATACTGTTGATTTGTGTTGACTCTCTTTTCCTCTTAATAAGTCTGGCTAAAGGCTTATCTATTTTGTTTATTTTCCCAAAGAACCAGCTCTTTGTTTCATTGATTTTTGCTATTGTTTTATTCTTCTCAATTTTATTTATTTCTTCTCTGGTCTTTATTTTGTCCCTCCTTCTGCTGACCTTAGGCCTCATTTGTTCTTCTTTTTCCAATTTCGATAATTGTGACATTAGACCATTCATTTGGGATTGTTCTTCCTTTTTAAAATATGCTTGCATTGCTATAAATTTTCCTCTTAAAACTGCTTTTGCTGTTTCCCACAGAAGTCGGGACTTTGTATTCTTTTTGTCTTTTGTTTCCATATATTGCTGGATCTCCATTTTGATTTGGTCATTGAGCCATTGATTATTTAGGAGCGTGTTGTTAAGCCTCCATGTGTTTGTGAGCCTCTTTGCTTTCTTTGTACAGTTTATTTCTAGTTTTATGCCTTTGTGGTCTCAAAAGTTGGTTGGTAGGATTTCAATTTTTGGTATTTACTGAGGCTCTTTTTGTGGCCTAGTATGTGGTCTATTCTGGAGAATGTTCCATGTGCACTTGAGAAGAATGTGTATCCTGTTGCTTTTGGATGTAGAGTTCTATAGATGTCTATTAGGTCCATCTGCTCTACTGTGTTTTTCAGTGCTTCTGTGTCCTTACTTATTTTCTGCCCGCTGGATCTGTCCTTTAGGGTGAGTAGTGTGTTGAAGTCTCCTAGAATGAACGCATTGCAGTCTATTTCCCCGTTTAGTTCTGTTAGTATTTGTTTCACATATGCTGGTGCTCCTGTGTTGGGTGCATATATATTTAGAATGGTTATATCCTCTTGTTGGACTGAGCCTTTTATCATTATGTAGTGTCCTTTATCTCTTGTTACTTTCTTTGTTTTGAAGTCTATTTTGTCTGATATTAGTACTGCAACCCCTGCTTTCTTCTCGCTGTTGTTTGCTTGAAATATGTTTTTCCATCCCTTGACTTTTAGTCTGTACATGTCTTTGGGTTTGAGGTAAGTTTCTTGTAAGCAGCATATAGATGGGTCTTGCTTTTTTATCCATTCTGTTACTCTGTGTCTTTTGATTGGTGCATTCAACCCATTAATATTTAGGGTGACTATTGAAAGATATGTACTTATTGCCATTGCAGGCTTTAAATTTGTGGTTACCAAAGGTTCAAGGTTAGCCTCTTTAGTATCTTACTGCCTAACTTAGCTGGCTTATTGAGCTGTTATATTCACTTTCTGGAGATTCTTTCTTCTCTCCCTTCTTATTCCTCCTTCTCCATTCTTCATATGTTGGGTTTTTTGTGCTGTGCTCTTTCTAGGAGTGCTCCCATCTAGAGCAGTCCCTGTAAGATGTTCTGTAGAGGTGGTTTTTGGGAAGCAAATTCCCTCAGCTTTTGTTTGTCTGGGAATTGTTTAATCCCACCGTCATATTTGAATGATTGTCGTGCTGGATACAGTATCCTTGGTTCAAGGCCCTTCTGTTTCATTTTACTAAATATATCATGCCATTCTCTTCTGGCCTGTAGGGTTTCTGTCGAGAAGTCTGATGTTAGCCTGATGGGTTTTCCTTATAGATGACCTTTTTCTCTCTAGCTGCATTTAAAAGTCTTTCTTTGTCCTTGATCTTTGCCATTTTAATTATTATGTGTCTTGGTGTTGTCCTCCTTGAATCCTTTCTGTTGGGGGTTCTGTGTATTTCCGTGGTCTGTTCGATTATTTCCTCCCCCAGTTTGGGGAAGTTTTCAGCAATTATTTCTTCTAAGATACTTTCCATCTCTTTTGCTCTCTCTTCTTCTTCTGGAACCCCTATATACGGATATTGTTCCTTTTGGATTGGTCACACAGTTCTCTTAACATTGTTTCATTCCTGGAGATCCTTTTATCTCTCTCTATGTCAGGTTCTGTGCGTTCCTGTTCTCTGGTTTCAATTCCATCAATGGCCTCTTGCATCCTATCCATTCTGCTTATAAACCCTTCCAGTGTTTGTTTCATTTCTGCGATCTCCTTTCTGGCATCTGTGATCTCCCTCCGGACTTCATCCCTTTTCTCTTGCGTATTTCTCTGCATCTCCATCAGCATGTTCTTGATTCTTATTTTGAATTCTTTGTCAGGAAGACTGGTTAGGTCTGTCTCCTTCTCTGGTGTTGTCTCTGTGATCTTTGCCTGTAGCTCTTCCTTTTCATGGTGATAGGAATAGTTTGCAGAGCTGGGTCGAGTGACGGCTGGAAGAACTTCCCTTCTTGTTGGTTTGTGGCCCTCCTCTCCTGGGAGAACAGCGACCTCTAGTGGCTTGTGCTGCGCAGCTGCGCGCAGACAGGGTTTCTGCTTCCTGCCGGGCTGCTAAGGAGTTTATCTCCTCTGTTGCTGTGGGTGTGGCCTGGCTCGGGCAGCTACTCCAAAGTGGTGGAGTCGCGTTGGAGGGGGAGCAGCCTGGAGGCTATTTAGCTCTGTAAGGGGCCTCCCTGCTCCCTGCAGCCCAGGGGTTAGGGTGCCCAGAGATTCCCGGATTCCCTACCTCTGGATTAAGTGTCCTACCCTGCCCCTTTAAGACTTCCAAAAAGCACCCGCCAATACAAAACAATGACCACACACACAAAAAAATTTTTAATTAAAAAAAAAAATGTGGCCACTCATTTTTCTTTATTCTCCGTTGCCAGACTCAGGCATCTGCTCATCGGTCTTGCTGCCCTGTTTCCGTAGTATTGGGGGCCCTATCCCTTTAAGACTTCCATAAAGCGCTCTCCAGAACAAAACAGCAAAAAAATAAAATAAAATAAAATAAAATGGTCGCGCGTTTTTCTGGTGGCCTCCGGTGTCAGGCCACCAGTGCCCGCTCACTGTTCTTGTTGCCCTGTTTCCCTAGCAACCAGGGCCCCCTGGGCACGTACTGTGTTTGCACTCTGGCCTAGATTGCTGGGGCTGGGTGTTCGGCAGCCCTGGGCTCCGTCTCCCTCCCGCTCTGCCTGCTCCTCTCCCGCCGGGAGCTGGGTGGATGGGCGCTCGGCTCCCGCGGGGCCGGGGCTTGTATCTTACCCCCTTCACGAGGCGCTTGGTTCTCTCAGGTGCACATGTGGTCTGGATATTGTCCTGTGTCATCTGGTCTTTATTCGAGGAAGGGTTGTCTTTGTTATATTTTCATAGATATATGTGGTTTTGGGAGGAGATTTCCACTGCTCTACTTATGCCGCCATCTTCCACCCCTCCTCTGATTGATATGTTCTTATTGCTATTTGTTAATAGTTTTCTAGTTGTTTTTATAGTTCCTCTCTTTTTTCTTTTGTTCTCTTTGTGGTTTGAAAATTTTCTTTAGTGGTGCACTCATATTCCTTTCTTTTTACTTTATATATGTACTATAGGTTTTTACTCTGTGTTTACAATAAGTCTTGCATATAGCAACTTATATCTCTACTAGCCTATTTTATGTTGATAACACCTTAAGTTGATTACATTTTAATACTAAACATTTTTCTTTCCACCCACCATGCTTTATGTTCGATGCCATATTTTACATCTTTGTATCATGCATATGCCTTTAAAATGATTGTAATCATAGTTGCATTTTATAACTTTGATCTTTAACTTTCACACTCCATTTGAAATCATTTTTATTCAAATATAATGTATAAACAATATTACATAAACAACCTAGTGATTCATCGATTATGTACATGATTAAATACTCACCATAAACATATTCAGAATAGACAGATATAACAATATTATGAGCTATTTTCCGTACACTATACTTCCATCCTTGTGACTAAATTTTTTTTTTTTTTCCAAAGAGAAATGGAAATTTATTGTTCTAAGATTCTTTTTTTTTTATAGATAATTATTTTTTATTGAAGGGTAGTTGACACACAGTATTACATTAGTTTCAAGTGTACAACACAGTGATTCAACATTTATATACATGACATTTCTAGGTACCAGCTATCACGATACCAAGTTGTTACAATATTTTAACTATATTCCTTAGGCTATACATTACATCCTGGTTACGTATTTATTTTACAATTGGAAGTGTGTACTTATTTTTTTTTTTTAGAGGGCATCTCTCATATTTCTTGATCAAATGATTGTTAACAAAAATAAAATTCAGTATAGGGGAGTCAATGCTCAATGCACAATCATTAATCCACCCCAAGCCTAATTTTCATCAGTCTCCAATCTTCTGAGGCATAACAAACTAGTTCTTACATGGAGAACAAATTCTTACATAGTGAATAAGTTCTTACATGGTGAACAGTACAAGGGCAGCCATCAGAGAAACCTTCGGTTTTGCTCATGCATTATGAACTATAAACAGTCAGTTCAAATATGAATACTCATTTCATTTTTATACTTGATTTATATGTGGATACCACATTTCTCTCTTTATTATTATTAATTTTAATAAAATGCTGAAGTGGTAGGTAGATACAAGATAAAGGTAGAAAACATAGTTTAGTGTTGTAAGAGAGCAAATGTAGATGATCAGGTGTGTGCCTGTAGACTATGTGTTAATCCAAGCTAGACAGGGGCAATAAAACATCCAGGTATGCAGAAGATTTCTCTCAGAACAGGGGGGATGAGGTTCTAAGCCTCACCTCTGTTGATCCCCAATTTCTCACCTGATGGCCCCCCTGTGACTGTGCCTGTCTTAGGTTGTTCCTCCCTTGAGTAATCTTACCCGTCTCTGGCTAACCATTCATCTTCAGAAGCCATACAGGGAAAAGTAAAGTTGGTAAGTGAGAGAGAAGCCTTATTGTTTGAAAAGGTTAGCTTTTTACTTCTTTGCATATTTATGCCCTGTGGCTTCTATGCCCAGCATTTGTCTTGAGGTATCTTTACAACTTGGAAGAATTATGATACTCAGTAAATTTGATATGAGGCACGAATTCTATTTAAGAGTTGTAATTAGGAAGGAAGAAGAAAAGCTATAGAAGTAGCAGGCGGCAGAAAACATGGGAAGATTGATTATTTCTTTGACATATCATCTTGTAGAGTAACTTCGGCATGTATAGGTTTTAAACTACTAATTAAATTGTGCATACACATTAAAATAATAGGATTATAGTTACATAACCAAAGCATACCTGTAATTACCAGCCATCTCCAGTGAAACCAAGAAAACCAGTTAGGCACCTTAGGCATTTGTGAAAACTTATCTATGATATGGTGGATATTGTCCAACTGAACTTGAACAGTCTGAGAGAAATCAGACAAATTAAAACAACCCATTCCTGGGGACTGTTCACATCCCATATGTTCTCTTAACAGTAAATAGTCTGTAGTTTTAAGATTTTGGAGCGCTACAATTTGCACTTCTCTTAATTCTTGGTTGAGCTCCAACAGTATATATCCAGTCAAATTTGTTGTTTTACTGTATGCACAGGCCAGCTTAGATATATCCTTCTTCATTCCCATGGCAAGTCCAGGAACTGGTGGGATGAGTGCATCTACACCTGTAGCATCGCCTGGATCTTTGTTGGGGTTTTTTGATGATCATCTTCTGGCATGAGTCTTCCAGAGAGTGCTGATGTTGGAAGTTCTTTTTCATATCGTATCTTAGTTCACTTTTGGGGTAGCAAAATTAGGCTTTGATCCTCTGTATAAACACAAACAGACCCTTTGCCTACACTTTTATATGCCCTTTGAACCATTGTGTAGAACTCATTGGAGTTCACCACACAGGAACTGCCTTTTTGTTTTTCTGGTATCATTAATCTACACTTACATGATGAATATTATGTTTACAAGGCTCACCCTTATACCAGGTCCCCCCTATAAAACCCTTTAGATTCAGTGTCCATCAGCATAGCAAAATGTTGTAGAATCACTACTTGCCTTCTATGTGTTGTACAGCCCTCGCTTATCTCCTACCCCCCATGCATGCTAATCTTAATAGCCTCCTTCTTCTCCCCCCCCCCCTTATCCCTCCTTACCCACCCATCCTACACAGTCCCTTTCCCTTTGGTACCTGTTAGTCCATTCTTGAGTTCTGTGATTCTGCTGCTGTTTTTTTCCTTCAGTTTTTCCTTTGTTCTTATATTCCACAGATGTGTGAAATCATTTGGTATTTCTCTTTCTCCGCTTGGCTTATTTCACTGAGCATAATACCCTCCAGCTCCATTCATGTTGCTGCAAATGGTAGTATTTGCCCTTTTCTTATGGCTGAGTTGTATTCCATTGTGTATATGTACCACATCTTCTTTATCCATTCATCTACTGATGGACATTTAGGTTGCTTCCAATTCTTGTCTATTGTAAATAGTGCTGCGATAAACATAGGGGTGCATTGTTCTTTCTCAAACTTGATTGCTGCATTTTTAGGGTAAATTCCTAGGAGTGCAATTCCTGGGTCAAATGGTAAGTCTGTTTTGAGCATTTTGATGTACCTCCATACTGCTTTCCACAGTGGTACAATGGTTGAACTAATTTACATTCCCACCAGCAGTGTACGAGGGTTCCCCTTTCCCCACAGCCTCGCCAACATTTGTTGTTGTTTGTCTTTTGGATGGCAGCCATCCTTACTGGTGTGAGGTGATACCTCATTGTAGTTTTAATTTGCATTTCTCTGATAATTAGGGATGTTGAGCATCTTTTCATGTGTCTGTTGGCCATCTGTATTTCTTTTTTGGAGAACTGTCTGTTCAGTTCCTCTGCCCATTTTTTAATTGGGCTATTTGTTTTTTGTTTGTTTAGGCGTGTCAGCTCTTTATATATTCTGGACATCAAGCCTTTATCAGATCTGTCATTTTCAAATATATTATCCCATACTGTAGTGTTCCTTTTTGTTCTATTGATGGTGTCTTTTGCTGTACAGAAGCTTTTCAGCTTAATATAGTGCCACTTGTTAATTTTGCTGTTGTTATCCTTGTGCAGGGAGATATGTTCAAGAAGAGGTCACTCATGTTTGTGTCTAAGAGGTTTTTGCCTATGTTTTCTTCCAAGAGTTTAATGGTTTCATGACTTACATTCAGGTCTTTGATCCATTTCGAGTTTACTTTTGTATATGGGGTTAGACAATGGTCCAGTTTCATTCTCTTACATGTAGCTGTCCAGTTTTGCCAGCACCATCTGCTGAAGTGACTGTCATTTCGCCATTGTATGTCCATGGCTCCTTTATCAAATATTAATTGACCATATATGTCTGTGTTAATGTCTGGATTCTCTGGTCTGTTCCATTGGTCTGTGGCTCTGTTCTTGTGTCAGTACCAAATTATCTTGATTACTATGGCTTTATAGTAGAGCTTGAAGTTGGGGAATGAGATCCCCCCTACTTTATTCTTCTTTCTCAGGATTGCTTTGGCTATTCGGGGTCTTTGGTGGTTCCGTATGAATTTTTGAATTATATGTTCCAGTTCATTGAAGAATGTTGCTGGTAGTTGCATAGGGATTGAATGAAATCTGTATATTACTTTCGGTAGGATGGCCATTTTGACAATATTAATTCTTCCTAGCCATGAGCATGTAATGAGTTTCCATCTGTTATTGTCCCCTTTAATTTCTCTTAAGAGTGACTTGTAGATTTCAGAGTATAAGTCTTTCACTTTTTAATTTAGGTTTATTCCTAGGTATTTTAATTTTTTTTTGATGCAATTGTGAATGGAGTTGTTTTCCTAATTTCTCTTTCTGTTGGTTCATTGTTAGTGTATTGGAAAGCCACAGATTTCTGTGTGTTGATTTTGTGTCCTGCAACTTTGCTGTATTCCGATATCAGTTCTAGTAGTTTTGGGGTGGAGTCTTTAGGGTTTTGTATGTACAGTATCATGTCATCTGAAAATAGTGACAGTTTAACTTCTTCTTTACCAGTCTGGATTCCTTGTATTTCTTTGTTTTGTCTGATTGCCGTGGCTAGGACCTCCATTATTATGTTAAATAACAGTGGAGAAAGTGGGCATCCCTGTCTTGCTCCCAATCTCAGAGGAAATGCTTTCAGCTTCTTGCTGTTCAATATAATGTTGGCTGTGGGTTTATCATAGATGGCCTTTATTATGTTGAGGTACTTGCCTTCTATTCCCATTTTGCTGAGAGTTTTTATCATGAAGGGATGTTGAACTTCGTCAAGTGCTTTTTCAGCATCTATGGAGATGATCATGTGGTTTTTGTCTTTCTGTTTGTTGATGTGGTGGATGATGTTGATGGACTTTCGAATGATCTACCATCCTTGCAGCCCTAGGATGAATCCCACTTAGTCATGGTGTATGATCCTTTTGATGTATTTTTGAATTCGGTTTGCTAATATTTTGTTGAGTATTTTTGCATCTACGTTCATCAGGGATATTGGTCTGCAGTTTTCTTTTTTGGTGGGGTCTTTGCCTGGTTTTGGTATTAGCGTGATATTAGCTTCATAGAATGATTTTGGGAGTATCCCCTCCTCCTCTTTTTTTTAGAAAACTTTGAGAATGGGTATTATGTCTTCCCTGTATGTCTGATAAAATTCCGAGGGAAATCCATCTAGCCCAGGGGTTTTGTCCTTTGGTAGTTTTTTGATTACTGCTTCAATTTTGTTGCTGGTAATTGGTCTGTTTAGATTTTCTGTTTCTTTCTGGGTCAATCTTGGAAGGTTGTATTTTTATAGGAAGTTGTCCATTTCTCCTAGGTTTCCCAGCTTGTTAGCATATAGGTTTTCATAGTATTCTCTAATAATTCTTTGTATTTCTGTGGGGTCCGTCGTGATTTTTCCTTTCTCATTTCTGATACTGTTGATTTGTGTTGACTCTCTTTTCCTCTTAATAAGTCTGGCTAAAGGCTTATCTATTTTGTTTATTTTCCCAAAGAACCAGCTCTTTGTTTCATTGATTTTTGCTATTGTTTTATTCTTCTCAATTTTATTTATTTCTTCTCTGGTCTTTATTTTGTCCCTCCTTCTGCTGACCTTAGGCCTCATTTGTTCTTCTTTTTCCAATTTCGATAATTGTGACATTAGACCATTCATTTGGAATTGTTCTTCCTTTTTAAAATATGCTTGCATTGCTATAAATTTTCCTCTTAAAACTGCTTTTGCTGTTTCATACAGAAGTCGGGGCTTTGTATTCTTTTTGTCTTTTGTTTCCATATATTGCTGGATCTCCATTTTGATTTGGTCATTGAGCCATTGATTATTTAGGAGCGTGTTGTTAAGCCTCCATGTGTTTGTGAGCCTCTTTGCTTTCTTTGTACAGTTTATTTCTAGTTTTATGCCTTTGTGGTCTCAAAAGTTGGTTGGTAGGATTTCAATTTTTGGTATTTACTGAGGCTCTTTTTGTGGCCTAGTATGTGGTCTATTCTGGAGAATGTTCCATGTGCACTTGAGAAGCAGGTGTATCCTGTTGCTTTTGGATGTAGAGTTCTGTAGATGTCTATTAGGTCCGTCTGCTCTCCTGTGTTGTTCAGTGATTCCATGTCTTTACTTATTTTCTGCCTGGTTGATCTATCCTTTGGGGTGGGTGGTGTGTTGAAGTCTCCTTGAAGGAATGCTTTGCAGTCTATTTCCCCCTTTAGTTCTGTTATTATTTGTTTCACATATGCTGGTGCTCCTGTGTTGGGTGCATATATATTTAGAATGGTTATATCCTCTTGTTGCTCTGAGCCTTCTATCATTATGTAGTGTCCTTCTATATCTCTTGTTACTTTCTTCGTTTTGAACTCTATTTTTTTCTGATATTATTACTGCAACCTCTGTTTTCTTCTCACTGTTGTTTCCCTGAAATATATTTTTCCATCCCTTGACTTTTAGTCTGTACATGTCTTTGGGTTTGTGGTGAGTTTCTTGTAAGCAGCATATAGATGGGTCTTGCTTTTTTATCCATTCTATTACTCTGTGTCTTTTGTTTGTTGCATTCAGTCCATTCACATTTAGGGTGACTATTGAAAGATATGTTCTTATTACCATTGCAGGCTTTAAATTCGTGGTTACCAAAGTTTCAAGGTTAGCCTCTTTCGTATCTTACTGCCTAACTTAGCTCGCTTGTTGAGCTGTTATATACACTGTCTGGAGATTCTTTTCTTCTCTCCCTTCTTATTCCTCCTCCTCCATTCTTCATATGTTGGGTGTTTTGTTCTGTGCTCTTTCTAGGAGTGCTCCCATCTAGAGCAGTCCCTGTAAGATGTTCTGTAGAGGTGGTTTTTGGGAAGCAAATTCCCTCAGCTTTTGTTTGTCTGGGAATTGTTTAATCCCACCGTCATATTTGAATGATAGTCGTGCTGGATACAGTATCCTTGGTTCAAGGCCCTTCTGTTTCATTGTATTAAATATATCATGCCATTCTCTTCTGGCCTGTAGGGTTTCTGTTGAGGAGTCTGATGTTAGCCTGATGGGTTTTCCTTTATAGGTGACCTTTTTCTCTCTAGCTGCCTTTAAAACTCTTTCCTTGTCCTTCATCTTTGCCATTTTAATTATTATGTGTCTTGGTGTTGTCCTCCTTGAATCCTTTCTGTTGGGGGTTCTGTGTATTTCCGTGGTCTGTTCGATTATTTCCTGCCCCTGTTTGGGGAAGTTTTCAGCAATTATTTCTTCCAAGATACTTTCCATCCCTTTTCCTCTCTCTTCTTCTTCTGGTATCCCTATAATACAGATATTGTTCCTTTTGGATTGGTCACACAGTTCTCTTAATGTTGTTTCATTCCTGGAGATCCTTATATCTCTCTCTATGTCAGCCTCTGTGCGTTCCCGTTCTCTGGTTTCAATTCCATCATGGCCTCTTGCATCCTATCCATTCTGCTTATAAACCCTTCCAGAGTTTGTTTCATTTCTGTAATCTACTTTCTGGCATCTGTGATCTCCCTCCGGACTTCATCCCTTTTCTCTTGCATATTTCTCTGCATCTCTGTCAGCATGTTTATGATTCTTATTTTGAATTCTTTTTCAGGAAGACTGGTTAGGTCTGTCTCCTTCTCTGGTGTTGTCTCTGTGATCTTTGTCTGCCTGTAGCTTTGCCTTTTCATGGTGATAGGAATAGTTTGCAGAGCTGGGACGAGTGACAGCTGGAAGAACTTCCCTTCTTGTTGGTTTGTGGCCCTCCTCTCCTGGGAGAACAGCGACCTCTAGTGGCTTGTGCTGGGCAGCTGCACGCAGACAGGGCTTCTGCTTCCTGCCCGGCTGCTATGGAGTTAATCTCCACTGTTGCTGTGGGCATGGCATGGCTCGGGCTGGTGCTCCAAAATGTTGGCGTTTTAGGGTGAGTAGCAGGGAGGCTATGTATCTCTGTAAGTGGCCTCCGTGCTCCCTGCTCTCCAGGGTATTAGAGTGCCCAGATATCACCCTCATTCCCTACCTCTGGATTAAGTGTCCCGCCCTGCCCCTTTAAGACTTCCAGAGAGCACCCGCCAAAACAAAACAACAACCACAAAAAAAAAAAAAAAATTTTTTTTAGATTAAAAAAGTAAATAAATATAAAATGGCCACTTGTTTTTCTTTATTCTCCAGCACCAGCGTCAGGCATCTACTCATTTGTCTTGCTGCCCTGTTTCCCTAGTATTTGGGTCCCTATCCCTTTAAGACTTCCAAAATGCGGTCACCAAAACAAAACAGAAAAAAAAAAAAAAAAAAGAAAAAAAAAAAGGCCGCTCGCTTTTCTTTTGTCCTCCGGCGCCAGGCCTCCGGTACCCTCTCACCGTTCTTGCTGCCCTGTTTTCCTAGTATCCAGAACCCCATGCACGCATTGTGTCTGCGCTCTGGCCCGGATGGCTGGGGCTGGGTGTTCAGCAGTCCTGGGCTCCGTCTTCCTCCCCGCTCCGTCTCCTCTCCTCCCGCTGGGAGCTGGGGGGAGGGGCTCTCGGGTCCTGCCGGGCTGGGGCTTGTATCTTACCCCCTTTGGGAGGTGCTGGGTTCTTGCAGGTGTGGATGTGGTCTGGATGTTGTCCTGTGTCCTCTGCTCTTTATTCTAGGAAGAGTTGTCTTTGTTATATTTTCATATATATATATATATGTGGTTTTGGGAGGAGATTTCCACTGCTCTACTCACTCCACCATCTTGGCTCAGCTTTGACTAAATTATTTTATAATTTGAAGTTTGTACGTCACTATCCCCTTCACATGTTTCACCCCTGGCACAGTAACCAACCATCCTTTATCTGTGTTTATGAGTCTCTTTCTGTTTTGTTTATTTTGTTTTTCAGATTCAATCATATAAGTGAAATAATATGGTATTCCTCTTTCTCATACTTATTTCACTTAGCATAATATCTCTAGGTCTACCCACATTGTTGCAAATGGAAAGATTTCTCCTTTTCAAAGGCTGAATAATATTCCATTGTGTATATGTATCATATTTTTATCCATTTATCTATTGATGAACACTTTACTTCCAGATCTTTTCTATTGTAAATAATGCTGCAGTAAACATAGGGGTGCATATTTCTTTTAAAATTAATGATTCATTTTTCTTGGATAGATTCCCAGAAGTAGAATTTTTGAATCATATCATTTTATATGTTTAGTTTTTTAAGAATCCTCCATAATGCTTTCCATAGTGGCTGTACCAATTTGAAATCCCACCAGCAGTGTACGTGTTCCCTTTTCTCCACATCTTTACCAACACTTACTATTTCTTGTCTTCTTGATACTAGCCATTCTGACTTGCCTGAGGTGATATCTCATTGCAAACAAATGGCTGGATTCTCAGTCTCTCCAAGTATTCCTCCTGTCTTAGCTTTCCGACCCCACTAATCTCCAGATCACCATGCAATGTAGGTTTGTGTTCCCAAAGCAGATCTCTAAGGCTAAGTGTTCAACAGTCTTAGGCTTCCACCCACTCCCCACTCAGTTTCTCTCTTCCCACCATTGAGTTGGGGTGGGGGAAGGGTTGGGTCCCACTGGATCAAGGATTTAGTATGTTACCCTGTTTTATGAGGTCTGCTCTGTTCTCCCCGTGTATGCAGTCTGGTGCAGCCTTCTTTCCTGTTGCTCTTTAGGATTAGTTGTATTAACTATATTTTCATATTATATTTGGTTTGGGGAGGAGTTCTCTGTCTCACCTCTCATGCCACCATCTTGAATCCTGTCTTTAACTTTTGACATTTTAATTATAATGCGTCTTCAGCTTCCTGGGTCTGGATGTCTATTTCCTTTCCCAAGTTAAGAAAGTCTTGCCAAGTCTGAAGCCTTATCCTCAGTCTGAAGTTCCAGGACTTGCAGTGGCCTCCTTCCCAGAATTATGGGGGTGTGCCTCAGGTAGTTCCCTGAGGATTGTAGCCCTCCAAAAGCTTTTATCCAGTTGCTATAGTCCTTTAGGACCTGTGAATGCAAGCCCTTTCAGCCATCAAAGACAGGTGAATGATGGGTGTCCCTGGGTGTCAGATATAAAAATTGTGTAAAGTTCCCCCCTGGGGATACTGGTGCTCTAAACTGTGACAGAGTAAATTCAAAGATGGCACCCACCTTCCAAGGTATCTGGAAAGGATTAGTCATCCCCCTTCTGAGTTTTTCACTAGAAGTATGCCCCTCAGGCTATCATCATGATGTTTAGTTTATAAGCTTCCTTCACAGAAAACCAAGCTCCTGGGTCTGTTGCCTCTTGCTGTGCCCAGGGAGTAAGAGTTCTTATACTTTCTTTTTGCACTGGTCAATAATACTTTGTGTTTTAGGGGGGTTGCTGTAAAATAGTCTCTATAAATACACTTACTGTTTTTGTTTTCTGCCTAATTCAACCCAGTTTAATACAGAATCCTTTTCCTTCTCTGAGGGTATTTTTGGACTTTCTATTATAACTTTAAAGGTTTCCAAATCCCTGTAGTCTGATTCCTTAAAGATAGCCTTTTATAATATGCTTTTTGAGAAACAAAAAATGACCTTATGCTTTCATTTCTTTTAAAATGTATTAACTTCTTGAGATGGCCTCTCTTTTATCCTATTGATAAAATTGTAACTTAGAGAAACTTGTGTATATCTTCCTGTCCTTTCCTCATGGATAGGAAAAGTCCCAAATAGTAGAAATATTTGACTTAGTCAACTAACTGTTATTTTTTTGTCAATACTTTTCTTAGTAACCTCTTTCAACATAGCTATTAGTATAATAAACACATATTTAAAAACTCCATATGAGCTAAAAGAAATGGATAAATCCTATATATTTTCTTTATAAATCTGCATATTAATTTATGATATGAAGTAGGACATTTCTTAGCATTCCCTTCCTAAGATGAATAGCACCATTGCTGCTATTTAATATAAAAATTGTTACATACAACAGGCAAAACTTTATAACTTACAGAGAAATAGAGCCATGATTTTCCTCTTATTTTAAATCATTTTTAAAAGACGTAGCAAAAATCTAATAATGAGATAATAATTAGGGACAAATTAGGTACATCTACATTATTATGTAGAATTTAAGGAAAATAACATGGTTTTGAGTAAAATGTTACAGAATTCTTTTTTTCTGCACAGTGTCAGTTTAAAAATCACACACAAAAATATTGTCTTTCTAAAAACAGATTTCTGTGTGTATAATTTATAACTCTGAAGTTTAACCCTACTCTTTTATAATCATCATTCTTCTTTGATGTTGTTCCAAAATATTAATGAATTTTTATTAAAATACCTGAGATTGTGAATAGCTATTTTAAATTTATCTTCCTAGACAATTCTGCCTTTATAGTTACTGGCATGATTGGGTTCTAATTCCAACAGTGAATCTGTATGTGGAAAAGGATGAATTGTTGTCACCATATTATGTCTAAGTCCTTAAATATATACCTACCTTTTGTAGACTTAAACAATAATGATGTCAGGGAAAATAGCAGTTAAATTAACAATTTCTTTTATGAGCGGAAAATCTTAAGTGATTTTCAGCAAATGGTAATTTGAACTTCATGTTTTTACCATGCCTGTGTCAAAAGGATTTTAAGCCAGATCTTATAATGAATCATAAAAAGCCAAATAGTCTCAAGAGAAAAGTGTTCGTGTATTATGTTTTCAATTCATCAGTGAAACAACCTGAAAATTTGATTTATTCTTAAATTTCTTGAGAAACTGAGAAAAGGGAGTAGAGAGTATAGAATCTAGAGTTTTTCATAATTTTAAAAATCATGACACAGGGACAAGTCTACCTAAGGACAAGTGAAATACAGTTATGAGAATAAAATGGCAACATAGGCAAATAAAGCTTTTCTAAAAGCATTAAATGGATATTTCAGATTGTAGCAATTTTTCAAGATGCGGCTAATGGTAGAGTCTTCTAAGAGATATAATTTGTTTTAATTTTAGATAAATCTTTACAAAATTAGATCTAAATGGAATCTCATATTTTGCCAATAACACACTTTTCTGCTAATTAGAAAACTAATGATTCAGCCTTGAAAATACCCACCTTGTCAAAATGAGGAATAATTTGTTTTCAGAGTCATAAGGAATGTTAACTTCACCTTACTATGTCTCTAAGGTAAGTAAGTACACACCAGAAACATTAAGGGAATTAATTTTAATTTAAAGAAGTCTATAGATGTTGAAAGTACAAACATTAACAAGGAAAACCATATGTAAATTACATAAATCTATTTAGCTTGATTTTCTTTCTAAACACAATCTTAGCTTCTACACTTAAAAATGCTCCCCTCTTTTATAGTATCAAGCAAGATTTAAGTTACATTCTTGTGTGTTATCTGTGGAAGTGTGCCACTGTAAGTAGTTCACAAGACTGGCTGGCATTTACAGTACCTTCTGTTAATTAGGAATAAATTTTTCTATCTGGTTTTAGTTAAAAAATTAATTGGGATAAATTAAATGATTATGTTTTATCAAGTATTACCATTTGCTTTTATAATAGAAAAGTATGTATAACATGAGAGTGTTTTAAACATATGTTTTAGTATATTCAAATATGATCTCCAAGCTTTCCCATTTTAATCATGGGCAAACCGTAACATTTCAGTGATTTGCCTAAGGTCATATAATAAATTGGCTATAGTGTGCAAAATTATCCCTCTGGAAGTTTCAAATGAGATAGGTAACAAAAGCAAAGGGCACAGAACAAGTGAGTAAATATTTAACAATTATGAATGTGAATTAGTAAGTTCAATTATTAGAAGAGGAATTTGAAACTTGCTTTAAATATATTTAGTGTGCAGTGTGAATAGCATACCAGTAACAGATATATTTCAGGAGATAATTAAAAACGTGAGCATAGTGTTTTAGAAACCTGACTGTAAAATATATGGATTGCATGGACTTTCCTGTCAAAAAGGAGATGTAGAGAAAATACTCTGAAGGATTAAAATGAATAGAAGACTGCACAAGTGTTTCAGAAACAGATAACATTTTCCAAAAATATTTTTCAGAACTTGAAATGCCATTTGACAATTATTTTTAAAATACAGTTTCATAAATAAAATACTGTCTAAATTGCTAGTAATACTAAATCTGAAACTTCTCACAATATTTTTTCTATAGTGTAATTTATTTCAAAGTAAAATGTTTATGTGAAATAATACAGATCTCTTACATTAGTACTTATCAGGAAGTGAATAAAAAGTGAAAGAAAAGTGATTCATAGTATGGGACAAACATTTTTGTCTAAAGAAACCAATGGTCTGTTTGTAAATCTCTGAAATTTTATTGATATGGTTGTTATGCCATTTAAAATGCAGTCACTTTGCCTAATGAGTGAACCATTCAGCTTTTACAATTTCCATAAGAATGAGGAAAATATATACTACTATATCAGTTCTTAAAAATCTTGATATAGTTTTATAAGAAGTACTCAGCAACGCTCTGCTTTCCATAGAATGCTCATACATCATTTTCAAGTATGAAAGACTAAAAGAGGATTTTGATCCCACAATAGGCAAATGAATATGACACATTCAAATGCATGCTAATAAAGAGCTTGATTACTTCCTGAGACAATTTGTACCTTCTTAAATTGTACGTTATCAGGAAATTACCAGTATTGTCATGTTGCAAGATTGTTTCCTAAGAATTTATATTATATTCTAGGTAGGTCATATGTACCTTTTGAAAATACTGTTTCCAAAATTAGCTTTTTGGAACAAATATTTTACTGAAAAAAAATGCAATCCTTTTTTGCTCATTATGTAGCAAAATTCTAATTGCCAAGACTAAACATTAGTCTGATAACAGCACAAGCCCTTTAGAGGTTATATTTTTTTAATGTTATATTAGTACCGAAAAATAATATGGAAAACTAAAATGAATGAAGAAGAAATAAATTGCATTAATGATGCAAGTAACATCTCAGGAGAACCTATCTTTAAAATGTTTTTGTTTTTCTGTTTTTCTATTGCTTACTTAATTCAAAGATACCTATTAATAAATGATTCAGTAAATCTTGATTTCATGATATTTCAAAAGCCTTTATTTAAATTAAAAACCAAAATACATCATTTTCCTAAGACTGTCTAAAATCTTTCACTGGACCTTTTTACTGTTTTAACCCATTCATTATACAGTTGACCCTTGAACAACATAAGGGCTAGGGGCATCAACTTGCGTGCAGTTGAAAATCCTTATATAACTTTGACTTCCCCAAAACTTAACTATTAATGGCCCACTGTTGACCAGAAGCCTTAGTGTCAACATAAACAGTCAACTAACATCTAGTTTGTATGTTATATGTATTATATACTGTATTCTTACAATGAAGTAAACTAGAGAAAAGAAAATATTTTTTTAAACTCACAAATCTTCAAAACATTTTCTGATATATTTATTGAAAAAATATGTAGTATATTAAAAATACATAATATATAATGTAAAACTGAACTGTGCAATTCGAACCTATGTTGTTCAAGGATCAACTTACTTTATGCAGATTTCCTATTGTAGCTAAATTCAAGCTCTGTACAATTTTATATTGGAATGAGTATATGTCTGTGGGAATTTGCATAGAAGTTTAGTGACTGGCTGACAGTAAACTTATGACTACAGAGACTTTGGAGTGCTATACCCTGAATTGTAGGCTATTTTTCCCCTAAAACAGATAACTTTTCCTTTGGATTACTCTTCCTTTGTTTACTTAAAGTCTTTATTTACTTATGATCTTGTTTAAGGACCTCTTCAACTCTTCAAAATAAATTATGTCCTGTTATTATTTCGCTCTGCTGTCTTACTTTATTTTATAGAACTCACAACATATACTCACAATCATATTACTATATATTGAATATCTTACTTACTAGCATTCAACAAGTTTCTGTTTTATCATTGGACATCTGATGCTTAGTACAATGTTCAATAACTATTATTGAATGGAAAAACTGATAAATGATTCTGAATTCTTCCTGACATTTATAGAATTATATAATACTGTGTTTAGAAGGGATTTGTACCAGTGGTCTGTCTAACCACCTATATGATAGTTGATTATGCTCTGAAAGATCTCTAACAACTACTCAGTCAACTATTCCCTTTTTGAACTTCTTCTCTGATTGGACATGTATCAACCCTGTCTGAGGCCCAGTCCATTATTACATAGATTTCTTAGTGCAGTGTTTCCTGTTTTAAGCTTTATCTGTCTCCACTTAAGTTCATGCATTTGCCTCAAGTTTATGGGTTTAGCTATAAACAAAAATGGATTCTGTCTTCCAGATGAAAACTTTCAAATGTTAGAAGACTTCTTCATATATCTCCTGAGTATTATCATATCTAGGCATAATTTTTGCACTTCTGTCAACCACTTCTTTTCAGAATTGGGTCCATGATCTTTCCTATCTAGGTCACATTTATTTAATGAGTTATACCTTGACTGAATTCCCATCAATAAACTGTGGCCTCTTAAGATGGTAATCATGTGTTGATTGAATAGTACAGTAGGAAAAATAAGTGTAGTAGACACTTGTCATACACCAGCCATGTCCCCTCTTCTACTAATTTGGTAAAGCTATGATGGAAGCCCCCTGGTACACTTTTCAGTATTCCACACTAAATGAGTGTAGTGGGGTCTCTTTATTCTGCATTCACAGAGGCTCAAAGCTACCAAGCTGCATCCAGGTAGAACCCAGAAGTTCAGAAGAATTAACCAATAGGAATGGCAGTTTATGTATCAATGCTCTGTTCTCTCCTTTCTCAGATGGAAGAATTTTGAATGTCTTCTAGTTACTCATTACTGTAACAAGCACAGTGTCCAAATTTGATGGGTCAGTTTCCCCTGTCTTATTTTTAATTTCCCCATTTTCTTACTCCTAATTTCTTGGATGACTTACCAAATGAACAGTGGCAGCCAAGTCCTTGTATCCTGGTCTGCTTTCAAGGGAATCCGGATTAAGAACTATTAGTTCTAAATATGCTGTTTTAAGTTATCATACTAAAGTTTTTGAGTAAATTTACTTTTTTTTCTTGCAAAGTTTAGATCTTTGCATTTATCTCTTTCAAATATATTGTTGTTGGTTCAAGCCCCCATTCCAATAACATGTCAACATATTTTAAGGCATCCTTATGCTAACAGACATATCTTTCTGCCTTTGTGTACACCTCAGATGATCTGAGCACTGCTGTTGCAGATTTTACCAAGTGAATAAAGAAGATATTAAATAAATAATGAAGGACAAAAAAGTTTTTCATCCCTCAGGTATGGAAGTTCTAAGTTTAATCTACTTACTGTGCTTCTAATGTCTTTCTGGAATAATTTTTAAAAATCTGTATGTACATTTCCTTTTGTTTCAAAAATAAAAAATATTAACATTAATTATCACCTGATCTTTTACTTACAATCAATATCATGATGCAAAGTTTGAAGTTTTGACATAAAACCCTGGCATACTTAAACTTATTCAAATTAAACTTTACCATAAATTACCTCATTTATTCTTTACAACAACCATATGACATATCATATTCATGTTAGGATGAAAATGATTCTTAGATGATATGTCTAATTAACTATATATCCAAAACAGTAGAATGAGAGTTCTTTCAGGTCTTTCTGACTCCAAAAATAATATTTTTATAATATATTTTCATCAGCATAATAATCAGGCACAGAATTTTATTTTTATAATCAATGTATTTTCTTTAACATTCTATATTTAGTTTTTCTTCACTGTGCTGAATGGGAAACTATGGTTCACTTATTAAACCATCAAATTTAAAAGTGAAGATGTCACAAAGTAATATCTATAACTTGGAGGTTTTATAATAAAGATTCTATTTTTTAATATATATATTTCTGCAGCAATATTCACAAAAAATGACTTTTAGAAATATAAATTTTAAAAGGAATGAAGTCATTCCAGAAGTGGCTGAGGTTTAATTAAGAGGTCATTTATTCTATCCCACACTCTACCAACATAAGCAGGGAAAAGAATGAATGCTAACCTCTTCTCTAAAATTATTCCTATGGCTGGGAATTACTCTGGGGATCCTCTAGTCCTCCAACCTAATAACATTATTTTAATGATATGTTACACATATAGTACAATTTTACCTTGAAATGTACTTAAAATTATTTGGTGGCCATTGGGATTTTCTTTAAAGTAGATTATCTCGGTTAGCATTTAAAAAATACTAATGCATATATGTGTGTGTATGTGTGTGGTGTATATGTCGTGGGTGTGTGTGGGCAGAGGTGTGTGGGGTGTGTGTGTGTGTATGTATGGGTGTGTGGGGTTTATGTATGTGGGGGGGGTGGCTTTGGGTGTAGTGTGAAATTGATGCTGCTGTTGTTACTCTTCTGACTTCCATTTCAAAACATTTTGAAAAAGGGTATTAGCTTTCCTGAATCATTACTTTGGAATGATTCATACAGCCCATTCTGTGAGCTCAATTTTTATCTTCTATATATATTCTACTCCAGAGATTCTTGATATTTATCTAATAGGCAATTCAAAACTGAGCCTATTTATTATGTTGCTAAACATCCTTCCTCTGCCATCTCCCAGTAGCCTTGTATGGTTGGTGGTTATTGAGAGTGTTCTTCCAGTGCCTTGACCTTTGTATTTCTTGGCCTCATTATCCATTTCTCTATCTAAATGGGAGTTAATTTGGAGTCACGCTTCTTGGATTGTGAAGAATGGTTCAGATTTGATATTTTAATTGTTGGCTTTATAACATTTTATTTTTGATTCTTATTTAGGAACGATTTGTCACTTGTATTTTTTTTATTTTTCTTCTCCTTTAGTCATTTTAACCATGAAAATGCTTATTTTTGTGGTCTTCCTATCTATGTTGGTGATTATGTAAAAGATTTGCTCAAGTAGATGATTATATGAAGAACTAAAATTTCCTATTATCCATTACTCAACATGTTCTAATAATGCTAAAAATGTTTTAATGAAATAATGAAATATTATTTTTTCAGCCTAAAACCAAATAGAAAGAGTGACACAAAAGAAAATGAGTGAATTTTTTGCTCACTTTTCCAGTTTCTGATATAGTTTTGCATTAGGCCTTCTCAGTAAATGAATATAAAAGCATAGGCATATCTTCAAAAACATTTCAATGTTTTATATCTTACTATTGTATTTTATAAAAACTAAGACAATTCATATCCTCACCAAAACAATGTTTTTGAACAATTTTGTCAAGGCATTAATTATGTTTACAAAATGAACATTTATGTAAGTACGCACTTTCTCACACACACACACAAATACACATACACACACTGTTTCTCCTTTAACAAAATGTAATAAGCACTATCTAAAAACTTGTTTCTTTCATTTAACAACATATTGTTGACACAATTTTATATCAGTACTTAACTAATGTCCTTATTCTTTGTAATGGCTGAACAGATTTGTACAGAACAGCGATATATTGCATCACCTTTCTATTGATGAACACTTACATCATTTCCCAACATTAACTCATTCAAGTAATACTTATTAAGCAATTTTGAATGCAAGTTGTTTTGACCATGTGTGAATATATCTTACATCAAATTAATAGATCAAAGGATCAAAGGACATAGAAACTTTTATTCTATGTTCCAAATTGCCTTTCGCTGAATTTTCAGCTAGTATTTTGCTCTCAAAGCGTACCAGTTTATTGGTTTCTTTACAATGATTTATTTCCCAATGGCTCACAAGATCTTTCTTTAATGCATCTAAGTATATTTTGATTTGAAATGGTACATTCTCATACAATACTTCACAAAACACAGATGGCATTCATATATATCTCCCTTCATACTTAATATTTCTTATTTCAAATGAAATCACACTCTTACATTACATTCTACTTGCTCAAATTCGAGCTTGAAATTCTCTTTTGCTAATCACAATACAATAACCATAAAATATATAATTCCATTTACTTGTCCCCTGAAATGCTTCAAACTCTTGTTGTTACATTTTACACAATTACATGTGCATGGGAAACATTTCTTGTGTTTCCTCTTTTTTTCTACAGATTAGTGTTTTCATGTGATGTTATTTCCCTTTAGCTGGAAGGAAATCTTTTGATATATCCTGTGGGGCAGGTTTGTGAAAGACAAATTCTTCACATGTTTTTATTTACTATCATTTGTGAAGGAAATTTTCACTGTGTAAAGAATTCTAGGTTAACATTTGCTCTGTCAAAATACCATTCAGTTGTCTTTTGTTCTCTATTGTTTTTAATGAGAAGTTGGCCATAATTTGTTTTGCTACTCCTCTTTATATGAAGTATCTTTTTGTCTTTAGTTAAATTCAGATTTTCATTTTTCAGCAATTACTTTGATGTACTTAAGTGTGACTTTCATTGTATTTAACCTCCTTGGATTTCATTGAGCTTTTGGTACTGTACATTGATAATCTTTTAAAGTCATTTGAAAACAAATCCATTTTTTCTCCTCATGCCTTATAATGTAATCTTTGGGCTCCCTGAGTCTCTTTCATTTTTATCTCCATTCTTTTTACTCACTGTTCTCCAAATTAATAATTTTTAATGGTCTATTGCAACGATTACTAGGGTTTTTTCTTTTATCTCCAATCTGCCTTTAAGGTTTCCCAATTATATTTTACGTTTCAGACATCTTCCTTTTCTATAGATTCTAGTTTATTCTCTTACAGATTCCAGTTCTCTGCTAAAATTTTCATCAGTACTTACAGTCACAATTTCTTTTAATTCATTGTACATGTACCCTTTTAATTCTGGAGTATTTGTTTTCAGATTTTTGTGTGCTTAATCTAGTGGCTCACCTTATATTTAGCTTATTTTCAATGCCTTTAATTTGTCTATATGTCAGTATTTACCTGCTTATTTTTATGTCTTATAACAAGACATCATGTGTCATGCATTGCAGAGCATCTTGGTATTTGTTATACTCTAAAAATTTATTTTTTGTTCTTTCATGGACTTGATTGCAGGTGATCACATTTGAAGTTGTGTAGGCTTAGTTTTATGTTTTTGTAGAGTGGATCTTGTAAGTTCAATAAATTTCCTAAGCCCCTCTAACTTGGTTGGGTTTAGATGCCAAACTCTAGTCTTAGGCTTTGTTTGGAGGGGTCCACAGTACTATTGCCACTAAGGTATAGCTTTCCTTGTGTCTCTACCTAGATATAAACAAGGTATTAAGGAAGACATCACACAATAATTGAACTAGTTTTCCACTATATCACTGCCTCATTTCTGTTATCTCCCATTCTGCTATCAGACCCAGAGAAGCTGCTCTCTGATGAGCCTCTAGTAGGACTCTTGCCCTGAGAATATATAGCCTGACTTTCATCCACAGGCTACTGAGGGTCTCTGCCTAGTTGTTACTCACCACCCTCCTCACAACACACTCCCTGCACAGCTCCCTTCAGTGGACCACTGTGCTCTGCTTGGGCTCCAGCATATATGTTTGGAAAATTATTCCCAGACAGCCAATTGGGTAATTATAGGGCTCACTTAATGAGTTTCTCCTTTCTCAGTGATTATAGTCTTGCATTGCTGGATGTCCAAATCCTGAATTCAGTTACCTAATATATATTGTTCAGTTTTATTGTTTATTGTAGGAGGACTAGCTGAATCATATGATTACCCAATCATAGTTGCAACTCAGGACAAAACATTGATTTCAAAAAATAGGGCTTTTTAAAATTAAAGAATGTGTTTCTTTATGCATCTATTGTGAATTACATCCTTTAGTTTTAAAAACATAACAGTGGCATTCACCAAATATATATATTTATATATTTAGTGAAGCAAATAAAACATACCAGTTAGAGATTTTAATTTATTCTCATTATCCATGAGAGATGAAGTTAATAAATATCAATGAAAGTACAACATAACTAAATGTTATATATGTAATATGTTTTATTAATTTATAGAATTTTGAGACAGAATTCTCCTTGTCTTAAAATATACATCTAACATTCACAAAAATTGAATAGATGTTAATCTTAAGCATCAGTAATTTATCCAAGGTCAAATATAAGAATTATATATAAATTTTCTGATAACACTGCTTTCAACTAGAAATTTGTAAGAAACTCCTACATCAAAAGCCTCTACCACATGGAAAGTGGTATCAATAAATAATTGAGTCAGAAACAAGATTCAATCACAAATGTCATAGAATGGTCATAAAAACTTTGTGTATTGCAATTGAACTTATATGATTAATTTACTATTCAGAGAAACAGACTTGAGTCTCTACATCTCAAGTTACATCTCTACTTTGTAGAAATAATCACATAAGATTTTTAAAAATCAGAATGATACAAATTTCATCTATACAGTTGTAACAGTCTTCTCTTGAGTATTTTTACTTGCTGTTTGATTTTTCTCTGCATTTTTCCATGTATTCTTGTGGTATTTTTGCATATATCCTGTATGGTTGCTTTGATAACTCATTATTGAAGGAATTCTATTCTCCTGACAACTCTCTTGACAGCCCATTAGTATGAAGGAAGCACCAAAGCCCTGTTGTAGGCTTTCAGTTGGTTTAAGGTTTTGTTTGTCAGTTTATTGAACTTATACTTTTAACCAGGAAATGGAATACTTAGCTGTGGTCAATTCAGTATCTCTTCTCACTTGTAGACATAGAGACAGGCGGCTTTCTAGAAATCCTCAACTGCGGGGTTCCTTTTCAGTACAGACTTCTTTGGTCTTCATTTGCAATTTGAACCCTGGGAAGCTTCTACTACAAGCTGGTGCATTCAATTTCTACTGTTGTAAATAAACAATTTATGTTCTGCTTCCTAGAATATGCCATTTTTTTTAGAGAAATGAAATTTTGAAATTTGGTTGACTCTTTCCTATCTTCAGTGGTATTACCTTCTCTCCATGTCTTCCCACAAAGCCTTCTGGCTCAGTCCCCATACTTTTGAAAGCATTTCCACATATATTATGTTTTAGTGTTTCTTGTTTCCTTTGATAGCTTCATTGAAAACAGGTTGTGTGTTTTTCATTCCCCTTACTGTTTTTGATTGATTTTTATAAAGGAATTATCTTCTTTCACTATGTTAAAATTGGCAGGCATGCTCTAGTGATGTACATATGTAATGGATAATCTTGTATTTAATTAGAGCAGCGTTTTTAATAAATAATGGAATCTGCATTATGCTAATGATGTAAATCTCTAAAGAAACTTCAAGTGAATCCTCTATATCAGATGGAGACATTAGTTCCTAATCTTCTCATTTCAATTTCCATATTTTGTTAAACATCTTTGATTTTTAAATCTAGTTTATTTTATTATTATTTTTACATGTTTACCTACTCTTGTAAAAGTTTATGTTGATATTACCCTTATGTTTTCTAGTGATATTGACAACATATTTGTAGCTTTTACAAATGAGCATTAGTTTGGTTCTACAGGGTTTTTTTTTCCTATATCACTGATGTTAAAAAGTAGCTTGACAGTCAAACTGGTATTAATCTCTTTTTACTCATTTCATAATGTGTGATAAGCCCCCTTTTTGAACAGTGAAGTTTTTGCTTATTTTTGGAGTGCTTGTTTCATTATTATTTAATCAATCTATGCTCATTGATAATCAGAAAAAAAAGAAAGCCTAATAACATAGTAATAAAAAAGAAAGAAATTAAAAGTATCTGTGATCTGACAATTCACAAATAAAAATTTTCGAAATTAAAATTCTGAAAACTGAAAAGAGAGCTTTAGGATAATCAATGGGTAAATGACCAATAATTTCGAAAACTCAACTGAAGTTATGTGTATCTAAATTGCCATTTTGACAAAATCACCTCTGCCTGCTCTCACGTTTGGTTGTTCCTTCCAGGACCGCCCAGTTCCCTGATGGAACTCCCGGCCATCATGAAGTTTCCAGAGTTCTCTACCTGTACTTTTGCTTCACGGTTACTCTGGCTAACTTTGCTTCCCTCCTTTTAGGTCAAGTAGTAGGATGTCCTTCCCTCCTGTTCTTTGTGTTTTTGTGAGTACTGTAGCAATTACTTTTTAAAACCTATGAAGACATCACTAAGTATCTCCCTTTATGCTATGTTTTGCTAATTCCTTCCTTTCTTGAAATTATCATTCTGCAAACTGATTTATTTTATTTGTGTGTGGTTCTTAAGAGGATGATATATATATATATATATATATATATATATATATATATATATATATATATGTTTTAAGGATGGTATATTATAATTTGCCCTCACAGATCTGAGTACAGTTCTGGTAGTCACTAGTAAGTATTTGGAAAAGTGATCATGTGATGAAGATCATACTAATTAATTGTTGAAATGCTACCTAAAATTATAGATTACCTTCTATGATAAGCTACCTAGTAGTTGAGATTCTTTTAAGATATTTCCAAAATAATCAACTTGCATCAATTTTCTATACTCACTTTCCTTTTCCTACACTTCAGCTTCCCTATAAATGGACTCTCAAATAAGCTGTTGTCTTATAAGCATTTCCTCCCCTATGCTTTCTAAGAAAGTTAAGACAAGATAGGGAGATGAAAGGCAGAAGGAAATCAAATGTAGGTACTATTTCTGATCAATCTCATTAAAAGACAAGTTGTAGACCCTTACAAGTTCTATATATGGAAAATGAATAAAGTTTTGGTGAGCTTTAAGCAGATAAAATAATTATTTCAATTTAAAGAATGTCTTTCTTATTTGTAGGTGTTGGGAAAGGGATGGTAAAGAAAAAATAGGCTTTGCTACAGAAGGCATCAAATGTACCCTTCCCTAGAAAATACTACCTAGGTATTACAAATTTACACTGTAACAGGTTTCTAAAATTTCCCAGTTATTTATCTTCAAATATGAGTTTATTAGTTCACTCAATGAATACTTAATAAGTACCTATTGTGGGCCTACTATGTGCTATGTGTTCTAGGTAGCAATGAACAGGGGAGATAAATCTTTGTTATTTATAGCAAACATCCTAGCAAGTAGAGAAAGAAAACATAGAATGTAGTAGATAGTGGTAAGTGATAAGAAGAAAAATGAAGCAGAATAAGGGTGTTGAAGGGAAAGAGAAAAGGCAGGCCATAATTACCTTATATATTAAGGTACAACAAAATAAGGTAATATTTGAGCACAGAGGCCTCAGGATTTCTCTGAGAGAACCTCTGTTAGTAGCCGAAAAGATCCGTTATCAGTGGAGACAATGATGCAGGTAAGTAAAGAAGTTACACTAATTAGAAGTTCGAGGAAAATAGCTAAAGAGGGAGCGATTCTTCTCTTCCTCTGGCCATAATAAAACTAACATGGTTATTTATAGCTTTAATATTATTCTTCGCTACCTTGAATAAAGATACAAAATGAAACTTTATTGAGTGCATATGTAATATGACAAACCATGTTCTAAGTACTGGACATGAACTTAGTCATTTAACCTTCAGTGGAACTCTGGGTCGTAGGTACTGTTTTATCACCATTGTGCTGATGAGAAAACTGAGGTCTTGAAAATTTAAGTTTCAAAAGAAAGGAAGAGAAAAGGCAGGCAATATATTACCTTATATAAAAGCTATAGAGATAGCTGTTAGAAAAGGAACCAGAGATTCTGAGGCTATGTACAGAGCCTAAGGCCTAACCACTATCTTCACCTCTATAAAGTAGTTTTCTTTTGGAAAATCTCTGAAGTTCCATTGCAATTTCAAAGGCAGAGAAAAAACATAGTGAGAGAGAAATAATTGTCTCTGTTTTATTCTGAGAATTTGTCAAAGCTTACAGAGAAGGAGAATAAGTTCATATGTTACGGATTCAGTAAAATAAACATCAACTGATATCCTGAATCAAAACTGGTGAGTTTTAAAATTGTGTTGGGTATTTAAAACTTTATTAATTAATGTCTGTAGTCCTTTTGCATTTCTATTTTTGCTCTGGTAATCATCTTACTGTAAGAGATATCTAGAGATAATTTTAATAGATCATTAATTAAAGCAAAATTTCAGTAAGGAAATACCACCAAAAAAGTTTGATCACTTCATATTTATTTTGTTTAGTTATAGAATATCAGTTTCACAGTTTATAATAATAAAGTGTTGACAACAAATTGTTCTAAATAAAAATAAGTATAGAAGGTTATTCTTAAATACTTAGTTTTCAAAGCAAGAAAACAAAAGTTTATATTTCAAAACCTGTCACCAGAATAATATCTTAAGTAGATGATGAAAAGTTTGATGAATATTAAGTACAACTGTTTCTTATATTTACATGAAGCTTTGTGCAATAAACACACATTCCTAAATTTTCTAAAAAACATAATTGAATACTTGGAAGAGAATACTTATTTTTGTCAATTGTTAAACTGAGTGGAGGGAGATATACCTTGATTAACCTTTATGTAGCAGTTCCATTTAGTTAGCAGCTCAACTATTTTTCTGATTAATGGCATTTTAACTGAAATGAAATTTGAATTGAATGTACTACTGAAAATAAATTGTGCATTAGGGAGAGAAAAAAGTTTCTTTCTCTAATATTCTCCAGATAATATTTTCTCCAGCCATGTTTAAAAAAATTTCCTCTTTTCCTCACTCATCCTCACGTACACAATCATGCTGCAGAGATTTTCCTGTGACATTTCATTAAATGAAATTGCCAAAATTGTATTTTATCATTAGGTCAGAAAATGCTGATCTTTTGTTATTTCCATAGAACATAGAGAAAGGAAAGAAGAAGTAACTGGAAGTATTTTAGTGTTTTAATGTTGTCCAAAGATTTAAGTACATTATTCTCTGAATTATAAGGAAGTATACTTATTTGTTCTAAAAGCAAAAATTTTTATCTAAATTAAAAGTTAACATATAAATTATTGCAACTGAAATTAAAAAGAAATTCTATCAGTCTAGTAAAGTGATAACCTCATTATTCATAGGGCAGATTTTCAGCAGCCAAAATATTTAAAAATACAGTTTTTGTGCTTAAGTATCAAATTTGACATTCTATTTTAAAGTAATAGCCAGACATACACACAGCTTCTCTTAGAGAAATAAATTAACCTTCAGGTTTCACTAGGAAATCTATGTAAAATGGGAGAGCCATTTTTTGGACATTTGGCATTCTCCATTTACAGGTAAATAATTCCAGCACTACAATGAAATTGAAGGAATTAAAAATTGATGTTTATAATCCTGATCTCTAGTCAAACAAAGAAATTTACATATGTCTAGAGCACCAAATATCACTGAAAAATGTTTACAAAAATATTGTGTATTATACAAATTTCCATTATTTAAAAGGTAATTTTTTTTCAAATTGTGTCAGATAACTGAAGTTTATCTCTACATATTTAAGGCTATATTAAAGATAGAATACTTTACAATGTTTGTGATTTCATTTCTAACTTATGTGACATCTGATGAAGTGAGTTGGCTTTTCAATGCCCCATGAGCTGCATGAAGAACAATTTCAGTTGGCTTTTAATCAAAGCTTCCTTAAACTTGGTGAAAGTGCATTATTTTTGGAAGGTCACCTTAGATATTAGGATATCTTATTTGGCTGACCAGAATTTCCTCTCTCAAATCAATCTGATATATACATAGACTTCGGCAACTTATAATATTACATTTAATTGAAAAAAAATTACCCTATGACTACTGTGGTTTTGCAATAAACAGGATGAAAATGTAGTGATATGCAAGATAATGTAATTTAAAACTTAGTCCTTTGTGATATAGAGACAAACAAGTTGTCAGTAACTTTCATGTGTATTTCCCTTCCCCAGAATTATGTGTGATTTACAATTCATAAAAATTGTTTTAAGGGAGAATAAGAATGCTTACGATGTGATCTCCATGTCTCTCTGGGATAGTTATAGGAGTACTGTATATTTTATTTACTAGGGTTGTATAGCAAGAGAGTACTTGGAAATCTCATCTCTCCTTGAAGGTGAAGGAATAGTGTATGTGCATAAAACAATATTTACTACAGTGCTGGGAGGTATATAAATATTACTGCTCAGATGGCTGATTAGGTTGTCTCACTTCACCTTTTCTGCTTCTATGTATTTGGTTTTTTGCTATTTTTTGCTTGCTTTCTTTTGGCTTTTGATTCCATCTACTTCAGATGCTTTCCATGTTATGACTGCCGTGCACTCAAAGTTACCTTAGTGATACGAAAGAGTTAATGTGATTGTATCCATGTTTAAGTTACTTCCAGAAAATAAGCAGCTTTGGAGAGATTAAACGCAACTTCAAAGACATTAGAACCCAAGTTAAGTTTTGAATTCTTAAAAAGTAATGAACAACTAGATATGACCTTGATAAAAATGAACAAGGAAGATTTCCCAATTCCAAGTTCCACTCACACTGTCCTATTACTCTAGTTTGAAATGATACAATTATAGAACTCATTCACCATGAATGAAAGAATTATCCTCCATTAAAATGTAAATGCCCCGGAAAAGACAGTACAAGAATCCATCAATCATTTATACCTTAATGAGAAGTTGTCACTCAAACCCTTCCCAGCATTAGAGTTACCTGAAATTGAGCATTGATAGGATGGAGAGAAGACAGAAGCACTTTGGGAACCAGGAGCAGGAAGGAAGAAAAAATAAAAGGGAAATGAGAGATTGCTGACAATAGGTGGCACAATTTACAATGTTACAAAGAACCTGAGTCACAGGTGACAAACAGTTATTGGAAGTAGTTTGTTGAGCTCAAGAAAAGACTGTCTGATAAAGTGGCATACTTGGACTTGAGGGAAAAATTTGTTATTCTCTGTCTTCTCTTCCTTACCTAGAGGACTACCGTTTATGATGAAGTGCTGACATGTCACCTCAACATGGCCAGCAATCTGCATTTATGCAGCCAGCTTAAGTGTACTTGCTTTAAGGACACAACTACAAATGTGTTTATGTATTTATCAGAAAACACAAGAGATAATAAATGAAAATAGTTTTCATTTCTTAAAAATGTCCTGTATGTGACTTAACTAGAACGGAACATAAATCATATAAAATATCTGTGATTTACAAATATTCAGTCTAAGCATAACTTTCTGGAAAAATGTCTATTAGTAAGGCAATATACTTCCCAGTTCTTCTGCATTTATACTCTTTCCCATGTACATTGGATAATGTGCTTGGCATAGAACTTAACATATTTCATCAATTTGTCATTGTCATTTTCATCATTATGTGTGTTGTGTGTGCATTTGTCCTGAGTTAAAAGGAGAGAGCCATCCATGAGCAAAGAGGTACTTTTGTGGCCTCAAGAACTTTTTGAAGGTCCTTTAAGAAGAATGATCTCTCTTCATTTCACCATATTCTGTTGAAAGGCAGACTTAGATGATCATATTTTGATTGTTACATATATATATATGTATGTATAATATCACATATACATATAGCATCATATGCAACATATTCCACATTGTATGTATTATATGTGAATTTGTATAATTATTTATATACACAAACACACATACTACTGAATTGACACTAGCCATACAAATTTTAATAAAATGAGTATGTTATTTGGGAATAGTTAAATCTGTTGTTAAGAAATTCTCTTAGGCTTCAATAACATGAATTTAATGTTATAAAAATAAAGTTCATAATAAAATTCACCTAATGATTTAATTTTAGGGAATTCAGTTTGTTCATTTTCACCCAGAAACACTTTTAAAAAAATTATAACTAGTGCAGCTACCAAGGTGGCGACATACGATAGACATCTTCCTTGTGCACTTGAACGTTAATGAGTGAGATCCTGTCTTTGTCTTGTTCTATCTTGTTAGGGCTATTTTCAAATATATTTTGGATTAACTATGGCCATTTATTAACTCAACTAAGCAATCTTCTTACAGATATTTTTATGTCATAATTTTGTGATTATCCATTTGTTCGATTGTTTTAGTCATCTTTAATCCTTTTTACATTCTTGTTTTGACTTTTTGTGTTGTTTTTATTTATTTAGCTTATTCTTTGGGTAAAAGTATAAGATAATAGAACTTATGGGCAAATTAATCATATTTATCTGTTGGTGAGAAATGAATAATCATCTTCATATTATTTTTTTTCAATAAGTATGTAAATTAAAAACAAAAACTTACTGTTTAGGTCTAAAATGTCAGACCAGATATGAATTAAGACAGAGAAAGTAATACATTAATTATAGGCTCATAGTCTTGTGTTTCTGTATAATTTTTCATCTATTGTTTTACTCTACTCAGAAACACAGAAACAATATCATTAATTTATACTTTTTATTAAAGGTGATACCTTATTTGACTATAAATCTGAAGAATCTCACTATAAAAAGTTCTTACTGATATAAATTGGAGCTTTATCTTCAATAAAAATTGTAATTTTATTTATTATGAAAAAAATCAAAAGAAAACCTGGAAAGGCAAAACCACAACTGTACAACTTTTTTAGAATATTTCTCTTTTCAACAGTCCATATCAAAACTGTGAAGTAAATTGCTTTTGAATACTTCTGTACCAAATGTCAGCCATCTTGCTTATCACTAAACAAGCCACATTTGAACTAAACAGCTCAGTATCACATTGAGGGATGTGGTTGCTGATTGAACACAGGTGTAGTGGTTGATATACTGTCACACATCTGACATTAACCTAAGATCTCTGTTGAAATAGTTATTACTGATGGCACGAAATGTAATTGCTAATTTTCTGCCTGAGTGGCTACATATTTTCTCTAAATCTTAAGAGTTATTCATCCTTTTCCCACTGCCCATTCCTCAGAGTTTAAGGCAGATGTGTCAGTGGTCCATGGACCAGTAATTGAACCTGTCACTTGTAATCTACTGATTCCATTCTTCAGAAATATGACTACTGCTTTATTTACTCTTTTGCTTATTTTTCTCTAGGTATCAAACGTCTTACTTGAACCTAAGCTAACCAATATTCATTGTTTACCTTTAAAGGACTCTTTGGTCACCAAGCAAAGGATTTGTGGGTGACTTAAATCTGATTTTTTTTTAGTATTTCTGGTTTTAGATGCCTGGCTTTCAAATGAATTGGTTCTTTATAAGCCTAATTATAATAAATAAATCAATCGAGTTGTGGTTGTAGAAACTGTTGAGGTATAGTAGAAAAAAGGTTGGGAAGCTGGAATAGATTTGCTATTCCTATTTGAATGAAAACCTTCTTAGAATGACTTAGCACAAATCAGGCTACTGATACCATTTTCCCGAGTTTTTACTGAGTGCTAGTGCTTAGTGCCTGATGATCAGCCAGTGCCTAGTGGCTTTGACAATAAATAATGCTGTAATAAATTCAATTCCAACAAATTTTCTACTTTCTTTGGTTTCTCCTAAAACAATTAAGTCATGGTCCACAGTAAAATAAAAGGGGAGCTAATATATGCCAAATGCATTTTTAAATAGAGGATTTTCCAAAATATTATTTGGTATCACAATAAAAGGAAAAGTGGCATGTCTTAATTTATAGCCTATTTTATTTCTCAAGGTTGCATATTTATTAGCAAAGATTTTTAAGTTAAAAACTGTAATTAATTTTGTGACTTGAGTTTTCTTTATATGTGATTTATGAAACATTTTAATCTGGACTCCTGATGTCTATTTTCAGGTTGTAGAAGCAAAGGATGTATAGTGGGTGCAATGAACAATTAACTAAATCCACACCCCAGCCATTTCTCTTTGTTGAAGTTATTAAATTCATTTAAGAGGCATTAAACAACTCAGTCTGAAGGATGGAAATGGTTAAAACTGAAGTTAAGAAGTAGAAATCATGAGCAGTTTGGGAAAGATAAATCACAGAGCAACCTGTAGAGCAGCAGTATAATATAATTATTTTTGTAGTCTTAATCCAATTTTTTAGATCTTGATTAGAGGTTGGTCAGTTCCCGTTCTTGGGCAACTGAATAAATCCACACCCCAACTACTTCTCTCCTCAGACTCTCAGACTCAAGGACCATTATGTTTCAGCCATAATCACTCCTGGGGCCAAGATTCAGACAAGGAGGGACAGCCTCTCCCTAACTCCCAGACACTCAAATTAATCCACCCACAGAGTGCCTGCCAAAGCCAGCTAACCCCACCTGGCTTGCCATACCTAAGGCATGCCCCACAGCTGCAGCGGGTACCTGTCCTCAGGAGCAGCCCTCTGTGCAGTCCTGCCCAGCAGCCATCTCTGATGTGGAGCTTTGCCTTTCATCTGTCTGAATGTCACTGTGTTGTGTCCTGCCAACAAAAACATTTTCAAATCTTATAAGGGATGTCAAGTAATAATGTGGGAGATAACAGATATCAAAGGTCAACATGTCAAGAATCCATCAGTTAAAACGTGCAAAGGAAAACAGTTTCCAGAGGCTGATTCCCAGGAGAAGGTTATGGTCTTACTGCGGGTAGGTCATGCTGTGTGGTCTTATTTCTATGCATAGTAAAGTAACTCATGAATCCCGTTGACAAACATATTTCTATGTCAATTCAGAAACCGCCGAAATAGTCTAATCATTTCCTAAAGACAAAATATAGATATCATTTTTTTCTTAAGAGCATATTTTAATATACAGTAAACTGGACAAATATAAAGTATACAGTTTGACAAGTTTGATATATGGATACACCTTCAAATCCGTCATCACAACCAAGATTATGAATACATACATCACCCCAGAATTCTCCTCACCGGCCCTTCATAATTCCTCTGTCACCCACTCCCAACCTCTCTACCCAGTTCTCATCCCTGTCTCCAAGCTGATCTGCCTCTGCCACTATAAATCACTGTATTTTCTAGAATTTTAAGTAAATGAAATCATACAGAATGAACTCTTTTGTGTTGGTCTTTTTTACTTAAAACTATTGTAAAAATGTATCTATGTTATTGCATGTAACATGGCTCAAATTTTGCTTTGATGAGTAAGTAGTAATATGTTATGTGAACATAGCACAATTTGTTTATCCATTCATCTATTGGTGAATATTTGAGTTGTGTAAACTTTGGGATTATTACTAAAAAAAAAAAGCTGCTGTGAATATTTGTGTACACATCTTTTTATAAACATAAACTTTCATTCTTTCATTTCCTTGGGTAAATAAATATCTGAGAGTGAAGAAGCTGGATCGTATGGAAACTGTCTTTAAATTTTTAAGAAACTGTCAAACTGTTTTCTAGAGTTGTTCTAACTATTTACAGTCCCATCAACAGGCTTAGCAGGGGTCCATTTCCTGCACATCTTCACTACCACTTGATTCGGTCAGGTTTTTTAATATAAGCCAATTTTACAGATATATAGTGGTGTCTCACATGGTTTTATTTTCAATTTCCTAATGACTATTAGCATTTTCGTGTACACATGTGTGATTCATACATATTCTTTCTTTTTTTAATTTACTTTTTATTAAGGTATTATCGATATACACGCCTATGAAGGTTTCACAAGAAAAACAATGTGTTTACTACATTTACCCTTATTATTGAGTACCCCCATACCTCTTTGCAGTCACTGTCCATCAGTGTGGTAAAATGCCACAGAGTTCCTATTTGTCTTCTCTGAGCTATACTGTGTTCCCCATGACCCCACACACACTTTGTACACCAATCATGATACCCAACAATACCCCTCCCTCCCTCCACTCCTCCCCTTTGGTAACTACTAGTCCTTTCTTGGAGTGTGTGAGTCTGCTGCTATTTTGTTCCTTCAGTTTTGCTTCATTGTTAAACTCCACAAATGAGGGAAATAATTTGGTATTTGTCTTTCTCTCCCTGAATTATTTCACTGAGCATAATACCCTCTAGCACCACCATGTTGTCCCAAATGGTAGGATTTGTTTCTTTTTTATGGCTGAATAGTATTCCATTGTGTATATATACCGAATTCTTCTTTATCCATTCATCTACTGATGGACACTTAGGTTGCTTGCATATATTGGCTATTGTAAATAATGCTGCGATAAACATAGGGGTGCATATGTCTTTTTGAATGTGTGAAGTTGTTTTCTTTGGGTAAATTCCTATGAGTGGAATTCCAGGGTCAAATGGTATTTCTATTTTTAGTTTTATGAGGAAACTCTATATTGCTTTCCACAATGGTTGAACTAGTTTACATTCCCACCAGCAGTGTAGGAGGGTTCCTCTTTCTCCTCATCCTCACCAGCATTTGTTGTTTCTAATCCTTTCTATGTTGGCCATCCTAACTGGTGTGAGGTGATATCTCATTGTGGTTTTAATTTGCATTCCCCTGATAATTAGCGATGTGGAGCATGTTTTCATGTGCCTGTTGGCCATCTGAATTTCTTCTTTGGAAAATTGTCTGTTCATATCCTCCGCCTATTTTTTAATAGAGTTATTTGCTTTATTGGTGCTGAGGTGTGTGAGTTCTTTAAATATTTTGGATTTTAGCTCCTTGTCAGATATGTTTAGACATATATTTTCCCATACTGTAGGGTGCCTTTTTGTTCTGCTGATGGTGTCCTTTGCTGTGCAGAAGCTTTTTTAGCATGATGTAGTCCCATTTGTTCATTTTTTATTTTGTTTCCCTTGCCCGAGGAGATGCATTCAGGAAAAAGTTGCTCATGATTATAGTCAAGAGATTTTGCCTATGTTTTCTTCTAAGAGTTTTATGGTTTCATGACTTTCATTCCATTTTGAGTTTATGATCCATTTTGAGTTTACTTTTGTTTATGGGGTTAGACAATAATACAATTTCATTCCCTTGCATGTAGCTGTCCAGTTTTGCCAACACCAGTTGTTGTAGAGGTTGTCATTTCCCCATTTTATATCCATGGCTCCTTTATCGTATATTAATTGACCATATATGCTTGGGTTTATATCTGGGCTTTCTAGTCGGTTCCATTGGTCTATTGTTCTGTTCTTGTGCCAGTACCAAATTATCTTGATTACTGTGGCTTTGTAGTAGAGCTTGAAATTGGGGAGTGTTATCTGCCCCACTTTATTCATCCTTCTCAGAATTGCTTTGGCTATTCGGGGTTGTTTGTGGTTCCATATGAATTTTAGAACTACTTGCTATAGTTCGTTGAAGAATGCTGTTGGAATTTTGATAGGCATTGCATTGAATCTATAGATTGCTTTAGGCAGGATGGCCATTTTGACAATATGAATTCTTCCTATCCATGAGCACGGGATGTGTTTCCATTTATTGGTATCTTCTTTAATTTCACTCATGAGTGTCTTGTAGTTTCCAGAGTAAAGGTTTTTCTTTCACTTCCTTGATTAGGTTTATTCCTAGGTTATTTTATTCTCTTTGATGCAATTGTGAATGAAATTGTTTTCCTGATTTCTCTTTCTGCTAGTTCATCGTTAGTGTATAGAAATGCAACATATTTCTGTGTATTAATTTTGTATCCTGCAATTTTGCTGAATTCAGATATTAGTTCTAGTAGCTTTGGACTGGATTCTTTAGGGTTTTTTTGTACAATATCATGTCACCTGTAAACAGGGACAGTTTAACTTCTTCCTTGTCAATCTGGATGCCTTTTATTTCTTTGTGTTGTCTGATTGCTGTGGCTAAGACCTCCAGAACTGTGTTGTATAACAGTGGGGGGAGTGGATATCCTCATCCTGAACCTAAAGGCAAAGTTTTCAGCTTCTCGCTGTTAAGTATGATGTTGGCTGTGGGTTTGTCATATATGGCCTTTATTATGTTGAGGTACTTGCCCTCTATACCCATTTTGTTGAGAGTTTTTATAATGAATGGATGTTGAATTTTGTCATATGCTTTTTCACCCTCTATGGAGATGATCACGTGGTTTTTGTCCTTCTTTTTGTTGATGTGGATGATGTTGACAGATTTTCGAATGTTGTACCAACCTTGCATCCCGGAATATATCCTACTTGATCATGATGGATGATCTTTTTGATGTATTTTTGAATTTGGTTTGCTGATATTTTGTTGAGTATTTTTGCATCTCTGTTCATCAGGGATATTGGTCTGTAATTTTCTTTTTTTGTGGTGTCTTTGCCTGGTTTGGTATTAGAGTGATATTGGCCTTATAGAATGAGTTTGGGAGTATTCCCTCCTCTTCTACTCTTTGTAAAACTTTAAGAAGGAAGGGTATTAGGTCTTCACTAAATGTTTGATAAAATTCATCAGTGAAACCATCTGTCCAAGAGTTTTGTTCTAAGGTAGTTTTTTGATTACCAATTCAATTTTGTTGCTGATAATTGGTCTGTTCAGATTTTGTTTCTTCCTGGGTCAGCCTTGGGAGATTGTATTTTTCTGAAAGTTGTCCATTTCTTCTAGGTTATTCAGTTTGTTATCATATAATTTTTCATAGTATTCTCTCATAATTCTTTGTATTTCTGTGGTGTCTGTAGTGATTTTTCCTTTCTCATTTCTGATTCTGTTTATGTGTGTAGACTCTTTTTTCTTGATAAGTCTGGCTAGGGCTTTATCTATTTTGATTATTTTCTTGAATAACCAACTCATCCTTTCATTGATTCTTTCTATTGTTTTATTCTTCTCTATTTTGTTTATTTATGGTCTAATCTTTATTATGTTCCTCCTTCTACTGACTTTGGGCCTTATTTGTTCTTCTTTTTCTAGTTTCTTTAATTGTAAGTATAGACTGTTTATTTGGGATTATTCTTCTCTCCTGAGGTAGGCCTGTATTGCAATATACTTTCCTTTTAGCATGTCCTTTGCTGACTCCCACAGATTTTGCTGTGTTGGATTATTGTTGTCATTTGTCTCCAAATATTGCTTGATCTCTGTTTTTATTTGGTCATTGATCCATTGATTATTTAGGAGCATGTTATTAAGCCTCTGTGTGTTTGTCGGCTATTTCGTTTTCTTTGTGTGTTTTATTTCTAGTTTCATACCTTTGTGATCTTAGAAGCTGGTTGGTTCAATTTCAATATTTTTGAATTTACTGATGCTCTTTTTGTGGCCTAGTATATGATCTTTCTTGAAAATGTTCCATGTATACTTGAGAAGTATGTGTATGCTGTTGCTTTTGGATGGAGTGTTCTGTAGATGTCCGTTAGGTCCATCTGTTCTGAAACGTTTTTCAGTGCCTCTGTCTCCTTACTTATTTTCTGTCTGGGTTATCTGTTGTTTGGACTAAGTGGTGTTTTGAAGTCTCCTAAAATGAATGCATTTCATTCTATTTCCCTCTTTAATTCTGTTAGTATTTGTTTCACATATGTAGGTGATCCTGTATTGGGTGCATAGATATTTATAATAGTTATATCCTCTTGTTGGACTAACCCCTTTATCATTATGTAATTTCCTTCCTTGTCTCTTGGTATTTTCTTTGTTTTGAAGTCTATTTTGTCTGATACAAGTACTTCAACTCCTGCTTTTTTCTCCCTATTAGTTGTATGAAATATCTTTTTCCATCCCTTTACTTTCAATCTGTATACATATATACTTTTTCTTCAAGTTAATAAATTTCAACAATAAATGAATTAAATTAAATTATGCCCAATTTTATCTGAGTTGCTTGTTTTTTATTTATTGAATTTTGATTGTGTTTTAAGTATTTCAATATAAATCCTTTATCAAGTACATTATTTGCAATTGATTTGACCTTTTGTTTTCTGTATAATCTGTATCAAGGAGCACACATTTTAAATTTTGATAAATTTGAATGCAATATTCTTGATTCCTCCAGTATTTCTACTTCCAAATTTAAAATTCTAAAAAATGCTCTCTTCTTTACATTCCTATTATGACCAGCCTTGTCCTATAAGCTCTATTTTCTTCATATTCACAACCACCTATTAAGTTCTTTGTTTCCAAATTTTATCCCATACCATATCCACAGTGCTTTATTCAGAACCTTTAAAAAATATAATTCAAATATTGACACTTTACTGCTTAAAACATCCCAGTAGTTTTTTTTCCATTGGGTTTCTAAAAACAACAAGTCTTTGTATATAGCCTATTATGAATGTTCTTTGTGGTCTGGCTTCTGTGTTGCTTTCATACCTCATTTTGTTTCATATTCTCTCTTGATCATTATATTTCATCAATATTATCTTCCCTTCTGTCCATCTTACAAAATTGTTTTCTATTTTAGGGCCTTGCTCTTAGACTTTTGTTTGCATAGATTGTTTGACTATTTAATGTGTCTGCTATCACTGACTATAGAATGAAAGCCTCCTGGCAGCATGGTCTGTGTTTAAATTCTCAGCTTCTCTCATCTTTTCTTCCTAAACTTGGGACTATTATAAGAGAAGCATTCATAAACAGTTGCTGAATAAAAATTCAAATGCAGAAATACATTTTGATGATTCTATTATTCATTAATTCCAACTTAAATTTAAATTATAATAATTTAATTTCTGTTATTTATTATCAATTTATTATCACCCTTGAGATTAAAGTTATCATTACTCCAACAGTGGGTTCTTATCGAATAGATGAGATTGTAACCAACAGCATACGTCTAAATTACTGGAGAGTGATTTAGATTTCAGAAGTCAGGACACATGAAGACTACCAACAATGCAACTAAAATGTGAATCAGATTCTGATCCAAATTATGTCTTTCTTCTAGACTAATTACAGATCTCCTGAAGACTAAACTCCGACTTCAGCAAAAGATGCTCATTCAGGTTAGTATTACTGGAGTGAACAGAAATATGAAAGGGTCAGATGAGAACTCAGAAATGGTTGTTGAAGATATATCCTATTATCTAGCTTATTCCAGAATGGTATATTGATAAATGTGGAACTTGTAACCCTGTGCCTCTTATAGGTGTTCTGTTGCTTTCCACCCTTAACTATCCAATTGAGAATTCTTACTATAAGCTGTGGAGCAACAAAGTATTGAGATCTGAAAGACCCTTCTCTATGTCCTTTCACTGCTTTATTTATAATCTTTATTTTTAATGAGATATGCCACTAGCTGAAGACAATTTTTAAAAAACACCCTTTTGCTATGTAATAGCAAAGATTTCAAGATTTTTTTCCTATCAAATCATTTTTTTCAGAGTGTTAAATTATGAAATGAAGTGAATTTTCCTCTAAAATCACATCTTTGCTATCTTCAGCAATACACACCCTTATATTCATTTGTGTGACTATCCACCACCCTCAAGTGTCCAGATGATACTATTTTAGGACAAAGCATGGAGCTGATCAGGCATTGTGAGACCTTTTTTCTTTTATAAATTATCTCAATGATAGTGATGATCTACTTATGTTATTTTGGAAACCTGCTTTGAGTTACTATTCTGGCAAAAACATTAAAGTAACAGTAAATATTCTAATAATGTTATATTTGTTTTATTAAAGTGATAGGAGTTACTAAGATATTCAGAGGCTCCTTGTATTCTGTAGGGAAAAGAATGTCACCTTGCTTCTTCTGATCATCTCTATATATTTCTTATTGTAGCGATGCCAGATTTTATGTGGATTTCACAGCTTATATGTAAAGATAAGAAAAGAAAAAAGAAAGTATCAGTATAGTTTTTTTCTTGTTATTTTTCTGATGACAGGCAAGGATGGAGAGTGAACAACTATCCTTGGATAGCCCTTCTTATTCTGTATTTCTGAGTCTAAATATTAGTGGTTCTTAATTTAAATAATATACACATGCACATGCATTAAAAGCATACATATGTTTTCTGAATGTAAATTCAGAATTCACTATTACCTCTATTATAATCAAAATTACTGACCAATATTGTGTTCTATTTGTAACTTAACATACTTGTCAGATATTAAAATGGTCAGATACTTTTCTGAAATTATCATTTTATTAGTTTTAACTTATATGATAATTTTTCATGTTCAAAACTTACACAATAATACATCCTGTTTGCAATAATTCTAAACAATGAAGATGCATATGAAGAAAAATATTCTTCCCTCCTCCATTAATTTTCTCAGCCATGAAAGTTAAACAGTGCTATAAACAATATGATTTTTCATTCATTTTTTTTCAATGTTCAGATAAATATACAATCAGTTAATTTAGCTTTCTTTTTTCTTTCTTTTATTTAAGTTTTAATAAAAATTGAGTTGCATGATATGTATTATTCTGCTACATTTTTTTCACTACTACATCATGGGTAACTTTTCAAGTCAGTAAATATAAACATGACTTTTCTTTATTTCACATAGTTTAGGAACCATGATTTAGTCAGCCATTTCTCTATTTATGGACTTCCAGGATGTTTTTAGTACTTTACTTTTGCAAAGAATGTAGCAATAAACTGTTTTGTGAAGGAAATTATCCAGTTAAAATATTACAAAAATGTATTATGTTCTTTTGAATTAAATTTGTGTTATTGTCCTCAAATAGATTTTTCTGATGTCTAATATAAAAATAAAAGCAACTCCTAGCATTGAATAGTCTTTTGAAATAAATTATAATTATGCAGAACTAAAATAACTCCATCTGTCACACACACTACATTTTTAAAGATTCTTCTTTTTTGCATGACTCCTGCTGAGAAAAAAAATGAAAACCAGAAAAAAAAAGATGTTAAAGGTGGAGATATTAGAAATATAAAAATCATATAAATTATTTGACAGTTCTCTTCTATTACAGAAATGTATCCTTAAAGAGAAGTCAGTTTGCTTTATCCAGGACAGCTTTAAATATCTCTAGTAAATTAGATTAGATCCCTGTAGAATATTATTTTACATTTGAATTGTTCATTTTATGACTTTTCATGTATCAGTTATCTGAGCTTATTTTGGATTCATTTTGGTTTAAGACTTTAGTTAATATTGTAAGAATTCTATCCAGATACAATTAATATTAAGTAAGTAGTAAAAGTGGTAAATTCTTCCTTTAACAGATGAGGAAAATTGAGGTTCGACAAGATGAAATGCATATACATGTATGAAGATTAGTCACAGATTTCTGCTTAACCCAGGACTTTGTGGTTTTTAGCTCTTTTTCCTAGCTCTTCTTCTTTCTACTAACTCATATTGCTTACCAGCATTCCTAATCATACAGTAAATGTTTACTTGAACAGTATTTTCTTTCATATTATGTGCATAGGTAGGCCAAATCATCTAAGAGGCTGATGCAATTTTCTAATGACGTAAATGCAGAAACTATCCAAATGAGAGAGGTCAATATGTTGCTTAACCCAGAAGTTCATACTAGTTTATTTCTATGAAAGAAATACATCAAGATTATCTATTTGACCATCAACATCCTGACTTCAGATTTTAGAACCTTCATGCAAGAGAATCTCCATTAGTCCCTTCAAGTTTCCAATCCACATTCTTATCAATGTTCTGTTCCCTGGAGGTTATGGCATGCATCAGTTGGGTTCTTTGCTCTTGGGCATTAACTTTTACAGAAAATTGGAGATTGGAAGAAAAGTTGTCTGTGTTCTTTTTCACCACTAGCCCTATCTCTCCATATATGCAGATAACTGCTCCCTCCCTGAACAATGAAGGTTTAGGATTAGTAAAAGCCTGCTGTTGCTAGGTCCCTGTTGGTTTCCTTTGATCATATTTATAATTTTATATAGTGCCTTAATTAAACTCTTTAATTCTTCCTTTTGTGTGTATCATCTATTTTCTCTCAGACCTTGGAGGACATAAGATTATTCAGTTACTAGAGATACAGTGATCTTATGTTAGTTTCTGGTGTGTGTAAGGCTAATTTTAGGTTACTCAGTCAACTAAGAAAGTGACTATAAAAGCTGTGCTAAGTATTTCCATAATTTTTAAAGCATGCTAACCAGATTTCTTTTAATGTTGGACTTCTTTTTCATATATTATTCTAAAGGTATGACAAGAGTTGTAGACTACAGAGAAATGGTGAGACATATTTCACTGACACCTATTTTAAAAAGTGGGTCTGTTTAGATGTATGCTGTTCAAAGCTAAACTCTCACTTGAGATTTATATGAAGTTGAATTATTCAGAATACTACTGGAAGTTTTTATTTGGGTATTAAGACTTCATGTTGATATAATGATGAGAGTGAAGAAGATATGTGAATTACTAACTATCTAGGACCTATTCTTACCTGAAGTGAGAAAAACTAAAACCCGAAGGAAGCTGAAGAAATATATGATCAATAAATGTTCTAAGATGGCATACCTAAGCTGTCACATCCACCATTTAATATGAGATTAACATATGAATCAGTAGACATTAAGTAGATTACTCTCCATACTGTGGGCAGGCCTTATCCAGTCACTTGAAAGCCCTAAGAGAAAACAGACTGATGTCACAGAGGAAGAGGGAATACTGTATCCTATCTCCAGACTGTCTTCAGACTTGAACTGTGACATCAGCTCTTACATACATATTCACTGTTCATGTCCTATTTTTTCTGTTTTTCTGGAGAATTCTAATAAAGCCATAAAATATGTTGTAATTTGCTATAGCAGGTATAGGAAACTAATATACCAGCCGACATGATTATCATTTTAACATTCCAATGTAACTCAAAGATTCAGAAATGGAGGAATTCTGATTTGGAATGATTTTTAATGAGTGTCAAATGTGTTCAAATACAAATTATAAATGTAACACTGAACAAGTCCAGACATGTTATCCATGCAGTACAGTACAAATAATAGCAGAAAGAATGAAAAGGTAAAAAGTGAATGGCAAGTAAAATTACAACTGTACTTTTAAAACAGCTTTGTCATAATAAAACTGTATTCAATGCCCAAAAGAAGCAAAATATATTCTTCAAAGCCTTAAAGACTAGATAACTAGAAATATACTCTAATACTATTAAATTGTATCTATTAATTATATGAAAATAAATTGTATATAAGGAAAGATCAAATACATATGCTCACACATACAAAGAATAGAAAATACACACTCGTAACAGCACAGTTACATATGAATATACACATACAAGAAAGAGCAGGCAAATGATAGAAAAAAAGAATTGTGAAAATATTTAATGTGAAATATAAAGTTAAGTAAAAACAAATATTTCTGTCTTAGCAATAAATGCTATGAATAACTTCTCTGTTAACTATTTTGCTAGCTGTAATTAAAAAATAGTTGATGTACTTTTTCACTGTTTAGAAATCTGAGTGGTTTAAATATTCTGCAATAAGCATATGTAACTTTCATTATTTAAAAAAGTTGGGTTTTGCTTATGTCCATGTTAAAGAAAATGATATTGCATCTGCCCTCCCATTGTAAAAAGATATAAAAATAGATAAAACATATGAGGCAGCTTTATTTTGGCATTGGACAACAGACAGAAAAGAGGTATGGTACCTGAGATAGGGACGTAAACCATAGTAATAACTGTGTGCATTTGTGCTTTGTCTTGTGAGTGAGCCTGTTGGGGTATCCGTGCCCTGGGTTATGGCCCCACTCTCCAGAACCAAGAAGGTCCTGTTTGTCCAGGTCCCTAAATGTGTTCCCTCCGTGTCATTATTCCTTCATTACATCCTATCTCTGTTCCTTTCAGTCCAAGTTGGCAGTGTTTGGGCTGGTACAAAATTCTCAGAAAACCTTGGTGGTCTTTCCTTGTTAGTATTAGGTGGGTATGAATGGGATCCATACCATTAGATACAAGTGCTCTCTACAGGTCTTTGCTGGATAACCACAGTTCTAACCCTGGTTTTGTTGAAATGGACAGTTGGATCCCTAAGTCACATCCTTAATCTCTTTTTTAAATGTTTGTCCAGCAATACCTTTGGTCCTATCTCCAGAGCAAGATATCTGAGTAGGGTGATAATTTTGCAAATATCAAGTGCTGATTCTTTTTCACCTGGCAGTTTCTTCTTCATACTCTCCTTCACAATCTCTTCCTATCACATTTTTCTATAAGCAGCAAGGGGAAACCAGGTTATATCTTCCACATTTTGCTTGGAAACCTCCTCAGGTAAATCAAGTTTATCAATTGCAAGTTCTTCTTTTTACAGAAATAATAGCATATAATTCACCTAAGTTTTGTGTCACCTGTAACAAGAATCACCTTTCCTCCATTTTCCAACCACATATTCTTCATTTTCATCTGATATATCACCAGAAGCACTTTTAATGTTCAGATTTCTAGCAACTTTCTGTTCATTATGATATATTTTCCTAGGTAATAAAACCTCTCTTTTCTTTCTGGGACTTCGCTAGAAACATTGTTAACATCTACATTTCTATAAACAGTCTTTTCAAGGCAATCTAGGTTTTTCTCTATAACTTGCCTCAAAACTCTTCTAGTCACCCTCACTACCCAAAGCCAAAGCCACATGCACATTTTTAGGTTTTATTGTAGCAGCACCTTATTTCCTAGTACCAAAATCTGTATTAGTTTCTTAAAGCTGCCATAACAAAGTACCATAAACTGGGTGCTGTATTACAACAGGAATCTATTCTCTATCTGAGGCAGGTGATAGTAGGATGCAGGCAGATAAAGTTCAGGACCCTTGTGAGTTTCAAAAGCCCCAGTCCAACTCAGTCACTTAGTTGGATAGACCTCAGCTGCTCTGATTGTGTATGCCCTATGCAGATAAAACTCAGCCATACAAAAGTTCACTTACTTAGACCTCAGCTGCTTTCACAAGTTGGGCCCTATGCAAATGAAGCATTGTACTTTCAGCCAATCAGGAATGAGTTGCAATGTCATTAGTTCAGTTCCTTATTACCAGTGTGTGTGTGGGGCAGGACCTTCTCTCATGAAGCAATATAAACCCCAGACACCTCAGCCCTGACTGGCATCCTTCCTTGGAGCCCCTCCTGATTATCAGGAGCTTTCTTTTTTCACTCATTAAAAGAGCTTTGCTGGTTGTTGCTCTGTACTCTTGTCTTCTGGCTTCATTCTTTGCCACCTCTGAGACACAATCCTGGGAATAAACAGCATTCTGGCCAGTAACATAACTATCCTAGAGGCTACAAGATCTCAAGGAGTTGGCAGGGCCATGCTCTTTCCAAGTCTCTTGGGAAAAAAATCTGTTCCATGCCTTTCTCTTGGTTTCTTGTGTTGTTACAAGAAATCCTTGGTATTCTTTGGCTTGTAATTGCAGAACTCCAGTGTCTTCCTATGTTGTCACATGGTGTACTTTCTCAGTGACTGCACATTGTCTTTTTATAAGGACACCAGTCATATTGGATTGAGGGTCCACCCTACTTCAGTACAAATTTATCGTACTAATTATACCTGCAATAACCGTATTGGCAAATAAGACCATATTCTGATGTACTGGAGATGAATACTTAAACATATCTTGTTTGGGGACACAAACCCGTAGAAAGTACTGATGTATGTGACAACCTAGATGGCCTTCAAAAAATTGTGGGGTGAAAAAAACCAGACAAAAATGGCCACATATAATATTTTATATTATATTAAATATACAAAATAGGTAAATCAGTAGCTATAGAAAGCAGATTGGTGTTTGTCACAGATGGTGTGGGGCAGGGGGAGAGACAGAGGAATGAGGAGTAACTGCTTAGTGGATGTGGTGTTTGTTTTTAGAGTGATAAAGATGTTTTGGAACTTGTATTAGTCTGCTCAGGCTGCTGTAATAAAATACCACAGACTGGGTGTGTGTTTAAGTTTGTGTGTTTAAGTTTATACTGGACTAGGGTGGACCCTTAATCTAGTTTAAACAACAGGAATTTATTTCTCATAGTTCTGGAGCTTGGAAGTCTAAAATCAAGCTGCCAGCCAGGATGGTTCCTAGTGAGACATTTTCCCTTGGCTTGTAGATGGCAACTCTCTGGCTATGTCCTCACATGGCCTTTTTCCTGTGTATGCACACTCCTGCTGTCCCTTTCTTTTCTTATAAGAACACCAATCTTACTTTATTAGGGCCACACCCTTATAAGGTCATTTAACCTTAATTACTTCTTTAAATACGTTATCTCCAAATATAGTCAGATTGAGGGTAAGGGATCCAAGAGATGGATTTTGGGGGACAATTCTATCCTAATAGAACTAGATAGAGGTGGGGTTGCACAACATTGTCAATGCCACTTTGTGAGTCACTTCAAAATGATTGATATTGTTGTATGAATTTCATCTCAATAAAATAAAGTCAAAAAGCACAACTTCATTAAAATAAATATGCTTTTATTCCTTAAAATATTTAGTAACAGCATGTAAATCAATGTATCATGGGATTTTATTTTAGAGACTATGAAGAAAGTACCTCAAATTGGAATACTAATCTCTGAATGATAAAGCTAGCATTCTGTTGTTTAAGAAAACTACTACTTGAAAATAATTATTTGGAAGTAATTATTTCGAAATTATGTGGCAAGCCACTATTACTGCCTTTTATTGATTATTTGTATTTAATCATGTGTCAACTGTTTATGTTAGAATAGGGTCAGTTTTAAAGTATTACACAATCCAAGTTGCTATTGTCTCTTAATATTTGGTGACATTTAGGGTCGGTATTGGAAAATGAATCCAATTTTAAATAGGAATCATTGTTTACTCAGCTTTTAACTTTCACTAAGTAAGGAGTGATAAATTTAATTGAGATCATAGTAGGTAAGTAACCATCTCTATCATTCAAAAATGTTCCCTCTACCACCTCCATTATACAAAGCCTTGTACTGTAAATAGTTATAACTGGTAACTATCCTGTTGTTTTTGAGCACTTATATCTATAAGTCAAAGGTAAAATAAGGCCTAATATTCCTTCTGTTTTGATGGATTTGTAGTCCAGTTATGCTGAGACTAATAAACTATTTCCAAAAGTGACAATTCAAACTAAATCATTAAATCGATCAACGGCACTACTTAAACTAGTACGGTCCCATTTCTGTGAACATCGAAGAAATTCAGATTTCACCCTTCTTTGTTTACCTGTGGTAATAACTCTAAGATATGAGAAGATCTATAACAGCAGACATTACTATTATAGAAAACATCAGGCTTCTGGGCCATTAATGGGCACTTGGCATCCCTGTGTGGGAAATTTCAGTCTTCAAAAACAATTCTAGTTCATTCATAACAGCCAAAGAAAACATGGGGAGACACAGTCCCTGTATTCAACCAGAGGCCTTTCTGTATGTGCTGAATCCCAGATGAGATAGGAAGCAGTTGATCTGCCTTGAATGTGCATTTATAATACTTTCTTAAATGCCTGCAAGGCACAGCTTCCCTGTCAGTGCCCCACACCAGTTCTGGCATACAGGCATTTAGACTTAACTAGCACAACAAAATGCACAGGAAAGAGGGAGGGGGAAAAATGGGAAGGATAGAAGGGAGTAAAAAAAGGAGGGAGAGGGGAAAAAGGACAAAAGCAAGAGTATGAAAAAAACCTAAGACCAGTCTACCAGATTCACTCCCCAGAGTACCTGACTAGTCTGTTTTCATCTTTTAGTGTGAGGGCAGTACCTTCTCCATGAGGGAACAAATGAATCCTGCAAAACTTATCTTATTTTTAAGGAAATTTAGTTGGAGGTAAGAAAAGAGGACAATAATCACATCAGTTCTAATCACCTAACTATATTTTGATTTAAAAGTGATTATTATCTATTAAGTTCCTTTGCATGCCTACATTATAATTTTTCACATTTATTTTTGCACTTAGATATGACATGTTTTAGTCAACATTGCTAAGATTCTCAGAGTCCCACATGACCGGTTCATAACCAAGAATAAAGCAGAAAGCCAAGGATCCAACCTCCATACTTGAGGCCTCTGGGTCTCAACCTTAACACAGAAGATCCTGGGTACCCAAGTCTATCTTCATAATTTGTATGAATTTACCATTTGTTCTTAATTTCCCACCATTCTTTAAAGCCAAGAGCAAAGTACTTATCTAAGACTAGCAGAACTTCCTTGACAAAAGAAGGCTGAGTAGTTGTCTTGAGCAGATTGGGATCCCCAGTCACTGTACAGCATATTTTGTACTGTCCTCCCTACTGAATTCCATCCTCTTGGATTTTCTTAAAGAAAATTATTTCATTGATTTATGAAGGGAAGATCAACCTGGTTTTGCAGTCAGGCAAAGTAAATGCATATCAGGCTTAGAGAATGCTGTAATTTCTAATTAAAGAAAACTCTAAATAAAGACAACTAAACATACACCTTTTGTGCTTTAAGAAATCATAGGAATTATCTACTGCATTGTTTCACAAATCAAGTGCTGTGAAAAACTTTATTATCTGGTGTTGTTAAAATTATAGGGGTCACAAATACAATTACCAGACAATGTAAGTGAGTGTGCCTAGACAACTAATATATAATTAGGAGGAGTGGGGACTCTTGGTGAACCTGAAAGTTTATTTTCCTTATTCTCTGTATTCTCTTTCTAGCTTATATTCAGCTCCGGTGATTATTGTCAGCAAAACCAAGAATAAAGCAGAAAACCAAGGATCCAACTCTAGTTCATTCATAACAGCCAAAGAAAAAAATGGGGATTTTGGACTCATTTTTGCAAATCAAGTTTATTTTAAGAGAAAAATGCATATTTTAAATTTATGCGAAATGTATTATTTTTCAAATCTCAGCAAATATATCCTTAAGAAGCACATCTCTGAGGCAGATCTAACCACCTGATGGTCACTTTGTGGGCTCTGTTTATTAAGTGCCCAACCCAAAATTGATCTCATGGGTAAACATGCTTTGGAAATTCTGATATAGAAATCTAAAAATTGCTCTAAGAGTTCAGAATCAGGATTTAAGTGGAACTGCAAATCCTCAAAGAGAATATGATGTATAGAAGAACTTAGGAGGCTAATATTTGTGAGTCCATTTTAGAACCACCAAGCTTAGTTCAACATTTATTGATTGGCTATTTGAGTAAAATCATATTTTTTAATTTCACAAACAGATATTTAGAAATGTCTTAAGTACCTGAAGTCAAATAGGAGAGATGTATGCCAATTCGGAGACTCTTAATATAATCTAGTAAATATTGAAAAAGAGTTATGTATTCTCCTAAGAAAGCAACATATTTCTCTCTGGAGCCTGGCTACCTTCATGTGGGCATTAATTCATAAGTAAATCATGTCCTAATCCTACTGAACACTCATTTTATATAAAGAATTGCCCATATTCTATTTTCAAGCTCACCAAGTATTATTTTCATAAATTTCTTTGTCAAAAGAGATAGACAAACAGATTAACCAGATTTTCTAGCAGTTATGTTTCTCATTTTAAATTAGTAAGTAGATATACTGGTTTTCAACATTAGTCTTTTTTTACTTTGATAGCATATGCTAGCATACTCAATTCTAATAAAATCTGTAATAATGACAAAATTAAATTTATGAAGCAATTCTGGGAACCAAGCCTAATTGAAGATTAACTGATTATATTACTTTTCACTTCATGGGGAACTACCTGTCTAGCTAGACAGGCAGCAATATCCAGGTTTTTATGGACTCCTTGTGTTAGCCAGTTGAAATATATTTTAAAACAAAGTACTAGGAAAAACTACAAATAGGAATTTGGAATATCCTGAACACACACAGTAGTTATTAATTGTATCAGTATGTGACAACTTATATATTCTTGGAAGATTTGTAATGATAACACAAGTGGGAACTTCTAAATAATACATTCAAAATGATCATGAAGTAAAAAAAGAAAACATTTTACTTTATTGAACATTCAAGCAACTGATGTTACACAAAACTAAAATGCTCTCAACAGTAACAAAAAAGAAAAATATTTTACAGAAAATGTTATTTTGGTTTTCCAGGTTGATGGCATAGAAATGGAAATAAATTTTAAATAACTTAAATTAGCTCCATAGAATTAATGAATAAATGCCAAATTTCTTCTAAATGTCTTTCCCAGTAAAAATTTCAGAAGGATGTCCTATGAAAGGAAGTTTTTATATTCCTTTTATGCCAGAAATTAATGACAAGGAACTCAGAGAGAGAGAGAAAGAATTTGAAGATTTTTTTGAGTTTGATTAAGTCTCATGAATATGTGAAGGAATGGTATCCAGAACAAAGTAAACACTACATCTGTCATAGAAAGGAAGGAGAAATGTTGGATGGAAATGCAGATACGTTTTTGTTTTTGTGTAAGGATTTAATGGTACCTCTGACATTTTCTCCTCAGAGATAAAAGGAAGTGTTAAGAAGGAAGGTCATCTTTAAAACTGAGGGATGAGGCAGAATTATTGGAATCTAGAGGTATAAGAAAAAGTTTTTATATACTGATGGATTGAATGTGAACAGGAACAAACTATGAAGACAAAGACAGACTAATTAACACTGAGGACTCAATTGCAGTTGGAGTCCCTGGATCCAAAAATGTTGGTATACTTTCTTCTATGATTCTGTCATTAGTTTTCTGCAACTCAGCTACAGGCACAGAATTGGATTAATCAGTTATCATGCAGCCATGGCCAGAGTAAATTTTACAGTGTCACACAGTCTGGTGTAGAAATAGATATAATTGGGGAAAACCTCAAAATTTCAAACTGAGGGTCAAAAAAGAAAGAGGACATGTGTCTCCTGATATTTCTATTCACCCAAGTGTCCCCGTGCTCACTGGCTAGACAAACACAGTTGATTTGCGTGCCAGTTGGTGACCCTGAATGACTTCCCTATTTTCTTTCTTTTAATGATTTTACTATGAGCAGTTATGACCCTACCATTTGCTGGCTCTTGAACAATAGTACTAATCCTATATACGCCAGATTAAAAGTTATAAGTCAATCTAACAATTATTAAATGAACTGTATGCTATTCTTTTACACTGCTAAAAAGCCTTTTTAATAGCAAGTTGAAGAATATGTGAAAAGCTATAGTATTTATGACTCATGTCAACAAAATTTCAAAGCTGTCTGATAAAAAATGAATTTGAGCAAGAAATTCTGACGATATCCACGACTCAGGAAGATCAGATTAAACCCTATTTTTTCAGTAATTATTCTTTGTCTCAAATGATTTTTGAATATATAAACAAACTTCATCAGAAATCTTTCAGACACCTGAGATCCAGTGTTTAAAATGTAAGCATAGTACCTCCATAAATAAATACGGAATACATTTTCTTCAGTGTTCTTACAGAGCTCCATCTTTATAAATTCTATTTCTGTCATTTCAGTGTGTAATTATTTCTGTTGATCAAAAGGACTAGAAAATAAAATGTAACTGAATTAAATGTGCTCCATATTTTATTGACAGTGCAAATTATATAAATGTAAAAATTAAAATTTCATGTATTTCTATGTAATTTTTCTTCTAAGATAGTCAAAATTATTTTGCTAAAAGGTGAAGTACAAATTTTTATTAACAAATATACAAACTCTAAATCAATATTATTAGATGAGGCTGAATTATTTTATTTAATTTTTTAAAATTGGATTACATTTCATTAAGTATTTTTATGAAAATGAAACTCAAAATTTCTTTGTTCTAGTGGACAATGTAAAGAATCAGTATCATACTCCATACGTTTGACTAGATGTGCACATAAATTTGCTGGTATACTTTCTTCTATGAATCTTCTATGAATCGCTTAATATTGCAAAATATTTATCAAATGCCACGTGCAAGTGTTACAAACATTGTTAAAATAAGTAACTCTGGAATCAAGAGAAATAAACATATAGTATTCAACTCTACTGGAAAATAATGTTTCATTCTGCAAGTATCTGTGTTCAGGCAATCTGAAAGGAGGATTTGACAATGTACATTTTATCTTGCTAAACTGTTCTGCTTCTCAAATCTCCTGCCCTGGAACAGTCCCCAACACTGGCAACAGCCCAGCGCATTTAGACAGTACCATCTTTTGTTCTCAAGACTACAAGGAGGGAGGTGGGAGTGGTGCTTCCTTGGGCCCTGAGGGTGATAGGAGGTGTGATTTCTGTTGTTCAAGGGCTGAGCACTGGATCCAGGTCCAGAGTGGCAGAGACGCAAGTATGTTCTTTGTTAAACTATGTGTGTGTGTGTGTGTGTGTGTGTGCAAAAGACAGAGGGGGAGGGAGGGACAGGCAAGTGAAGGTTTTACTTAGACCTTTAAAACAGCCTGTTTGATGGGAAATTAGCAACAAGGCTTTATTGGGCCAGGCAATAGAGTTTCGCTACCAGTAGGTGATAGAAATTAGTTGCTCAGCACCTGGGATCTTGAGCTCGTTGCAAGCTCGTGTTACTCCCTGGGCGGCGCCGAGGGGCTTGGTCTCCAGCGAAGCGCTCAGGACGCAGCCCTCGGCCAGCGTTAAGCATGTGGGTGTGGTGCGCAGCCGGCACTACGCCCTCTGGAGCCTGGGATGCGTGTGAGGCCCTGAGGCCAAGTCCTCATGCCGGAGGTGCTCTGCTTCATAGCCGCAGAGCCCAGGCCTCCCACCCGCTTGGCCTCCTGCAGGCTGGGCTGCGCTGGCGGGCTCAGCAGCCGCTGGGACACCTTAGGCTTCTGCGTGTAGACGAAGAGAAGACCATAAAGACACGGAAAACGATGAGAAGAACCAGGAGACAGACTAAATGTGGACTTAGTCTTTCACATTGGGAGGAGAATCCCCAGCAAAAGCCGCCTTGTTGTCCAGGTAATTCAACACAAGTTCCCTGGGTCACTTTCAGATAACCCTTCTTTTCCCACCATAGCCAAGTCAGTTCATCCTGTAAGAGCCCAAGGAGGAGGGGGCCGAGAACACATGCAGAAAAGCAAAAAGGACAAGAACTTGAGTATGGTGGGAAGTGACTGAAAGAACCACGGGGAAACAGATGAAAAGGTGAGTGGAGGCAGGCAGGAGGCTGCGATGAGGTAGGTAGGTGCGGTGGGTTCCTGTGAGAGCTGAAAGGACTGAGACACAGATGCCCAGACTGAGAAACCTTTAGTATGTCGGAGGAAGAGCCATGTTACCACTGTTTATTTCCATCCTGTTTCTATCTTCAATTCTCTCTCTACCCAAGGCCAGCAGGTGGACGGAGAAATTTATCAAGAGGCTGAGGATGTAAAGCAGTAAATTGTTGTCACCTGTGGGAGGAAGTATACACAGCATGGGAATGAAACTAGGGTAGGGAATTGATGCTAGAGGGTTTCCATATCTGCCAGTAACCGAGGATAGCTAGTTTATGAGCTATATGGTGAGTTTAGCTGGCCAAGAGTCTTTCGTAGATTATTCTCAGTCGAACTGTGATTTTAAGACTCTCAGACCAGCAAAGGCACAGGACTCAAGGCCAGGATATTTAGACTGGTGGCTAGACAGTTTACATCAATTCATTTATTAAAAATGTTATTTGTAGGCTATATTACAGGCTCTTGAAGCAGAACCATTAGTGTTATGACCAGGAAATGTACATTAAAATCATCTCAATGAATACTACAGCCCAATAGCAAACAGTCCTTTTATACATCAAGATTTGAAGAAAAATTGTCTCTATATATTCTCTGTGGTTTAGGCAAAGATTATCAGACCAGACTTTAGACACTAAGACAGTCTACAGTGTATTATCAGAGGAGACTAACTTATTTACATTTTGTTTCCTAAACACATGCATTTTAATTCAACAACATTCAAATGTAGTTAAGATTTATTTTATGTATGTTTCTGGTACTTTGAGGCAAAGTGAAGCTTTGAAAAAAAAAAGTTTACATAAAACATTTTTGTTTTTAGTTAAGTCCATTAGCTCATTGCCATGATTACTGAAGGATCATAAAGCTGGGGCTGTGTTGTTTTTGAGTCACATTATTTCAGTACACATTTTGCATGCATCCTATTTATAGGCCTTAGATATGTGGAATCTCGAAGCACATTCTGTGTCTGTGCCATTAATTTCAGCCTGATTTTCTCCCCAAGATTATGTTCTTAATGAAAATGAACCAGAGGGTCAAGTTGCCTAGAGTTTGCCTTAATCAGTGGTCATAGGGTTAGTAGTTATTTTTGTAATTGATCATGAGTAACAAAATAAAATTCAGTGATTATATTTAGAACACCAAGAAAGAACTACAATGTGTAAAAGGAGAATAGTTTATTAAAAATTTAAACATTTATTTTAGATTTGAGTACATACCCTATGCTCTCTCCCAGTTTTGACCTAGGTTATAATGGCAAATTTATATTTATTTTAAGAAAATTTTTCTTTAGAATACTGATATTAAATGCATTATATATTTCCTGATATATCTAGATAATATTACTCTTGTATTATTCATTACACTGGTGCCAATACTAAGAAACCAGTGAGGTTAAATTGACAACCCAGGGTCAAGAGAAAAACTACTAATATAATTCACCTTTTCTGATGCTATATCCCACCTGACTCTCTAGATTCTCTGTGGATAGACAGACATTGTGTTCAAACATTTGAAATCATTCCAGTTTGAAGATAAGAGTTCCAGAACTGCCAACAGACATTTTCATCACTCATCTGAAAACAAGCACTGAGGGATACAACAATAAAATAATGTCTCAAAATATCCTGATTTTTAAAAGTGTAATATTATGACATGAAAGGAATATTTAAAATCATATTTTTTTGAGAAAGCATCTCTCATATTTATTGATCAAATTGTTCTTAACAACAATAAAATTCTGTATAGGGGACTCAATGCACAGTCATTAATCAACCCCAAGCCTATATCTCAACAGTCTCCAATCTTCTGAAGCATAACAAACAAGTTCTTACATGGTGAAAAAGGTTTTACCTAGTGAATAAGTTCTTACATGGTGAACAGTGCAAGGGCAGTCATATCACAGAAACTTTCGGTTTTGATCACTCATCATGAACTATAAACAATCAAGTCAGATATGATTATTCGTTTGATTTTTATACTTGATTTATATGTGAATCCCACATTTCTCCCTTATTATTATTATTATTATCATTATTTTTTTAAATAAAATGCTGAAGTGGTAGGTAGATGCAAGATAAAGGTAGAAAACATAATTTAGTGCTGTAAGAGGGCAAATGTAGATGATCAGGTGTGTGCCTATAGACTAAGTATTAATCCAAGCAAGACAAGGGCAACAAAACATCCACAGATGCAGAAGATTTCTCTCAAAACAGGGGGGGTGAGGTTCTAAGTCTCACCTCTGTTGATCCCCAATTTCTCACCTGATGGCCCCACTGTGACTGTGCCTGTCTTAGGTTGTTCCTCCCTTGAGGAATCTTACCCGTCTCTGGCTAACCAGTCATCTTCCGGGGCCATACAGGGAAATGAAAAGTTGGTAAGTGAGAGAGAAGCAATATTGTTTAAAAAGGTTAGCTTTTTACTTCTTTGCAGATTTATGCCCTGTGGCTTCTATGCCCAGTATTTGTCTTGAGGTATCTTTACCACTTGGAAGAATTGTGATACTTGGTAATTTTTGATATGAGGCACTAATTCTTCTAAAGGGTTGTAATTAGGAAGGAAGAAGAAAAGCTATAGAAGTAGCAGATGGAAGAAAATATGGGAAGATTGATTATTTCTTTGACATATCTTTTTTTAGAGTAACATAAGAATGTACAGGTTTTAAACTACTTATTAAATTGTGCACATACATTAACATAATAGGAATACAGCTACATAAAAAAAGCAGACCTACAATTACCAGCCATATCCAGTGAAACCAAGAAAACCAGTTAGTACCCTAGGTATTTGTGAAAACTTATCAATGATATGATGGATATTGTCTAACTGAATTTGAATAGTTTGAGAAAAATAAGACATATAAAAACAACACATTGCTGGGAACTGTTCACATCCCATGTGTTCTTTTAACAGTAGATAGTCTATAGTTGCACGATTTTGGAGCACTGCAACTTGCACTTCTCCTAATTCTTGGTTGAGTTCCAACAGTACAGATCCAGTCAAATTTGTTGTTTTACTGTATGCACAGGCCAGCTTAGATATCTCCTTCTTCATTCCAATGGCAAGTCCAGGAACCGGTGGGATGAATGCAGCTACAACTGCAGCAGCGCCAGGATCTTTGTTGAAGTTTTTTGATGATCATCTTCTGGAATGACTCTTCCAGAGGATGTTGATGTTGGAAGTCCTTCTTCATATCGTATCTTAATTCATTTTCTGGGTAGCCAAATTAGGCTTTGATCCTGTGTATAAACATAAACAAACCCTTTGCTCACACTTTGATATGACGTTTATACCATTGTGAAGAACCTATTGAAGATCACCACACAGGAACTGCTTTTTTTTTTTTTTAAGAGAAAGTAATATTATCAGAAAAATGTACTTCCATAGCTGATCATCTGACACCCTTTAAATGATCAAAATTAAGGATATGTAAAGCATACATTAATTGTTGATTTGCAGTTAGTTTTATCCTATCAGGGAGTAATCCCCCTTTTCTTTCTCTTTTTTTTTCTTATAATTAATCTACAATTACATGAAGAATATTATTTTTACTAGGCTCTCCCCTACACCGGGTCTCCCCTGCGTACCCCATTACAGTGACTGTCCACCAGTATAGCAAAATGTTGTAGAATCACTACTTGTCTTCTCTGTGTTACACAGCCCTCCCCTTTCTCCCACCTCCCACATTATGCATGCTAATCATAATATCCCCTTTCTTCTCCCCCCCCTTATCCCTCCCTACCCACCCATCCTCCCCAGTCCCTTTCCCTTTGGTACCTGTTACTCCATTCTTGGGTTCTGTGATTCTGCTGCTGTTTTGTTCCTTTAGTTTTTCCTTTGTTCTTATACTCCACAGAAGAGTGAAATCATTTGGTATTTCTCTGTCTCCGCTAAGCTTATTTCACTGAGCATAATACCCTCTAGCTCCATCCATGTTGCTGCAAATGGTAGGATTTGTTTTCTTCTTATGGCTGAATAATATTCCATTGTGTATATGTACCACATCTTCTTTATCCATTCATCTACTGATGGACACTTAGGTTGCTTCCATTTCTTGGCTATTGTAAATAGGGCTGCGATAAACATAGGGGTGCATCTGTCTTTTTCAAACTGGAGTGCTTCATCCTTAGGGTAAATTCCTAGAAGTGGAATTCCTGGGTCAAATGGTAAGTCTATATTGAGCATTTTGAGGAACCTCCATACTGCTTTCCACAATGGTTGAACTAATTTACATTCCCACCAGCAGTGTAGGAGGGTTCCCCTTTCTCCACAACCTCACCAACATTTGTTGTTTGTCTTTTGGATGGTAGCCATCCTTACTGGTGTGAGGTGATATCTCATTGTGGATTTAATTTGCATTTCTCTGATAATTAGCGATGTGGAGAATCTTTTGATGTGTCTGTTGGCCATCTGAATTTCTTTTTTGGAGAACTGTCTGTTTTTGGAGAACTCCTCCGCCCATTTTTTAATTGGATTATTTGTTTTTTGTTTGTTGAGGTGTGTGAGCTCTTTATATATTTTGGATGTCAAGCCTTTATCGGATATGTCATTTACAAATATATTCTCCCATACTGTAGGGTACCTTTTTGTTCTATTGATGGTGTCTTTTGCTGGACAGAAGCTTTTCAGCTTAATATAGTCCCACTTGTTCATTTTTGCTTTTGTTTTCCTTGTCCAGGGAGATATGTTCAAGAAGAGGACACTCATGTTTATGTATAAGAGATTTTTGCCTATGTTTTTTTCTAAGAGTTTTATGGTTTCATGACTTACATTCAGGTCTTTGATCCATTTCGAATTTACTTTGGTGTATGGGGTGATACAGTGGTCCAGTTTCATTCTCCTACATGCAGCTGTCCAGTTTTGCCAGTACCATCTGTTGAAGAGACTGTCATTTCACCATTGTATGTCCATGGCTCCTTTATCAAATATTAATTGACCATATATGTTTGGGTTAATGTCTGGAGTCTCTAATCTGTTCCACTGGTCTGTGGCTCTGTTCTTGTGCCAGTACCAAATTGTCTTGATTACTATGGCTTTGTAGTAGAGCTTGAAGTTGGGGAGTGAGATCCCCCCCCACTTTATTCTTCTTTCTCAGGATTGCTTTGGTTATTCGGGGTCTTTGGTGTTTCCATATGAATTTTTGAACTATTTGTTCCAGTTCGTTGAAGAATGTTGCTCGTAATTTGATAGGGATTACATCAAATCTGTATATTGCTTTGGGCAGGATGGCCATTTTGATGATATTAATTATTCCTAGCCAAGAGCATGGGATGAGTTTCCATTTGTTAGTGTCCCCTTTAATTTCTCTTAACAGTGTCTTGTAGTTATCAGAGTATAGGTCTTTCACTTCTTTGTTTAGGTTTATTCCTAGGTATTTTATTCTTTTTAATGCAATTGTGAATGGAGTTGTTTCCCTGATTCCTCTTTCTATTGGTTCATTGTTAGTGTATAGGAAAGCCACAGATTTCTGTGTGTTAATTTTGTATCCTGCAACTTTGCTGTATTCCGATATCAGTTCTAGTAGTTATGGAGTATAGTCTTTTGGCTTTTTTATGTACAATATCATGTCATTTGCAAATAGTGACAGTTTAACTTCTTCTTTACCAATCTGGACTCCTTGTATTTCTTTGTTTTGTCTGATTGCCGTGGCTAAGACCTCCAGTACTATGTTAATAACAGTGGGGAGAGTGGGCATCCCTGTCTTGTTCCCGATCTCAGAGGAAAAGCTTTCAGCTTCTCGCTGTTCAGTATGATGTTGGCTGTGGGTTTGTCATATATGGCCTTTATTATGCTGAGGTACTTGCCCTCCATACCCATTTTGCTGAGGGTTTTTATCATGAATGGATGTTGAATTTTGTTAAATGCCTTTTCTGCATCTATGGAGATGATCATGTGGTTTTTGTCCTTCTTTTTGTTGATGTGGTGGATGATGTTGATGGATTTTCGAATGTTGTACCATCTTTGCATCCCTGGGATGACTCCCACTTGGTCATGGTGTGTGATCCTTTTGATATATTTTTGAATTCGGTTTGCTAATATTTTATTGACTATTTTTGCATCTACATTCATCAGGGATATTGGTCTCTAATTTTCTTTTTTGGTGGTGTCTTTGCCTGGTTTTGGTATTAGCGTGATGTTGGCTTCATAGAATGAGTTTGGGAGTATTCCCTCCTCTTCTATTTTTTGGAAAACTTTAAGAAGAATGGGTATTATATCTTCTCTGTATGTCTGATAAAATTCTGAGGTAAATCCATCTGGCCTGGGGGTTTTGTTCTTTGGTAGTTTTTTGATTACCGCTTCAATTTCATTGCTGGTAATTGGTCTGTTTAGATTTTCTCTTTCTTCCTGGGTCAGTCTTGGAAGGTTGTATTTTTCTAAGAAGTTGTCCATTTCTCCTAGGTTTCCCAGCTTGTTAGCATATAGGTTTTCACAGTACTCTCTAATAATTCTTTGTATTTCTGTGGGGTCCGTCGTGATTTTTCCTTTCTCGTTTCTGATACTGTTGATTTGTGTTGACTCTCTTTTCCTCTTAATAAGTCTGACTAGAGGCTTATCTATTTTGTTTATTTTCTCGAAAAACCAGCTCTTGGTTTCATTGATTTTTTCTATTGTTTTATTCTTCTCAATTTTGTTTATTTCTTCTCTAATCTTTATTATGTCCCTCCTTCTGCTGACTTTAGGCCTCATTTGTTCTTCTTTTTCCAGTTTCAGTAATTCTGATGTTAGGCTAGTCATTTGGGATTGTTCTTCCTTCTTTAAGTGTGCCTGGATTGCTATATACTTTCCTCTTAAGACTGCTTTCGCTGTGTCCCACAGAAGTTGGGGCTTTGTGTTGTTGTTGTCATTTGTTTCCGGATATTCCTTGATCTCTATTTCAATTTGTTCATTGCTCCATTGATTATTTAGGAGCATGTTGGTAAGCCTCCATGTGTTTGTGAGCGTTTTTGTTTACTTTGTAGAATTTATTTCTAGTTTTATATCTTTGTGGTCTGTAAAGTTGGTTGGTAGAATTTCAATCTTTTGGAATTTACTGAGGCTCTTTTTGTGAGCTAGTATGTGGTCTATTCTGGAGAATGTTCCATGTGCACTTGAGAAGAATGTGTATCCTGTTGCTTTTGAATGTAGAGTTCTGTAGATGTCTATTAGGTTCATCTGTTCTAGTGTGTTGTTCAGTGCCTCCATGTCCTTACTTATTTTCTGCCCAGTGGATCTATCCTTTCGGGTGAGTGGCATGTTGAAGTCTCATAAAATGAATGCATTGCATTCTATTTCCCCCTTTAGTTCTGTTAGTATTTGTTTCACATATGCTGTTGCTCCTGTGTTGGGTGCATATATATTTAGAATGGTTATATCGTCTTGTTGGACTTACCCCTTTATCATTATGTACTGTCCTTCTTTATCTCTTGTTACTTTCTTTGTTTTGAGTCTATTTTGTCTGATACTAGTACTGCAACCCTGCTTTCTTCTCTCTGTTGTTTGCCTGAAATATATTTTTCCATCCCTTGACTTTTAGTCTGTGCATGTCTTTGGGTTTGAGGTGAGTTTCTTGTAAGCAGCATATAGGTGGGTCTTGCTTTTTTATCCATTCTGTTACTGTGTGTCTTTTGATTGGTGCCTTCAGTCCATTTACATTTAGGGTGACTATTGAAAGATATGTACTTATTGCCATTGCAGACTTTAGATTTGTGGTTACCAAAGGTTCAATTTTAGCTTCTTTAGTATCTTACTGCCTAACTTGGCTCACTTATTGAGCTGTTGTATACACTGTCTGGAGATTCTTTTCTTCTCTCCCTTCTTATTCCTCCTCCTCCATTCTTTATATGTTGGTTGTTTTATTCTGTGCTCTTTCGTGTTTCCTTTAACTGCTTTTAGTTGGTAGTTGATTTTATTTTTTGCCTTTAGTTAGTATTTGTTTGGTCTGCTTTCTTTGCTGTGATTTTATTTTCTGTGGTGACATCTGTTTAGTCTTAGGAGTGTTCCCATCTAGAACAGTCCCTCTAAAATACCCTGTAGAGATGGCTTGTGGGAAGCAAATTCCCTCAACTTTTGCTTGTATGGGAATTGTTTAATCCCTCCTTCATATTTAAATGACAATCGTGCTGGATATAGTATCCTTGGTACAAGGCCCTTCTGTTTCATTGCATTAAATATATCATGCCATTCTCTTCTGGCCTGTAAGGTTTCTATTGAGAAGTCTGATGATAGCCTGATGGGTTTTCCTTTGTAGGTGACTTTTTTCTCTCTAGCTGCCTTTAAAACTCTTTCCTTGTCCTTGATCTTTGCCATTTTAATTATTATGTGTCTTGGTATTGTCCTCCTTGGGTCCTTTCTGTTGGGAGTTCTGTGTATTTCCGTGGTCTGTTCGATTATTTCCTCCCCCAGTTTGGGGTAGTTTTCGGCAATTATTTCTTCAAAGACACTTTCTATCCCTTTTTCTCTCTCTTCTTCTTCCAGTACCCCTATAATACAGATATTGTTCCTTTTGGATTGGTCACACAGTTCTCTTAATATTGTTTCATTCCTGGAGATCCTTTTATCTCTCTGTGTGTCATCTTCTATGCGTTCCTGTTCTCTGGTTTCTGTTCCATCAATGGCCTCTTTCATCTTATCCATTCTGCTTATAAATCCTTCCAGAGTTTGTTTCACTTCTGTAATCTTCCTGGCATCTGTAATCTCTCTCCAGACTTCATCCCTTAGCTCTTGCATATTTCTCTGCATCTCCATCAGCATGTTAATGATTTTTATTTTGAATTCTTTTTCAGGAAGACTGGTTAGATCTGTCTCCTTCTCTGGTGTTGTCTCTGTGATCTTGGTTTGCCTGTAATTTTGACTTTTCATGGTGATAGGAATAGTTTGCAGAGCTGGGACGTGTGATGGCTGGAAGAACTTCCCTTCTTGTTGGTTTGTGACCCTCCTCTCCTGGGAGAACAGCGACCTCTAGTGGCTTGTGCTGGGCAGCTGCGCGCAGACAGGGCTTCTGCTTCGTGCCCGGCTGCTATGGAGTTTATCTCCGCTGTTGCTGTGGGCGTGGCCTGGCTCGGGCAGGTGCTCTGATATGGTGGAGCTATGTTGTAGGGGGAACTGCCAGGAGTCTGTTTATCTCCGTGAGGGGCCTCCATGCTCCCTGCTTCCCAGGGGGTTAGAGTGCCCAGAGATCCCCAGATGCCCTGCTGCTCGACTAAGTGTCCCAGGATGCTCCCGTCAGGCTGTGAGGTCCCTGTCCCTTTAAGACTTCCAAAAAGCACTTGCTTTTCTTTGTCCCGGGTGCAACATCTGCAGGGACCTGCTCACAGGTCTTACTATCCTTTTTCCCTATTTTCCAGCACCTCACGCATGCACTGTGTCTGCGCTCTGGTGCGGATGGCTGGGGCTAGATATTTAGCAGTCCTGGGCTCCCTCTCCCTCCCCGCTCCACCTCTTCTCCTCTCGCTGGGCGCTGGGGTGTGGGGCGCTCGGGTCTCACCAGGCTGGGGCTTGTATCTTACCCCTTTCGCGAGGTTCTCGCAGTTGTGGATGTGGTCTGGCTGTTGTCCTCTGTTTTCTGGTCTCTCTTTTAGGAAGAGTTTTCTTTGTTATATTTTCAAAAATATATGTGGTTTTGGGAGGATATTTCCACTGCTTTACTCACACCACCATCTTTGCTCCACCCCTAAAATCATTTTTAAAAATAATTTTATGTTTGCATGTTAGACTATATCTGTAAATCAGTAGTAAAATCTAGAAAAACTGTGAATGGAAACAAAATTTTCAATTGAATATAGAACTTCTACATGTATTAATTTTACCTTATTTACAACAGAAAAATGCTAAATCACATCACTATGTAGACTGCATCTAAATTTTACACAAAAAGGGAGTTATAAATCTAAGTCTGGATTATTCATTCCTTGCAAAACAAATGAATACCAAGATATGCTAATTCATTCTTTGAAAAATAATTGTGTACTGTGGTTTTGCTTTTTATTTCCATGGTTAGTTGTATTTTTCAGAGAGATTCAAGGGAATTGAGTTTCTTAGTCCAAGATAGATGGATGGGTAAAACTGATTTTCAACAAATACTGTTGGTACTGGTTATTAAATTACATAAGTATTTACATATGTATTATCAATAGTTACTACTCCAGATGTCCTGAGTGTGTCTCCCCCACCCAGTTTTCCCAAGACGCCTGGGAACTCCCTATATTCTATCAGATAGAGAGGTCTTACAGGGCTCTGGCACTGCAGATGAATTATAGAATTCTACTATCCATCTGACAGGTTGTTCTCCTCTCCTGTTATTATAAACACCCCCCACTCGGGGGTTGGGGACTGAATGGTATATTATTGTGTGTTGAATAAGGGTGGAGTGGCCTCCTGGTTGGGAAAAAAAAAGTTCAGCTTCTCTGAGATTAAGGTGGAAAGTTTTGGCTTGGGAAATTTGAGGCTCATTTTCCTGATATAGCTGTATGTTTTGTGTAAGGCGGATGGATATACGGCAAAATATCTCCCAGTCCAAGCTTAGAATGAGGGACTGGAGTACTCTTCTTCAAAAGGGACAAAAAAATCTTAGACAAGGAATCTCAGCAGTTAGTAGGAAAGCTGAATACCAGAATGACCTTCCCCAATTTTCTCTAGTCTTGACTAGAATTCAGAGTCCAAAAGTCTCCCAAATGTTAACTGATATTGGATATCTTTCCACTCTGTGAATGATAAATCAGGGTTAGATATAATTTGATTTGGGAAATATCCACTTTTTATACCAAGTGTTATAGCACAAATCTATACTTACTGGATTGTTTTGTTCTGATTTAAAAAATGGCATGTGCAAATCACTACAGATTTCAAAAACACCAAAAATTAAGACTAGAACAATAATAATAAAATAGACTGTTACATTATTTTACTGCCTAATTATTATTAGCCCCTGATATTATTCCCAGTTGTGCCCCCATAGACATGACATTAGATTTTTTCCTCACACCCACATCTGATGTTTATTTTTCTAAGTCTCCATTTTGATTCTTGGTATATGATTCTTCAAATGTGTTTCTTTTAGTGATATGGGCAGGAAGAGGAAACTGACCCAGGAGTATTCAGATGGCATTTCAAGGTAGTCTTTTTCAAATTATGTATTTTATGAATTGATATGTTCTTGTTTTTGATACCATGTTTTATGCTTTCTCTTCCTCATACCTCCATTATTTTATCTCTTTGTCTCTTCCTCTTTTTCATTTGCTTTCATCATTTTTAGGCATTAGAAAGTGCACTTCCTATGGATTTTGGGGTATGAAATAATGGCTTACTACTATCTTATTGTCACTGTTGAGAGTAAAAGTGTGTCCAAACTATATGTATGCAAAGGCAGTATTATGCCTTTATTTTCTACCAATCTTATCTAATCAGTTGCCAGTTTTACTTATACATTAATCAAGATAAGTAATTTATTATTATTAAAATGATTTGAATGTAGTATCTTTGTGATTTTATTTATAAAACACATTTTTGGACTTCATTTAATAACTGATTTTAGTATTCATGGCTACTTCACTGTTTCTATAGCGGTTGTATCATTAATTCATTAACTTTTTTGTTATAAACATATAAATACTTGTTCTACTAATTTAACAAATATAAAAATAAATTCCCTATAAATTGAAATCCCTCACAATCTTTTCACCAGGAAAAGCATTATTATTGTTTTTTAAGGGCTTACTAAATGGAAGGCATTTTATTTATTTATTGAGCCATAAATGACATATGACTATTATAATAGTTTCATTGTATGACATAATTTGTTTTTTATGTATATTGCAAAATAATCACATTAAGGCTAGTTAACATCTGTCACCACACATAAGTTGCAAATGTCTTTTTCTTGTGATGAAAACTTTTAAGATAAATATGCAATACAGTATCATTAACTACAGTCATGATATGTAGCTTATATTCACATGTGATCTCTTTGTAACTCCAAGTTTGTGCCTTTTGACACCCTTCACCCATTTCCCTCCCCCCTCCTATCCTTCCACCCTACATCCCCAGCCTTTGGTAACTAAGGTTGTGTATCTGTGAGTTTGCTTTTGTGTATTTAGATTCCATGTATAGATGAGATCATATGGTCTTTGTCCTCCTCTAACTTAGTTCACTTACAATAATATCCTCAAGGTCCATCCATATTGTCACAAATGGCAAGATTTTATTCTTTTGTAAGGCTGAATAATATTTCATTTTGTGTGTGTGTATGTGTGTGTGTGTATCACATTTTTTATCCATCCTGAAGTTTGATTTACTTAATTTAATAGAAAAGATATGTGGAAGGAAATCTCAAGTAATTGGAGATTAAATATGATATCAAGTGGTAGAAAACTAAAAATTTTTAAATGTAATATATCATTCAATTACTCTTCTGATGATTCAAATAGAAGATATATTTTAGAAACTATTAAATCTTAATTACTAAGAAGTTCGATTAAAAATACAAATCTATACTTGTGGATTAGTATATTAAATAAAAGTGCTATTATTTCTGTAAAGCCAGATAGATGCAACTGCACAGGTTATATTTATCTGTATATTGATAAGTTTTAAAATTACTGGTTAGTTATTTAAATGGATAAGTTAAATTACTAGTTTTAAAAATGTTATAATTTAACTTTTAATAACTCACGACAAATATGAAGTTTTCCCCCAAACTGTAAGTTTGTTTTGAATTTTATAAAGGCACTACTCTACTGTGTTTAGATACAATGCTGTGAGAACATTTATCTTTAATTTACATCTTATGAAATATTGATGTTCCCAAATTTCTCCATGTATCGCATTATAGCACTACTAAGAGGCATTGATAAACAAGTGCCTCCATTCATTTAGTAAATGTTTATTAGATAGCTTCTATTACACATAACAGTATCTTTTTTCAATTTTATGAATTCAAAAATGTATCTCTAGAATTAAAAAATATTCAATTTAAAATTTATGTTATCATTGTCCAGTATATACACATAAAACATTAATTTATTTTGAAAATTGATCTATAGCATTATTCTTATATTATCAGTAACTTGGATACACTGGGAAAAATGGAACAATTAACTAAAACTCAGAAGGTCCATTTATAGACTTTTCCTCAGTAGCTGTGGCCTTGATTACTCACTAACCATTGAGAAACAGTAGTTGTTTAATCTTGGAGGGCTGCATTTTTCTCATATAAAATATGAAAGTTTCAGATTAATCTCCAAATTAACTGAGCTTTTGTATACTTTTGTCTGCATGAATCACTTGGAGTCAGACAGGAGGAATCACTTAATATCTTATTCCCTTATTTATTTTTAGTGCATTTGATCAGATAAAAGGTACATTTTCTAGTTTCAGAGATGGAGCAAAATCAGTGTTTGCCACCTCTGCAGATGTTTACTCTACAAAAGTTGCAGAGTACAGATAAAATACAACTCTTCCTGCCCTTTTGAGTAGGAGAGAAGGAAAAGGAGAAAAAAGGGATTCCTGGAGAGGAAAAAGTAAAAGCTTTGTCACCATTTCAAGCAGGTTATTTTTTTCAATGATTCAGAGCAACTAACTAGAAGTAGAAAGTCTAAGAAATGGGCCTTCTGAGTTTTAGTTATATATTGCTCCACTTTTGCAGTGTACCACAGTTACTCATAAATGTAGTCTTATAAGCTAAATTTTAAAGTGATTACTCAAGCTTTCTTCCTTTTTTGTTACGCTGAGTCTCCAAGGCAATGAATTAGTTGTAAATATTTAGGGTCTTGTTTTTCTTCCCTTGAGGATGACCTGAGAACTTTGGCTGAGTGGATACTTTCAAGAATTAGGAAGTTGAAAAAGAAAAAGTAAAGTATCACAGACAATGTTACAGAAATAGTATATGTCAGAGCTTTATTCAAACCTGGGTTTTCCTAACTCAAGAACCAATATTATTAATGCTGCATTAAATTGAGTTTGGTTATAGGTACCCACCATAATAGTAGTTATTTTTATCATTGTTTTCATGATCATGAGGATTATTAAATATGCCAGAAACACCTGAGGCTGGACCTGGATCTCTGAGTTTGCTGTTGTCTGTAATACCTAGACCCCTTTCTCCACCAATCTCCATGCAGATGTACTTTACACTAGGATTTTCATTGATTAAGCTACAGAAAGAGAATTCTGTTTTGTCCTTTGCTTTATTCCCTAGAGTTTCTATTTGTATTTTTTTTATACTTGGCAAATGTTTAGTCTGCCAAACTAGTGACATATCCAAAGCCCTACCAGTCAACATCAATGACTCAGGAAGTAAGTACTAAGACATAGCTATACATTTATTTCCTCTCATTTTGTTGAAAAATGAAATTTTATGTTTTCAGTTTTGTTAGTTTTTCTATTTAACTGAATTCTTACAGCACTTATTGAGTATCAATAATATATGACTATCAAAATAAAGACATTTTAAAATTAATTGAGTTTATTTACGCTGTCAGATGTGAGGGCAATTTCATAAAGTATTATTTAGATCTCGGGAGGTGACTGGTGGTTACCATGGCAGAGAGCTTAGAGTGGGTGGGGTGTGTGTGAAGGGGATGAAGAAGCACAAAATCTCAATCATAAGTTGGTCATGGGAATGGAAATGCAGCATGGGAATGCAGTCAGTACTCCTGTAACATCTTTCTATGTTCATAGATAGTAATTGCATTAGTTGGGGTGATGATTTAATAATGTGTGTAACTTAAATCACTGTGTTTTATACTTGAAACCAATATAATATTGTATATCAACTATACTTCAATATATTTTTTAAAATAAATTGGAAATAAAAAGGGATTTACCTGTATGTATGCCATTTTTGCAGTGAGATATCTTTATAAGTGATTTTTTACTAGCAGCAGGTTTGGGGAAGATTTTCTGGCTCTAATTTGCTCTGAAAGATGCATTTTTTTTTTAAGTTTCTGTAAGCACGTTTGCAACTGAAATTGAAAATTCAGCTGACCATATGTCATTTCATGTTTGGTTTCAGAGGAGGTAAAAATAATCAGGATGAATAAGGGGTGGCTACTGAAATGTATGACAATACACAAAATGTGAAACTGTAACAAAAAAGCTGTATTGAAGTGCTTGATTAGGCTTTGCAGCAAAATTTGAGACTCTCCTGAAATGAACACTAATTTTATTTTTTCACTAGTTAACTTAAAGATATTTTCAGAGATTAAAATTTCAGCTTCCAAAACTGACCAAAACATTTGTTGCAAAAAAGAGCTCTGTTTCAAGGCATGGTTGTACCTTTAACCTCACTAGCCTTTTTGTATACGATGCCATTGGTCTCAAACTCTATGTAGAAAAAAACACTTCACTGCATCTAACACAGTCTGTCTTGTATTATAGTTGTTTTACTATATGAGTTATTTCTCCAGTTACCAAACATGGCATTTTTAACATAGCAATAATATTTATGTTAGAAATAGCTTTATATTCTGATGTACATAGAAATGTGTAAATAAGACAGAGCAAAATAATGAATAAGCCCTATTTTTGGAAAAAGAAGACTCAAATATCACAATTAGTTAATAGAACAGAAACCTCTAGGTTTGACCTCATATATGAAACCCTGGACTGTTTAATCCAGTTATATTTGTATTTATATTGATCATCTCATGATAGGTTTTCATCTGACATACATGTCTCAAGGCTCTTTTTTTTTTCCTTTCTTTGGAATCAGTTGATTTTTTATTTCCCTTCATGTTTTCCAGTTTGTTTTAGTGATTAATTTAGAGATTCTGCATTCTTGCATTATGGCAATAATATACATTTTGAGAGTAATAAAAATGTAATGGAAGTATTTCTTCTGCCTCTTTCCAACAATGCTAGAAACTTAAAATACCCCCATTGGCTTTCCTTACTTCTTTTGTTTCAGTCTTGCCATGCTTTTTAATTAACATGTATTTGAAACCATATAAAGTATTACTATTAATATTTTAAACGGTATTCATTTATGTTTACCCAAAAATTTAAGCTTCACAATGTTCTTCAGTCCTTAGTGCACTTCTGTGTTTTCATCTGGAATTATTTTACTTGTGCTGAAGAATGTACTTTATATTTTCTTTCAACACTTTAAAGATATCAATATACTGTCTTCTCTTTTCTCCCATATTGTTTTTCCAAAGAAGGGTTTTTTCTGACTGTTTTTAAGATTTTCTCCTTGTCTCTGGTTTTTGGCAATTATTCCAAAGTGGTCAAGGTTAGATGTGAGAAGAAGAATGCATGGATACAAGAGGTATTCAGAGTGCAAATTGGGTCAGTGAATTTGAATGTAACAGAATACAAAAAGTTTGTTGATACTCTTTCATATCCCATATTATGACTATCTTCATAACACTACCACTTGTCAACTTTTTTTCATATATCAAAGAAAAATATTCCCACTTATCTGAAAAGAGTATCCTTATCCAGTTCTCAATTTTCTCACTAATTTTCTTCATATACTTGTAACAAAACAACATATTGCAGCAGATTGATTTTGGAAGAAAAGATGATAGCCCAGCTGTCTTCTAGTAAAGCCAGGTATGAAAGGTATTTACAAAAATGCAAAGCAGTTAGTTATAGCATTAATTATATTTTGTTTTGTAAAATATAGTTATGTTTTATAAATATATGTTGTTACATTAACATAATGGACATATTGGTATTTTAAAAACGAATTAGGTGCATATTTTGAATATTTTTCTTCATTTCTAATACATTAAGCATGCATACAATATGTAATATACAAAAAAAACCACTTTGGTAACTTCAAGTCTTTTAAGGATGTACAGCTTGTAAAATACTCCTTTAGATGTGCCTACGTGCTGTCATCTTTGTTTTTATCTTGGGTGGGATCTACAGAGCTTCTTGACAGCATTCATCTATTTTGCAAACTTCTCAGACATTACTATCTGTACTGATGTTCTGCTCAGTTCTCTTTTATCTTTTTCTGTGACTCCAATGCAACATATGTTAAAACTTTTACTCTGTTCTACACATCCCCTCTGTAATCTTTTATATATATTCTCTTTTTTGTCCCTGTGCTTCAGTTTGTATTTTTTCTATGGACTTGTCTTCCATTTTCAGTAACCCTATCATTGGCTGTCTATTCAGTTTTTAATGTCCATCTCTTGAATTCATAATCTTATATATTACATTGTTCACTTCAGAATTTTCATTTTAACATATTTTTATATGCAGATGTTCCTCATTTCAAACAGTATTGTTTACTGAAACGCTTGTATGTCAGAACTGCCTCTTTCCTTGGCAGAGCTCTCTAGTCTCTGAAACCACACAAAGTAGGGACATGATTTAACATGCACATGTTTCAGTTAGCACAGGGTCATGCAAAATGAGGATTCCCCATATTCTGATTCTCTACTGATATTTTACACCTTCTTTTTATTTTCTTGAACACATTAATTGTATTTATTTTAAAGTCCTTCTTTGTTAACTCAATTAGTTAAAATAGTGATACTCAAAACACTAGCGTGTGATGAGGTAAGGAATTGCTCCAAAATGTCAATTTACTACATCACTGCTTAATTCAGTTGATTTTTATAATATCAAGAATTTCAGTGACAGAAACAATGTATGTATTTACACTCTGGCAGCAGCTCTTTATTTTCTTGACCATCTCAATTTTAGTTTCATGTGATATTATACCATTTCATGTATAGTATAAAGACCTTGTTAAGTATCAACTTTTATTACTCCCATCCTGACTCTTGCGCTAAGACTATCGTACAGTTTACTGTTACATATTTTATAAACCTCATAATGGATAGTTATGATTTTTGCCTTTAACAGTCAATTAGCTATAAACTGATGTAAATAATAAGAACAAGCATATTTTTCCAGGTAATTACCAGTTCAAGTATCATATTTCTTTTACCTGAAGAGTTTCATTCAATATTTCTAATAACGCAGGTCTTCTGGTAATTAACTATTTCTGCTTCTTTGTGTCTGAAAGCTTTTAATTTGCTTCGTGTTTGAAAGATATTTTCACTTTTTCTCGAATTTTAGGCTGGTAATTTCTATTTTTTCAGAATAGAGACATTTCTCCAATGTATCCTGCTTTGTATTTTTTCCAACAAGAACTCTGCTGTCATGCTTAGTTTAGATCCTCTGTACATATATATCACTTTTCTGTCAATGGATTTAATTTTTACCCATTATCATAGGTTTTAAATCATTTTATTATAATGTGCCTTGTTGCAATTCTTTTTATATTTATTATGTAGTGTTTCACTGAGCTCGAATCTATGGACTTATAACTTGCATCAAATATGCTTTTCCTAAAACAGATTCAAAAAACAAAACAGTTTTAATATTTCAAAAATATTTCTTCAAATTTTTTATAACATCATTTTTTCAAGGACTCTTATTACATGTATATTATGCCACTAGAAACAGGTCATACAGTGCGCCCATTTTTTTCATTCTTTTTTTTCCTTTGAGTTTCATTTGGATTGCATTTATTCATATGTCTTCCAGCTCATTAATTTTGTCTAACTTACTCTTAATCCTATTTTTTAAAAATATTAGATGTTTGTCATTTTCATCTTCAAATATTTGACTTGGGTCTTTTTTATATTTCCAGTCTCTTTATTTAATGTTTTCAACCTTTCTGTAGTTTCCTGATATTACAGAATGAGGTTATAATAATTAATTGAATATCCTTGTCTTCTAATTCTATCCTGTACATAATTTCTGTGTTGGTTTCAACTGATTTATTTTTCTCATTATGAGTCAGCTTTTGCTGTTGCCTTACAAGCCAGTTTTTTGATTGGATGTCATATATGTAATTTTTACATTCTTGGCAACTGAATTTCTTTGTATTCTTATATTCTTTTGCTTTGTTCTGAGAAACAAGATACTTTTGTAATCCTGTAAATATTCTTGAACTTTGCTTTTTTCGTGTCTGGTTTTAAGTTTTAAAGCAATATTCCTTATAGGAATATTTTCCTTCACTGTTGAGGCATAATCTTCTGAGTACTTCACACAATTCCCTATCATTATGAGATTTCCCACTATGGTAATTGGGAAAAGGAACTACTCATTCTGTGTGGTATCTCTAATCATTTAGTAGTTTTTACTCAGTGATGAGTATAAATGTGCTAATATTCCTTAGCTGATGCCTTGAGGGAGACCATCATGAGATTTTGGAAGCTCTCTTTCTGTACCGCTCTCTTCTATTTGCACACTGTTCTGTGAACTTCTGCTACCTTGACCTCTCTGGTCCCATAGCTACATCTTCTTAACTCTTCAGTTCAAGTTCACATGATGTCACTCACCCTATTATGGGGACTGGAAGCTCTTTCCTGGCAGTAAATTGAGACAGTTTTAAAACTTTTCTTGTTTTTGTCTTCCTGATATTACTGCCACTCATTGCTTAGTGTCCAATGTGTTGAAAACCATGTCTTATTATGTATATGTGGTCTCTTTTTGGGGGAGAAGAAAGGTAAATCTCATTCTGTTATTCTGTTTTCATCAAAAATAGAAGTCCAAGACTTTTCTGTTTTTCTTTCCAGAATTTTGAATTCTATGTTATATCTACATATTCAACATGAATGAGCAAGGCTTTGATTTAAAATAAGATTAAAGAATATTTTATTAGTATATCAGCTTTTCATTTTCTAATGAATTTTTAAAATTCTTACATTATATGTTTCTGAGAGAAATTTGAGAATAGAATAAACATATTTGTTTAATGAAACTTCATGAAGATGCATTTGCCATCATGTTTTAGAATTTTGTATGTGGTAATTTCATGTAAAGAAATGATTAAACTTAATGACAATCAATGTTCCTATATATTTAATGTATATATTGCTTTTCTTAAGGCAATTTTAAAACTTTAATCTTGCTTTACACATAAGAAAAGTATAATCATTATGATTATTAATTGAAAACACATCCACTATTAACAGCTAGCAATTGTTCACTGATTAGAAGCAGCTATGAAATAAAAGAACAAAAAGACTAAGGATATTAAAAAGACTGGATGGGCAAAGATGCTTTTATTCATTGGAAATTGAGATGCAAAAATTAGCAACTTAAGAGGAAGATTTGGATAATATCCTTAAGGTTGAAAACCAAATAAGTTATAGATCAATTTTCATTTGCTCTTCATGCAGATATCAGAAAGAGTTAAGAAAATAGGGGAAAAAAATACCAAACTGATTAGACATTTACTACCAGATGATTAGCCCTCATTCGTATATTGAAATGTGAAAATAGAAAGGTTTATAGAAGATCAGCATGTATTTTCAGTTTTTTAGACTAATAAGCATCTGAAAATCAAGTCACTTTCATCATCCACAAAAATCAGGGAGTAAATATTTTCCTTTCATATAAATTGCAGTGTATTTACATTTTAACATTGTATAATTGATAAGTGAACCTGTTTATTAAAAAATAGATTATATAACAATTTTTGAACTTTTATCAGATCACTATTCTACTCTTAGGCATTTAAAGAAGCTCCATTAGCAAAATAATAGCTTATAAAAGACATTGGCCTTGAATGTTAACAATAGTTTTGACTGATTTTATAGAAAAACTAATTTTTAATAACAGGAGAAACTTAAACCTTTTAGAACAGTCTTTAAACAATTAGCTTTATCACTCAATGTTGTTCAAAACAATCCTCATGTTTTTAGATTTATATATCTATCTATATCCAATTTAAAGTATAATAATTTAAAGATAGAATATATGAAAGATAAAAGGCTTACAGTTATTAGTTCAAGAATGATACTTTGGCCTCTCCCCATTTTTCTTTGCTTTTTCCATGGTCTGTGGGAATTAGAGCCTAAACTAGTTGAGTAGGCTTATAAAAATAACCACAAATCAAGGTCAATACCAACCCCAGGTTACACAGGAAGGACAATACCAACTGATGATGCAAGGTATCAATTCCCTTTCCCGGGCAAACCTTGTTCCAAAGGACAGAGTCCACTTGATTCAGAGGGACAGCAAACTGATCATCTTGCAGTAGTTACCCCCTTTTTTAACCATCGCCAGACCCCTTTTCTGGAACAATGTGTTGTTGTTGTTATTATTTGAAGTACATCTCAAATGTTCCTCTTCTGCTTTTCTGTAAATCTTAATAGTATAACCAGTCTGTATTATTTTGCAGTCCATTGCATCAACTTATGTCCATGTTGCTCAATCTATGCAATGATCCTTGATTATTTTAATTAAAAAATATTTTTATGATACTGCCTTTAAAATATCTACAATGGTCATTTTCTAGTGTATTGAATCATGGCTGCTGTGTAGGAACCTCAAATTTTTAAAAATCATTTTTCTAATCATGTGAGTTCACTCTCGTGACTCATCACATCTTAATCTTCCTGGGACTCTAAAACACTCCTGCTCACTTGAAAAAGTGGGCACATTCTTTACATATTCTCACTTCTGCAGTGCAGTTTATGATGTGTCTACTATTTGGAATGCCGTCTTTCAACAAAATATCTAAAACCCAGACCATACCTTAATAACTCTTAAAGAATCTAACAAATTAGGCCATCATGAAGAGAAGCATTGTTCACTATACTATGATTGCAATATACAGAGGAATACATGGGAAGGATATCAAGGCCAAAATCTGATTTTAAGAAGGATGTAATCTCTAATCTAAGTCTGGATACATGAGTAGGAGAAAAACAGAAGGTCTATGCTCTAAATAGTGGTGCAAGCACCCTGATATGCAAATGTGTGATTGTTCAGGAATCTGTAGATCATTATGTTGGAGCACAAATCACAAGCCAAGAATATGAGAGATGACAGTGGCCAGAAAAAAGCTACAGATCAAGCAGGACTTCTGTGCACACTGGGGAATATGCTTATATATAACACACTACTGAACCCTTATAATTCTGGTCATGCCAAAAACATGGAGGCAGACTTATATTTTCCTTTGCCCAAGAAAAGTGAAACATTTCCCTTTGACTAATTTGATACCATTTTTCCAATGTTTGTGTTTAGATTCACAGCAAAAAGTGTAATTGTTTTTTAAATAGTATTTTTTTTGATTCAGATTATTTCCATGTTTTTTATATATCATAAGAACATTAAACTACAAGCTTTACTGCTGCACTTATATGTAGACATGAGATGTTTATGGATGATAGCTTAGGACTTCTTTCAATTACTCTGAGAACAGATGTAAACTAGGTATATAGAAGGTTAACAGTTGATAAAATCAAATAGTGTCTTAAGTATTGGGTATGAATTACAATTTGGAAAATGTCTCTCAGGGGTCATCCTATCCTGATACTGCATATCTGTGATCCTGTTATTGCTAACTATTTTGAAGAATGGGTACCCTGGGCTAGATGGACTAGATTTTTAGCTTGAGAACCATGGTGAGGAATAATCAGATCTGAACTACAGAAGTAGATAAAGGTGAAGGCCTGTCAGTTAATTTATTGCCAGTGGGAAAAGAGCTTCACTAAATTGATAGGAGAGTTTTGAAATGTTATAATCTTATGAATAATAGACTCATTAATAGAATGTGATGGATTATATCCAGGGTGATGGTTACAGAAAAATATTGATACGTCAGGGAAAACAGCAAGATTTTAGCCCTGAGTAAATCAGTAGTTCCTTATATATTATTAGGGAATACTAAAGGAATGTATGGGTCAGGAAGAGTTTGAGGAACATCCAGTTATTGGCATTGAGTAGCCTGTAGTATATCTAAGGACAGAGGTCGACAAGCAAGGAGATAAATAGGTTTGCCAGACATTTACTAACTTGAGATACAAAAAAAAAAAATTATCATTTGAAATTAGGTCACAAATTAGAAAACGCGATGGAACTCATAACTGCATGGAAAATTCCAAGGTTTTGTATTATGTTACTAAAGGAGGTTGAGGGATGATTCAGTATGATTCTGTTGACATAAAGCTAGTATTCAAACCTAAATTAATTGTATTTAATTAGGCTAATGTTTAAAGAAGGAAAAATGCAGAATTGTTAGCTGTCATTTCCTCTAGGATAATTTTTTTAATGGAGTAATTTTTTTTAAATATGGAAAAGCTAAAGAGAAGTATCACTTTAATTCAGTATAATTATTTTTTTCTTTAAAAATACTAGAATATAACTTATTTCAGCAAAAAATATTTGTTTGAAAGGGAAAAATGTACATATATTTTTAATTAAGTATAATACAAAGTTTAAGAAATATGTAGTTATACTTAAGGCAAAGGAAAAATAATGGATTCCAACTGGTTTATTTCAAAGAACTTTTATAGTAGTCATTAATGATAGGCCTTAAAGACAACACTTTCACTTTACATTTAAACACTTCTCTTTCACTTTCAGTCTCCTCCTCTTTCCATCTTTTATGTCATCACTTTTCTGTCACCACTTCATGTCATCCCCCAAGCCCTGTCCTGAGTGAAGACGGAAAACAAACAGGAACACTCAGACCACCGAATGACTGACTGATCATTCTCGAAAAACCCAGGGTCACTTCTTTCAGTGAACTAATTCACTCCGTCTCTTAGAGAATATAGAATTCAGTTACAAAGTACATCTATTTTTCCCCCAAATAACAATGCTTTTAATGCTATCTTTTCTAAAAGGAGTTTGATTTGGTATCATAATCTTAGCAAATTTATAGTCTCAGGTTGATTTGTGAGTCAGACTACTTTAGATACACCAATGTAAGAGTGTATATCTATAGACTGATGCTCAGCTACTTAATTCTCAGACTATTATCTTTCTCATAGGAGCAAAATAGAGTAACAAATAGAAAGAAAAATATGCAATGATGAACACAAGGAGAGCATATATTTGTATTACTTTATTCTCCTTTCTGACATTTTAAACTTGAGTCAACTGTAACTTCATATGAACTTTCCAGGAACTGTATTCCCTGACTTAAAATCTGTACTCCAAAGAAATTCTTTCTTTAAAAAAAAAATCCTCCCATTATATGAGCGATTTTATATGATTGGTATCAACATGGTTTTTCCACATCTACAAAGCAACTACTGTCAACCTTTCAACATTTACTGAAAATAACCCTTCATCAGAGCACCTAGATTCATACACAATACTATTTCACCATTAAGTTTGAAGACTTGATTCATGTGCCTGTGCAACTCTGAAATTTCCTACTATTTTCCAACCTTTTAGTGATTGAGGAGAATCTGAAGAAAGAAGTGTGGCAACTAAAAAGTCAAACTTGAACACTTTTCTTTCTTTTACTTTAAAGGATGATGAGAATTCTACGCCATTAAAAAAAAAGTGACAAGCCTTTCTCCTTAGCTTCGTGAAGATAGCGGAGAACCCATAGACTTTCCAATAAAAGCATTTTAAAGGATTGCCAGGAAAAAAGATCTTGCTAAGATGAATTTTGAATGATCATAAGAATATGATCCTATATAAATATAGGTAGATATTCTTTCCCATAGCTATGTCTAGAATATTGCTCTTTGAGATATGCAAAATGTGCTTGAAGATCTTTATAGTACATAGTGTACTTTGCAATTTCTCAGCATTGCTTGAAATCAGGGTTGGTACAACCTATTATTAAAATACAACAATAGGGTTGCGAACATGTAAAATTGTGTAGAAAATAACAAAAAATATTTACATTTTAAAATCAGTATTTGGAATAGGAAAGAATACATTTAGCAAACAAGTCTTAAAATCTAAGTGTTTAAAATTAAAGAATATTTAAATGTAGAAGGCCTACACAAGAAAAAGGAAAGGATCTACTTACTGAGAAGATCATATGAGAAATCACTGATTCATATTTGAATTTGGCAAGTTAAAAATCATATTTCTTTGTTTTTTATAACTCAATATTTTAAATATAAGTATATGAGTATAAGAATATGAGTATAAAATTATCAAGTAATACCCCAGTTACATTCTCTGTATGGGGGATAAAATACCCATGATAGCTTCATAAGAGGCCCATGTTGTGCCCTTGGTCACTACTGTCACTATTTAAATTTAAACAGAATTGTTTCCTCTTTGGGATTTCTTTACTTCTTTATTTTGTTCTATTTCTACTGCTCTGATGCAATTTACTGGCATATAGTATTCAAATAGTCATTTAAGATTTAACAGTCCTTTTTTTTTAGATATTACACAATGTACATTATGTAAAATTAGTAAGTTAAAAGCAAATTAGTTGTTGGAACCTAGAGTACTTCTTTAAGTTAAGGCTGCCTCCCTCCTGAGAACTGAGGTTTCTTTACCAAGTTCTCTTTCTTATCTGTCTATCTGGTTCTTGATGATTCAAAACATTTATTTGATTCCCTTGGAAGTATCCATTATTTGCAGTTAAGCACCATGTCAAGTGAACATTTACCACACCAAGTATCTGACTCTCTAGATCCCATTGTGTTTTTTTCATATGAATGTTTAAATCTTCTTAGAACTCCCCAGACATTTTCTCGTCTTAATTTTTTAGTTTAAAATTTGTTTTAATCGTTTAAAATATTTTCTCCTCCCCAAGTGTCTGAGACAAAGGCTTTCATTTATTTAATAGCTGTCTCACAATGTTTCTTAGGTTCATTCTTGTGTGAATGTGCACAAGATCACTGCATGTATACAGGATAACTCTTTGGCAAGACAATATGGAAAATATAATTTCTGTTTGTTGCAAGATGTGATTTCATCACATGCTACTTCAAGAAAAATATAATCTTTTAATTCTTAAAATACATATTTCAGATTGATAAACTGATTCAGACCGTTTTTCCCATTCAAAAATGGTCTACAGGAAAGATACTAATTTTATAAATGTCATTTCCTTAACCAAAATTTATCATGTACCTATAGACACACCAAAAGCTTTATGCTCCAAAAAATTTGCCCCAGAAGATAGAAGCATTTGATGCTAATTAACTATGTAAAGAGGATTAAACTGCTAAAAAATAACCTTTCCCTTAATAAGTAATAAATTTAAGATGTTAAGAAAAATGATAAAATAATTTTTGCTAAAAGCAGTATTAAAAAGAATGTTTTGATTCTCTAAGTTCTATGGGCAATATGCTTACTGGTAGTCATTTAATTATTGGAGAGGAAGCTGTGAAAATGGCCCCCAGCAGGAGAGCATATTTATCATTATGTATATAGAATAGAAAACTTGGCTTAGGCTTTTGAGTTATATTCCTGCATAGAGAGACCTGGGAAACTGTGCAAGTGTGGCTTAGGTTACTCTGGTACATGGTCATATGCCAGCCAAAAACATGATGTATTGCATACACAGGAAACATGTAGAAGGAGGCAAGCAGCTCTAGATACTGCTGTGTGAAAGGAAATTTCTTGAGCATTTTATGAGTGATAAAAATCACATTAGATAATTACCACATTTATTTTTGAGGAGTCCAAAAGATTCATTGGTAAACACTCCATTTCGACAGAAATCTTACATTGCTACAAGGCATGTCATGCTGACATACTGTTTCTATGGAAGCCAGCAGCATAGATTGAAGTAACTACAGAAACAGCAAGTATTCTAATATAACCTTAGTCCATCTGGATGTGCGAGATAGTTTTAAGTTTCATTAAGCTTTTGTTAAAATTATGACAACTGTCCCAGTCTATTTTCAGAAGCTTGTCTGTCTAGTTGCTCATGAATTTTATCAGGGGAAAAGTGCTGATAGTGTTCAAAATGACCAAAGGCTATTCTTTGTAGAAGATTGTGGATGCCAGAAGTGACAACTTTCTACCATACCTATTGAGCTAACTTTATTATCTTCTTCCAATGGAATGCAATGCGTCTAGAATACATTGTATCTCATTTAACACGTATTTATGTCTTTTTTCAAATTATTATTCCAAGAATGCACCTATCCACCAAAAAGAAAAATCCCACAATTATTTAGTTTTCTATACTCACTCCATTATCCACAGTAATGAATTTGACTATGAATTTGATCGATACCAAATTCTTTAGAATTGATACTATATATCATAATCTAAGCATCACAGACATATTTCTGTACCATCAAAAAGAAATAATGACTTTGTCCTAATGGTTAAATAGTAGTTTAGAATTTATTCTTTAGTACAGGTTCAATAACTGAGTTTGATTTTTGAAAAATAATTGAATATTAATGGCTCAGTTACTTCATATTTAAAATCAGAAAGTTTTGTGTTAAATGACTCTCTGGTGTTGAACTGGATGAAAAGTAAAGGAGAGTTTTCTGATGAGTAAGATGATAGACAACTTGTTTTCAGAGAGAAAATTTTCATGGCCATATAAAGTAAATAAGTTCATTTATGACAATATTGCTCTACTTAACTTTTTTTAACAATAAGTTGTCCAAATGTAACAAATGCAAATATACCAAAATGTTTACAGTTTAAAAAACATGCACAAGTATCAAGCCATTTCCAAAATAGGAAAAATTTTCATTTCAGTATGAAAAAGGCAATACTGTGATCTGGGGTTAGTGTTCTACTCATAGAAACACAATTGCATTAGTAATATTATTTACTGCCTAAACAGTAAAACAAAAGGAAACACTACAGTGTTACAACATTCTACCAGCATCATATAAAATTCTGGTACTCACTTGTGATCTGTTAGTAGACATCCTAATATTCTGTTATTGAATTGCTTTAATAGCATCACAGTCTGTGTCCTATTATTTGACTTCCATGAACAGCATGAGACAATTGGGTTTTTGCAGTGCAATTGTAGATCAAAGTGGTTTATCATATAAATTGCTATCCATAGGAGTAAATAATTCTGATGAGATTTACCTCGTTTATTTTTAAGAAATAAAAAAGTATCACTAGATTTCACAAAGCATAATTAAAATACTAATTGAAAATATCGTGCTCTGTATGTACTGCCTGTCATCCCACTTTTTCAGAGTTCTGCCAGTATTTTAAATTTATCTTGCAAGGGCACACTAATAGCAAGACAATTCCTTTGTGATCTTTATGCCCAATGTTGTAGATCAAATGCTTGAAAATTCCCCTTTTTGTGTTATAAAAATAATAGTAATAAAATGTGGAGTTTATTATGAAAATTGATAAAGGCATTAGCAAAACACTGACAGAGATAGAAGAGGATATAATTAAGCTTTTCTATGTGGTTTTATAGGTAGATTTAACTCTATCAACTCTTCCTGGCACTATTCATTGTGTTAACCTTACAAAATACACTCTAGTTTCTGATTGTCTGGATTAATGGTACCTCACATGAACCAAAGATTAACTTAGACAGTGAAATAATCATATTTTAAAAAATAATTTCTGTTTTTAAACTTTGGTTTTCTGACAGAAAAAAATTAAGAAAATAAATCTAAGATGAAATGTAGTCAAACTGAAACCAGTCAAAACTGGTAAGCTGTTTTAAACAATATAAAATTAATTGCACTTAATCAAAAACCATTAATACTGGCAGTCCCTTTTATAGTTGTATTCTGTAATGTGATTTTGGATTCTACTTATTATAATATTTGAGCATTGCAATTTTATATTAGAGGTATAAATCAAAGGGAAATGTTCTTATAGTACCAAGAGAATAGGAAATTAGTTTGGCTAGTAAAAGAATCTTCTGAATTTGCTATTAACCAAGTATGTGATATTTTATTCTAAATGTCTTCAAATTAAAAGGAACAGAAAGTTATTAGTCCAATGACTAAAGAAATGTTTTATCCTTATTTAAAATATTTGCATTAATGAAGACATTATACATTACAAAATGTGTTTTTAATTTCCACGTTTACAATGAGGAATAGACAGAACTGCAAAGACTATAAAATATGTAAGTACTTATATGGATGAAATATGTCTTACTAGTATTTTACACACCATGTTTTTGTTTGTTTTCATAACAAGCTATGAAAATTGTCATACTTTTGTATTCCCTAAGCTGATGCTAGCCCATATTTATCCCCCTAAAATTTCCCCACAAAAATAATATGTTTTTCATTAGACTAGCTGTGGACTTGTAGTTTACAGAATTACATAAAGTTTAATGTGCATATATTTTTCTTTGTGCATACCTTTCATATGCACCAGGTATGAACCTAAAAAAAACTATATCATCAGTTGTCACTATTTTAATATTCTGATATATTATTGAAACATATATAATACAAACAGCATGTCTGTATTATGTTTCATACTTTCATTGGAATTCATTCTCAGGTGGTTTACTTAAAAGCAAATATTAAAGCTCACTGGAAGTATAGTTGTTATTTTCAGCTGTTCCTCAGTCCTTCCTTGCCACCCCCTGAAAGCCAGGATGGAAGAAATTAGCTGAATCTGATATAGTTCACTAGAAGTAGAATTTGCCTTTCCCAGATTTTATGGGGAGAACAACAGCAGAGAAGTTATTTTCTTTAAATTTAGGAACTAAGGCAACTTTGAAAAGCTCATAAATGATCAGGCAAATGCGTCTTATTTAATAAACATGAAAGAAAGTACACTAAAACAACTTCCTAGTTGATATTTGAAAAAGTAATATATTCAAGACATTTTTATTAAAATCTTTGGCCAGATTTCTCATTTTAAGACCAGATGAAATATACCTCCCTGCCTCCTGAAGATTATTTTTATTTAGTGAATAATCTTATACTTCTACTTTTATAAAACATTAAAAATAAAATAATTAAATATATGGGGTACTGTTTTTTCCTTAGACAATCAGTACAAATCAAAATGTTTCTTAAAAGGGTGGTGATCAATTTCATTTAAAATAAGATAAATGGAAATTAGAGCTATTATATATGTGTTACGAATACCCTGTGCCCCAACACCTGTGAATACATTCAGTTTCATGGCAAAGAGGCATTCAGGTTCAAATGTCCCTGCTCAGTTGTCTTTAAAGTAGCAGATTATCCAGATGATACAATTTAAATGCAAAACTACTTAGAAGTAGAAGAGGGAGGTGAAAGAGCTAGTCACAGGAAGATATGACTACTGAAGGAAGGTGTGACTCCTCACAGGAAGGCACAGAGAGAGAGAATGCTGCCCTGGTACAGAGGTTGGAGGCAGGGAGCCAGCAGTCAAGGAATGTGGGCCTGCCTCCTTCAGAAGCTGGAAAGGGCAAGGAAACTGATTATGCTTCAGCACCTCCAGAAAGGAATGCTCTTCTGCTGAAACCTTGATTTTTCTTTTAGCCCAGTGAGACCTGGCTTGGACTTCTGAACTACAGAACTGTAAGTTTTTGTTGTTTTAAGCACCTAAATTTGTGGAAATTAGTTAAAGCATCAGTGTTGATCTGTAAGGTCCTGGGGAGCTTCCCAGGTATAATCTGAAACTGGCCTTGTGCCTACAGGGTAGGGAGAGACGAGTTGGCAGGCCACTCCAAGTTGGTAGGTGGCGGGTCTAATAAGCAAACAGAAGTTAACATTCAGCTTGTCTTGGGTGGTGGCAAGTTAAGATGAGCAGATTTCCATGACAACCTGCCCAATCCTAAAAGATTGTATGGAAAGAAGCTTTAACGGGCTCAGTCATTGGTCTGAGATTGTCCAGATGGTCTCATAGCCACATCACTATCTCAAGGCTCCAACCTTGAGGCAGCCTCTGGGAGTGGGGAAGACAGGCAGAACAACCCACATTCCAAGGACAGGGGAAGGGGTGAGGAGCCTTAGGTTGTGGGGGTCCAGCTCATGGGTCAACTGGGGGTCATGTCTTCTTGATGACTTGCCCCTATAATCAATAGAAAACTAATGTAATACATCATAATTTTTGTATCACTGCAAAAAAAAATGCTTTGTAAGACTATATACAGTCTGTGTGTATGTTTGTGTGTATATATATATATGTATGTTATATACTGTAGAATTGACAGAAACTTCAGGTGAGTCAATTTGACAGCATTGTTCAAAATTTAAAATATGCCCTTTGTCTCTCCAGTCCCATTTCTGGGAGTTTATTCTACAGTTGTATTTGCAAATATAGAAAATGATATGTGCACAAAAACATTGACTTAAGAAATGTTTTTAACTTAGAAATCCTGAAATAACCAAATGTAAATCAGGAAATAGTTGCTTTATGTGCCTTTCTATGAGTGTATTGCTTTTGTAGACTGTGAGCTGTAGCTTCAAAGAAAGGTATGTTGGCAGATGGGGACAGTTGAGAGTTAATTGCTTCAAAAGTGTAAGTTTTTGTAAATTTGACTATTGTAACATCTACATAAACAACTTATTCGAAATGGGTTAGTTGAATTTAAATGTTTTTAAGTTTCAGGGGTAATGTATGGCTAAAAGTGGGTGACAGTCAAATTTAAAGCATATTTTGTCTTCTGACTGTGGCCCATTTTTTTGCAGGGCTACAGAGCTTTTGCTGACCTACTGTTCTTTCTTAAATTGTAAGAGATGAAACTGCAACAACAGTTTTCTTTGTCACAAGAATTAGTGAAAAAATGAGAAATGGCGTAAACAGGAAATAGAAGACTTTACAGAACAGGAGATGACACTCTTGTTGAAACGCACAGAAGCCACTGGCACAGATTGCCCTTCTGGTGGGCAAGCCTTCAGGTGTACTGGGATAAACAATAATTAGAACCCATTTTAGAAAGCACTTGTGCTGAAAGTGAATTGGATTTCTCTCACCTGGGAGTTACAAAGGTGATGACTGTATGGATAGATCTCTCGGAAGCATGCTGGAGGTGTGGTGAGAAAAATCTATCTGCACTGCTTCTTTTAAGGCAGATGAGAGGAATGGGAACTCTCCTAACAAATCAGTTATGCTGTTAGTAGAGCCATGTTAGACAATTCCTCTGACACTTCCTCCAGTGAAGAAGATTGTAACAAAGAATCTTGGCTAATTCCAAAAGTCAGCAGTGGAGAGCATATTTATCAGTTTGAAAAAATGGCTCTTTTAATCTTAGTTCCAAATCCCCCATGAAAGGAATACAGCAGATGGGTATGTGAGCTTCCTGGGAAATGCTTATCATGTATTACATAAGAACCCTAGAGGTCCTAGGTCTGCTGCTGTGCACAGGGTGGACAGGTACCACTTGGTCAAGAAAAATCAATAATATATCATGGCTGGGCACTCAGGGGACCAGAGCCCAGAGGAGCAGATTTATTCTCTCTAAAATGAAAATGTCTATGGTTGAGAGACCCAAGAACCAAGAAAAATAACCACAGTAGGGATTACGGTGATAGTGAATCCCCTCATACAGATCATGAGTATATTCTTAGCTGTACTTTTAATTCTTAGTTAATTTTATGTGAAGTTTTATATAACACTAATGAATGTAACCAATAAGGTAATAGAGTGAAGATACTGATCTCTAATAAGATGCAATGATTACAAAAAGTAGCAGTTTAAACACGCTGTCTTAAAATTAAATTTTAGAAAAGATACAGTATAAAGTGCTTAGAATTGTTTGGACAATACATAAACATCTCCTTTACTCCTCAATAAGGATTGAAATTCACTAATACAAATGGATATAAGTTAAATTACTTTTGTAGCTTTTAAGTACATGCCATATGAGTATAAACACTGATTAAGTAATAAAATACTGCAACAAACAAAGTCTATATAAAATTTTACATATTATATATGAACATATCTATAAGCCCAATTCTGATAAAACTTTTGTCTGAAAACTAAAGGGGAAATTTTTTAAAGCATTGAGATTTTTCACATAGAGTTAGAGCTGACCCCTTCCTAGTCTATACAGCCTCCATGCTTTCAGAGAAAGCAATTTTAAGTGTGTCACAAGGTCAACAATGGACTATGAAGTAGTAAATCCACATTTTTCCAGTTTAGTTTCATTTCAGAATTATATGCTTTCATAGGAGAAAAAGAGTGAGAAGAAGTAATAGCATCCGTTTGACTTTAAGCCTGATTAAGGGAAATTAGTTCCACCAACATATGTAAATGCCAGTTAATTACCACTGGACCTGACAGAATCTTAGAGCAGGAAGGAAGTATAAACATCAGCTTGTGGAGACTTGTCTTTGTACTATGGGTTTGGATGCAATCATCCTGTGTAGTTTATTCACAATCAACCGACTACAAACAAAACTGGAATTTGAATATATGCTTCTTTATTCCCTAATAGACGAAGCATCTCTTATTTACTTGCTCAACATCAGTTCCTTTGAGGAACTGTCTCTATTCTACTGTATGTGTTTTTGTTCGTCTACCAGAACCGCAGAAGCAAACAATGGGATTATGACCTATATTCTCACTGGGGCAGTTTTCTTTGGGGAATTTTGTCCCACTAGCTACGTTTAGGGATAGCAGTCTCTCTGAACTGAGTCATGTTATGGCAGTGTCATGAAGAATCTTCCCATGAGTCACAGGTATTGAAAACTGAACTTGCTATCCTCTCATACTAGTACTGAAACAATTAACCATGTTTTGTCTTAGATTATCTGAAAATGTGTGGCCTCAGAATGTAACTTTGGGGTTGTAGTCTGGGGCAGCTCCCTATGAATGTAATGACACCAAATTAAGGCAAGGGCAAGAAGTTGGGAATTAAAGGATTTATTTTTGAGGCTTGGTCTCTCTTCTTGCTCACACGGGTTGGGACCCCCTCTCCCGCTGCTCCAAAGCTTTCTCTAGCCCTCCCTCTCCACCACACTACTAGGCCCCTCTCCTGCACAGGGAGGAGCTGTGTGGGTGGGCCCCTGCTGACTGGTGGGCACCTGGCCAATTATATACCAGGAGTGGGGGGAAGGAGAGAATGGGTGTTCCCTCTCCACCCCTTCCCTGTGCCAGCAGTCCTGTGACTGAGCAGCCACTCTGCCCCTGGTGAAACATCTCAGATGTACAAACAGGGTACCTATTAAAGCCAGGCAGGAATCCTGGTTAGAACAGCTATTAGAAATCACAAAATCAGGAGGTGAGGTGGTTGTTGAGGGCAATACTGTAATAGTGGATGAGTGGATGAACAGATGGATAAAAAAAATGAATGAAAGGATGCTGAAAGTTTTTAACACACATCTCAAAAATTTAACCTCAAATCATTAATAAAATCTCAGGAACTCTTTTGATCATGGGATAAATATTTCTTTTTATTATATAATTATAAATGATTAAATCAAATTCTAATGTTGACTCTGTCACAACCCCCAAAATCTTATGAGACATTAAAATTTTGATCAGGATAGATTAACATTAACAGTTGGAATGACTTGTTGAACCTTCCAAAACAGATCTCAGTTTGCCTATTGAAGGGGGTACTGTCTTTTCTAGGGGAAAGCTAGTAATCCCCTTAAAACAAGGCACATACTATTTCTCTGATAGTTAAAGCAAGGCAAAATGCAGAATCAGAGAAAGAAGAGAACAATAACCCAAGGGATTATAGGAATTTGATTTTATCAATTATACAAGGAATATGTGTATACATGATGTTAAGGGTGCTCGTCAAAGAACACTGAAGCATATTGTTGGTTCTGGCTGTTTTTGTGTGTTGTTTTTTTTTCATTTTCTTACTAATTTTTGTAATTAACTTGAAAGCTCAGAGAGTCAGATGCTCTTCTAGTAGGTTGCTGAGTTGGCCAGCACAAAAGTAATCTAAAATGAGCCATCCTAATAAATACAAATTGATATTAGGCATTTTGCACAATGTGGATATGGAAGTCAAAGAGTTTGGGAAACAGACATTCTGATTTTAATTATTAGGTATTATCTACCCATCTACACCATTACTACATCTTCTGAATTGGCCTAGAAATTCTCCATTATTCTTTGAGAAATAGACCAATGTGATAAAGGTCTAAATGTTTTAATGTAAATATAACAACTGAAGTTTAAAAAGACAGTTTACAAGTTATCACAAAATAAGTACTTGTAAAGTCTCAACCTTGGTCAGCATGCTTAATATTGCCAACAATCCAGGTGCTGTGGCTATCTTGTACATCAATCAGATTTCTCCACCACTCTCCATGTAAAGGAAATTGCTCTTATTTTTATGGTACTCATTCTCTTGGTATTCTTTCTACTTTACCTAAGTCCACCATGTACCTCAGTATTATAGAAAAGTTTGTCTGTTAACTGAAGAAATGCAATCAGACAAAGTATATTATTTTCTGTTTAGCTTCTTTCACTCAAATTTTCATTTTGAAATCCATCTACTTTTTAACATGTAGTTACACAATTGCCTTTAGTTAATGTCATTCCATTATAAGGACATGCACAATATTATCATTGACTATTTGGGTTGTTTCAATGCTCAGTTTAATACAAATGATGCTACTGCAGCAATAGTTTGTCCTGTTGCTCTGCTGCTTGTCAGCACAGGGTATTGTCAGACTTTTCAATTTAGCCTTCTTCATAGATGGAAGCTATATTCATTTGCATATTAATTAGCATTTCCCAAATTACTAAGGGATATATTTATTTGGATATTTTACTGTGTTTATCTGATCTGTTATTTTATCATGAGTATTTTTAAGCACTATGGATACTGGCATTGTGTCAGTATATTTGGTTCACATATCTTCACCCACTCTGGTGGTTACATCTTCCATCAATTAGTCATATTTCATGGTGAATAGAATTTATTAATTTGAATGTTGTCATATTTCTCTTCTTCCTTATAGCTGTGTTTTTCTAGGCTGTTCAACAAACTTTTTGATTCCAAGTTCATGTCCATATTCTAGTCTGTTAAACTCTAAAAGTCTGATAAGTTTGTATTTTAAATTCTATTTTATTTTGGTTTGAATTTTTGTGTATGATGGAGTGCAGTATTTGAGACAATTTTTTTCCCCATATGGATGTCTACTTGATTAACTACCACTTGTTTTTAAAATAAATCTAGAATGCCACTTTCACCGCATGCCAAGGTCCAATACAATGCAGAGGTGAACTTTTATTATCTTTTGTCTGTTCCATTGGTCTGTGTCTTTTCTCTGTGTCAATATCACACAACCTTTATTACTGTAGATATAATGACCTGTACTGTTTGATTTAAAAATACTCCCTCTTCCTTGTTTCTGTTCAAGAGTGTTTTGGTTATTATCTGTCCTTTGTTATTTTATATAATTTTTAAGGATCAGCTTGTCAGTTTGCTCACATACACATATATACAAACAAATATGCTGAGGTCTTAATTGTATTGTCCTGATTCTGTACTAAATTTATAATGATTCCCATCTCTGTATTCCTGCCTATCATGTAATACATGAAAATAGTGTGCCTCTTCACTTTTATCTTCTTTAGTTTACTGTAGTAATAGTTTGGATGTTGTTAAAAGCAATATTAAAGTTTTGATATACTTATTCCTAAGTGATTAGCATTTTTGTTAGTATCATAAATATTTTAAAAAATTTTTCAGCTAAAATTTTGCTGAAATCAAATGTTTTATAGTTACTTTTAACTTATGTTCAGTAAAGAACACATTGTTAAAGTGTACAGTTTGATTTTTGTAGATTGAGACAGTTTTATCCTAAAACTTACATAGAAAATTCAAATATATCTACATGACATATTACACATTGAATTTTTCCCATCCCAAGAGTATGGTGTATCCCCCTATTGGCATATGTCTTTTTAAAGTTCTTTTAGCAGTGTTTTATAGATTTTAGAGTACAGGTTATCCAAAAAAATCAGATTTATTTTGAACTAACCATATTTACTGATACTATTTAAAATCATTGTCTTTTTCTATTTTCAAATTTTGAATATGTAAAATAGAATTAATATTTCTTTGTAGACTTTATCCAGAAATAGTAAATCAATTATTATATTAATCAGTTATTGTTGTAATAGTTTTCATAGATTTCTTAGAATCATCTACTTAGGCAATTATGTTTTCTGGTAATAAACGTAGTATTACCATTTTTCTAATTTGAACTCATTTTCTCATCTTACTGCACAAGCTAAGGCCTCTAGTAAAATGTTGAATAGAAGATAAAAGAGTTGACATCTTTGTCTTTTTCATGGTCTTAGTGAAAGTGATGTTTTATCATTAAGTTTGATATCAGGTATAGGTTTTCCATAAGTGCCTTTTATCACGTTGAGGGAATTGTCTTATTCCTGTTTTGTCTAGTGCTTTCATCATGATTAGATGTTGAATTTTGCTGAAACCTTTTCCTGCACCTCTTGAGATTATCATTGTTTTTTCTTTTTAGTTTGCTATGGCGAATGAAATACTTTAAAAATGTTACATCAAGTTCACATACTAGATTAAAATCCATTTGGTCATGATTATCAATTTTTAAATTGGACTTAATATTTTGCTACTAGGAATTTTTATATGTGTTCATGAAGGTTTATATTTGTAATGCCTTGTTTGGTATCATAATTCTGGTCTCAAGAAGTATTAGAAAATGTTTGCTTTCTTTTATTTCCCAAAACAGTTTGTTTTGAATTTATTTATCTCTAAATGTTTTATTGAATTTCCCCCATAAAACCATCTAGCCCTGGAATATTACTTATGGAAAATTTTAAACTTGGAATTCAACTTGTGTAATAGAGTCATAACTATTCAAGCTATATGTTCTTCTTGAGAAGACTTTGGTAGTTTGTGTGTTCAAGTAATTTTTCCAATTTATTTAACTGTAGAATGTATTACCATAAAATTCTTTATAATATTTCCTTATTATACTTTAAATGCCTTAGGATTGCTCCTTCTTTCATTCTTGATAATATTAGCTTATTATTTCTCTTTTTCTTTCCTTAATTCTATCAAGATATTTACCCAATGTGTTGGTCTTCTTAAACAGTGAGCTTTTTGTTATATAAACTATTTTTATTTTGTTTTCAATTTTATTGACTCTTTTTGCCTTTAAAAAATTAATTCCTTTTTCTCCCAGCATAAAGCTTAGTCTGCTCTTTCAATTCTTATTGTGGGAAGCTTAGGTCATAAATTTGAAATTGTTACTTTTTTCTAATATAAGTATTTAGAAGCTTAAACTGCATCCCACTACTTTGGACATGTCACATTTTCTTTTTGTTACAATTATTTTGTAATTTCCCTTGTTATTCCTTCTTTCACCCATAGACAATTCAGAAATATATTATTTGATTTTCAAACACTTTGATATTTCATTGTCACTTTCTCTTCCTAATATATAATTTATTCCTGTTATCAGTGGTCAAACTTTGTATTTTAGTAATTGTAAACTCATTATAACTTGTTTTATGGGAGCTAATATGGTCTACCTAGGTAAGTGTTCCATGTACACTTGAAAAGAGTTCCCTGGATAGGTGTAGGGTACAGTGTTCTACAGATACAATTAATTCATAGTGATTGATGATGATATTCAAGTCTATATTTTTACTGATTTTTCTGCCTTATCCTGTTAATTATCAAAAGAGTCATACCAGAATCTTCAATTATTATTGTGAATTTTTGTTTCTCTTTTCAGTCCTTTCATTTTTGTTTTATATTGCTTTATGTTATAGCCATACACATTTACATATTTAGTTTTGTAGGGTTTTCTTGATGAATTATCCCTTTATTGAAATTACCTTTTTTATATCTGGTAACATTTTATGTTCAGTCTGTTTTGTCATAATACACTAGTCCAGATTTCTTTTCGTAAGTGTTAGCATGGCATATATTTTTTTCCATTCTATTTCACCAGAGTTTGTTATATTTAAAGTGAGTTCTTGTAGACTTACTGATCTAGGATTTCTAGACACCTAGGCCTCCCTGATTCTCTTACAAAATCAGATTGCTAACCTTGCTCCATTGAGTTCCCATTCACTCTGCTTGGCCTGAAACTTTCCAGGCAAAGTGCTGCATTAAGAATAAGGCCCTGCTCATTTATTACCCTTTGCTCATGGGTCACTGCCTTATACTCCCTGTTGACTAATGCCTGAAGTGCTTGTTTTCATTTGTTTGTTCTGTCCTTTTGACTCTTTAAAGTGGGATGTTAAATGTTTTCTGTTACTTAATCATGGCACTAGAGAGATTATTATTTATTATTATACTTGGACATTGAGATATTCCAAAGATTCAGATTTTCAGTTAGACTTGACAACCCAGAAATCTTACCCTGTATCAAGCCTTAATATTTGTTTCAAGAATAAAAGTAATTGTAGTGCATGGGAGAAGAGGTCCAGGAATAGCAACACAACTAAGTGTGTCATTTTGTGCTGCACTAAGAAGAATTCTTGCCCAGGTTAAATAAAATATGAAGTCTCTTAAGTAATGTGTACAACTGCATAATTTCATAGTAGAGCATGTTTTTGTATGGTCCATGAGCTAAGAATGGCTCTCATGTTAAAAATTGTTTTAAAAAAAAAGGAGGAAAGAATATGTAAGACCATATATTGCCTACAAATAGTAATATATTGGCTGTCTGACATCTTTACAGAAAAAATGTTTGAGTCCTGGTTTATGTGATAATCTATAGATTCCATAAGCAATATGGACAGGTTAGGTGTATAGTGCTCAAGCATTCTCCACTTATTTGACAAAACATCACTTATTTGACAAGAGGTCTTGTCAGGATTTTTACAGTGAGATTTGACTAGGTTACCTTCTTTATTTCCTTGGAGTGTAATCTCTGAATGGCAAACAGAGGCAGTGGATAGTTATAAACTTGTTGGGTAACTACATCCTTCTTGTAAATGTGAGTATAATAATTTAATCTGAAGGAATGATCTATAGATTGTACCTTATGTAAACACATATGTCATAAATATTTATTTTCAGTCTTTACATTTTGCTTTAATTCCTCAATTTACTGAACTGTTTAGGATCTCTAGTTGTGCATTGATTAGAAGTAATAGTAAAGAAAAATACTTTCATTCCTGAAGAAATTTCCCAGGAGTTCATTTTTTTTAATATATTCAAAGGAACTAATTTTTGTCTTATTAATAGAAGTGTAGAAAATTATATTGAAAATGTCCTCTTATTATCTCTCTTCATTTACCCATTTGGTTTAATTTGCTATTCTGTATTTAACATATTGGGAGGGAAAATTAGGATGCTATTTTCAGCCACCTTCCTTTTTTTTAATATATGCATTGAAGGATACAAATTTCCTTTTAAGCATGAGTTTGCTTACATTCCTCAAATTCTTCTGTGTAGTGTTGTTGCTATTGAAGTCAACTCACTTAAATACTGAGTTTTTAAAAAATTAGGTCACATACATAAATGTTCATGTTTTCTGCAGATAAGAACTTACTTTATTCATTACAAATTTTGTACCTTTTGATCTCTTACCCTCCCTCCCTCCCTCCTCTCTTTTTCTTTTTCTTTACAGTATTCTGTAGAATCTACAGAAAAATATTGGATAGAAGTGATCCGAGTTGAAAACTTATGCTTCATTCCCAATTTCCAGTGGTAGGGAAAAGTAGTCAGCATTTCAAAAGTAGGATTGGACTTTAGTCCTTTGTTAGTATTGGTGATTTCTGCTACATCCATTTTTACCTTTGTCTTTTCTTTTAACAGCTTCTCAATCTTATCTTTTCAAAGGACCTGTTTTTGTTACTTAAAAGAAAAAAGCTGTTTGCTCATACCCTTTTTCACTGATTATTCTTTTTTTTAATTCCACAAAATTTATCTCATTCCCTTTTAAGGTGAAAGTTTAGACTGTTAGCCAAAAGAAAATTAAACTTAAGTTTTTTTAATACAAGCTTTAATACTACAATTATCCACTCATACTGCTTTACCCATGTTTCACACATTTTTATATACTCTATTTTATCTTTATTCATTTTAATATCATATTTTCCTGATTTCTTCTTTGGCCCATGAGTATTAAATGATGTGCTATTAAGCTTTCTGATATTTGGGAATTTAGTTTTGATCAGAAAATTTAATCTGTATGATTTTAAATTGTTTTCAACTTGAAAGACTTTTATGACGACCTTAAAAAATAATCCACACTATGATCTATATCAGTATAAATTTCTTTTGTATTTGATTATATTATACTATAATGAAGTTGAGGGAAACATTCAATGTGTCTGTTAGGGTCTGTTAGTTGACAATATTGATCAAGATTTCTATTATCTTTACTTTTTTTTGTCTAGATACATTTGAGAGAGATGCTTTGAAATCACCAACTACATTTGTGGACTTTTTTATTTCTTCTATAAATTCTATTAGATTTAGTACATGTGATTTGATGCTCTGTATATATGTATTTCTGATTGTTATATATTTTTGATGATTTTACCACTTTGTCATAAAATATTCCTCTTATCACTATAATATTCCTTATTCTAGAGTCTAAACAATAATATTAATAAAGCTATTCTAGCTTCCTTTAGATTGGTGGTGGCATGATATACACTTATTCCCCAATTCTTTTACTTTTTATGTATCTAGGACTTTACAATTAACAAGGGTTTATTTTAGGTGCATATATTAGGTAAGCATATTTAGATGCCCTATCTTTTTGAAGTGCTTATACCATTTAGTTTTCATGAAAATTATAAAATGGTTATGTTTAAATGTATCACTGGCTATTTGTTATCTATTTGCCCCATTTGGCAGATGGTTTGGGTTACCTTTTTTCTTTCTCTTGGCTAGCTTATTTTCTAAAAATCCATTTTTATCTCTACTTTTGAGTTATGAAATATAACCTTGTATGTATGTGTGTGGTTGATCTAGAGTTGCCTTTATACATCTTAAATTTTTAATACTCTACCTTAAAATGATACTGTAATATTCATATATATTTTAGCACCTTAGAACTGTATAATTCACTAATTAATTTACTCATATTTTTGTGCATTTGTCATGTTTTCCCTTCTACATACTTATGAACTCTACTGTTTATAGTCTTATACTGTTTATAGTTAAACATTATATTTTCTTTAAATGAGGTTTTTAAAATGAGAAGTGTCTTATCTTTACCATTTATTTTTTATCAGTATTCCTCATTTACTTTTATAAGTAGAAATTTTTATGTTAACTGATGATAGATAATTTGTGTCACTTTGGCTCGACTAAGGGCCCTGTTGTATGACCAAACAGTCTAGATGTTGCTGTGAAAGTATTTTTTAGAGGTGATGAACACTTACAATCAGATTTTGAGTAAAGCAGATTACCCTTCATAACTGGGTTGTCCTGATCCAATTTATAGGCCTTTAGAACAAAGAACGAGATTTCCTTAAGAAGAAGGAATTATGCCTCAAGACAAGGACATAGAAACTCTTGTTGAGTTTACAGCCTACTGGCCTGACCTGCAGATTTCAGAAGTAATCACAGAACTCAAGACTGTTAACATTAATTCTTACCTACATTTAAAGTCTGCTGACTTTCCCTACATTTCAGACTTACCAGGCCCCATAATGGTCTGAGCCAATTACTTCAAAATTTTTTCCCACTCATTCTCTCTCTCAAGAACCCCAACTAATGCAGTATCATTTCCTTTCTGTGAAAAATTGTTTCAAACATTTTTTTTAGTTCGTCTTCTTGCCAGTGATTCTCTCATCTTTGTTGTGCTTACAAAACTTTATTTAACTTTCATAAGATGTTTTTACATTGTCAGGAAATTTGAGTTGACAGGAATATTTTTTGTCTTTTTTTTTAATACTTTAAAGCTGCCTTCCAACTGTCTCCTGGATTACAAACTTTTTGATGAGAAGTCTGTTGTACTAATGTATGTTCTTCTCTATACAATGCTTTTTTTTTTCCTTTACAGCAATCTGTATTTAAAATCTAATAATCACTACACATACAAAATAGGAAAGAGGGGACAAAAATTAGCAGAGAAATAGTCAATAAAACCAAAACATTAAGTGAAAGGGATGACAGAATGAATCACTGTTTCTCAGAAATTACCTTATGTAGTTTAGAATGTTTTTCTTATAATTCTGGTTAGGATTTGATTCTGCTTAGGATTCAAGTTTCTAGAATGTGTGTTTTAATCTTTTTATAACATTTTCCACCATTATTTCTTCAAAAAATATGCTTGTGTATGAACAGCCCCTGTCACCCAGCTGCCCTTGCCTTCTCCCTGTGAGACTCTAATCCAATATATATTACACTTCTTACAGCTTAATTTACTTGTTTTTCCTCAGGCCATTGATGCTGTCTTCATTTATTTTTCAATATTTTTCTCTATGCTGTGTTTTAGATTCCTTTTGCTTTTAGGTTCAAGTTCATTGATCACTTCTTCCCTATCTTAACCAGCTATAATCCCATGAAGTGGGTACTTTTTAAATTTTTTTCTTGTATATTATATTTCTATTCTTTAGTTTAATTTGTGTCTTATTTTTCTGTTTCATCTAAACTTTTTTTATATAAAAACATATCTATAATTGTTTTCATTTCTTTCTTCCGATTCTGTCATCCCTTCACTACAGTTTTGTTTTATTGACTATTTGTCTCTTGATTTTTGTTCCCTCTTTCCTACTTTATATGTGTAGTAATTATTAGATTTTAAATACTGATTGCTGTATTGGTTTTCTATCTTTGAGTGTTCTACCTCTTGCTGAAGACAGTTAAATTGGATGATAACCAGCCTGACCACTTCAAAGTCTATTTTAAAGCTCTTTTGTCTGGTTCTCTAGTTGCTTTTAGTTTAGGACCAATTAAATCCTAATTCTAAGGCAAAAAACTTTGAGTTTTTGACTAAATGTCTTGTTTATTCATTAACATGTCTTTACCCTTGTTGGTAAAAAATAATAATTTCCAGCCCTATGTGAACTGTGAGAATTATTAATCTTGCTAATCTTACAGCTATTAGGTAATTGTTTCTTTTTATGAATTTTTTCTTGCTTAACCTTTGCTGTTTCACTCTATGCTTGCACCAGTTGTTGTTTAGCTAAAGACCCAAAGGGACCCCTATGTAGATTCCTGGGGTTCGTTCTTTGTAGCTCCGTCAACTTGGCAGGTCTCCGTCTAAGTTCTAGCCCCTCTGTCTTCCCTGAGCGCCGTTCTCTGTGCTCTCTGTCAGGAGACATGTCTGTGTTCTGTTCTGGGTTTCCCTCCATGTGCCATTAAGGATGGTTTCATGTCCAAAAAGTCTATGTAATAGTAAAGTTTTGTTTCCCTTTCCTGAGACATCACAATCTTTCATGGTCTATTGTCTAATGATGAAAAATTATTTCCTATGTTCTGTCCAGATTTCTATTTGTTTATGGTGGGATGGTAATTCTGGATGATTTCATTCATTCATGCTAGATGTGTAAATATCATGCATTGTTTAAAAACATGCTTTACTTTCCAAACTGTCTTTGTCTACCTGGGTTGCCATAGCAAAGTACCACAGAATCAAATGGTTTAAATGATGGAAATTATTTTCTCACATTTCTGGAGGCTATAAGTAAAAGATCAATAACTGTAAATGGAGAGGGAAAAATACATAAATTCCTCTTAGCTTTACCCCATAATGTGTCTAAATATGTGGGTAACTACTTTGAAGGAGAAACATTCAAAATATTCAAGGGCTTTAGTTTCTATGGGGTAACACTGACTTCTAAATGCATAATATTACAGCCATTTTAATATGTCAGTGTGAAGAGGTGTGAAACAGGCAATTATCTAAATCCTGCCTTAATTACTCCTGATTTTTCTAATGGAACCCTGAATCTATCTTATGCTTTTTCTCCATCCCTGCAACATTTCTGTCCCATATGCTACTTACTATATAACAATGATAGTGCTGTAAAGTGTTTTACAGCACCATTAAAATACACACAAATTTTTTTTTAAGTCATGCATTTGAATACAGTATACAGAGATGGCTTTTCTAAGCTCCTCTGTGTTTGGAGCTTCAAGTGAAAATAATCAAGAACCAGGTTATTATACTTCTTCTAAACTACTGAAGACATGCAGTAAGGAAAAATGCGCTACCATCTATCCCAGAGAACTTGGGGCAAAAAGGTATTTAAGAATCATAGCCAGTTCATGGTCATAAAAAGTCATGGTGTTTGTGATCAGACAATGATTTTTCAGAAGGCTAATCCTTCCCTTTAAATGTTATATTCTGTGTTTTCAAGTTTTCTATCATGGGTGCACTACCTTTACTTTTAGAGGAAAGAAATCATTATCCTATAAACTAAATTATATAGTCCAGTGAATAAGCAATGTCATTGATGGACCACTGGTTCCGCCATTTCGCTATTGCTAGGAAGACATTGAACCAACTATTCCAAAAGTAATCTGAATATATTTAATGTAGTTTTGAGGAACTGATTGCTAAAACTCTTCAGCTAAAACTATGGCAACTTAATTGCATATGTAGGGAAGTATTTTGCGATTACAGAGTTTTTGATAGTTTACCAGGAGTTTGCATTACTTGAAGTTATACTTTATGGAGGCAAGTATTTTGCAATTACAGAGCCTTTGATAATCACTTGAAGTTATACTTTATCCAAATACATTAAGGTTCATTGGTGTGATTGTTGTTGTTATTGTTTGACTAATACATATGCATCAAAAAACATACACATCAAAACACAATCGAAAATTTTCTCCAAGAGAAAAATATTATAACCATACTCAGTGACAAATACATTTGTCTTTTATGCATTTTGAAAAAAAATGTAATATTTTTTCTAATAAATATCTTCTGTTCATAGATACATCACTAGTTCGACACCTTGCAAAAGCAAGTTCTTACTAGATTTCTTAACTTTCATAGGCAAATATCATTCCTTATAGTTCTAATTATTACTAAAATATAAGTCAACCTATAATACATATCTAGGTACTTTTCAGAGAACATAACTTCAGATATTCTCTACTAATGTTCTCAGAATGTTAAGATACTGAGATCAAAATAATCCTTCCTTAGAAATATTAAAGGAACCATATAATTCCCATTAGGAAATGGTTCAGCATGCAACTACTCAGAAAAAACATATCCCTGATTAAGATTATTTTGACCATGACTAAGTATAGAAGGAAGGATTTGATAAAGGAGACCTGTAATTTGATGACCTAAAATGAAAGAATATGTAAGTTTGCATCTCTGAGTGTTATGAGTTTACTAATGTTCAAAACTTCAGTCATTTTTCTATTTCTGGCATTACATTCATCTTGTAAACTTTATACATTGAGTAGTTTAATTGGCTATAATTTAAGATAGTGAATTACATTATAGAGTTAATCCTTCCACTTACTTAAAGTCATATTTATATTTGGACACATTTTATATGCTCCTAGAAGCAACACTGGGACTACCCAGGTTTTTGTCTCAAGGTTTCCAAACTTGAGTAACAAGTATCTAGAAAGTAGCCAGCCCACAGTTTGGGAAGGCCTTCCCACATCATGCAATTCATCCCTCTTTCACTATCAAACCTCTTTTGATCATTCATAGATGTAACCATTAAGCCCAAAGTGATCTGCCCAGGTCTGCTTCCTTAGCTGTTCATCTCTCCTCCAAGCAGTGCCTTTCATGTAGCCAGAATGAAGCATAATTAAAAACAAAATTCAAGTTTGGTATTAGGTATGAGGAAGAAAGCAGTATGAATGTCTTCCTGGAATTTTGTCTTATTAGTAAATAAGGGGCTGGAGTCTGGGTGTGGAGGATATCATTGGAGGCAGGACTCAGCTATTGCTAGCTCCTTAAATATGGTAATTATTTAACAGTTTGTTTATCTGAAAAGTGTGTCTAGATTAGTGTTCTGCTTTGTTTCTGTTTTTTTTTTGTAATGAAGTGTGTGAACACTGAAGAGATTCTCTCAACTTCTAATTTTTTCACAAAAAATTGGATAGAGTTTACATCTAGACTAGTACAATTATAAATCCAGGGGAGAAAAGGACTCAGAAGTGTAAAATATCAAAGGAAAGGTAAAAGACAGAATTATACATCCCCCAAATTCAAATTTCTCCAACACGTTGAATAGAAAACTTATAAGGGACATATTCCAAACTGATATCAATTGTTACCTGTTCTGAGGAAACTGAAATTAAGGGTTGGTGATCAAGAGTTCATGACAGGATTGTTTTGATTTTCATCTTTGTTCTTTGAATACCTTTACACTGAAAATGTATTTATGTATTCTTCCTGAGTTGAAAAATATAAGAATATGAAATACAAACGTCTAAGAAAATTACAGCTATCATAACTAAGAAAAGAATAGTGATCAGGGTATTTTGCATACTTTAATATTACATACCTGTGTTTAATAGATATTTTACATCTATAACATGTTTCATGTTTATAGCACTTAATTCTTAATACTTCTCAACTTGGCATTGGCAACTCAAGTGTCTTTCTTCTTTTTTGACTTTTTCTGATTGAATTACTTCTGTTTCAGACAGCCCAATCTTCCATTGTTACCTCTCTGACACATTAATAATGTTAATTGATTCCAAGATTTGAGCTATATCTTTAGAATATGATAGAAAATACCTATAAAATGTTGTTTACACATCAGACCTATGGAAGGTGTCCATGGCATTACTTAGTTCATTTATGGATTGGGTCATATTTTTCTTCCTGAAAATTGCCAGTGAAATAGAGCTTTATTAATCAGATAGTCATATATCTTAGGAAATATTGGCAGGTGTTAACACACTTCAGAATATGGAATGTATGATGTTTGATAATAAACATTATATAGGCCTTAAAATATCCATGTCTTTTGCTAAGATGCTTTTAGCATTTAGGGCTAAAATTTAGCAGAAATAAACATAGCAGCTTAATGTGCAGTTACACATTGTGAGATGACAGCACTGTGCAACTTTCTACCTTTCTCAAGGACAATTAGGAATTTGCACATCTAAAAATATAGCTGATTGCTCATGTTTTTCTTTCACAGACACATTAGTCAAACACCAATCAGTTCTCCATGTCTATAATTTTGTCATTTCCACAATGTTAAGGGGTGAGATAGTATGATTCCATTTTTAATGGTTATTCTATAACTATATTATATTCTAGAACTCTCTAGCAGTTCATCCAATTTGTTATGTTTATCAGCAATCCATTTCTATATTGCTGAAAAGTATTTTATGGTATGGATGTACCAGTTTAACCATTCATCCTTTGAAAGGCATCTATGTTGTTCCAGTCTCTGGGCATTATAGATGAAGCTGCTAAAAACATTTGGATAGATGTTTCAGTGCTAACACAAATTTTCATTTCTCTGGGATAAATGCCCAGAGTACATTGCTGGTTTTATAGTCATTGTATATTTAGATTTAAGAGACAAAATCTAAACACACTTCTCCAGAGTGGATCTACCATTTTACCTTTCCATCAGCAATGTAGTGATATGTTTTTTTTCCACACCCTTGCCAGAAGTTGGTGGTGTCGCTGCTGTGTTTTACTTAATTAAAAAAAAATTTAGCTGTTCATATAGGTGTACACTGATCTCATTATGGTATCAGCTTGTATTTCCCTAATGGCTGTGATGTTGAACATCACATGTGCTTATTTGTCATTTGTTATCCCCTTCTATGAAAGGCCTCTTTGTATATTTTATGCACTTTCAAATTGGAGTTTTTGTTCTTTTATTACTGAGTTTTGTCAGTACATTATTGACATAATCTATGTATTGGCCTTTGCCAAATATGAAGTTAGAAATGTTTTCTTCCACCTTGTAGGGATTTTTTCTCCATCTTTTAAATGGTCTTTCACAGAACAAAGTTGTCCATTTTTGAAATAGAATTTTTCAGTTTGAAAGACTTCCCAGAAGTGAGAGGGGCACTATAAGGGCAAAGATTACACAGCACTTGCTGCTCAGGAGAAAGGGCAGGTGGACAAAATTGTCCTGGGACACTCGGCGCAGCAGGATGGGAACTCTCAGGAGCTTCAGCCTCTCCATCTCCTGGCCTGGCAATGCAGACCCAAGAACCTCCACTGCTGTATGCAGCCTGCTGCTCCTTCCTCCTGGAAGGCACCAGTCCTGCACACCTGCTGCCCCCACCATCGCACCAGCTGGAGTGTGGCCCTACCTACATCAGCTACAGGGGCATAGCACAGTGCTCTTTCCAGCATGTTTGGCCCACTGGACCTGGCAGTGGAGGTGAGCATCACAGCTGGGAATGCAGGAAAGAGCTCTTTACTTCTGGCAGGTGCTGGTTCTCCTTGCCTGCAGCCCTCACCATTGTTGCAGGTTCTCGGCAGCTCCAGAAAGTAGAGCTTCTGGACACTAGATGGTGGCTCCTGCACAAATCTATTATCCCCTAAAAAAAACTCTTTTAAAAAGTGAAGAGACAGAAGAAATGTGTCCAAACAAAAACTCAAGAAAAAAATTCCAGAAAGAGGGCTTACTGAAACTGAAATCCCCAATATTCTTGATAAGGATTTCAAAATAAAAGTCATAAACATTCTCATGGAGCTACAGAAAATTATTCAAGATCTCAGGATAGGCTTCAAGAAAGAGATAGAAACTTTGAAAACTACAGTATCTGAAATGAAACATACAATGGAGGGATTTAAAAATAAATTAAATGAGGTAGAGGAGATGGTAAATAGATATTAGAGAACAGGAAAAAAGAACTGAGATACAGAGAAAAAGAATCTCTAGGAGTGAAAGAATAATAAGAGAGCTGTGTGACCAATCCAAATGGAACAGTATTCACATTATAGGGGTACCAGAAAAAGGGATAGAAAGTCTCTTTGAGGAAATACTTTACTAGAAACTTCACCAATTTGGGGAAGGAAATAGTCTCTCAGGTCATGGAAGTGTGGAGATCTCCCAACACAAGGAACCCTAGGAAATCTATAGTAAGACATATAATAAATAGAGCAAAGGTCAAGAACAAGAAGAAAGGATTGAAAGCAGCCAGAGAGAGAAAAATATCACTTATAAAGGAAACCCCATCAAGCTGTCATCAGACTTCTCAGCAGAAATCTTACAGGCCAGAAGGGAGTGGCATGATGTATTTAATGCAGTGAAACAGAAGGGCCTCAAATCAATAATACTCTTCCCAGCAACATTATCATTTAAATTTGAAGCAGGGATTAAACAAAATCAAGATAAACAGAACTTGAGGGAATTTACCACCCAAAAACTATCTCTACAGTGTGTTTTAAAGGGACTGCTCTGGATGGAAGTGCTCCTAAGGCCAAATAGCTGTCACCAGAGAAAGTAAAATCACAGTAAAGGAAGTAGATCAATTAATTATTAAGCAAATACAAAATTAAATTAACTGTCAAAATTAGTCAAGGGATACACAATGAGTACAGAATATGGTACCTAATATCTAAAGAGTGAAAGAGGAAGAAGAATAAGAGGAAGGGAGAATAAAAATGAACCTCTAGGTTTTGTTTGAAATACCATAGTATGGGAGTTAAGTTAGACTGTTAGATAGTAGAGAAGCTGCCCTTGACCCTTTCATAACCATGAATCTAAAGGCTGCAATGGCAATAATCGCATATCTACCAATAATCACCCTAAATGTAAATGGACTGAATGCACCAGTCAAAATACATAGAGTTACAGAATGGATAAAAAAAAAGAAGACCCATCTCTATGCTACCTACAAGAGACTCACTTCAAACCCAAGTACATACGTAGACTAAAAGTGAGGGATGGGAAAAGATATCCCATGCAAATAACAGGGAGAAAAAAGCTGGAGTTGCAATACTTATATCAGACAAAATATTCTAAACAAAGAAAATAACAAGAGAAAAGGACATTACATAATGATAAAGGGGTCAGTCCAACAAGAGGATACAACCATTATAAATATCTATGTACCCAATAATTTGAAACACATTCTAACAGTATTAAATGGGGAAATAGAATACAATGTATTATTTTAGGAGACTTTAAAACTGATAACAAAAGACAGATCAACGAAACAGAAAATAAGTAAGGAGACAGAGGCACTGAACAACACAATAGATAGACCTATTACACATCTACAGAACACCTAAAAGCAACAGGATACACATTCTTCTCAAGTGTACATGGAATGTTTTCCAGACTAGATCACATACTAGGCCACAGAGGCTCAATAAATTCAAAAAGATTGAAATTGTACCAACCACTTCTCAGAACACAAAGGTATGAAACTAGAAATAAATTGTGCAAAGAAAACAAAACCCAGGAACACATAGGGGCTAACAACATGCTCCTAAATAATCAATGGATCAGTGACCAAATAAAAACAGAGATCATGCAATATATGGAGACAAATGAAAACAACTCAACAGCCGAACATCTGTGGAATAGAGTGAAGGAATTTCTAAGAGGAGTGTATATAACAATGCAGGCTTACTTCAAGAAGGAAGAACAATCCCAAATTAACAGTCTAAATTCACAATTAATGAAACAAAAAAAGAAGAACAAATAATCCAAAGTCAGTAGAAGGAGAGACATACTAAAGATCAGAGCATAAATAAATAAAATTGAAAATAAAACAATAGAAAGAATCAGTGAAACCAGGAGCTGGTTCTTTGAGAGAATAAGCAAAATAGGTAAACTTCTAAGCAGACTTATCAAGAAAAAAAGAGAGTCTACACATGTAAACAGAATCAGAAATGAGAAGGAAAAATCACTATGGACACCATAGAAATACAAAGAATTATTAGAGAACACTATGAAAAATTATATACTAACAAATTGGATAACCTAGAAGAAATGGACAATTTTCTAGAAAAATACAACATTCCGAGACTGACCCAGAAACAGAAAATCTGAAAAGACCAATTACCAGCAATGAAATTGAATTGGTAATCAAAAAACTACCCAAGAACAAAACTGCTGGACTAGACCTCTGAGTGGATCCCGAAGCCGGCGCCCCTGTGACAAAGAAAAGCGATTGCTTTTTGAAAGTCTTAAAGGGACAGGGATGCCACAGCTGGATGGAAACATCCCAGGTCACAGTCCAGCAGTTGGAAATTCCAGGGAACTCCGGGTGCACTAACCCCCTGGGCAACAGTTCTGAGACACCTCACAGAGGTAAACAGCCAAACGGCCCCCTGTCCGTTACCCCTCCCGGGCCCGCGATAGCAGAGCAGCAGCCTGAGGCTGCTCATGCCCTCAGCAAGGGAGCTTCCTCCATACCAGCTGGTCAAGATACAAAGACACAGTCTACATGCAATTGCCCAACACAAGCCACTAGGGGTCACAGTTGTCCCAGTAAAGAAAGGCCAGGAGCCAAGTGGAAAGAGGTCTGACTCTCTCAGCTGACAGACGCGTCAATAGCACCCCACTGCACCTATCAACATGAAAAGGCAAAAAAATTTGATCCGGACAAGACTAACCCAGACAGCTTCGGCATCTGCTACATCTTCCCCTGAGAAGGAACCTGGGGAGATAGATTTAACCAGTCTTCCTGAAAAAGAATTCAAAACAAAAGTCATAACCATGCTGATGGACTTGCAGAGAAATATGCAAGAACTAAGGAGGGAGAATACAGAAATAAAACAAGCTCTGGAAGGACTTCAAAACAGAATGGACGAGATGCAAGAGACCACTAATGGACTAGAAAACAGAGAACAGGAATGCAGAGAAGCTGATGCAGAGAGAGATAAAAGGATTTCCAGGAATGAAAGAATTCTAAGAGAGCTGAGTGACCAATAGAAACGGAACAATATCCGCATTATAGGGGTACCAGAAGAAGAAGAAGAGAGAAAAAGGGATAGAAAGTGTCTATGAAGAAATAATTGCTGAAAATTTCCCCAAACCAGGGGACGAAATGGCCTCTCAGACCACAGAGGAACACAGAACTCCCATGACAAGGGATCCAAAGAGGGCAACACCAAGACACATAATAATTAAAATGGCAAAGATCAAAGACAAGGACAAAGTTTTAAAGGCAGCCAGAGAGAAAAAAAAGGTCACCTACAAAGGAAAACCCATCAGGCTATCATCAGACTTCTCAACAGAAACCCTACAGGTCAGAAGAGAATGGCATGATATACTTAATGCAATGGAACAGAAGGGCCTCAAACCAAGATTACTGTATCCAGCATGATTATCATTTAAATGTGAAGGAGGGATTAAACAATTTCCAGAAAGCAAAACGTTGGGGAAATTTGCCTCCCACAAACCACCTCTACAGGGCATCTTACAAGGACTGCTCTAGATGGGAGCACTCCTAAAAAGAGCACAGAACAAAACACCCAACATATGAAGAAGGGAGGAGGAGGAATAAGAAGGGAGAGAAATAAAGACTCATCAGACCGTGTTTATAATAGCTCAATAAACGAGTTAAGTTAGACAGTAAGACAGTAAAGAAGCTAACCCTAAACCTTTGGTAACCACAAACTTAAAGCCTGCAATGGCAATAAGTAGATACCTTTCAATAACCACCCTCAATGTAAATGGACTGAATGCACCAATCAAAAGACACAGAGTAATAGAATGGATAAAAAAGCAAGACCCATCCATATGCTCCTTACAAGAGACTCACCTCAAACCCAAAGACATGCACAGACTTAAAGTCTAGGGATGGAAAAAGATATTTCATGCAAACAACAGAGAGAAGAAAGCAGGTGCTGCAATTCTGGTAACAGACAAAACAGATTCAAAATAAAGAAAGTAACAAAAGACAAAGAAGGACATTACATAATGATAAAGGGCTCAGTCCAACAAGAGGATATAACCATTATAAATATATATGCACCCAATACAGGAGCACCAACATACCTGAAACAAATACTAACAGAACTAAAGGAGGAAATAGAATGCAATGCATTCATTCTAGGAGACTTCAACACACTACTCACTCCAAAGGACAGATCCAACAGACAGAAAATAAGTAAGGACACAGAGGCACTGAACAACACACTAGAACAGATGGACCTAATAGACATCTACAGAACTCTACATCAAAAAGCAACAGGATACACGTTCTTCTCAAGTGCATATGGAACATTCTCCAGAATAGACCACATACTAGGCCACAAAAAGAGCCTCAATAAATTCAAAAAGATTGAAATCCTACCAACCAACTTTTCAGACCACAAAGGCATGAAACTAGAAATAAACTGTACAAAGAAAGCAAAAAGTCTCACAACACCTGGAGGCTTAACAACACGCTGCTAAATAATCAATGGATGTATGGAAACAAACGACAACAACAACACTAAGCCCCAACTTATGTGGGACACAGCAAAAGCAGTCTTAAGAGGAAAGTATATAGCAATCCAAGCATATTTAAAAAAGGAAGAACAATCCCAAATTAATGGTCTAATGTCACATTTATCGAAACTGGAAAAAGAAGAACAAATGAGGCCTAAGGTCAGCAGAAGGAGGGACATAATAAAGATCAGAGAAGAAATAAATAAAATTGAGAAGAATAAAACAATAGCAAAAATCAATGAAACCAAGAGCTGGTTCTTCAAGAAAATAAACAAAATAGATAAGCCTCTAGCCAGATTTATTAAGAGGAAAAGAGAGTCAACACAAATCAACAGTATCAGAAACGAGAAAGGATAAATCACGACAGACCCCACAGAAATACAAAGAATTATTAGAGAATACTATGAAAACCTATATGCTAACAAGCTGGGAAACCTAGGAGAAATGGACAACTTCCTAGAAAAATACAACCTTCCAAGACTGACCCAGAAAGAAACAGAAAATCTAAACAGACCAATTACCAGCAACGTAATTGAAGGGGTAATCAAAAAACTACCAAAGAACAAAACCCCCGGGCCAGATGGATTTACCTCGGAATTTTATCAGACGCACGGGGAAGACATAGTACCCATTCTCCTTAAAGTTTTCCAAAAAATAGAAGAGGAGGGGATGCTCCCAAACTCATTCTATGAAGCAAAGATCACTCTAATACCAAAACCAGGCAAAGATCCCACCAAAAAAGAAAACTACAGACCAATATCCCCGATGAATATAGATGCAAAAATACTCAACAAAATATTAGCAAACTGAATTCAAAAATATATCAAAAGGATCGTACACCATGACCAAGTGGGATTCATCCCAGGGATACAAGGATGGTACAACATTCGAAAGTCCATCAACATCATCCACCACATCAACAAAAGGAAAGACAAAAACCACATGATCATCTCCATAGATGCTGAAAAAGCATTTGACAAAGTTCAACATCCATTCATGATAAAAACGCAACAAAATGGGAATAGAGGGCAAGTACATCAACATAATAAAGGCCATCTATGATAAACCCACAGCCAACATGATATTGAACAGTGAGAGGCTGAAAGCTTTTCCTCTGAGATCGGGAACTAGACAGGGATGCCCACTCTCCCCACTGTTGTTTAACATAGTACTGGAGGTCCTAACCACGGCAATCAGACAAAACAAAAAAATACAAGGAATCCAGATTGGTAAAGAAGAAGTTAAACTGTCACTATTTGCCGATGACATGATACTGTACATAAAAAACCCTAAAGACTCCACCCCAAAACTACTAGAACTGATATCGGAATACAGCAAAGTTGCAGGATACAAAACCAACACACAGAAATCTGTGGCTTTCCTATACACTAACAATAAACTAATAGAAAGAGATATCAGGAAGTCAATTCCATTCACAATAGCATCAAAAAGAATAAAATACCTAGGAATAAACCTAACCAAGGAAGTGAAAGACCTGTACCCTGAAAAGTATAAGACACTCTTAAGAGAAATTAAAGAGGTCACTAACAAATGGAAACTCATCCCATGCTCTTGGCTAGGAAGAATTAATATCGTCAAAATGGCCATCCTGCCCAAAGCAATTTACAGATTCGATGCAATCCCTATCAAATTACCAACGGCTTTCTTCAATGAACTGGAACAAATAGTTCAAAAATTCATATAGAAACACCAAAGACCCCAAATAGCTAAAGCAATCCTGAGAAGGAAGAATAAAGTGGGGGGAGATCTCACTCCCCAACTTCAAGCTCTACTACAAAGCCACAGTAATCAAGACAATTTGGTACTGGCACTAGAACAGAGCCACAGACCAATGGAACAGAATAGAGACTCCAAACATTAACCCAAACATATATGGTCAAGGTCAACTAATATTTGATAAAGGGGCCATGGACATACAACAGGGAAATGACAGTCTCTTCAACAGATGGTGCTGGCAAAACTGGACAGCTACATGTAAGAGAATGAAACTGGATCACTGTCTAACTCCATACCCAAAAGTAAATTCGAAATGGATCAAAGACTTGAATGTAAGTCATGAAACCATAAAACTCTTAGTAAAAAACATAGGCAAAAATCTCTTAGACATAAACATAAGTGACCTCTTCTTGAACATATCTCCCCGGGCAAGGGAAACTAATGCAAAAATGAACAAATGGGAGTATATCAAGCTGAAAATCTTCTGTAGAGCAAAGGACACCATCAATAGAACAAAAAGGTATCCTACAGTATGGGAGAATATATTCGAAAATGACAGATCCGATAAAGGGTTGACATCCAAAATATATAAAGAGCTCACACACCTCAACCAACAAAAAGCAAATAATCCAATTAAAAAATGGGCAGAGGAGCTGAATAGACAGTTCTCTAAAGAAGAAATTCAGATGGCCAACAGACACATGAAAAGATGCTCCACATTGCTTGTCATCAGAGAAATGCAAATTAAAACCACAATGAGATATCACCTCACACCAGTAAGAATGGCTACCATCCAAAAGACAAACAACAACAAATGTTGGCGAGGTTGTGGAGAAAGGGGAACCCTCCTACACTGCTGGTGGGAATTTAAATTAGTTCAAACATTGTGGAAAGCAGTATGGAGGTTCCTCAAAATGCTCAAAATAGAAATACCGTTTGACCCAGGAATTCCACTTCTAGGAATTTACCCCAAGAATGCAGCACTCCAGTTTGAAAAAGACAGATGCACCCCTGTGTTTATCGCTGCACTATTTACAATAGCCAAGATATGGAAGCAACCTAAGTGTCCATCAGTAGATGAATGGATAAAGAAGATGTGGTACATATACACAATGGAATATTATTCAGCCATAAGAAGAAAACAAATCCTACCATTTGCAACAACATGGATGGAGTTAGAGGGTATTATGCTCAGTGAAATAAGCCATGCAGAGAAAGACAAATACCAAATGATTTCACTCATATGTGGAGTATAAGAACAAAGGAAAACTGAAAGAACAAACAGCAGCAGAAGCACAGAACCCAAGAATGGACTAATAGTTACCAAAGGGAAAGGGACTGGGTAGGACGGGTGGGAAGGGAGGGATAAGGGAGGGAAGAAAAGAAAGGGGTCATTATGATTAGCATGTATAGTGTTGGGGGGGCACGGGGAGGGCTGTGCAACACAGAGAAGACAAGTAGTGATTTTACAGCATATTACTTTGTTGATGGACAGTGACTGTGAACAGGGAAGTGGGGGGGACTTGGTGAAGGGGGGAGCCTAGTGAACATAATGTCCTTCATGTAATTGTAGATTTATGATACCAAAATAAAATTAAAAAATAAATTCTAGTTAAGCCCCCCAAAAAAGAGAAAACAAATCCTACCATTTGCAACAACATGGATGGAGCTAGAGGGTATTATGCTCAAGTGAAATAAGCCAGGTGGCGAAAGAGAAATGCCAAATGATTTCACTCATTTGTGGAGTATAAAAGTAAAGCAATGCTGAAGGAACAAAACAGCAACATACTCATAGACTCCAAGAAAGGACTAGTGGTTACCTAAGGGGAAGCTTTGGGGAGGGAGGATGGAAAGGATTAAGGCCATTATAATTCACAATCACAATATAGGTAGGTCACTGGAAAGGCAGTACCACACGGAGAAGACAAATAATGACTCTAGCATCTTACTACACTGATAGCGCAATTGGGGGCTAGGCACTTGATAATATGGTGAATGTTGAAACCACGATGTTGTTCATGTGAAATTTTCATAAGATTGTATATCAATGATACTTAAAATTTTTTAATATATAAAATTTTAAAAAGGAAAGAAAAAAATACATATATATATATAAATGAATACACACACCATTGTCTTATATTCAAGGCAATCCCAGTCACAACAAAGTACTTTTTGTTTGCTTGCTTAAAAATAAACACCCCAAAATTAACCCAAAGAGTTAAAGGAGATCTGAATAGTCATATCTTCTATATAAAATAACTGTAATATATAAAAAAAACTTCTATATAAAAAAACTAATTCTCAGTGCCCACAAAAAATGTCTTTCTCTGCACAAGTCATCATTTTATTTTAGCTGTGCAATTTCAGGAGTAGACTGTAAAGACTAAAAGAAGCATTCTGTGCTTTCAAGAGTTCAGCCTTCATTCTTCCCCTTGTGGTGGTTCCACTGTCTTCCTGATGTGATTCCATATGACATAAAAACAAAAACAAAACCCTACAGCTTCAGGAAGCATGTACATAAGGAATTATCCATGTCATATAATTGCCTTCTTTTTGGTGTGATCTTGTTTGTCCCTAGGCTTCTCATTTAAGCTGGTTCTCAATTGTGGGGAAAAAAAATTGTTCTAGGAGACATCTCGAGCTTTCTCATAACCTAGTCTGATTTGAAACCATCACTTCTTCAAATTAGCAGATAAGAGATTCTAATACCCCTTTTACTTAATTCCAATACATTTTGCACCCAAGAAAACAATATATGATTTAGTTTTTTCTGTTCTAATGAGAATACATCAAATGTAATCTAACAGAAATATGTTGAAGCCTGTTTGATGTTGTTAACATTCTCCCCTGGCTCTCAACACTGTTGGACCTTTTAAAATATTTTCCCCTTTAGTCATTAGCAAGGAGATTATTTTGGTGGGGGAGAAGAGGGAGATTAAATTCTGTAAACTTGTACTCTGCTGAATGGAAAGGAACACCAACAGAATACTGTATTTTATTTCTAATTTAAACAGATAATATATTTTAATGCAATTATTTAACCTTTGATTATATCATTTTTGATTACTGTTTTACTTTAATAGTTCCATCCATAGGTGTACATGCAACATATTTGACAACAAAATCAGGAAATTAAATTTCTTACTAATGAAAGGTCTAAAATTTGGTGGGCAAAACATTTAAATTTGAAGATAAATTTCACTTTTGTGTCATCAACATCATAATTCTATACAGGATATTTACAAATTTCACACTTGCCCATTTCAGTCCTAGAAAATCATATTCTAATTTTAAAATAATACTAAAATTACTTGCCATTTTAATTTGGTCATGTTATTCAGTAAAACAACACTTAATTGAAACCTGTAGAGTTAATGAATTTCATGAGTCATTTATATTTTATACACCAAATTTCAAAACTATGTGTGACAAACTGTGGAAGCAGAAATAGCATATAACCTAGATCTAATGCTGAAGAGACTTTACTTCCCCTGAAATACCTACCGTTGATGAGATTTACAGAATGTAATTATTATATATGTTATGTAGATATTCTATTTGCTATAGTTGTGATACAAAAATTTAAGGAAGACTTTCAAGGTCAAACACAAAGGCTAATAAGGTGCTAAAGAGTGGGAAGGAGCCACTTCACCTGTTTATCAAAGTGATAACTGATCTACCAGTAAGTGCAGGTTTCCCCAAACACTGTTTTTTATGAATAAAAAATTCATAGAAAATGTAAAAGAACTAGTGTCCAGTCACGAGAGATGATAATCACTCCAATCCTGGAGAGGTATCTTGAACTGTGGTCCAAATAAAGTAGTTCAAGCAAAACTAGCTTAAGGAGAATTTCCTTCAACTTACCAGGTAAAATTCTCCTTGTTGTGCTTCCATTATCCTTTTTTTAAATTACTTTTTAAAATATAAGATAGGAATAATATATCATGTGTTCTTTACTTCCTTGCTTTGATGGCAAAAATATGTAAACATTTCTTCTTTTCAGAATTAAGGCACTTTCAAGGTTAGTTACTTGTGTTTATCTTTATTACATTCCTTTAGGAGTAGCAGCTTGCATTAATGCTCATGAAGCTAATGATCTCAAAGTCATTTTGAGCAATTTTAAAACACAGAATGAAGCCCATTAGAGCTCAGTAGCTGTTCATTTTACACAAGGATATAAACACTGATGTTCCAAGGAGCACAGACTATACAACATAGCATAGAAGCTTTTCATCAAACTAGAAGGACCAAATTAATAATTATACCAGTAATTATATTTTTCCTTCTTCCTGAATTTGGAATTTCTATATTCCCTTTAAGATGTATAATAAGAGTGTAACTGAATTAGTAGAGACAATGAAATAATATCCTGATAAGACTTACATTTTTCCCTTTGTTGTTATAGTGACTAGCTAAACTGTGGTTAGAAAAACGTTCAAGAATAGTCTATTAAATGAAATGAATGATTGATTTTTATGTTAGAGGTTCTGTGATGGCTAATTAGACTGTCATTTTTAAACATGGCAACAACAGAAGAATTTTCATTTTAGGCATATTTGATAACCAGTGAACTACTAATTGTACCACTTCATTTTTTCTCAAGTGAGAGTTGACTTGTATACACCAAATCAATCACTTGCTGATACCAATATGTTTTATTTCTCACTTCAAAGTACATTTTAAAAGAACTTCTTTATAGCCTATTCTTAAGATGAATAACTCAGCCCTAGTTTATCTTGTTTACCTTATGTTTGGTTAAAATCCCTTTCTTGAATTTAGCATATTAGGGAAATATCTTGACTATATTAAGCCTAAAAATAACAATTATATAAGTCCTTTTCTAATTTAAAGCATTCAAGTTTAATTTAGCATATAATTTAAATTCTTCTTTGATACAGCCATCTGAGTTATCCTTTATCAAATTTACTTAAGATCTTTTATTTGATATGTTAAATTTAATATTTGGAAAATATAGTAAAAGGAGACATTTGAGTGAGCACTAAAAATCATGAGTATTACTTAAGTTTCTCTTCTACTAAAGAATAAAACATCAAGCCCTTGATAATGAGGTTTTACATCCCTTGGGTGCCCTACACCAAAGCATAACTTGCTGACATCAACATGTTTATACCTTTCACTTCTTGGCTCAGTGTCAGTGAGGGATGTTTGTTTTCAGGATTTTGCAGACTAGTTCATGGTGCCAGTGATATTACATATGCTCAAAAATGGAGTCATTTCTCCACTTCTAGTCTGTAAATTATGAGACCGAACAAATCAGAAAGCAAAATTACCAAGTGACTATTGTCTTAAGCTATGCACTAATTAAATGAGGGGAGCAAGATTTTATACTAGATTTAACTTCTATATTTTCAGAACTATAGGGAATATGTACAATATAATAGAATTTGCATATGTAAACTTTTCATAGTATATGTATCATTAATACATTTAAGACATTTCTCTTTAATTTTCTGTAATAGTTGAATCAAATCAAAGTATTTGAAATTCAGAATGTTTTTTTTAAAGTAAAATGCTTCATAATAATAATCAGTAATCAGTTATAGCCTATGCGGTAATGATTTTCTAATTTGAAACCAACAGAAATAGAAATATTTTCTCAATCAGGAATTTGGATATAAATAGATAAATGTAAATAATATATCTGCCTCATTATTAATGTGGCATATTTGATCTGAGTCAAGAATAATTACTGCAAAGATCAGTAGTCAATTACCTGCCTTGACTGTAAAATCGAAATTTTAAATCTAAAATTTGATTTGTTGTGAAAAGAAAAAGAAAAAGAAATAGAATGCATGGTGCCACCAAAGAAGTAAAGCAACAAGCATGTTGGTGAGACTAGGATATGATGACTTGTTACCGCCTCAGTGGTAAGCTAACTCTGCAATTCAGAGAAAATCAAATGCAGACAAATGAACATCTCAGAATAAAAGAAACTAATTGAAAACAACTTAATGAAGGAGATTTCCTCAGTGTTACAAAGAAAAATTGTAGGCTTGTTTTTTTTATTCTGGGAGAAGTCAAGTGTTTCCATCATGCTTCTGACATATATGGAAAAATAAGTGACTAGAATAGAGGCACTCTGCCTTTCATTTTTCCATTGCATCTTTTATTTTGTTACCTGTGCCTATTCATGTTACCTGTGCCTATCTGATTTTCTCTCCTTGTCTATACTCATTGTCTTCACTAAAATAGAACTGACAATTCTGCTGTAACTCCTCTAAAAATGCAAAGACCGGTTTTAATATATTTTTTCTTCTCACCTTAGAAATTAAATATTTCACACTTAATCATTTGTTCCTTTTGAAATCCTTTTCTCTCTTGAACTTCGACACAGCATATTCGTGGTTCTGTCTTTACTTTCTGATTCCCACTTTACAGTTATTTTCACCCTAAATATTTCACTCAGTGTTATTCTTCTGTTCTTAGATGCTATTTTGCTCTCATCACTTCGATAATAGTGTATGGAAATGCCCAAATATGCATTTCATTCCCAGAACAATATTTCCTTATTGTTCAAAATGTCCATTTAGATATTCACCATATATCTTTAAAAGTGAACACTTTCTCTACTTTGGAGCTCATGCAGTCTTCCAAGCTGAAAACTTCAGAGTGATGCTCAATTCATTCTTCTCTATCTACCACAACTTTCATCTGTAATAGATTCTATTTCATATATATTTTTTAAAACCTGTCCCTTCCTCTGAATCCTTAATACAGTTTGTTGGCATTCAAATCCTGATATTCCTTCACCTAGATGTATATAAACAGAAGAAAACTAACCAACCACAACAAAAATCTTTGACATTTTTGCATCATAGGGCTCACTTTCTCTTGCCGAATCCCAGGTGCCTTCCATCTGTTCTCAGTAGAGCCTTCTGGTATCTTCTAGATCACTGATGTCCTGATATTCTGCCTCTTCTGCTCTTACACTTAACGCATTCAAATTTTTAATACAGTGTATTTTAGTGTTTTATATATTCTATTTCTAGAATTACTGGAAACTGAGTGCCTCTGGTATTGTTTTGGCTGTTGGCTCTTAGTTTTGGGAGTTTACTCCTGTGTTTGCTGCTGACCACTTGCTGAACATTTGAAAGATGTATTTATATGGATACTACGAGGACTTTGGTTAGTTCCATTCAAAGAGGATTTATATTTGTTTCTGTGAGGCATTTTGTGCCTTTTTTATTAAGGATCACGTTAAGCCAGTCTAAAGCTGTGATGCCTTGTATTAGCTGGAGAATTTAAACCGTGCCATGATTTTTGCCAGGGCTGCCTCCGCCCTCAGGTTGCTGCCCTCGGGGTCTGTGTGTTTGGGGATAGGGAATGTGCTATCTTTTATGTATTCCCTTGGATGTAATCTGAGTCCTGATGTTTTTTGCTTTTCCCGGCAGCTCACTAAAAACAACTTTGGGATGTGTGGGGAAGAGAAATACCTTTAAAGCAAGAGTAGTTTGGATTCTTGTTAAATTAAATATTAGGACTTGAACATTTTTTGGTGCATCTGTGATTTTAAAAAGACAACAAAAACATTTTATTCATCATTGCGTACTATATTGATCAGGACAATTAGCAAAAGTAATCCAGCCCATCATCAATAAGAAACTGCTCATAGTGTACTTTTTTCTGGAATAAAACTTGTTTGAAGGCATATGCTTTGTGGTTTTTTTATGCTTGCTTATCCAGTGAACCCAGCTTAATGCCTCTAATACAACAACAGCTTGTTTAGTATTTGTGAAGTAATATTTCCTTCAGGTAATTTGGACCAGTGTCTCAGAAGGATATAGGTAGAATACTCTATTATAGACAAAGTATCTCTATAGCTCATTAACTGAACTTTGGAACAAAATACCACTTAGTCATTAATTTGCTATGATATATACTCCATGCTGATTGGCTCTAATACTTAAGTCTCAGGTTATTCATCTATTAACAGGCATAATATTGACAATCTATAGTAAAGTGAGACCCCACAAGTAGTTAGCATTAATAAGACAAAAATTTTGATAACAGTTACTGGGGACTTATAATATGTCAAAGATTATGTTGAATGCTTTACCTGCATTTTCAAATATAATTAAGCACATCCCTTAGGGAAGGTGTGTTACATTCTCAATTTTAGATATCAGGAAACTGAGTCTTAATAATTTACTTGCCCATGGTGACACAGCTAGTAACTGGCAGACAATTGAAATGACAACCCGGAAGAGGTTCCTCCCACAATCACTGTTTGTACTGGATTCAGTATGTATTAAGACTTATTTATATATGTATACATGTATTAAGATTTAATTTCTGTGTTATCATTAAATTTTGTTCCATGGATCTACTAACCTCCAGAATAATGTGCAACATGCATTTTAGAATTGAGTTCTTTAGTCCAAAATATTTTTACTTTTTTATGAAGAAAAATCAGGTAGCATGAATGTTCCTGAACTTATTCCTTACTCTCATTTTCTGACTATACTTAGAGATGCTACTATATATCTCCTCATTGTTTAGATTTAACTACAACTGATTTCTATTTCTCCCCTTGTCTCTTAGTAAATTCAGTTACCAAGGGAATGACCAGGAAGTGTGTTCCTTAGCAATTTTCATATTACTAAAATTATAAAGAAATTACAGTGCATATTTTAGATGCATTTGTATGTAAATCATAGCAATTGTCAATTCATTTTCTAGGCTTTCCACCTTAAGTCAACTTTCTCCATTATGAAATAACCACCGTATAATGTTTGTCATTAAAATAAGTGGAGATAATTCATCTGTGTGAATGACTAATGAGAAATCATTTAAAAGAACATATTTCTGTCTGCTGTAAGAAGAGAAAAATCAGTTATGTTACTCAAGAACATCACTGAGCCATAAGAATCTGAATCTAGATTGCTGTATAGAATGACAAATTTGTGTTTCTATAGTTATGTCAAAATAAGTTAATTATCAGGAAGTTTTTTTTTTCAAAATAGCTTCTAAGTAGAAATGGAGATACTAAAATGTGTTAGTAACTAACTGTAGGTTGGGTTCACATACACAATTCTTTTTTCTTCCCAGATACATAAAATCACTTTAAATGTATTTAATAAAGAATACATTCAGAAAAGAATTGAGGTAGAAGATATCAGCTTAATAACAATATTAAAAAGAAAAGGAATTACATCTCATATTGCAAGAAAGACGTACAGTAGGAAACATTGCAGATCATAAGTAGAAATAGATAAAGGGACTAAAATTTTGATGGTAGATTAAAATATTGTCAGCCAAAATGACATCTCCTCCAAAGGTTTACTCATCTCCTCTCCTGCATATCATGTCACATATCACATATCACAACATGCAGTGGGAGAACAAGCCTTGGAAAAAGACTGCACTTGGTCGGGTGGATCTGAGGCTTCCTGAGTAAGGACTGTTTCAGTAAAGCAGACCATTCTTGTACTGGTATTGCTAATGGTAGTTGAGAGCAGAGGCGGAATAATGTCCTGATTGTTTTACTTAAGCACACCAAAGAGAAAGCTGCCAGTAGATATGTCCATGCCTCAAAGGAAGTTAACATTTCAGTATCTTTATAGAGAGTAAAGTAAGTTACATTATCTAACCTCTTTGATTCAGAATGAAACCACACACTCAAGGACCTCAAGGCAAATGAGATGAACCATCAACACTAAAAGGAGGTACATGAATGCTAACAGAACAACTCACTAGAAAGGGAACATGTAAATCAGAAAACAGAACTTTAACAATGTATACTTAGTGGGCTGTGACATTTGAGAAGTCAGGACATTCATAAAATAAAAGGCTACTATGATAATAAGGGTAATTAGGAAAAAGATTCATTAGAAAGGCTTTAAGAAAATAACTGATTAAAAACAATCCCAGTCTATAGAGAAAATAAACAGTATAGAGTGAGGGGCCTAAGGGCTATGAGGAGGATGGGGTTTGATAACAAACTTGTATGTGCTATACTAAGCCACATAGACCCAAGTGTATTTCATAAGAATACCAAAAAAGGAAGGCTGGAGGAAATAAAGGAAAAGAATCAATTAAAGAAAGGGCATGACATATACTGGACAATAAGAAATATTGCAGTTAAATATTACTATTTTGACAGAAAACTATTAGATACACACAGTAATATCTGATGGACAAAATTTTTGTGAGATTTCTGGATATCACTCAAATAAAATCTCCGAAAATTTTCCATGGACAATAAGTTTGTTGGTAATTTTTTTTAAATCTGTGAAACTAATAACAGCAATATCAGACTCCCTGGTACTGGGAGACTATTAATAATAGAGTGAGCCTTCAAATTTCAAGGACAAATACTTTTGAAGCTAATATGTAACCAGTCAATTACCAAGCAAATATTAAGGCTGAAAATAAAATAGAGACATTTTCAGAATATCAAAGGTTCAGATATTTTTCCAACAAATCATTAGGTCAAATACATGAGAATGTAAGAAAAAAGGCTTAGTGTCCAAGACAAATAACAGTGCAGTGAAAATGTATCCCAACATGATAGTTTTTATAGAAAAAAGAGAGGTTAATATGAACTTGAATATTTAACAGCGATGTAGACAGCAGGTCAGTATTCTTACTGTTACCAAAGAAGAGGAAAGACAATTAAAAATAGATTTGGAATGTAAAGTCCTCACAAGAAGTATACTATCTAGCTTTGAAAACAACTTTGGTATGAACCCTTGATGTAAAGTAAACAAAGAATATTTAGCTACATTCTGTCTGTATTTGATGAACGTGTATTATATATAATAGAGTTAATAAGTTATAAAACATAACTTATAAAGCCAAGGGGTTGATTAGATACAAATAAAATGTATTTTATCCTGTAATACAAATCTTTTCCCAGGGTCAGAAAATTCACTAAGTATTTTTAAAAGTTGATATGAAAAATTTGTAGTAAACATTAGAGTGCTATTCAGCCAAAGCACAGTGACAGTGCAAGCATTCTTCCTGAATGTTCAGTGCCTGTGATGTAGACATTGTGAAATACTGGATCACCCAGGGATGAACCAGTCATTAGGACTCTGGTGGGAAGCACCAGAAAGAAAAATTAAGGAGTCAAAATTGGTACTTGAGGAATCAGCTTTGGAAAGAGGGCATAATAAGAGATGCTTTAGTAAATCTCCCTGATTGCCTGATTGTCCTGTGTCTAGCAAGGGTATCCACTTGAACTTGACATTTGCCATTTTGTACCTGTAATGTAATTATTCTGAAAAGCAAGAGGAAGGTATCTGAGTGAGACTGAGGGAAATGATACAGAGTAAAAAGCCTATATTGATGATTTGAGATCCAAGGTACCTGATGATTTTTATACTTTGTTTCATTTCTGGATTGAGTAGGAACAGCAATGCATGCTGGACTGTGGGTTATTTTGTTTTAGAGACTGCTAATGATTACACTGGCCAAATCCATCATGCACATGACCTCAAGCTAGTTTTACCTTTTTTTATAAAGAAGGAAAATATGAACAGGTTTCTAGTAAATCTGTTCAATATAAAGTCATGATTCAAAATAAGCTAATATTAACAAAATTAGTAAAGATCATACATTGGCCCATAATTTTCTCTTTAATTGTACAAATAACTTTTGCAGTGGGGGTAAATTTCTCATTGCTCATGTTATTGTATTCCATCCTTGCATCATTTAAGCTAATTTGTTCCATGGAAGTTTATTTGTGATTACCAAATGACCAGAGTATGGATCCCAAACTGTGTAACATCAAATATGTTAAGTAAGAATTTTGTGAAGTTCTGTTCAGTCTGATAATTCTCCTATATATTTTGGCAAATTACATATCAAAAAGGTATGTTTCCATCCTTAAAAGTACTTTTCTTTGGGGTAGAGAAAGGAGGGAATAGGAATTAGGAATACTTGTAGAAGATTAATGAATTCTTAGGTCATATATATATATAAAACACTAACACAGTTGATTTTGGGGGTAAGGCTTACTGCAGTTTGATTAGGCCAAGTAAGACTTCATAATGAGAAGAACTTATAGGTGTGGGAAGAAAAAGAAAATCCCAATTAATTATTTAGTTATCCATCTTGGATATGATCAATTTAGGAATTAGATGGGTAAAAAAGAAAGTGTAATTTACATTATTAGATAAATCATGAAATGACAAATGACCTAATGAAAAAAATCATCTAAACAAACAATATAAATATCTGTTTACCATTGCCATTAAACTTCTATAATATTTTGGTACAGCCTTAACATTGTGTATAAGCCAGGGTAATTAATTTCATTAACAAATTCTGTAACCCAGAAATGTAAAATTGTTTCTGATTTCTTCCCTCCCTTCCTCCCATCTCTTCCTCCCTCTCTTCCTTCTATCTGCAGGCGGTTCTAACATACTGTATATAATGTTATGTGGTAAGGGGACACAATAAAAAAGGTAAGGTCCTTACTTTTTCAACAGTTCTTACAATTTCTATATTTATTAGACACTTGGTACAAAATGTAAAAAAAATTTATACTGCAGTTTTTCTAAGTTTTGGAATCAAGAAGTGTGAGTTCTCCAGCTTTGTTCTTTTTCAAGATGGTTTTGTCTATTCAAGGTCCCTTGAGATTCTGTGTGAATTTTAGATGGATTTTTCTATGTCTGGGAAAAAAAAGCCATTAGGTTTTTAATAAGGGAGCACATTGCATCTGTAGTTTTTGGGTAGTACTGACATCTTAGCAATATTAAGTTTTCCAATCCATGATCATGGGTTGTGTTTCCATTTATTTATGTCTTAATTTCTCTCAGCAATATTTTATAATTTTGATATGACCAACCTTTTATTCCTTGGTTAAGTTAGGAATTTAAAAATTAACCAAGTAAATTAACTTTTTAAGTTTTTGTTGTATTTGTGCTATTATAAATGGAATTGTTCCCTTAATTTCCTTTGCAGATTGTTCATAGTTACTCATATAAATTCAACAGATTTTTGGGTGTTGAATTTGTATGAATTTATTAATTCTAAGAGTTTTTGTGGGATATTTAGGATTTTCTGTATATAAGATCATATCATCTATGAACAGAAGTAGTTTTACTTCTTTCCTATTTGGATGCCTTATATGTCTTTTTCTTGCCTAATTGTTCTGGCTAAAATATCCAGGACTACTTACAATAGAAGAGGTGACAGCATTCTTTTTTTATTTCTGATCTTAGAGGAAATATATTAGCTTTCACCATTGAGTATGACATAATCAAAATACTGTAGTATTGGCATAAAGAAAGACAAGCGGACCAATAGAAAAGAGAACCCAGAAATCAATATTCAAATTTTTGGTGAAGTGTTTTTTTTTTACAAGGGTGCCAAAATGGGTAAAGGACAGTCTTTCCACAGATAGTGCTGGGAAAACTGGATATGCACATATGAAAGAATTAAGTTAGGCACTTAATATCAAATACAAACATCACCTTTAATCGATCAAAGACCTAAATGTATAGCTTACACTATAAAAGTTGTAAGAGAAATCAGAGGGGTAAAACTTCATGATGGAAATTAAAAAGTATTCTAGTTCTTCAATCTTGAAACATCTACAATTTAATTACGTTTTCAAATGTTGGCATCAACTAAATCAAAACTAAGTGTTGAGTTGCAGAGGGAAAATGAAGAATAATGAGAACAAAAATAGAATCAGAAATTGGTATGTACATTTTCCCCAATTCATTTGCACTAAAAGGATGTCAACAGATATTTTTCAATATGTTAGTATGTACTTTGGAAATATAGCTAGTATTTGCTTATAAATACAACTTTACAAAACCTCTTTATGACCTTAGAATATTGCCATCATGGAATATTCTGAAGTCTGCAGGAATTTGAGGCAGAATTCCACTATTCCACAGTGATTCTTAAAGAGATAAGGAATTAAAGTCTATTTTTTACTTTCTGTTTTTTCAGTGCCTTAGTTCACTAATCCACCAAAGACTTTGTCATTTTGTCTGGTCTACCACACTCCTCTGCCCTTTATTTTCCACTCCATTGTCCTTAGGCCGACTTTCCAGTTCCACTGTTGTGAACATGTCTTATATATATTTTCTCTCACAAAGTGTAATCCAGACAATGTCATGGCAGGGATGGAAAAATCCTTTAACCACATTTAACACTTGATCTCCTACTGCCTTTTAATGAAACTTACTTTGATGGATCTTATCTTTACATTATTAAGCTCTTAAAATGATAAATTTATTAAAATGTTTTATCATTTAGTAGAATGGTTCAGAAATTAAAAGAACAGAATTTAAAGATTATGTATTATAGATATATATGCTTTTCAAAATTACTCCACTAAAATAATGCTTTCTATAGTGAATATTGTAATGAACACATTTACATTTTGTAAATTCACAGTTGATGAAACATAGGTTTAGAAATATCTTTAAAGATCTGCAAAACCAACATGCTCATTTTATAAGAGCTGAAACAAAGTTCCAGATACACCAAATGCCTTAGGTCAGGGCAAATAACATAGTCAGGCCTAAAATGAGGTCTTTCTCCTAACTTCTGTCACTGTCCCTACTCCAGCAATAGCCAGATAAAGTACTATACAATATAAATTCTAAAGGTGGTTTATCTCAGCATAAAATAAATGTCTCTCATTGACCTGTGTGTTCATTAATATATTCTAAATGTATTTCCTGATAAAAGCAAACACATTATAGCTAACTACAGAAGTATATAGCAGGTCTATATGATGTTACTGGTCATTTGTGTCTTTACATAGTTATCCAAAGAGTTCAAAATGTGTGCTAAATTCCTGCTTCAGTAAGATATTTTAGAGTAACTGTGAAAGTTGTGGTTGAAGCTTGAAAGGTTTTCTAAAACATGATATGGAAAATTACTTGAATTACAGTATGTTTATTTGCTTGGTGTCTCGTTACATACACACTTTCTCTCTCTCTCCCTCTCTGAGAGGGTGTGAGAATAAAATTGAGAGAGGGAAGACAGAGAAACAACTTACTGCCAGTACCAAGATTGTGATACATCAAAATACTTTCTGTCTGTCTTTTGTTTACACCATGTAGGTTGTCCCAATTAAAGTGCCAAATGCCTAATCATAGAGACTTTTATGTATCATAAAGGATTTGGGCTCACCCTAAACATTTAGGTAACATTAAAGTTCTATTTTAGACCTAGCTTTGAGCCATCTTATTGTATGACCATCAACATATAATATTGATGTATATCCATTCCCTTAAGTGTAAAAACAAGAGATTTTGCTTTTTTCTTGTGTTGTGTTTTCAGGTTTTATTTTGTTTTGTTTTTATTTTTTTAAGTATAGATTGGGAGTAGGTTCTGCAGCTGCTGCCAGTCTCAGGACATGGTAGTTAATGATGTTGCTTGGCTGTTAGAAAGGGGAGGGATGACATATTTCCATTTTAGGATTACAACAAAATGGATATTTACTACAGTTCTCATTTATTTGTAAACACTAAGCATTCATTTAAAGGCAAATATATAACTAGATCTAAATTGCATTTGGGGAGCCCATATTCACTAATGGATTTAGTTTGCTTTTGTTCACTCAATAAGCATTGTTTCAATTTCTAGTGCTTGCTATTTCCACTCTTCCTCTTATAAGTTTATAGATCTGTCATGGTCCTCCCAAATTAAAATACATAAAACACTAATAATCCTAATCAGATTTTAAATCATAAATTCTTTGACCATTGCTTTACACGTGAGATAGAATTTCTTTCAGCCGGTTTAATTGTCATGGATAGCAAGAAAAGAGGGCTCAAAAGACAGAAGAGTAAGTAATTGGAAACTCTTACATTATTTTGTGCCCAAACATTTTAAGTGTAATTTAAAAGAAATTGTGCCCTTAACTGGTTGTTTATCCCTTTTTACTGGCTCTTAGTTTGATAACATTCCTTTCATCTTTTTGTCTCCTTCCAAGTTTTTACTTCAATTTAACATACTTAGAAATTACCTTGTCTTGAAAACCACTTTGTGCTCTTGAAAGGTTTTGAAAAGCTTAGTGGTTTCCTATTGTTCTTAATTGCTTGAAATGCAGGAAAATAAGTAAAAGAAGTCTCTTATTTCCCTTTGAGATGATTCCTTTTCCATTTAGAGATCTTTGCCAAATTTATGGTATTTTTCAACCTGCTTATATAACTATATTTATTATCATCTGACCCTCAAGTTACTATTTAGACAATGCTAAATAGACTATAATCCAAGAATAAAACTACCTGGATTTCCCCAGAACAAAAATGTATATGCATATGTATATACATATGTATATCATATAAAGCAATACATACAAATGCATAGTACTAAAATCAGAATCATTAGTATATTTTTCATAGACTTTTTTTCACAGAGTAATGGAATTTGCATTATTCCTTCACAGAGACAACACAATCAGTGCTCCTGGTATAGACTCTCAACCCTAGAGACCTTTGCAAAAATTTCTCTATTACTGTGAAGGAGTGGACAGCTATTGGATTACAATCAAATTTAGGTAGAAAATGAAAGATGATATTTCAAGTTCTCAATATCAAACTGTAAACCTAAATATGATAATCAAACCCTGAATTAGATTTTGTGTTAAATTGGTAGATATATTGGAGAATAGAAAATCAGGTTGACATTTTATCAGTAGCTGCTCTTCTCATCAGAACTATTTTGCTTTACATTGCTTACATTCATCTTGCTCTCCTACCAAGGGAGATTACACTATAGAAAACTAATATTTATGTTACAATTGGCAACATACTTATAGTAAAGAAAAATGCAACCTGAAGGTTAGCAAAAGTTGTTGGGTGAAATAATACTCCAAGTAGTACCTTAGTTATCAGAGCAGTGTCATGTGATTGCATATTAAACTATTTGAATTGATACTAATATTCTTCTTTACAAAGATTTCTTATTCAATTTTGGCAGTTTAATATTCTTCCCATTACTGTGTGAATCTGTTTTTATTTGATCTGGAAATGTTCGTATTTCTTCCATATACCAACATATCTATGACAATGCATGAATTATGAATTTATTTGTTATCAAGGAAGAGGAGTTGCATAAAAATCAGCATTCTAGCATAACTCAAAATTATATACTTCTCATTAATTTGAATTTAGCCCATGCCATGTATCAGTAGATAAATGCACAATTACTTTTTAGATATTCATATTACATTTATTATATTCCGTTCTCTGCAGCCCCATCTCATCTTTCTCTTGACTTCATCGTAAGTATTCTTCTTTCATATCTTAGTGAAATAGCCACATACTGAATCACCTCCTTAGGATGTTTTGTTCTGCTGAAATGACTTACTGGATATTCTACTCATGGATAGACCCTACTGCTGAAAATCTTAATCCATTCAGACATTTAAAAAATGGACATAACCATCAAGGCTGATTTTTCACATTTGTCTATCAAAGGTTTTTTATTTTATTTTTCCTAAGTTCTTGGTGACAAACAGCTGCTTCTATTTGTATCTAGAGCTGCATAGTTTTTAGGTTTATGTCCTAGACAGTCAATGCTAGCACAGCTAACATTTCACTGAAATTTGGGATTCTATAATGTGGATAACTTAACTCCCCAATTTGAACAATATAAGTCAGGAAAGACTAAGCTCTGCTACAGTGACAAATAATCCCAACATCTCAGTGGCTATAGCTCAACATTTTGTTTTTTACTCATGCTACTTAACCAGTGTGGGACAGCAAGAGACCTCTGCTCATTGTAGTCACTTGAGGCCTAGGCTGAAGGAAGTTCTGTTTTGACACTTGTTTCTGCCATCATGACAGTAGGCTGAAAACAGTGTAATCAAGTTCACTGTGGTTCTAAACCTTATGGCTGAAGGTGATATTCCCTATTTCTACTTGCTAAAGTAAATAAAAGCCAAATTTTAAAAAGTGCAGGAAAGCATAATCCTTTTTGAGTGGTTCTGATTATCTTGTTCATGTTCATATTATCAAACATCTAATTTACTCTTTCTGTAATACTAAATACTATTGTTTAGAACAACATATCACAGTAATTTAAACCATTTCATCGTTGTCACCAAACAAGTTTTGAAAAGCCTTAAGTAGTTGGTATGGATCAAATTTACAAAGTTTATCAGTATTAATTGAAACCCCTGTATTAAGTACTTAAAGCAACTCAGTAGTAGAGGTATGTCACAGATGATGAGTAACAAATATTTTTATCCATTTGTGTTGCTTCCATTAGTTAATAGCCACATCTATGTCCATGTAACTTTACTTCAGATTGTAAAGAGTTGCCTACTTATTAGATGTTTACCTAAAGTTTATTCAGAAAGATTTAGTCAATGAAATCAAAACCTAAAAACAAATAAAATATTACATTTATAATCCAAATTTGGAGCTAGCCATTAGTCTTATTTATTTTTTCTAATCTTTGAAATTCATAATTAGTAATATAAATTAAAAGCATAAAAGACTACATATTTAGAAAAATATCACAATATGGGATATTAAACTAAAATCTGGTAGTCTATATGCTACTTAAAGATGTCAAAGTTGAGTAAATAATAGGTGCTGGAAGCACTGAGAATATTGTGCTGTATTATTACTAAACAACCTTTTGAAATGTTGCTCAGACATTACAAAATACCCATTACCTGCAATTCTGTGCTTCAAATTCCTGGAAGTAACATGTTCTAAATGTGTGGTGATTTATGTATATGTTCAGGAGTAGTATAATATATAAATTATGTGTTGATAACTAACTATAAAGATAATTTTTTTACCTGTTAAGATCAACTTTGTCCATTTAGTAAATTCTAATGGGAGAATAATATTATAGTAGTTTTATAACATCCTATGGGGAATATGTAGTTGTAGAGAAATTTAATAAATTTTTTAAACATTGACAAATGTTATATTATTTGTAATATGTCTTATATCATTAAGTTACATGCCATAAAGTATCTTTACTTCATTTTGGGATAATCATCAAATTGACTGTAGCCCTCAAAGAGGTAATTTTTAAAACAAAGTATTTGATTTATGTATATACTCCCCTATTGTTGAAAAAAGAGATATGAAAGAACAAAGTATACATTTTATTTATCTGTTTTTGCAGAATAACATTATTCAAGGTATTTTTATAGGTGATACAGAATAAAGGGCACAATAAAATACCTTAAAGTTTCTATAGGTTTAGGAAAATAAAAATCAGGTTTCCTTGAGTGGTAACATTTGCTTTTTAGTTGCTGTTACATTAACTCTGGGGCCCACTTTCTATTGCTAAAGGTCATTGAATTTAATTAAAAAAAAGTTGCAGCAATGGACTTAAGTTAGCTAACAGTGACATTGACAATGGGTGTTTTATCATCCTCCTCTACTATTCTGCCATCAGCACTTCAGATAATATGGACAAGTGTTATCAGAATTGGCTTGATGAAGACCACACTGAATTTTTTAAATGATACAGTTAGAATGTAAAATGCAGAAGTGTGCATAACAAAGTATATATACTAAGAGTGATGAAAATAAACATAACCATCATGGCATCAGAATACTGTATTCCAGGTAAGATACACAATTTAAAAATTCCATTAGGAAACTTTTTTGATATTCTTAAGGATGGATTGTGAAACTTACAGACTTTTTATGTGTGCTAAATTATCAAATAAAGACCCATTTTATTAACAAAGCTAATCTATATTTCATATTTGGAAATTGAACATGGCATTAATAAAATATCAAATTCCATACCAACTTTTCTGCCACCTATACTACTATAGAATTTCAAGATTAGATATGTAATAAATGTAAGATTCTGAACCAGTTCATCATTAATGATTTATTTAACATTAGATCAATATATATGATCATTAGGTATGAAAAGAGATCATTAGTCAGCTTGCATATCCACCCATTTAGCTTATCTTGTGTTGAAGATATGTAATGACAAGTTGCCCAGTTACTAAGATATTGATTAAATTGGGAAAATACACTGTAAGTAAAAAACATTACAACCAGGTTCTGAAGTTCAACTGAAGTCCGTGTACTTGGGTTCAAGTTCCAGCTCTGTTACTTAGAAGCTGTATGACCTTGGGATAACTCACTAACCTCTCTATCCCAGTTTCCTGATCTGTAAATAGCAATAATAGCCATACCTAGTTCATAATGTGGTTAAGTGGGTTAATATTTGTAAAGAAGTTAGAATAGTTTTTGATACTTTGCAAGTGCTATGTATCTGTTAGATCAAAATACAACAGGTCTAAGTCATAAAGGAATGAACATATGTAATAAAAGTATTATCAAGTTTTAAATAGAAGGAACTCCAAAGCCAACATTTGTTTAACACAGCATATAAAAAGACTAGAAGCTATAGGGTTCCTAAGTATTGCCCTTAACTGGCCAGTGAAGAGCTGAAGCACTTTTTAAAGGTTAATATGTCAACTTATGATGAGTGAAAATGCTCTCTTGCCTTTCTTTTGCATAAACGTGGTCACAAAGGTTTGTAGGCTTTGCTTGCTAATTTGCTTAGGGCACCTTCTTTGGAAAAATTAAGAACCAACTGACATCCATCACCAGAGGGAACTAAGACTTTGAGACCACCTGCTACTTACTTTGACACATCAATGCCAACCTTTTGGAAAGTGTGTAAGCCACAGGGGGTAATGACCAGGTGTGCTGGCATATTTTGCCACTTCATTTTTGTGTTTGATCTGATTAAAGTGCAAGCAGACTATTTTAGGCATTTTTATTTTCTCCTGAATGTGTTTCTAGTACTATGTTACACTGGTTCTTGGAGAGATTTTTGTTGTTGTTGTTAAATAGCTTCATTGGGGAACAACTTTAAGAAATTCCTGCTTTTGTTTTCATTTTAAGGCTTTGTTTTTAAATAGTAACTGTCATTCTCTCATTGGCATTTCCTTTACACTTACCTCTATTACTATATTTACTACATAATATTTTGTGTCTGTCAATTTAAATTCAACTCCTTATAGGTAAGGGCCCAATTTTTCTTTGTATCTTATTTAGAATTGTTCCATAAATGTACATAGATAGAATATATTCTAACAAAACAGGTAGAGAAAAGGAAAATTAACTTATAGACCCACCTTCAAAAATTGTGTCCATTGAGAACTATTAGTTGATTAATAGAGTTGCTGTCCTACAATGATCTAATAATAATGAGACCTAATGTCCAAATAGAATGTCATTAGACTGATAAGCAAAAATACTGTTATTTTCCCTTACATCCAAATTAAAAATTAGGTATTATATTCCAAAGAAAAGACTAGACAAAAAAACATTCAGGTTTGGGGATAGAAATCTTTTGATGGTTTCTCTGAGAATCAGGCCTTTAATGAGATTTTTCTTGTTTTCCATGGGTGACTGAATGGGCAAATGAAATCAAACAGACCTCTGCCTTCCAAAAGGAACAAAGCTGGTTGAATATTGTCCCCAAAACAAGGCCCAGTAAAAAACTCTATTACTCATATTTGATTTCTTACTTTGGAACCAATTTACTGGAAAAAAATGCAATTATAACTATCTTCTCTATACTTCACTGCAATTAATATGGACAGTTTCATATAATGTCAAAACTCTGAGTATCATTAAGGCTCTCCCCAAGTCAGGCCTGCTTCAAGCATAAAAAACTAAGCAGGAGAGGAAGAGCCCATGTTTACTGTTTCCCATTTTGTCCTACGTCAGTTGCTTTGACTTCTTTTGAGAGGATGGTTTGGAGGAGATGTTGGAGGTGAGAGTGGGATGTTGGAAAGGTACAGAGAAAGCTTTATTTGATTGGAGTCCCTTGACAGCAGCTGACATTTAAAGCTTATTCTATTTTCATGGGACACATTATTCCTGGTGAGAATTATAGTGGCCTGTAATGCCTGGGAGCTCACAGCTGGTCCTTAATCTTATTATGAGACTGTTTAACACTCATTGCTAAAGCGTCAGTGTTATTTGACATTAGCCTGACTCTCACAGGCCATATTATACTCTGATAGATATAACTTATCTTCCAGAACATCAACATGAGACATCGTTACCCTAAAAATATGATAAGACAAAAATAAGATTACTGTATAACCACGAAATACACCCTCTCTGCTAAAATTAGTAACTGCTACTAAATTTACTGAGTATAGTTTTGTCTTTGATTTAGCCTGCCCTTTCCACAGATTTTTTAGATACTCATTCATTAAATTGCTCCACTTTCCTATAACAACCAATGTAGAATACATCCCTGCTTCCTTAGACCCTCCCAAAAATTACCTAACCAAAGACCAAATTGAAATGAAGGTCTTTCTAATACTCTCTTGCTGAGATGCTCAGTGATTCTCCATACATGGTAAGTGGCCTTATTCTGTGCAAAGAATAATAAATATGGTTAACTAGAGATGTGTTTTTGGTAGCCTTTGACTGAAGTGCTTTACCACTAGGTTCTCCAGAAATCCCTTGTAAGTGGAGATCTCCCATGTGCAATTCTTAACAGAGGTAGAAGTTTCTTCTTGTTGGCCTGCTACAGAAATTATTTCAAGACATATAAGCTTGTCTTCTTGATATCTCATCTAGAATGGCTAGTAGGCATTTTAAACATATCAAATGCTTAATAGTCACAGGTGCCTGGTGAATACAATATTGACAGTGCAGTTCCAACACATCCGAGTCTCTCTATACTGATGGACATGGATAGGAGGGAATCTGAAAAATTGATATTGGACACCCAGGGAAACGTGGCCATGACAATGAGCTTGACCTGACAATAATTCCATTTCTCAAAGAATCAGTATGATTCAAGCAATTTTGCTTTTGCCCTGATCTGTTTCTTCTCTAATCTTTATTTCCTGTTCCTTTATTTTTTTTTTAATGTAACCTCATTAAAGGTTATAAGCACACCTCATAAGCACACCCAGTGCACCAGCCACTCCCCACTGATAAAACACATTTCTTCTCAAAAGGCTATGTAACTTCTTTTGGCTTATATTCAGTAATAGAAAATAATGTTCATTTAATAAGATACTCTAATATGTTATAAGTAAGATGAATTCATATTTTCGTTAATAAAAATTTCTTCCAAGGCTTTCTCTTACCTCCTACTAACTCAGTTCATGTGAAAACCAAAGATTTAATAATAATCTAGTTAACATGCATTATATGTCAGATATTGTTCAACATGCAGATAAATCTCTACTCAAATAAATGACAGTATAGCTCAAAATCATTTTCATTTAGGCAAAATGAATTGTGCTAAGACTGAGATATAGTAGAGTTCTTATGGTACTCATATAAGAACTCAAAAATAACAGTCAAGATTAATATTTCCATATTGCCAAGGTCAAATAAATACAAAAAAAATATTTTATTTGGATGATTACTCCCACCTATTTCTTTTCTTTCAAGCATAATATTCAGAGGGAAATTTCATTTGTCCCTCACATACTAATTCAAGAATAAGTATTAACAATAAATATACTCTGTATGGTAAGAGAAAATCCAAACAAGTTCGTATTTCTCTCACTAGAAATCTGGGATGGCAGATAAAGATGTGTATTCTCAAGACCTATCCCAGTGCCAGAAACAATGGAAATTGTTAAGAAATGTGTGTGGAGTGGATGAAAAAAAAAAAAAAAAAAATTTTAAGGAACTAGTTAACAAATGCATTTTGTAATCTTCCTTAATTCAATACTAAATATATAAAAGTCAGTTTTTTGGAGCTACTCACTTCTTCTTCTCTAATTCTTTGTCATAGAGAATTCAATTTATCAGTGCAACTTTCCAGAAGCCAGTTAAAATGTGCAAAGGATTTCTCGCAATTAAAATACAATATTTTGCTTTTTTTACAAACCAATATGGGTAATGACTATAAATGAATATTTTTACAGTATATATTTTTTTGGATCTTAAAAGCCTTTTTGGGGGAGGAGCCAAGATGGTGACATGAGTAGGGCAGCAGAAATCTCCTCTGAAAACCATATATATTTTTGAAAATACACCAAATACAACTATTCTTAAAAGAGAGACCAGAAGATACAGTACAACAGTCAGGCTACATCTACACCTGGGAGAATCCAGCACCTCATGAAGGGGGTAAGATACAAGCTGCAGTCTGGCAGGACCCGAGTGCTCCTCCAATCCCAGTTCCCAGTGGGAGGAAAGGAGCTGGAACGGGGAGGGAGTGGGAGCCCAGGAATGCTAAATACCCAGCCCTAGTCATCCACACCACAAGCGCAGACACACAGTGCATGGTGTGCTGGACATTAGGGAAATGGGGCAGTAAAACCTGCGAGTGGGTCCCCACAGCTGGCGCCCCTGGGACAAAAGAAAAGCGAGTGCTTTTTGAAAGTCTTAAAGGGACAGGGTCCCCCACAGCTGGATGGAACTGTCCTGGCACACTCAGCCCAGCAGCTGGGAATCTGGGGGAACATCAGACGACCTAACCCCCTGGGAGGCAGCACAGCTCTGAAGCCCCTCACAGGGATAAACAGCCTCCTGTTCATTCCCCCTCCAGCGCAGCCTGAGAGCGGCCCGACCACAGCAGATAAGCAGCCTGAAAGTGACTGCACCCACAGCCACCACCCAGAGCCTCCTCCACAGCCACCCAGGCCAAACTCAGAGGCCCCACCGGCATGCAGCTTCCTGGCACAGAGGAAGCTGGGGCAGGGCACAAAGGATCACCATTGTCACAAGAGAGCACACCCAGTGCACCAGCCACTCCCCACAGGTATCTGGGCTGCCCCACCTGTGGCGGCTCAGGAAATAAAACCAGAAGCTTCTCCCTGTGTGCAGGTAACTGGCATAGGAAGCAGAGAAGGGCAAGGTATTCAGCAAACAGGAAGGGACTTTGTTCTCCCAGCTGACACACATGCACCAACTACCTACAATTACCTCTTTAGGTATGAAAAGGCAGAAGAATTTGATCCAGTCCAGAATTACCCAGACAATCCCTGAGGGGGAGCTGGGGAGATAGATTTAACCAGTCTTCCTGAAAAAGAATTCAAAATAAAGGTCATAACCATCCTGATGGACCTCTAGAAAAATATGCAAGAGATAAAGGATCAAGTTAGGAAGTACAACAATCTCTGGAAGGACTTAAGAGAAGACTAGATGAGGTGCAAGAAGCTGTTAACGGAATAGAAATCAGAGAACGGGAGCACAGAGAAGCTGACACAGAGAGAGATAAAAGGATCTCCAGGAATGAAAGAATATTAAGAGAACTGTGTGACCAATCCAAACAGAACAATATTCGCATTGTAGGGGTACCAGAAGAAGAAGAGAAAGAAAAAGGGATAGAAAGTGTCTTTGAAAGAATAATTGCTGAAAACTTCCACAAACTGGGGGAGGAAATAGTCTCTCAGACCATGGAAGCCCACGGATCTCCCAACACAAGGGACACAAGAAGGAGAACACCAAGACATGTAATAATTAAAATGGCAAAAATCAAGGACAAGGACACAGTATTAAAGTCCAGAGAGAGAAAAACGGTTCATCTACAAAGGAAAACCCATCAGACTATCATCAGACTTCTCAACAGAAACCTTACAGGCCAGAAGAGAATGGCATGATATATGTAATGCAATGAAACAGAAGGGCCTTGAACCAAGAATACTGTCCAGCACAATTATCATTTAAATATGAAGGCAGGATTAAACAATTCCCAGACAAGCAAAAGTTGAGGGAATTTGCCTCCCACAAACCAGGGTCTTCTCTGGATAGAAACACTCCTAAGGCTAAATAGATGTCACCAGAGAAAATAAAATCACACCAAAGATAGCAGACCAACCAAATACTAACTAAAGGCAAAAAATAAAATCAACTACTCATAAAAGCAGTCAAAGGAAACACAAAAGACTACAGAATAAAACACCTAACACATAAAGAATGGTGGAAGAGGAATAAGAAGGGAAAGAAATAAAGAATCATAAGACCATGTTTATAATAGCTCAATCAGTGAATTAAGTTAGACAGTAAGATAGTAAAGAAGCTAACCTTGAACCTTTGGTAACCACCAATCTAAATCCTGCAATGGCAATAAGTACATATCTTTCAATAATCACCCTAAATGTAAAATGGACTGAATGCACCAATCAAAAGACACAGAGGAATAGAATGGATAAAAAGCAAGACCCATCTATATGGTGCTTACAAGAGACACACCTCAAAGCCAAAGTCAAGGGATGGGAAAGATATTTCATGCAAACAATAGGGAGAACAGAGCAGGTGTTGCAGTACTAGTATCAGATAAAATAGACTTCAAAACAAAGAAAGTAACAAGAGATAAAGAAGGACATTATATAATGATAAAGGGCTCAGTCCAACAAGAGGATATAACCGTTTTAAACATATATTCACCCAATACAGGAGGACCAACATATGTGAAACAAATACTAACAGAATTAAAGGAGGAAATAGAATGTAATGCATTCATTTTAGGAGACTTCAACACACAACTGACTCAAAAGGACAGATCCACCAGACATAAAATAAGTAAGGACACAGAGGCACTGAACAACACACTAGAACAGATGGACCTAATAGACATCTACAGAACTATACACCCAAAAGCAGCAGTATACACATTCTTCTCAAGTGCACATGGAACATTTTCCAGAAGAGACCACATTCGAGGCCACAAAAAGAGCCTCAGTAAATTCCAAAAGTTTGAAATCCTACCACCAACTTCTCAGACCACAAAGGTTTGAGTATAAAACTAGAAATAAATTCTACAAAGAAAATAAAAAGGCTCACAAACACATGGAGGCTTTGCAACATGCTCCTAAATAATCAATGGATCAATAAACAAATTAAAATAGAGATCAAGCAATATATGGAATCAAATGATAACAACAGCACAATGCCCCAACTTTTGTGTGACACAGCAAAGGCAGTTCTAAGAGGAAAGTATATAGCAGTCCAGGCCTATTTAAAGAAGGAAGAACAATCCCAAATGAATAGTCTAAAGTCACAATGATCAAAATTGGAAAAAGAAGAACAAATGAGGCCTAAAGTTAGCAGAAGGTGTGTCAGAATAAAGATCAGAGAAGAAATTTAAAAAATCAAGAACAATAAAACAATAGAAAAAAATCAAACAATGAAACCAAGAGCTGGTTCTTTGAGAACTGAACAAAATAGATAAGCCCCTAGCCAGACTTATTAGGAGAAAAATAGAATCTACACACATCAACAGAATCAGAAATGAGAAAGGAAAAATCACAACAGACCCCACAGAAATACAAAGAATCATTAGAGAATACAATGAGAATGTACATGGTAACAAGCTGGAAAACCTGGAAGAAATGGACAACTTCCTAGAAAACTAAAACCTTCTAAGACTGACCCAGAAAGAAACAGAAAATCTAAACAGACCAATTACCAGCAACAAAATTGAATCCGTAATCAAAAAATTACCCAAGCACAAACCCCCAGGCAAGATGGATTTACCGTGGAATTTTATCAGACATACAGAGAAGATATAATACCTATTCTCCTTAAAGTTTTCCAAAAAATAGAAGAGGAGGGAATACTCTCAAACTCATTCTATGAAGCCAGCATCTCTCTAAAACCAAAACCAGGCAAAGACCCCACCAAAAAAGAAAATTACAGACCAATATCCCTGATGAACATAGATGCAAAAATACTCAACAAAATATTAGCAAACCGAATTCAAAAATACAATAAGAGGATCATACACCATGACCAAGTGGGATTCATCCCAGGGATGCAAGGATGGTACAACATTTGAAAATCCATCAACATCATCCACCACATCAACAAAAAGAAGGACAATATCAAATGATCATCTCCATAGATGCTGAAAAAGCATTCAACAAAATTCAACATCCATTCTTGATAAAAACTCTCAACAAAATGGGTATACAGGGCAAGTACCTCAACGTAATAAAGGTCATATATGACAAACCCACAGCCAGCATCATACTGAACAGTGAGAAGCTGAAAGCTTTTCCTCTAAGATTGGGAACAAGACAGGGATGCCCACACTCCCCACTGTTATTCAACATAGTACTGGAGGTGCTAGCCACAGCAACCAGACAAAACTAAGAAATATGAGGCATCCAGATTGGTAGGAAGAAGTCAAACTGTCACTATTTGCATATGACATGATATTGTACATAGAAAACCCTAAAGACTCCACTCCAAAACTACTAGAACTAATATCTGAATTCAGCAAAGTTGCAGGATACAAAACTGATACACAGAAATCTGTAGCTTTCCTACACACTAATGATGAACTAGCAGAAAGAGAAATCAAGAAAACAATTCCATTCACAATTGCATCAAAAAGAATAAAATACCTAGGAATAAACCTAACCGAGGAAGTGAAAGACCTATACCCTGAACACTACAATACAGTCTTAAGAGAAATTAAAGAGGACACTAACAAATGGAAACTCATCCCATGGTCTTGGCTAGGAAGAATTAATATTGTCAAAATGGCCATCCTGCCTAAAGCAATCTACAGATTCAATGCAATCCCTATCAAAATACCAACAGCATTCTTCAAGGAACTGGAACAGATAGTTCTAAAATTCATATGGAACCACAAAAGACCCCGAATAGCCAAAGCAATCTTGATAAGGAAGAATAAAGTGGGGGGGATCTTGCTTCCCAACTTCAAGCTCAACTACAATGCCAAAGTAATCAGGACAATTTGGTACTGTCACAAGAACAGAGCCACAGACCAGTGGAACAGAATAGAGACTCCAGATATTAACCCAAATATATATATGGTCAATTAATATATGATAAATGAGCCATGGACATACAATGGGGAAATAACAGCCTCTTAAACAGCTGGTGAGGGCAAAACTGGACAGCTACATGTAAGAGAATGAAACTGGATCATTGTCTAACCCCATACACAAAAGTAAGTTCAAAATGGATCAAAGATATGAATGTAAGTCATGAAACCATAAAACTCTTAGAAAATACACAGGCAAAAATCTCCTGGGCATAAACATGAGTGACTTCTTCATGAACATATCTTCCCGGGAAAGGGAAACTAAAGCAAAAATGAACAAGTGGGACTATATCAAACTGAAAAGCTTCTGTACAGCAAAGGACAGCATCAATAGATCAAAAAGGCATCCTACAGTATGGGAGAATATATTCATAAATGACTGTATTAAAATCTTGGTGGCCTCTTGGAGATGAACTTAGGATACTGCAACACCATTTCAAAAATTTTAAGCTTAAGGAAAATTAATGAGAGACTTAAGAAATATTAAGAAGAGAATAAATAAGAAGTCATTCTATAAATAAAAAATCATCCCCTGGGTAAGCTTGGGTTAATTTCTAGTCTTCATTGGAACCATTGTATAATTAAAACATCTTTATAGAATATAGAAATGTATTGACATACATATTAAATCTCATTCAAAGTAATTTAAGATTAATCTGAGAAAAGATTTCTCTGAATAATTTAGTAACAATGTGATTTTTATAGAGAAAATGTTCTATTATGTTAAAGATGCATGTAGCTCATCTATATTTCACATGGTTCTTTGGGTTATTTTTTTTATTATCTCAATTTTGCATTTCCCAATGAAATGTGATTATCTTATTACTCATTTTTTAGTAACTGGGATAGTTTCCATATATCTACAGGATCAAACAATGTATTTTGAGTAATTATTACTTAAGTAAACAATGTAAGACTTAACAGACCAGGATGATGTAGCTGTATGAATGATATAAGATATGGTAACTAATGATATTTTCATCTTAGTCTATAATCCTCATCTCTTCACAATTCCTGTGAACCTCAAGAGATGACCCTATTCACGTCCAAATGATCAACATCCTCGTTGCAGGGGAAACAAACACAAAGAATAAAACAATAACAACATAGGAGGCCATGATAGTGATCCAAAAAATGTTTCCTCAAAACCCAGAGCTACTCCACATGTCAGCAATTTAAAATAAGTATCATTTAATTCTTTATTTTTATTTTTTATTAAAGTATCATTGATATACACTCTTATGAAGATTTCACCAGAAAAACAATGTGGTTATTACATTTGCCTTTATTATCAAGTTGCCTCCCCAAACCCCATTGCAGTCACTGTCCATCAGTGTAGTAAGATGCCACAGAGTCCCTATTTGTCTTCTCTGAACTACACTGTCTTCCCCGTAATCCCACACACACCAATCATGATACCCCACAATCCGCTTCTCCCTCTCTCTGCACCTGCCAACCCCCACCTCTCCCATTTGGTAAACAACTAGTCCCTTCTTGGAGTCTGTGAGTCTGCTGCTGTTTTGTTCCTTCAGTTTTGCTTCATTGTTATACTCCACAAATGAGGGAAATCATTTGGTATTTGTCTTTCTCTGCCTGACTTATTTTGCTGAGCATAATACCCTCTAGCTCCATCCATGTTGTTGCAAATGGTAGGATTTGTTCTTTCTTATGGCTGAATAGTAGTCCATTGTGTATATGTACCACCTTTTCTTTATCCATTCATCTACTGATGGACACTTATGTTGCTTCCATTTCTTGGCTATTGTAAATAGTGCTGTGATAAACATAGGGTTGCGTATGTCTAAAATAGTTTAAACTTTGTGGAAAGCAATATGAAGGTTCCTCAAAAAACTAAAAATAGAAATACCATTTAACCCAGGTATTCCACTGCTAGGAATTTATGCAAAGAAAACAACTTCTCAGATTCAAAAAGACATATCATTTAATTCTTAAAGTAAAAATATACATTGAAAATCTGTCAATTTGTCAAGGCAAAATTGATCACAGATTCAAGATGTGTAAATGCAGGGCTAGAGTAATATATGTAAAAGTGTTCGAAATACGCACTAATAAGTAAAGCCACAGCTGAAAGTAGTTTCCAGTTAGTTTTGTGTTGGTTTCTTATGTGGATATTTCTCTTAAAAATTATTAACTTGTTAATTACTTCAAATGCTTAACATTAAACATGTCCATACTTCTTTTCCCTTTTAAAAAAAAAAATTTACATGCTCATTGTTTAAATGTAAATAATGAGCAATTTAATTTTTAAAAGAATCAGATGTTCTTTGCTCCTCTCCTCCACATTTTCTCCTTTACTCACTTTCAGAAGCACCCTTTTCTGTATTTCAGCTATTTTCTATGGAATTTATACTTCGGAATGTTGTGAAATAACATGCACCTCTGCTGCTATCTTCTGATTCATTAATTTTGGATATTAACTATTGACTTCCCATTATGATATGTCAGGATATGAAACCATGGCCTAAGACATTGTTAAATCTAGTACTCTTGCAAATAGTCACATATTAGTATTACAGTGTATCATGGTTATGTTTTCTTTACTATTTTAAAATTTTATATTTTATAATAATCATATTCAGAGCAGGTTGCAAAGATAGTACATAGAGGTCCCCTTGCACTCTTTACCCAATTTCACCAGTATTTACTTCCTACATATGTGAAATGCAATATTGGAACTGGAAAAGTGAAATTAACAGTGTGTGTGTGTGGTTTTCCCTGACTTTTATCACAACACATTGCTTCTTGTGTGCATTTTATTGAACCATTGCAATGAAAATACAGCATTCTTCCATCATCATAGAGATCCCCCACACAGTGTCACACCAACCCGCCTACTATAGCTAACTCCTGGCAATCACTAATCTGTCTTCCATCTCTGTAATTACATCATTTTGCAAATGTTATATAAATGGAAACATACAGTATGTGAACTTTTCAGATTAGCTTTTTTTTTTTCATTCAGCAAAATGCACTTGAGCTCCATCCAAGCTGTTCTAAGTACCAATAGTTCATCCTTTTTATTGTCAAATAGTGTTCCATGGTATTAATGCATCCCTATTTGTTAACCGTTAACCTGTTGAAGAGTATTTTGGCTGTTTCCAGTTTGGGGCTATTACAAATCAAAGTGCTGTAAACAATCGCATAAAGATTTTTGTGTGGTCATAAGCTTTCACTTCTCTAGTCCAAGAGTGCAATATCTGGTATTTATAGTAAGTGTCCTTTTAGTTCTTAAGGAAATTAACCCAATTATTTTCCAAAGTAGATGTACCATTTTACATATGCATCACAATCTCTGAAGGACCAGTTTCTCCACATCTTTGCCAACATTTGCTATTGTAGCTATTTCTTATTTCAGCTCTTTCATTGGGTGTGTAGTGATATCTGATCATGGTCTTAATTTGTATTTCCCTACAGCCTGTGATGTCAAACCTGCTTTCATTTCATTTGTTTATTTTCTAATATACCTTCTCCAGTTAAATATCTCTTTATTTCTTCTGCCCATTTTCTAAATTTTTACACTGTTCAGTTTTGAGGAGTATATATATATATATTGCCTCTGAGTGGTGTATTTCAGAGAGCAAAAGGTTTTCATTGTGATGAGGTCTAATCTGTCAATTATTTTTATGAATTTTGCTTTCGTGTCAATTCTGATTATTCACTGTACCCTAGTTACATGTCTTTGCTTTCTAAAATTTGTATTGTTTTACATTTAATTGTTTTTTCATTTACAGTTAATATTTGAATAGGCTGTAAGGTTTACATTTAGGTTTGTGTTTTCCCTATGCATATCCAATTGCTCCAGCACCATTTATTAAAAATATTGTTCTTCCTTCATTGAATCATTTATACAACTTTGTCAAAAACAGTTTGTCACATCGTTGTGGGTTTAATTCTGGGTCCTCTATTCCATTCCATTTTTCTATGTATCTGTCCCTTCACTAAGAGCACAAAGTCTTGATAAGTGTGGGTCTTATATCTTGAAATCAAGCACAGTAATCCCTCCCATTTTATTCTTCTTCAGAATTTTTTCAGCTTTTCTAGGGCTTCTGTCTTTTCATATAAACTTGAGAATAATCTTGTCTAATTATAAAAAAAATCTTCATGGTATTTTGAAAAGAATTGTCTTAAATCTTGGTCAGTTTGGAAAGATTTACTATGTTGAATTTTCTAAATGGTAAGTATGATGTGTTGCACAGCCCACCCCATGCCCCCCCACATTATACATGCTAATAATAATGCCCCCTTTCTTTTTTTCTTCCCTCTTATCCCTCTCTTCCCACCCATTCTCCCCAGTCCCTTTCCTTTTGGTAACTGTTAGTCCATTCATGGGTTCTGTGATTCTGCTGCTGTTTTTCATTAGATTTGCACCTAACTATTTCAATTTTGAATGATTATAAATACAATTTTAAATTTTGATGTCTTTGTGCTCATTGCTACTATACGGAAATGCGATTGACACATGTTTGCTGTAGCAACGGTGAGGGCAGACACCTTTGCCATGGTTCCAGTCTCACAGGCAATGCATTCAGTCTTTCACCATTAATTGTGATAATAACTACATATTTTGTAGATGTTGTTTATCAAATTGAGGATGTTTCCTTCCATTTCTAATTATCTGACAGTTTTTATCATAAATGAAACCTACAATAAATTTACATTGAATTTATCAAATGATTGTCACTGACTGATATGACCATGTGATTTTTTAATCTGTGAACTTTTAATATGAAATATAGATTTTTCAATTATTGAACCATCTCTGAATCCCTTGAACATACATCAATTTGGTTATGGTGTATATATTTTTTATAGATATTGTTGGAGTCACTTTATTATTATTTTGTTCAGGATACTTATGTCTCTATTCAATGAGAGATATTAGTCTGTAATTTTCTACTTTTGTAATGTCTTTCGTTTAGGGAACATTTATTTAATTCAGGTAATACTGCTTCATAAAATAAATTGGGAAGTATTTTCTCTTTTGTTTTCTGGGGGAGATAGAGTAAGAATTGGTAGTAATTAAGTGTTTGGTAAAATTCCCCATAGAAACCAGCTTGGCTTGGAGAATTCTTTTTTACTACAGAATTCTTTAATGCCTCTTACAATTTTTTTCTCATGCAAACATTCCTATACTTGGGTAGTGCCTAACCAAGAACTACCACAACAGAAAAATGAGACAAAACCATGAAACTTAGATGAGAGTTAGATGGGAATTTTCTTTAGTTGGTGGGATGACCATCAGTTATTAATATATACAACAACAGTCTTCCCCAACCTCTGTCTTCTAGTACAAATATTGCCCTTTATATGAATCTACAGGCATAATTTTAACAAATATACTAAATTTTTAGAGCAGCTATATGTTTACAGAAGAGTTGGACAGAAAATACAATTAATGAAAAAAGATGGCAGCATGAGAGGAGAGACAGAGGCTTCCTCCTAAAACTGGATACAATTAGAAAATTTAATTGGCGCAACTAATCGTGAGAGAGCAATAGGAAAGAGGACACGTCAGACTGCACACAGCTGGAGAAAAGAGCAGACCTCAGCTAACGGAGTAACGTACTAGAGCTGTGGCTTTGCGGGATCCGAGCCCCTCCCCCACCCCAGCTCACCAGTGGGAGGAAGAGAAACGGAGCAGGGAGGGAGTGGAAGGCTTGGGACTGCTGAATACCTAGCTCCGGAGATCTGCTCTGGGAGCACAAACCTACATTTCATGGTGCTTTCATAAGACTGGCATGACTAACGGGTTGGAAAGTTAATACAGGCAGAGATCCTGGGGAGACTGGGATTTTGGCTGCTTGTGGAAAGCAGATCCATATCTGGCTGCTCTGGGACAAAAACTTATACCTGTGTGACTGGCCCACTGGCTCAGGCAGTGGAGACAGGCACAGCAGCTGGGAGGCAGGGAACAGCTCTTTCCTACCCCCAGTACCGCTCCCCTGTGACGTCCGGCATTGCTTCAGGGGCTCAGCAGCTCCAGAATAGAGCTTCTGGACACTAGAGGGCGCCATAGACAAACACAAAACGCCAAAGGAACCTTGTCCAGCGTAAAATTGTTAATACAACTCCCGAGAAAGATTTAAATGATATGGACATCGTGACTCTTCCTGAAAGGGACTTCAAAATAAAAATAATCAACATCCTAATGGAGGTATGGAAAGACATCCAAGAACTCAGGAATGAATTTAGGTCAGAGATCCAATCGTTAAAGAACACAATAGAGGGTATTAAAGGCAGGTTGGATATGGTGGAGGAGACAATAAATGAAACAGAAACTAGAGAAGAGGAATACAAAGAAGCTGAGGCACAGAGAGAAAAAAGGATCTCTAAAAATGAAAGAATACTGAGAGAACTGTGTGACCAATCCAAGCGGAACAATATTTGCATTATAGGGATACCAGAAGGAGAAGAAGAGAGAAAAAGAGATAGAAAGTGTCTTTGAGGAGGTAGTTGCTGAAAACTTCCCCAGTCTGGGGAAGGAGATAGTCTCTCAGGCCATGGAGATGCACAGATCCCCCTACACAAGGGACCCAAGGAAGACAACACCAAGACACATAGTAATTAAAATGGGAAAGATCAAGGATAAGGACAGACTGTTAAAAGCAGCCAGAGGCAGAAATGAGATCACATACAAAGGAAAGCTCATCAGACTAACAATAGACTTCTCAGCAGAAACCTTACAGGCCAGAAGGGAGTGGCATGATGTATTTAATGCCATGAAGCAGAAGGGCCTAGAAACAAGATTACTTTATCTGGTGAGATTATCATTTAAATTTGAAGGAGGGATTAAACAATTTCCAGATAAGCAAAAGGTGAGAGAGTTTACCTCCCAAAAACCATCTCTGCAGTCTATTTTGGAGGGACTGCTATAGATGGAAGTGTTCCGAGGGCTGGATAGCTGTCACCAGAGGTAGAAAATCAAGGTAGGGACGGTGGAGCAGCTGATTGCCAGGCAAATGCAATATTAAATTGAATATCCCCAAAGCCAATCAAGGGATAGAGGAAAGGTATAGAATCTGATACCTAATATATAAAGAATGAAGGAGGAAGAAAAAGGAGGAGAAATAGAAAAGAACCTTTAGATTGTGTTTGTAACAGCATACTAAGTGAGTTAAGTTAGACTCTTAAATAGTATGGAAAGTAACCTGGAACCTTTGGTAACCACGAATCTAAAGCCTGAAATGGCAATAAGACATACCTATCGATAATCAACCTAATTGTAAATGGACTGAATGCACCAATCAAAAGACATAGAGTCACCGAAGGGATAAAAAAACAAGACCCATCTATATTCTTCTTACAAAAGACTCACCTCAAACCCAAAGACATGCACAGATTAAAAGTCAAGGGATGGAAAAAGATATTTCATGCAAACAATAGGGAGGAAAAAGCAGGAGTTGCAGTACTAGTATCAGACAAAATAGACTTCAAAACAAAGAAAGTAACAAGAGATAAAGAAGGACATCACATAATGATAAAGGGCACAGTCCAACAAGAGGATATAACCATTATAAATATATATGCACCCAACACAGAAGCACCAGCATATGTGAAACAAATACTAACAGAAGTAATGGAGGAAATAGACTGCAATGCATTCATTTTAGGAGACTTCAGCACACCATTCACTCCAAAGGACAGATCCACCAGACAGAATATAAGTAAGGACACAGAGGCACTGAACAACACACTAGAACAGATGGACCTAATAGATATCTATAGAACTCTACACCCAAAAGCAACAGGATACACATTCTTCTCAAGTGCACATGGAACATTCTCCAGAATAGACCAAATACTAGGCCACAAAAAGAGCCTCAGTATATTCAAAAAGATTGAAATCCTACCAACTAACCTTTCAGACCACAAAGGTATAAAACTAGAAATAAATTGTACCAAGAAAGCAAAAAGACTCACAAACACATGGAGGCTTAACAACATGCTTCTAAATAGTCAATGGATCAATGACCAAATTAAAACGGAGATCCAGCAATATATGGAAATAAATGACAACAACAAAACTAAGTCCCAACTTCTGTGGGACACAGCGAAAGCAGTCTTAAGAGGAAACTATATAGCAATCCAGGTATATTTAAAGAAGGAAGAACAAACCCAAATGAATAGTCTAATGTCACAGTTATCAAAATTGGAAAAAGAAGAACAAATGAGGCCTAAAGTCAGCAGAAGGAGGGACATAATAAAGATCAGAGAAGAAATAAACAAAATCGAGAAAAATAAAACAATAGAAAAAATCAATGAAACCAAGAGCTGGTTTTTTGAGAAAATAAACAAAATAGATAAGCCTCTAGCCAGACTTATTAAGAGAAAAAGAGAATCAACACACATCAACAGAATCAGAAATGAGAAAGGAAACGTCATGACGGACCCAACAGAAATACAAAGAATTATTAGAGACTACTATGAAAACCTATATACTAAGAAGCTGAAAAACTTAGAAGAAATGGACAACTTCCTAGAAAAGTAAAACCTTCCAAGACTGACCAAGGAAGAAACACAAAATCTAAACAAACCAATTACCAACAAAGAAATTGAAGTGGTAATCAAAAAATTACCCAAGGAAAAAACCCCTGGGCCAGATGGATTTACCTCAGAATTTTATCAGACATACAGAGAAGATATAATACCTATTCTCCTTAAGGTTTTCCAAAAAATAGAAGAGGGAATACTCCCAAACTCCTTCTATGAAGCCAACATCACCCTAATACCAAAACCAGGCAAAGACCCCACCAAAAAAGAAAATTATAGACCAATATCCCTGATGAATGTAAATGCAAAAATACTCAATAAAATATTAGCAAATCGAATTCAAAAATATATCAAAAGGATCATATACCACGACCAAGTGGGATTCATCCGAAAGATGCAAGGATGGTACAACATTCGAAAATCCATCAATATCATCCACCACATCAACAAAAAGAAAGACAAAAACCACATGATCATCTCCATAGATGATGAAAAAGCATTCTACAAAATTCAGCATCCATTCATGATAAAAACTCTCAGCAAAATGGGAATAGAGGGCAAGTACCTCAACATAATAAAGGCCATATATGATAAACCCACAGCCAACATCATACTGAACAGCAAGAAGCTGAAAGCTTTTCCTCTGAAATTGGGAACAAAACAGGGATGCCCACTCTCCCCACTGTTATGTAACATAGTACTGGAGGTCCTAGCCACAGCAATTAGACAAAACAAAGAAGTACAAGGAATCCAGATTCATAAAGAAGAAGTTAAGCTGTCACTATTTGCAGATGACATGATATTGTACATAAAAAACCCTAAAGACTCCACTCCAAAACTACTAGAACTGATATCGGAATGCAGCAAAGTTGGAGGATTATAATATTAACACACAGAAATCTGTGGCTTTCCTATACACTAACAATGAGCCAAAAGAAAGAGAAATCAGGAAAAAAATTCCATTCACAATTGCCTCAAAAAGAATAAAATACCTAGGAATAAACCGAACCAAAGAAGTGAAAGCCCTATACCCTGACAACTATAAGACACTCTTAAGAGAAGTTAAAGAGGACACTAACAAGTGTAAATTCATCCCATGCTCTTGGTTAGGAAGAATTAATATCATCAAAATGGCCATCCTGCCCAAAGCAATATACAGATTTGATGCAATCCCTATCAAATTACCAAAAACATTCTTCAACGAACTGGAACTAATAGTTCAAAATTCATATGGAAACACCAAAGACCCCGAATAACCAAAGCAATCCTGAGAAAGAAGAATAAAGTTATGGGGATCTCACTCCCCAACTTCAAGCTCTACTACAAAGCCATAGTAATCAAGACAATTTGGTACTGGCACAAGAACAGAGCCACAGACCAGTGGAACAGATTAGAGACTCCAGACATTAAACCAAACATATATGGTCAATTAATATTTGATAAAGGAGCCATGGACATACAATGGCAAAATGACAGTCTCTTCAGCAGATGGTGCTGGCAAAACTGGACAGCTACATGTAGGAGAATGAAACTGGACCATTGTCTAACCCCATATACAAAAGTAAATTCAAAATGGATCAAAGACTTGAATGTAAGCCATGAAACCATTAAACTCTTGGAAGAAAACATAGGCACAAACCTCTTAGACATAAACATGAGTGACCTCTTCTTGAACATATCTCCCCAGGCAAGGAAAACAACAGCAAAAATGAATAAGTGGTACTATATTAAGCTGAAAAGCTTCTGTACAGCAAAAGACACCATCAAGAGAACAAAATGATCCCTACAGTATGGGAGAATATATTTGAAAATGACAGATCCAATAAAGGCTAGACATCCAAAATATATAAAGAGCTCACATGCCTCAACAAACAAAAAACAAATAATCCAATTAAAAAATGGTCAGAGGAACTGAACAGATAGTACTCCAAAAAAGAAATACAGATGACCAACAGGCACATGAAAAGATGCTCCACATCGCTAATTATCAGAGAAATGCAAATTAAAACTACAATGAGGTATCACCTCACACCAGTAAGGATGGCTGCCATCCAAAAGACAAACAACCACAAATGTTGGTGTGGCTGTGGAGAAAGGGGAACCCTCCTACACTGCTGGTGGGAATGTAAATTAGTTCAACCATTGTGGAAAGCAGTATGGAGGTACATCAAAATGCTCAAAACAGACTTACCATTTGACCCAGGAATTCCATTCCTAAGAATTTACCCTAAGAATGCAGCAATCAAGTTTGAGAAAGACAGATGCACCCCTATGTTTATCGCAGCACTATTTACAATAGCCAAGAACTGGAAGCAACCTAAATGTCCATCGGTAGATGAATGGATAAAGAAGATGTGGTACATATACACAGTGGAATACTTCTCATCCGTAAGAAAAGGGCAAATCCTACCATTTGCAGCAACATGGATGTAGCTGGAGGGTATTATGTTCAGTGAAATAAGCCAAGTGGAGAAAGAGAAATACCAAATGATTTCACTCATCTGTGGAGTATAAGAACAAAGGAAAAACTGAAGGAACAAAACAGCAGCGGAATCACAGAACCCAAGAATGGACTAACAGGTACCAAAGGGAAAGGGACTGGGGAGGATGGGTGAGTAGGGAGGGAGAAGGTGGAGGAAGAACAAGGGGGGTATTAAGATTACAATGCATGGGGGGGTGGGAGAAAGGAGAGGTCTGTACAACACAGAGAAGACAAGTAGTGATTCTACAACATTTTGCTATGCTGATGGACAGTGACTCTAAAGGGATTTATAGGGGGGACCTGGTATAGGGGAGAGCCTAGTAAACATAATATTCTTCATGTAAGTGTAAATTAATGATAACAAAAAAAGAAATAAATAAAAGGAGGATTACTCCCTGATAGGATAAAACTAACTGTAAATCAATGATTAATGCATGCTTTAAATATCCTTTATTTTGATCACTTAAAGGGTGTCAGATGATTGGCTATGGAGGTACATTTTTCTGATAATATACCTTTCTCTTAAAAAAAAAAAAAGCAGTTCCTTTGTGGTGACCTCCAATGAGTTCTACACAATGGTATAAAGGGCATATCAAAGTGTGGGCAAAGGGTCTGTTTGTGTTATACAGAGGATCAAAGCCTAATTTGGCTACCCAGAAAATGAACTAAGATACGATATGAAGAAGAACTTCCAAAATCAAAATCAGCACTCTCTGGAAAAGTCATACCAGAAGATGATCATCAAAAAGCCTCAACAAAGATCCAGGCGATGCTGCAGTTGTAGCTGCATTCATCCCCCCAGTTCCTGTACTTGCCATTGGAATGAAGAAGGAGATATCTAAGCTGGCCTGTGCATACAGTAAAACAACAAATTTGACTGAATCTATACTGTTGGAACTCAACCAAGAATTAGGAGAATTGCAAGTTGTAGCGCTCCAAAATCTTATGACTACAGACTATCTACTGTTAAAAGAACATATGGGATGTGAACAGTCCCCAGGAATGGGTTGTTTTAATTTGTCTGATTTCTCTCAGACTGTTCAAGTTCAGCTGGATAATATCCACCATATCATAGATAAGTTTTCACAAATGCCTAGGGTGCCTAACTGGTTTTCTTGGTTTCACTGGAGATGGCTGGTAATTATAGGTCTGCTTTGGTTATGTAACTGTATTCCTATTATGTTAATGTGTGTATGCAATTTAATTAGTAGTTTAAAACCTATACATGCTTAAGTTACTCTACAAGAAGATATGTCGAAGAAATAATCAATCTTCCCATGTTTTCTTCCATCTGCTACTCCTATAGCTTTTCTTCTTCCTTCCTAGTTACAACCCTTAAATAGAATTCGTGCCTCATATCGAATTTACCGAGTATCATAATTCTTCCAGGTGGTAAAGATACCTCAAGACAAATACTGGGCATAAAAGCCACAGGGCATAAATCTGCAAAGAAGTAAAAAGCTAACCTTTTCAAACAATATTGCCTCTCTCTCACTTACCAACTTTACATCTCCCTGTATGGCCCTGGAAGATGACTGGTTAGCCAGAGACAGGTAAGATTCCTCAAGGGAGGAACAACCTAAGACAGGCACAGTTGCAGGGGGGCCATCAGGTGAGAAATTGGGGATCAACAGAGGTGAGGCTTAGAACCTCACTCCCCCTGTTTTGAGATAAATCTTTTACATCTGTGGATGTTTTATTGCCCTTGTCTAACTTGGATTAACACTTAGTCTACAGGCATACACCTGCTCATCTACATTTGCTCTCTTACAACACTAAACTATGTTTTCTACCTTTATCTTGCATCTACCTACCACTTCAGCATTTTATTAATAATAATAATAATAAAGGAGAAATGTGGGATTTGCATATAAATCAAGAGTAAAAATCAAACGAATATTCATACTTGACCTGATTGTTTATAGTTCATATTGCGTGATCAAAACCGAAAGTTTTTGTGATGACTACCCTTGTACTGTTGACCATGTAAGAATTTATTCACTATGTAAGAATTTGTTCATTATGCTTCAGAAGATTGGAGACTGACGAGAATTAGGCTTGGGGTGGATTAATGATTGTGCATTGAGCATTGAGTCCCCTATACAGAATTCTATTGTTGTTAACAACCATTTGATCAATAAATATGAGAGATGCCCTCTCAATGAAAAAAAAAAAATAGGAAAAACTCTCTTGGACATAAACATGCGAGACTTCTTCATGAATATATCTCCCTGGGCAAGGAAAACAAAAGCAAAAATGAACAAGTGGGACTATATCAAGCTGAAAAGTTTCTGTAGAGCAAAGGACACCATCAATAGAACAAAAAGTTACCCTACAGTATGGGAGAACATTTTCGTAAATGACAGATCCGATAAAGGCTTGACATCCAAAATATATAAAGAGCTCATGCTCCTCAACAAACAGAAGCAAATAATCCAATTAAAAAATGGGCAAAGGAACTAAATAGACAGTTCTCCAAAGAAGAAATTCAGATGGCCAACAGGCACATGAAAAGATACTCCACATCGCTAGTTATCAGAGAAATGCAAATTAAAACCACAATGAGATATCTCCTCACACCAGTAAGGATGGCCACCATCCAAAAGACAAACAACAACAAATGTTGGTGAGGTTGCAGAGAAAGGGGAACCCTCCTACACTGCTGGTGGGAATGTAAATTAGTTCAACCATTGTGGAAAGCAGTATGGAGGTTCCTCAAAAAGCTCAAAATAGAAATACCATTTGACCCAGGAATTCCACTTCTAGGAATTTACCCTAAGAATGCAGCAGCCCAGTTTGAGAAAGACAGATGCACCCCCATGTTTATCACAGCACTATTTACAATAGCCAAGAAATGGAAGCAACCTAAGTGTCCATCAGTAGATGAATGGATAAAGAAGATGTGGTACATATACACAGTGGAATATTATTCAGCCATAAGAAGAAAACAAATCCTACCATTTGCAAAAACATGGCTGGAGCTAGAGGGTATTATGCTCAGTGAAATAAGCCAGGCAGAGAAAGACAAGTACAAAATGATTTCACTCATATGTGTAGTATAAGAACAAAGAAAAACTGAAGGAACAAAACAGCAGCCGAATCACAGAACCCAAGAATGGACTAACAGTTACCAAAGGGAGAGAGACTGGGGAGAGTGGGAGGGTAGGGAGGGATAAGGTCGGGGAAGAAGACAGGAGGTATTATGATTAGCATGTATAATGTGGGGGGTGGGGGAAAGGGGAGGGCTTTGCAACACAGAGAAGACAAGTAGTGATTCTACAACATCTTACTATGCTGATGGACAGTGACTCTAATGGGGTTTGTGGGGGGGACTTGGGGTAGGGGGCTAGTAAACATAATGTTCTTCAAAAAATAAAAATAAATAAATTTTAAAAAATACAGTTAATGAACCAATTTAATGTGTTTTTAGTAATTATAATTCATAGCTTTATGTATTAATTACTCCCTTCCTCCTCTGAATCCCTGGAGTCACTGATCTTACATGAATTGTATTAGAGATTTAATCTTTATTCAGACTTAGTGAAGTTATCATTACTGTTGTTATTACAACCATTATCCCCCATTTAATAGATGAGGAAAATTGCAGAAGGTCATGCTGCTAATAAGTAGTAGAGTCAAGACATAAAAACAGGAAATCTGACGATAGACACCAAATTCTTAATTACTGTGTTATACTGCATCATTAACCACATGAATTAATGTGCCAAGTGAAAAAGGATTTTCAGAAATGTGCTAAAACAGTTTGTCTCTTGGTTTTAATAATAACAGCTCAAGAAAAAAGGAGTGGTGGAAATGAGTAGGTACAGCAAGACTGAAAGGATTGAAAATCCTTATCAGTTTTACTGTACATACCTTTTATAGCTCAGGAGCACAGACTCACTAAAAGAGTAAAATCAAATAGAATGGATTATAGAATGTTTTCCTATCCTGCATGACTTGCCACTACTCAAATTCATAGCTGTAGAAGAAATTCAGATGGCCAACAGACAGATGAAAAGATGCTCCACATCACTAATCATCAGAGAAATGCAAATTAAAACTAAAATGGGATATCACCTCACACCAATAAGGATGGCCAGCATCGAAAAGACTAAGAACAACAAATGCTGGTGAGGCTATGGAGAAAGGGGAATCCTCCTACACTGCTGGTGGGAATGTAAGCTAGTTCAATCATTGTGGAAAGCAATATGGAGGTTCCTCAAAAAAAGAAAAATAGAAATACCATTTGACCCGGGAATCCCACTCCTAGGAATTTACCGTAAGAAAGCAGGAGCCCAGTTTGAAAAAGACATATGCACCCCTATGTTTATTGAAGCACTTTTTACAATAGCCAAGATATGGAAGCAACCTAAATGTCCATCAGTAGATGAATGGATAAAGAAGAGGTGGTACATATACACAATGGAATATATTCAGCCATAAGAAACAAATCCTACCATTTGCAACAACATGGATGGAGCTAGAGGATATTATGCTCAGTGAAATAAGCCAGGCAGAGAAAGACAAGTGCCAAATGATTTCCCTCATTTGTGGAGTACGAAGCAAAACTGAAGGAATAAAATAACAGCAAATTCAGAGACTCTAAAAAGGAACTAGTGGTTACCAAAGGGGAGAGGTGTGGGAGGGACAAGGGGATTGAGGGATATTATGTTTGGTACACATGGTGTGTGGGGGGTTTCACAGGGAAAACAGTGTAGCACAGAGAAGGCAAATAGTGAATCTGTGGCATCTTACTACATTGATGGACAGTGACTGCATTGGGGTATGGGTGGGGACTTGATAATAGGAGTAAATGTATTAACCACATTGTTTTTTCAAGTGAAACTTTCAAAAGAGTGTAGATCAATGATACCTTAATAAAAAAATTTTAAAAATTCATAGCTGTAGGTGTCAGAAACTAAGATTTCCAATCATGCCCTTGATTTTATGTTCCCTAATGTCTTTGATTTCCCTAGAGATTCTTTTTTAAATACATTATGAGGCTGTAATTCTTTTATCTGTAATCCACTGATATTATACCAAGTCTGCTGTATTGGGAATATCCAATTAATATAGTGTCTGGATCATTTTGAGCACTCCAAAAAGTACAAGTTATTATTCTTAGTGGTCATTTTTGGAGGAAAATAATGCTCTTAAAGAGAGTATAGCATATATTTGAAAAACGTTTTAGATACTAGATACTTTCCACAAGTGAAAAAAATTTGTCAGTACTACTTACTATGTGTCTAAATATCCCTATTCAAAGATTTGTAATATAAGAAGTGATTTTAGACCTACTTTTGGAGTAATTGAGTCAATATGAAATTATTCTTCTCTGGCCTAACTTAAATTCTTCACACTAACTTACAGTCTTACTAAAAGAGAATTGCATTTTAATGGTCAAAATATTGTCGTTCTAGATCTTCTTTCCTACAAGGAAGTTCTACCTATAGTGCTGACAGTATAGTAAATGTACAGCCACATACCATTACTACAGTTCTGAGTTCCTGATACCCTCTTGTTCCTAGTATGGGTGCCCGTGTCTGACGTTTTTTAAACATAACTTGTTTGAATCACTGGCATCACAAGGGTTGAGATGTTTTCTTCTAGGAATTTTCTGATTAACATTTCTTATGTGGCCAGTTTAGTGATGGAGAACTCCTTTAGCTTTTGCATGTCTGGAAAACTTCCTATCTTGCCTTGAATTTTGAATGATCACTTTGCCAGGTAGAGTATTTTTTGTTGGAAGTTTTTTTCTTTCAGCACTTTGAATATAAGTTGCCAGTCCCTTCTGGCCAGCAAAGTTCCTACAGAAAGACATCATCATAGTCTTGTGGGCATTCCCTTATGCATAGCTCTTTTTTTCCTTCTGCTTTTAAGATTTTCTCCTTTAGCTTTTGACATTTTAATAACAATGTGTCTTGGTGTGGTTCTCTTTGGGCTTATCTCATGTGGAACTCCCTGGGTTTCTTGGATCTGGCTATTTCCTTCCCTAAGTTAGGGACGTTTTTAGCCACTATTTCCTCAAATTTTCTGCCCCTTTCTCTCTCTCTCTCCTTCTGGACCCCTATAACATGAATGGTATACTCCTTGATGTTGTTGCTTAAGTGCCTTAATCTGTCTTCACTATTTTTCATACTTTTTTCTTTTTGTTGTTCTGATGGTGTGAGTTCCACTGCCCTGTCTTTGAGTTCATTGCTCCTTTCTTCTGCTTCATATAATCTTCTATTGAACCCTGTCAGTGTATTTTTCCATACAATTATTGTATTCTTCAGCTCTGTGACTTTTATTTGGTACTTTCTTATATTTTCTGTCTTTCTGTTGAAATTCCTACTGTAGCATCAGTTTTGTTAGGTTAGCATCTTTATGCCTATTACTTCAAACACTTTGTCAGGTAAATTTATTATCTGCACTTCATCAAGTTTTTTTTCTGAGATTTTAATTTTATTCTTTTATTTGGAACATATTCCTCTCTTTATTCATTTCACTTGGCTCTCTGTGTTGGTTCCTGTCCATTAAATAAAACAGTCATCTCTCCCCGTCTTGAAGGAGTGGCCTCATGTAGGAGATGAAACTTACTGTCCAACCCTGCCCTAGCTATTGGTTGTCTCTCAAACCTTTGTAATGGTCCAAACAGCTTATTTTATTTTTAATACATCACAGTGGTTGAGGGTGTACCAAAATTTGTCAGTGCTCCAAAGAGGAGGATCTCAGTCAGTACCTATACTCAGACTAATTGAAAACCAGAATCTCAGGTAGCAGCTTTTAAAATACACAAATATACACAGTCCTGTGGACTGAAAGGATAAGCTCTGCTGGCCATCAAAACCAGGTGACACAGAGGTGTCCCCTCTTGGAAAAATCATGGCTCCAAACAAGTGCAAAAGCTCCTTTCTGGGAGATGCCAGTGAGCTATAGGAAAAATGAGGAAGAGCGTAAATATGGCATCCACCCCAGCCCATGTTCCCTATTATATGGCCCCTAAATGTGTGCCAAACCTGAAGCCTGCCACTCTAGCTGATGCTCTAGGACAAGCAAATTGGCCTCTTTCACAGAAAGACTGGGGGTGTGTCTCAGCCTGCTGTTGTGCATTGTCTTAGGGTGGTAGCCTGCCAAGAACTAGCTCTACAACTGTTATAGTTCTATTGGACCCAGGAATGGAAAATCCCTGGCCATCAAAGCCAGGCAGGCATTTAAGGAGCATCCCCTAGTCAGCAACTATAAAGCCTGGGGCATCAAATATAAAATCAGAGCACCAGATGCATTTAGAGCTCTGGTCTGAGAGACACTGGTGGTCTAGAGAACATCAGAAGAAGAGCATCAAGACAGCACTTGCCCACTTCAGTTTCTGGGAAGGACACCTTAGGTATGTATTTAATTAGAAACCTGCATCTCAGATGCAACTGTGATAAACTAATGAGCATCTTTCATAGAAAAACTGAGGTCCTGATTCTGTTGCTTCTTGCTGTTCTCTAAGGGTGGCAGCTGTTTAAGAATTCTTCCTCTGTTTATTACACTCCTGTGGGACTCACATGCATAAGCCCTCCAGGCCACCAGAGCCAGGCGATGGAGAGTTGTCTCTGGTGGTAGCCACAGAACTCAGAGTGCCAGATAAGGGTATAAGCTCCTTTCTGGGACATACTGGAGCTGTGGAAAGATAGAGGGAAAGGGTGAAGAGGGCACCCACTGGCTGGAGCAGGTGGAGGAAGAGCACAAAGATAGTGCCTCCAAACTCTGATCCCAGAGAATTTCACAGCAGGTAAATTATATGCTTGCCCCTTAGGCTGATGTGTTAAAATTGATATCTGAGTACCTCCTGATAGGCTGCTTCTGCCCTGGAGTGAGTGAGTCTGAGCATGCAAGCTCTTTAAGAGCCTTTTCTCAGTTTGCTGTTGCCTCTGGGTCGTGCATACAAGAGCCCCACTGTTTTTCAAAGCTACATGTGTTGGGGGTTCATCTCAGGTGCAGATATTAAAAGTTGGGATGCCCGAAGTGGAGTTTAAACCCTTTGTTCCTTAGGATGAAGCTCTGGATTTTAAGTTAGCTCCCAATATGGGTCACAATGCTGGGGTGGAGTTTATGGTGAGATTTGTGTCTCAACCTCTCCTATCTGTTTTGATGTTTTGTTTTGTTTTGTTTTGTTTTTCTCATTTGTCTGATGCACAGAAGCTCCTCAACTAGTTTTTAGGTTTTTCAATAATTTCAAATAATAGGAAATTATTCCATATGTCCATGGGAGAAGGTGAATTCAGGATCTTCTATTGTTGCCATCTTGAACCAGCATCATGTATGTATTCTTGACTGAGATTTACATGCAACAAAGAAAATAAAGCTTTGTGCTATCGAGATTAATTCCTGTTCATATGGCATTTTTGTAAATCCTGATGTCATGAGAATATGGCATTCATGAGGAGTTGATTACAAAGCTTGCAATCATTCACTTTATAGAAATGTTAGAGATCCACACAACACTACACATGAAAGGAAATAGTGACCAAGTGACAGATGAGTTTTTTTCTAATTCAACTTAGAGCTTCATGGAGATGCTCCAAGGGAAAGAAAATTGTGCAATAAGGAAACTCCTTAAATACAAATGGAGTTTAAAGTTGAATAATTGTCGATTTCTCTGTAAATAAACCATTGTATGAAAGTAGTTGCCCAAGGCAATGAAAAAGGAAGACCAAGATTTCCCCCCAGGGAATTGCCTGGAGGACTGTTTGTTAGCTGGAGGGTCTGTGGGACAAAAAGTTTCTGCTCCTTGAGACAAACAGGAGGGACCTCTACTGCTCTTTTCTAACCAGGTCCTTTGTCCTTCTTAGTGAGTTTAGGAATGTAAACACTGCTAGTATTTATGAAAAAGAAAAAAAAAAGTGTTATGTGTTCTGTGAAAAGAAATTCACCAAAGTTTTTCTGCAATTAGGGTGGCAAGTGGCAAGACTTTTACCTCTTGAAGCATCTTTACTGCAGAAACTCTTAAAAAGAGTTTATTTCCATGTTGGTATGTCTGCTCTCTGCAAGTGTTCTGTTTCCAGCCCCAGGATACATTGGAAGAACCTTTATGCCCATAGCACTTCTGTGGCAGGCACTCCAGAAGTTTCTGAAAGGAAATGAACTCAAACCAGTGAAAATAGGTGTGAAGAGTAAGGCTAAAATATACAACTAAAATATTGCTTATCATCAGTTGCATAGATTGATTCCTTTTATTTATATTGCTAGTTTTAGGTAGATGGTATTGTTTAATTCACATAACACTTGTATTTATCTGCTCTAGTTGGTGACAAAATGCCACAGACTCGGTAGTCTAAATAATAGAAATTAATTTTTTTACAGTTCTGGAGGATAGAAATCCAAGACAGAGGTGATGCCAAGATTGGTTTCTGGTGAGACTTGTCTTCCTGGCTTGTACATGGCCATCTTCTTGCTGTGTCCTCACGTGGTCTTTCCTCTATGTGTACATAGAGGTGTCTCTTCCTCTGTTGTATGGAAACTGTTGAATTGAGACCCTTACAACCTTTCTGAACCTAAATTACCTCCTTAGATGTTCTATGTCCAAATACAGTCACATTGAATTTAGTACTTCAACATAGGAATTCTGGAGAGACACAGTTCAGTATAAATGATATCTATATACCACATATGAATTATGTACTCATATTAATCACCTTCTGAAATGGACAAATTCACAAGGCCCAAAGGTAATTTAAATTCTATAAAGACAACCCAAAATGTTCCCTCGCTTTAAGCCCATACTGTAACTGTTCCACAAGGGGTCATAGGCTGGATGTCTGACTTGCAGTCTTGTTTCATGTGATGAAAATGTAGACATTAAAATCGAATGTGCATGTCTTCATGGGAGTAGACCGTGTGCTCCCCAATCTTGGAGAGACCTGAAGCTTATATTCCTGCAACAGAACCCAACTCCTTTGTCACAGGCCCAGGTCCAGTGTGTAGTTGAGTTTTTTTACCTCAAATAGGCATTTGTTGCTGCTTTGCTGGGGTCTACAAAGATTAATTAGGTATAAAACAGAATTGAGATCAATTAATGTATAGACACATATTAGTTTAGTCTCTCCTGCTTTTTAAGAAAGAAAACTTCCCATGTTTCTTTGCAAAGATCAACCCCACTGCTCTCTGGACTAAACATGCCAGTTAAGAGTCAGTTGGTGATGAAGGTATGGGGACATGAGAGGTGAGAGTGACTAGAATGTTTCCATTAGAAATAGGAAAAAATTGGAGAAAGATACAGGAAATTGTGAATTGGTAGTTTGGGGAGGCATGAGGATTAGTGTTGTTTTGAGAGTTCAAACTGAGAAATAGTGCTGTGGAGAAAAGTTCTCTATATGGGGTATGGTATTCCCTGCACCAGCTATTCGAGTGGAAGTTTGGGCAGGCTTCATTTTCAAAAGAAATTGCAATAGCCACAGAATACCGAAGAGTCTCCCCCAGGTTCCCTTAACGGTAGCTAGCCTCTGGGTCTGGGCTCATCTGCCGGGAGAATTCCTCACTCAGCACAGGCAGCTGCACAGGTGCTCTCTGCAGCTTCAGTTGCTATTGGAAAAGGCCGTGGTCACTAACTATAATGTAAATTATTCATTTGATTTTAGTGTGTTTATAATAAAAATGACAACTTAATAAACCATTCTAAAAATAGAATTCCAAATATCCCAAATTTAATTCTAAAAATTAACTGAAGTATGCGTTTCAGTAATTCTAACACAGATATCAGAAAGGTTAATCCTAAAGTATTACACAAGGTAGCAAAAGGCCAAGCCTATAACAATGTTTGCAATTAAAATGTTTTTATTCATTCCTTCTTTTAAAAGAGTGTTTCCTCTTTCAGTCTTGATTGAATTACTTCAGATTTCAGTTAACCTTAGTATGATAAACTACATTTATTTCACATATTTGTGAATGTTAAGTATGCCATGAGGGACATAATACTGCCTTTTTCTTTAAAAAATCATTTTTAAAAAACATTATTAAAGAATGAAAAATGACATTTCTTTTGTTTAAAACTATGAGGTACATATATTTGGTGGACATAATGAAAGAGAATTTAAAATGTCCTTAAATTTTGGGCAACACTGTTGTTGAAAACTGTAATGTGGAACTGAAGTGCTTCCCAACCTGTTATAGAATTCTTTTAAAATCATTTTAGCAGTGCCATGATTTTGGCAGAATTAAATGTCCAGAGTGAATTAGGTGACACCACTTCAAATTCCGAAATGTTTTTCATAATCTGGAAAGTGAAAATATTTTCTGTCAACGATGATAAATGTTCTCAGTAGTGTTAAAAACATATTTTAAATATCTATTATATGAAAAACAAGTAGATAGGTGTCAGAACTGTAAGGTAACAAGGCAGTTAACTTCCGCCGGAGATGGCAAAAAGCAAGAACATTACAACTGAAAACTCAAAGAAACATCTATTTTTAATAGAGTAAAATACAATGTTTATTTAAACCAAGACTATTCTATGGAACTTTACAAAGTACATTTCACTGAAAATGACATAAATATTTTCAAGTTCAAGATCTGATGCTTCTGAATGATGTTCATTAGATACTTTGGGGATATATCATGTTGTAAAGTACAAAGCTAATAAAGTGCCCTTTTTCATGCCATCAATATGTCATAATTTGTAAGTGTGTATTTGCAGCCAGTAAAACTACTTTTACTCTCTGTTGTAGAAATGCCAATCTTAAAAAATACCTCATTTCTAAGAGGGAACAAAATCAAAACAAGATTCCATTAGAACAATTAAAAATAACAGTATTTCATTCATACAGGATAACTGTTTATGGCCCCATTGAGCCATTATTTCCAGTTTGTAGACACAGAACCACTTTTATGTTCTGTGATGGACTGACATTTAAAATGATAGAAATAGCAATATTGACTTAAGTTTTGAAGGGCTGCATTTTTTTTGGTCTTTTAAAAAAAAATTTAAAAAAGATATTTTTTAAGTTAGTTTCAAGATGGTTTTATGAAAGACTGTATTTAAACGTCCTATTTCTGAACAAAACTATCTCAAAACTTTTCTTTCAAAGGCTTACAGTGCATAGGAAATATTTCTTAAGTGATAGCAATAAGATTTTTGTATTCACCTTTATTTTGGTTGTTTACTGCATAAATTGGTTCTTAATTCTAAGAATGAAACTTTTTCACTAATCTTTAGTCTATTGGTAAGAAAAAGCTGTGGCAAATGAATGTCCTACTACTATACACAAAAATATGGTTAAAGATCACACATATAATGATGTCCGTTAGACCCATATACATACTCACAGACTCCATATCTACTATATCAAAGCAGGCAAAACTAGTTTGAGTTGTTAGAAGCTGGTTTTGAAAGTTGATTGTGATTGAAAGGGAATGTGAGGTTTCTGGGTTTCAGGTAATGTCTTTTGTAATCCTTCCTTGGTTATATGAATGTATTCAGCTTATGAAATATACCAAGCTGTACACTCATCGTTTGTGTGTTTTTCTACATGCATATTACAATATAATTTTTTAAAGGTAAAAAAAGTCCAGGACACATGTTTTGCATTTTAAAAGGGTACCAAGTATTGATGAAATCTCAGTTCTATTCAGGTTTTGAATTCTCAAAATTTTCAAATGTATTTAATTATTCATTAAACTATTCATCTAGGCTTTTACTGACACAAAACTTAAGATTATGGTTCAGTGTCTCTCTGAATTCCTATCAACATTCTTTTTGATATTTATATATTCAAACCGATTAAAATAATTTTTTTCTGAACCTTGACACAAAAGTCTTACAGTCAAGAATGTTGACTAAAATATCCAGAATGACCATCTGCTTGTCAGTACCTTCTGAATATTCATCATATTTTCAGGATTTAACATAGAGTGTTTGTATTAAGATTGTCTTTCTATTGTTTTGAAATTCACAAGCAAATAGTAAGCATACATCCAAATATCATGAATTAATGTTAAAATGGAACAAAACACTAAACTTTCCTGGTATCTTCTGTTAGAATCAGGTTTATTTACCATTTTTACTGTGCAGCACATTTATTTTCTAAACTCACATTTCAGTAAGCTAGAGCTTTGAAAAACATGCCCAACTTAAACCATTTTTTTCAAATTTGAGTTAGAGTTTTACAACTTTGTTGGCATTCTGTTCTCACAGTGATGGTCTGCTGTTTCCTTTCCTAAAATATGACAATAAGATGCAGAAAGTGTCATGCTATCAAATGTAGTGTAGATGTGTTCCCCCTGAGGAAAAACTTCCCACAACAGGTCAAACAGATGTCTGAAAAACATTTAAATTTATGAACTCTTCATATATTTACATGACAATGAGTCACAATACAAATTCATGTATCCTTGTTATGTAAATTGAAAATAAGCAGCAAGATATAACTGAAATTGTGTTTTCAAAAATGGCATTTAAAACCTAAGATGCTGTTCTTTCTGTTACTCTTACTTTACATATAAAATAACCTAAAAAGATGAAGACACTAACATGAGATTCAAAAGGGAAACTAAATGCATGTAGAAAACAATTGTTTTCTGTGAAGCATCATCTCTAATCAATTTCCTCAGTAATGAATCTATAAATTCTAAGGATGTGAATAGCATGGTGTAGGAAAAAAAGGAAATGAGTTGGAAGCTCCTAGAAAACAAATTTGATGCAATCTGGTTGAATACTTAAAAACAATCCTTTTGATTCATCTTTCTTATGTTAAAAAAAAATCAAATTACATTGTCTGTTAGGTCCCTTGAGAAGATTTTGTTATATTCAGTCTTGGCTGTGTACCAGAAAACCTGTGGAGATTTAAAAAATTCAGATGTGTATGTCTCTCCAGAAAAGTGGTAACTCCTAGTGGTGGAATATGGGCATCATATTTCTAATTATTAAATTATTTATATATATATATATATATATATATACATAAATAATATATCAGACAATAGATAGAGATAGATATTGATAAATCTATCTACAACTGTAGCGGTATTTTTAAGCAATTTGGCCCCTGGTAATTATCAAGTTATTTTTGTAAGAAACAACTGTTAGAGGCACTTGTGAGTTATTTCCTTGCTACCAGGAAGTTGTTTGCAATCAAATATGTCTGATAGATTCTACCATATATCTTAAGATTTATTGGCAAATAGTCACAAGAATAATCACAATCTATGCTCCTTACAGTCAATGGCACACCATCTATCTTTTCCTTAAGCCCTCTGCAAGAAACATACATTGAAATTAGACGCACCTATATATCTACAGCATGACTAATAAAACTTGTAGTTTGAGGATGCTGTAAAGTCTTCAATTTCCTATTCTGTGAGAGAACATAGGAATGAAAACAATACTGGGCATACAACGGCACTGAAAATGTTAGTCTGTTGGCCTATCATACCAGTCTCTAGAAAATATTATATCCAAAGGTAAATATACCCAAAAAATACACATTTGAATGCAAGTTATTTCAAAACAATGAAAAAATAAAATCAACAAGCTTTATGCTAATTAGTAAGTGTTCTGGGTAGCAGTGCTCTTAGGGTATTTAGATCTGCCCCTCATAGTTACAATCTCTTTAATGCTAATAACCATCTGTTGTGTTAATGAGTCATGTATTTCAATCATCTACTTCAGGGTGTGAATTAAAACTAATGTGCACAGACTTCCACCACTGGCCATTGATGAAACAACAACAAATAAATTAACCCTGCCACTGTATACTGCTGTAAAACTTGGGTGAAAAGGAAACAGTTTTCAAACAATAGTCAAAGAGCAGTGAAGAACTGTGATCCCTGTGAGAAGTGAAATGAGATGAGCCCTACAGTAACTGTGGAATTTTGCATGGAAGTAATTTTGTGACTGATTAAAGGCAGTAAAAACAATAAAGCCTGAAAGTCTGGCTGATTAAAGTAAATGGATTTTGGAGATTGTGAAGGCTCAGGAAGCTGGAAGCTTTTAGGCTACATTTTTTGGAAGAGATAGGGTAGTTACACAGAAGAAATACCAAGACTTCCACATAGCTGTTGCTTTGAGTCTTTGCTTAGTATTAGTTTATTCACATTTATAGTGCAACTCCACAATACAGAGCTTAAAAGGACTGCAGAATTTTAAGTTGAGCAATTTCCAAAGTTCACACAGGAGTTAGTAAATTCTGACCCTCTAGAGTGAAGAGTCTTTGTTAAACCTTGAAGTATTCAATGGAGATATCTGAGGGGTCATGGTTTGTTGAAAGATTGAATTACTAATGAAATGAAGAATAAGCCTGCATAGGGACCAACTCAATGGCTTGTTGGAACAAAGTCCAACAATCTTTAATGGAGGACAGCAAAATAGAGACCATGAACAATGTGATATTCATACTGTCTAATATGACATTGTCTAACATGCAATTAAAATTACTAGACTTCCCAAGAAACAGAAATATGTGACCTTAAAATAGAAATGATAAAATATTCAACTATTCGAAAGAAAGCCTGAAACATATTGAAGACAGGAAAAATATAAGATAAAACTAGCTAGAATATCAAGATACTAAAAATTAAATATATTGCAGTTTCACTGGATGGGATTAGCAGTATGTTATGTACTATAGCAGCAAATATTAATAAAGTGAATATACAATAGATTATAAGTATATAGTAAATATATTTTCTATTAATTTCATTAAAACATAATAGACTGTTAAAATCAAAGATATTTATGATATATTGTGAGATTTCTAACATGTAGTAGTAAAAGCACACCATGAAAATATTATAAATGGAGGTAAATAGAATAATGTAAGTTTACAATTTTATGTGTGAAATATATAATTTCATGTTAAAATGCATTTTAAAAGTGCCTATAAAAATGAAATTGTTTCACAGTAATAATTCACTAAAAAGTACTAAAGGAGGAAAAAAGGATAAAGAACAAATAGCATACAACAATATAATTAGCTTAATCCTATCAAATCCAAAATTGTATAATTAATACAGCAAATGATCTAATTAACCATTGACACTCCAAGTAGAAATGAAGATTGTCATATTGCATAAAAAGGAAGCCAGGACTGTTTGCAGTCTTCAAAAACAAAAACAACCAAAACAAAATTATAAAAAAAAAGAGTAAAAATGCATGGATAGTTTAAAGGAGAAGAATCTAAACGCCTATGCCTTGAAAACATGCCTATGCCTTGAAAACATTACATTTAAGAAAACTTCAACTGTAATAATGTCATACAGACTTCAGACTTAAGAACAAGGACTGTTACAGGGGAAAGTTTATGACAAGTACACTTGAATCAAGCAGATAATTAAATATCTGTGAATGCACTAACAGTGCTTTGTAGTATATGACAGAAAACTTGACATAAGAGGAAATAGACAACACTTCTCTCTTAGTAATTGAACGATAGAAAATCACTATGTGTAAGGAAGACATCAACATTAGTAAATAACCAACTCATCCCATTCATTTGTAGATCAGTGCCCCCAACAACAAAACAAAGGATACACATCCTTTCAAGATTATAACTTTCAAAACATTTTTTTGATAATTTCTATTTACCTATGGGCCAGTTAAGTTTGTTACTCAATTTCCAAATATTTGTGGCTTTTTCAGATGTCTTTCCATTATTTATTTCTATTTTAATTCCATGTGGTCAGAAAATATACACTGGATAATTTAGATTTGTTTGGCAGAATATATATATTGGTGCCTGGAATGTATGATGGGCCAGGATCAATAGGAAGTGTCACGAGGGAGCATCCTTAGTATTATTAAAATGTTCTATATTTTGCTTATAACTTGGTGACACAAATGTTGTACATATAATCAAACTAATCAAAGTGTAATAATGATGCATTTCATTGTATAATTTCATCTCAATTCAATTAAAGGAAACAATTAAATTTCCTACTACCATTACTGAATTATTTTAAAGTAGTTTTGAGGCAATAAAAAGTCTATGAGGCATAATGACAAACACTTCTGACTTGCCTCAACATAAAATAGTACTAAATGCCTTTAAGCATATGGAAGGAAGTATTTTTCATGGTATCAGGGAAATGAAAATTAAGACCATCAAAAATTACTATATTATACCCTTTAGAGTTGCAAAAGTAAATAAGTAAAATAGTTTAATTTGAGTGTTCCTGAAGAATTACAGCACCAGGCAAAATTGTTGTAGAAAGTTAAACTATAGCAGCCTCTTTGAAAATATAATCTGGCATTATTTCATGTGGTTGAGCATGTGCATAACTCTATGTTTCAACATCCAACCATCAGCTATATATACCAGGGACATGTACAAGGATGTGCATAAAAACACTTGTAATAGCAAAGCACTGAATTTGAGATAAATCTAAAAGTCTATTCAGCACTGCGGTTTATTTATACACACAAAAAAAATTACGATTCAAGAAAGAAAATATACTATGACTGAATTAACATAATTTAGACAAAATGTAGATTGAAAAAGAGTTACTAAAGACTTAATATAATATCACTTTCATAAATCTCAATATCAGACATCTATATTTTTTTAAAAAACAACTTGTAAAGATTTAAAGGTGGTTTAATGCATAGCTAGGATTGAAAATTATTTTTCCAGTATTAACAGGCAATGTTAAAAAAATCTGTAATTCCTTAACATATTTTCCTTGGAAAATTTAATTTTGAAATTTTGTTTTCTAATTTTCTAACTGACAAATCAGAAAGTGGTGTTACAAAATCAGTGAAAGGATTTATACAACATACATACCTAAGAACAGGAAGGAGAGTAGCAGTATTGTACCTTTTCAGAAGAACCAAGTAATCTTCCATTCTAAAGACTGGAAATAAAAGAATTTCTTCCAAAGAAATGAATATGTTAATCACAGCCATCATCCATCATTATTTCTTTAGATATAAAGGCTCTATGCCATCCTATTCTTTCAGGTATGTAAACTGTGAATTGTCTCAGTGTCAGGATACCAGGTGGGCCTAGAAGGTGACAGGACAAAGCTGGCCAGGAAAGCAACATTCCCTGATGTGCAGGAGACAACTGAAGCTGATTCTACTCTGTACACCCAAAATCAAATTTACCAAATCTCAATGACTTTTAAAGAATTGTGTACCATTTAGTAAAATAAAAATCTAATCTTAAGAATGTCTTTGACTCTGAAATAATTAACTTATGTAAGTTTCGTCAGGTGCCCTTTTGTGGTTAATCATTTTTCATAATCCCATAGCATCTAATAGCACTCTAACAGTGCTAGTTCCTGAAAGACTTAATGAATTCTCCCATGTCTAGCTTACTGTCATATCTAACTTAAACATATTTGGATAAAAAAGCATTCTAATGAGGATTCTCAAGATGGCAGTATGAGTAGGGTGGCAGAAATCTCCCAAAACCTTGTATATTTTGAAAATACAGCAAATACAACTATTCCTAAAAGAGTGAACAGAAGACACAGTACACCAGCCAGGCTACATCTGCAAAAACCCAACATCTATGAAAGATGGTAAGATACAAAGCCATGACCCGGTAGAATCCGAGCACTCCCCCTACCCCAGCTCACTGGTGGGAGAAAAAGAATCAGAGTTGGGAGGGAGTGGAAGCACAGGACTGCTAAATAACCAGCCCTAGTAATCTGCACCGGGAACACAGACACACACTGCAAGATATAATGGATATTACAGGAACGCAAAAGCAAAATCTGAGATTAAGACTGCAAACAGGTTCCTACAGCCGGCTGCCAAGGGACAAAAGAAAAGTGGGTGCTTTAAAAGTCTTAAAGGGACAAGGGTTTAACAGGTTGAGAAAATCGTCCTGGCACACTCAGCCCAGCAGGCTGGGAACTTTAAGGAACTTCAGGTGCCATAAACCCCTGAGTGGTAATGCAGCTCAAAAGCCCTTCGTGATTATAAGCACTCCACCGTTCATTCCCCCCACCGGCACTGCAAGCAAACCTGCTGACCCGCCGTTGCTGCAGAACAGCTGGGGAGCAGCCCCGCCTACAGCAACCATACAGCTTAACACAGTGGCTTCTCCCTGCACACGGCTAACCAGCCCATACCTAGAGGCTGCTCCCTGTGTGCAGTTGACCAGCACAGACAGTGGAGATGGGCTTAGAGTCTGGGAAACACAAATGAGCTCCATTCTTGGAGCAGAATACACACCACTCGCCTGCAACCCCTGCCAGTGCCCTAGGCCATCCTGAGGTCCATCCTAAACATGGCAGCTCAGGGTATTAACCGAGAGGCTGCTCCCTGTGTGTGGCTGACCAGCACAGACAGTGGAGATGGGCTCAGAGTCCAGGAGGCAAAAGGGGCTTTGTTCTCACGGCAGAACACACGTGGCTCACCTGCGACCCCCTCCAGTGCCCTAAGCCATCTTGAAGGCTGCCTTGTCCACAGCAGCTTAGGGGATTAACCCAGGGGCTGCTCCTTGTGTGCGGTTAACCAGCAGAGACAGTGGAGACAGGCAAGGTGAGCATCAAGTAGGAAGGCACTTTGTTCTCCCAGCTGACACACATGTGACTCGCCAGCTATCATTCTCAGAGCCATGAAAAGGCAGAAGAGACTTGTTCAGTCCAAAATCACTCAAACACCAGGGAGAGGGCTTGGTGAGACTTAAATCACCGATCTTCCTGGAAAAGAATTCAAAATAAAAGTCATAAGTATGCTGATGGAGCTACAGAGAAATATTCAAGAGCTAAGGGATGAATTCAGAAGGGTGATAACAAATGAAACAAACAATGGAAGGACTTAAGAGCAGACTGGATGAGGTGGAAGAGACGGTAAATGGAAGAAAAATTAGAGATCAGGAATACAGAGAAGCTGATGCAGAGAGAGATAAAAGGATCTCCAGGAATGAAAGAATATTAAAAGGACTGTGTCACCAATCCAAATGGAACAATATTCACATTAGATGGGTACCAGAAGAAGAAAGAGAAAGAGGGATAGAAAATGTCTTTGAAGAAATAATTGCTGAAAACTTCCCCAGTCTGGGAAGGAAATAGTCTCTCAGATATGTAAGTCCATGGATCTCCAAACACAAGAGACCCAAGGAGGACAACACCAAGACATATAAAATTAAAATGGCAAAGATCAAAGTCAAGGACAGAATATTAAAAGCAGCCAGAGAGAGGAAAAAGGTCACCTACAAAGGAAAACCCATCAGACTATCATCAGACCTCTCAGGAGAAATCTTACAGGCCAAAAGGGAATGGCATGATATATTCAACGTAATGAAACAGAAGGGCCTCAAACCAAGAATACTGTATCCAGCAAGAATATCATTTAAATTTGAAAGAGGGATTTAACAATTCCCAGGTAAGGAAAAGTTGAGGTAATTTACCTCCTACAAACCATCTCTACAGTGTATTTAAAGGGACTGCTCTAGGTGGAAGTGCTCTAAGGCTAAAGAGCTGTCATCAGAGAAAATAAAGCCAAAGGAAAGAAAGTAGACCAACCAAATACTAACTAAAGGCAAAATAAAATCAGCTATCCATAGAATCAGTCAAGGGAAACACAGAGTACAGAATAAAACACTGAACTTATAAAGAGTGGAACAGGAAGAAAAAGAAGGGAGAGAAATAAAGAATCATCAGACTGTGTTTAAAATAGCATAATAAGTGAGTTAAGTTAGACAGTTAGATAATAAAGGAGCTGCCCTTGAACCTTTGGTAACCACGAATCAAAAGCCTACAATGGCAATAAGTATATATCTACTGAAAATCACCCTAAATGTAAATTGACTGAATGCATCAATCAAAAGGCACAGAGTAATAGAATGGATAAAAATGAAAGACCCATTTATTTGCTGCCGACAAGAGACTCACTTCAAACTCAAAGACATAGACTAAAAGTGAAGGGATGGAAAAATATATTTCATGCAAAAAATAGGGAGGAAAAAGGCAGTGTTGCAGTACTTGTATCAGACAAAAGAGACTTCAAAACAAAGAAATTAACAGATAAAGAAGTACATTATATAATGATAAAGGGGTCAGTCCAACAAGAGGATATAAACATTATAAATATGCACCCCACACAGGAGCACCAACATATGTGAAACAAATGCTAATACAATTAAAGGAGGGAATAGAATGCAATGCATTCATTTTAGGAGACTTCAACACACCACTCATTTCAAAGGACAGATCCACCAGACTGAAAATAAGTAAGGACACAGAGGCACTGAACAGCACATTAGAACAGATGGGCCTAACAGACATCAACAGAACTCGACACCCAAAAGCAGTAGGGTACACATTCTTCTCAAGTGCACATAGAACATTTTCCAGAATAGACCACATGCTAGGCCACAAAAAGAGCATCAGTGAATTAAAAAAGACTGAAATTGTAGCAACCAACTTCTCAGATCACAAAGATATAATACTAGAAATAAATTGTACAAAGAAAATAAAAAGGCTCACAAACACATGGAGGCTTAACAACAAGCTCCTAAATAATCAATGAATCAATGACAAAATTAAAACAGAGATCAAGTAATATATGGAGACAAATGAAAAACAATAGCACAAAGCCCCAACTTCTGTTGGGTGCAGCAAAGGCAGTTCTAAGAAGAAAGTGTATAGTAATCTAGGCCTATTTAAAGAAGGAAGAACAATCCCAAATGAATAGTTTAAATTCACAATTATTGAAACTGGAAAAAGAAGAACAAATGAAGCCCAAAGTCAGCAGAAGGAGGGACATAATAAAGATCAGAGAAAAAAATGAGTAAAATTGAGAGGAATACAACAATAGAAAAAATTTATGAAATCAAGAGCTTGCTCTTTGAGAAGTTACACAAAATAAATAAATCCCTAGCCAGACTTATTAGGAAACAAAAGGGAATCTACATACATAAATACCATCAGAAATGAGAAAGGAAAAAATCACAATAGCACAATAATACAAAGAATAATTAGAGAATATTATGAAAAATGATATGCTAACAAACTAGATAACCTAGAAGAAAAGCACAACTTTCTAGAAAAATACAACCTTCCAGGACTGACCCAGGAAGAAACAGAAAATCTAAACAGATCAATTACCAGCAATGAAATTGAATCAGTACTAAAAAAACTAGCCAAGAACAAAACCCCAGACCAGATGGATTCACCACTGAATTTTATCAGACATTTAGAGAAGACATAATGCCCTTTTTCCTTCTAGTTTTCCAAAAAATAGAAGAGGAGGGAATACTTCCAAACTCATTCTATGAAGCCAGCATTACTCTAATACCAAAACCAGGCAAAGACACCACAAAAACAGAAAAGTACATACCAATATCCCTGATGGACACAGATGCAATAATACTCAACAAAACATTAGCAAACAGAATTCAAAAATACATCAAGAGGATCATACCCCATAATCAAGTGGTATTCATAGCAGGGATGCAGGGATGGTACAACATTTTAAAATCCATCAACATTATCCACCACATAAACCAAAAGAAGGACAAAAAACAAATAATCATCTCCAGAGGTACTAAAAAGCATTAAACAAAATTCAACATCCACTCATGATAAAAACTCAACAAAATGGGTATAGAGAGCAGGTACCTCAACATAATAAAGGCCATATATGACAAACCCGCAGCCAACATCATACTTAACAGTGAGAACCTGAAAACTTTTCCCCTAAGATTGGGAACAAGACAAGGATGCCCACCCTTCCCATTTTTATTCAACTTAGTATTGGAGGTCCTAGCCACAGCAATCAGACAACACAAAGAAATAAATGGCATCCAGATTGGTAAGGAAGAAGCCAAACTGTTCCTGTTTGCAGATGACATGATACTGTACATAAAAAACCCTAAAGAATCCCCTCCAAAACTACTAGAACAAATATCTGAATTCAGCAAAGTTACAGAATACAAAGTCACTACACAGATTTCTGTTGCATTCCTATACACTAACTACGAACTAGCAGAAAGAGAAATCAGGAAAGCAATTCCATTCAGTTGCATCAAAAGGAATAAAATACCTAGAAATAAACCTAACCAAGGAAGCAACTACAAGACACTCTCAAGAGAAATAAAAGAGGACACTAATAAATAGAAATTCATCCCATGCTCTTGGGTAGGAAGAATTAATATTGTTAAAATGGCCATCCTTCCTAAAGCAATCTACAGATTCAATGCAATCCCTATCAAAATACTAAAAGCATTCTTCAAAGAACTGGAACAAATAGTTCTAAAATTCATATGGAACCACAAAAGACTCCAAATAGCCAAAGCAATCTTGATAAGGAAGAATAAAGCAGGGGAGATCTCGCTTCCCAACTTCAAGCTCTACTACAAAGCCACAGTACTCCAGACAATTTGGTACTGGCACAAGAACAGACCCATAGACCAGTGGAACAGAATAGAGAGGCCAGATATTAACCCAAACATATACGGTCAATCAATATATGATAAAGTAACCATGGATATACAATCGGGTAATGACAGCCTCTTCAACAGCTGGTGTTGGCAAAACTGGACAGCTACATGTAAGAGAATGAAAATGTATTACTGTCTAACTCCATACACAAAAGTAAACTCAAAATGGATCAAAGACCTGCATCTAAGTAATGAAACCATGAAACTTTTAGAAGAAAACATAGGCAAAAATCTCTTGAGTATAAACATGAGCTATTTTTTCCTGAACACATTTCCTTGGGAAAGGGAAAGAAAAACAAAAATTAACAAGTGGGACTATATCAAACTAAAAAACTTTTGTACAGCAAAGGACACCACCAATAGAACAAAAAGCCATCCTACAGTATGGGAGAATATACTCAAAAATGAGATATCGGATAAGGTGTTGATATCCAAAATATACAAAGAGCTCACATACCTCAACGAACAAAAAGCAAAGAATCCAATTAAAAAATGGGTGGAGGATCTAAAGAGACACTTCTCCAAAGAAAAAATTCCTATGGCCAATAGGCATATGAAAAGATGCTCCACATTGCTCATCATCAGAGAAATGCAAATTAAAACCACAATGAGATATCACCTTACACCAGTTAGGATGGCCAACATCCAAAAGACAACAACAAATGTTGGCGAGGTTGTGGAGAAAGGGGAACCCTCCTACACTGCTGGTGGGAATGTAAATTAGTTCAACCATTGTGGAAAGCAGTATAGAGGTTCCTCAAAATACTCAAAGTAGAAATACCATTTGACCCAGGAATTCCACTACTGAGAATTTACCCTAAGAAAGCAGGAGCCCAGTTTGAAAAAGACATATGCACCCCTGTGTTTATCATAGCACTATTTACAATAGCCAAGAAATGGATGCAACGTCTAAGTGTCCACCAGTAGATGAATGGATAAAGAAGATGTGGTACATATACACAATGGAATTCTATTTAGCCATAAGAAGAAAACAAATCCTACCATTTGCAACAACATGGATTGAGCTAGAGGGTGTTATGCTCAGTGAAATAAGCTAGGTGGAGAAAGACAGGTACTAAATGATTTCACTCATCTGTGGAGTATAAGAACAAAGAAAAAACTGAAAGACCAGAACAGCAGCAGAGTCACAGAACCCAAGAATGGACTAACAGTTACCAAAGGGAAAGGGACTCGGGAGCATGGGTAGGAAGGGAGGGATAAGGGAAATAAGGGTCATTATGATTAGCACACATAATGCAAGGGGTGGGGCATGGGGAAGCCATTATAGCACAGAGAAGAGAAGTAGTGATTCTGTAGTTCATCTTACTACACTGATGGACAGTGACTGTAATGGGGTATGTGGTGGGGAGTTGATAATGGGGGGAATCTAGTAACCACAATGTTGCTCATGTAATTGTATATTAATGGTATTAAAAAAATAAAAGCTTTCTGTAGTTACATTTATTCTCATAAAAATAGGTGTATGACAAAATAGATGAAGATTATCATTTCACAGCTATATGACTTTCTTTATAATTCCTACCTTTTAACATGCCTAGGGTATAGCTATAGGCTCTCTCTAAACACTTTAAAAAATCCTCAGCAATTACAATAAATGTGCATTTGTGTCAAACATAGAAAAGTATTTTATTTCTTTGTAAAATATTGTTAGCTGTATTGAGTTGTGGTAATTATCCTGGACAGTCTTTTTAAGATTTTCTCATATCTGCACAAGCAAACAAACCAAGGATGACATATTCTCCTTCTATCCTCCAGGAAACAAGTATTTTTCTGACATATAAAACATTTCTAACTCCATATAATCCCTCCCGAATGAGACAATTATTACCCCTATTACCATTGTGAAGTGGTATTGGAACTCCTTACGAGGAAACTAAATACAGCAACTTAAGAACACTTATCCACATGGTTCCTAAGATTGATTATTCACAGGGCAGTTGCCAAGGAAGGAAATGTAAAGTCAAATGGTAAATTTGAATCATAAGTTAAAAGGAGGAGACACCCTGTTATCCAATCTCTCATAGGGCCGGGTAAGTACATTGCTGTTATAAGGAGACTCTGAAATGTTCCTAATTAATTCTGTAATCAATTTTTATTAAATAAAATACTTGAGTAGTATAGCCAATGGCATAGAGTAGTTCGAGCTACCTTTGGCCTGTTTTCCTTGGGTGTGAAAGAAAATCTGGGAGTAAGCTTTGAGGAAACAGCAGGTGCTGTACTGAAGATAGTGAAGTTATCCAGAAGCCTAGATAGTATTTTAAGAAATCCCTGCAGACAATATTTATTGATATGAAGTTCGAATGCTTATTGTAATATATTATTCAGTGTACAGTGGTCCTTGACCATCAAACTTCTCCTTATTATAAAAATATAATCGTTGCTTTGTAATTCATAGCTATTTCAACACAGGGCTAATGAGCAATAATTTAGAGTTACTCTTATGTAACTCAGAAAATATAAGAATGGTTCTCAGCTCTCTAAGACACTAGTATTTCCTATCCGAGAAATTTAAAGGTCCCCACCAAAAGTACCTTGCAAATATACCCATCCTGTTGGTCTAAATTGCATGCATACACATAAAGTTCTCTTTTTCTGTATATAATTCTAAGTAAAGGAGCTATCATAGCTGCCATCTGTTTTGGCTACATTTTTTGTTTGTTTTTGGTATATGAACAGTGGTTTAGTGAACAAGTGAGCTGTGGACTTTATTAATAAATGCTAGACAGTGCTGCAAAAATTCATTGTCACAGTGAAAATACACACAAATTATGTTTCAACACTATTCATGGGGGACAAAAATGCACTATGTGTTATCTTTCTCTTATAGTTGGTACTCTTATTTTATTATCTATGACCAGATGAAATTAACTTTTACAGTAAATTTCTCCAAGAAAGTGCCAGAAATTTAAGCCTTTTAAGTTAAAGAAAAGCAGAAGGAAGGAAAAGTATTTGAAAAGGGTTGGTAAGGGATAACTGTATTAATTTTTTAACACCATTAGAAATTAGATTATTTTGATCAAATTCTAAATAAATTTGTTTTTTTTTGTTTTTTTTTAATTTTAGATATTTGTTTATTGTATTTTTGTGTGTGTGTGAGGGCATCTCTTATATTTATTGATCAAATGGTTGTTAACAACAATAAAATTCTGTATAGGGGACTCAATGCTCAATGCACAATCATTAATCCACCCCAAGCCTAATTTTCGTCAGTCTCCAATCTTCTGAAGCATAACGAACAAGTTCTTACATGGAGAACAAATTCTTACATAGTGAATAAGTTACATGGTGAACAGTACAAGGGCAGTCAACACAGAAACTTTCGGTTTTGCTCATGCATTATGAACTATAAAGAGTCAGTTCAAATATGAATACTCATTTGATTTTTATACTTGATTTATATGTGGATACCACATTTCTCTCTTTATTATTATTTTTTAAAAAATGCTGAAGTGGTAGGTAGATAAAAGATAAAGGTATAAAACATAGTTTAGTGTTGTAAGAGAGCAAATGTAGATGATCAGGTGTGTGCCTGTAGACTATGTGTTAATCCAAGCTAGACAAGGGCAATAAAACATCCACGTATGCAGAAGATTTCACTCAGAACATGGGGGGTGAGGTTCTAAGCCTCACCTCTGCTGATCCCCAATTTCTCACCTGATGGCCCCCCTGCAACTGTGCCTGTCTTAGGTTGTTCCTCCCTTGAGGAATCTTACCCGTCTTTGACTAACCAGTCATCTTCCGGAGCCATACAGGGAAATGAAAAGTTGGTAAGTGAGAGAGAAGCCTTATTGTTTGAAAAGGTTAGCTTTTTACTTCTTTGCATATTAATGCCTTGTGGCTTCTATGCCCAGCATTTGTCTTAAGGTATCTTTACCACTTGGAAGAATTATGATACTCGGTAAATTTGATATGAGGCACGAATTCTATTTAAGGGTTGTAATTAGGAAGGAAGAAGAAAAGCTATAGAAGTAGCAGGCGGCAGAAAACATGGAAAGATTATTTCTTTGACATATCATCTTGTAGAGTAACTTCAGCATGTATAGGTTTTAAGCTACTACTTAAATTGAGCACACACATTAACACAATAGGAGTATAGTTACATAACCAAAGCAGACCTATAATTACCAGCCATCTCCAGTGAAACCAAAACCAGTTAGGCACCCTAGGCATCTGTGAAAATTTATCTATGATATGATGGATATTGGCCAACTGAACTTGAACAGTCTGAGAGAAATCAGACAAATTAAAACAACCCATTCCTGGGGACTGTTCACATCCCATATGTTCTTTTAACAGTAAAGAGTCTGTAGTTGTAAGATTTTGGAGAGCTACAATTTGCACTTCTCCTAATTTTGGTTGAGTTCCAACAGTATAGATCCAGTCAAATTTGCTGTTTTACTGTATGCACAGGCCAGCTTAGATATCTCCTTCCTCATTCCCATGGCAAGTCCAGGAACCGGTGGGATGAGTGCATCTACAGCTGTAGCAGTGCGTGGATCTTCGTTGGGGTTTTCTGATGATTATCTTCTGGCATGAGTCTTCCAGAGAGTGCTGATGTTGGAAGCTCTTTTTCATACCGTATCTTTGTTGATTTTCGGGTTAGCCAAATCAGGCTTTGATCCTCTGTATAACACAAACAGGCCCTTTGCCTACACTTTTATATGCCCTTTATACCCTTGTGTAGAACTCATTGGAGGTCACCACACAGGAACTGCCTTTTTTTTTTGTATCATTAATCTACACTTACATGACAAACATTATGTTTACTAGGCTCTCCCCTATACCAGGTCCCCCCTATAAACCCCTTTACAGTCACTGTCCATCAGCATAGCAAAATGTTGTAGAATCACTACTTGTCTTCTCTGTGTTGTACAGCCCTCCCCTTTCTCCCACACCCTCATGCATGCTAATCTTAATACCCCCTTTCTTCCTCCCCCCCCTTATCACTCCCTACCCACCCATCCTCCCCAGTCCCTTTCCCTTTGATACCTGTTAGTCCATTCTTGAGTTCTGTGATTCTGCTGCTATTTTGTTCCTTCAGTTTTTCCTTTGTTCTTATACTCCACAGATGAGTGAAATCATTTGGTATTTCTCTTTCTCCGCTTGGCTTATTTCACTGAGCATAATACCCTCCAGCTCCATCCATGTTGTTGCAAATGGTAGGATTTGCCCTCTTCTTATGGCTGAGTAGTATTCCATTGTGTATATGTACCACATCTTCTTTATCCATTCATCTACTGATGGACATTTAGATTGCTTCCAATTCTTGGCTATTATAAATAGTGCTGCGATAAACATAGGGGTGCATCTGTCTTTCTCAAACTTGATTGCTGCATTCTTAGGGTAAATTCCTAGGAGCAGAATTCCTGGGTCAAATGGTAAGTCTGTTTTGAGCATTTTGATGAACCTCCATACTGCGTTCCACAATGGTTGAACTAATTTACATTCCCACCAGCAGTGTAGGAGGGTTCCACTTTCTCCACAGCCTTGCCAACATTTGTGGTTGTTTGTCTTTTGGATGACAGCCATCCTTACTGGTGTGAGGTGACACCTCATTGTAGTTTTAATTTGCATTTCTCTGATAATTAGCGATGTGGAGCATCTTTTCATGTGTCTGTTGGCCATCTGTATTTCTTTTTTGGAGAACTGTCTGTTCAGTTCCTCTGCCCATTTTTTAATTGGGTTTGTTTGATTTTTGTTTGCTGAGGCATGTGAGCTCTTTATATATTCTGGACGTCAATCGTTTATCGGATGTGTCATTTTCAAATATATTCTCCCATACTGTAGGGATCCTTCTTGTTCTATTGATGGTGTCTTTTGCTGTACAGAAGCTTTTCAGCTTAATATAGTCCCACTTGTTCATTTTTGCTGTTGTTTTCCTTGCCCGAGGAGATATGTTCAAGAAGAGGTCACTCATGTTTATGTCTAAGAGGCTTTTGCCTATGTTTTCTTCCAAGAGCTTAATAGTTTCATGACTTACATTCAGGTCTTTGATCCATTTTGAGTTTACTTTTGTATATGGGGTTAGACAATGGTCCAGTTTCATTCTCCTATATGTAGCTGTCCAGTTTTGCCAGCACCATCTGCTGAACAGACTGTCATTTCGCCATTGTATGTCCATGGCTCCTTTATCAAATAATAATTGACCATATATGTCTGGTTAATGTCTGGATTGTCTAGTCTGTTCCATTGGTCTGTGGCTCTGTTCTTGTGCCAGTACCAAATTGTCTTGATTACTATGGCTTTGTAGTAGAGCTTGAAGTTGGGGAGTGAGATCCCCCCTACTTTATTCTTCATTCTCAGGATTGCGTTGGCTATTCGGGGTCTTTGGTGTTTCCATATGAATTTTTGAATTATTTGTTCCAGTTCATTGAAGAATGTTGCTGGTAGTTTCATAGGGATTGCATCAAATCTGTATATTGCTTTGGGCAGAATGGCCATTTTGACGATATTAATTCTTCCTGCCACGAGCATGGGATGAGTTTCCACCTGTCAGTGTCCCCTTTAATTTCTCTTAAGAGTGACTTGTAATTTTCAGAGTATAAGTCTTTCACTTTTTTATTTACATTTATTCCTAGGTATTTTATTTTTTTTGATGCAATTGTGAATGGAGTTGTTTTCCTGATTTCTCTTTATGTTGGTTCATTGTTGGTATATAGGAAAGCCACAGATTTCTGTGTGTCGATTTTGTATCCTGCAACTTTGCTGTATTCTGATATCAGTTCTAGTAGTTTTGGGGTGGAGTCTTTAGGGTTTTTTATGTACAGTATCATGTCATCTGCAAATAGTGACAGTTTGACTTCTTCTTTACCAATATGGATTCCTTGTATTTTTTTGTTTTGTCTGATTGCCGTGGCTGGGACCTCCAGTACTATGTTAAATAACAGTGGGGAGAGTGGGCATCCCTGTCTAGTTCCTGATCTCAGAGGAAATGCTTTCAGCTTCTCGCTGTTCAATATAATGTTGGCTGTGGGTTTATCATACATGGCCTTTATTATGTTGAGTTACTTGCCCTCTATTCCCATTTTGCTGAGAGTTTTTATCATGAATGGATGTTGAACTTTGTCAAATGCTTTTGCAGCATCTATGGAGATGATCATGTGGTTTTTGTCTTTCTTTTAGTTGATGTGGATGATGTTGTTGGACTTTCGAATGTTGTACCATCCTTGCATCGCTGGGATGAATCCCACTTGGTCATGGTGTATGATCCTTTTGATGTATTTTTGAATTCGGTTTAATATTTTGTTGAGTATTTTGCATCTACGTTCATCAGGGATATTGGTCTGTAGTTTTCTTTTTTGGTGGGGTCTTTGCCTGGTTTTGATATTAGGGTGATGTTAGCTTCATAGAATGAGTTTGGGAGTATCCCCTCCTCCTCTATTTTTTGGAAAAATTTAAGGAGAATGGGTATTATGTCTTCCCTGTATGTATGATAAAATTCTGAGGTAAATCCATCTTTCCCGTGGGTTTTGTTATTTTGTAGTTTTTTTATTTCTGCTTCAATTTTGTTGCTGGTAATTGGTCTGTTTAGATTTTCTGTTTCTTTCTGGGTCAGTCTTGGAAGGTTGTATTTTTCTAGGAAGTTGTCCATTTCTCCTAGGTTTCCCAGCTTGTTAGCATATAGGTTTTCGTAGTAGTCTCTAATAATTCTTTGTATTTCTGCGGGGTCCGTCGTAATTTTTCCTTTCTCGTTTCTGATACTGTTGATTTGTGTTGACTCTCTTTTCCTCTTAATAAGTCTGGCTGAAGGCTTATCTATTTTGTTTATTTTCTCAAAGAACCAGCTCTTGTTTTCATTGATTTTTGCTATTGTTTTATTCTTCTCAATTTTATTTATTTCTTCTCTGATCTTTATTATGTCCCTCCTTCTGCTGACCTTAGGCCTCATTTGTTCTTCTTTTTCCAATTTCAATAATTGTGACATTAGACCATTCATTTGGGATTGTTCTTCCTTTTTTTAATATGCTTGGATTGCTATATACTTTCCTCTTAAGACTGCTTTTGCTGTGTCCCACAGAAGTTGGGCTTAGTGTTTTTGTTGTCATTTGTTTCCATATATTGCTGGATCTCCATTTTGATTTGGTCATTGATCCATTGACTATTTAGGAGCGTGTTGTTAAGCCTCCATGTGTTCGTGAGCCTTTTTGCTTTCTTTGTACAGTTTATTTCTAGTTTTATGCCTTTGTGGTCTGAAAAGTTGGTTGGTAGGAGTTCAATCTTTTGGAATTTACTGAGTCTCTTTTTGTGGCCTAGTATGTGTTCTATTCTGGAGAATGTTCCATGTGCACTGGAGAAGAATGTATATCCTGTTGCTTTTGGACGTAGAGTTCTGTAGATGTCTATTAGGTCCATCTGCTCTACTGTGTTGTTCAGTGCTTCCGTGCCCTTCCTTATTTTCTGCCCGGTGGATCTATCCTTTGGGGTGAGTGGTGTGTTGAAGTCTCCTTGAATGAATGCATTGCAGTGTATTACCCCCTTTAGTTCTGTTAGTATTTGTTTCACATATGCTGGTGCTCCTGTGTTGGTTGCATATATATTTAGAATGGTTATATCCTCTTGTTGGACTGAGCCCTTTATCATTATGTAGTGTCCTTCTTTATCTTCTTGTTACTTTCTTTGTTTTGAAGTCTATTTTGTCTGAAATTAGTACTGCAACCCCTACTTTCTTCTCGCTGCTGTTTGCCTGAAATATGTTTTTCCATCCCTTGACTTTTAGTCTGTACATGTCTTGGGTTTGAGGTGAGTTTCTTGTAAGCAGCATATAGATGGGTCTTGCTTTTTTATCCATTCTGTTACTCTGTGTCTTTTGATTGGTGCATTCAGTCCATTAACATTTAGGGTGACTTTTGAAAGATATGTACTTATTGCCATTGCAGGCTTTAAATTCGTGGTTAACAAAGGTTCAAGGTTAGCTTCTTTAGTATCTTACTGCCTAAGTTAGCTCACTTATTGAGCTGTTATATACACTGTCTGGAGATTCTTTTCTTCTCTCCCTTCTTATTCCTCCTCCATTCTTCATTTGTTGGGTGTTTTGTTCTGTGTTCTTTCTAGGAGTGCCCCCATCTAGAGCAGTCCCTGTAAGATTTCCTGTAGAGGTGGTTTGTGGGAAGCAAATTCCCTCAGCTTTTGTTTGTCTGGGAATTGTTTAATCCCACCGTCATATTTAAATGATAGTCGTGCTGGATACAGTATCCTTGGTTCAGGGCCCTTCTGTTCCATTGCATTAAATATATCATGCCATTCTCTTCTGGCCTGTAGGGTTTCTGTTGAGAAGTCAGACGTTAGCCTGATGGATTTTCCTTTATAGGTGAGCTTTTTCTCTCTAGCTGCCTTTAAAACTCTTTCCTTGTCCTTGATCTTTGCCATTTTAATTATTATGTGTCTTGGTGTTGTCTTCCTTGGATCCTTTCTGTTGGGGGTTCTGTGTATTTCCATGGTCTGTTCGATTATTTCATCTGCCAGTTTGGGGAAGTTTTCAGCAATTATTTCTTCCAAGATACTTTCCATCCCTTTTCCTCTCTCTTCTTCTTCTGGTACCCCTATAATATGGATATTGTTCCTTTTGGATTGGTCACACAGTTCTCTTAATATTGTTTCCTTCCTGTAGATCCTTTTATCTCTCTCTATGTCAGCTTCTATGTGTTCCTGTTCTCTTGTTTCAATTCCATCAATGGCCTCTTGCATCCTATCCATTCTGCTTATAAACCCTTCCAGAGTTTGTTTCATTTCTGAGATCTCCTTCCTGGCATCTGTGATCTCCCTCCGGACTTCATCCCTTTTCTCTTGCGTATTTCTCTGCATCTCTGTCAGCATGTTTATGATTTTTATTTTGAATTATTTGTCAGGAAGACTGGTTAGGTCTGTCTCCTTCTCTGGTGTTGTCTCTGTGATCTTTGTCTGCCTGTTGCTTTGCCTTTTCATGGTGATAGGAATAGTCTGCAGAACTGGGACGAGTGACGGCTGGAAGAACTTCCCTTCTTGTTGGTTTGTGGCCCTCCTCTCCTGGGAGAATAGCGACCTCTAGTGGCTTGTGCTGGGTAGCTGCGCAGACAGGGCTTCTGCCTCCTGCCCGGCTTCAATGGAGTTTATCTCCGCTGTTGCTGTGGGCGTGGCCTGGCTCAGGCTGCTGCTCTAAAGTGGTGGAGTCGTGTTGGAGGGGGAGCGGCCGGGAGGCTATTTATCTCCGTAAGGGGCCTCCCTGCTCCCTGCAGCCCAGGGGATTAGGGTGCCCAGAGATCCCCTGATTCCTACCTCTAGATTAAGTGTCCCGTCCTGCCCCTTTAAGACTTCCAAAAAGCACCCACCAAAACAAAGCGACCACAAAAAAAAAAAAAAAAATTTTTTTAATTTAAAAAATAAAAAAATAAAAAATAAATGGCTGCTCGTTTTTCTTTATTCTCCAGTGCCAGCCTCAGGCATCTGCTCGCTGGTCTTGCTGCCCTGTTTCCCTAGTATTAGGGTCCCTATTCCTTTAAGACTTCCATAAAGTGCTCGCCAAAACAAAACAGAAAAAAAAGAAAATGGCTGCTCGGTTTTCTTATGCCCTCTGGTGCCAGGCCTCCAGTACCTGCTCACCGCTCTTGCTGCCCTGTTTCCCTAGTATCCAGGGCCCCGTGCACGCACTGTGTCTGCGCTCTGTTCTGGATGGCTGGGGCTGGGTGTTCAGCAGTCCTGGGCTCCGTCTCCCTCCTGCTCTGCCCGCTCTTCTCCCTCCGGGAGCTGGGGTGAGGGGCGCTCGGGTCCTGCCGGGCCGGGGCTTCTATCTTACCCCCTTCACTAGGCGCTGGGTTCTCTCAGGTGCGGATGTGGTCTGGATGTTTTCCTGTGTCCTCTGGTCTTTATTCTAGGAAGGGTTGTCTTTGTTATATTTTCATTGATACATGTGGTTTTGGGAGGAGATTTCCGTTGCTCTACTCATGCATCCATCTTGGCTCCACCACTCTAAATTTGTTTATATTCACTTAAAGTTTGGAAAAACTTTCCTTTCTTCATAATAATTAATTAAAGATATTGAATTAGTTTCCTGTAACTAGCTGCTGTAATAAATTATTAAAAACTGGGTCGCTTGAAACAACAGAAATGTATTTTTTCATAGTTCTAGAAACCAGAAGTCAGAAGTCACGGTATCATAGCCTGACTACTTCTAGAAGTTTGAACGTGTGGATTCCATTCCTTGCGTCCTTCAGCTTTTGGTGGCCGTCATATTCTTTGGTTTGTGGTGGTATTAATCCAACTGTCCTTGTATTGTCTTATCTTTTGTCTGTGTCTTTTCCTTTTCCACCTCATTTTCCTTTCCTGTCTCAAAGGGTACTTTCTGGATTTAGGACACATCCAGTAAAATTTTATCTCAAGATTCTTGACCAAATTATTTCTACAAAGACCCTTTTTTTGCAAGTAAGTTATATTAACGGATTTAAGGCATTAGGATGTGGAGCAATATTTTGGGGGTAACACCATTCACCCTACTGTAGATAGTATCTGCCAGAACTTAAATATAAGAATAGTACCTGATAAACTCTAAGTTTAGGAATCTAGTTTATGAAGAAATAACAGCAAAGAGGTAAAGAAGAAAAAGCCATTCCTTATATCCTGCCAATAATTTGTTGTAAGGTCCATCCTTACTCCTCTTCCCACTATATTATATTTAAATATCTGACTAAACCGATGTTTAAATCTTGCTCTATCTAAACCTCTGACAAGTCACACCATTCACCAGTACCCAGAAGTATGATCGATCCTTACCTCACACCACTTCTTTCTCAACACAAAGGAGATGATTAGTGTGTCACTTGAGGCATTACCACCGAGGGGGATTTCTCATTAACACTGTTTTTTGTATGGCTACACTTGAATAGAACAACAGTACTGAAGCTGTCCATTTTCAACTTATCTCAATACATCAAGTTCATTTGTCTGTGAACCAAGCCTTTGTCTATTCTGTTAACTGGTCATAGGGAAATTCCCATGATGTTATGGCTATAGCTGAGAGAGAATTGTCTATTGGTCCCTTTCTTAAAGTTCAAATTTCAAGGACAGAAGGAGTTAAAAGAGTTGTCAAGTTTATGCATATAATTATGAAGCCATTTGTGCTGGAATATTTGGTGAAATGAGATGTTATTTTTTAAAACCAGCAAACACATAATTTAATGACACAACTAACATTTTGGAAGTTCTTAAGCTTATGTCCTTTAAATTGTGCAAAAGACACAAGAAAAGGAATCATAGTAAATCATAATTAAAATGATTTGACCAAGAGTCAGGTGGTGTACTGCATAGGATAAAGGTAATTTACAGCAAGAATTGGATATCTCTGTTCTTATTTCAGGGCATACAAGGATGTACGCATTTAAGTCTTAGCTAAGGTAAGAGTAGTGGTATTGATGATTCAAGTCCAGAACTGCTCTGGTAACTCCCAGGGCCAGTTGGTTTACTGGTGGTTTCATCTGGCAAAACTGGGTAAACAGCTTGACTTGATTACATGATTAGAGGGTGGCAAAAAGATCCTGCTGAGAATATCTGTTTTGAGTAGATTACTAAAAGACCCTCACCATTTAATCTTTTTAATATTTAACAGTTTTTGTGACCTGTTGAACAAATCTTTTGGCAGCCCGAGATTTTCAAGGTATTCTTCTATGTTTTCATATGGAAGATGTGTTGAAATATATATTTTTGAAATATATATACTTTTGAAATATATATTTATACTTCATCTGGAATTGATTTTCATGTAGCATGAAGTAAAGGCAAAGTTTCCCATATAGATAACAAATTTCCCTAGGCCTCTTTGTTATAACCCTATCACTTCTGCAAAGCACTGTAGAGTCACTGTTTCATAAATCTGTGGGTCTGTTTCTGAACTCTTTATTGTGTTCCATTAGTCTGTTTTATTTTCCTTACATGTTTTCTTTATTAATATAACTTCATAATAAACACATAATGTAAGTTTCCAGCTCTTTTTAAAGTCAAGATTGTCTAGATTTTCCTATAATATTGCATTGCCATATACATTTTTTAATTGAGATATGAATAACATATAACATTTTGTTTCAGCTATATAACATAATTAGATATTTGTATAACAAAAATATCAATGCAATAAGTCTAGTTAACATGCATAGCCATGTATATTTATCAAAATATTTTTCTTGTAGTGGGAAATTTTAAGATCTTTTTTTAGCAACTTTCAAATATATAATGCAGCATAATTAACTGTTGTTACCATGCTGTATGTGAATGACATCCCCACAACTTATTTATAAGTGGAAGAATATCCATTTTAACTACCTACACCTTTTTTGTCCATCCCCACCTATGACTCTGGAATTCATGAATCTGTTCTTTGTATCCATGAGTTCAGTTTTTTTGTTTGTAGATTAGTGTATTAGTAAAATCATACAGTACTTGTCTATTTGACTTATTTCATTTAGCCTAATGTCCTCAAGGTCCATTCATGTGCTGCAGATGACAAGGTTTCTTTATTTATGGATGAAAAATAATACTATGTATAGTTGTATCTGTGTGTGTATGAGTGTGTGTATGTGTATATAAACTTTTGTATATATTTTTAAATTTTATATATAGAGAAATATGAACAACTTTTAAAATCTATTCATCTGTAAATGGACATCAAGGTTGCTTCCATATCTTGGCTGTTGTAAATAATATTGCAATGAAAGTGGGGGTGCACATATTTTTTTAAGTTAGTGTTTTCATTTTCTGTGGGTAAAACCCAGAAATGAAAATGTTGGATCCTATGGTATTTCTGTTTTTAATTTTTTGAGGAACTTCCATATTGTTTATGTACAATGGCTGCACCAATTTACATTCCCAAAAACAGTGCATAAGGGTTGTATATTTCCATAGCCTTACTGACACTGATTATCTCTTGTCTTTTTGATAATAGCCATTCTAACAGGTGTGAGGTGATACCTGATTGTGGTTTTGATTTGCATTTCCCTCATGGAAAGTGATGTTCAGCACATTTTCATGTACCTATTGGCTATCTGTATGCCTCATTTAGAAAAATGTCTATTGAGTTCCTCTGTCCATTTTTTAATCAGATGGTTTAATTTTGTGCTATTGAGTTGTGTGAGTTCTTTATATATTTTAGGTATGAACTTATCAGATCTATGATTTACAAATATTTTCTCTCATTTCTCTTTTTATTTTATTGATTATTTCTTTTGATGTGCAAAGCTTTTTAGTTTTGTGCAGTCCCACTTGATTCTATTTACTTTTGTTTTTTTTCTCTTGGTGTCAAATTCAAAAAATCACCACTAAGACCAATGTCCAGAAGCCTACCACCTATGTTTCCATCTAATCTTTGGTTTCAGGTCTTACATACACGTTTTAAATCCATTTTGAGTTTATTTTTGCATATGGTATAAGACAGTGGTACAATTTCATTCTTTTGCATGTAGCTGTCCAGTTTTCAACACCATTTATTGATAAGATTGTCCTTTCCTCATTGCTCATTCAGGCTCCTTTGTTGTAAATTAATTGACCATATATGTGCAGATTCATTTCTGAGTTCTTTTTCCCCATCATTATGTGTCCGTATGCCAATACCATACTTATTTTGATTACTGTTGCTTTGTAGCACAATTTGAAATGAGGAACAGTGATGCCTCCAGGTTTGTGCTTCTTTCTCAAGATTGCTTTGGTTTTTTGGGGTCTTAGTGATTACATACAAATTTTAGGGTTGTTTGTTCTATTTCTGTTAAAAATGCCATTAGAATTTTGATAGAGATTTCATTGAAACTATAGATTTCTTTTGGTAATTGTGGACATTTAGAAAATATTCTTTCAATCCATTAGCATGGAATATTTTTCCATTTGTTTGCATTTTCTTCAATTTCTTTCATCAGTGTTTTACAGTTTTCAGTGTACTGGTCTTTCACCTTCTTGGTTAAATTATTCCTAGATACTAATTCCTAGATATTATATTCTGATGCAATTGTACATGGGATTGTTTTTTTTCATTTATCTTTCTGATAATTTATGATAAATATATGAAAACAATGGATTTTTGGATGATGACTTTGTATTCATGCAACTTTACTGAATTCATTTATTCTAACGGATTTTGGTTGAGTCTTCAGCATTTTCTATGTATACTATCATGTCATCTGCAGTTAGTGAAGTTTTACTTCTTCCTTTCTGAGTTATATGCCTTTTATTTATTTTTCTTACGTCATTGCTCTGGCCTAGACATCTGATACTTTGTTGAATAAAAGTGGCAAGAGTGGGCATTCTTGTCTTGTTCCTGATATTACAGAAAAGCTTTGCCTTGTTTCACCATTGAGTGTGATGTTACCTTTGGGCTTGTCATACATGGTCTTTATTATGTTGAGGTACATTCTCTCTATAACCACTTTTGAGAGATTTTTATCATGAATGGATATTGAATTTTGTCAAATGCTTTTTCTGCATCTATTGAGATGAGCGCATGATTTTTATCCTTCAGTTTGTTAACATGGTGTGTCATGTGGACTGATTTGTGGATGTTGAGCTATCCTTGCATCCATGGAATAAATCCTACTTGATCATGGCATATGATCCTTTTAATGTATTTTTGAATTCACTTGCCGATATTTTCTTGAGAATTTTCAGATCTATGTTTATCAAGGATATTGGCCTGTGATTTTTCTTGTGATATTCTTGTCTGTTTTGGTATCAGAATAATGCTGGCCTTGTAAAATGAGTTTGAGAGCATTCCCTCTTTTCTACTTTTTGAGAGATTTTTTAGAAGGATTGGCATTTATTCTTCTGAACATTAGGTAGAATTCACCAGTAAAACCATCTAGTCCTGGACTCTTTGTTGAGAGGTTGTTTGAACGCAGATTCAATTTCCTTACTACTAACAGTCTATTCAGATTTTCTGTTTCATCATGACTATCTTGCTTCTCTTCTGTTTTGCCATTCTGTGACTTAGATGGAAAGTTTAGTACGTTTACATACAAAGTAATTTCTGATAGGTATGCCATCTTGTTAATTGTTTTCTGGCTGTTTTGTAATTCCGTGTTCCTATCTTCTTCTCTCACTGTCTTCCTTTGCTCTTTGATGACTTTCTGTAGTAGTATGCTTAGGCTCCTTTTCTTTATCTTTTGTGTGTCTGCTACTGATTTTTGCTTTGTAGTTACCATGAGGCTTACATAAAGTGACTTATAACAGTCTCTTTGTTGACAGCAATTTAAGCTTGAATGAATTCTAAAGGTCTACTCTTTTAGCATTGCTGTATATATTTAAGAATCAACTTGTCGGAGGCGGAGCCAACATGGCGGCGTGAGTAGGACAGTGGGAATCTCCTCCCAAAAACATATATACTTTTGAAAATACAACAAACACAACTAGCCCTAAAAGAGAGACCAGAAGACGCAGGACAGTGGCCAGACTGCAGCTACACCAGCGAGAACCCAGCGACTGGTGAAAGGGGTAAGATACAAGCCCCGGCCCCGCGGGACCCGAGCGCCCCTCCCCCCATCTCCCGGCGGGAGAAGAATAGGCAGAGCGGGAGGGAGACGGAGCCCAGGACTGCTAAACACCCAACCCCAGCCATCCGGGCCAGAGCGCAGACACAGTACGTGCCCAGGGGACCCTGGATACTGGGGGAACAGGGAGTAAGACCTCTGAGCGGGTGCTGAAGCTGATGCCCCTGTGACAAAGAAAAGCGGGGGCTTTTTGAAAGTCTTAAAGGGACAGGGACTTAACAGCTTGATGGAAACAACCCAGGTCACAGTACAGCAGCTGGAAATTACAGGGAAAACCGGGTGCACTAACCCCCTGGGCAACAGCTCTGAGACCCCTCATGGAGGCAGTCAAGCAGCCCCCCCATCCATTACCCCACCAGGCGCTGCGAAAGCAGAGAAGCAGCCTGAGACAAATTCCGCCCACAGAAAGGGAAATTTCTCCCTTCCGGCCAGGCAAGACACAAAGACCCACTCTACACGCAATTACCCAACACAAGCCACTAGGGGGTCGCAGTTGTCCCAGTAAAGAAAGGCCAGTAGCAAGTGAAAATTTTGGCCCTCCCAGCTGACAGTCAATAGCACCTGTCAACATGAAAAGGCAAAAAAATATGATCCAGACAAGACTAACCCAGACAGCTTCAGCATCTGCTACATCTTCCCCTGAGAAGGAATCTGGGGAGATAGATTTAGCCAGTCTACCTGAAAAAGAATTCAAAACAAAAGTCATAACCATGCTGATGGACTTGCAGAGAAATATGCAAGAACTAAGGAAGGAGAATTCAGAAATAAAACAAGCTCTGGAAGGACTTCAAAACAGAATGGACGAGATGCAAGAGACCATTAATGGACTAGAAAACAGAGAACAGGAATGCAGAGAAGCTGATGCAGAGAGAGATAAAAGGATCTCCTGGAATGAAAGAATTTTAAGAGAGCTGAGTGATCAATCGAAAAGGAATAATATAAGAATCATAGGTATTCCAGAAGAAGTAGAGAGAGAAAAGGGGATAGAAAATGTCTTTGAAGAAATAATTGCTGAAAATTTCCCCAAACTAGGGGAAGAAATGGCCTCTCAGACCACAGAGGTACACAGAACTCCCATGACAAGGGATCCAAGGAGGGCAACACCAAGACACATAATAATTAAAATGGCAAAGATCAAAGACAAGGACAAAGTATTACAAGCAGCCAGAGAGAAAAAAAAGGTTACCTACAAAGGAAAACCCGTCAGGCTATCATCAGACTTCTCAACAGAAACCCTACAGGCCAGAAGAGAATGGCATGATATACTTAATGCAATGAAACAGAAGGGCCTCGAACCAAGACTGCTGTATCCAGCACGAATATCATTTAAATATGAAGGAGGGATTAAACAATTCCCAGACAAGCAAAAGTTGAGGGAATTTGCCTCCCACAAACCACCTCTACAGGGCATCCTACAGGGACTGCTCTAGATGGGAGCACTCCTAAAAAGAGCACACAACAAAACACCCAACATATGAAGAAGGGAGGAGGAGGAATAAGAAGGGAGAGAAATAAAGAATCATCAGACTGTGTTTATAATAGCTCAACAAGCGAGTTAAGTTAGACAGTAAGACAGTAAAGAAGCTAACCCTAAAAATTTGGTAACCACAAACTTAAAGCCTGCAAAGGCAATAAATTCATACCTTTCAATAATCACCCTAAATGTAAATGGACTGAATGCACCAATCAAAAGACACAGAGTAATAGAATGGATAAAAAAGCAAGATCCATCCATATGCTGCTTACAAGAGACTCACCTCAAACCCAAAGACGCGCACAGACTTAAAGTCAAGGGATGGAAAAAGATATTTCAAGCAAACAGCAGAGAGAAGAAAGCAGGTGTTGCAATTCTGGTATCAGACAAAACAGACTTCAAAATAAAGAAAGTAACAAAAGACAAAGAAGGACATTACATAATGATAAAGGGCTCAGTCCATCAAGAGGATATAACCATTATAAATATATATGCACCCAATACAGGAGCACCAACATACCTGAAACAAATATTAATAGAACTAAAGGAGGAAATAGAATGCAATGCATTCATTCTAGGAGACTTCAACACACCACTCACTCCAAAGGACAGATCCACCAGACAGAAAATAAGTAAGGACACAGAGGCACTGAACAACACATTAGAACAGATGGACCTAATAAACATCTACAGAACTCTACATCCAAAAGCAACAGGATACACGTTCTTCTCAAGTGCACATGGAACATTCTCCAGAATAGACCACATACTAGGACACAAAAAGAGTCTCAGTAAATTCCAAAAGATTGAAATCCTACCAACCAACTTTTCAGACCACAAAGGCATTAAACTAGAAATAAACTGTTCAAAGAAAGCAAAAAGGCTCACAAACACATGGAGGCTAAACAACACGCTCCTAAATAATCAATGGATCAATGACCAAATCAAAATGGAGATCCAGCAATATATGGAAACAAATGACAACAACAACACTAAGCCCCAACTTCTGTGGGACACAGCAAAAGCAGTCTTAAGAGGAAAGTATATAGCAATCCAAGCATATTTAAAAAAGGAAGAGCAATCCCAAATGAACGGTCTAATGTCACAATTATCGAAATTGGAAAAAGAAGAACAAATGAGGCCTAAGGTCAGCAGAAGGAGGGACATAATAAAGATCAGAGAAGAAATAAATAAAATTGAGAAGAATAAAACAATAGCAAAAATCAATGAAACCAGGAGCTGGTTCTTCGAGAAAATAAACAAAATAGATAAGCCTCTAGCCAGACTTATTAAGAGGAAAAGAGAGTCAACACAAATCAACAGTATCAGAAATGAGAAAGGAAAAATCACGACTGATCCCGCAGAAATACAAAGAATTATTAGAGACTACTATGAAAACCTATATGCTAACAAGCTGGGAAACCTAGGAGAAATGGACAACTTCCTAGAAAAATACAACCTTCCAAGACTGACGCAGAAGGAAACAGAAAATCTAAACAGACCAATTACCAGCAACGAAATTGAAGCGGTAATCAAAAAACTACCAAAGAACAAAACCCCCGGGCCAGATGGATTTACCTCGGAATTTTATCAGACATACAGGGAAGACATAATACCCTTTCTCCTTAAAGTTTTCCAAGAAATAGAAGAGGAGGGGATACTCCCAAACTCATTCTATGAAGCTAACATCACCCTAATACCAAAACCAGGCAAAGACACCACCAAAAAAGAAAACTACAGACCAATATCCCTGATGAACGTAGATGCAAAAATACTCAACAAAATATTAGCAAACCGAATTCAAAAATACATCAAAAGGATCATACACCATGACCAAGTGGGATTCATCCCAGGGATGCAAGGATGGCACAACATTTGAAAGTCCATGAATATCATCCACCACATCAACAAAAAGAAAGACAAAAACCACATGATCATCTCCATAGATGCTGAAAAAGCATTTGACAAAGTTCAACATCCATTCATGATAAAAACTCTCAGCAAAATGGGAATAGAGGGCAAGTACCTCAACATAATAAAGGCCATCTATGAAAAACCCACAGCCAACATTATATTGAATAGCGAGAAGCTGAAAGCATTTCCTCTGAGATCGGGAACTAGACAGGGATGCCCACTCTCTCCACTGTTATTTAACATTGTACTGGAGGTCCTAGCCACGGCAATCAGACAAAACAAAAAATACAAGGAATCCATATTGGTAAAGAAGAAGTCAAACTGTCACTATTTGCAGATGACATGATACTGTACATAAAAAACCCTAAAGACTCCACCCCAGAATTACTAGAACTGATATCGGAATACAGCAAAGTTGCAGGATACAAAATCAACACACAGAAATCTGTGGCTTTCCTATATACCAACAATGAACCAACATAAAGAGAAATCAGGAAAACAACTCCATTCACAATTGCATCAAAAAAAATAAAATACCTAGGAATAAACCTAACCAAAGAAGTGAAAGACTTATATTCTGAAAACTACAAGTCACTCTTAAAAGAAATTAAAGGGGACACTAACAGATGGAAATGCATCCCATGCTCATGGCTAGGAAGAATTAATATCGTCAAAATGGCCATCCTGCCCAAAGCAATATACAGATTTGATGCAATCCCTATGAAACTACCAGCAACATTCTTCAATGAACTGGAACAAATAATTCAAAAATTCATATGGAAACACAAAAGACCCCAAATAGCCAAAGCAATCCTGAGAAAGAAGAATAAAGTAGGGGGGATCTCACTCCCCAACTTCAAGCTCTATTATAAAGCCTTAGTAATCAAGACAATTTGGTACTGGCACAAGAACAGACCCACAGACCAATGGAACAGACTAGACAATCCAGACATTAACTCAGACATATATGGTCAATTAATATTTGATAAAGGAGCCATGGACATACAATGGCGAAATGACAGTCTCTTCAACAGATGGTGCTGGCAAAACTGGACAGCTACATGTAGGAGAATGAAACTGGACCATCGTCTAACCCCATATACAAAAGTAAACTCAAAATGGATCAAAGACCTGTATGTAAGTCATGAAACCATTAAACTCTTGGAAGAAAACATAGGCACAAACCTCTTAGACATAAACATGAGTGATCTCTTCTTGAACATATCTCCCCAGGCAAGGAAAACAACAGCAAAAATGAACAAGTGGGACTATATTAAGCTGAAAAGCTTCTGTACAGCAAAAGACACCATCAATAGAACAAAAAGGAACCCTACAGTATGGGAGAATATCTTTGAAAATGACACATCCGATAAAGGCTTGACATCCAGAATATATAAAGAGCTCACACGCCTCAACAAACAAAAAACAAATAACCCAATTAAAAAATGGGCAAAGGAACTGAACAGACTGTTCTCCAAAAAAGAAATACAGATGGCCAACAGACACATGAAAAGATGCTCCACATCGCTAATTATCAGAGAAATGCAAATTAAAACTACAATGAGGTATCACCTCACACCAGTAAGGATGGCTGCCATCCAAAAGACAAACAACAACAAATGTTGGCGAGGCTGTGGAGAAAGGGGAACCCTCCTACACTGCTGGTGGGAATGTAAGTTAGTTCAACCATTGTGGAAAGCAGTATGGAGGTACATCAAAATGCTCAAAACAGACTTACCATTTGACCCAGGAATTGCACTCCTAGGAATTTACCCTAAGAACGCAGCAATCAAGTATGAGAAAGACCAATGTACCCCTATGTTTATCGCAGCACTATTTACAATAGCCAAGAATTGGAAGCAACCTAAATGTCCATCGATAGATGAATGGATAATGAAGATGTGGTACATATACACAATGGAATACTACTCAGCCATAAGAAAAGGGCAAATCCAACCATTTGCAGCAACATGGATGGAGCTGGAGGTTATTTTGCTCAGCCAAGCAGAGAAAGAGAAATACCAAATGATTTCACTCATCTGTGGAATATAAGAACGAAGGAAAAACTGAAGGAACAAAACAGCAGCAGAATCACAGAACTCAAGAATGGACTAACAGGTACCAAAGGGAAAGGGACTGGGGAGGATGGGTGGGTAGGGAGGGATAAGGGGGGGCAGAAAAAGAGGGGTATTAAGATTAGCATCCATAGCGGGGTGGGAGAAAGGGGAGGGCTGTACAACACAGAGAAGACAAGTAGTGATTCTACAACAGGTTGCTACGCTGATGGACAGTGACTGTAAAGGAGTATATAGGGGGGACCTGGTATAGGGGAGAGCCTAGTAAACAAAGTATTCGTCATGTAAGTGTAGATTAATGATTAAAAAAAAAAATGCAGTTCCTATGTGGTGACCTCTAATGAGTTCTACACAATGATATAAAGGACATATAAAAGTGTAGGCAAAGGGTCTGTTTGTGTTTATACAGAGGATCAAAGCCTAATTTGGCTACCCCAAAAATGAACTAAGATATGATATGAAAAAGAACTTCCAACATCAGCACTCTCGGGAAGACTCATGACAGAAGATGATCAGAAAAAAAAAAAACTTCAACAAAGATCCACACACTGTCACAGGTGTAGATGCACTCATCCCACCAGTTCCTGGACCTGCCATGGGAAAGATGAAGGAGATATCTAAGCTGGCCTGTGCATACAGTAAAACAAAAATTGGACTGGATCTATACTGTTGGAACTCAACCAAGAATTAGGAGAAGTGCAAATCGTAGCACTCCAAAATCTTACAACCACAGACTATTTATCGTTAAAAGAACATATGGGATATGAACAGTCCCCAGGAATGGGGTGTTCTAGTTTATCTGAATTCTCTCACTGTTTAAGTTCAGTCGGACAATATCCACCATATCATAGATAAGTTTTCACAAATGCCTAAGGTGCCTAACTGGTTTTCTTGGTTTCACTGGAGATGGCTGGTAATTACAGGTATGCTTTGGTTAGGTAACTATATTCCTATTATGTTAATAATTGTGCACAATTTAATTAGTCGTTTAAAACCTATCCATGCTGAAGTTACTCTACAAGAAGATATGTCAAAGAAATAATCAATCTTCCCAGGTTTTCTCCCGCCTGCTACTTCTATAGCTTTTCTTCTTCCTACCTAATCACAACCTTTAAATAGAACTCGTGCCACATGTCGAATTTACCGAGTATCATAATTCTTCCAAGTGGTAAAGATACCTCAAGACAAATGCTGGGCATAGAAGCCACAGGGCATAAATATGCAAAGAAGTAAAAAGCTAACCTTTTCAAACAATAAGGCTTCTCTCTCACTTACCAACTTAACATTTCCCTGTATGGCCCCGGAAGATGACAGGTTAGCCAGAGACGGGTAAGATTCCTCAAGGGAGGAACAACCTAAGACAGGCACAGTCGCAGGGGGCCATCTGGTGAGAAAATGGGGAGCAGCAGAGGTGAGGCTTAGAACCTCCCCCCTCATGTTCTGAGAGAAATCTTTGGCATACATGGATGTTTATTGCCCTCGTCTAGCTCGGATTAACACATAGTCTACAGGCACACATCTGATCATCTACATTTGCTCTCTTACAACACTAAACTCTGTTTTCTACCTTTATCTTGTATCTACCTATCACTTCAGCATTTTATTAAAAATAATAATAATAGAGAAATGTGGTATCCACATATAAATCAAGTTTAAAAATCAAATGAATATTCATATTTGAACTGACTGTGTATAGTTCATAATGCATGAACAAAACCAAAAGTTTCTGTGATGACTGCCCTTGCACTGTTCACCATGTAACTTATTCACTATGTAAGAATTTGTGCTCCATGTAAGAATTTGTTCGTTATGCATCAGAAGATTGGAGACTGACGAAAGTTAGGCTTGGGGTGGATTAATGATTGTGCATTGAGTATTGACCCCCTATACAGAAATTTATTGTGGTTAACAACTATTTGATCAATAAATACGAGAGATGCCCTCACAAAAAAATATATATATATATATATATATATATATATATATATATAAACACACTTCCAATTGTAAAATAAATAAGTAACCGTGATGTAATGTATAGCATAAGGAATATAGTCAAAATATTGTAACAACTTGGTATGGTGATACCTGGTACCTAGAATTATCATGTATATAAATTTTGAATCACTGTGTTGTACACCTGAAACTAATGTAATGCAATGCTGTTGTCAACTACCCTTCAATAAAAAAAATAAATAAATAAAAATAAATAAAAATAAATAAAAATAAAAAAAAAAAAGAATCAACTTGTCAAATTCTCTTTAAAAAACGTTATTTTGATTGGAATATAATGGCTCTATAGGTTAAAAAATTAATATCTTTGTGTTACTGGATGTTCCAGTAAATTAACATCCTATATCACTAGATTTATCTAATTCTCTCTTAATTACTTATGAACTAGTAATTATTCTATATAGCTTTTATACATCACTCATATTTTTAGGTTGGTATTTGACATTTTACTGCTATTAAATGATATCATTTTTCCGTTTCATATCCAAGAGTTTTCTTGGAGAAATAGATATACAAATATTTCAGGATAAATAACTGGCTACATAAATATAGATATATGTGTGTATATACATTTTATATCCACCACACTTGTTCAATTTGTTTATTATTGATGTTAAGTCTACATTGGTCACATTTTTTTATTTACAAAATTGAAATTTATAAATAGCAAATTATCAGTATCAGTATTTCTTGCCTTATTTACTGAGAATGTATCCAATGTAATCTTTAATGGATTATTTTATGGAACATTCCTGTTTTATTCCATATCAGAAAAGACTTCAATTCTTCATTCATTACTGAGCATGTATCTGCTCTTTTGTTGTTGTTTTATTGTGTTTTCCAGTAAATGCTGCATACAAGATTAAGATAAACCTTCCTAATTAGCATCTTTGAATGTTTATTAAGCTATATGAAATTACATTCCTGCATCTACTTATAAACTTGTAAATGGATAGCGTATGTTTTTCTCCTTTATTTTTTAATATTGTAAATTACATTGCTTGATATTTTTGCATTGCATTTCTAGACATAAAATTATGTTGAGATTATAAATCAAGTATAAAAATCAAATGAGTATTCATATTTGAACTGACTGTTTATAGTTCATAATGCATGAGCAAAACGGAAAGTTTCTGTGATGACTGCCCTTGTACTGTTCACCATGTAACTTATTCACTATGTAAGAATTTGTTCTCCATGTAAGAACTTGTTCGTTATGCTTCAGAAGATTGGAGACTGACGAAAATTAGGCTTGGGGTGGATTAATGATTGTGCATTGAGCATTGACTCCCCTATACAGAATTTTATTGTTGTTAACAACCATTTGATCAATAAATATGAGAGATGCCCTCAAAAAAAAAAAAAAGTACACACATAGAATTGTAAAATAAATAAGTAACCGTGATGTAATGTATAGCATAAGGAATATAGTTAAAATATTGTAACAACTTGGTATGGTGATAGCTGGTACCTAGAATTATCATGTATATAAATGTTGAATCACTGTGTTGTACACCTGAAACTAATGTAATACTGTGTGTCAACTACCCTTCAATAAAAAATAATTATCTACAAAAAAAAAAAAATTATGTTGAGATATATTTCTTTTAGTTAGGTACATAGGTGTTAGATTGGCTTATGGATAGAGATAGATAAATTTTGTTAATGTTTTGAAAATTTAAATTTATATTAATGTAATTAGCCTATAATTTTATAATTTTGTAATGTCCTTGTCCAGTATTAAAGTTGTGTTGGACACATAAAAGAAATTTTGAAGGGTTCCTTTATTTTCTATTTGCTGGGATAGGTTGTATATTTTTCTTCCTTGACTATCTGGAAATTATCATGGTGACACCATCTTGACCTCAGTTTTGGTATATATTTTTATATATCTATTAAATATAGTAACATTCAGAGTTTCTACTTTTTCTTATATCAGTTTTGGAAAATTTTATTTTTCTAAAATGTGAAAAACATC